>NC_136069.1:1064189562-1065558781 GCF_964261635.1 Lissotriton helveticus | reverse complement strand
AATAACTTTGGCGTTTGTGGACGGAATTGGCTGAAATTTTCAGGAAAATGGAACATTTTGTTTCTGAGCAGCCACTGAAAATTTGGGGGGGGTTCGTCAAGGGGGGGCCGAGAAAAAAGGGGGTCCCAAAACGTGTTTTTCCCATGTTAATTTCCATAGGGCGGTTGGCCTCACTTTTAGCCCGAACGGCTGAATGGATTTGCACGAAACTTGGCAAAATTGTAGATATTGTTTGCCCGATGTGCCTTTGCTAGGTCTCAAGATATATGCTCCTGTGAATTTTGAGTAAATTAGGTTTAAAAAAAGATATATATCTAGAGCCGCGCCCCGGTGCGCGTACCGGGGAGCGCTCCGGGCGCGCCACGCGACTTGCGCACGGCAAGCTGATTGGTTCTCGGGTGTCTGTAAACATTCGAAACAGTCCGCAGCGGCCGCCATCTTGTGTCTCTGTAGGATTGAGACACAAGAGGTGGCAAAAATCAAAGGGGGAAATGAGCAAAAGGGGGCAGGGTACACCCCCCTGACCCCCTAGTTTTGATGTGGGGGCCATAAAAGGGTCCCGCGGGTAAAAAAAAAAATTCGATTTTTGCGGGGGGAGCGCCAAGTACGCGCACCGGAGAGCGTACGGGGGAGCGTACCATGGAGATAAAAAATGACACTTTTTAAAAAAAAAAATAGCATTTTTTTATAAATTGGAGGTAGTTCTGAAAAGAACTTTTTTTTGTTTTTGTTGTTTTATATTTTTTTTAGACTTTTTAAAATGATTTTATATTTTTTTTGGATTTTTGTCAGGGGAAAAACAAAAACAGGGATTCCAAAACTGCTCAACAGGAGCAAAAAAATGTGAAAATTTAGGGACTGGCAGGGCAGCGGTGTTGCTGTTTCTTTATGGCAATGAGTTCAACACTCTGCTCCCCATAGCAGAGCAGTTCGTCACACTCCGTGCACAGAAATTTGATGCCTGCAAACACCGGCTGAATGTTAGGGACCATTCTTCCACGGGGTGGTCCCGAAGGTGTTGCTCCACCAGTGGAGGTGCTGCCGCCATCTGTGGGTAAATTCCGTGCCAGCTCTCTGACACTCTCCCTGGCAAAGTTGTTAGGGTGTCTTCTTTTCACATGCCTGATTAAATTAGCATTTCCAAAACTATATTTTTTCAGAGGATTGCCTCTGGATAAACTACTACCACATATTTTGCAGGTTACTTTTGGAGCGTTGACTTTTTTTTGTCCTTCAGGGATGTCATAAAATTTCCAGATGAAATTGTTTTTTTTCTTCTGCTGAGGAGGGTCCTCATCTAAAAATCCGTCTGAATCACTGCTGGATGACTCTCTTGCAGCCATTGCTGTAGATCAGAAAAGTAGGAGATGAACAAAGTACACAGAACAGCTCTTGCTCTCTCCAAGTACAAAGCAATAGTGAGAGAAATGGGTGGGTTTCACACAATTTGAAAAAAAAAAAGTTCTGAACCAATGAAAAGTGTTATTTTAAAGTCACATGGTTTGACGCGCTTACGCTACGCGCCCCGGGGCGCGTCCCGGGGCGTGTTTCGTAAGCGCATCAGGGCGTTTACGTTGCGCGATCGTATGCGCTTCCGGGTGCGCTTACGCGGTGCGTCGTAAGACGCATCTCGCGGCTACGCGATACGTGTCTTATGACGCAAGGCGTGGCGGCTACGCAATACGTCACGATGTTGTTTTCGTTCGCGGCAATAGCGCTATCGGGACGCTCATCAGTACGCGCCCCGGGGCGCGCCGCAAGATTGCGCTTACCCGTGCGTTCACCGGTCTGCGCCCCGGGAGCGCACCAAAAAGAATTAAAAAAAAAAAATGACATAATTATACAATATAAAATTCGATTTAAAATGTATTATTTTTTAAAACTATAAAGATTTGCTATTAAAAAACCTATGAAATTCACTGAAAAAACCATAGGTTATAGACCATATATAGTTAGGAATTAGCATTTACAAAACCTTGAAAATTCACTGAAAAAACCATAGGTTATAGACCATATATAGTTAGGAATTAGCATTTACAAAACCTTATTTTACTCAAACAAAACCATTGAAATTCCATATATAGTTAGTTGCACTAACTATATATCGCGCACCCGCAATCCACTGCTGATGATGTCACATATTACATCATTCATGACATGGTCAGTGACATCACTGATGACATCACTGATGACATCTCAAATGACATCACTGATGACATCACTGATGACAACATCCAGTGACTGTATGTTTCTGTAAAGTTAAAATATGTCTTACATATTGAAGAATGAGTGGATGTATAAGTGTCTGGATGAAGGATTTAGTAGGTGCATGACTGACTGTATAAGTGAGTGATTAAATGTGTCTCACTGAGTGCATGGGTTAGTGACTAAACTGTTTTAAATTGTGCATCATTGTGTCTGTTGTTTTGTAATCTGATGCATGTGTTGATCATTAGCTATATGACTAACTATATGGGTTATTGATTAGTTGCCCAAGTATTTGTATGGGAGACTGAGTGTGTGTGTGGGTGTCTGGGAGGTGTATGACTCTGTGCATAGATGTGTGAGCAGTTGATTCACTAGATGTATGGGTTCAAAAGTGCATGTGGAAACAGCTGTATGGGCGGTTGACTGTGTGCATGAGTGTATTGGTGAGTGAATGGATATCTCAGTGCTACATGTCAAAGTAAGTACATATGTAAAACACAGTACATGTGATAGTTGACATATATAAATAACTGTGCATAAGAGCCAGTGAATGTGTGAGTGGCTGTATGGATTATTGTGAACTTGTATCAGGGATTGTATAACAGAGTAAATATGTGTTATTATATGTTCCAATAAGTAAGGTGTGTATAACTATATAGTTGAGGAAATGGAGGTGTGATTGATTCTTTGCAAGACTGACTAGGTGTGTGAGTAACTCCATGGATGAGTGACAGTCTGTGAGTGTCTGTTTACACTGAGTGTGTCTAAGGTTATATTAGAGTCTGAAGAGGTTCATTGTATCATCACATGAATGATGTCATCAGTGATGTGATCAGTAATGTCAAATGAGATGTCATCAGTGATGTCATCAGTGCTGTCATTTGAGATGTCATCAGTGATGTCATCAGTGATGTCACTGACCATGTCATGAATGATGTAATATGTGACATCATCAGCAGTGGATTGCGGGTGCGCGATATATAGTTAGTGCAACTAACTATATATGGAATTTCAATGGTTTTGTGTGAGTAAAATAAGGTTTTGTAAATGCTAATTCCTAACTATATATGGTCTATAACCTATGGTTTTTTCAGTGAATATATATATATATATACACACACACATATATATTTAACTTTTTCATATCAAGGTCTAAAGGAGCTCAGGGAATTGTCCGAGACACTTTTAAAGGGATGTCTATTTGAGCTAGAAGTATTGTTAGAACCTGGCGTACAGTTCATAAAATGTTGATGGCAATGGCTAAGTACTTTGAAAAAGAAAATCCAAGTTTGAAGATCAAATGCCCTTTCAAATGGAGTTTCTCTTTCATAGCAGCGAAGAACAGTGAATGTTAGCCTGGAGCAGTCATGGTTTAGAAGGTAAGGTCCGAGCAAATGTTTTATTACGTTGTAAACAAATTACTATTTTGCACATTGTGTGGCATTTTTTTTTTGCAATTTGACGCTTCTGGAGTTTTGTGTAGTTTTTGTCAGGAGAGGCTGGTTTGGGGAGAAAATGCTCCTTGAACTAGTCTCCTGAAGGTATTGTGCATTAAATATTTTCCTAGTTAGCAGCCAAGTCTATTTTGCGTGATGTGCTTACTTTTGCATAGTTTTCATGCAAATTATGCGTATTATAAAAAAAAAAATGTTTCCTACTGAGCCCTAATTCTTCAGTATAGTCTTAAGTAAGAGGCTGAAAACTTGGCTCTATCAATCAGCTCTGGAACAGGGTCATGTTGGGTAGTCAGGGTGGCAGAATGAACAGAGCACCAATGAAGTACTAAGACTAGGGTCACCAGTATTGACTGTGGCGATTTTCACATAATTATGGATTTCCTCTAATTGCCACATAATCAGTCATCTGCTGCACTATATGCAGATTTTAACACAAAAAATGGTATCTAGCACAAACAGATCAAAAGTTGCAAAAAATATGGTGACTCGGGTTCCTTTGCACCAGAAGGCTTTTTCGCAAAGGCTGACTGATCATCTATCAGTTGCTTATTGCTATATTTGGGTGTTAAATTGATAATAATAAGGTGAACTCTTTTCACAGACACTGTTAGCAGGTGCAAAAATGGCAAA
Organism: Lissotriton helveticus; assembly: GCF_964261635.1. Classification (NCBI taxonomy): domain Eukaryota; kingdom Metazoa; phylum Chordata; class Amphibia; order Caudata; family Salamandridae; genus Lissotriton; species Lissotriton helveticus. The sequence goes on along the minus strand of NC_136069.1, from coordinate 1,065,554,486 downwards.
TGAAGAAAGTAATATTTTTCCTTTTCTTGATGCATAATTTTGTCAATTTGGCCGCATAATTTGATCTCCTCCTCTGCTGCATAATCCTGTGGTCCTGACTAAGACCTCATCGCATGTGGCTCAGGGACTAGGCTAGCGTTGTTTATCGAATGTACCTGTAACTCTGGTGCGATACAAAAGTGTCCCATTACAAGTTAGATCCTAAGGGTCCATTAAAAAATAAGGAATTACCACAGGAATCAGTAACTCTGGGTCTGATTCCCGTGGTAAATTCTCATTTTGGCTCAGATTTTCTCCTGAAACTTTCTGCTGCTTTCAGCACCCTGCATCTTTGGGAGAAAGTAAACGGATCCAGGGTGTTCCCTCTGATCTCATAACACAGATAGGGCTGTTAAATGCCATTAACAGCCTCATCAAAATTAAGTGGCCACTGGTAATGAGGGCCCAAGAAAGCGGCAAGCGTTGTGGATGATAAAACAACTCATAAAAAAAGCTTGTTAAGCACAGTATATTGTTTTTCTCCAATTATAGCCCCATTTAATTTCAGATCCTTGCATGGATGCTATTTTAGTTTAATCCCAACATAAAGAAACATTACTTTAAAAGTAACATATTGGTCAGATAGTTAGCCATTGTATTGCACTAGTGCAACAGGTTCAGTCTTCATACTTAAGTTATGACTTTTTTATGTTAAAAAATCTGTCTTTGCGTCATGCTTTAACAAAATCAGTGAAACACAGTGGTGTAGCAAGGGTGCCTTGCACCCATGTGTAAGGAAGGAAACTCGGCCCCTTCACAGTAGGTTGGTTGTAAAGTATCATAATAACCAGGGTTCAATGGGCCCCTCAGGACTATGGGTCACGGTGCCGCTGCACCATGGATATCTAAGCCAGAGGTGAAACAGCGAGGTATGCAGATTCCTAACGCAAACCCAATAGGATGTTTTGCTCGCCAAACAGAGGCGACCACTATTTACTAGGGTGGCGGAGTGGAGGGTTGTAAATTGAAATAAAATATTTAAAAAAACACTTACCTTCAAGCCGCCACACGGCCAGCTGCTGCCTCTCAGTCCGCTTGCCGCCGCCTCGGAAGCATGAACCAGGAATCACCGAAGCTCCTCACTCCCCTAGCCAATCACAACGCTGTAGCCTGGGGGCCTGGGCATGTTCGGCAGTCAGGCTGTAATGCAGCCTGGGTGCAGAACATGCTAAGTGCACATAACTGTTATGGTCGGCCTAACAGGGGCGGCCAAAAAGTTGTGCTCACTTTAGAGTGGACAACCACTTCTCCTCCTGGCCCCTGCTCTGGCAGTTCAGCCCCACCCCGCATGGCAGCACCAGGAAATGGAAAACTTAAATGATGATAACGCTGGTTATTATCATTTTAGTTTTCCTTTCTACTGCTCCCAGAGAGCAGTGGGGCGACGCTCCTCCGCCTTAGCGGAGGAGCAGCCACTGTCGCCAAATAACAAAAAAAGGCTAAAATCCTTCTTAAGAGGCTTCCTTGTTATATAAGGGACATTATATGGTGCCTATATTGTGTTTATGCAACCCTGATGCTGCTTTAAGGCGCTGTAGGTGAACAGGAAGTAGAAGGGTGGGGCATGAGACAAAAGTATGAAATAGGAGCAATGGTCAGAGGGGCCATGATGTCATGTTGGTAGTTTGGTGGCTGCCGAACACTGAACCTGGAGAGAGAAGGAGGAGATATTATAGGAAAGATAGGGAGGAATGAGAGAGGAAGGAAGGAGGTTTGAGAGGTAAGTAAGGCACGGGTAAAGTCCTACTGTTGCAAAGACACTTTGGTCAGTGGCAGCCAGTACAGGTAAGAGCGGCGGGCTTTGGGGGAGGGGGCGGTGCAGGGGTCAGGGAATTAAACATACGATGAGATAAGTTAAATTAAATAAAAATATACATTAAACCACTCACTTGCGCTTGCCCCATCGGCGAGTCGGCAATGCAGTGAACACAAGGTGAGTGTTTTTTATTTATTTTTTAATTTAATTTAACTTATCTTGTCATATGTCAACTTGCCCGACCCACCGTCCCCGCAGTGCCCCATTGCCCCCGCCCTGTCCAACCACCCCACCGCTCTTACCTGTGCCGCCGCAACTGACTTTGGTTGAGACCAAGAACACTTCTCTTTCTAAATTCCATCGCCCAGCTTGCTATTCTGACATGACTGTATAATGTAGTGCTTGTTTGTATTGTTTAATTATGTTGCGAAACTCAACCTGATCTCTTGTAAAGTGCACTAAAGCTCTTTGGCCACTTTAGAATAATTCAACAATAAATATATAAAGGAAGAATGGTAGGTATGCCATTTTTAATTCATAAAGTCACAATACTTTATTCTCATGTAAATTGGTCTGCAACCATTAAACTATGTGATTTGCTCATAAATAAATATGAGCAATTTGCAAAAGGAAAAAAGTTTCATTGTATACACTTGGGTCGACCATACTTATGTCTTGCTGCATTTTTAAAGCATGCGCGTTATCAAACATCAGTAAACGCAAAACTGTGCAAAGAAAGGATTGGTGCTGCAAAGTGACATAATGTGGACATGCAGATGGGTTGTGTCCAAGAAGTAGCCAATGGCAGTCAATGATGATTAAGTTTCCACCCTCAAGAAAGCAAACTCCTGCACAGAACACTGCCGAGTCAAAAATAAGGCGCAAATTATTCATCGGTCAAATGTCACCCCCTGTTCCAGTTAAGGCAAATATGATGGAGTTACTGTAATTTTTTTTTTATATATATTTCCTAGAAGAGGAACACCTCTTCTGTTGTTTTGCCTTTTTTAAATCACTGGTAAAACCAATTTTACTTTATCATTGCACTTTGCCATTAGTAGGTAACCCACTCTGATTTTAAGATCCTACATGTGGGCAAAGCACACCTTTTCTGTGCGGGTCACATTGTGCATGTTATCTCATACATAATTAAGTGTGGCACTTATGCAAATGTTGGTGAGTAACACAGTTTGGCGTCAATGCATGACGTTTTTTTTCCTGATCCGTGTTAGTCAAGAATGGAAAATAAGCTATTTTTGTGCATGAACAAATTCACAAAATGAATTTGAACATATGCAAAATGTGATCTTAGTTTACATAGTGGTTAGCTAACTTATCTTTCAACTCTACAAAATGTGTGTATGTGTGTGGCATGTGCATTCCCTTGGTGCGTCTATATTTAGGTTTTGCGTACCAACAATTGTTTATAGTTTTTATTTTTCTGCATTAGACAAATAGCATTGACAAACCAGTGTAGCACAACCATATAGGTACAGAGCAAAGAAGCAGCATGCATTGAGTACGTCGTAGATCCACCCCAACATACAAGGAAATGTGCCTAAGCATTTATACAGAAATAGAAAACTGTGCAGCCAGATAACACAATGGAAACAGCAGTAGGCGCACAAATTCTTTCTGCGTTCGGGGCAATGGGGAGTTGAACAAAAAGTCTAATAAGTGCTATTAGAACATTGGAATGATGGGAGCTCCATTGTAGACAATGGAATGCTCCATGCTTCTACGGGCCGGTAAAGGCCGCAGAGCAACATTCCAATGTTTTACAAAGGCCTCTCGGAGCTCGAGGGGATTTAACTCCCCTCGAGCTTCGAGAGGCCTTTGTTTTATTTGTTAGAACATTCTACCCTCTAGTGGCAGAATGTTCTAATAGCCTTGTAGCCCTTCGTAGCAGGGCTATACTGGCTATTAAAGTCCCGGTCCCTTGTTAAAGTCCCTCGCCTTCGGCTCGGACCTTTAACACGGGAGCGGACCTTGAATAGCCGGTATAGCCCGCTACGGCGGGCTATAAGGCTATAGTAAAGTGACAGCATGTATCTACCTGGCTCCATTCCACCGGGGTCTAGTTGTATGTAGATAGCAGATAACTCTTGAGAGGCCTGCATATGTCCCAGGGTCTAGCAGAAGGTGGCATGAGCTTTGCATAGATTCAAGTTGTTCATTACAATATATGAGTGATTCTAACCAGTATTTATGCTGCAATGTCCCCCTTCTTCACCACATCCACCAATCATTTGGCCAGAAACACCACCACTGCAGTAAATTTAATATGAGTCGTGGAAACCCCCTCCTCCCTATCCAACTGCACAGGCTTGGTATCTGGCAGTATCACAGAGCCAATCATTGTAGACAACGTAGTCAAGACTCACGGACAGTATGTTTTCAACCCCTTCACAGGACCAAACCAGGGGGAGGAAACCTGTTTCAAAGACCCCGTATCTGCCGCAGTTTAAGTTTTCCTTGAGTCTGCAATTCCACAGATCCCAGAGGGTGTGCTCTGTGCAGAACCTAAAATGAATTATGTAGTCTGCTACTCAGAGGGAGAATCCCAGTCTGGGAGCAATGGAAGTCTTATCTGTGATCTTTCCGCCTAGCTTCTCGCCCATCTGGCCCTGGCCAAAAGGCCAGTAGTGGCAGGGTCCTCTTGCACAGAATGGTAGAGGATAGATATTAGATGCTTGGTAGATGTAGTAGTCCAAAGCTTATGTAACCTTTAAGGACCTCCGGCTTCTGCGCAACCTCGGGAACACCAAGCTCCATGCCTTCAAAGTTTGTGTTAGAGGAAAAAATCTAAAGGGGCACAAGGAGGACCCTTCATGAAATCAGCCAGAAGAACAAAGGTGCCATTTTTAGATACCTCCACTGCAGAAGGCTGAGAAATTGGAACTGAACATTCGCTGTTTTCTCCTGAGTTACTGGCTGTCTGGCGTGGGAGGGTAACAGGAGCAGAGGGGGCAGAGGATGTCCTCACCAGCTCATAGCTGCTGCCTATCCCAAGTACAAGTGGTGCAACTCATAGTATCTACGGATATCATACATACATATGTCCAATAAAGGTCTCCGTAATTTAAAATCTGAGCTCAACAGCTGGCAGCTATGGCACAGAGCAGACAGGCTTAACTTAAGAAACTATGTAAAGCATTTAGAAGGACCAAAACAGTTAAAAAGTTGAAAATAAAACACAAAAAACTCCCAATCCAATCTATAAAATAGAGAATCTTTTTATGAACAAAATGGCATGAAAATAACAAAAATTCGAAAGGGAACAGGAGATCTGAATTTTATACGTTTTAACTACAAATAGTGCCACAGTGCGCAGAGCTCCAACTTCAGGCAACTGGTTGTGCTAGACTGAGACAAGGGTAATGTTTAACATCAATCGCACTGGAGAGCGGGTTGAATATACAGGTTGGAGTTTCCCAGATGAGAAAGTTAACTTCATACTTGAATGAATGAAAAGTTTTCAAGAAGGTAGACTCCTCAGAGGGCAGAGCTGCAGATTGGATCCAAAAAAGCAGGACGCTGACAACGAAAGCGGGAAAAGCTCAGAACAGGAAAAGTTCCTGGACCCAGATTTCTAGGTTATGGTACGAGGTGTAGACTCTGTCACCGCCCATGTGCTCCACGACCTCAGGAGAAGTACTTGGGGGGGGGGGGTCATTTTTTGGGGCAATGGCTGGCTGTATATTTGCTCACATAGGGCTGAATTAAGGAAGTGCCCTGCCGGTAAAACAGACATGTGTTCCCTCTTTTTGCATGGCTCGGGCACTTCTATTCTGCCAAAGAGGTTTCAGGATGTATGGCCCCTCTTCTGTAACCCTCCTCACACAAGCACAGATTTTGTAACTACATAATATCAAAGGGGTACTCTCTCATTTGCATGTGGTGGTGTCTAAACTCAAACGAGGGCACAACTCTAATTCTGCAGACTCTCCCTATTACTCAATGCTTAATTTGTAACATAATTAATGTCGGAGTTCAAATGTGTTTTTTCTGATGCCCACGGCAGGTGTTGCCAAATGATGAGTTGCTGAATACTAAAACGTTATAGTATAAATTCTACTTCATACCACTTTCATCCACTACATCCACTCCTCCCAGCCCCGTTTATCTCACTCAGTTCTTTTTTATTCCTACTTTTTTCCTTTGTCACTGTTTTTCTCTCATCATCCTCTTCTTTCCCACATTTTCTGATTTTCGCTCTCTTGCGCTTGGTCAAAGTCAGATGGAAATATAGGTTACAGTTCCAAAAAAAAGTGTTTGTGGGCCCCACATGCAACGACCAGCTCAAATTAAGCACTGGTTTTACCTATTTGGTGAAGGTGCAAACAAGCACTCAGGAGGTGCATGACAGTGCGGCACATAGGAGGCAGCACACATATAGGCTCATATTGACTAGATTTACAAAAGTGAAACAACCCTGACACAAAACAATTGTTTGCATTCACTAAGCCACGCACATCCAGTTTATGTGGCTTTGCATGGTTTAGAAGATACAAATTACAAAGTAGCACAATGCAGCGAATAGAGCTGGCATTGTGTTACTTTGTGTTGGATAGGCGTACATGGGTACAGCATGGGAGTTCGCATGCTTCCACCCACGTGTTTTGATGCAAACCCAGGGCCTCATTTATGAAAAGTGACGCATCGCTGCGTGAAAACAGCGATGCGTCACTTTTCACTGCGCACTCCTTGCGACACCAATGATGCGTCATATTTAATGTATGACGCATCTGTAAGAGCAAAAGTGACGCATTGCTGGAGTGTGTCACAAAAGTGACGCAACTCCAGCAATGCGCCCTTTCACATGGGGCAAGCCCCATGTGAAAGGGCCTGCGTCAGTCTTACGCCTGCTGTGAGGCAGGCGCAAGATTTTGACGCAACGGCGTCCTAGAAGTGACGCAGTGAAATCTCATAGATTTCACTGCGTCACTTCTACGACCCTTCCTTGCATACATTATACCTGGCGCAGGTATAATGTGGCACAGGGGTTTACAAAGTGACGCATCTACCTAGATGCGTCACTTTGTAAATATGGTGCAACAAGGCACATTATTTACGCTGCTGGTGCGTCACAAAAAGTGACGCACCGGCGGCGTAAAAGTGACGCACGGCCTCATAAATGAGGCCCCCAGATTTTCAAAGACTCGTAAGCCTGGGTTAGCTCCAAAATGTACAGGTAACCGACAGAGGTGTAATGAGAAGAAATATCCTTATTTCTCCTCTTCAATTCCTCTTCCCATGTGTGCTGCGAAAAAACAGGAATATGCCTGTAAGGACTGCTTTTGTGCAGGACAGGTGCCCCTTCCTGCACAAAAACAATCCTGCCCGTAAAACAGGAAAACAAGCCCTATTGAGCACGTGTGCCTGCATTTGAACTAGGCAGCATACAGGGCGCCAGCGCAAGGAGACAGCAAAAATGCTCCCTTTCTTTATAACTGTGAGTTATTTCTGCATTCTCCTTGTCGTGTAATGCAGCACCGTAGGGGGCATATTACCAAGGGCAAGTATCGCCGCTTTTTTGGCGAATTGTGCCGAGAAAGTGGCGATACTGCTAGACCCCTATTAACAAGGGCATTTTAAAGCCTGGCCAAGCCCACTTTGCATGTCGACGATAAACATCGCTAATGACATGCAAAGTGGGCGTTCCCACGTCCAACCGCATGTAAAATGTGGTTGGAGGTGGTAACACCGTATTACCTAGGCAGGCGTTGGGAGAGGGAGACCTGCGATAAACTCGTTTATCGCAGGTCTCCCAACGCCTGCTCTGACCAGGTGTTAGGGCACTGATAACATGGGGGAGTGGATCATAACGCTGAATCCACCCCCCCATATTATCAAGGCACACATTAGCGCATGTAAACAACGTTTGTTTTCATGCGCTAATGTGCCATATTGCTGACTATCGCCGGACTTCAATTCGCCTACTTGATGCGCATTGATAATTGCGTGCTAAAACTGCGATGAAATCCGGCGATAGCCGGCGATATGGGGATGTGCGTTGTGCGTTTACTACTGCACTTCTTGGTAATATGCCCCCAGGTTCCCTTGTCGTGCGGCATTACGTCAAATGGTGTGCCACAGAAGTTGGCTTTTGAGACGTGTAATGGGGTTCTCAGGGATGTCCCTGGTTGGTGGAGGAAGTGACGCACTGCTTAACCTGCTTGCGACATCTGTGCCCCTCTTCTAAATCAGACTGGACCCATTTACATGATATGGAGCCAGATGTCGCCAGAGAGCGACTTATGTAAGCACCAGCCTAGAAGGTCTAATTAATATACCATTCTAAGCTTCTGTGGCAGAAAGTTAGGCGCGAAGTAAACACTGATTATTCATACTCCGTGCCTTTATTATTCCCCACACGTTCAACTGACTCATGACCGGGTGAGCGGAATACATTTCATCCCACGTATAATGACACCTTTACCAACGGCAGGATTACGATCTCTAACCACTAATGGCCGCCGATCGATACCTGCAGGCCCCTAATCGATATCTTTAGTGATAATTTACAATAGGAATGGATGTATTTATTTTCTCGGAGGCACATGTTTGCTCTTTGGCACAGACAGCATTAGTTGCAGCTCCCACTGCTCTGAAAACAAGTAACCCTGTGCCAACAGGGAGATATAGAGAGGATATTTTATATAAAAATGCAATGGATAAAATCACTGTTAATGCACATTTATTGCTTATAGCTCGACCTGGCAGCACTGCAGAAACCCACTTCCGGATTAGGTAGGGCGACTGTGATTACAATTCGGCCGGATTCCTCGGTGTGTAGTATTATCGCAGATGGAACTTATAGGGGGGAGATTTACTAAGATTTTGCGCCGTGTTTGCATCATATAAACGGCCCAAAACGGCGCAAAACCTTTTTTTCCTAATTTACATTCCAAGGCTAAACTTGTTAGCGCTGGGGGGCATTTCAAGGGTGGTGCCTGGGCGTTTCCATGCAACCACCCAGGTTTCTCACGCAAAACCCAATTTACTAACTACAGTAGATTGTGTTTAGCATGGGAAAACTGCGCCCTTCTCAACTAGGCACAAGGCAGGAGAAATGCTTTCATTTCTCCTTCCTTTTCCGACTGCATGCGTGCTGCACTGTGCAGCACGCATAATAAGTGGGAAGAGCTTTCCCTCGTGCCTAGGCATAGTATTTTTATGCAGGACGGGTATCCTTCCTGTACAAAACCGATGCTAGACTCACACATACACACCCTAGCGATATGGCGCTACTGTGGTGCGTGGCGCACGGCAGCTGTAATCAGCGCTGGTGCAAGGAAAAGGGGAGGAAATAGCCATATCTTTAAAAATATGGTGCTCTCCTGCCCCTTCTCTGTCACAAAATGCAGTGCAGCCTCGCGGGAGGCTGCGCTGCGTTCCGTGGAGATTTGGTTAATCAACCCCATAGTCACTTACAGGTCACAAGCTCAAAGTCTGACCAAGTCTTCCATTTTTCCGAGGTTGGTAACTTGATCACTAAGCTTGGTAATATTGACATTTGTTGCTTTCTGCAGTACGGAGCACTACTAAAAAAAAAAAAATTAATAGGATTTGGGGCACGTTATTCACTTTTGAAGCTTACTTAGCACAATGTTCCAGATGCATGGCGTGTTTATTTTACGAGTCTGAAATAAAGATGGATGCTGTTTTAAATTCAGCTGCTGTGCTTTCCTGTTCAAATATTTGCGTGGTATGTGTGAATGATCTTAGCACAGGGCTGGTTGCCCCCACTGCACAGTTTGTGATGGCGCTCAGGCCCGGACTGGCCGTTGTGGGCACCGGGCAATCCCCCGGTCGGCCGCAAGGGTGGGGGCCGGTTTTGGGCCCTGGGGGCCGTTTTTGTTGCAGAGCCGTTTTTGCAGCATAGCTGCAAAATCGGCCCTGTAACAAAATCGGCAGAAAAGCGGCCCTGGCAAAGCGCTCGACCCCCCTCCTTCCCCCGGGGAGGGTGGGCCGGCCGAGCACTTTGCCAGGGCTGGTTTTGGTTCCCAGTCCGGCCCTGATGGCGCTGAACAAGATGAGGCAACTTTCATAGCTACTGATTCTCGGGCGCAATTGTACAGAATATTCTGTGACAGGATTTTGGTGAAAGTTATTAAGCGCCCACTCGCAACCACCTTGAAAATCATGTATGTATGTCTAAGTTTTAATTTAACATAGGTCTATGCCACACTCTGTGCTGTCTGGTGTCTTAAATAGTTAAATAGTAGCAGGAGCAGTATTTTATCAACATCATCTGTTGCTTGTCGCATGAATTTGAAAGGTTTATCCTGTTTTTGACTGAATTGTAGAAGCATTTGTTGACATTTCTAAAGCAACCAATAGAAGAAAACACTATGACATAGCACAAAACAGCACAACCAAAACATAAGATGCAGACACACAAAAAAGTCAATATAGAATACAGCAGAACTGAACAACTATACAGTAAAATAATGCATGGTTGTAAGAAAGTGTATTATTATTTGGGCGAGGTAGTCACCCACACAATGAACATTGACATTAACTAGGCAGGGATCACCACAAAAGTCACTAAATTAACCTGCCTCAGCCCCCTGGTCTCTATGGCACAGATCAGACAGGTTTAATTTAGGGAAATATGTGAAGTATCTGTGCAGTATTTAAACAGTAATTCAACTGTAACTAAGCCAAAACTTAAAGAATAAAAATTCAAACTGAATTAGAAAAATTTAGTAAAATTTAGTAAACAAAATAACATCAAAACAACAAAATCCAGTTAGGGGAACCAGAGATACACATTTTTATATTTTTAAGTAAAAAAAATGCCAAAGCACTAAGCACTAATGATGGTCAATGGAAGAGATAGGCCGGAACCTAGGCATGGTTTCAGACCTACTGCAATGGATCATGGGTCGTATATATTCCAAGGTGCCGATTCCGATCTCGGTCAGTAGGGCACCGAATCAAGTTCGACATTAGCGGATCCGATTTGGAGGCTGAATTTCCGTCAGAGTCGTACACTGGTCCGGACGTCGAAGTACGATGCGAACAAGCGCAAAATCTCCGTCCGAATTGTTTCTGGGTCCGAACCGCTCTGTGCGACTCAGTCACAAGCAAACCGTAGCACGGAATGGAGACGTTTCACGACTGAGCTAGTACGATGCTTGATTCGGACAGCCGGATTGAGTTGGAGCATCCGGTTAGCAATAGCTCCCGGAGTTGGACTTCGGGGGTACTTTTCGGACACCCTGTTACCCGCAGCCTTACGACTCGGACACAAGGGGAGACCCATGGGTCTCCCCAATACAGGCATGTACGGTGCGGATGGCACTGACGCGTACCCACTGTAGGGGGCGCACTTGTCCGCGACGTACCCATTCAGTCAATGGGAACCCATGTACGTGTCGTAAGACCGGCTCCCATTGACTTCGATGGGAGTCCGACTGAACCGAGTCCGACAGCATACGGCTGCATCGTACGCGCTCCGTCGGACTGCAGGAGTCCGGATCGGTCGGAAAACATCCCGGATCCGGCTCGGTCTGAGTGGTTTCCGACCCAGATCGGAATCGGCCCCCAACTGGGGTCATCCCAGTCAAACAATGTCACTTTTGACTTAGTCTTTTTTATGGGGCTCAAAATCCTCCAGCAGGGCAAGCATGGAGCTGTATCTGGCAAAGTTGGATCAAAATTGGACACCTTTGCTGAAAAATCCCAGTAAATCTCTGGAACTCCAAACATTTTCCAAGTCCCACTTTTTCAGGGTTGCTGGGGCAGCTACTCTAAGTTTTCATTTAACGCTCCCAGGACCTCAGGTACAGAATTTAGGGCCAAGGACTCACTCCGACAGAGACCACCAGCAAGGTCCAGGCCAGATTCAGTTAGTACTGGTCAACTGGTCACTTTAGGAAAAAGGCCTCTTGCAGCTTGTTGTCTCCCTGTAGCCACACAGCCCATCTGAAACTTGGTGTACACTTCTTTGTACTGGGTACAAGAGGGAGCAGGTCCAGCCCTTCAGGGCTCCTCTCAAATTGCAGCAATCAGTGTCCTGTCCTCTTCTGATTTTCCACTGGTACTGTAATTGTTCTGAGGAATGTTTCTTGGGATGTCACATTTAGGATTTGCATTAGCTAGTGGTTGTGGTTAACTCATGGCCTCTTCCTAACTAATGGTGTAAAAGGTAACAGGGCCAGTACTCCCTCATTTTCAGCAGTTCCAGAATACCCTAGTGCAAATAATCCCACATTGCACCTTACTCCTAAAATCCAAAATGAGAGTTCACTTCCTCTCTTGCACAGAGCCCTTGTGTCCACCCAGAGGTGTGGTCAGGGAAATGAGCAGTCCCGTCCCTACTCACTCCAACCTGGGTCTGCATCTAGGTTCCTTCCCAGTGAGTACGGAGCCAGCCTGGCTAGTGTGGGCCTGGGGAACACAGACTATCCCCTTCCCAGGGTTCCTCTTGCACTGAATTATGAATGGGCAAGCTTCACTTATGTCCCTTTCAAGTTAATCAAGCTCCTGGAACCTCCCCAGCTGTCCTTCCAGAGCTGATAAGGATCTCATGCCTCACATCCAGTCCACCCTGTCATTAGGCCTAAGTGTTTGTCCTGCTTTGGGAGGAGATTTCACACCTCGTTAAGGTCAAGTATCGGCTGGACAACTGCTGACATGCTAATGCAAAGTAGTCTCCTGGAGCCTCTGGCAGGGAAAATGTAACGTTCTAAAAGTTACTTTTCCTAAATATTAAATAACAGTCTAACATTACCAATGAATTGGACATTTAATAAATGTGAAAAAGAGTCCTTGAATGACTATTTTAGTCATTTCCAGTCAAAGTTACAGATTAAATATTATAATCTGTACTTTGATATATTCTAAATCGAGTCATAGTCCTGCCAGGGAAAATAGGTTTTGGGGGCTAGTTACTCGAGAAATATGCCACCATAAATTTAGCATGTGTTCCATTTTTAAATATCAGACACCCTATCTTGAGGGCAACAAGGTTTAATTTGGGGTGATGTATTGATTTTTAAAAGCAGGGTTTCTGACCAGCCACAAAGGGTTATTTTGACAGCAGTTTGTTTGACTGCTCTAGTCTGGCTACATAGGGTAGGCCTGAAGCCAAGTTTTACTGGCTCAACCTTTGGATGGTACAATAGGTGCTGCAGTCTAGAGCTGGCATTGAACATCGAAGCCCTGAGTGCATTTTCTACAATAAAAATTGGAGGCAAGTTAAATATATCAGTCAGGGATAAGCCAATTTATCTATGTTTAAAGGAGGAGAAAAATCACTTTGTTCCTTTTTTGCAGGGTAAAGGACACAGCGTTCTAATTCCAGAAAAAGAGATAGGGTAAAAATGTGGTGGAAGTCACACCAAAGATGGACATTTTCTACACTTACAAAAACACAACAGCACAAAGAAACAACTCATCACCAGCACAACAAAATTATATATATACTAATTTTCTTGTTACACTTTATCACCGCAACAGATCTACTTCCATAATATAGTGGTAGATGGTTTTTCATCTGGCACTGCCTTACGTAATACCAAGGACATGCATGAGCATCAGTCATACATGTTTTGTTATCTTATCCTGTTGTTGCAGCCACCTGTTAAGATATTCGCACAACACTGGACAACTGACACACCAAAAGATTTCTCAAACACTCTCCAATCTTTTCTGGTGTGGGTCTGTATATGTGATCTGTATATGCAGTATGTACTGTCACTGAGGCAGGGCTAGCTAATTAAGCAATTTGCCATCAAATGTACTGTTAATGTACATGTAATAAAGAACTCAGATTTGCCTATATAAATTGTGTTTCCAGTACAAATGTGTTAGCATTAGTGCTTAATTTGCAAAATAAAGTTCTCGTGCCCAAAGCTCTGCCCAGAAGAGTGCAGCAGGTGCAATTATATTTGTGTACTGAATACCAAAGCTAATACTAGTCTTAAATCCACTTCATGCCTCTTTAATCTGCTACCAGACACTCCCTGACCCTTTATCTCACTTTTGCATATATCTGCTTTCTTCCTTTGCGATGGTTTTTCAGTCTTTCTGCTTTGTGTGTTTTTCCTTCTCTTGCAATTCAATTTGTTTATTTTGGTTTGGAACTCTGACGGAGGTCCACAAAAACACATTAATAAATTAAAAAAGACAAACTTTACATACAATACAAAAGTCTTCCTTATACATCTCTACCTCCCAAGGGTGATTCTTATATCGAGCGTGCTGTATAATGTGCAAATAGTGCAATAAATACATAAGAAAATCAAATATCCAACCTAGTCACATATTATAACATAGGAATAAAACTACTATAAAAAAATTCCTAATAAATAGACAAATTGTTTTAAAAAATTGATATATCTTATCACAAACCATTTCATTCGGGGAGACAGAAACAGAGATCGTGCTTCCTGGGCAGAGTGAATATTAAATTTGATAAAAATGGCGTTAGGAATACATGCTCCTCATACGCCTGGACAAGACATCAGATAGCGCGCTGCAGGGCGGACTAGCTGCCTACGTGATAGCGTTTTTAAAACCCCCATTTTTGTATTTTGTTTATTTTAATTGTATTTACCTTGGTTTTATTTTTGCTCTGCGCAGTCCCCCTACCTGCACCATAATTGTGACAAGCACCGCGCTTTTGCGGGTCCCTTGAGTCATCGCTCGCTTTTGGCGGCCATCTTGGGGGGAGACTTGGACGCCTAACGGCGCCATTTGGGTTAGCAGACCAGCTGTCACAAGGACACGCTGACCTGTATATAAAGTTGCCACTAGTACGCGCAGCGTTTGCGCCGTAGTGACGCCGGAGTCACGTCAGAGTCCAGCCCGTCTGTGCCCGTCCGTGCTAAGGACGGGCTATAGGGCGGGAGACTATGGTCCCTGGCGGCACTTACTATGTCTCCCCTGGCAGGGCCTTTGTATTCTTATCGGGATCTTACTCGTTTGAAACCTGCATGGTTGCCTTGCCACTTCTCGTGTTCTCCGGAGACTCTCCAAGATGCTTTTTACTGTAACTGTTTTAACATTCGAGGTAAGTCATCGACAGTTTGCTTTCCTAGGCCCTCCCTTGGTCCCGTCACTTCCCACACGTTGCCTCCCGGGAAAGAATTGGGCTTTCTGATTAACACTAGATCTCTAGTGAAAAACAATATCGCCTTTCGTGATTTTGTCACAGCAAGAAAGCCCACTTGGGTGTTTCTGACCGAAACCTGGGCCACTGAGTCTTCGGGACCTGATTTGGTAGAGGCTGTGCCGGATGGGTATTCTCTATCTAGACTGGATAGAGTGGGGCGTAGAGGAGGCGGCCTTGGAATCCTTTATAAGACCTCCCATACTTGTCATACCACTCAACTTTCCAGGCCTTCCGACCTTTTTCAAGCCCTCCACTTCCTTATAAAATCTCCCGATGACGTTCCTTTTGTGGGTATCCTGGTGTATAGACCGCCTGGGCCTAGGGCCGATTTTAGTCAGTCCCTTCTTAATATTCTAGGGCCAGATGTAGGTGGGAGATTTTGGCCATTTACCGTCCGGTAACGGCCGAATTCGGCCGTTACCGACCGGTAATTGGAATTTGAGATGTAGGTCACTCAATGTTACAGAATTGGTAAATTTACCGATTCCGTAAAATACCGAGTCGGTATTTGTACCGAATCGGTAAATTTGAGATGTAGGTGGGACTCTTCTGAGTCCCACAAGCCTTACCGAATCGGTATTTTACCATCAAATCCTATTTGATGGTAAAATACCGATTCCGGTGTGCATGCACATGTGTGCATGCACACCTCTGCCATATGACAGGCAGACCTGCCCTTGGGGCATGTATGCCTGCCACATGGCACCCGAGCCTGTTTTGGGGGGCCAGAGGGTGTCAAAGTGACACCCCCTGCACCCTTGTGAAAATCGGTATTTACCGATTCTGTAATTACAGAATCGGTATTGCCCATTGATTCCTACGGGCTGCAAGGCCCATAGGAATCAATAGGCAATACCGAATCGGTATTTACAGAATCGGTAAATACCGAATCTTAACAATTCGGTAATTACCGATTCTGAAATACCTACATCTCCCCCCCTCTATTTTACCACCTCTTAAATACCGATTCGGTATGAATCGGTATTTAAGAGGTGGTAAATTAAAATTACCTACATCTGGCCCCTAGAGCCTTATTTCGGATCTGCCAATTTGACAGTGCTGGGTGATTTAAATTTTCACTTAGATAACTCTGACTCTAAAGATTCCCTAGCCCTTCTGGACTCACTATCTGCTTGTGATCTTGTGCAATTGGTCAAACAGCCTACTCATCAGGCGGGCCACATACTCGACGCGGTATTTTCTAATGATGATAGGCTCAAAATAGACGATCCCATCCCATTGGCCTGGTCCGATCACTTTGCCGTGCCTTTGGAGCTTCGGGTCGCTTCAAGGCCGGCAAAGTCGGGTGTTTCCAGTCAAATCAAATTTAGGAGGAATCTCAGGAAAATCACGAGTGCCTCGTTGGCCCCTTTGATGCAAAATTATAATGCTGATCTTTATGAGGATGTCAACTTGGCCGCTTCTGATTTGTCTAAAGTCATTAGCGCAGCAGTAGATGCGCTGGCTCCTATTTCTTCTTGCTATTCTGCGAGGAAGAAACCCTCAGCACCCTGGTTCTTGGAGCCTCTTAGACGCATGAGACAGGGGTGCAGGAAGCAAGAAAGGGTTTGGAGGATGAGTTGGAACATGAAGGAGGAGGATAAACACAAGAAACTCCTTAAGGAGTATAAGTTGGAGATCATTAAAGTGAAGCAAGAGTACTTTGCTAATCTGACAATGGCTCTTTCCTCTCCTAGGGATCTTTTTAAAATAGTGGACTCGCTTTGTACATTACAGATGCCGGATCCTGTAGTAAGTACCCAGGAATTCTGTTATAAAATCGCAGGATTCTTCCATTCGAAGATCGCTGACATCTATTCGAACCTTGAATTACAAAGATTAGTCACCCCTCCTCCGCCCATTCTCCCTTTTCTGCCCTCGAAGGAGGCATTTTCTACCACCGCTAGGACCTTGTCTGAGTTTCCGCCTCTATCTTATCAGGAGCTTGACCTGCTCTTAAATAAGATAAGGTCGGGGTCCCCACTGGACTCATGTCCTCTTAAAGTCCTGAAGGAGTGCAGAGACCCCTTATTGCCCCTTTTGCTGGATGTCATGAATAGGGCTATGAGAGAGGGCACTTTTCCTTCTCAATGGATGAGGGCGGTGGTCAGACCATTGCTAAAGAAGCCAACACTAGATCCCGAGGTGCTTAAGAATTATCGCCCAATTTCTTTGCTTCCAACTCCAGCAAAGATGATGGAGACTTACCTAAATCAACATCGGGCGGCTTTTCTTGACTCCTCGGATCTATTAGACCAATCTCAACATGGTTTCAGGAGGCATCACAGTACTGAGTCAGCCCTCACGGTTGTTTTGAATAACATCCGTATGGAGGTAGACCAGGGACATACCACCATCCTGGTCCTTTTAGACCTGACAGCCGCCTTTGATACCCTTTCCCCTTCGGTTTTGGAAGGGGCGGCTCTGAGTCTGTTGACCTCCTTTTTGGACCAGAGGGAACAGAGGGTCAAGCTGGGCGAGTTTCTATCTCCATCCCTTCCTGTGCAATGCGGGGTCCCACAGGGGTCGGCATTAAGTCCGACCCTGTTTAACATCTACGTGACCCCGCTTGCCAGGCTGGTTAGATCTTTTGGGATGGAGGTAGTCTCTTATGCTGATGACACACAGATCTTGGTTTCCCTTTCCCATCTGGGTAACTCCTCACCGTTCAACTTTAGGAACTGCATGGATTCAGTGTCCCAGTGGATGATTTACAATTCACTAAAGTTGAACGGTGAGAAGACTGAGATCTTGGTGTTCGGCACAAACAATAACATCTGGTCACCTGAATGGTGGCCGCCCTCGCTGGGGACCTGTCCTATTCCTACGGAGTCGGCACGGAACCTGGGAGTAATGATTGAGCCCGCCCTCTCTATGACTCTACAAGTCAACAGAACTATTGCTACCTGCTAGGGTATTATTAAAATACTCCGAAAAATAAAACATTACCTATCTCCTCAGGCGCGGAAGCAAGTGGTGGTAGCACTTGTCGCTTCGCGACTTGATTACTTTAACGCTCTATACTCCGGCATGAATAAGAGTTTGATACAGCGTCTTCAGACTGCCCGAAATGCGGCAGCGAAATTCGTGCTGGACGCGCCCAACTTGCGTCCGCAACAGCAGCCAGGAAAGCCTTACATTGGCTTCCTATTGAACCGAGGATTATTTTTAAAACGCTTTGCCTGACCTATAATGCACTCTCTGGTAAGGGGGTGGGGGGTGTTAAGAAACTGCTGCTTCCCTATGTATCAGGCAGAGACTTACGCTCCTCTTCAAAGAACTTGCTGGCTGTACCTCGCTTCCGCAGGAATAAATGGGGCGGTAGGGCTTTTTCTTCAATTGCCCCTAGGCTTTGGAATATCCTTCCTGGCGAAATTAAATCTCAGTCTTCCGTTCTGCTTTTTCGGAAAGCACTGAAAACATGGTTGTCTGTAGTTACTGTCTTGTTTTGTTCTTATGGTTTCTGGTAGGCGCCTTGATGCCTTCGGGCTTAGTAGCGCGATACAAGACTCTTTTCATTTCATTTTCATTTCATTTCATGCCTAGCACTTTGCAACTTTGTACATACAAATAAAACATGATTTAGATCTTAAATTTATAATTGACACATTTCGCAGGTCCTTTTCTCTCTTGGTATTTTATCCCAGATACCAGTAACTTCTCTTAGAGGCAACAAGTTAAGTCTTGGTAGGAGTATCAGCCTTCTAGTCCCATGAGGGATATTCCAAGATAATTAAGGCTGTGGTTTATTCCCCAAGGCACTCCCACTGACCAGGGTCAGACTGGCTACTGGGCGATATGGAATGCTACTGAGCTGGGGGCTGATTTCGTTGGTGGGGACGTGTGTGTACTGAACGAAATTCGTTTTGCTTTAACTATTTCGAAGTACACGCAGGTCTCCATGAATGAAATCAGCCCCCACCGCAGTGAAATCAGCCCCCAGCTCAGCAGAATTCCAAAAAGCCCGGTAGTCAGTCCGGCCCTGCCACTGACCACCTCATTATTGGGCCTGGACTGACTGAAGGCAACATCTGTAGCCAAACTGATAGAGGATATGGACTTCTTTAAAAGCTGTTTCAATGCAGACTTGGGCATAGGAGAAGCAGGGTTCAAATCAAGACCAAATGTTTAATTTGCAACTACATAAGATGTAAAAAACGATGATTGATCTTTTAGTGTGTCAAAAATTTCTATTCTCAGGGCAGCCCTAAGTGTACCCTCCACCCCCCCCCCACCCCCCCAGAAGAGGGAATTACCTCACCACAGAGCCGCTGCTAAGGATAAAATAAAAGGCAAAACTAAACCAAATTTGAGACACAGTACATATGAAGCGACCAAAGAATTGAAATTGCAAATTTGACGCAGGATTTGTCCTTCCGCCTTATCAAAGGAGAGCCAATAATTCGTGAGGGAGGGATTTCTACCTTGAAAATTGATAAAACATGGCCGAAATGGGGTCTCCGGCAAGTTTTGTAAAATCTTTTTAATGCACTGACCTGGGAGACAGCCTTACTAACACAGTGTTTAATGTGATACAAATCTCGGCCTATTTTTGAGAAAACTTTCCCCAAATATAAGTACGAATCGACTAATTCCAATTTTTCAAAGCCAGGCATCCATTTTAGACATCTCTCTATTCTAAGCCCCTTCTTACCGAAGACCAAAATCTTGCTCTTTGCTATATTAATTTTCAGGAAATGGGCCTTTGCATATTTACATAGGGCATCCAGACGACGTTGCAAGCCAATGGGTGTTAGATCAAATATTGCAATATCATCTGCGTATAATAGAGAGCCAACGGACCCTGCGCTGATTCTAGGGGCATCTCCCCTCACCGAGTTCAATACGCTGGGAGATCAGCAATATACAGGGAAAACAAGAGATGTGCTACTAAGCAACCCTGCTTAAGCTCATTGTGTGTTCTAATTTTGCATGATAACCCCTGTGAATGTCCCATCAGAACCTGGCACCAGGTATCTGTGTGTAGTAAGGTCCAGGAAGATGCTCTCCTGACTATTTGTTGGGGATAAAAGTGTCAGTCACCCCCACCGGCAACCACCGGCTCAAATGAAGCATTGGTTAGCATGCAGTATGAATATTTTCTAATTTTCTTAACTTTGCTAGACATCCAGTTTCAGGAATGACATTGACATTTTTTTCTCTTTAATGGAACAAATCATAACCGCATATGATAAACATTTATATTTTTCAGGATATCGTGTAATTTATTGTATTAAATAGCGGTTGCATTATATTATGTTAGGCTATAGTGTGATAGACATATTTATATGGCACACGTTCTGCCAGCTGATTTGTGGTTCTTCTGTTATTTTTAACAGCAATGGTTTGGATGTGTTTAAGTTTTTATTTAATTAATTCGTGTTGCATGTTTTGTGTGTTTCTTTTTAAATTGTTTGCCCTTTATGCTGTTGAAATCCTTCTAGACGGCATATTGCAACAGCTTTCAATGAAGGTGATAGGTTCTGCCTTTAATGGATAGCATGTCTAACGTCTCTGAAGCCTCCAAAGGGTGGTTAGAAGTGTATTAAAATACCCCAAAAATACAAATAAATATGTTGAACTTGATGTTTTCATGTGTGTTGATATTTCGAGGAAAGTGTTGTAGTGCACTGGCGTCTGTCTCAGGGCAGCACCTGCAGCCTGTGCTGCAATTGCTTGAGACAGGGTGTATCACAGCAGTGCTGTTAGTGCGCCCTCTGAATCACCTGGAGGATGGACTGGAGAAAAGGGGTTAAAAGGTCAATATCTCTAGACACTTCTTTCTTGCTGATACTGACATTGTTCTGGCAAATAGGTCATTTTAGCAAGCTGGTATTCCAAGGAGTGATAATGTTTGTCCATGAGCAATGAGATGCTGACATTTGCATTTTAAAGAGTACAACTGCCCTTTCACCCACTGGGCTGCTTAAACCCTGATTGCCTACAGGAAAAAAGGCAGAAAGACAGGAGTGCTGTTTGTTAATGTGCAAAAATTGGTTGGAGGTGTTATACATGACCTGTAACCACTTGACAGCTATCTTTTAAATGTAAAATAAAAACCCCTTTCCATTTCTAAACCTCTTCTTTTATGTGTAAAACCATAAGTATACTCTGCTTAGACATGTTGTGAGGGTTCACTCTTTCACAAACGTCATGCATTAAAACAAGCATTGGCAATGGGGATGTTTATTTTTCTTATATAGAGTAGAACGATTTATACCTATTTTCACTATGCAATAAAGGCAATAAAGGTACATGGACAGGTATGGCTTAACCGTCCCTAAAATAAACAATCAGTTAAAGACAGATGACAGCAGCAGAAAGAACATCACACAAATCTCTCACACATACAGGACGGGGACAACTCAGGTTGCTAATGCAGTAAAGAGTGAGTGAGGGGCATTAAAGGACTGTTGTATAATTTTGGTAAACGGATACAAACATGCTGAAAGTACAGATCTGCAAGCCATATACAAACTCATTACGACTATACCATCCATTCATGTACTCATATAGCATGAACCCCCACCTACCTTGTGTATTATGCTTAAACGTCATGACTTGCATTGGGATGCATTTGAGAGGACAACTGTTCACTAGTTGACCAGTCTCCTAGTTATTGGGGTGTCTAGTTTGGTCAAGGTTATGTCCCTTATATCGACATTCATTTCTGCCCTTTGTTAAATTGTTAGACCTACATTAAAAACCTAGGTGGGTGAGCGCAAAATGTTTTTTTACTGGTATTTCCCTACTACCAGATTAACGACAGGAGGGCCATGCAACAGACATGTCTCTTTTCCATCGACTTATTTTGGTGCTTGAATATTGCCCCTGTGGAGATGTGTCTTCACCATGAATATAGGCATCTCACATAAAAAATTGTGAAACAACCCCTGCTTCTTAAGGCATGTCCACCAGTATCAGGTGTGCGAAGTGCAGGCCTCGCAACAGGCTATTGGAGAGGATGTCAGTATGTAGCATGATTCCCAAGGCGAGTCATTGTAATTGCAGCCAGTACTATGAAACAGGCCATGCCTATGCTGCCAAACCACACTTGCAACTGTCTGGGTGTGGGCAGCGGGAGTGCATAGGTCTCGAGCCCGTGAACTAAACGCCAAATGACCAAAGCATTTCCTGCTTCGCTGCAAACAACAATAGGGTAGTGGTTGTGAGGTGGTGACCGCCGGTCCCATAATTCTCTGTATCCCCATATGTGTTGACTCTTGTCTGGAAAAGCAGTGCAGTGGAGACTTAAGGGAACAGCTCTTGGCTCAGCTTGAACCTCCTGCTCCTCTTAAAATGTGAGGCACTGACACTTTATTTATAGCTGAGGTAAGAACCTTTACACAAAAAAGTGCGTTTTGCATTGTTAAACTTGAGCACCTTAGATTATATCACTGCTCTGAGTGTCCTTTATTAAAATAAGTGAACCACGCCCTTTCTGCTGTGACAATTTTATTAATGACTCAACAGACAAGTCAGTTGTCTTGTTTCTCCTTAGATAAACCTTTCTGTTTTATAGATGCAGCATTATGGTCCATTAAATGATTAACAGGAGGGGTTGTTGTACTGTGTGCATCCAGAACTATTTCAGGGTGCTCTCCAATGTGGCAATCTTGGAAAAGGAGACACAGTGGAGAAAAACAATTGCCTATGGTCACGCTATTTGGTCAACATTGGAAGCTGGTATTAAAACCAGGTTTCGTAATTAGACATTGAGCAATTCAGCTACAGGATGGATATTGCATTTTTTCCTCCTTCGGCCTTGATGAAAATTGTATTAGTGAACCGCTGCCATCTTCCCCACTTCTACCCTATTGACATTTTCATTACAGACCCAAGAGGCAAGTCACTTGTCTTATGCCTCTTTTACAATATCTTTACTATTGCCATAGATGGAGCAACATTATGTTCTACTCAACCATATACAAGAGAGGTTTGTGTACAGTGCACATTTTGAACACAATTATTTGAAGTTGCTCTCAAATGTGATGATCACTGAAAAGGAAACAGAGTGATGAAAAGTAATTGTCCTTTGTCACACAGTTTAGTGAAGCTGGAACTGAAACCAGGGCCTCTAGGTCAGGGCCTACAACTATTTGTAACCTGGGTCCATCAAAAGCTTCTGACTGGCCTTGGCATGTTATGCAAGGGTGTTTAAATTATCCTTTGCATTTGTTTGTGTAGGATGGGGAAACAGCAGTGTAAACACCTCTCATCATAGAACATCTACACCCTCTGGAAAATGAGCAAATATCCCCTCTTCAGAGGACAGGTACAGCTAGGGTAGCATCAGCATAAGCAGGTACAAATCAGAAAAGCAGCAATGTAAGCTTTAGTTTCTTACAGAATAGGTACAGCGTGGCAATAGCAAAGCAAGCGTCTGTCTCTCATAGAAGGAAATAACTGCAATCTTCTCTTCCCTAAGAAAAGATCCAGCATTGTAGAATTGTACAATCTTTCATTGCTCACAGAGCATGAAGGGGTAAGACATGAATGACATGTAAGTTACAGACAGATGTCTGAAACAGGTGCTTATTTCACTGACAGGAATGACTTGTTGGATGAGTGAGTGAATATGTGGGTTCTGACACCATTCTCACATAGGAGATATTCCACATCAGCACCCTGAAAATCCTGCTGCTGTCACTCTGAGACCTGTTTTTGTTGATTCTTTGCCATGTATTAAGAAATTGCAGTAACATAGTAGGTCATTGTTATTTTGAACAGCATTGCCACAGACTATGTAACTATGCTCTCAACAGCCACACGTGTCAGTCTTTTCGAAAAGATTCTAAATGCGCATGCATCAGGCTATGTGCAATCCCAACCTCGGTGCTGCACCTGATCAAAATGTTGACGGCTACCAGTGTTGTAGTAATTACTTTGATGCCCAACTACATG
The DNA here is from genome assembly GCF_964261635.1 of Lissotriton helveticus. NCBI lineage: Eukaryota > Metazoa > Chordata > Amphibia > Caudata > Salamandridae > Lissotriton > Lissotriton helveticus. Next base: position 1,065,530,658 of record NC_136069.1, on the reverse strand, counting down.
CCATATCTGCACTTTGTTGAGTGCTTGTGCAATGTGCGGTCTAACTAATTTGTGAGTTGTGTTAAGGTCACCAGTATAGCTGCTTAAACAGCATATTTGTGTGGCCTGTTGGATGCTTGAGAAGTGTTCTACCCATGCAACAGTGAAAGCAGTGGTGGCTTTGCAGTCATAGGAGGAAAGAACACACAGAGGTGGCCATTTTGTTAATAATAATGATTTTAATAAATACAAGGGAATGTTAGCAGTCCTTTCACCTAAACAAATATACATTATTTCCAGTTGTTGTTCTCCATGAGACAGGTATGGTTGTGCTTAGTTTCTGCATAATTCCCAATATGAATCAAACCAGCAGATGATAAGTGTGCCCTGTTAGTATCTGCATTCTCCTCCCCATGAGTGGAGTCACTGGTGTTCAGAAAGGAGGGTGTGATACTAAATGATATTGTAACATTATTGAGTCATGTAAAAGTAAAGATTGACTTACTTTCATGTCTGCACTATACTGTGATGCAAATTGACAAATGCAAGAACATTGGGTCCTTCATTGCGACTGGGGCCACAGAAAAGGCCAGACTGCAAACCGACAGAACTGCCTTTAGTGGATGATTTAAGCCATCAGATATTGTAACTTTTGAAATAGTCTTCAGTCTATCGCTAAAACCTTATGGGCGAGGCAGCAGATGCTGGCATGCACAAGTTCTATAACCTTTGAGAGACTTGGAGAGAGTCACCCAGCAAAGAACTGAAGAATCTTATGTGAAAGCCTACAGACATGTGAGCTCAGCGATTGTTGTCATCAGTGTAATGCCGAACAAAGTTTCAGTCGCCTGAATTGGAGCTTTGGTTGGAGGAACTCTAAAGATCAGCAAATTCTTCAAGTTCCAAGTGGTTGAGAAAACCTGGGAGGTCACCTCTGGCGCTGACTGTTGCTGCATTCTATTCCCTGGTGCTTTGATGAACCTCTGAGAAGTGTAGAAGCGTGAGCAGTAAATCTTCATCCTCATCAGTACTGGGCACAATTTAAACAATAGTATAGAGTTTCTTAGTAAAATCTCCAGAGCTGATCACCATATGTACAGGTCTCTTGACAACACTCAGGCAAGAGTGTGCCATTGCTTAACTCCCGCAATATGCCCGACTAGTCGAGAGCTTTAAACACACAGCTTTCCTGCTCCAAGCAGCTGCCACTGTAGACATTCAGGTTCCCTCTCTTCCCTTGGCCACTGGACCTAGCAGCACTCCAGGACCATTGGCACTCAGACCTTCAACAGCAGGCAGGCAATTCCCTAACATCAGGGTTTCATACCCTGTGTAGTGATCTGTTATGTTCAACCACATCAAATTAATTCTCCCATGCTATCTGGAATGGAAGGTGAGAAAAAGTGAGTGTGTGTTGTGTTAGGGATGAGTGCTGATATCCTAAAGACCAATGGGTGCTACTATTTGAATCCATTCATGCCTCAACAAGCTGTCTTATGTGTTAACCTTGGCTGGGTTATGCCCAAAGATGTCAATAAAAATTTAGATGGGCTTCCGCAACTTTCTCAATCAGATTAATGTGTAAAAGAGAATCTAGGAATTAAAAGCAGACCACATATGGAAATTATGAATTATTGTTAAGGAAAAATAAGATAATTGTTACCACAGGTAGGTTTAGGTGTTGAATGTGTTAAACAGCAGTAACATAAACAATGTTTGAATATTATTTATCTGGGAACTAAGGAAAACAGATAATAAATATTTGTCTATTACTACTTTATTAAATACTTCAGATAGTTATTTGAGGCAAATGCATAGCTGCCAAGTTTTCAGATTGCTTATGCGTGACATTTTCATAGTTTCAGTGTACTTATGAGTGACATTCACTGACCAAATGTGTGACACATAGAGTGACACTTTCTGGTGAGCAATACCAAGCAATGAAGTGCATGGGTAGAGATACATATCAGAAATTACATGCTTTTGAGTAATGAGAAGCTCTAAAAAGTCTCTTACCTGAAATGGAAGGTCGCTAACCTACTGCCCATATCTAAGACGATCGCACTGCAAAAACACCTGTGTCACCATTAGTTTGTGCCGCTATTTTTAGTTACCTGGAGGATCAAGACTAACAAAATGCCAGAAAAAATAATACTTTTTCAGTCCTTTTTATCCACGTCTTTGTCTCCTCACAGCACTCTGAGGGTTGCGCAAGCCACAGCAACACCACTTGTCTGGCAGTCTACACGGCAAGTAGAGGTACAAAAACAAAACTGTCGCCGCTGCCTCTGCTACAGGATAACTGGGGTGCCTTGCAGAAACAAACGAAGTAGGCAAGGTAGCAACGATCTACGTAGTGCAGCAATAGTGATGCAACCAATATTAAATCATGACATTGTTGTTCAGATGTATTTTAAGTCTGCCACCATGCTTTGCTGACTACTTGGCCCACCTGGCTGCTTTCAAGACAGGAACAAATGCAGGGTTGGATTGGGATCACAAATCGTCCCGGGCACACCAAAAAAAGTGGCCCACATTTGCAGATTGCCTTTCTGCAAAACACTGCTTCGGCGAAGTTGTATGATAAGAAAGGAGGTGAGGGGGGCATGTTTTATTAACTTCACTTAGATAAAAAAAAATGCACAGATTAGTTCACACTGCTGAGCCACACATGAATGCAAGTGAGACCACTTCTGCTCATGCCCCATGCACCTCTCAATCAGCATACAAAATTGGGCCGGCCCAGCGAGAGAAAGGGAGTTATTCCTCCGCCCATCTGCCTCTAGAAAGGCCACTCAGGTACCCACTGGGCCGCTGGCTGCATCCTACAAGCACAGACAGCCCCCAGGCTGTCCAAAAAAATCAACCCACAGCTAGAACTCAGCAACCGGCCCTTTCCGCCATCTCCTGAGTGCCCGTGTTATCAATCCAACCCTGAACAAATGCCCAGGACTAGAAGAACAACTGGCCACTGTCAGGGCCCAAGGTACAAGAAAGTTTGGTGGTGAAAGTGTGGGGACCAGTAGCCCACCATCCCGGTTTGCCTGCCGCAGAGTTTTTCTGGCTCTTTGAATAGTTCGGCAGAGTAGAACTCCACAAACTCCACCCAGGCCTATTCCTGATGTCATGTACAGCCACATTCAGTTGCCCCAGCCTGCTTTCTTGGGCTGCTCACCAGCACCACCTCTTTTCCCCACCCTAACTTTTGCAGCTACCTCATGGCCTGCTCAAGTGCTTCCAGCTCAGCTAGGTTGCAGCTTCTATGCATCCTGCAACAGGGCCCACTATTTTGCACATTTGCCGCAATATTTGTTTTCCTGCCTTGTTTAACAGGAAAACTACAAAGCATGTTCCTGCCTTATATGTGAAACAATGGAGTGTCTATTGCAAGACTTAGAATTGCACTTCAACAAAATTAACAAAACACTTTTCTACCTGTGCCTGATTTTGGTAAGGTGTTTATAAATCCCCTTCACTATCACATGCGACACTGGGCAAATAAATGTCACTTACTATTTTGCTCTCAAACGGCGATAGCAGAACAATCTTTGACTACCCGCAATGACATCACACAGTGGTCCCACAAGGCTACATAAACGAGAATGTCTTTGATGAAGGAGTCACTACTTCTATTTTTATGTGTAGTAAATTTTAAATCTGATTTCCATTTAGTAAATGGGCAGCAAATTTAGGTAGTGCTTAATTAGTAAAAATATAAGTGCCACTGCAAAAGGTATTCCAGTGCAGCCATTACCACCACCAGCTGCTGCAACTGATGTCGAATATTAATCATTACCTTCTAACTATCACACTGAAACAAGCGGGGCTTGAATTGAGCCGGTGGTTTCCAGTGCTCAACACCATTTAGGACACTTTAATTTACAGGGAGATTATGTGATTTGCCCAGAATCACACTATGTTGAGCAAATGCCAAGACTCAAATATGGTTCCCCAGCTCTGAAGTCAGCAGCTCTGGCCATTACACCTCATCCTCTTCCAGCTTTCATGGTTAGTAGTTGCTTCTGTTTTAAGCGGTGCTAACAAGAGAAATTAGCTGATGCAAGCTGCCTCCTAGATGAGAGCCATGGGGCACTTATTTTTTTACAAGTTAACCACTATCACAGGGCACGCCAAGCTGTGGGAATGGACTGGAAGTGTGAGTTTTATTATTCTGGGGAATATTGAGTTGCTAAAACCCTCATGCTGCCCTAAAAAAACAGAAAAGGCTGAGAGCATCAGCATGTGGTGTACTCCCATGAATAAGTGCCAGTGTTTAAAAAGCAAGTGCCAGTGCTGAGCACCTGAAAAAAACCAGGGACAAATTAAGCACTGAGTCTTTAAAGTCCCAAACTCTTGGCTGCAATCCAAAAACTAAACACTAAAACAAGGTTCCTATAGGGGTAGGAGGTGGTGAGATATTTTCTGCAAAAACTCAATAACATCAATGTGTAAAACAAAGGTGTGTACTCCAACAATTCTTATGCAGCCTACAACTAGCAGAGGAAAATATTGAACTGCACTGTGAACATTGTCTGGCTTTGGAATCTGCACTTTTCCATCAATGTGTTATGCTGATGGCATTATAATAATTCAAAACCAAAATGTAGAGAGCTAGGACAGTAGGACGGCCATCCTTGTCCCTAGGAATATTTTATAACCAAAGAAGACGGCCAAGATAAATGACTGTCTGACACTAGAGTGTCTGGCACCTCAAAGGTTTGATAAGAAAACCCTCACACACCAACCTCGTTGGTGTCATGCTTCATCATCGGGTCCCAGCCGGGTAGCCGAATGCTACCCAGCTGTGCTGCGACACCTGTTTACAGTGGAGCAGGTTGAGGTGTAGGTGAATGTGATGAAGTGAGTGTAAGTATAAAAATACCTCCCGAATTCTACCTGTTGATTTATTCCTGGTGATCTGGGGTATGTTAAAAACAGGAGAGTGGATAATGGGCTACAAATACTATGTGTAGCTTAATATTACCCTATGGCGGTCGACATGTTTTAGCCCACTAGAAAAAGTATTGGGGCTTTCTTCAGGACCTCTCAAAACAAAGGTGAGTGATGTGAAAAAGTGAGTGGTACCACGTGAAAAGCATTTTTAGCACTCGTGCTAAGGAGTGCTATGAATATGCATGGAGGACTGACCGTATTTGGGTCCTCACAAATTGTCGAGTACCCGTAAGGAAAAACAATATGGTACAATGCAATAGTTAAGAAAACATTAGATTCATTCCATGGATATCGCCAGTACTGGTGGTTGATATATGGTGTTTTTTTACTTTGCGAGGTGTCAGACAAACGTGTAACATCTTTCATACACATGCCATGCACACTATACAACATATAAGAGAATGGTGATTGTGCCTTCAGATACTGTAAGAAAGGCGCTTTTTTGGCTTGCTTTATGTGTAAAACGGTGGCAGTGGCTAATCTGTAGGACTTATTGTGATCAAATATGTGAGAAGTCCAGATCAGATAGCTTTACTGTGCGCTGTGAAAATGCATATATTTAAGCTATACAGCGCCGTGTGAAATCATATAGTTTATATGGACTTAAGAAATAATTACATTAATCTATTTGTAGGCTTTCATATCTGGTCCTGGGAAGGGAAGCGCGTCTCTTTTAAGTCACATACTGTAGTAAAATAGGGGTTAAAAATGGAGGAGAGAGTAAATGAGGACATCCATGCTTGTATTCTAACAAGCTCTATCTCTTAAGGCAGCATTTCAAAAGATTAACGCAGGTAAAGCGGGAAAACCCACTGTACCCTGAACTGGTTTGGTCTTATTTTGTGTGGAGGTTTCATCCACCGGTACACCTAAATCGGGTCCTCAGGAGCAGGCTGGCACCCGTCTTGGTGTTTGCGGATATTTTATCGGAAACGCTCCGGTGCTGGAGTCGTTTCCGGGTAGCGGGCGCGTCATAACGCACGCAGCGTGTGACGTGGTAAACATCTATTGCTGTTTGAAAACTAAAGTGCTACCTATCAATGGGATTGTATTTCATTTCCGGATGAAGGAAGTGGTGCTCTAACGCGAAATGCGTTATTAACTTACTGGTCAAAGAAATTGTGGCGATGATGAAGCATGACACCAACCAGGTTGGTGTGTGAGGGTTTTCTTATCAAACCTTTGAGGTGCCAGACACTCTAGTGTCAGACAGTCATTTATCTTGGCCGTCTTCTATGGTTAAAAAGGCATAATATTAATGTCACATACTCAATTGGTATTGCAGTGAAGCCTTGTTCAAGTAGGAATAGTATAGTAAAGAAATGTTATTGTGTAAATAATTAAAACGTTGACATTGTAAACATTTAACAGAGACATATTGTACAAAAGACAGTAAAATGGAAAGTAGCCCATTCCTGTTTGGCTTACTATATGATTATAAATATAAGCAAGACAAAATGTACTTGGCGCAAAAAAAAGATCAATTTTCATAACTCTAAAACTGGCAGTGTCAGTATACATAGTTACCTAGGTGTACTTTTTAACAGTAAACTTAAGTAGACTGAAGTTACCAGATGGTCTTCAGTAGACCTAAGTAACGAAGTGGTTTTAAGCAGACTTCAGTTATGAAACAGCATTATATCGATGGAGCATTGCAAAACAGTCAAGGTGAGATCTAAAACTACCAGCAAAGTTCTATTGCAATTCTTTAGAATTTTGGGAGATTGTCACTTCAGCCATTCTTTGCTAATATTATATCGGTTGAAGCATTTGTATGGGAGAACAAACAGTTCTTTTTGCTGTTTTCTCTTTATTTGAATTGTATAATTATATACAACCGTAAAAAAGGGAAAGGAAAACAAGAAAAGAACATTGGCTATCCTTTGAAATTTCAGTGAATTCACAAGAAAGACTTGTATCTCATTAAGCAGTCTTTTGAAATTCAAATAATACACCAGTTCTCTAATAAAGGTAGGGATGAAACATTGGCGTTCTGTTCATGTTTGAAAGGCTGCATTTAAAATGACGTCATAGAGGGAGTTGCTCTACCCGCCCTGAGTGTTAGATAGGAGCTGAATAGGCTCCAAATGTCTTTGGGTTGAGATTTTACCGACATCAGCACACAGTAGTCTTCTAATCTTTCTTGGCAGTATCACAGTCGCCAAGTTTGGGGCTTGTGCGCCTTCCCCAATGCATTGCCACCTTTCTCTTCTCAAGAAGTAGCAGCATTGCCATCAGGTGGCGGGTGCCAGCTCAGATATCCTTCCCATACCCTAGTAGGGCCATAAGTTGATTTCGGGGCACTGTACTCCCAATCATGAAGGTGTAAAAAGTATGCCCCCTCAGCTCTGCAGCTTTCACAGTGCGCCTCCAGGGCTAAACTCATCTTCTACATGTCTGTGGGGGTGCGATGCAGGAATTTTATGCTCATTAGCCTCAGCCTATAATTGGGCAACAGTATAATAGTCTGGGAGCAGCAAAACCTCCATTTTCCTTCTGTTAGATCATTGCCCAGATGTTTCTGCCACCACAGCAGTAATCTGGGTGTGAGCACAGAGGTCGTATCTTGCATGGTAGAGTACAGGGGAGTGATCAGTCATTTGGGGGATGAGTGACCCAGTGCATGATCCAATGTATGCAGGGGTACAGGTTCACGGGGAAAAGTGCTGTGTGAGGCCCTACAGGTACTGCGTAGTCTATAGTATAGGAGTATGTCTAGTGTGGTGCAGGAGATGTTGGCCTGTTGGCCCTGCACGGATATGAATTTGCCTCCGGGGTACAGGTTGCCCAGGTATTATAGGTGCAGCATGCACAGTTGACAATTGGCGAATGCATCCCTAGTGGAGGCCAATGCCGGGTTATCAGTGAGTGGAAGGTCTGCTGGGTATAGGCAGTCCAGACTGGTTCTGCTGCAGAGTCAGTGGCGAGTCGACACAACGCATAGAACCGTGTCAACCTCCTTCTGTGGTTGTGCTGATTTAGAGCAAGCCACTGTGAGTAGGGAGCATGCACCAGTATTGTCTGCCTCTATCACAGTGTGAGGCAGGAATTTGACTAGGTGTATCATGTAGAATACATAGTGGATCTGTGCACAATAATAGTAAAGCTCAATGGTGGTTGCACATAGTCCTCCTTGTTCAAAAGGTAAGGTCAGTTTTTCCTAGGGCAGTCGTGGATGTCGGCCTGCTCATTTAATTTGAATCAGGAGAGACCGAATTTGACCCGTTAACTGTTATTACAGTCAGCGAAGAAGAGGAGTTCCCATAAGATCAGTGCAGGCCGCTTCCTAACATAGAGAGTAACATCATCTGCATACATGGATACTATCAGCCGGTGTGCAGTGTAGTTGAGGCCATGCATGGCAAGATGTTGTCAGAGGCGGGCTGCTAGGGGCTCCATGGAGATTGCATAAAAATTTGAGAAGAGAGGTCATCTCTGCCTGGTGTCTCTGTTGAAGGCAATTTGACTGGAGACCTCACCAACAATCAGTTCTTTAATCTAAACAAAGTGGTTGTATCAATCTGTAAGGAGCATGGCAAATTGTTTGCATCCCTGGAATTAAATTAACTTGGAGTTAAAAGTTGTAGCCACTGACCACTAGCTAGTTATTTATTAGGGTTTGCAAAATTCATATAATTGGCTTGTGTGTAATTATGAGTAAATTGGGGAAAATTATTTCAAAATTATGAATAATTCCATGAAATGCAAATCCATTATTTAATGCTATATTTTAGTGGGAAATGAATCCTGGTGTAAATTTTGTGATGAGAGGACACATTTTACCCTAAAAAATAGTGCGAAAAAACATAATTGATGTGAACAACAGCAGCTCACTTTCTGGTTGTTTGAATTGTTCCCCCATTCCAGCACTCTACTTTTGCCACAGACTGTGGCATAATTATGTAACATGGTGTAATGGAGTAATTTCTGGAATTTGACCTCACAGATGTAACACAAAATTCCAGAAATTATTGAATTTTATCACTGTAATTTGAATTTCGTCTGGGTCCATTATCTATTTAGGGAAAATTGAGAAAATGGAGATTGATGGATTTGAGCATGATTGGGCTGCTACATAGAAAAATTGGTGATGGTAAAGGTGTCTCAAAAGGTGCTATGAAAGGATGAACAAAATAAATCCTCTGAGTCGATCAGAGAGAGAGCGGGAGAGAGACATTTAGCATATGAGCACTCTCTTGTCTTATAATAGCTATGACTACCATTAGGTCTGAAAAATGTTTATTTAGAAGGCAGGTTCACAGTTAATGATAAGCAAGTGATATTCATTAGACTGTATTGATTATACTTCTAGGTGCTGGTAGAAAATTGAAGGGACTCTCATAAAAAATCTCCTTTATGTGGAAAATGTGTAATCTGTTAAGCACTTATTATTTCAATGTGTTCACATGCATTTTTAAGGTACTCAGAACTTCTTTGCAAACAGACTCAACTTGGTTTATAATGTTAAATATATATACACATTTAATTGTAATTACATAATTATTATAAGTTAAAATAAAAGTTAAATTGGTAATAGGTTCAAACATACATAACATAAAATAATGATCTATATGCACTAATTTATAAACTGTAAAATGTTCTTATTTAAAAACACATAACTAGTGTAGAATGTCGATATTCCCCTCACTGACGCAATGTGGTCCTACTGCTGCTCCAAGATCCAAACAGTATCGCTCAATCACAGACATAAACTGTTGCATTTCAAATTTCTACATTGTGTTTAAATCACTCCCTCAGATATCTTTAAATTTGACCCCACCAGATCTGACCACACCCCCAAATGTTGCCCCCCACAAGCTGATTTCGCACATCTCACAGGGACATGCCCCACCATTTCTACATACCGGACCTCAGTCGACACTCATGTCATACAAATATTTGATGTTACACTGCAACCAAATCCCATAATGGCCATTTTGGGCTATACTGCGAACATTCCCTGGTCAGTGCGCAGACTTGTCTCCATGACCTTTCTATTGGCTATAAACAAAAAGGGGGGAGATGGAGGTAGAAGTTAGGTTCATCCTTCAGACTGTGTATAGTTATTAACAAATCTGTAAATGACAGATCAGAGAACCTAACTAAACGGAATGGCTTCCGCTAAATGTGCGAAACAACGCCCCAAATCTAAGAAGAGAAAATTCTCTCATTGAGTCCCCTCACTCACCAATGGTTGCCCCTAGGTGACATGCTTCATCATTGGGGCCATCCCAGATAGCTAATGTCTGGGGCGTGCTGCAACTTGCGGAACTACGTTGAAGCACTTTTTGTGAAAAAATGTGTAGTGCAGTGTATGGGGGAGTGGTGATGCTAAAAATACCTAGATAGGCAGCGATTAATTTATTCCTGCTCCTAGTTGGTATGGATAAAAAGGGGTTAATAGTAGGGAGGAATTATAACTGTTATGTGTATACTGTCCCCTAAACCTCTTCTTCAGGACCACATGGGGACCAGCCCCATGCGTACCACTCCGTGAGAAAAAGAATCCTATACTAAAGAAATAATATAATAAAAAAAAGATGAATACCTAATGTGTGGGCACCAAAATGAAATACATACAGTTGAAATCAGACTGGTAGTATTTCTGTTTTGGCAACACTGTGTCTCATGGACTGCCAGGGTGGAGGGGCTTGTAGTAACCTTGGGTAAGTACTCCTCCATCAATGACACCTATTTGTACCCGCCCGAGTGCTGAGCCAAGGTTACGACCGACCACTCCTATTTTATGCTGATGCTGTGTGTCGTCTTTTTTTTTACACCAATATGATGTATTCAGTGACGTGACCTGCTGGCAGCCTGTCGTTGTTGCACAGTATGTTATGCATTAAAATCAATAAAGATTTTTTTTTTAAACCACATAATTAAACAGATGTTTAAAATGAATTTAAAGTGCATTTTAATATTAAATTATAAACAACAATAAATGTATTATACTAATAACAATAACTCTGAAATAAAATATACATTAAAAGAAATGCATATTAAAGAATAGAGCACCACATAAACATAATTATTCATGTTTTAAAAATATTTTTATTAACCATGCTCATGAGACCATACACCACAAAGTAGTTCCGAAAGTCCATATTTGGAGATAGCACAAAAATCAGCAGTAACACAATCATGAGGGAGCAACCAAAACAATCAATATTCCCCATCCCACCAACCACTATGTGTTCCCTCCAAACCCTCTGTAGTTCTGCCATGACGCCCAAACGTTTTCCATTTTTTTTTGCACACAGTTTCTTCGGCCCTTTGGCACCAGTCCAGGTCTCGCTTCCAGTCCTCCAGCTGTGGGGTTGTCGGTTCCCCCTATCCCCTTGCAATATTGCGCTTTGCAATTCCCGCAGCCAGGACCAACCATATTTCTATATATCTAGACCAAGCAGAGTCTCCTTTAATCATCAGCAAGAACCACTTCGGCTCTATCAGGACTGTTTCCCCCACCACCTCAGACATAGTATCAGAGACCCTCCTCCAGAAGTGAATGAGCTCCGGACATTCCCATAGGATATGGAAGAAGGTGTCCTCTTGTTGGCATCCCCTAATGCATAGCACAGTCTGAATCCTGCCCCATGCATACAGGTGTGTGCGAGGATAATATGTGCAGTGTAGGATCTTTAGCTGCACTAGCCGAAAAAGTGAACAGATTGCGATCTCTAGGGCTCTGCAATGCATCCCGCCAGTCCTCCTCATCTATGCTACCAAGGTCCTTGGCCCAAGCATCTCTAAGTGTGACTAGGGAGTCAGGTATATTGTTTATGAGTTTGCGATAAATCATGGACGTCAGTTTCTCTGATATAGGGTCTAGCAACAGCCTATCCTCCAGCGGGGAGTAGTCGGGAAGAGGCGAGCCACTATGTATATGTGTTCTTAGGGCATGTAAGAGTCTAACATGATTATATTGCTGTGATTGGTAGAGGTGTATTCCTTTTGGAGATACTAGTAGGAGCGGGGGGAGTTCCCCTTCCAAACGTCCCCAAGGTAGTCAATCCCAATCAGTTTCCACCCGCTGAAGCCAGTTAGAGCTGTCACCTCCAGCAGTTTGTCACCAGCCACAACGGGGTTCTACCAGTCAATGTTCCCATCCACTCCAGGAATTTATTTGCCTCCCTCGTAAACTGCAGTACCACCTTGGTGTGTTCAGGCCACAATATAGCAAATAATTTAAAAAACAAAATAAAATAGAATGTTTTCCATTCAAATACTTCATTTCAGTCAATAGACCATACAAGTGCAAGTGTGATAAAAGTATTCCATATTTAAAAAAGGCATTACAATAAAATATATACACATACAAATATCCCAGGGGAGTCCTTATTTACATGTGATGTTTCCCCAGACCTTCGCGTTGTTGTGTACCCAAGTGAAACCTGCATATTAGGATACACTCCATTAAAATCTGATTACAACTAGTATTTGACGCTCCCTCAGGTAAAAAATAGTTTAAAATCCTACTCATATTATAAATCGATTAGGTTTGAAAACATTTAAATAAGTCTTGCTAATAGATGAGTAGTGGGCAGTCTTACGTCTAGGAACCCAAGAAAGACTTGCGCATACACCACATGGAAAATAGGAAGCGCGAGACAGCCAATACAATCAGATGTTGGATGTTATATTTCAGGATCCTAAAGGCTTCTTCACAGTGCTTGGACCCCATATTTCTACACACCTGGATCAACCACCTAGATCTGGCTTGTTGTCCCCACTCATTCCACTGCGCTTGGATTAAGAGGTAAGACCAAACGCAGAGGAAATTGGCTGTAGACCCCTGACATACCGGCGGCGATTAAGGGTGACACCTGAATTGTCTGAGTATAGGACGTAATTAAAGGGGGTCCTGGGGCTTCCTGGCATTGGGAAACTGGTATGGTTTGCACATATTAAGGGGGGTTTTCACAACTTAGGTAGGGAGAGTTTATGGATTAACCCGGAGGTAGCCTAAACTTGAACAACTTTTTGGAAACTAAGACACTGGTCCTCTAACACAATTTCCTAAAAGTCAAGGACACCTATACATTTGAGCCATGTCTAGATGAGATAAGACCGGCATTAGCCAGGAACCTCTATTTACAGTTTAGGCATGGCACGCTTCCGCTTCTTGCATGTACTAACACATGGGCTGGCAGTTCCGTCCTGCGTTGCCCTGCATGCAATAGCCTAGAGGAGACTGAACTACATGTATTTTTCTTTTGTCCGGGGTACAAGAAAATAACGCAAAAATGGTTGATCCAACTGTGCAGGAATGTAGGTACAAGACTCTGTGAAAAGGCATTTAGACTTCTGAAATATAACACCCAGACGCCAATTGTATATGCTGTTTCATGTTTTTTATCTCTTTGTGGCAGGTGCATATGGTTTTCCTAGGAGATGAAAAATGAACTTAATGCCAATTGTTTTCTTTTACACATGTATAGTATATATTTTATATAGTCTTATTTGGTTTTTAGTATTTTAAACTTGTTTTTAAATATTGGGGCTTTCTTTTTACTGTTCTTTATGGTCGGTGGACAGAAATAAAGATGTATATGATGATGATAATGATTTATAGCCTGAACAGAAAAAGAATACATGGATTTCAGTTTCCTCAGCATTGCTGCAGGCCAGAAACCCTTAAAAAGAGGAGCCTGCCCATTGGTTGGAAAATATACCAAGGGGGAGAGACCAATGTCTGAATCGAACATATAATTTCCTAGCTAATTCTGGCTGTATTTCATCTAGGAAAGATTCAAGATTATAATAATCTTCTCATAAATTTAACTGTTAGGGAACCTAATGCTGAGCTTTCCATTGGGTGAGCAAGTTTACCTTCCCTGTAACTGCTGGCCAATTCCTTACTTGTTATTGAAGGACATGGTACTTCTGGATTGCTCCATAAACTCGTTCTTCCTATGCTACGGAGTGTGTCCCTGATGTACTTCAAGTCAAGTCTTACTTTAACCATGCTATTTTCCCTGAACCAGGTTGACCCATTACTTAAATTAGCTCCAACTTGTATGCAGCCAATTCTGGGATCACCCATATGCGCCACCAATAGGTTAACAGTCTGAGGCCTATTTCTTCTGCAATCGGTCTGATTTCCAGATCCATACGCAGTAGGACAAGTGAAGTGCTAAGAGGAAGTCCAAATGGCTGCCTAAGAAAGTTGTTCTCAATCTTGGTGATATTTCTTGTTGGCCAAAGCCCCAGAGTTTGGCCCCATACATTGCAGCATCCCTGGTTTGTACTTTATAAATGTAACTTTTTTTTAAAAAATTTCAAGAATATTGGTTTAAATTAATAATGCTCAAGGAATCATTTAAAAAGCCAAAATAAAATAATAAATAGTAACCCCCCTTCAAATTATTTAAGAAAATAAACAAACAAAGAACAAATCGAATACATATTCTTATTGCAATCCTACAAAAAGTGGGGAAATATATATATATTGCCCATGGGGAGTTAAATGTACTGATCTAACTTCATGCTAACAGACACTGAAGAATGTACATACATGAGGTTGAGATTAAAATGGGGGTGAGAGTTTTACTGACATTGGAGAAAGTGCATACATTGGGTTGGGGCATAGTGATTATTCTAACTCCAATCCAACAAACATTAGTTAATACTTAGAGAGATGGGTCAGATTTACTTTGGGGGAAGCGGATACATTGGGGCTAGAGGATAATATTTACTATTCTAACGCCAGTCTAGCAAACATTTAGGAAAACACATACATTGACAGTAGGGGATCATATTTATTATCTTAACTCCAGTCTAAAAAACATTGAATAAAGTGCATACATTGGGGGGTGGAGTGGGTGTATTTCCTATGCTAACTGCAGTGTAACAAACATTGGGGAACGTGCATATGATGGGGTCAGGGCAGGCTTACTATGGTAAATCCAGGGTCACATACATTGGGGAAAGTGTATAAATAGTGGCGCGACCATAGTTGTTAATATAATTTTTAAAAAACGTTGGGGAAAGTGCATATATATAGATATTAACATTAAAAAGCATAATTAATACATGAAATGTTTTTAGTGAATTTAAATATTCTTTATTTAAACACTACCCATCCAATTCCCCAATTAATCCCTTAGCCCAAACTTAAAATTTGAATGCACATTAAAATGTATTAAATAAATTAACAATCCAATAATAAATATGAAATGAATCAATTAAATTGAATTAATATGTATACAAGCACTACCCACATAACCATGCAATAAACCCAAAACCCAAATCAAAAATAATATGTTACTATAATATTATTTTAAATAATTGAAATTAAATTTCACAATGACATATTTAATTATATGCAAACATAACACCATACAATTAAACAACATAAACAATGATTTTATAGTCAACTATATATTAAAGTTTCAATATTATTGTAATATTCTATTTTGACACAATATTATGGTTAGATGACTTTTTTGGGTCGCTATTTGGGGGCACACCTCCTGATTTCGATTTAAATTTGGCCACCTACTGCCGGATTAAGGAAGTGTCCTGTGGGTGCAATGGGCATTTGTGCCTGAATTTTGTGCCTTTCAGGCACTTTTGTATTGCGCAACGGCAATAAACTCTTCCACCGCCTCTTCTGTAAACCGTAGCACTCAAGCACACACTTTGCATGCATGCACTGTTAACGGTCATTCCCACATCACCTTAGTTGTGGACCCGTGCACATTTTTGCCCCTGCTCCAACTCTAAGTTACTGATGCAAGTGTATGGGCAAACAAGCTCATGAAAGGCTCACTGACTATGTTTGATGCAGCAATTGGCACAGTCAGTGCTCCCCCCAACCAAGCCCACCCTCAAGTTTAGTTTTTGGGATGGGGCAGGGGCCTAGGTTCTCCAAAGACATTCCCCCAGGTGGATGAAGTCACTCAGTGCACCTGCCTTCTGTTGATCCCTGCCCCCTCTTCATAATCAGACTGGTCTACTGGCAGAGGAAGACAAACTGTTGGGAAACTGCCAGTCCATCTATCACTGCTGCTTTGCCCACAGTACAGGTGCGAGTTTTCCCATTACACGCTTATGAGAAGAAATATTCACTTTAATGCCAAAAGCCATCAGTCATAACTAATGCATTAACTATTCCCCATATGTTCAACAGACATATGCACCAGTGAGTAGAATAAATTCTCTTTCACGTTAATGAAACATTACCCGCTGGAAGTATTACTAGCTTTAACCATTTTTGGCCATCAATCAATGTTTCCCGCGTCCCAATCAATACTTTTAATGAAGATCTATAATGTGTCATAGATCTATTAATTTTCTCTGAAATATATGTTTTCTCCTTGGAATATACCGTGTTTGGTGAAACTTCTGCTGCTCTGAAAAAATGTAAACATTTACTAACACTGATATATCAATGAAAGTATGTTTTCATATAAAAATGTTGCTGCTTATATTCCTGTTGAAACATATTCTTTTGACTACCATTTTATAGACATGGTAGACTCACCCAAATGCATTTCTATCTTAAGGACCAACCATGGTTGTAGGCCTGCAGGATTTCTTAGTGAGATGTACTCTTGAAACCAGAATATGTGATGGAACGAGGTTTTGGGTTTGACGACTGGACTATTCTTCATCCTTCTGAGGACGCTAACCTGAGTTACCGGTAAACTCAGAAGTATCTCAGCTGTAATACAATTAGGGGCATATTTACAAGAGGGTTGCATCATGTTTGCACCATGGAATGTGGTACATGCGCTAAACAAACCTCTATGATGGATTTATGAAGCCATGCAAAGCCACTTTTCGTGGCCCTGAGTGGCTTCAGAAATCTGAGGCAGCAGAATGCAGCTATAATTGCTGCTTTGTGCTACTCTGCCCTGGGTAGGCCTTCCATGGGCATTGCAGTGGGTATTCTGACGCAACTGCAATGGATTTCGATGGCATCCCAGATGTACAAAACTTCTAAAGCTCGATATGCACCAAAATCTTACCCCTTCCCGGGGAGGCATAATGATGAGAAATGTATTTATTTCTCCTCGTTACTTCCTCTTTCTATGCGTGCTGCCTTTTGCAGCACACCCAGATATAGGTATGCCCCCCCAGGATTGGTTTTGTTTTGTTCAGTTAGTCGTCCTTTTTTGCACGAAAACAACATTGCTTAAAACACCCTTGCACCTGCATTGGCGCTAGCTGGCCAAAGCGCACCAGCGTAGGGGAAAAGACAGGAATGCACAGTATTCCCTTTTCCTATGGTGTAGTACAGCAAGATGACTTGATGCACTGTGTCATAGGTTCATAAATGCGCCTTGGTCTGCACCTCAGTGCACCTTTTACTGGGTGCAAAAGACACACATGGGGACAGGGTACCCTATCACAACAAATTGTTCCTAGTGCAGGTGCAAATCTGTACCTGCACTGGAAGCAACACATTTGTGAAAGGCAGACATGATGTTTTATGCTTCTTGCAGCCGCGGTCGGTAGGTGAGTACCTGCCGGGGCGGTGACGTGGGGAGAGGAAGGGGCAGGGTGGGGGTTAGTAATGTATGGATAATGGAGGTTTACAGGTAAGTAAATATTTAAATAAATCAAACAAATTTCGTTCCGCGCACTGCATTGCATTTGGGGATGCAGTGCGCACAACGAAATTCGTTTTATTTATTTAAATGTCACTGCCCCGGCAGGTACACCCCTACCGACCGCGGCTGACCTTGCCCCTCCCCCTCCCCACGTCACTGCCCTGGCAGGTACTCCCCTACCGACCGCGGCTGGCTTCTTGTCTCTATTTCATCGCAGGCGGTGGACCGGCCTCCGTTTCAAGGGCAGTTGAGGGTTTGCTCTGCAGACAGGTGCAGTATGTAATTGCACCCACATGCGGGGGAGGCTTGGGCGGTGTCTGGAACCACCCTTTCTCCTGCCCACGGGACATGCTCGGGAGGCACATTGTGTGTCATCTAATATGTGGCACACAGTCTGTGCAACTCCTAATAGGTTCCTTGCCTCTGCACTCGCGTCTGTGATACAGTAGGGGCTCAAAGGTAAAGCGTCACTCATTTGCAAAGGGCCACACCCCTATGCAAATGAGAGAACGCCCCTTTGCCATTGCGCCTGCACATAGAAGGAATTGCACTATTAACTACCTCATGTCTATAAAGATACTGCCCCACAGGTACAAACGTCCATTGAACACTTATACAGCCCGTGTTCTTTACAGTGGTACGGAGATAATGTGAGGATGACCATTTTTCTGGTTCATTATTGACTTTTAAAAAATGTGGCTCAATAATATTCGAGATGCCCGACACTCTTTTTATGGTTCTGAAACAGAGGTTAATGCTGCTGCTAATTTAGCACCAGGTTTGCATTCCTGCTCGAACATTTTCGTCATACTTTGATGTGTCTTTGTACAGGGCTAAGTGCCCCCACTGCACAGTTTGTGATGGTACTTAACAAGCTGCGACACCGTTCATAGCCACAGCTGTTGGGAAGCGAATGTACAGTTCATTCCATGGAGGGTTTTGGTGACGGCTCTGAAGTGGCCCACAGCCACCTTCCAAAGCCATTGTAGCATGACTCAGCCACGGCAGCAATTGCGAAAATATGCACGCCATCTTGGACAATTGGCACTCAAAAGGGAATTCTAAAACACTCCAGAATGTTCTGTAAGGTTCTGAACGGGCATTATGTACAGAAACCGGACTAGGCCTGGGCATTGAAAGCAATTTAGTAACAAATGTACAATTACTGAATATGTAAACTAGACCTCAAATATGCTCACTATAAATGATTTGTCAGTGAAGACCTGCTACCATACAGTTTATTTGATGCTTTCTGCCCAACAGTGCCAGAATCAGTGTAAAAAACGGTTATTTGAGCTGTATATATATATATATATATATATATATATATATATATATATATACATTGTTTTTTTTATTATATATTACCAATAAATACATTGCAACTTGTGCTCTTTTCAGATTACATTTGTGATATTCACGTTATTCAAAATTTGAAAATCCATTTAGATTGTTCTAGCTTTATTCTTTCGCACCATATTATGGCAGTTTGCCCCTATTTTCACAGTTGAAATCAATCCAGGTCTCGTCTTGTGTCCTTACTCATATTAGGTAATTTTCTCTTGTTTGCCCTTGCAAATGTCTCTCCTCATCAAACTTCTATTTATGCTGTCATGTCTCTTCTTTTCCACTCCCTATCTCAAAGCTGAATTTCAGTGGTGTGTCTAGCGGAGGGGGGAGATTGGGCTAATGCCCCAGTTCTATTTGTCCTGCACACCCGTGTTCCGAAACATGCGCTGCGGAATGTTCTAAGAGGTGACACAGAAAAAACAAATATTGCACCTTGCCACATATTACATTTGTCCAACCAGAGAAGTGGTGTTTGCTTAAAATCTATAAGCTAGACATATTACGTATCTCTCTCTCTCTCTCTCTCTCTCTCTATATATATATATATATATATATATATATATATATATATATATATATATATATATATATATATATATATATATATATATATTCACAGAAAAAACCATAGGTTAGAGACCATATATAGTTAGGAATTAGCATTTAAGAAACCTTTTTTTACTCACACAAAACCATTGAAATTCCATATATAGTTAGTTGTACTAACTATATATCGCGCACCCGCAATCCACTGCTGATCATGTCACATATTACATCATTCATGACATGGTCAGTGACATCACTGATGACATCACTGATGACATCTCAAATGACATCACTGATGACATCACTGATGACATCTCAAATGACATCACTGATGACATCACTGATGACATCACTGATGACATCACTGATGACATCTCAAATGACATCACTGATGACATCACTGATGACATCTCAAATGACATCACTGATGACATCACTGATGACAACATCCAGTGACTGTATAATTCTGTAAAGTTAAAATATGTCTTACAAATTGAATAATGAGTGGATTTATAAGTGTCTGGATGAAGGATTTAGTAGGTGCATGACTGACTGTATGAGTGAGTGATTAAATGTGTCTTACTGAGTGCATGGGTTAGTGACTAAACTGTCTTAATTTGTGCATCATTGTGTCTGTTGTTCTGTAATCTGCTGCATGTGTTGATCATTAGCTATATGAGTAACTATATGGATTATTGATTGTTTGCCCAAGTATTTGTATGGGAGACTGAGTGTGTGTGTGGGTGGCTGGGAGGTGTATGACTCTGTGCATACATGTGTGAGCAGTTGATTCACTAGATGTATGGGTTCAAAAGTGCATATGGAAACAGCTGTATGGGCGGTTGACTGTGTGCATGAGTGTATTGGTGAGTGAATGGATATCTCAGTGCTACATGTCAAAGTAAGTACATATGTAAAACACAGTACATGTGAGAGTTGACATATATAAATAACTGTGCATAACAGCCAGTGAATGTGTGAGTGGCTGTATGGATCATTGTGAACTTGTATCACGGATTGTATAAGAGAGTAAATATATGTAAGTATATGTTTGAATAAGTAATGTGTGTATAACTGTATAGTTGAGGAAATGGAGGTGTGATTGATTCTTTGCATGAGTGACTAGGTGTGTGAGTAACTCCATGGATGAGTGACAGTCTGTGAGTGTCTGTTTACACTGAGTGTATCTAAGGTTATATTAGAGTCTGAAGAGGTTCATCGTATTATCACATGAATGATATCATCAGTGATGTGATCAGTAATGTCAAATGAGATGTCATCAGTGATGTCATTTGAGATGTCATCAGTGATGTCATCAGTGATGTCATCAGTGATGTCATTTGAGATGTCATCAGTGATGTCATCAGTGATGTCATTTGAGATGTCATCAGTGATGTCACTGACCATGTCATGAATGATGTAATATGTGACATGATCAGCAGTGGATTGCGGGTGCGCGATATATAGTTAGTACAACTAATTATATATGGAATTTCAATGGTTTTGTGTGAGTAAAAAAGGTTTCTTAAATGCTAATTCCTAACTATATATGGTCTCTAACCTATGTTTTTTTCTGTGAATTTTCAAGGTTTTGTAAATGCTAATTCCTAACTATATATGGTCTATAACCTATGGTTTTTTCAGTGAATTTCAATGGTTTTTTAATAGCAAATATCAAAAGCTTTAAAATGTATTCTTCTTTAAATCAAAAAATATATTTTATATGTTTTTAATACAATTTTTTTATGTATATATATTTTAAAACATTTTTTTTTTTGTTTCGCTACCGGTCCGCGCACCGGGTAGCTTCCCGTTAGCTCAATTTGGTGCCGCGACCCGGTCCGCGAACCGGTAAACGTTCCGTTTGCGCAACTGCCGCGTTAGAAAACAACATCGTGACGCGTCGCGTAAGCGTGATGTATCGCGTTGTCGCGTGATACGTCATATGACGCGCCGCGTTAGCGTACCCGGAAGTGAACCGTACGCGAAGCGAGGCGCGAAGCGCAGCTTCCCGGAAGCGATCCGGGACGCGGTGCGAAGCGCGTAACGTAAGCATAACAGGTCATGTGACTTGTTAATAACACTTTTCATTGGTTCATTTCACTTTTGGTTTCCTAATGATGTAAGGCTAGGTCATGTGACCTAAAAGTAACACTTTTCATTGGTTTAGAACTATTGTTTTTCCCAAATGATGAAAACGCCTCCTTGTTTCCTCACTCTGACTTTCATCTTTGTGAGAGGAAGACCTTTTTTCTTCACTTAGCAATGGCAAGTGTTGTAGCTTCAGCTGGTGCATCCCCACCACCACCACCACCTCCTAGGAAGAGAGGACCACCTGCTGAAGTTATCATTCAGCAAGAGGAGGAAGAAGAGGAAGAAGAGGAAGAGCAGCAACAGAGGGAGTTTTTGCCTGAGGAGCCCAGGAGGTCTCATGTCAAAGAAAATTATATTTGGCAATTTTTTAAATCTCCCCGGGGCCAAAAAAAAGTGAATGCCCGGTATGTAACTTGCCTTATCTGTAAGAAAGTCTTGTCCAGAGGGACAGATAAAAAATATAGTTATGGCAATTATACAATGCATCGGCATATGGAGAGGTGGCACCCTATCAACTACAGTGCTGCGCAGTTAAGTAACCAGCAAGATAATCCCCCTTCTGTGGCCAGAAGATCAGTTGTAGAGGAAGTGACGGGACCAGAGGCGAGGGAGACGGTCCCAAATATACAGATGAGGTTCGGGGCAGTCAAACAAGTGTGCGTGCGTTGCGGTCAGTTGATTTGCTACAGAGAAAGTAGCATCAATTTAATCAACAGAGCTATCGACAATCATGATTGTCCAAAACGCCCCAGAAAATAAATTATCTTTTTTTTTTGTTGCTCCTGTTGAGCCCTTTACAGTGAATCGTTTTCGTTTCCCCCCCAAAAAAAAACCCAAAAAATATAAAACCGTTCAAAAAATTCAAAAAAAGTAAAAAAAGTTCAGAAAAATAATAAAAAAATATAAAACAACAAAAATAATTTTAAAAAAAAGTTCTTTTCAGAACTACCTCCCCTTTATAAAAAAAATGCCAGAATGTTTAGCACTCTGGCAACCTCTATTTCTTTTGGTTCGCTTCCCGGTTCGCTCGCCGGTACGCGAACCGGGAGCGAACCAAAAAAAAAAAAAAAAAGAAGAGTAAGTATAAGGGAAGGAAACAGAGAGTAATGTTAAAAGGAAGACAGCTATAGGGACTAAACCAAAGATACTGTTTAATAGATCTATTTACCGAAGAAAAGATGGAAGAGGGTATAATTGTGAAAAACAAAATAGATAAGGAAGTGAAAGAAAAAAAGGATAGTAGAAGAATAACAAACAAGAGTTTCTTAGAGAATGTGACTGAATGATCAAATTAAGATTAAAACATTGGAATAACAGAGAAAAAAAAGAATGCAGAAAAGAAGAAGTAACAGAAAAGGAATGATTGAAACAGCAAAGAAATGCAAATAACATAGGGGCATATTATCAACATAGGCGATAAAAGTTTCGCTGCTTTTATCGGCAGAAATCTGCTGCTAAAGTCGCTTTTGCGGAAGAAAACTGCCGCTAAAGCCGCTTTTGCGGCAGTTTTCTGCCGATAAAAGCAGCAATAATTTTATTGCCTGTTTTGATAATATGCCCCTTAGTGTGCTTGAACTACAGAGAGAAATCATAATGAACAAGTAGTTAAAGAGTGATCAGTCAGAGACAGTGAGAGTAATAGAGACGGAGTGAGTGAATAGGAGTGAGGAACAATGAGAACAGAGAGAGTGAGAAAAAGAGTGGAAGGAGTAGAGTAAGTAAGTAATAGAGAAAGGAATGAGGGAAGTAGCAAAGGCAGGAAAGTGAGGGTTAGAGAAATGAAGCAGTGGAATTAATAGAAGTTAAATGTGATAGAAATGTAACGAAAAGAGTACAAAACATTTACCTTATAATTGTCGTTAACTTAGTCACTTGTTATTTTTATACTTTCAATCTGTGAAAGAGAGAACAAACATTTGAAAAATATTAAAACATGTATTTAAAAATTAGAAAAGACAAGGGAAAAGATTGAAGGACAAACAGTTTTTCAACAACTTTGACACTTACAGAAGCCTCTGCTTCTCCATGCCCCTACACAGTCCTAAAAATATACATTTTAAACTAACAGTATCTTGATGCAGATGAAGTGAGGCCTATCTTGCAACATGGTGCATCTTTTGCACTGCTGCTGTCTCACAAAAGTGACGCAACGGCAGCGCAAAAGAGGTGCACAGCCATCATAAAACTGTCCCTAACATTTTAAATGATTGTTTCAGGATGCCAATAAGGTGTGTCCTATCCAGAGGTTTGTTTGAGGTGAGGCCTACTCAGGGTTGCAGATGAAATTTAGAGTTGTTGAAGAGTACAGAGGAGATAATACATGTACATGCCTACCAATGAAGTGAGTCATGTCCACTTCACTCTTGAACTAAGGCCAGACCTCCTCTGTTTCCCTGGACAGGCCTAAACTTGATCTGCACAATGTGATTCGTAATATTAGGAAACACAGGTGATGTAATTGAAAAATGTGCAATTTCTTTTGCTCATTTCACAATCACATCACTTGTGTTTCCTTTGCTTAGGTATCTCATTGTGCAGATGTAGTCCAGCATATGAAAGAGTACGCAGAAGTGCAGCACTGCATGCAACAACTTTGACACTTACTGAAGCCTCAGCTTCTGCATGCCCCCTACACAGTCCTAATTATATACATTTTAAACTGACGGTATCTTGCTGGAGATGAACTGAGGCCTATCTTGCAACATGGTGCATCTTTTACACTGCTGCTGTGTCACAAAAGTGACGGAACAGCGGCGCAAAAGAGGCGCACGGCCATCATAAATCTGCCCTTAACATTTTAAATGATTGTTTCTAGATGCTGATAAGGTGTGGCCTATCCACAGATTTGTTTCAGGTGAGTCCTACTCAGGGTTGCAGATGAAATTTAGGCTTGTTGAAGAGTACAGAGGAGATAATACATGTGCAGGCCTACCAACGAAGTGAGTAATGTCCACTGCACTCTTGAACAAATGTCAGACCTCCTCTGTCTCCTGGAACAGGCCTAAACCTCATCTACACAGGTAATGTAATTGAAAAACTTGCAATTTTTTTTTCTCATTCCACAATCACATCACCTGTGTTTCCTTTGCTTAGGTATCTCATTGTGCAGATGTAGTCTATCATATGAAAGACTACGTAGAATGTGAGCACTGTATGCAACAACTTTGACACTTACAGAAGCCTCAGCTTCTCCATGCCTACTACACAGTTCTAAATGTATATCATAAATACAAAAAGTACAGAATTAATTATACATGTTAAATGGTTTATTTTTGCTGTTCTCAGAATTTATCAAATTTCACTAAAAACAGTGACTTGAAGGTATTCATCATATAACAGCGGGGGAAAAAAACCACAATCAAAATGATTGTGTTTAAAAAACCCATATAACATAACCAATCAGAAATCAGAACTCCTGAAAAGTAACTTACTTTCCATGACGTCGAAGGATATCCTATGAACAGCTTACACTCTGTTGTGCTGTTATTATTTTCAGCACGCCACTTTCTGAAAGAAAAGCTCCATCGTTTTGACAAATATGTTACATACAATAAATGACTTCTCGCTCTCTACCGCACTTTTCCACAAGGCCAAATTATGTAAGAGCCATTTATAACTCTTGGAATTCTTCTAAGCAAATCCCGTCATTTTGTATTTCCGCAACTTTCAGAAAGAAAACGTTCAAGATCACTTTCACAATCCTGTACTAGTAATATCTCACCCTTCTTGCTCACTCATGTTCCACATTTCCTATGACACTGATACTGCTTACTATGAAGCAGACTTACACTACCTCTATGACTACTACAATTATTTAATTCTCTACATCACTTTTAATCACAAAGCAATTTAAAACAGTAGATAAAATTATATCAACCCCAAGAATCATTATAGGCCAGTTACCTACCCTAAATTCTCTTTTCTGAAAACAGAAAGTAAGAATATTTTTAAGTAAAAAGGCAACATTGTATCGTAGTCAAATGGGAATCATTTACGAAACAGCAGCTTTTTTTACATTTTCAATAAGCTGTGTAATAAGCGGATCTTGTCAAAGGACCATCATGTCATATAATAGCTGCAGTTACGAATGTTCTTCCTAAAATCAACGACTGTGTAGCCACAACATTTGTAATTAAAGTTGAAGACTTACTTTCATTAGGTTTATATAGTTGGAATTTTAAAATGACATTATAACCAAAAGTTTGGTCAAATAATCTAGACAGCATTGCAGACTTACATTACCTCTACTCCATGTTTTGATTGGCTGCTTGAATTAGCTTATAAAAAGAAACAGTTTTTCTGAACTCATTCAAAGTGCAGTTATTTTTCCATGACGTTAAGTGTTATGGTAAGAACACCGTTTGCTTTGGGAAATACTCTGTTGTCCTTTAACTAATCCGTGCCCACCACTTTCTGTAAGAAAACCTTCTTTTTTTCCAGGAACTATTTAAAACTCAAAAATAACTTTTGACTCTGTACTACACTTATCCTCAAGGCCAAATAGTGTAGGAGCCATTAGAACCTCTTGAAATTCCTCAGAGCAAATCCAGAGATTCATTCCCTAAAATTTTGGTTTTAAAAACACCAGGTAAGAATTTTTAAGGTCAAAAGGCAATTTTTTTTTAAAAGTTAAAACAGAATCATTGCAGAATGACCAGCCGTTTCTAGACTTTAAATAAGCTGTGTAATGTCCTGATGTTGTTGAAGGACCGTCATGATATATAATTGCTGCAGTTACAAAAGTCCTTCCTGATATTGACAACTGCGAAGCCACAACATTTTTAATTAAAGTTGTCAATTTTGTTCCATCAGGCCTACATCGTTGGAACATTAAAATGACATACTGGCCATATGTTCGTATAAATAATGTTGACAACATTTCAGACTTACATTGGCTACACTCCATGTTGTGATCAGCTGCTTTTACTAGCTTATTAAAGGACACTGATTTACTGTCTGGCAAAGTTAAATATATACATTTTTCTGAGTCTACACTAGTAGTACTTGATACCCTACAGTTCTCGCAGTCATGCTGCCATTGATAAGAAAGCCCAAACAGGTGATCTACATCTACACCTTCATCATGCAATACATCAAGCATATACATTAAAAACTCCTGACAATCTTGCTGAATATTTTGAGAGAATTGTGTTTGACCTGAACATCTGTCTAACAGATTTCGAATTTCAGACACACTTTCTATTTTTGTTCTATCAGTGCTACATTTCTCTAACACAGAATTCAACAAACTGCAAAATCTTTGATCCGAATTGACCACAATCTCTTCTTTTACATTTTCTAGAGAAAACAAAACATTAACCACTACATTAGCATAGCAGTTGACACCAGAACTGTTTTCAAATTGAAAACCAACAACATCTTCAACAAAATCCTTTTTCTTTCTGCTTATAATTTCTGGTTCATCGACTTTTCGTCTTTTTGCTACAACCTCCCTACTATTGGTCACATTTCTTCGTTTCCGGCCTACCACACGTTTCTCAAACAAAGGATATTGAGGCAAATGTGGCGCATACTCTCTTCTTAACCTATTGTATTCCTTAGCACAATCTAGATCCGCACAAATGTTTGTGACATCACACTCAATCAAGTACAATCCCGATAAAGTTCTAACTCGTGACAATGCCACATATGCCATACCCTCCTTGAACACAGAACTGCCAATATTCACCAATGCACTGTCTACACTTAAACCTTGCGATTTATGGATTGTCACCGCATATGCCAAGCAAACAGGAAACTGCTTACGGCGAACATATAAGTCTTTTACAAGCAAAAACCTAGCAGAGCAACGACCAATTAGCTGTACTTCCTCAATGCCATCAAATTTAATTTTTAAAAATTCAATTCC
The DNA here is from genome assembly GCF_964261635.1 of Lissotriton helveticus. Taxonomy (NCBI): domain Eukaryota; kingdom Metazoa; phylum Chordata; class Amphibia; order Caudata; family Salamandridae; genus Lissotriton; species Lissotriton helveticus. The sequence goes on along the minus strand of NC_136069.1, from coordinate 1,065,503,307 downwards.
ATCTCTATTTCTGTATTTCACAAAATCAACAACATTACCCATTGATCCATTTACCAGACCTCTTTCAACATGTAAATTCCTTCTTAAAATTATACGGCAATTTAAGCACACATTCAGAGTCTTTTCAAAACCTGCAGTTTTAGATATAGTCTTCTCTAATGAATCCAATTTTGATTTCAAATTCTCAGACAAAATAATTGTTGATCCCATATGCTCTACTCTGTCAATAGCTTCCAGTTTCACAATCTCTTGGTTTTCTAAATACAACATTTTGTTGTTGAAGATGGCACATTCTGCAAGAGTTGGCATCAAACATATTCCAGATTTCTTCTCAGTAATTGTCTGAAAAATATTCTCAGGCACAACGTCTTGTTCTGGATACAAATTTGACAGTAATCGTGCATGTAAAGCTTCTTTCCCATGCTCGGTCACTTTTCCGATTCTAACATCTTGTAGAATATTCTTGTAATCTTCATCCTTCGCCTGACGCATATTTTCACGCAGTTCAGCATAATTGAAGTTTAACCATATATTAACGTTGCCAATGCTCCCTAGGCACTTCCTGGTATCTTCATGCGTGAGCATTTTGAACACAGGTTGTCCTTTCACTGGTGTCAGCTGCAGAAGATCACCGAAAACAATGATGTGTTTGCCACCAAATAACACATCATACTCTGTTTTGAGAACTTCTTGCATTCTCAAATGCACAAAGGCAAGCATGACATTGGAAACCATGCTTACTTCGTCAATGATAAGAAGTTTCATTTTCTTCAAGACTCTTGAAACTTCACAACAAGCATCTCCAGATAACTTGTGGTATTGTAATTTGTTATCATGCTCCACTGGCAGCATCAGTAGACGATGCAAAGTAATACCTTCAATGTTATGTGCTGCCAGTCCAGTTGGAGCGGTGACAACACAAGACAGCGATGACTCAGTACATGAGCACTCTTTCTTCTCATGACTTAATCCATGATCAATTTGGTTGGTAACTTCGTCATATATTTTCCTCTGCTCAACGTTGAGTTGTCTTTCCAAGTCTTTTAAGTTAACCGCATCCTCCTGAGCATGTGCCATGGCTCTTACCACTTCAATCATGGTAGTGGCAGCTTCATTTTCGATAACTGGTCCTCCTAGTGGATCCTGACTCAATGAAACAGAACTCTGACTGTCCTGAGAACTGTCTCTAGCAATCTCGGCTGCAATCGTTGCTTCCTGCTCGATTTCCGCATTCAACATTTCTAGATATTTGGGAAAAACAGGACATTCTATGGTCTCCTTGGCGGCATTGAAAGAGTCTTCGTAACAGAGGAAATCTCCAAGCAGTTCCTCTTCTGCACGCCAAGGCTTGAAAAGTTGTAAAAGTGCTAAATAGAAAAACTCTTTTTTTCAGGAGATTCGCCACTCAATTTTCGATGGTTTACCAAGTGGCATTTTCTTTGCTTGACCAGACATCCCTCACTTCCAATTACAGCATACACTTCTTTATCAATATCTTCTTTGATGTTCCTCTTGAATATGTAATTTTGTAGAACCTCATACAGACAAACATTCTCGAGGTGACTGCTTCTATTTGGATAATATGTATCCAACATGTTGGTCTTCAAAATATCGGTACTGTTTGGCTCCTTTTCCGCCAAATACTCAATTTCCCGCACAGGTTTCAGAACTCGATTACGCGTTGCAGCAAGACCAAGACTCGCCCAAACGATACTCCTGGATTTGGCATAGAGACTTGCTGAAGACAACCGGTCAGAACATTCGTAAGCTCCGATTTCTCGATGTGACAACATCTTCAGACTGAAACTGTACAACTTCTTACTGAGGCTCTTTTCATGGGAAATGTCCTCCCACATATCCTTCAATTCTGTCTTTTCTTTTTTGGTGATGTAAGATGTCACATACCGAGCCACAGCCATACAGTTATCAGCCACAAACTGTATATCCATGTTAGCATTCCACATGGACAAAATCACTGGGTTGTAGTCGTTGATGTACTTGGACTCTTCGTTCCTTTTCAAATTGTATGTGTTTTTAGGTGATTTCTTCATCACATTATGTCGCAGCGAAGACATCAAACTGTTCACTCTTCCTTTAGAAATCACCGGTCGTGGAAAGGCGAAACGACATTTGGTGTAGAACTTGTCCTTGTTTCTGAATTTACGACGACAGTACTTTCCACAACGATGGCTTTGGAAGCATAAAACTTGTTCTCTTAGGCTTTTGTCTTACTTTGCGTTTGGAACAGCACATGTAGAATACTGTTCTATGAAACTCATCACTAAGTCTTCTGGATCTGTTCCAAATGTAGGTGCATCCTTGATCCACAGCAGCATATGTATATGAGGAGCACCTCTTGCTTGGTACTCCTTTCTCCAGAAGAAATCCAACACCTCTCCAAGAGGTGGATTTTTCTTGTTCATGATGAAAGACATCATAGCTTCAAATCTATGATTGAAGTACCTGCATACATTCACTGGATCCAAAGAGCACAGTTCTCCGGGTGTCTTGAATTCGATATTTTCAATGTTTCCATTTGCCTCTCGTAGAAATTCAAGTAAGTCTTCCCAGCCATACTCGGCACAGCTGAGAGTGAGGAACCATGTGGGAGTTCCTAAGTTCCTCAGCATACATTTTAAATCACCATGACAACGGTACCAGTACTCATTAGTACCACGCTGACACGCCATGAGATTAATCAGGTGAGAATCCAAAATACTGTCTTGCACATTGACTTTATCCATAAAGTCACTTGCCGAGATGTTTTGCATCTGTATACCACTTTTCAAGATGTGGTTCACTGCATATGACAGTCCAGACAGATCGCTTTCAAACAGGAGATGAAACAAATACGGAATGCATTGTCGAAACCTAGGATCTTCTGCATACAATCGTAAAGTCCGGTATTCAGAAGCAGGAATTTGATGAGGTCGCTCATCATATCTTCCTCCTTGACCTGTTAGAAATAGCTGTGGGAAACACCGAGCTTCCAAACTTTCCTCCCAAACACTAATGGGACTCCCTTTGGCTTGTTTCATTTGAAACAACTCAATAGCATTCCCCATGACTTCCTTGGAATGCAAAGGATGAACACTATAATGTTCATATATTTCTTCACTTTTAGAGGGTTCTACTTTCTCAATTTGACCAGCACACAAATCACTATCCTCTTCTTCACTTACTTCCTCTTCTGCAACATATACATTCTTATAGTACTTATTGCTTTTTTTCAAATACAATGTTGCCTTTTTGACTTTCCTAACATCCACTAAATCTTGCCATATTTTCTTACTCTTTGTCGGAACCCCATTAACTAAGATAACCAGATGTTCCTCTTCCACTTTTTCTACTCCAATTGTATTAATGTTTTTCTTCAAATCTAGAGGCAAATAAACAACTCTTCCCTTTAATCCTCTCTGTAAATCTGATGGAGGCAATTTCCCTGTCTTTGGCTCCATTCTTACAATAGCCTGAAAGGGATGGATACTTTGAATCAAAATAGATTCATAAGTATTTAAATCCTTCAATTCAGAAGGAATCTCAATCAATTCCAGATTATTATGAACCGCTCTAGCAGGCATCCGGTTTTGATTTAATTTGTTACAAGAATAAGTACACACACGTTGATCCAATCCCAAATCAAAACAATTTTCTACCATCAAGTATGTTGCGAAATCCTTCCATTCACTATTATTTTCCCTTTCACTTTTCGCATATAAATCCACTAACTTAGTCTGATTCTTATAATAAGTGCGTCGACAACACACACAAGTGAAATTAGGCCTCTCACTTGATTTCACCTGAAACGTGGCAATTTCCTTCTGAAAATTATGTGTACTGGAAACCTGTACACTATCTTCCACATTACCCTCTTCTTCTGTGTCAATTTCAACATTCTCCTCTTTACTTCCAAAGTAACAAAACTCAATTTCTTCACAAATATTCTTCACATCTATTTCAGAACCATGCAAAAGAGCAGTGCATAATTGTTTAAGCATAATTGCTGGACTCTTAGCATAATACAACATTCTAACTAATTTCCTCACTTTATTATGATGCACTGCTAGCATCCTGAAATGATGAAAAACACTCTGGCATACTCTCTTGGAAAGACAAGCCAGTGAATGACCATGAAAACCTGTCACTTCTCTCACTCTGCAAGGATCTAATTCTTGCAACAACATCATTTTCTGCTTCAAACTTTTCTTATTAAATGTCCGTACAAAATCACAAAGCAAATTGATGGAATCCTGTCGCACACTGCAAATACTACTACACTTCCAGGTGTACACAGGTCCCTTAGGACGTCTTCCTAAAACCTCATTACCTAACACCTCTTCTGCCTCTGTTGTCACAAGTTTTTCTTTTTCAACTGAACAACCATCTTTCACCTCATAAGCTCGACCACTGGTGTCAACTGCATGCACCAAATCATTATCCTGGAAATAACTCTCCTCATTAAAAAATGCCTCACAACTTGAACTATGCATCCATTCTCCTGAAAAAACTTCACAAAAATTACTACGATTAACTGTTCTCTTCCATCTACTATTTCTTTTGAAATCATAAATTGCCTTGTTTAGGTTCCTAATTCTATTGATTATCAAAATAAATAACTTTCGCTTAATTTCAAATGCCTGATCAAATACTTTCTCAATTTTTTTTTCTCTTATAAAAAACCACTTTCTGTTGACCTTTCTTAATATTTTTTAACAAATTGCCAATTATCCTGTTGCGGAACATTTGTCTACGAATGTCCCTAAACTGATTTTTCCTTCTACTACCATGCACAGAGTTATCTCCTGCTCTAGCAGTAACATTTTTGATTGGCCTTCCCTTTCCGTTTAAATTGCTTCTCTTTTTCTGGACTAAAACATTTTCTGTAGTACTACTTTTTTTTCTACAAATGTTTCTTATGAATGATTTTGTTGTCTTACCCGGAGTTTTCTTGGTGACTTGACGAGTTTTTATTGTAGAGGACTGCTGCAAGAATTTATTAAGCTGCTGTCTTTGACGTTTTATAGCCTTTCGGTTTCGTTCTTTAGATGGCATTCTCTCCTTTTGAAATGATCTGCAGTTGAATCTGTGGTAAAATATAATTAAAAATGTTATTAACCACTATTAGCAAACAGTAAATCAATAACAGTTGTCCAAAATTTAACACACTACTTGTCATTTTTACATAGAATAATTTTTAGTGCATTGGCAAATTTAGTATTCACAAATAGTAGCAAAGAAATGGAATGCTTCTACATTTGACCTGTGCTGTTTTATATGTGAATCTGAACTAATTTTATGAGCATATTTGACTATTTTATTAAAGACACTACACACAACCTGTTTTTGAAGTTTTGTTTAATTTTAAATGAAACGGTTTACATTTTTACTTTTCATTTCCAGTAACTTTTAAAAATAAATGTTTATAGTTCCATAGGCTCAAGCAGGTCAGCTTCCCACCCTATGTCATACAATTCTGACAAATCGGCATCCTCATCATGTTCTTCATCATCCTCAGGATTTAAATCATCCAAGGGATCTACTTCCACTGACGTTTCAATGACAAGTTCAATGATAAGATCGAGATCAACTGATTGCTCATTATCACTCATGGTTGATGTTGTCGTTATCTTTAAAGAAAGAGAACAACAATGAGATGTTGCAGAGTAAGAGACAAATCTCAGAGACTATAATATTAAAATTGTTTAACAAGAGTAACATTTTGCAATTATTATTTAGCCATGTCCAGCGATGCTGAGGAGGTGAGGCCTATGTCCAAGTTTTCAGTGAACAGGACTCATCTGTTCTTAACCTTGGATAAGCCTCACCGACTCTGTGTACCCTGCTCATACTTAAATGTAAAGGGGCAGATTTATGTTAACTGGCGTATCCCCAGGGATGCACCAGTTAACGTGCACCGCTGCTCTGCCACCCATGGTGTGCCGCATTTACAATGTGGAGCACCATTGAGCAAAAACAGCACAGATGCGTCACGCATCTGTGCCGCAAAAGCAGCACATTGCAGGAATCACGTCGTAAACGCGACATGTCTACTGCAATGCACAGGAGCAAGCCACACATTGCATGGTGCATCACTCCTTATGCCTGTTTCAAACAGGCGTAAGGATTTGATTCAGCAATGCTATAAAGCTGACTCAGTGAAATCTTCTAAATTTCACTGTGTTAGTTTTACAGGGCTTTCATGCAAATGAATGCCCACCCTGCAACAAAACGCCTATATGAAACCTGACGCAGGTTTCATGTGGCACAGGACTTTACAGCATGACACATCTGCCTAGATGCATCAAGTTGTAAATATGTCGCAACATAGCGCATCTTTTGCGCCGCCGCTACGTCACAAAAGTGACGCACAGCGGCGCAAAAGAGGCACACGGCTATCATAAATCTGTCCCTAACATTTTAAATGATTGATTCAGGATGACGATAAGGTGTGGCCTATCCAGAGGTTTGTTTGAGGTGAGGCCTACTCAGGGTTGCAGATGAAATTTAGGCTTGTTGAAGAATACAGAGGAGATAATACATGTGCAGGCCTACCAATGAAGTGAGTCATGTCCACTGCACTCTTGAACAAAGGTCAGACCTCTTCTGTGTCCGTGAACAGGCCTAAACCTCATCTGCACAATGTGATTCGTAAAGTTAGGAAACACAGGTGATGTAATTGAAAAATGTGGAATTTCTTTTCCTCATTTCACAATCACATCACCTGTGTTTCCTTTGCTTAGGTATCTCATTGTGCAGATGGAGTCTAGCATATCAAAGAGTACACAGAAGTTGAGCACTGTATACAACAATTTTGACATTTACAGAAGATTCAGCTTCTCCATGCCCCCTACACATTCCTAAATGTTTACAGTTTAAACGGACGGTATGTTGTTGGAGATGAAGTGAGGCCTGTCTTGCAACATGGTGCATCTTTTGCATCACTGCTGCATTGGTTTCATGTGGCACAGGACTTTACAGCATGACACATCTGCCTAGATGCATCAAGTTGTAAATATGTCGCAACATAGCAAATCTTTTGCACCGCCGCTGCGTCACAAAAGTGACGCACAGCGGCGCAAAAGAGGCACACACCTATCATAAATCTGTCCCTAACATTTTAAATGATTGATTCAGGATGACGATAAGGTGTGGCCTATCCAGAGGTTTGTTTGAGGTGAGGCCTACTCAGGGTTGCAGATGAAATTTAGGCTTGTTGAAGAGTACAGAGGAGATAATACATGTGCAGGCCTACCAATGAAGTGAGTCATGTCCACTTCACTCTTGAACAAAGGCCAGACCTTATCTGTGTCCGTGGACAGGCCTAAACCTCATCTGCACAATGTCATTCGTAAAGTTAGGAAACACAGATGATGTAATTGAAAAATGTGGAATTTCTTTTCCTCATTTCACAATCACATCACCTGTGTTTCCTTTGCTTAGGTATCTCATAGTGCAGATGGAGTCTAGCATATCAAAGAGTACACAGAAGTTGAGCACTGTATACAACAATTTTGACATTTACAGAAGATTCAGCTTCTTATCTTGTTGGTGATGAAGTGAGGCCTGTCTTGCAACATGGTGCATCTTTTGCATCACTGCTGCATCAGTTTCATGTGGCACGGGACTTTACAGCATGACACATCTGCCTAGATGCATCAAGTTGTAAATATGTCGCCACATAGCAAATCTTTTGCACCGCCGCTGCGTCACAAAAGTGACGTACAGTGGCGCAAAAGAGGCACACACCTATCATAAATCTGTCCCTAACATTTTAAATGATTGATTCAGGATGATGATAAGGTGTGGCCTATCCAGAGGTTTGTTTGAGGTGAGGCCTGCTCAGCGTTGCAGATGAAATTTACGCTTCTTGAAGAGTACAGAGGAGATAATACATGTGCATGTCTACCAATGAAGTGAGTCATGTCCACTTCACTCTTGAACAAAGGCCAGACCTCTTCTGTGTCCGTGGACAGGCCTAAACCTCATCTGCACAATGTGATTCGTAAAGTTAGGAAACACAGGTGATGTAATTGAAAAATGTGGAATTTCTTTTCCTCATTTCACAATCACATCACCTGTGTTTCCTTTGCTTAGGTATCTCATTGTGCATATGGAGTCTAGCATATCAAAGACTACGCAGAAGGTGAGCACTGTATGGAACATGGCTATGTAACTCAAAGAATCAAAATCTAAATTTGCCAAGCACACATGGGGGTGTATTTACAAGGACCTTCCACCACGGGGAAATGTCTTTAATTAAAATGGGAAAAATAACATCAAAGGGACTCAAATGCCTTTTAAATATACCCCAAGCAACCTATGAAACTCTAGCACTACATATCAAGAAACCTAATTGATTTCAAAAATCGTTTTTAAACACATCATCTAAATCAATTATATACCTACATTCAAGGGGAAATGACTTAAAATGCCCTAAGACACATGAAAGCGTTTTTTTAAGGCCCTTGCACCATTTTTGGGTCACTTTTAACATGGCTATGTAACTCAAAGAATCAAAATCTAAATTTGCCAAGCACAGATGGGGGCATATTTACAAGGACCTTGCACCACGGGGAAAGGTCTTAAATTAAAATGGGAAAAATAACATCAGAGAGACTCAAAGGCCTTATAAATAAGCCCCAAGCAACCTAGGAAACTCTAGAAGTACATATCCACAAATCTATTTGATTTCCAAAAACGTTTTTAAACACATCATGTAAAGCAATTATATACCTACATTCATCGGGAAGTGACTTAAAATGCCCTAAGACACATGAAATCGTTTTTTTTAAGGCCCTTGCATCATTTTTGCGTTACTTTTAACATGGCTATGTGACTCAAAGAATCAAAATCTAAATTTGCCAAGCACACATGGGGGCGTATTTACAAGGACCTTGCACCACAAGGAAATGTCTTAAAATAAAATGGGAAAAGTTACATCAAATGAACTCAAAAGCCTTGTAAATATGCCCCAAGCAACCTATGAAACTCTAGCAGTACATATCAAGAAACCTAATTGATTTCAAAAAACGTTTTTAAACACATCTTGTAAAGCAATTATATTCCTACATTCATGGGGAAGTGAGTTAAAATGCCCTAAGACACATGAAAGCATTTTTGTAAGACCCTTGCACTATTTTTGCGTCACTTTTAACATGGCTATGTAACTCAAAGAAACAAAATCTATTTCTAAAACACTTGACACAAAGCAACATTTTAAATACACAACTTTCTTCATAATTTTCTCCTTAAAGCATACTATTCTGTATTTAAATTAAATGAATCTTTTCTCACCTTAGCAAATACTTTTTGAGTTTCAAAACAGTCTCAGACACACACCAATTTGTCTTCAGCAGAACAAAGGGTATGCACTCCAGAGGCTGCAGCCCAAAAAAGCACAGAAATGCTGTAATTCATCACACATATCTCTCATGTCACCCAATCAAAACTCTTCCCTCACTTTTTTCAAATCAACACCCTTCCCCCCTCTGCCCTTTCTGCCTTTTTGCATAGCAACCACCTCCTGAAAGACCTCTCATGTTTGTAACTTCACACAACAATGTTTCAATTGAACTCTGAACTCTCAGTACACCTGCGTATCCAGTGCAATCTTTCATAAAATGATTTTTTCTTGACCATTCAAATTACATCTTTCAAAGAACTCATCCATGCACCCTAACTTTCTGTTTCCAGCAATCAAAATCCACCAATCACTGCTACTGATTCATTAGCACAGAAACTCCACAGTTTTTTTCATTATAAACTCTTATTTTTTCAACTGCCATTTCATTGCCACACTTCATCTGACTGCAGCAGAACCTTCTCTCACCATGTTTTCTGTCTGGATTGTTGGACATAGTTATATCCACTGGGCTCAAAGGTTTGCTGATAACAGAAATGTACACAACCTCAATTTACAAAATGTGGAAATCAAGTGGATTGGCCACAGAGGATTAAAATGTCACCAATTGATACCATTGGTGAAAACCTTTTTGCATTTGCCAAAACCTGACCTGTTAATTGTGCACTGTGGAGGAAATGACTTGGGCACTTTGACTGGGGTAGGTCTGGAAATGCTTTTAAAGGACACCTTTGAGCAATTGGTGGCACTATTTCCTCAAACTGCCTTGGTATATTCAAATATATGCCAAAGACAGAAATGGAAGTGGTCCAACCAATTTTGTCCACAAATTGAGAAATCGAGGAAGCATGTAAATAAGTCTGTTTCAGCTTGCATGAGAGACCATGGAATGGGCTCCATCTACAACAATAACTTGCGTTACTACATGCAAGATATCTACAGAGCAGATGGAGTTCACTTCTCAGATGAGGGGAACAGAATTTTCATCCTCAATTTAAGACTGTGCATTGGTACCTACTTGTAGGTACCTACATCAGCCACAGGACCCAAAAGCTCTTTTCAGAGCTACCCTACATCTTATGACTCACAATTATTATTTTACTCTAACTTTTTTCACTAACCGCGCGAAAATTTGAAAAAAAATGTTTTTTTTCGCACATATGGTCCTCCTCAGCTACCCTCAGAAAACCTAGGGGGTCAGGATACGTCTACCGTGCCCCCTTCTACCCATTCTGAACATTATTTGCCCTCCATCTTGTATCTCAATTCTACCGAAACACAAAATGGAGGACTCCCGTAACGCTGCCGGTTCGCGTACCGGGGCGCGCACCGGGAAGCGCTCGCTCAAAAAAAGGTGGGAAAGTAATTCACAGAAAAAACACTGGAGACACTTTCACCAAATATAGATTAGCTCATACTACATACCAATCCCTACCATTTTCACAAATTTGATTGGAATTCCATTTAGCCATTTAGCCTGTAGACCTCTCTAAATACCCTGAGGTAAATTACTTCACAAAACACATCTGAAGTGTTGGAATTGACAACCAATTAAAATGTTACTTTCATTTTCTACTTTTTTTACCTGACATTTGATTGGTTATGTACCTGAATATATATAAAGAAAGAGAGAGAAACACAGCCATTTTGACTACCACCTCCTGAAGTAGATTTCAAGAAAATTTTCACTGAGAACTTAAACTGCTTTTTGAAAGGTAAGTTGTTATTTTGAAAACTGAAGTATATTGTGCACTTAAAGTTAATTTGGAAAACTTTTTCTGATAGTTTTATACTATCACTCTGTAATAGTTATAGATTTAGATAGACTTCTCTGTTATAGTTATGGATGGATTTAGGCTTCTCTTGTATAATTATGAATTTACTTAGGCTTCATCACATACATTTTTTTATATTTCTACTTCCAGTCTGATACCATACACTACCCAAAGATAAATTCACTGTTAAAAAATCCAAACTACCTGTCTGAACTTAAACCCAACAGTGCCCTAACTCTTCTGATATAGTTATTTTTTATGCAATTTACAGCAAAAAAAATGGAAGTGGAGCACGAAAATATCAATGTTTCCTTCGACATTACATCTGAGGAGATTTTAAATGAAGAATTTTTAGATGAAAATTTTATGGATCAGTCTTTGGATGAACAATTTATTGAATGCTTAAAGACATAGAAACATACATGTTTGAGGAGATTCCAGATGATGTAATGCTGGAAGTTTTATTGAACTATGAAAATTCTGACCAATAAATTTTTATTTAATAATTAAAAATTGTTTGAGACATTATTCATTTTTATATCTAATTCATGAAGTACAACCAAAATAAATAAATAAATAAAAAAAACAAAAAAAACACAACAAAAAGAACAATCAATAAACATACAATATTTCAAAATATCATAGTCTATCATTCTTTTTTCCTTATAGTACGCTCCCCAGACCGCTTCCCGGTGCGCGTACCGGGCGCTCCCCCAAACCCCCCCCCAATTTATTTATTTTTGCCCCGCGGGGCCCTTTTAAAGCCTCCACATCAAACCTAGAGGGTCAGGGAGGATCTTCTATGCCCCCTTATGGTCATTTCCCGCTTTGTTTTGGCCTCCTCTTGTCTCTCGATCCTACCGAGAGACAAGATGGCGGCCGCTCCGGACTGTTTAGAATGTTGACAGACACCGGAGAGCCAATCAGCTTCGCTTCGCGAAGTTCCGTTACGCGTCAGGTACGCGAACCGGGGCGCTGCCCGGAGCGCGCTTACAGATATATATATATTTTTTTGAACGTTAATTTCTCAAAATCCACTGGAGCACATATATTGAGACCTAGCAAAGGCACATCGGGCTACCAGTCCCTACAATTTTGCCAAGTTTCGTGAAAATCCATTCAGCCGTTCGAGCTAAAAGTGAGGCCAACCGCCCTATGGAAAATTGCATGGGAAAAACACCTTTTGGGACCCCCTTTTTTCTCGGCCCCCCTTGACGAAACCCCCCCAAATTTTCAGGGGCTGCTCAGAAACAAAATGTGCCATTTTCCTGAAAATTTCAGCCAATTCCGTCCTCAAACGCCAAAGTTATTCGACATAGAATTTTCAAAAATCCCATAGAGAAAAAATCCTAACTATATATACCTACTGGCGACCGCCAGTAGGTAATATATATATATTTATATATACCTGTATATCCATCCATCCATCCTTCCATCCATCTATCTATCTATCTCTCCATCAATCTATCTATCTATCTCTCTATCTATCTCTCTCTCTGTCTATCTATCTATCTGTTCATTCAATTCTTTTAGCTGTCTTTTACATCTTTCTCCGGACGTTAAATCAATTTCACCTTCTTACTTTTTATTTTCCCTACCCCCTTCTTAACATTTCCCACAGCGTGTTTTTTTCTAGATTTAAACTGCTGTCTTTGGACACCTTTCCTTTTTTTTTGTTTGTTCTCCTCTGCAATTTTCTCCTTCTTCTTTCCCCTTGTCACTTACGCAGCCATCTCACTCTTCTCTTTAACTTAGCTAAATATTTGTGTTTCTGCTTGCAGCTGTACCCTTCACCACCCGCCTTCCCTAACACCGCCTTTCACCCATCTGCCACTCTTGAACATCCATGTGTATTGTGCCTTTTTTAAAATCAGTGATCTCGGTTCCATGTTGAAATCTTACCTCTCCCATCCACCATTCACGATTCCTCCTTATCTACGCTTTCCTTTCTCAGCCGAATTATTTCCTGCTCTGTCTCTTCTGTCTGCCATTCCATCCTGATCTAATAATTCTCATGTCACTAACAATGTGCTGAGGAATGAACGAATGAATGAATGAAGTCTTGTAACGCGCGACTTAGCCCAAGGGCATCAAGGCGCCTAAAGGATAATACAGCTTGTAATTTAATCAAATGCAAGTCTACGGGTAGGCCTCTACAAAGAGCCATGTTTTTAATGCTTTACGGAAGAGCAAGATAGAGGATTGTACTGTCAGTTCAGGGGGAAGAGTGTTCCACAGCCTAGGGGCCAGGGAGGAGAAGGCCCTCCCTCCCCACCTGACTTTGAGGAACCGAGGGACATTAATTATGTGTATTTGCTATCATATTGTTTGCCTTTGCTAAAGCTAAGGCAGAAGAGGTAAGACTGGTTGACAAAATGCGATGGAGTGCGCGCTACGAAATTTGTTTCAATAATTAAAGTGTTTACTTACCTCCAATTATCCATATTCCGGTTTTTAGCATCTCCCACCCTGCCCCTCCCCCGTCCCACCTCCCTGCCCCACCGTAACTCCCTCCACGGGCCGTGGCTGCATAATGGGAGAGGTTTTTAAAAGAAATTCTTACGTGTTGCACAATTAGGAATCACAAAAACATTGTTACATATTTATCACGTTATTGTTATACCAAAAATAACAATACTTGCCTATATTTGCGCACTATTTCAAAATCCTATGTAAGCTAATAGACTAAGTCCACTTCAAGCTTTAAATATGCATTTTTGACACATAAATAGGCTTTTCAGATTCTTTTGTTAGGCTCAGGTCACAAATTTGGTTCTATGGTGACACTTAGAGGTGGTTGAGGTTACCAGTATTATCGAGAATGTATCACAAAGGCAGGATAATCCTGACTTTATGATGCATATCTAGAAATAGTAGTAGTAATATAGGGCCCTGAAAAGAGCAGGACCTGGAGTAATTAGCTCTGAGTGAGTCTTGTGACTGCCCTGCCCATAACTATGACTCTGAACTGTTAACACTCCAGTACAATGATTCTTTGGCAGAGACTCATATGGCTTTTTGAACATATCAGTTTTAAGACTCAGGCAGCCCCAATGTGCGGGATGAAGTCCCCGCGGGACGTATACAGAACCTACTAGCTTCTCTGTTTCCGAGGTTGAGAGCTAATTGTCCCAGAAGCTCAAGAACACTATAGGAGTGTGAACTATGTTGGCGCTTCGTGAGGGACATCATAAAGAATTGTACTTGATTTATTTTTGCCACTTTCGAGGAGAGAGGCTGAGAAATGTTAGCACTAGAAATAAGATAAGGATTGATGGTGGCTAAAATACAAGCCAGAGAGGTACACTGGAAAGGGAAGAAGATTCAGAAAAATAGTTCATCATATACAATGCTGGCTTTTGACAATGATGGAAGCAACAATCAGTGTGCTGTTGAAGCCAGGGAGAGACCTCACTCAGTGTTCCTCGTACTGACCATTGCCTTTAGTAAATATCTACAATATAAATATTTGAAGAATACATGTGCAGCAAGTAGAGTTAGAGTTAAAGTTCTGAAAGGATGTTTTGCTGCACGTGCTGTTCATGAATAAGGACTGGATTAGTTTGAAACGCGTCGGGGTCCATTATTGCCTTCAATGTTTCTCAGCGGAGTTGTTTGCCTGAATGAATAAAATACAGCCTGCTGAAGAGTGCATCTTTGTTTGTGGGCATGTGTTTTGGAATCAAATATGACGGTCTGCCCAGCTGTGAAGAAAGCACCACCGCATGAATGCTAACGGATCCGTGGCGTGAACTTGGTCACTGCCACATATGGAATGGGAGGTTTTGCAGTTATATTTTGAACAACGCTGGCAGAGGACATTGGGAAACCCATTTGAGGTCTACGATATGGGAAATAATAATTTGTGGCATCATCAACCCCCTGAGGGCTGCGCACCGGCGACTTTCTTTGAACTACTAATCCCATCCTGCATTGTTCTTCACTTGAGAAGGCCCAATTGGCTAATACTGCTACTGTGGAGATTAATTAGAGTTCTGAAATTATGTTTTGCCACACGTGCTGCCTATGAATAAGGAATGGATCAGTTCAAAATCCGTCTGGCTCAATGACTGACTTCAGTGTTTCTTACCAGAATTGTTTGCCTGAATTAATACAATTCCGACTGCAATGGAGTGCATCTTCGTTTGTGGGCTCGTGCTTTGGAACCATATACATATATATATATATATATATATATATATATATATATTACCTACTGGCGGTCGCCAGTAGGTATATATAGTTAGGATTTTTTCTCTATGGGATTTTTGAAAATTCTATGTCTAAGAACTTTGGCGTTTGTGGACGGAATTGGCTGAAATTTTCAGGAAAATGGCACATTTTGTTTCTGAGCAGCCCCTGAAAATTTTGGGGGGGTTCATCAAGGGGGGGCCGAGAAAAAAGGGGGGTCCCAAAACGCGTTTTTCCCATGTTAATTTCCATAGGGCGGTTGGCCTCACTTTTAGCCCGAACGGCTGAATGGATTTGCACGAAACTTGGCAAAATTGTAGGGACTGGTAGCCCGATGTGCCTTTTGTAGGTCTCAATATATGTGCTCCAGTGGATTTTGAGAAATTAACGTTTAAAAAAAGATATATATCTGTAACAGCGGACTGGGCAGCGGCCCAGGACGCGTACTTGTCGCGCAACGGAGCTTTGTGAAGCGAAGCTGATTGGTTCTCCGGCGTCTGTCAACATTCCAAACAGTCCGTAGCGGCCGCCATCTTGTCTCTCGGTAGGATCGAGAGACAAGAGGAGGTCAAAACAAAGGGGGAAATAACTATAAGGGGGCATAGTAGATCCTCGCTGACCCCCTAGGTTTGATGTGGAGGTTTTAAAAGGGCCCCGCGGGGCAAAAAAAAATAATAATAATAATAATCGAACGGCTGAATGGATTTGCACGAAACTTGGCAAAATATTAGGGACTGGTAGCCCGATGTGCCTTTGCTAGGTCTCAATATATGTGCTCCAGTGGATTTTAAGAAATTAACGTTCAAAAAAAGATATATATCTGTAACAGCGCTCCGCTTCGCGTAACGGAGGTTTGCGAAGCTGATTGGTCATTCTGTCACTGGGCTATAGTTGGGCTACATCTGGCTGATATTTGGGCTACATTTGTTTTTTTGTGTGTCTGGCGGCCATCTTTGGGCTACATTGGGCTACATTGGGCTACATTTGGGCTCCAACATATATATAGGCCAATGTAGCCCAATATATATTTTTCAAAGTTAATTTTCGTAAAAACCACTGGAGCATATATCTTGAGACATAGCAAAGGCACATCGGGCTACCAGTCCCTACAATTTTGCCAAGTTTCGTGGAAATCCATTCAGCCGTTCGAGCTAAAAGTGAGTCCAACCGCCCTATGGAAATGAAGGAAATGAATGGGTAATTTGTAATTAGCAAATAGCTCATCGCAAACTAGGAATGGTAAAGAATCGCTATTTATTCCTTAAAGTTCGCTATTTAGGAAATGCAAAAAACTTTGATGATACATATGGCGGTTCATCTCTAACAAGATAAGAAGCATAGGGATACATTTATGATGACTGGCGCATCACCAGGGATGTGTTAGTCATTCTGTGCCGCTGTTCCGTCACCTATGGTGTGCTGCATTTACAATGCGGCGCATCATGGGGCAAAAACAGCACAGATGCGTGATGTATCTGTGCCGTAAAGGTGGCGCATTGCTGGAGTTGTATCGCAAGTGTGATGAAGCTCCAGCAAGGGTCGGGGGTGCCCCTGTCGCAGGGTTTCTGTTCTCACACAGAACTGTGGACAGAGGATTGGAACCTCGGCGAATTAGGGTGTCCCAAAACTCATGTTAGTAATCAAAAACTCCTTAGCAAGCTAGGTACAGTGTCACATTGGATATAACAAACTCTCAATGTTTAGACAATCCAGAATATGAACTTATAGTACCTCAGGATACGTGGAACTCATGAACAGTCGGTCGTAATATATTTCTTAGAAACCAGAACATGGAGTTAAGAAGAACACATGTGTATTTGAAATGTTTATTTACTAATGCCGTCTTCACAGGCGTAGTATCTTAGATAATACAAGTACACATATTATCAGTAGCAAAATTACCAGCATAGTTACTAGTACATAAAAAGCGAATGGTGATAGTATGTTAACATGCTGTAAATGAATAAGAGTTAGCAACACTTATAAGCAGCCGCGGGCCGTGGAGGGAGTTACGGTGGGGCAGGGAGGCGGGGAGGGGGAGGGGCAAGGTAGAGAGGGCTCCACCCTGCTTCTCCCCCTCCCCGCCTCCCTGCCTCACCGTAACTCCCTCCACGGCCCGCGGCTGCTTATATCTCACCCTCCCTAATACACATATTATATTATTTGCTAAGAAGGTCTCTTTGTGTTGGTTTAGGGCGTGCCCATACTTTAGTGTCTTAGATTTGAAGGAATCACATCAGCATACACCAGCTCTCTCTTCATGTGAGCCGCATCAACTGTTGTGTATGTGTGTTCGGCAAAGCAATATAAAACCCGCCTCATGCCCAGAATTGGCAGAAGTTGCACTTATGTTATGAGTATGAAGTCGTGGAGATCAGACCTCATAACAATTCTGTATCGTGTTGTTCTTGAAACTTTAGCACTCGCTGTACAGATATAGTTTAACAAGCAAAGCAGATAGTAGAGCAATAACATATTATTCTCATGTAAACCACGATGAACTACTAGGTGGAAAGCTAAAGCAACAACTAAGTGTCGTGTGCAGAAGTTGCAAAAAAGGAAAAATGGCGTTTAAACTGGTAATGAGCCCATGCTAACTTAACACGGTGTAAAGATATCCAGGACCTAGATGACACCTCCCCATGATCCGGAAACAAACTGAATAAGATAATAGAAGTGCCATCTCATGAGAGCAGATTGCAAGTTTATATGTGGACGGTCCGCAAGGTAAAGCATTAAAAACTAGGAAAATTTAATGCTAAAGAAAAATAAAACAGCCAAGTACTTTATCGAGTCTTAAGCCAATAGGCAAGGTAAATAATAAAAACTTGACAAATAAGTCAATGAATTGTCAATGAAATGCTAGTACTCAGCATATCAAACATGAAAAAGGTCTATGACATAACTGTGTATGCAAAATAAGCTGCAACAGCCTCCAATACAAAAGTCACCGTCTTCATCCGAAAACAGTTCAGCCATCCAATTTAAAAGCGGAAAAGAACATACGTGCTCTCCCAGCACCGGATCCTCTATCACCATCAGAGGACAGCTCGGTGGGTTTTCAAAAAAGCTCTGTTCCAAGAAAGACTGTGCTGCCGCCAGTAAATTCCAGGGACCAAGTAGTCCATGCATCAATGCCACAGCCATAATCCTTTCGCCAGGACAAACCAACTCGTGAGTAATGATAGGAGTCATCAGCTGATTAAAGTCGACGTCAGGAGAAACCGGTCCGCAGAGACACAAATCAATGGCCCAATCGAAATCACAGGTCAGGCAGTGAAATACAGGCTGGACAAAGGTGAAGTAGGAGAATCGAAAAGATAATCCATATGCCGTGCTTAATATCACCAACGGCATTGTGCCATAATATTCTAGCATGCGATTGCGGAACAGTGTCAGCAGCTGCAGGGTGGGAGGTTGCATAGGAGGGACATCCATATTTAAAAATGTAAAAAAGCACAAGAGCGTCCGCTGGTAATGCAAGTAAAAATGCCAATCCACGAACCAGAGTGGAGAAAATAGAATGAAAGGAAGCAGGGATGAGTCCAAAGATTTTCTCAAATGAAGTCACGAGACCACTGGTAACAACTTTAAAAAAGTGCGCCAGGGACTTTGCGGAGGATGCGTTAAAGATAGTCGGAACCATCTTGCTGAATTTGAAAGGCAAATCTGAATTGAAAAGTGTGTGCACCTCTGTACGGGTGTTCGCTATGTGAAGCACGAAAGTTTCACGGGCCGAACTCAAGGCCACCTCTCTCTGAGACAAAAGAGCTCTTATTCTTGCCATGCCGTTGAAATCTGTCCCAAGGTTGGTATTTGTGGCCAGATTGAAAACTCCCTATGTTCATGTGTGGGAGGAAATAGAACATTTCTGCAGCAAATAACCCGTTCACTTACTGTTACGATAAAAGGAATACTTTTAATTAACTCAGAACAATCTTCATTATTGAGCATCAAATAACTACCATTTTCCAACAACTTGAACGTGGGGATGATAGCAGGAACTGGCGTGCCTTGCAACACGCAAGCCATATTTGGTCGGTGTTTGTTGCATGAACCGTGTAACTGTATGTGCCTACACATTAGTGAATGATCTGGCGTCTCAGTGCATTCCTCTCCATTCAGATAAACTTCTTGATCATCTTTGAAACATCTGTATGTGTATGGAAGCGACCAGACCTCATGAAGAAAAGCACTACCTAAAGGTTCATAACGACCTATTGGTATATATTTCATACAATTTGAAAACTTATATAAAGCAAAAGGCAGCGTTATTAAACCGTGGATAAGGCACGTTGCCAAAAAACCCGCAATCCTCTGCTGATGATGTCACTGAGCATGTCATGAATGATGTAATATGTGACATCATCAGCAGTGGATTACGGGTAATAGTATCTCTAGTTTACTCCCCTATAGCTGTCTTTCTTTTAACATAAGTGTCTGTTTCCTTCCCTTATACTTACTGTTTTTGGTTCGCTTCCGGTTCGCGTACCGGGGAGCGAACTGGGAAGCGAACTAAGAGAAATAGAGGTTGGCACAGTTCCAAATATTGTACCAATTTTTTAATAACGGGGAGGTAGTTCTGAAAAGAACTTTTTTTTTTATTTTTCAGAACATTTTTTTACTTTTTTTGAATTTTTCTGAACAGTTTTATATTTTTTTGGGTTTTTCTTGGAGGGGGCAATGAAAACGATTCATTGTAAAGGGCTCAACAGGAGCAACAAAACAAAAAAAAGAAGTATTTATTATTTTGGGCGTTTCGTACAAACTTGCATATGATAGTCAATAGCTCTGTTGATCAGAGTGATGCTTTTTTCTCCGTAGGAAATGAATCCATCGCAAAATACGCAGATGTGTTTTACATCACCAAATCTCATTTGTATATTTGGCACCATCTCCCTGCCCTCTGGTCCCGTTACTTCCGGTACAACAGATCTTCTGGCCATAATAGGGAGATTATCTAGGTCGTTCCGAAACTGTGCAGCACTGTAGTTGTTAGGATGCCACCTAGTCATATGGCGATGCATTGTGTAGTTTCCGAAACTGTATTTTTTGTCGGTCCCTCTGGACAGTCTATCTTGACATATAAGGCAAGTTACGTATCTTGCATTTACTTTTTTCTGACCTTTGGGAATTTTAAAAAATTGCCAAATGAAGTTTTCTTTCCGGTGAGACGTCCTGGGCTGCTCAGGCAAAAACTGCCTCTCTTCGTGCTCGTCCTCCTGTTCCTCTTCTTCCTCTCCTTGTTGAATTATAACTTGAGCAGGTGGTCCACTCTTCCTTGGATGTGGTGGAGGTGGTGGGGAAGCACCAGCTGAAGCTACTAAAGAAGCCATTGCTCAGTGATCACAAAGGGTCTTTCTCTCACAATGATGAAAGTCAGAGTGAGGAAAGAAGGAGGGATTTTCATCATTTGGGAAAAACAAGAGTTCTCAACCAATCAAAAGTGTTCATTTTAGATTATATGACCTAGTCTTACATCATTAGGAAACCAAAAGTGAAATGAACCAATGAAAAGTGTTATTACCAAGTCACATGACTTGCTGTGTTTACGTTAAGCGCTTTGCAGGGCCTCCCGGTTTGCTTCCAGAAACCTGCGCTTTGCGACTCGCTTCGCGTACCAGTTCGCTAACGTTGTACGTCATATGACGTATCACGCGACAACGTGAAACGTCATGCGGACGGGAGGCGTCACGATGTTGTTTTCTAACGCGGCACTTGCGGTAAAGAAACGTTTACCGGCTCGCGGTCTATTTCGCGGCATCAAGGTCAGCTAACGGGAAGCTTCCCGATTCGCGAAGCGGGAACGAAGAAAAAAAAATATTTAAAAAAAAAATTATTCATAAACATATAAAATATATTTTTGGATTTAAAGAAGAATACATTTTACAGCTACAGATATTAGCTGTTAAAAAACCAATGAAATTCACAGAAAAAACCATAGGTTATAGACCATATATAGTTAGGAATTAGCATTTACAAAACCTTGAAAATTCACTGAAAAAACCATAGGTTATAGACCATATATAGTTAGGAATTAGCATTTAGAAAACCTTATTTTACTCACACAAAACCATTGAAATTCCATATATAGTTAGTTGCACTAACTATATATCGCGCACCCGCAATCCACTGCTGATGATGTCACATATTACATCATTCATGACATGGTCAGTGACATCACTGATGACATCACTGATGACATCTCAAATGACATCACTGATGACATCACTGATGACATCTCAAATGACATCACTGATGACATCATGACACACCAATACCAGTTACTACATAAGCACTCACTGATTCCTACGTCTACACACACATTCACTCATTCACCCATACAATCACTCATACATACAGTCACTTATTATTACAACACTATCATATGCACTCATACACCTATGCAGACAGTCACACACTGCCACTCATCCATGGAGTTACTCACACACCAAGCCAGTCCTGTAAAGAATCAATCACACTTCCATTTCTTCATCTATACAGTTAAACACAGAACACCATACTTCAGTGACATCACTGATGACATCACTAATGACATCTGAAATGACATCACTGATGACATCTCAAATGACATCACTGATGACATCATGACACACCAATACCAGTTACTACATACACACTCACTGATTCGTACGTCTACACACACATTCACTCATTCACCCATACAATTACTCATACATACAGTCACTTATTATTAGAACACTATCATATGCACTCATACACCTAGTCAGTCCTGTGAAAAAATCAATCACACTTCGATTTCCTCATCTATAGTTAAACACAGAACACCATACTTTTCACACATATACTAACACATACTTACTCTCTTATACAATCACTGATACAAGTACACATTGATATGCACAGAGTCACACACCTCCCAGCCAGCCACACACACACTCAGTCTTCCATACATCCAGTCATTCTTCAATATGTAAAACGTATTTAAACTTTACAAAAACACACAGACACTAGATGATGTCATCAGTGATGTCATTTGAGATGTCATCAGTGATGTCATCAGTGATGTCACTGACCATGTCATGAATGATGTAATATGTGACATCATCAGCAGTGGATTGCGGGTGCGCGATATATAGTTAGTGCAACTAACTATATATGGAATTTCAATGGTTTTGTGTGAGTAAAATAAGGTTTTCTAAATGCTAATTCCTAACTATATATGGTCTATAACCTATGTTTTTTTCAGTGAATTTTCAAGGTTTTGTAAATGCTAATTCCTAACTATATATGGTCTATAACCTATGGTTTTTTCTGTGAATATATATATATATATATATATATATATATATATATATATATATATATATATATATATACACACACACACACACATACATATATACGTACATATATATAAAACACTGCTCATCTGAAAGACTTTTGGGACCCTCTTCAGATCTTTTTGAATAAGCAAGGTGACTCTGTGAATCCACTCTATCTGGTTTCACTGTGCATTATGTTTTACATTTTATTATCTTCACACCAAATAAAAAGTTTCTGATTTTTGAAATGTCTACAACTTGCTTCGTATCACTAATATTGCTTTGTGATTTATTCAATTCATCAATAAGCAGATGTAAAACAAAGTGTTTCATCAAGTTCGAGTTTGCATTCTATTCTTACATTTTCAGGACTAATATGTGCTGATGATTTATCAATCATGGTTCCTGTTAGTAAGCATTTCTTACTCTCGGAAATTCATTAGTAAGTCCCTAACCCTGGATTTAGGCACAACAAACGTGGAGCTATACACAAAATAACTCACAAAAAGTTTGTGACTTCCACCTTGAAATTCAGTAGTAATTCCCCCCTGAGACTAGGGTAAGAAAAAGAGAACTACTCAGAGCAAACATTTGTGAATCCAAACTGAGGCCTATTATTTCAGAACCCAGAAGGCTGGAGTTATGGGCTGGTTTACAGCATGGTTGGCAGCCCTCCCACCTCCAAGAAGGCAGAGGACATAATCTCCTCTCCCTAACAATCTGTCACTTGCCATGTTTAAAGATCACCTCTGACCCAGCAGTGGTCTCTGCGCCTTCAGAGGAATTGTTGTCACTGCAGTTCCTCTAAAACACTGTATGTTTGCTGTGTGGGTGCAGTCTTTTAGGTGGGCATGCACCAAACATTTTGTTATCTTTTTGTCATTTTAGTTCAAATCACTTTATTTTGGCTGCCTTGGCCATAAAAGCACAGTGTGCAAAGAGTAGAAAATGAATAAAACATACATAAAATATTTTCCAACAAAACAAGTTGAAAGTTAAAAAGCTGAATGCAATGTAAAACAAGTTTACATCAGAAAAAATGCACAGTCATTCATAATCACGTTTATTAACTGTCTGGGCGATGTGGCAGTATACACAGTTACCAACCATGAGGGAGAATGCCTTCCTATCAGACAACTGGAAAGTGATACAGTGAGGTGTAACCTAATGGAAAGCCTAGGCAGAGTCAGGTGGTAGAGAGACAAAGGGCCCTGCTGCAGAACCCCTATATGGGACCCAGGAATTTGGAAATGGAAATGGCTATTCTTGGGCAGGAATCCAACCTGAAAATATGGAGGGCAACCTAGTGGCTGTGTACTCTTAATAGACTGCAAAAAGGGGTTAGACAGGTTCATTGAGGGGAGCTGTAGCCTGGGCACACAAACAAAATGTGTGCAATGTAATTTTTTGAAGCGTTACAAATTGGATACCTGGTGTCTCCCCCACCAGCCTACCCTGAGGTTAACGCTCTAAGGGGTAAAGTTCCTATTCAAAACTGGAAGTATAACTTCCTGTTCAATGGAGCTGACACAATGTGCCAAAATGGTTCAAACCCACAAGTTGGCTTAATGTCAATTAAAATCACTAGCAAGTTTAGAGTGAACTGCTCTACGAGGAGTTGGGAGAAGAGTTGGCCTAACGGCTAGGGCGGTCATCCTCGAAACTGGGGAGCTGGGTTTGAGTCTCGGCTATGACGCTGAACATCCTGTGATTCTGGGCAAATCACTTAATCTCCCCGTGCCTAACAAAAATGAATGTGTCCTCATGTAATGCAACTAGTGCTATGTAAAGTGCTCTGATACCCGATTCCGGTCAAGTTTGCGCTATATAAAACTATGTACAAAAAAAAAGAGATTCTTCAGCCACTACTAATGACAAATATTGCTCTTTCAAGAGGGTCTTTGTTGGGAAAATGGTAGAGTCCAGATGGTAGCACAGATCAAGCATCCCTAGCGAGTTCAATGCTGACTTCATTTTCACGAGCCAGGGAACCATGTTGAATTGGTTGGCGTTAAGCATCTTTGCCATGGTTTCCCCTGACATTTTGCCTCTATCGCCTGTATTTTTGATGCTGTGCTCAATTTGTTTTTGCTGGCTTAGATGCTTTGGGTACTTTGCCACTACTGATCAATGTCAAAGTGCAGGCGCTACCTGTATAAATTGTGATTACAATTGGTTGTCCCTGATTGGCACATTTGATTTACTGGTAAGTCCCTAGTAAAGTGCACTAAGTGTGCCAGGGCCTGTAAATCAAATGCTACTAGTGGGCCTGCCGCACTGACTGTGCCACCCACATGAGTAGCTATGAAAAGGTATCTCAGACCTGCCACTGCAGTGTCTGTGTGCATTTTTAAACTGCCATTTCGACCTGGCAAGTGCACCCACTTGCCCCGCCTTAACCTTTCACCTTGCGCAGTGAGCTGCACTGAGGCCAGGGGCACTGCTCGTGAAGTGCACAATGCAGTGCCAGGCCTGCACCGCAGCTCCGACGCCCTTCAAAGCCTGCCAACGCTTACAGTTATCAGGATTTCCCGACGCCAGCACTCGCACCGACTCCATCATCGCCAGCGTCTGCATCCTGTTATTGCAATGCCGATAACTGCCATATCTTATTACCTGTATGTTGAATTTTTGGTGTTTTGGTCTTGTTGAGTTTAGATAAATATACTTTATTTTTCTAAACTGGTATGGTGTCCATTTGTGGTGTTATTGCTGTATTGCTGTGTGTTTTGAGTACATATACTATACACATTGCGATAAGCCTGTTTGCTCATGCCAAGCTACCAAGGGGGTGACCAGGGGTTATCTAAAGTAAGTACCCCCCTTATCATGACTAGGAGCAAGGGTCCCTATTTGGACAAAGGTACCTATATCTGCCAACTAGAGACCCCCATTCTAACAGTCGGCCTTCATGATGTACTTAAGACTTTCCACGTAGTGGGCGAGTTTGCAAGTAGTCCATAGGCATCTCCAAAACAATAAGGGAAGGAGTCAGATTTTACCCGATGCCTCTGTTACTTCCAGAACCTTGAACAGCGGATACAGCAGAGTGCTAGGAGAAAGAGAGATAAGATTTCCAAGAAATTTGTTCTCAGTTCTGGTTAGAAACTCATGTTTGGAAAAGTTTGATAATTCTGGCAAATATAAATCTGAACCTAAGGCTTTGGCCTCGAACCTCTTAAGAGCCAGTGAAATGGGTTTAGTGTGGAACGAAGAGATTTCCTAGAGTATCGCTCCAGAGATCTGTTTGAATTTAATGGTTGCCTTGTTGATATGAAGGTGCCATGACTGGCCCTCCCCGAATGTGACCCCAAGATTTGCAAAGGGATCAACCGTCTCAAGGGAGACTGCCCCAAACACAGGATGCCCTTAAATGATTTGTGTTGATTTAAAAACATCACTTTAGTTATGGACGTGTCGATCTCGAAGCCATGTGTGGCAAAGACTGATGCTGCTTCACTTGATTCACTTTGCATTATTTAGGCACTGTAACAATGGTGCAATATACTTTTTTGATCATCACACCAAAGAACAATTTTCTGATTTCCGAAATGTCTACAACTTGTTTAGTGTCACAAAGATTACTGTGCGAATTATTCAATTCCTCAATAAACAAATGTAAAAATAAAATGTTTCATCAAGTCTGTTGCCTATGTGATTTATTCCTGGATTTCCAGACCTGATTCAGTCAGCAATTTCAGTATGAAGGTGCATTCTATTCATGAATGTTCAAGATTAAGATATGCTGAAGGTTTACCAATCTTTGTTCCCGTTAGTAAGCATTTCTTACTCTTGGGAATTCATTAGTAAGTCCTAAACCTGGAGCTAGACACAAAATAACTCACAACAAGTTTGTGAATCACTCCTTGAAATTCAGGAGTAATTCTTCCCTGAGACTATGGTAAGAAACTGAGAACTAATTAGAGTAAACATTTGTGAATCCAAACTGAGGTATAATATTTCAGAAATCAGCAGGTTGAAGTTATGGGCTGATTTAGAGTATGTTTGGCAGCCCTCCCACCTGCCAGGATGGGAGAGGTCATTATCTCATCGACCTAACAGTCTGCCACTTGCCATATTTAAACATCACCTCTAACCCAACAGTGGTCTCTGTGCCTTCAGAGGAATTGCTGTTACTGAAGTTCCTTGGAAAACACTGTATGCTTGCTGTGTAGGTGCGGTCTTTTAGATGGCATGCACCAAACATTTTGTTATAGTTTTGTCAAACACATACTAACAAGAAAAACAAAACACTAATGACTCCAGGACCCTGGGTGTTTTCTCGCAAGGTGTGGGGTCATTGTTATTTATCTTTCTTTCTGGTATCATCAAGTTCTTTCATGGTAGTAAGAGCTGAGCAGTCTGATATTCTTACTCGGACAGGCCCTCCTCCATTGGCCCATCATGGTAAGCCTTCGCACGGCCAAGCCAAAGTGGGGGCACTGCTGTCAGATGGATGACAGTCTGGCCAAATCAAAATGGAGGTGGTGGACTGACGGTTTAATAGACATTGTACTTCATCACAAAAATGGCTGATTGCCTTGTCCACCAATGACTAAATTGGCCCCTTAGTCTAAACACCTTGTAGGTGAGTAATTAAGATGACAAATCTATCTAATAGTGTAAATTTCGCTATTTGTTGGTAATATGCCCCATTGTTCTTTATTTTTCTTTCTGGTATCATCAAGTTTTCTTATGGTAGTAAGAGATGAGCAGTCTGATATTCTTACTCGGGCAGGCCCTCCTCCATTGGCCCATCTTAGTAAGCATTCACACGGCCAAGCCAAAGTGGGGGCACTGCTGTCAGATGGATGACAGTTCGCCCAAATCAAAATGGAGCCGGTGGACTGAGGGTTTAATAGACATTGTACTCCATCACAAAAATGGCAGATTGCCTGGTCCACCAATGACTAAATTGGCCCCTTAGTCTAAACACCTTGTAGGTGAGTAATTAAGATGACAAATCTATCTAATAGTGTCTAGGTAACAAATAGGGTGAGCTAAAGCCAACAACTTTGATGCGAGAACATTGTAATCCTCAAATGAGGAAAACTGTAAGTTCTCTGCTCAGAAATAAGGTGGTTAAACTTTGTTTTGTAAATTAAAGGAATTTAAGGCATGCTAAGTGGTTGTTAATTCTGTTCCTTTAGCTAGGTTCAATTGCAATTTATAAACTCAAACATATGTTGAATCAGGTCCCGAAAGGGTAAGAAATAAAGGTGACAAGAGATGTCTCTTTTTTATCAGTTGTAAACTAAACAGAACTAGAACAGGTATCAGAAATCCCACCAGGTACCTATCCCTAGAATGAGTACTGTCTCTTTTACTTAAAAATCTAGTACAATGAGAAGGATGTACCCTCTTCTTTATTTGTAAATTCAGGATGTTGTGCAGGGAAGAACAATGGCATGTGTTGACATCTCACATTTCATGGAAAATATCATGAATATATATATAGCTGGTGAGTAAAGCTTGTATTTCATTTTAAAACCTGAGCGATAATGCCTACTTTATGGCCTTAAAATTACTGAACTACAGTTCTGTAATGAAATTTGCTTGTGAGTCATTGCAAGGTGGCAGAAAGCTAGACATGAGAGGGGATAAGATATAAATCCCCACCTTTTATATGAAAGGTATTCTTTCCGCCTCTTTTAAAAAATACAGGCTTTACTAAACAAACATGCTGTTTTTGTAAAGGTCGTCTGAGTTGTGTTTATATGCACTGCAATAAAGAGGCAGCAAATGTACATATTTTTAGAACACAAGTATATTGAGAGCTGCTTTTAAGACAAGTAGTTCCAGGACAATGAAGGCTGGCATGGGCCTTCGGCTCCAACATTTCAATGTTTGTTTTCTGTTTGTCCCTCGTCAATTTACAACATTCTAAGTACAGTGAGTGGAATGTTTTAATAACCTTAGCCCTTCTGCCTCAGGCTTTGCCTGATTGTTAAAGGCCATTTCTGTCATTATAGACCCTCGCCTGAGACTCAGGCCTCTAATTCTGGTTCAGGGCTTTTAACCTCTTCGATGCTCATGACGGCTCCCGGCCATCATGAGTCACGGTGGGCGTGTGCTGATGACGGCCGGGAGCCGTCATGACCATGCCCGCGATTGGAATGTCAGCACTTGTTTAGTGTCACAAAGATTGCTGTGCGAATTCTTCAATTCATCAATAAACAAATGTAAAAATAAAATGGTTCATCAAGTCTGTTGCCTATGTGATTTATTCCTGGATTTCCAGACATGATTCAGTCAGCAATTTCAGTATGAAGGTGCATTCTATTCATGAATGTTCAAGATTAAGATATGCTGAAGGATTACCAATCTTTGTTCCCGTTTAGTAAGCATTTCTTACTCTTGGGAATTCATTAGTAAGTCCTAAACCTGGAGCTAGACACAAAATAACTCACAAAAAGTTTGTGAATCACACCTTGAAATTCGGGAGTAATTCTTCCCTGAGACTATGGTAAGAAACAGAGAACTAATTAGAGTAAACATTTGTGAATCCAAACTGAGGTATAATATTTCAGAAATCAGCAGGTTGAAGTTATGGGCTGATTTAGAGTATGTTTGGCAGCCCTCCCGCCTGCCAGGATGGGAGAGGTCATTATCTCCTCTCCCTAACAATCTGCCACTTGCCATATTTAAAAATCACCTCTGACCCAGCAGTGGTCTCTGTGCCTTCAGAGGAATTGCTGTTAGTGAAGTTCCTCGGAAAACACTGTATGCTTGCTGTGTAGGTGCGGTCTTCTAGATGGCATTCACCAAACATTTTGTTATCGTTTTCTCAAAAACATACTAACAAGAAAAAACAAACACTAATGACTCCAGGACCCTGGGTGTTTTCTCCCAAGGTGTGGGGTCAATGGGGCATATTACCAAGGGTGGCGATAGGCAAATATCGCCGGTTTAGCGGCCGTTTTGGCTGCTAAGCGGCGATAATTCAATCGCTCTATTAGTAAGCTGTCGCTAACTGATGTTAGCGACAGCTTTTAGGCGATAGCGAGCGGTTTGGGGCCCGTTTTGCATGTCAGTGATAGTTATCGCTAATGACATGCAAAGTGGGCGTACCCAACCTGTTAGCGACTGCAAGCAGTCGCTAACGTCGCTATTACCTATTAGTAAGGCAGGCGTAGCGATGGAAATATTCCCGCTATCGCCAAAAACTAACGCCTGCTCGGACCAGTTCTTAGCCATGTTATCCAATGGGAGGTGGATAACATGGCTAAGAGCATTTCGTCGCTAATACGTGAATATCGCTGTATTCTCAGCAATATTCACGCATTTCGCCTGATTTTTATCACTTTTGAGATAAACCTTGCAGCGATAAAAACCGGTGATGCACGGCGATAAAAATATTGCCGCTAACCCTACTTAGCGATAAATTTCGCTATTTGTTGGTAATATGCCCCATTGTTCTTTATTTTTCTTTCTGGTATCATCAAGTTTTCTTATGGTAGTAAGAGATGAGCAGTCTGATATTCTTACTCGGGCAGGCCCTCCTCCATTGGCCCATCTTAGTAAGCATTCACACGGCCAAGCCAAAGTGGGGGCACTGCTGTCAGATGGATGACAGTTCGCCCAAATCAAAATGGAGCCGGTGGACTGAGGGTTTAATAGACATTGTACTCCATCACAAAAATGGCAGATTGCCTGGTCCACCAATGACTAAATTGGCCCCTTAGTCTAAACACCTTGTAGGTGAGTAATTGAGATTACAAATCAATCTAATAGTGTCTAGGTAACAAATAGGGTGAGCTAAGACCAACAACGTTGATGCGAGAACATTGTAATCCTGAAATGAGGAAAACTGTAAGTTCTCTGCTCAGAAATAAGGTGGTTACACATTTATTTTGTAAATTAAAGGAATTTCTGGCATGCTAAGTGGTTGTTAATTCTGTTCCTTTAGCTAGGTTCAAATGCAATTTATAAACTCAAACATATGTTGAATCAGGTCCCGAAAGTGTAAGAAATAAAGGTGACAAGAGATGTCTCTTTTTTTATCACTTGTAAACTAAACAGAACTAGAACAGGTATCAGAAATCAGAATTCCTAGAATGAGTACTGTCTATTTTACTTACAAACCTAGTGCAATGAGAAGGATGTACCCTCTTCTTTATTTGTTAATTCAGGATGTTGTGCAGGGAAGAACAATGGCATGTGTTGACATCTCACATTTCATGGAAAATATCATGAATATATATATAGCTGGTGAGTAAAGCTTGTATTTCATTTTAAAACCTGAGCGGTAATGCCTACTTTATGGCCTTAAAATTACTGAACTACAGTTATGTAATGAAATTTGCTTGTGAGTCATTGCAAGGTGGCAGAAAGCTAGACATGAGAGGGGATAAGATATAAATCCCCACCTTTTATATAAAAGGTATTCTTTCCGCCTCTTTTAAAAAATACAGGCTTTACTGAACAAACATGCTGTTTTTGTAAAGGTCGTCTGAGCTGTGTTTATATGCACTGCAATAAAGAGGCAGCAAATGTACATATTTTTAGAACACAAGTATATTGAGAGCTGCTTTTAAGACAAGTAGTTCCAGGACAATGAAGGCTGGCATGGGCCTTCGGCTCCAACATTTCAATGTTTGTTTTCTGTTTGTCCCTCGTCAATTTACAACATTCTAAGTACAGTGAGTGGAATGTTTTAATAGCCTTAGCCCTTCTGCCTCAGGCTTTGCCTGATTGTTAAAGGCCATTTCTGTCATTATAGGCCCTCGCCTGCGACTCAGGCCTCTAATTCTGGTTCAGGGCTTTTAACCTCTTCGATGCTCATGACGGCTCCCGGCCATCATGAGTCACGGTGGGCGTGTGCTGATGACAGCCGGGAGCCGTCATGACCACGCCCGCGATTGGAATGTCAGCACTGCGGCGGTATTCGCGCCGCAGTGATGAGGTTAATTATTGGTTATAGATCTCGGCAGCAGGCTACAGGGCTATAAAATGTATTACTTCATTGCATTTAACAAATAAGAGAAATGTTGCACAATACTCTATATACATAGTTGAATGACCAGCCCCTAAGTTAAGACTTTAAATCAAATGTCAAGGAAAACTTGGCACAACAGTGGTCCTTTCCTCTTCTGGCATACATTCTAAAGTGCTGGTGTGGTTGCCTGTGCTCTTCATAGCAAAGGGACTGGGTAGCTCTAAAGAGAGGTTTTTGGTTCCCTACACAAAATGTGCACATTGCAAATCTGTGCTGCAGAGATTGAATTAGTTATCTGTTATTCTCTCAATATGCCTGACATGTCTTCCTTCTTATGTTTTTATAATTTCATGTCATGATAGTGAAATAATTGTGCCTGAATAATACATGCTTTTAAGAGCATGTGTACCAAGAAATGCACATACACAGAGTTATTACTACAGTTTATACAGTAGAAAGGTACAATTACAACTTATAATCACAGTGCATCACAACTGGCATGGGAAAAAACTACTTACACCGACTCAGTGAGTTGTGCATTCTTAAACACATAATATTGGTGAGACAGAATATCAAGGACAGAATATCTAAAAAAATATTGAAAGGTATTAAATATTTGAACAAAAAATATATATATTGACAGGTAAGTAAGTCTCGATTTTTAATTCCTAATTCCACATATATGTACCTATACGGTACCTATATCTTCAAAGTACGTGGATACGGTGTTAGGAGTAGTAAATCTATACTTACCTATATACACTTACCTTTCTATATTTTTTCCCCTCAATATTCCGGGCTCAATATTCTTGTATCACTATACTGTTGGTGTTGATATTCAGTTGTACAATTCACACAGGATATTATTAAAATGACTTCACTATGGAAGACAACTATGCTTTTAGTGTCAAAGCTTGTTCAGAGTGATTTTCCTCATTGCATAGATTTAAACTGAGAATGCCGTAAAATATATGTTCATATCCTAATGCTCTATTTATTACAATTGATGAATGAGTGAAGAAGGAGCGGCCCGTGCTGGTAAGAGCGAGTCAGCAATGTGGCGAGTGAAAGGTAAGTGGTTTTCTTTTTTTTTAAATGTCATTTTCTGTCTAGTCATTCCCTTCCCCACCCAGCCCCACTGTTCTTACCTGCACTGGCCGCTCCCGGAGGGAAGGGAATCAGGACCAGCTATAAGCATCACCTTACATGAGTCATAGTCCCGCCTAACCCGCCTAACCCTCAACAATAGTAATAAAGAACGAATTACACTCTGTGCACATGCTCTATGTCTGTGTTTGACAAACTATATCCCATATAGTGTCCTCAAATGTATTGTGCCCATACCTCTGATGTCAAACAATGCTCTAATATTTTTCACTTGAGAAATTGTATTTATTTAGGAATATCTGAAACATTAACATAGCCTTCCTTGAGGTGAAAGGCTCTCTTTGTTTATTGATAGAAAAGTCAGGGATTTATTAATCACCCATTTTTGGGGTTAGGGGCACATATTAACGTTTCAGTAAAGTAAACACGATTCCTTTGGACTTACTGTAGAGGGCTGATGAATGTAGTAGCGTTTTCCAATTCTTCCACAGATCTCTCGTTAATGTCCGTTTGACAAATTAAACTAGGTAGCTCCCCCCCCATTAATTTATGTTTCATTTGTGTTGCTTTGACTTTACACCGCCCGTGAGAGCTGTTGAGCCAACAAAGTCTGAAAACACTGGCTCATTGGTAAAGTCTGCTTCAATAGTTATGGGCATAAATGACTGAAAGCTAAAGGTGTGTTTTCCATCATACATACAAAAAGAAAATTGATCCTGTGACTGGGTGATTGCCAAGCAAAAGCAAGTAAGCCTTACGGGCTATAATCAATGGCTAATTTACCTGAAAAATATAGTTGTTTAGCCAGTATTTTGAGCCAGGCCATCCTGCAGTACATCATAGACTTCTAGCCAAGAACTGCAGACTTTTTTCAACTTTGTCTTTGAGAAAAGAACATTTGCCACTTCGAAGGGACATACATATTCCTTATTGACGTGCAATTTAATGTTTGCTGTTGGACTTTTAGCATGCCTCTATCTTGGGGGACACTACTTAAGAGCAGACCCGGGCAACATGTCAGTTACCCTGCATAATCTCATGTAATATTGCATTATGCTTGTTATGCACAATTCCCAAAATTATGCTTTTTATATCATGTTGCGTGATTACGCGCTGTTTGTGGCAAAAAAATTAGTAACAACACAAACAATCAGAACGTCAGTGGCTGCTTTTTTGTGATGCTTGTCTTTTGTGCTTGCTGTGATGCTTGTCTTTTTATGCCGTTTGCATTTCACATAATTATGCATAATTACATGTAATTTTCTTGAATTTTCAGATAATTACGGAAAAGCATATTGTTAGAAATTGCCCTTCTTGCAGGGTCGACCCCAAACTTTTTTCAATCCTCCTCCTACTTTTTGCTGAATTCATTTTTGTTGGCCTAAGGATTCTGAGCACTTTACCATTGCTAACCAGTTCTAAAGTGCATGTGCTCACTCCTCTAAACATGATAATATTGGCTTATACCCAATCAGCACATTTAATTTACCCTTCCTGATAAAGTGGTACTATAAGTGCCCGGGGCCTGTAAGTTAAATGCTACTAGTGGGGCTGCAGCCCTGATTGTGCCACCCACTTAGCCCTTTTAACATGTCTCAGGCCTGTCATTGCAGAGCCTGTGTGTGCAGTTTAAACCTGCCATTTCGGCCAGCAAAATAAACATTTTGCCAGGCCCAATCCTACCTTTTCAATGCCTATAAGTCACCCCTAGGGTGACCATGGACAGCGCAGAGGGCAGGGTGCAGTGTATTTAAAGAGTTGGACATGTACTTGTCCTGGCAGCATGGCCGGACTGGGAGCAGCAACCAGCCCTGGCAATCTCCTCTCAACCGGCCCCGGTAGCCCGGTAGCTGGAGGGAAGGTGAGGGAGGGTGCTAGTGAGAAGCACCGCTCCTACTTTTGTTACAGGGGGTCAGTATTGCAGCACTGCTACAAACCCGGCCCCCAGTAACAATACCGGCCCCTGTGGGTCCAAAACCGGCTCTCACCCTTCTAGTCTACAGACAGCCACACACAATGGGAGCTTAGTTGTCACTGAGTGGGCCATCACTTGCAGGAAGGGAGGGAGGAGCTGGGCCCAGCCTCACTTACACCTGAATAGGCTGTGTTCTGTCCCAACACAAAGAGCTGCATACCCCTGTAGTTAGTTTGGAGCCAGGGCAAAGGAAGGAAGGGCATCTGTGCACTTCAAAGGCATGCCTCTTGAAGCTACTCCCCACATCAAAGGCACATCTATGTGCAAAAGAAGGACCTCAGATACCACCACTTCAGTACACTTCTAGACCTGTGGATAATCTGCCAGGGAGATGGATTGCTCTGCTGCTGAAGGACTGCCACTCTGCTGGACTCCTGCTTTGCTAGCCTGCTGCCCTCTTGCCTGAGTGAGAAGGACTGGACCTGCATCTCTTTAAACCAGAACCCAAAGTGACTCTAAGAGCTAGTTGGCTGGCCTCCTAATCTTAAGCCTCAGGGGCATCATAGGCTTCCAACAACCTTGCACCTGGACTCTGCCATCTGTGAGTCTACCCTGCCAAGTGGTGCAACTCAGCCTAAGATGCTTGCCAGTGGAACACCTTCTCTGATGAGTGACAGTTTCCAGGGCAGAACCAATGAATCTTCTCGGCCGAGTGGCACATCCCGGGCAGAATTGATGCATCACGGCTGCTGCAGTGATTTGGCCCGCAGTTAAGACTTGCATCACCTCTGCAGTTCTTGGAACTGACACATGGCCCGACAGTGTGGGCCATCTCTGTCTAGGTCCGAGTATGTCTTGACTTGACTTGACTATTTTTTTTGTCCTCATTCACCTCAGAAAGGAAGAAAAAGTAAGGAGTACATTATTTCTGCCCTTATTTTGGAGATGGGATACTGACCCTTAACGGGCATACTGTTAAACACACCCGCCCTTCTAGAGCTTTCTCTCTCACCTGGTGTAAACACCGGAACTGCCTTAAATAAAGTTTTATTTGCTGGTGCAATCATTGGACATTATTCAGATCTTATTTGCATAGCTTAGGGTATTAGTAAAAGTACTTATCGCAACCCTTCTGTGGATTCCAACCATGTCTGTAATAAATTCCAGAATGCTTTCTTATTTGACTTTTTTCCGGGTAGATCCATCCTGGACATATACATGAGAGACTCCAACCGTTCTGCATGTTGAAGAGGCACATTGCTCAGCCACTTTCGGCATATCTCTCCCTGGCTAAGAGTATTGCATAAAACAACATATCTCTAATACTGCTCGTGTATTCCTCTGTAATGCCAAAAATAACCAGGAAGAGGCTTACCTTTATATGCCGACACAAAATACCTGATATTGTTGTTTCCACTCTACTCCAGAAATCACCAATCGCGGGACATTGATAACACATATGTACATCAGAGGCATCTTTAAACCAGTATTTGGCACAGCTGGATCGACTTCCTTTCCCTATCTTTGATAACTTCTCCGGTGATATGTACACCCTGTGGAGTGAAAACAGGTGGTTCCTTCTTAAAAACACAGGTTTTACTATTTGGTAAAGTGTGCGCATAGATACTTGCCAGGTGTTTTGCACTCTCGCGACAAGTGATCTCCCCACAGATCTTCAGCTAAGGAGAATTATCCGTCCATAATGTCCTGTAGATGCCAGTACTATAGTGCTACTTCCTTTTTTCCTGGTCATTTGGTTACCAGTTGGCCTTCTAGGGATTTCCCATTCCTAATGGTGATTTTTTGCTTTGCTCCCAGCTTTTCAATTGCAGGTATTTACATTTAGAGAGAGTCCCCACCATTATCCCATTTAAGTCGTGCCAAGATAATAATTTACCTTTTAATGTCAAGTTGCCCCAGATTTTAATATCAGCGATTTTGATTGGTGTTACCATTTTGTCCTTGAAACGTTCTGGGGTACCTGGTGATTGCCAGATGGGGGCAAAATATGAGTAATAATCCAATTTCATAAGGTGTCTAATCTGATACCATATTCTTGCCATTGACTGTAGCACTTTCATTTTAACTTTTTTTCAAAATGTGGGATCCCCAAACTTAATAGGAAAACCTTCTGAACCTATCTGGCACTCCTTTAGCATGGCTGTATACATTCAACCAATCATGGACATATCCGGAATTTTTATAAGCATTCTAGAATTCTTTAATTGGAAGGCCCAATCAAAGTATTGGATGTCGGGCAGGGCTAAGCCTCCCTTTTCCCTTCTCCTCCGCAATTTTTTCCAAGAGATTCTAACCCCTTTATTAGCCCAGATAAATGAATTTATATCTTGCTGTATTTTTTGTATGGTTGTTCGAAATGGAGAGGAACAGAATCAAATAAAAAGGTACATTTTGGTAGAATAGACATCTTAACTAAACTAACTCTACCTAGGATGGTTAATGGCAGATGTATCCAACTCTTAGTTTAGCGGCTTCCTTAACCACTCTTTTTAAATTATTCTCTGCAATTGAATTGATATATTGAGATATCCTGATACCTAGATACCTTATCTCTTTTTTATTAAGGATTTATTTCCTGCGTGGTTCCATACCATCACTTCTGTCTTGCTTTCATTCAATGAGTACCCAGACATTTCTCCAAATGTTGTTGCTATACTTAAAATTTCTGTTAAGGCTCTATTCAGATCAGAAGAGTAGACCACAAGGTCATGTGCATATAGCGCAACTTTTCTAACCCAGTCTCCCTGCTGAAATGGTGGAATATCAATTGTATGTCTCATTTTAAAAGCAAAGGGGTCCATATAAAAATTAAACAATAGGGGGGAGAGAGGGCAGCCCTGTCTTGTACCTCTAAAAATTTTAAAAGGCGCGGATAGTCTTTCGTTTACTAGCTTGCTACCGGTTCTTCGTAGATTAACCTAATTGCTCTGCAAAACTTATCTCCCAAATTGTATCTCTCTAGTACTGGGAATAGATAAGACCATCTCACCTTATCAAATGCTTTAGATGCATCTAATGTGATTATAGCTAATAGCTGTGTGTGAATTAACCTGGGCTTCTATGAGAATTCACAAGGGCATATTATCAAGCCCATTATCGCCGCTTTAGCGGCAGTTACCTGCTGATAAAAGCGGCAATAATGTATCGCCCTTTCTTGATAATATGGCCCTCAGTTTCTTACATAAATAATATGATTTTCACACACTCTTAATTAAGAAGCCTGCTAGGTGATCTTGCACCATAGAGACTTAGAAGAATGTGATGGTTAAATTTGGGATTTAATGTTTTATATTTTAACTATTGATGCTATTACAGAGATTTCCACTGCTTAACTTAGGTCATATCTATAATTTGTGATTTCTTTCTTTATAAAATGCTAGCAATCCCTTATATTTTTTCCTTATTAGATATTGGTTGAAAAAATAGACTGTAGATATCTCTCTAGACAATCAGATGGAAACTTCTGCTGTTACACTGCAAACAATCACAAACATCTGCCCCACCACAAACCTCTTAAGAGTATATTATTGTCCACACCTATGATCCAAAAAATACTTTGAAGCATGTACGAATCTCCTAACTTGGTGATGTGAAACATCAACAAATATGATGTAGGCATTATGCTTGCCTAATTATTTAGACAGCTTTCTGGGACCATTAGTCCCTAATGATTTTGATGAATGTCAGAGAATGTATTTTAATTTCTTTATTCCCAATAATTCGATTTGTTATTCCCGAAAAGCTAGGCATTGGAGCAGGTAGTTGCCTGCTAATGAGGGCTTGAGCGCATGCGAAAAGTTGGCAACTAACATGCTATGTGCAGCTTTGAATCTTGCAAATCTCAACAAGATGTACCTTTATTTATTTATATATATATATATTTTTTTTACACACACACATATGTAAACATATTCATATATGCAGTTAGACAAATAAATGCTCACATATATAGGTTCATCCCTCTACACCCACATGCACACATGCACAGGCATTCATAGGCATATCAATGCACACATGCATAGGCATGTATGTAACAAGTTACATATTCAGATGCACATACGTATGCTATGCATTGATATACCTACACTCATTGACATACACATAACAATTATTTTAAATATATACATAGAAACATATCATACACATAGACATGTGCATATGCATTCACATACACATAATTGTTCATCCCTACAGAAATTATAGTAATATAGATATACATACATCACCATACACATAACAGTTTCTTAAATATAGACATAGATACATATATACACACATATTTATGCATTCACATTAGGGGTGGGCGCTGAATTCTGCTCTGCTGGCGGATTTCGTGGAGTTTTGCCTATTCCGCCCTCTGTGCGGAGTGCGGAGTTCCACAAAACTCCACAAAGTGACGCAGATCAGAGTTTTTCTCTTGAGCAGCTCCCCAACGGTAAGTTGGCGAGCG
This sequence comes from Lissotriton helveticus, assembly GCF_964261635.1. Lineage (NCBI taxonomy): Eukaryota > Metazoa > Chordata > Amphibia > Caudata > Salamandridae > Lissotriton > Lissotriton helveticus. The sequence goes on along the minus strand of NC_136069.1, from coordinate 1,065,464,242 downwards.
TTTGCGCAAAAAAATAACTCACTAGACCTTCTCTTGGTGAGATTTTTCATCACGGCAGTGGCAACAGGAAGCGACTACTCGCGTTGAGAACTCTGCCACTAGCGTTGAGGAAGCTGCTGCTCAAGTTGAATGTCTAATCGAGTGGCAGAAAACAGCAGCACCCTCTGGTGTGACGCATAGTGCAGTTGATACTGATTTTAGAGCATGGGACAAACTCCTGGCACAAAAAAATCAGTGCAAGTAGCGCAACTTAATAGACTCTGCCGCTGGTGGAACTCTGCCGAGCGCAGCAGTGTTTTTCTGCCACTTCGCGGAGTTCCGCGGAGTGAAACTTCGCGAACTCCGCCCAGGTTTAATTCACATAGACATACCTGTTCATTCCTATTGCAATTATAAGTCATATAGATACACCTTTGTACATACACTTTACAGTATCTATACACATATATCAATGTGAGTACTAAATAGTTATGCATTGTTATATACATAGCAGATCTTAATTAGTTTTAATGTCCTGTTCATACTATAGCTGTATATTGTTGTGTTGTGAGTATTATGAACATGCAGGACAGAGCCAGCCCTGGACTAGCCTTCTGAAGCAGTCATGGTTCTCAGTAGACCTTATTGCCATTAGCACAGAGAAATCTGAACCACCCATGGTTTCTTTCTTGTATCCTGGAGGTTTGAGATGGGGTGTCAGTCTAAAGCATAGGTTCCTGTGCTTGATATATTTTGTGACTTTCTTCCTGGTGAAAAGTGGTCTGTTGCCAGTTATTGCCTTGTGAGTGATATAAAACAGCAGCTAGTAAGAGCATCTTCTGGAAACTGGTAACCAGTGGAGGACCTTCAAGAAAGGGGAGATATCGGCTTGGGCTTGTGGCTTTACATGTATTACTAGTCTTTCAGAAGAGTTCTGAATTCTTTACAATTTTCTCATGGTTGATAAAGGTGAGCCGTGATATAGACTATTAGCGTAATCTGGTTTTGATAGAACAAGCAAGATTGTTGCTTGGACCTTGGGGGCAAATCCTAAGTGTGTAAAGATGCGTTGCAGTGTTTCATGGTAAGAAAGTTTGATCAGGACAACGTATCCACTTTTGGCATTCATACACAGCTTGGAGTGAAAAAAAGAACTTTAAATTGAGTTGTATATTTATCTGTGATATCAATCAGTTTTGAGCAATATTTTGACTGGGTTAGTTGATCTATATTGAATAGTGCAAAACTGCTTTGCTCTCTCTGTGTCTATGAATATCAACACCTGATTTTGTCTGGAATCTTGAATGAGGCACAGACCTCGGGAGCTACATTTTAACTTATCTTACAGGGTTAAAAGCACTTACTGGAGAGTTCCTTGTGCGCAGAGTAAATTTCAGGCAGAAAACAAAATGTCAAGATAAGAGAACGAGTTTTGTCTAGTGACAGTTTTGACTTAGTGCAGTGTAGAGGGTTAAACTGCCTGCTGCAAGGTATGTGCAACAAGCAGATCACAAAAATGTATTTGAGATGGATATCTCAGTAGGTTACTGCTTTTTCCTTGGAGATCTTTTTATTACTTGCTGGCTATAAATTATAGTCCTTCTAATATAGCACAGTGAGATATGTCTTGGCATCAAAAAGCTGCATGCAAATGTCCAGATATAGGTTTAGAAACTTATGTTTTTCCCCAGTCTTTTGTTGCTGAAAAGGGTTTATTTAGGTTGAATTACATTTCCATTAGTAAAGTAACCCCAATCACTGTGTTACATTTTAAATCCTAACGTTGTGTTTCTCTTGGCCAAGCATTCTTAAAATATACTGCTTACCTATATGGATGACAGCTGACTCTGACACCTCATAATCCTCATTGCCTTATGTGACATTTCCTTTGCATTGATATGCACACTTGCCTAATTCATTGTCTCTGTTTAATGTATATAAAGAGTTCGCTCTGATACCCATAAAAAAATTACATACATATGAGAGAAGGGTTGTGAATAGATGAGGGGAATCCTTAGAGAGGGGTAGTGAGAGAATCCATGGAGAAGAAAGCCAGTGGGGGCTGCCAACAAAGATTGTCGCACTGGGCACCACCCGGGCTAAATCCAGCCCTGGGATGAGGACAAAATACATGCAACTGTTTTGCCTTCCTCTGACGAAACATCATGAAAGATCATTGCATACAAGTCATATGCTAATCACATATATCTCTTTGTCGGTCCCCTGCCTGCGTGTGTACAAGTAAGCATACACCCACAAGCATTTATAAGTATTGAACTGTAAAAGTAATGGTGATGCTATAACCCCTTCCCTGTGGTGGTAATTTCACCGCGGTGTGGGGATGTAATTAGGGGGCTTAACCCCTTGCGTGCTCAGGACGGCCCCCTGCCGTCCTGCGTCATGCTGTGCGTGTGCTCAGGATGGCCAGGAGCCATCCGAACTCCGCCCCCAATTAATTATCCAGCGCAGGTGCGGTATTCGCGCCGTGCTGGGTAATCAGCAACGTTCGGAGTTAAAAGGCTGTCATCAGTAAGATCATCAATGACATAGTTTAACTGCTAAAAATTCTGTTCTAAAGTAAACCTTGTCGTCCAACCTTGTCTGTTAGTGATGTTTGTGTTTAACCGACAACCATTGTTCACTCTTTGTGCTTGACTGTTGACTCCTAGGGGCATTTATTTATAAAGGAAGTGACGGAGCAGGGCGTTAGCCTTGTTGGCTTAGCGTTGCACTCCGCCACTTCTGAAACGCAGGGTTGCACCATATTTACAAGAATACAGTGCAGCCCTGTGTTTTCCCTGGCGCTGGCGCTAATCTAACTGCCTAGCGCCAAAGCAGGCACCCTTGCACCATAGTGCAAGGGAGTCTGCGTTGCAGGTGAATGATTGTTTATGTGTAGATAGTTGTCCCTTCTTGCACATAAACAATCTTAAATGGCGCCTTGTAACTTCTGTGTGTGCTGCACACCCAGCATACACAGAAATAGCAGAAACGAGGAGAAATAGAGCAATTCTCTTCGTTTTGCCATGTTAAGACCAGGTTTTCCCCGGCCTTAATTTTGGCACTGCCTCCTATTTATATCACCGTTGTAAATAGGGGCAGCATCAAAATGAATGGGTGTTGCAGTGGAACGCCCACCTCAACACCCGTTGCCCTCCCCTTTCACGCTAAGTGTAGCGTGAAAGGGTGGCTTAATGCTGCCTTGTAACTAAGGCGAATCTCCTATAGCCCCCCAACGTCTGAAAAAGTGACATAGTGGGGGCAATAGGGGCTTGTGAATATGCCCCTTACTTGAAAGAAAAGTGATTGCTTGGGCCAAGGTAGTCTGTCATTCAATAACCCTGTTGTGAAGCATACACTGCCATGCACAGATCTCTCTCTCTCTCTCTCTCTCACACACACACTCACACACACACACAAGAAGGCACATACACCTATACACACACATGCAATACACAAAAACACACATGTGAGGCATACACAAAACATCATAATCTATTATGAATTTGTGATGATAAGACATAAACTGTCAGAAAAGTAATTACCCTTATCTTATAATGTGGAAAGGTATACCTTTCCAACTTGTACAGACTTTTCTATAACACTCTGCAAAGGCTTCAAGAACAACTTTGCAAATGTTAAACATCCCATACCTTGCCCTTTAGTTCTGCTGTCCAACTAGTGCCTCAAAGTGGTCTCAAGTTGACAAGTGGCGCTACTTAAATCACCAAATAAGTTAATAAACACATAAATAGGCATTCAAGGCATAGAATTCTTGAGCAACCAAGGATTCAAAACCAACAACAACCTGCAGTATTGGGCCTAAAGTGCAGGCAACTTAAATGACACACAGTTAAATGTATATGGATATTAATGTCATCCTGCACATTATGCATACAGGAATTAGAAGTGTCTCTAATACATGTAAAATCCTGCTTGAATGCGTACACTACATTTCAATACTTATATAACGTGAATAAATGCATCTTAATAAGCATAAAACACTGGAAACGATAAAACATGTGTGAGTGCGTTTAAACTATGAGTATAATGCACCCATGCAATTTAGAGTGCTGTAAGCACTCTATCAAACTTAACACCATGGTTGGGGGTTTTCTTTAATAATAAGAATTGATTTCTACCTAAAATGAACACTCTTTGCAACATTAGGATAATGAAAGACTGGAAAAAATAACAGTGCTTCAATGTATGCCTTGCTGTTCGCTTACAGCTTTTGATAGAAGTTAATAGCTCACTGTTCTATATTAGGATTTTAACTTATAATTTACAAGTAATAAAAGGATATCTCTGACACAAGCAGTCACCCACTGGCCTATTTAAATTATATGCACTTTGTGATCTGCATGGCACACGTTCTTTGAGGCAGGCGTATTAACCCTCTGTGCTACGTTACCATGTAACACTTCCACTAGACAAACCTCAGATCTCTCTTGAGCAACACCATTAATCACTGGAGCTAGCTTGACTTTTAATTGTTGTCTAAAAAATTGCTGGAGGCAGTGAACGCAGCAGCAGTGCTTTTAAAGCCATAATCTACTTGCAAACAGGGCACACCCACCCAAAGTCACTGCCTGGTGCAATGACACCGGTTGCACTGCCCTACTTTCGGCCTTGGAGACAGCCAGTGATTAATTTCAACCAGTGGTTTGCGGTGCTCGGCACTGGCCCTCAAGTGTCAACACCGGCACATATGGCAGTTTTCCATAAGGTGGTACAGATTGTCTATTTTGGAAACAAGCGCAACAGTTTTTTATTAATTCAACATACATAAAAATGTACTCATACCTACCGCACAAGTCAGAGCTTTGGGGGCCTGGAATAGTCAGTATGATCACACCTATGTGTCTTTGATGGTTACAATATTACTACTTAGGCAGGAATGCACCTGGTTCTACAGTCTACACCTTAGCCAAAATATGAGTAAGAGATTGTTTTTCTACTTGATGGTGATTTCATATCACACTATTTCTTCACCTTTGAAAAAGGTCGTGCTAAATGTCCACATCTCTTTTACTAAGAGCCTGCCATTAATGTGACACGTACCAAGGCATTCCAAAAAGCGTACACCAGGAGGGGGATCTATGTTCTTCTGCTTGTCAGTCGAAAATGTTTCCTATGGTACATATTCTCTCATATTCAATTTTGTTATTTTCCAATATTTTATGCACTTATTTTTTATGTTTACTTCGAGACCTTTTCTTGATATATAATTTTATTGTTAAAAACTTCATGCTACTTGACTTATGCTAGGAATTGTGGAAGGTAAGCAACAGCACTCATTTTTGGGGACTTTTTTTTTCATCAACAGACATTGGTGGAGAGCAAAAGAAAGGTATAACACAGAAAAAAAAGAAGGAAGAGAAAAATAGGATACAAGAGACAAAGAAAATAGAAATTGGAGATGATAAAGAACATTCAAGAGTGAGATAAAGAGACACAAAGTGTAGAATGGTGGAAGAAAGCGGTATTAGGTTGAATGAAGGCTAGGAATTCTTGGTATTCTGTAATGTTCTCATAAAAACAAAATTGGCCGAGCACTTATTTATTTATTAAGCACTGTTGACAACATCTTAGCTCACACTCTTCCTCCAGTAGAGGAATATATTTTAACCTTAATATTTAGGTGCAGTTAAAAAACATTATTTTATGTTTAACATATATTTTGGGAGGGGGGTGGAGCTTGCCGGCAACAATGGCGGACGCCTGAAGAGCGAGCTCCGCGCCGTCACCTTAAACAATCCTGAAATTATCCTGAACCCGCCGAGCCCGAGGGCAGCGACGCTGTTGGCAGACCCCCGGGAGCCCTTGTCCCTGAGCACGAAGCCGCGAAACGAATCCGGACCGCCGGAAGGGAAAGTGACGGGAGGCGGTGGCCGAGGAGTACTGGGCCGCTAAGCCGGGTCCTTGCCTGGTACCCACCCCGGAGTGCGTCACCCCAAGTGCGGCTTGCAGAGAGGCCTGAGACGCGGAGGACCCGGATTGCGGATCCAGACTGAGGGGAGAGCAGCAAAAGAAAGTAGGTGCCGCTGCATCCAGTATGAGGGGGGAGCAGCAAAAGAAAGTAGGTGCCGCTGCCCCTACTCCCCCCCCCCGCGAGCGTGGTGGCGGCTGCTGGTGCTGCCTGCTTCTGCTGAGCTGAGCCGGCTCGGGGGGGAGGCGGCCGGCAGCAGCGGTGTGCCTACCCGCCCCTCTCTTGGGGGGAGACACACCGAGGTTCGCGACTACCGGTGGGACGCGACAGCTGCCTAGGCGGATTGGTGTGGGCCCGGCACCCGAACCCGCCCAGAGTGCACATTGAACATTGTGGAGTGGGGGCGCGCCGAACTACTGGACGAGGCCTGGGGCGTTTGGAGTGACCCTGCGCTCTGCATGCACACGGCGAGGGGTGCGGCGGCGGGTCCTGTGCCCCCCGGACCTTGGTGGAGCTAAGTTGCGGCTGAAGACGGGGGCTGCCCTCATCGGCGGAATACTCCTGGAGTACTTGGGCGGATTCGAGGTCCACCGGGGCACATCACGGTGGGAGAGCACCGGCGACACGGGAGAGCGCCGGAGGGCGTCACAACGCTGAGATCCCCTGAGCGGGAAGGCAGATTAACGGAGCGGGTGGCGCGGGGTGCGGACGTCCCTTCTGTCCCCCGGGGCCCGGCTCTGAGACCCACGCGGGAGCTGCACACGACCTGCGGAGCAGAGGGAGATCCAGTGGGCGGCCCCCCCTCCACCGATTGGCCCTGAAAATCGGGGGTATCGCGTCTGTACCCTGGATTGGGAGCCCTGACCAGCGGAAGGCGGCAAGTGTCGGACCTGGTCTTGTGGGGCATGTGAGTGCCTTAGCTAGCGGCGCAGGGAAGTACTCCAGTTGCTGACGCAATAGTGCACGGAAGGGAGACCTGTTACGCATAATCTGGGACACTCAGAGATACTAGAAGGTAGCAGCAAGGACCAGCACCGTAGACACTGAACAAGACAACATGGGCAAAGGAGATAAAACGCAGTCCAAGCTTGCGTTTGAGCAGCATAGAGCGAGGCCCCCAGAAACGCAGGAATCCTCGCCAACGCAGCAGGGCAAAGGTCCGGAGAACTCATTTTATGCGGATATTAAGGAGCTCCTGGTCACTATGGAGAAGGGCCTTCAGGACAGCATGGCAGCGATAGGTACGAAAATTGACGCTCTCACATACCGCATGGACCGGATGTCTGAGAGAGTGGACAAACATGCGGAGCGGCTAGACATGTCTGAGAGGCCCCTGACCGAAGTGGAAGAGGCCCAAAAGGACCTAAATAAAGACCGTAAGCAGATTGGGAAGCTCCTCCAGGTCATACAAGATAAATCGAAAGATTTGGAGGCCCGCTCTCGGCGTTCCAACGTACATATTACGGACGTATCGGAAACGATGCAGGTTGGGAAGATGGAGCTGTTCGTAGAGAAATTGCTCATCACGTTATTGGGAGACGATGTCTTCTCGCCCATGTTTATAGTGGAGAGGGCGAAACGCACACTGGGCCCGCGGCCGCGTCCGGGTGCCCCCCCCCCCCCGAGACCAATTATTGCAAAGCTTCTGAATTACAGAGACACTGCACTACGTCTGGTCAGAGAAAAGGGCAAACTGCAATTTGAGGGATCACCAATCTCGCTATACCCGGACTTCACGGCGAAGGTGCAGGAGGAACGACGTCATTTTGCCCCATACAAACAGCAAATCCGTGACGTAGGACTAGACTACACTATGTTGTACCCGGCAAAGCTGCGCATCAACCGACAGGGGCACTCTCACTTTTTCACCGACCCAAAGGAACTGCAGAAGGCTCTAAAAACATGGTCTAAGGAACAGAGGAATAGTCCCAGAGCCCAAGATGGAGAACAAGAACTGACCAGCAGCTTGGAAGATGAGGAATAAAGCCTTTGGAACGTGATATAGTCCAGCTGTCTTCTGAGATCTGCTGGGAGCGGACTCCCGAGAGAGAACGAAACTGTGTTGGATAAGGTCCCCGGCGTTCCGGGACTCAGATGGAGCCCGATCCCGGAGGGACTACGCGGGCTGAGGTGCCACTGAGACCTGGTGAGATCTTTCCAAGTTGTTGTTCTACTTAAATGCAAATAGACACTGAAAAGTTTGGGTGATGTGGCGGCTTGCGGCCACTGGTCGTGGGTGGTCAATACATGTCGAACCTGGGGTTGGGGAGGGGGGGAATGACTGCATAGATGTTATTGGGGTTTGCCTGGGCGGTGGGGGATGGCTCGAGGTCTGGGGCTCGAGCGCAAGGACACTAAAGGGGTGACGGTGCTGGGAAGCTTCCACTGCTGAGATGTAGCATGCAATTGCTACCTGTACTGATTTTGGCGACCTCCGCCCTCGCGCTGATCGCACAAATAGGTCCCGTCAGGGACTACCTGGTTCATCTGGGAGGGAGGAGGGGGGACTTTTTTCTCATGCTAGGCCGTGTTGGGGTTGGTCTGCTGTGGGAAGGGGGAGGGGGATCCACGGGAATTGGGGAATGTTATTGTTTGAATGTTGTTTCACGATCTACTATCCCTCAGAGGTCTCAAAGTGCTTGCCATACCCTTCTGCAGGCCCAAGACGCACTCGCCTTTTGGGTGTATCTCGCAGCCACAGCTACCCTATGTAAGCCTGGCCACACTTCCGCACTGCGCGGCGCTCCCCCATGGCTGACGTAACAGGAGTTCGGGCCAATGCTCAGCCCGCCTCACTCAGCGCACTCACATGGAATGTCAGAGGGTTGAACGACTTTAGGAAGTTAAGAAAGGTGTTAAGCTACCTCAAACGACACAATGTAGATATAGCACTATTGCAGGAAACTCACTCCCTCGCCTCCTACTTCCACAACAAGATCGCGGACATACACAACAGCTTCAGCACTCAACCGACGTACGCCACGACCGAACCACTGCCCCCCACAACCACCCTCCGCGCCTGGACCCCGATCAGCACCGAAGACACCGTCCGCACGATGAACTCCATCCACTCCGGATCTCCTACCGACCCCTGCCCTCACCACGTCTTCAACAAGGCCGACGCTGTCATCGCACCCCACCTGCGGGACATCATCAACACCTCCTTCAACACCGCCACCTTCCTGGAGAGCTGGAAGCACGCCGAACTCAGCGCTCTACTAAAGAAACCATCAGCCGACCCCACCGACCTCAAGAACTACCGCCCCATCTCGCTGCTCCCGTTTCCGGCAAAAGTCATCGAGAAGACCGTCAACAAGCAACTGGCCGCCTTCCTCGAGACGAACGGTTCCCTCGACCTCTCGCAGTCGGGCTTCTGGGCCAACCACAGCACCGAGACCGCCCTGATCGCAGCTACCGATGACATCCGAGCGCTGCTCGACAACGGAGAAACAGCGGCCCTCATCCTCCTGGACCTCTCCGCGGCCTTCGACGCTGTCTGCCACCGTACCCTAGTACAGCGCCTCAGCAACGTCGGAATCCAGGAGAAGGCACTGGAGTGGATCATCTCCTTCCTCGCCGGAAGGACACAGAGAGTCCGCCTCCCCCCGTTCAGATCGGAGGCCACCGAAGTCATCTGCGGCGTTCCTCAAGGCTCCTCGCTCAGCCCAACACTCTTCAACGTCTACATGAGCCCCCTCGCCGACATCGCACGCCAGCACAACCTCAACATCATCTCCTACGCCGACGACACCCAGCTGATCCTCTCCCTCACCAACGATCCCGCCACCGCCAGAGCCAATCTGCACGAAGGGATGACAGACGCAGCCAAATGGATGTCGAACAGCCGCCTGAAACTGAACTCGGACAAGACGGAAGTCTTCATCCTGGGATCATCACCCTCCGCCTGGGACGATTCCTGGTGGCCCCCCGCCCTGGGTAGCGCACCCAAACCCACAGACCACGCACGCAACCTGGGCTTCATCCTGGACTCCTCCCTCTCCATGACCAGACAAGTCAACGCCGTCTCCTCGTCGTGCTTCAACATCCTGCGCATGCTACGTAAGATCTTCCGATGGATCCCCATCGAGACCAGGAAGACGGTCACCCAGGCCCTCGTCACCAGCCGTCTGGACTACGGCAACTCCCTCTACGCCGGAACCACCGCCAAACTCCAGAAGAGACTCCAGCGGATCCAGAACACCTCAGTACGACTCATCCTGGACATCCCCCGCCGCAGCCACATCTCCGGACACCTGAGAGACCTGCACGGACTCCCGGTCAACAAGAGAATCACCTTCCGGCTCCTCACCCACGCTCACAAAGCCCTACACAACCAAGGCCCAGGATACCTCAACAGCCGCCTCAACTTCTACGCTCCCAAACGCCAGCTTCGATCGACCAGCCACGCCCTCGCCGCCGTCCCCCGCATCCGAAGAGCCACCACAGGAGGAAGGTCCTTCTCCTACCTGGCCGCCAAGACTTGGAACTCCCTTCCGACCCACCTCCGCCTGACCCAAGACTACCTCGCCTTCAGGAAGCAGCTCAAGACCTGGCTGTTCGAGCAGTAGCGGACCCCCCCCCCCCCAGCGCCTTGAGACCCTCCGGGTGAGTAGTGCGCTATATAAATGCTTTGATTGATTGATTGATTGACCTACCACTCACAAGTAGAATGTTACACAGTAGAAGCCTAGAAGGACACATAGCAGTGGCTGGGTTCACCACGCATGCAAGGGGTGTCATTACATGGGTCAATCCGAAGACAAACATTCAAATACAGACGCTTAGTGCGGACACAGAAGGCAGATATGTGATAGCGTCCTGTAGGGGTCTAGGGATGGACTTGCTAGTGGTTAATACGTTCGGCCCCAACTATGACTCTCCTGAGTTCTACGAGACACTGGCTAATAAGATTGGGGGATACAGTAGCCCTCACATACTTTGGGGAGGGGACTTTAATCTGACGCTTAACCCGGATATGGACAGATCCTCGGGCCCCCCTCGAAGGCCATCGGCGGCTGCACAGACGCTCGAGCAAAGCTATTAGTGTTAGATATGGTTGATGTGTGGAGGAGTAGGAATGTGGGACGGGATGGCTTTACTCACTACTCTGCTTACCACAAGATACACACTAGAATTGACTACTGGTTTGCCACCGCGGGGATCAACCTGAATATTAAGCGATGCAAAGTGCTTCCACGCACACTGTCGGATCACTCCCCCATACTAATAGTCATAGAGGCCCCGGCGAGAAGGATTCCTCCTTTTACATGGCGCTTCACACCGTATTCACTCCTAGACCCAATCTTCCGCGGGGAATTAGCGGAGTCGATTGACGTGTTCTTTGAAAAGAACGTGGGCTCGGTGGAGGACTTCCAGACTGTATGGGAGGCATTTAAAGTCTATATACGGGGCATTGCGATGTCTAAACACTCCAGTGTCCTGAAGGCGACAAGGAGCAGGCTAGCTGAGCTGGAGGGTCAGCTTCATGCCCTTGAGGAGAAGAGACGCACCAGACCGGATGACTCTACTGAGGAGATCAAGCGCCTTCTAGTGGAGTACCATGAAGTCGCGGACAGGGAGGTTCAGCATTTGGGCAAATATGCCACGGCCCGCACATATGGTGAGGGGGAGAGGCCTGGCTCGTTATTGGCCAACATCCTCAGGGGGCGAAGGGGGAAGCCGATGGTCTCGGAACTATGAAATACAGATGGCGACATAGTCACTGACGAGGCAGATATTGCCCCTGTCTTCAGAGATTACTACGCGGTGCTGTACTCTTCCAAGGGTGGAGACATGTCGGCTGAAATACTAGACTACCTAGAGCACATTAAGCTTCCGTTCCTTCGAACTCTCAAAGGGAATTCCTTATGTCCCCTATTCAGCTGGACGAAATCAGAGATGCCTTAGCCTCCATGCGATCGGGTAGTGCGCCGGGTATAGACGGGCTAACGGTCGACTTCTACAAAGCATTTTTGGAAAAGCTGCTGCCGCATATACACACACTCTTGGGGGACATCTGTGTCCAGGGCAGTATGCCTAGCTCGATGAGAGAGGCTATGATAGTCACCATTCTAAAGCCGGGCAAAACACATGACGACTGTGGATCATACCGACCACTGTCGCTGCTCAATGTTGACACTAAAATATACGCTAAAGTCCTAGCGACTAGACTGGCCTTGTTGGCCCCTGATCTGGTGGCCCCAGAACAAGCGGGGTTCATACCGACCAGAAACCTGACATACAATATCAGGACTGTGTTAGGAACCATACAACATGTCAAGCAGGATGTGGCGGCCGTGGCGCTTTTTCTGGACATGGAGAAGGCGTTCAAATCGGTTGAATGGCCGTTCCTCCTTCGGGTACTGCGGCGAATGGAACTTGGTGAGCCCTTTCTCCAAATGGTGGGCGCCCTCTACGAAGGGCCTTCGGCCAGAGTGCGAGTGGTAAACGCGATCTCAAAACCATTATACATAGGCAGGGGAACTCGTCAAGGATGCCCCTTATCCCCCTTACTATATGCTCTGGCCGTACAGCCCCTGGCCTGCGCGTTGAGAGAATACCATAGCCACGAGGGTATACGCTTCCCGACATACAAAATAGTTGTGTCTATGTACGCGGACGATACGCTATTGTATGCGCACGACCCTGCTACTACACTCCCTCCGCTTCTGAGAGAGGTGGTGAGATTTGGCGCGCTTTCAGGACTCAAAGTCAACTGGGCAAAATCTGTAGTGCTGCCCCTGACGCCGGTGACCAGACAGGTAGAGACGGAGTTCCCTCTACAGTGGACCAAAGACCCAATTTGGTATTTGGGGGTGCAGATTCACGTGAACCCGGATCTGCTCATTAGCCAAAACTACGGTAGAGCGGTCAGCAAATTGGAAGACGACATAGAGCTCTGCAGTAAACTGCCTCTTACACTTATGGGCCGTATTGCCATTATGAAGAGGGTGGTACTGCCGAGGTTCTTGTTCCTTTTCAACGCTATCCCAATAGTGCTCTCTAGGGCCTTCTTCCAGCGACTGACGAGCCTCATGACAAACCTGGCATGGGCAGGGAAGCAGCCGAGAGTCAAATGGACAACGCTCACCCTGCCTTACAGCATGGGGGGGTTTGGCGGTCCCAGACCTTGAGCTGTACTACAGGGCGGACCAGGCGTCGCACCTCCACACCTGGATACATGGGGACAAACTGATCCCGCATGTCCGCATGGAGCGATTATTTGCACATCCGCAGCCGCTTCCGGCAACAATTTGCAAGCCGCAAGACCGACGAACAGGAATACTAGACTCTATTACCTCTACCAACCACGCTTGGCACTCACTCCTACTACGGCAGGGAGGGGCGTTACTATATTCGCTGGAGATGTCGCTGGAATGGATGCTTTGGCTTCCACCCATGGCAGAAAGAGCGGTCACTAATGAACTAGCGAAGCTTGGGATAAGTAAGACAGGCGATCTCTTTCAGGACGGAGTTGTTAAAATCTGGGAACAGGTGCGGGGGGACAACACCGAACCCACACTTCTGCAACGCTTTCATTTCCATAGGGCCCGGAGTGCGCTCTCGGAGCTACTGGGTCCGGATATGGCGGAGCCCCCGGACGTTCCTGAATTGACTTACATTATTAAGCATAGGGAACCTCGGAAGCTCCTCACAAACCTTTACAAAGAAGCCAGGTCACACGGTGAGCACCAGCTCATGAAGGCTAGACTAGCCTGGCAGAGAGATCTAAGTTTTACATTAGATGATGCGACATGGCGATACTGTTGTGAAAATACGAAGCGAATCTCCCTCAATGGAAAGCACCGGCTTGTCCACTTCAAGTTCTTACAAAGGGTATACTACACTCCGGAGAGGCTTCACAGGTATGGTCTGCGGCCAACGGCGAACTGTGAACGCTGCCATGCGGCAGATGCTGACTTCCTACATTTAGCCTGGAATTGTCCGGGCATTCAGACATTCTGGTGCGAGGTGTTCACGGAAATGAGCAAAATTCTGGAGGTAGATGTCGCCCCGGATCCGGGCATTGCACTCATTGGCAATTCTAAAGGGCTTCCGGTCGCGCTGCGCAGAATCACTGATATGGGGATGTTAATGGCCAGAAGAGTTGTGGCACAGTGCTGGATGAGAGGCCCGATGCCAACCAAGGCCAGATGGGCGCGGGACATGCTGTACTGTAGTACACAGGCGGAGACGTATAGCGAACTGCTACCCCCTAAAAGCCGTCCCAAAAACATTCTGGGCGCTATACCACTCTTACATACAGGGGCAGCAGCGTGAGGGCATTAGCAACTCAGACGACGCATCCCTGTGATGGGAAGTGCATGGGGGAAAAATGACTTTGCATCAGGATAAATGAGAGCCATGACCGCGCGGGTGCATGAGTGAGGGTGTCCCTAGTGGAGGGTGAGGCGACGTGCCAAGAAAGGTGTGAGAATCAGAGGTGTGGAATGCTACCACTGGGAATGTAACGCATGCATAGCTAGGTTGAGATTCTGCTTTGGGTGCGAACATACAGGCGGGCTGAGCCAAGGGGAGACTCGTATGCAATAAGGGACACATGAGTGGTTGAGGCGGATATTAGACAGGTCAGGATAACACACACTTGAGCTAAACGGCATAGCACGGGACGACCACCTAGGGGGAGAGGTAGGGGGGGATGGGTGTTTGTCTGCACTGAGGGTTGTTGTAAGGTTATTAAGACACGAGCTTTCAGGTCTATCTGCTTGACTGGTACACTATGGAATTGGGGGATAGTAGGCAAGTGTAGAGAGCGAAAAACTGGAAAATGCATATGGGGAATGCATCCTGCACTACTGGGGATAACACCTGGATTTTGATTTACCATCTATCGAAAAACGCCGCCGGACCCCCGGGTTGTCGGCCGACGGGCTGTGTAATATAACGTCTAAGACTTGCCTGGTATGTAAATGATGCGGCCGGCCCGTGAGGTTGTAGGCCTGAAGCTGTGTGATTTGAGTTTATGCAATAAAAAAAATAAAAAAAATACAAAATCATATATTTTGGGAGAACATTTCCAAGTGATCTTCTATTGACCATCGACAAAACCATGCATAATATGCAATCTGCACAGTTCCTTCTCATGTGTATGAGTCCCAAAAAATATGTGCTTCTCTGAGAAGGTGCAACAAAGGCTGAAATGTGGACTTGGGTGAAAGTACAATGCTTTTTATGCTATATATCTGCTAGACAAAAACCAGCAAAAAGTAGTAAGCCCATTTCTATTTAACCAAACTATGGTCTCACCCCTTTGCAGATAATCAAAGTCTGTCATCCGTCATCCTTAGATATCCACAAAGGATGTTTTGTAGCGAATGGCCAGAAGTCACACTGTGCACTCTTACCTCTACTGCTCACAGTCAGGTCACCTGTTGAAGTTGATGCTCAGGGCTTGGCCTACGAGGCTCTGCAGTTTACCCCTACAGTGCGCAGCCGAAATAGCTACATAGCGCAGATTGGTGTAGTTTTGGGGACAATATCTGCACATACAGTCCAAGGTGTAGTTAGGTTGCAGGGCCATGCTATTAAAAGTTAACATGCAGAAAGACCCTTCTTCATAGAGCTACACGCCATGTCCTGTAATGGTTAAGATGTCTAAAAAGTACAGAGTCTGCAGATATTTCCTGTTAATTACAGGCAAAATGTGTACACAACAGTGGTTCGAATGAGTGCAAAAACACTGCCAAACTGAGCATGTCTAAAAACCACAGAAAGTCACTAAAACACAAAGGTTAAAGTGAAGATATGGCTCGGTTTGCTCATAACTACATAATGTATGTTTAAAAACCCAGTCACATTCACTGAAAAAACACAGTTAAAGTGTTCTAATGCTCACAAAACAAAACCTAAAAAACACTGAAATTCACCTGTGATGGTTCATTAAGCTAAATGTAACTTGTCCACATGTCATGCATTTCTTATGACCTCCCATTTTACTTCACTCATGACATGCTACATGATGTAATTGATGACATCACTGATGACATCTCAGTTGCTGCCACCACTCCTGCCGCCAACGCTGTATGGGCTTGCCTCCTGCACTGCCTTCCATTTAAAACTCAGGACATCAGCCAACGTGAGTTCAGCTCTAGCCTGGGGCCTATTTACCATTGTTTATGTTTTCCATTAGGGAAAAATATTTCAGTGGCTGCATGAAACAAAGAAGAGAGCTTGTTAAGAAGCAGAGGTTGCAAAAACATGCAATGCCATTGCGATTGACCTGTTGAGACCGTAGTTCCTCTTTTTAAAAAAAGTGACAAATTCTACTACAAACATCTGGAAGTATAGCAACATTTTGCTAGGTTTCGATCAGGGGAAAATCGACACTAAAACTAAAAGGAATTTGATTTTCCAACAGATAAGTGACACAGGTGCGTTTCAACTGTTTCTTATTTTGCGGGGAATTCTGCCCATCACTAAGGTTATCACAGGTAGGTAAATCCTGATTTAACCTGCAAAAAAGATTGGGGGAGAATTTGTTGTTCGAGGATATTTGCAAGGCCTGTAGGATTTCTGTAGCTCACAAACTACTGGGGGCGCCAGTCCATTTAAGAACCATAGAAATGAGTCCGAAATATCACAGGCCTAGTTGATGACCTATTCTGTGCCACCTAACTATATGCCTGTGTTTAAGCACGTCTCTTTATAAAATGCCATATAATTTTGCTGTTAGCTTCATAAGTCAAATGCAGATGAATATGCGATATTTAAATACATTCATAGAAATGCCCAGTGTATACGTTCATTTGTGGACTTCAGTAAGGTATTTCATTATGTGATAGTGAAGGCTGATGAGTCCATAGCATAAACAAAGTAAATGCTTCAGTGGTTGAATAAACAGGAATCAGACAACACAATTGCCTCAGATGCTTATTTTGAAGATGTAGGCACATTGCATATGAAAACAAGTATATGATATTTGTATGAAGGACTACACAGCAGTAAGGCTATACATCTACATCACCGGGAGGTCCCAACACCCAAAAGGCATTCATCAAATTATTTTGATTGTGATACAACCTAAATGACTTGATATTGTATCATGCCATTTAGATAAGCGACCTATGTCATGTTGCGCACAGTACTCAGTTCTGTTTTTAATCTTACTGTTGCTTTGAAGTGGAGCAGCTCTCTTCCAAAGCTGCCCCTAAAAAGATCCCACTTACCTCAGTCTTTCCCACTTCAAATAGGGGGCTCAAAAAACCTGCTTCAGTGTAATTTTTAGTGGTCTGATCTCATAATGGGATGGGTTAATGATGTACCACTGAGGTCCACTTTGTATATGGTCCATGTTTAGCTAATCTGTCTGCATGCATGATGCAGGTCTAGAAATTGTGTGGGGAAGGAAGCACTTAGTATGCTCACATTTACCAGTCCACTGCCTGAGTTAAAACCTGAACCGAAGAAGGTGAGGACATATTCCTGCTTGGTGCCGCGGCCAGGGCGACTGACGCTGGAATCTGGGGACCACGGTTCGATCCCCGGCTCCGGCGGCAGGGTAGCCCAGCACCATGTGACTCTGGGCAATAGCTCGTTTAATCTTCCCGACGGCCCCCAGCGCCTAGAGACCCTTACGGGTGATTGTGCGCTTTACAAATGTGGACTTTACTTTACTTTACTTTACTTCACCCCATTCCCATTAGGATTTTCTTGGTACAGCACTGCAGGTTTGCCAAATGCTCACAACCCATAGGTCCATGTGTCCACCAACCCATGTGCTGTTTAATGGTGATTTTAAGAGCAAGGAATCAATACTCATTATTTTTACACACCAAATTACCACTGTCAGTTGAGTCTGATAGTATACACACAATCATGATGTACATACCAGTGGATGGCCTTGTTCCTCTTGGATCTGCATGCCACATGCTAGCACATACCCTTGGTTTACATTTCCCTACCAACTGAAAAGCTAGAACAACATGGGTGTCAATGAGGGATAGGCGGGTGTATCAACCATTTCCCCTGGCTTACCCTTAGTAACCCCTGGCACTGCCTTTGATACCTCTGGTCTTAACATTCGTGAAGGCAGCAACCAGAATAAGAACTACACAAAGGTCTAAGAGATGTTTTCCTACTGGAGTTGTCATTCGTTTCCTTTCCTCTGTCCCCTGAGCTGCAAAGAGGAGGATTTTGAGAGTATCAAGACACAACTAGCCACTTTCATCTCATCAGGTGTGGAAGGGTGTGTGATATCACTTCCATTACTTCACACATTTTGGTGTATCGACATCTATTTAGATGCTTTGATGGAATTAGAAAGTGATCCTCAACCCAGATGGAAATGTATTTTGCAAGCACAAAAATAATTCAATTGGCTTACAGTTTGTAGGAAAGTACAGTTTGCTGTACTTTGTAAGTAATAAATTAAATTGAAAGTGCTCTACCAGTAGCGGCATATTTAGGACATTGGTGACACAAGGCAGCACAGCAAGTCACAGGGAAAGGTCAGGAATGCACCTGGTTTATCCAATAAAACGCCATCCTGTCCTTTCCCCTTGCTCTGGTGCCATTTTGGCAGCCTAGCGCCAATGTAGGCACCGGTGACTATGTTGTAGGCAGGATTTTTTGTGCAGGAGGGAGCACCTTCCTGCACAAAGAAAATCCTAAGAGGCTTTTTCCTCTTTCTATGTGTGCTGCAGAATGAAGCACACATAGAAAGAGGACGTAACAATGAGAAATAAAGATATTTCTCCTCGTTACACCTCCCCCGGGGAGGCATATCTTTTTGGCGCATTCCTAGGTTTACAACGTTTTGTAAATCTAGTAAAGGATTAAAAGCAATGGGGCTTGTTCAGGAACTGTTTGTGGCATGAGTTGAGACCCATTGGATGTTTAAAAGACCACTCACCACCAACCTGGTTGGTGTCATGCTTCATCATTGGGGTCCCAACCGGGTGGCCAAATGCCCCCCGGTTGTGCTGCGACGCCTGATTACAGCAGAGCGGGTGTTGGTGCATTAGTGTGATGTGAAGTTCTTCTGTTAAAAAATATCTCTGAGAGTCCTTGCCTCAACTTTATTATTGGCAGCTCAGGATATAAATTAAAATCTATGTGATGCAACTAGTAAGGATTATTTACCTATCAGTTGGCTATGTGTGATGGTCAACATACTTCAGCCCCTCTGCGCAGTTAAATGGGGCTTTCTTCAGGACCGAGAAGGTGTTAGTGAGTGGCGAAAGTGATTAGAGCCACGTGATAAAGTCAATGCGGTACCTACACACTCGCTAACGTGTGTGGTAAAAAAGTGTAAAAAGAGTGTTGGCGTACTTACTGACACTTCAAATAGGCAAAAAATTCCTGGGAAGCAAGAAGACAAGACACAACATATAACATTTTTAACTGTTCGCAACATAAAATGCAATCTTAATGGTAGAATTTAAAGTTGTGTGGTGGTCCTCAAGTGGGGCCACTACAGTGACTGTTTTTAATGTGCTCATGCAAATTGCGGCATGCGTTGATACTGTGAGGCATGCTGCTGATAAGGTAAGTTCACAGGGCAGCGTGAGTCAAGCTGCTGTCCTGTGTGAATGGCAGAGGTGCGGCTGCCATTTAATCATTAACTACGAGTTTGTTACTGGAAAGTATGCCCCGTGGTCCCTGGCATATCATGTGCCTTAGTAGGGTGTGTCATGCGATGAGTTAATCTGAGATGTTAAGCATCGCGGCTAGTGGAAACGCCCTGCTTGTGGCGGCGAGTGGTGGCCAGAATTGTCTCATTCTGTGCTTTTATAGCCGAAGCATTATGACCAACGAGTTAAAATTACCAAAAGTAAGAGTATAATACAATAAAAGAAAAGAAAAGAAGTGCACCAATATTTACAATGCAATCAGTATTTTAGCGTGAATCGGGGCTCGGGGAGGAGAGGTTTGACTGCGTCCAATCTGGAATTGCAAAGTAACAGTGCTGCAGTGAGCCTGTAGCGTAGAGTAAGGCTTACTGGAATGCAGCGTGTATGAACGGTTCAAGGCCTTACTTGGAAATGAAGAGTCCGCAGCCTATTAACCTGCATCTGGTCGCCCCGGTCTCGGCTGGTGTCTGCGGAGCCGGTATGCGGGAGTTTCAAGTGACAACAAGTATTCACATACACATAGTGGGCCCGTCCACATTGTTTAAGTATCATACGCTCCAGGGGACTAGGACGTGCCCCGACAATACCTTTGCTCTCTCATTGTTTTTCCTAGCTTGTTCAGGAACTCCCACACAACGCCCTTGGAAAGCCTAAGCAGTGCAGAGTAACCCAACACAACGGTTTGCCCTGCATTGCATTACTCCATATTTTTGGGGCCCCTCAAAGCCATGCAAAGTGGCTTTGTGTGCCTTTAAAATTATGACTTATGGTGTGTGTCGCTCTTGCACCACATCTTGTGGTGCAAGAGCGATGCAGACCAGGTCATAAATATGACCCTCAGTGAGCATGACCCTTTCATCTTTAAGGAACTAGTCAAGATTTTGATTGGAAGGCTAGCACACCTCTTAAAGCATAAATACAAATTACTACATGTAGAGGTTTTTATGTTATTTGAAGTGTAATTATAAAAAAGGAAATTTAATTTCATAGGATTTTTTTATAATGTTTGACACTCCTGCTACTGAAAAAGGGACAAAATATCACAAAAATCTTTTGTCTCTGCCCAAGTCGGAATCAAAACCCAGATAAGTACTATCTTTACACATGCGTGCGAGCACACACACTCACAAACACACACACACACAGTCTTGAGCCAAATGTTCATGCAACCTTTGTACTCTTTTCCCCTGTATGAGGATGTGGTTCAGATCAAGGCATTTCCATCTGTGAGCGCACAGTGGGAAATGTCCTGTTTCGGTTTCCATATTCTATGAGTACAAAGATCAGATGGGCGGTTGGATACAGGCTACATTTGTAGAGACAGTTTAACACATAAGTAAGTACTATGTCTGTGACTGTGGGAGTTTAAAGCCTTGAAAGCCTTGAAAAAGTTTGCATAGGTAGATAGGCACATGTGCGAAACATCTACAGTTTAGAGATCATTGCTTTTTCTGGTTTACAGTGGCCATTCCGAACAATACTCACCCAAATGTAAGGATTTTAAAACGTTGTTAATCTTATGAAGGCTATTCTCCATCAAAGACCCGGATTGTGAACAAAATTTGTTGCTATAACCAAGCATCTCATATAGGGGCATATGTAGGTAGGCGTTTGCGATTTGCAAACGCCGAAATTTGGCGAATTTCGGCATTTGCGAATCGCAAACGCCCCTTTTGTATGTAGGTGGCACTTAGCAAAATAAGGAATCGTAAAAATTGTGATTCCTTATTTTGCTTATAGCATGTAAGGAATCACAATTTTGCGATTCCTTAAATGCTATGTAGGGGTGCCTTAAAAATTGCGATTTTGGCATAAGGAATCGCAAAATACCACCTACTTCAAGTAGATGGTATTTTGCGATTTCCTTTAAAAATGCATTTTTTTAAAAAATTCAAAGTGCCATGTGGCGCACAGACATGCCTGTGTGCCACATTTACTTACAGGCACATTCCAGGGGTGCAACAGGTGTCCTTTGGACACCCTGGCACCCTTGGAATTGCGATTCTCAAATTGCGATTTTCTCACAGAAAATCGCAATTTGAGAATGTATCCCAATTCATTCCTAGGGGCCTTTTGGCCCATAGGAATGAATGGGACACTTATTCCTTAATTGAGATTCGTAATTTGCTAATCGCAAAAAAGGAATGTTAGAGATTCGCAAAAAAATTGTGAATTGTTACCTACATTCCATTTTGCTATTCTCAAATAGCGATTCCTTAAAAATCGCTATTTGAGAATCGCAAAATGGAAATTACCTACATATGCCCCATAGTCACTTGGAAAAAAAATACTTTTGTCTTATGTCAAAGGTCAGTTGGCAAAGATATTTCCAGCAGAGAGATTAAGCAATTTGTGCAATGTTCTCCATTTGCCCTGCGCTTCAAAATAGGCACAACAGTGCATCATTTTTACTGGAGTTTGCCATGGCTTGGCATCAGCACTTATTTCGTAACACCAGCATATTTTTATATTCCACCACTTGGCGTCTCTCTCTGTTGATTTTTTATTTTTAAACAGAGCATATAAGTAGAATTTCAACAGTTCAATATATATCAAACACATAATGCCAGTGCACCAATGCCATTCCTACAGATTTGGGTGACTTGGAATAGTTTGAACTTTCACATTTGCAGGTGGCCTTGGTACTGGAATTTGGCAGTTCCCGTAAAGACGGTGGATGGAGCCAGCTGCAATGACCGCGTGAGAAACAGCTTGGGTCCTGACATTTATTTTCTTAAAATGATGTACTGGGCCACTGTTTCCACCTTGGCCACCTTAGGACAAACATGTCTACATGTCTACATGAGAGATCACTCTAAATTATTATTATTATTATTATTATTATTATTATTATTATTATTATTATTATTATTAAGAACACAAACAGAAGGACTACCAGAATTAACAGAATTTAAATAACTGACTAACCTGCCCCTTAGGGCTCAGACCACATGATGTTTGTGATTCATTAATGACCATTTCAATATACTGACTTTTTAAACAGGGCTGGAAGAGGGAGCAGTCGTATATGTTTAAAAACAACTGCTTTTTAAACTTAAATCTGGCCCTGTTTAAAAACTACTGAATGCACGCCTGTGCATACCCCTTAGTGCCCTTACACACTCAAGTATGTAACACTTATGTACTCTGATTATATAAAAGAACTGAGAGGTATGCCGAGCAGTACATACCCCTTAGTGCCCTCACATACTCTGAAGTAATCACAGTGTATACCCATCAGTACCCTTACATACACTGCAGTGATTATTGCAGCGTACGTAAGCGCGCCAGGGGGTATGCACTGCAATGCTAAATGCTAAATGCCAAATGCCCCTCGGTGCCCTTACATACTCTGCTGTGATTATTGCAGGGTATGTATGGACGTCAGGGGGTTTGCACAGCAGTGCATACCTGTTGGTGCTGTTACCTACTCTTCAGTAATTACTACAGAGTATGTAGGGGAATCGAGGGGTATGAACAGCAGTGCCAAATACCAACTGCACTTACCGTACATACCCCTCAGTGCCCTTCATTGAAGAGTATGTAAAGGCGCTGATGGGTATGCACTGCAGTGTATTTGGTAGTGCTATTTCTTAGTGGAAAATGCATAATTGCATCCATTTTTGGATTTGAGTGTGAGTTTTGCACTAAGAAAATAGCACCAAATGCCCACTCCTCCCCGTTGCAGAATTCAGCAGACTCTCATAGAATTTTAAGGAAATTACGTGGAATTTTGTGGAATCAAATTCCACCTATTCCGTCCGTCCCTAAATAATATGCAGATTAGGGTGTGTACTGTACCAAAATCGTCAAGTCCAAGTATTTTCTGGACTTTTTCGCCTGGTAATGGCAGGTTTCACCTGCCTATATTTAACTGGGAAATATTTCAGGTTGTGATGTAACAATGCTTACCACAAACATCATACTTAACTGGGGCATTTGCAATCTGGACTTTAGAAATGCCAGAATTGTGGTATGATATGCAGTATAGAAATCAAATTATTAGAATGATTGTTGGTTTTATTATCATTATTGCATTTGAAATATTTATCTAGATCATGGCAGAAATTCAGTTACTGGTTGGAGGGGGAGTGAAGCCCTTCTCTAACAGAAACCACAGTCCTTGTAGGGGTGAAGTCATAAGCAAATCCCAAATCAACCGGTCCTTAACCCTCTGCTAGCTTGGCACAGAGCAGTCAGGTAATGTGTAAAGTATTTTTGCAGCACTTCAAACAGTAATAAAATGAAAACACAACACAAGAAGAATTCCACATCAATTTAGAAAAATAGAGCACTTTTAGATAAATAAATCAATACCAAAAGAAAAAAAGATCCACTAAGTAGAACAGAAGATATGAAATTTTAAAGATTTCAGTTAAAATAGCATGAAAAAGCACAAAGCGCCAACTGTGGTTGTCTGGTATCGCTAGACCGGGACAAAGGCACAAGTTCAGGTGACTGTGATAGAGCACGTATAAACAAAAACAATGCTTCTGTCGGGTGTTCAGAGCATTTCATGTGTAAGCAAATATTTCTCCTAAGTTATGTTATAGAATTTAAAAGCAATGAGATGTTTACACATATGGAACACAAAAAATAAACAATTACTAACGCAAATTGGTGAGAATTTAAGTTATTTTATATAAATTAAGGCATTTATACAAACTCACACATTTGTAAGAAAGGCTGTCAACCAAGGTGAAGCTTGAATTGATATGTGCTAAAGTGGAATCTATGATGTTATTCCGCAGCCTTTTGCCCCGAGGGAATCACAACGCGGTTGATACAACGACCGCATTGTGATTCCGCATACCATTACTCCGCAAGTCAGGACAAAGACTTGCGGAGCGGGGGCGCTGGATGTTGGAATAGTATAATTTACTATTCCAACTCCAGTCTGTGCGGACAATAGGGAAGGTGTTGGATTTTAAATCCAACACCTGCCCCCCTCCGCAAGTCGTTGTTCCGACTTGCGGAGTAATGGTATGCTGAATCACAACACGCTCGTTGTAATGAACGCGTTGTGATTCCCTGCATTGTAAAAGTTTTGGGGTAAATGTTGTTTACCGCTAAAGTGACATTAGTGCTCAGTGATAGAACTTGGTGCGTATATTATATACAAAGCAATTAAAATATTTACAAGGGAAAAGAAGGCCAAACTATTGTAAAAACACACAATGACTCTGTAGCTATATACAAATCAATCAATCATTTCCACGCAGAGCCTTGGTAAATCTGGATCATAAATCTCGACGTTTCAACCCAATCTATGCTTAATTAAGAGGTCAAGGCGGGTCTTCATCAGGACAAGTGTGGGGGTGTAGGGAATGACAGTCCTCAGTGAAACATAATTAATCCTGGTTGGTTGGTCATCTGATTGAGCAAACAATCTGAGTGGTTAGATCAACAAATGATCTTGGCACTGACGTGGGAAATAAAGTCTAAGCTTGAAGCTGGTATGTAGTATCTGAGGTAATTTGTTTGAAGAGGCGCTTGGAATACCATTAACAGAGCGAAGCCAGGCGTGAGTCCTCTGTCTACGCTCCTGGCTGTTTACAAGCCCCGTGATAGAGCATGGGCCAGCTACTGTGACCCAGTTAGGCTACCTAAACAAGAGTACCTTAAATCCAGGTTGCAAAAAGATGCAGAGTCTCGTGTTGAGGATGTGTTGGTGCAGAAGAGGTGGTGCAAGGTTCGGCTGAAGACGTGCTGCACAGCAGTGGTTCCTACGGGCTGCATTGGGTGAGGCGATGTCCTTGTATGGAGATGCATTGTGCAGTGGCAGTTCCGATAGACTGCAGTGGGTAAGGCGAAGTCCTTGCATCAGGGGAGTCCATGCAGCAGAGGCAATGTGTTGGTTCCAAAGGTGATGTGTCGAACAGCAGAGGCAATGGACCGGTTCAGTTGCAGGGTTCCTGTGGATGCGATGTGCTGTTTCTGCTAGATCCAGAGATGGACTGGCTTAGCATCTTCAGGCCCACTTTCAAGGGCGCAGAACTGGCATGGCATCACAGGTGGCAGTGTCCAGGTGCTGGGTTCAAGGTTGATGGAAGCCTGGCAAGTCCCTGAGGCTTCTGATCAGGAGGCCAGGAAACTAGCTCTTGGAGTCACTCGGGGGTTCAGGGTTCAGAGATGCAGGTCCAGTCCTTCTCACCCAGGCAAGAGGGCTGCACAGCAGCACTCTTTCAGAGCAGCAGTCCAGCACAGTGACAGTCCTTTCAGCAGCACAGCAGTCCTTCTTCCTGGCAGAGACCACAGGTCCATATGTTTACTGAAGAGTTGTGGGTCTGAGGTCCAACATGTTGATCTGGTGCCCACTTTGAAGTGGAGGAAGCTTCTAGAGATTCCCACCCCCCTCAGGTGTCATCCCCTTCCTCCCTGCCCTGACGCTGTCTGGCACCACAAAAGACTAGCGACAAACTTTGTGAGACTGCTCACACAGGACCTTTGTGATTTGGAAGTGTGGGAGGTGACAGTTCCTCCCCCATCCTGCCAACACCTATCTTACCTTCATCTCACTGTCTGAGAGCAATACACAAGGGCCAACTGACAGCTACACCTAGTCCTGCGACCGAATATATGGCGTTACAATGCAAACAATTACAACGCATGCTTTTACAACACAGTTGTTACAATACAACTACCATTCAGCGCATGATTTTACAACGCATGCCATTACAAGGCATTTTTTTTAATTACAATTACAACGCATTCCATTACAACACATACCATTACAATGCATACAATTACAATGCGTAATACTTTTAGGGCAACAGTAGGGTAAGTGTTGGATAGTGTAGGGGTAAAATGTACTATTCCCACGCAAGTGAGTGCAACAGTAGGGAAAGTGTTGGATAGATTAGTGGTAAAAATGACTATTCCCACGTACCCCAAAACCCATACCTACCCTAAAACAAAAGAATCTCCATTACTTACCTTATAATGCGTTGTAATGGCATGCATTGTAATGGTATGTGTTACAATGGCATGCGTTGTAGTGACATGCGTTGTAATGGCATGCGTTGTAATGGCATGTGATGCAAGCACAGTTGCATTGTCACAATTGCGTTGTAAAGGTAGTGCATAATGGATGTTTCTCTATGCAATCCGGTATCAGGCTGCCGGCACAAGATAGTTAGGAGAAGAAAATTCCCACTTTCTAAAAAAGTGGTCTGTTTAGAATTGTGATACAAATCTGACCTTACCACTAAAAATGGCTTTTAATTACAATTCTTTAGACACCAAGCTCGACCTGTCCACCTGCTCGCAATTGGAAGTCACAGCTTATTAAATGTAACAAGGTTACTCCAATATTATCCTATGGGAGAGGTAGACAGTGGAGTAGTGAATAACGAAGTAAGGAGTTTTTCACTACCAAGACATATAAAACTGAAAAGTACTATTTAAATATACCTTACTCTGCCCTATGGGCTGTTCAGGACCTACCCTAGAGGTGACTTACATGTATTAACAAGTATTGACACAGCCAAAAGGTCTTGCTTTCGGGACCTAATGAGTATTTAGTTACGCAGCACAATATCCTTAGTGCAACAACATTAACTGTTGCATGGTTAAACACTTATAAGGTCCCAAAGGCGAGACCTCTTCGCTATGCCAATGCTTCAATTACATCTTGCCTAGGGATAGCTTTATTATTTTCACCAACTAATGTTTTGTAAAGTAATAATAATAATACAAAAATATATACATATATTCAAACAGGTATGTATACAGGGGTTTTCGGTCAACTCTCTTCATTCATTCATTGGTTCAAATGTCATTCACATTTAGTTTCTGACAACCACAGTATACAGCATGAGACAATGGGTCATCATTTTTCAGCTCTGGTGCTCTTCACTGTAAGTGATGACATTTTGCTTGCACATATCCATCTAAAAAATAAACCATGTCCTTGTCAGAACTGGTGGGCCAACCCTGCTTCCATGTAATTGTTTTTTTTATCTTTGAGTTGGGTAATTTTGTTATCTTTTTATATATTTTTGCATACACACCCATGCCACATTTTTATAGCAGTATGTTGACTTTTGATTACTTTTAAAGTTGTAAGGACTCTTTAATATATACATGTAAAAAAAATGCAGGTTTACCAGTTTCAGACCTATTGGCTTTGCTGATGCTTGTTGATAACTACGCCCACACTTTAATATCATTAGTTAATGAGAAAGGCAACTCAATCACATACAGATTACACCCAGATTATATTCTGACTGTATGATTGCACTTAGCAATAGGACTTTCCAGGCCACTTTTTAAAGATATTAAAATATGATTGGCCACAACTTCAGCTAGATAATTCTGAAATTGTCATGTTTGGTATTCAAGGGACATTAAGGAACATTGAACATGCAGGAGTAACGGTCTCCCAGGGGTATGCAGGGGCTAATTGTGGGTGATTGGAGCCCGCTACCAACTTCTTGGAGCTGACTCCAAACTCTGAGTCAAAAGCAGAGGCTGAACCCGAACAAAGACTCCCAGAAGGCGAGCCAAGAGGAGGCAGGGAGCTGGCAGCCCGGGCGTGGAGATAAATATGACTGCAATGAAAAGGGACTCTCTGAGTGAGGGGGGCGGGAGGGCTGAGGGGAGCGGGGACTGGCAACAAGGGCGGGGGAGGAACCCTGGATGAAAGGAATGCGAGCCAGGAGGAGAGGAGGGCTCTACAATGGGTAGGGGACTCAGAACCACCAAATAGTGTTTTGAGAAGAAGGGGCGAGAGCAGCTTGAGCCCGGAATGAAGGAAACGTCAGAAATCATTGAGTGAGAGAGGAGGAAGGGACTGAAAATAAGGGGAGGGGTAAAAAAAGTGAGAGCGGAAGAAAGAGGTGTTATGGGGCATCAGGATTTAAACAGGACCTAGAGCTAGACAATGCTGCAGAAGTAAAGCAGGGACCCAACAAATTGGGATTCACGAAGAAAGAGTGGAGTGGGGATGGGTACTTTTAGCATAGAAAAGAATAGAATTGTGAGGAAAATCAAATCTTTGAAAGAGGGTGGAAGGAAAGTTCTAAGGAGAAAAGGGACGGGCACGTGCAAGACGATAATGTGAGAGAGGATGAACAAAAGCAAACAAGCATTGGCTGTGCGGTCGTGAAAGTGACGTGGCCGCGCGGCTGGCCGTCATAGTAAAATCACCAATTCAGCCTTCTGATGGCAATCAAAGACTCTGTTACCTCCAGAATTGTGGGAAACTGTAACAAGACACAAAACTCAACTTTAACGTTAGTGTGTCAAAAATATATCTTAGTTGAGAAAAAGAATGTTCAAAAGCGTGCTGCTCCTCACGAGTACTAGAGAAAGCCTGTCTTGCATCAAGTGAAGTGAAACTTTCAGCTCAGCAAACAAGCCGCAAGCCGGTGTGTCAATTTCAATCCAAGAACCAACAGTGACATAAACAAAGGAGTAAACTTGACCGGGGAAGGGAGTCGCCATGATGGAAGGAGCAATGTGATGGCTTGAGCACAACAAGCAATACAAGTGTGGCCCCGTGGCTGCGAAAGTTAATTGTGAGAGGGGGAGCAGGAGGTGAGCCCGCGAGTGATATGCACGCGCTCTGGGGAGAGCAGGGCCCCTCCAAGCAGGGAGAACACAGAAGGGAGTGGGGGCCAAGACATGAGCTGCTGACGAGAGAGGAAAACCAGATGGAGTCTCTGCTCGTAAGCGCACGCCCGCGCTCGTAACCACAAGCTCTAGGCCACAAGCAAAAGCAAGTGGAAGCCTTTTCAGAAGCCCACTTACTAAAAGTCTCGCCAAAACAGCGCATGCGCTGGCTCAGGCGGGACTTAAAAGGAAGGTTTGGGCCTGGCAAAAGGTTTATTTTGCCAGGTCGAATTGGCAGCTTAAAACTACACACCCAAGCTGCAATGGCAGGCCTGAGAGAAATTTAAAATCACTACTTAAGTGAGTGGCACAGCAAGTGCTGCTGGGCAACTAGTAGCATTTAACTTACAGACACTGGGTACAGGTAGTACCATTTTACTAGGGTCTTTCATATAAATTAAATAGGCCAATTGGGTGTAAGCCATTGTTACCCTGTTTTTAGGAGAAAGTATAAACACTTTAGAACAGGTTAGCAGTGATAAAGTACACAGAGTGCTAAAATCATAAAACACTAAGACAGTAAAACAGGAGGGTTGAAGGCAAAAAAGTGAGGAAAAAACCATGCCAAGGATGCCAGGTCAAACACAACTGAACGGTCTTTTTTCTATTCTGTCAATAAATGTTTGTAGGGCCTCTGCTCATTTGTTTGTGATGGGTATGGGCCTGCTTGCTTATTCATAGCCATAATGTGTTTTGCTGCAGTTGTCTTTTAGATTTGAAAAAGTCTACATTAAACCAAAAAATATTTCCATAAGAACAAAGCCCTGTTTGTTACAGTCACCTGCATCAAGGCCAATATATATTTCTTAGATACTTATTGGGTCAATCATGAGGATTCTGCTCTCTGATTTAGCTGACCCAAGTGGACATTTTCACATCTATGGCAGATACATAGCCCCAAACAGACTTCAATTTTAGCCTATGGCCCGTAGACATAAAAATAATTTTTCTAGTTGCCACCTATCCAGCAATTGTAAGTGACTTATGTAAGTTAATGCGTCCCTTTGTAGGTGAAAATGACTGCTCACCACCCTTTCTAGGTGAAAGTGACTGCTCACTACGTTGAAAATTAAAATTCCATTATCTTTCCAAAATCTTTCTACCAAGGTAAACAAACAGTGCATTGCTCAATTACTATTCCTAATAGAAACTTGGGAATGATGGGGGAATTCCCCACAAGCCTTGCTTTTATTTCAACACCTTTGTATGCTTTATATGCTTCGAATCCAAACCCTTACTAAGGCGTCAATCGTGGCATGCTGAGGTGGTCTAAGAGGGTTCGCTTGTGGCTCCTGCATGTTTAGTATTGAACACCAACCTTCTCGATTAGTTGGCTGCAGAAATCATGCACATGATAAACAGAATTAAGACAAAGTCTGAACCACTCCCCTGGAGATCAGACCTGTTTCTGAGAAAATTCAGTTTACAGAAAACCTACTTTACCAGAAAAAACACAAACTTTTTCTGATGCTAATGCAGTGGTTTCTGAAAGAAGAAGGTTTGTCTGTGGTCTAGAATGAACAGTTCCACTGACTTATCTAACAGATTCAGCACAACCAGGTGGGCACTGTCTCATAAAGTCAAAGGATGCCTGTGAATCTCCACTTGTGTCATCTATTTTCTCCCGATTGGGTTAAACCCGTCAATAGTTGGCTACACTCTAAATGGTTCTACAGGTGATATGCCAATAATTGACCCAGATCTTATAATCATAACTTGTTTTGTGTGGAACTTTATAACACATTTGCCATTTCTAAGAGCTGCATATAACACGTTAATACTACTCATAATGGTAGTCTGTTTCCCAACATTTAAGATCTGAAAGATTGGCTCTGTTTATTGGACTCAAAGTCATGCCTTACAGATCACTGGACATCTCAGGTATGCATGTTAAACCCACTAAACTATTCTGCTAGTGATCTGCATGTTGTGGATACTAGTCTTCCCATGCCCCACCACCTCTAATGAGCATGCAGGCACGTTGCATGCATGGTACCTACCATATATTTATTTGCTTTTTCCTTGCCTGTCAATTCCATGACAAGGCCATCCAAAAATGCTTTCCCTACATATTTGAAAAGTGGAATTAGAACAGAAAATTGTCCTCTTCTCAAACATGTGTGCATATCTCTTTGCCTCCCTGATGCGTTTGAGGGTAAGCTTGGAAACAGGGTACCTTCAAGGAGGAATGGACACTTGAACAAACTCCAAAGGATAGGACACAGTTACCAATTTGCTGGTGAATTGTAATTACAGGAAGAGAGGAATTTGATGTAAGGGGTAAATTACCACCACTCCAACCTCCATGGAGCACCAGTAGCATGCCAGCAAGCGCCCACACCTTCTTTAAGGCAATGCAACATTTGTGGACGTTAGACAGCCAACTCCATTGGCTGCCCTTTCGCGCTTTAGAGGACTATTTTCACTGGGCCTGGCGGGCATGGCCTCCTTAGCCTGGTTAAGCCTTCTCTAA
The DNA here is from genome assembly GCF_964261635.1 of Lissotriton helveticus. NCBI lineage: Eukaryota > Metazoa > Chordata > Amphibia > Caudata > Salamandridae > Lissotriton > Lissotriton helveticus. The sequence goes on along the minus strand of NC_136069.1, from coordinate 1,065,432,651 downwards.
GCCTCCCCCTCATGATGAGGTGGAGTGTCATTGATAGACTTGGGTGCTTCATTGTGAAGCCCAAAGTTGCCCAGGGTTGAGTGGCCATTAGTGACGCTTGTCACAGAATGAGGAGGGGTCAGCAAGTCTCATTGATTCCATCCCACTCTGTCACGAGTGAGGGACTGCTGCCCCCTCCGTTTGGCTGAAGGTCAGCCAATGAAAAGAGGTGGCAGTCCCAATCCTCCAGGAACCACCAAGGCTTCCCTCCTGCCACCCAAGATGCAACCCGGTAAGTTTTATTTTGTAATATTAGGTGCATGTGTGTTTGTGTATGAACATTTGTTTTGTGTGTTCATGCTTTGAACGGGTGTGTGCGTTTATATATAGTCGGTGTATGTCAGGAGGACCAGGCGTCCCGGATTTGGCCGGACTGTCCCATTTTTCACCAGCTGTCCCGGCGGATTTCAGGAAATTCTGTCGCGCCTGAAGTAAAATTGTAGTCCTTCTTCTATTTCCTGAAAAGTCCCATTTTTTGGCTATAAAATTCTGGTCACCCTAGTGCAGGGCTTTAAGTGGGCCAGGTCTCAAGGGGTCTGAGCACCGGCAGTTTTTTAAAGGGGGCCTCGAAACGGGTCTCTATCGGGCTCTGTTTTTCCGGACTGCAGTGACAGCAGTTTGTTGTCACTGCAGTCCTGAAAAAAGTGCCAGGGCGCAAAATAGCCCGATAGAGACCTGTTTCGAGACAGTAGGCACATCGATGTGCGCTGCTCACACTGCTCACTTCTCACTAGTGGAGAAGTTACGGCATGACAGTCATGCCAGGTGAGCGTTGTGGGGGAAGGGAAACCCTTTAAAGAGTCATTTTCTTTTTGGATTTCCCTTCTCTTTCTGAAACGCAAGAGCAGCAACATTGTGGTGGTGTCACCAGGGCTTTCAGTAGAAGCGTTTCCAATATTATATACAAGCCATAGTTGCAGCTCATTTATCTTATGCAACTTATAACCATTGACAAAGCCAATACTTGTTGTAGGTATGATGTTACTTGTTATATCACATATCTAGATGCAATGACAGAAATAGCAAAATATAAGTTGGGCGGCACACTATGCTAAACACAGATGTTTAGTGTAAGTGTTTTAAAGCCACGCCCTTACTTACATCGGCCACGCCCCTTTGAGAGACCCCCCAGTTTTTTCATCCCACTTAAAGCCCTGCCCTAGTGTATATGTATGAAAGAGAGAGTGTGAACGTGAGTGTACGTGTACCTGCCCTACTCCTCCTGCTCTTTTGGTAGTTTCTCCTTACTGGGCTTTTTACTCGCTTACCCTCCAGCTATTGAAAGGAGGGTGGGGGTATTTCAATGACCAATGGGGTGGGAGGACAGTCGCGATCAAGGCCTTGTTAAGGCTTTGTCTTTCTGTAGCCCGCTCCTGCAAGCCTGCTTTGCTGGCTGAGTCCTCTCTCAATCCATTGCAGCTCCAGAACAGACGGAGCCCGGTTTTTAAATACATCAGTTTCTTAAACGACTGTGCGCACCATATGTTGGTGGAAAGCATATATTTAGATCTGTCATTGTTTTGACTGCTGAGTGCGATGTTTCACACCGCGCCTTCCAAAAAGCACAGCTCGAGATGAGACAGATTCCGATGTGCCAGTTGTTTCTTTCAAAGGCTGCTCTCAAAAGACATTTTGTTACAAAATATATCCAGCGCAGACAAGGAGAGGAATTAAAGTATGCGTCACCGAGCCAGGTTTCCAAATGTTCTTTCTAGTTTAACAAAAAGACAGCTGAAGCGCTCCCTTTGGTGGGAATACCTCATCTTTTAAGGTGATAGGGTTTGAACGGCTAATTCTACTGCTATGAGAGCTTTTCACATTGTAAAAAGGCGGCAAAGTGTGATTGTCTCCAGCTCCGACAATTCTTTTTAAACTGTGGCAAACCATATTACCACAGGCAAGCACCTTCCCTTACTGTCGCTAATGGCAACTATTGAGGAAAACATTCTTACTGTAGCAGCGGACAGATGAAGGGCCGAAATTTGGTAAGAAATATAGAAAGAGTCTTGGAAATTCCAGAACATTCTTCACTTTCCCGCCTTGGATTTAGCTAAAGGTCCTTGAGCGTTATGGGACCAGGCGATCTCAATTTGCCTAGACAGTCACGTGTTTTTTTCAGGAGCTGTCCCGGCTGATTTCAGCAAATTTAGTACATGTCCAGGTTTTCAAACAGGTTCCAATGTACACAGAGGGAGGCACGTGTGTGTGTGTGTTTCATAGAAGGACTATGTAGCAGCTCTAATCAGAAAACAATTTAAAGAAGACATAGGACACTGGCAGGGTTTAAAAGTTACAATTAATTTATTCACCTAGGGTCTGGTTCTCTGTGTTTCTATGTTGATGGGGTTATATGTTGTTACAACGAAATCCGTTGCAACGCATGCCTTTACCACGCATGCGTTACAACGGAATTCGTTTTCTACGCATAACCTTTACCACTAATATTCCTTTAACACGCATAAATTAACAACGTTTTTCGTTGTTAATTTATGCATGGTGAGGGCATATTCTTGTTAAAGGTTACACCTCTCCCCTTACACGTCCCCAGCCTCTACTCCTTATAAATACCCATGCCCTTAACCCTTATTTTTTTTTAATTACATTTTCCGTTACCTTTTTAACTCGTCTCCTCTCCATCTTCTTGGTTACGTCGGCCGTACGTCGTAAATAGGAAGCAGAAGTTTAATTCAGGTTCCTCTTTAACCACGCTGATTGCTTGATCTTCGGCACTTCAGGTTAGTTCTTTTTTTGGGGGGGAGCCCCCCCAACCCCCCTTTTTTAATCCCACACTCTTTTAGTTTTTGAGGAGAGACCCTCAACCCCCCTTTTTTCCATTTACCACACATACCTTTACTACGTATTTCGTAGTAAAGGTATGCGTGGTAAAGCCTCTCGTTGTTACCACGCATGCGTTGTAATGCATGCGTGGTAAAGGTTTTCGTGGAAACAGCTGCGTTGTAGAGGCCGTTTCCCGTTGATGGGCGCTGTCGTTCAAATTATTCTGTGCCCCTCCATTGATGTAAAAATGTAGTCCTTCTTTTTTTCTATAACACCCCTGTTTTTGGTCTTCAAAATCTGTTTATCCAACTGAGCGTACCATATTGTTGCCAAACAGTGACACTTGGACATTGTACGTTAAATGGTGCTTTGCTGAATGACAAATGTGTGCGCTATTCCTTGATATTCTTTCGTTAAAAAAAAGGAAAATTAAGTGAAGAAAAATGTAGCCGAATTTAGAAAAGAATATTTTGTTGGTAACCCTCCAGTCATAATTTTCCAGCCCTTGCGGGAATATGTTGTGTTATTAAAAGGGTGTTTATATATTGGTTTTAGTGACTGCTCCATTATTCTTACTGCTCAGGGTATCTAAGCTGCTTGTGCAAATGTTCAGCATAGACATTGGGCCCAGCATCTTCTGAGAGAATAGGTGCAGAACATGGGTATATGTTTAAAACATAAGGAAAAGGTACATTTAAAATGATTGAATGGGCAGTAATGAAAAAGGCAAGGTTACTCCACGATTTGGCCGTGATTAGGAAGACCCTCCAGGATTTCACGATTTGTAATAACATTTTGAAACTGGCACTTTTGTAAAAAGGCTGCGCTTTTTACAAAAGTGCCCGCAAATTTCCAGGAATGCTGACGCTCCCTTCTATTGGCCCAGTGGCTCTCAGGACTAGACCAATAGAAGCTGGGTTCTCACAGCAGGCATTGAAGGTGGTGTTTATTTACACTCCTCACCTGCCCTGCTGTTCATTCATGTGTCTGGAGGAGCATTTGCGTCTACCTGGAGGAGCCCGACTGCACCTGGCCTTGGAGTGTCTGCCTGGAGGAGCCCAACTGCACCTGATCTCAGCTCCAATTGGGTGGTGCTGTTGGAGTGGGGGCCGGGGGGACACCAGTCAGCCGGTACGTTCTCCCTGTCTCGGACTCCTGTGCACCCGGGTGGCATTTTTCTACATTTGGACTGGATGCATGCCAAATGGCATTTTCTTTCTTGTATTTGGGCCCACCGCAAATAGGTTACATGAGGGCCAGGGTGGTATTTTTCTTTTTTAATACAATTATTGTTTTGGGCTCACAGCATGCCCAGTGTATGGCAGGCCTAGAGGCATTGTTTTATTTTTGGATTTCCGACTGCCACACACGGGGGGCAAACTGTGGGCCTAGGGCTCCATTATTTGTTTTTAAATTAATGTTTTGAGCCCACTACGTGCCCATTGTACGGCTGGCCCAGGGGCATTTTTTTATGTTTGGCCGGCCCCACACGTAGCACACAGCAGGCCCAGGGTGCCATTATTTTTTTAAGAGAGATACAAGTGACCTTCCGCCTCTGCGTGACCTTTACAATGATCTCAGTGGGGACGGGCATCTGCTGCAAGTACCACCGCTCCCTGATAACGTCAGATCAGTTGTCTGGAATCCAAGGGGTAGAAGTTGGAGCGCTCTTTAAAATTATGACGGCGTGCGCAGAGAGTGAAAGTGCTGGCTAGTATAACTCTAGAGCTCCATCCACCAGACCACCAGACCTGACAAGAGTCATCATCCCAATATCAAGGCTCTAGTGAAGTGCATTGAGTATAATGTGGTCTATGTGCAATTAATATAGCCTTACAGCCCGCTGCCAAGCGCTATACTGGTTGTTAAAGGCCCTGAACCCATTAAAGAGGGTGAGGGCCTTCCGATTGGAAAGATTTACAATCGTATTGTCCAAATAAATGTATACAAATCCATAAGTAACGATGACACAGTGCTCAAGCTGAAAGTAATGTGAACATAAATACTGTATGATACACACAGAAGATAAACCTGGCAGCATAAATTATGTACAGAGTGCTTTAGTATAAACCTTCATGTGGTAAAATACCTCATAAAAATAATCACTGAGTTTGGTGTTGAAAAAATAGCAAAACAAAGTGCTGTATAAACGCTGCAAAAGTCCCATATTTGTGCCTCTAAATTTCATATTTGTGCAGCTAAATTTGCTAATCCATGCCGCAATATCTGGGGGGGGCTATTAGGAGTCAGTGTGAGCAGATTTACGGAATTCTGCAGCAGCCTGATCATGAATTGGCCACTGTACTCGCACTCGTTTTTCCTGGATTTTGGAGCATCAGACCCCATTCTACTAGGGTCATTTTGTCTATTAAACTCACCTGATTCTTTTGCTGCATTCACAGTGATGTTTCATCCCACTCTTTGTATTCTGGTGGAGAGCAACAACGAGCCAATCCACGTTCACCACCCCTTTGCAGTGGATAATTGTTGGAATGCAGATCAGAAGCATTTCAACACTGTGCCAGCATGGGCAATGTATGGAACAAACTAACATACCTTCCGAAGGGGGCCAGTGAAAGGCTGCATGCTACGGCACAGGTGTTCTCAGTCACCCTGCACAACCATGGAGCAGGGTGAGGGTGCATAATTAATAGTCGCACCTCAGACATTTGTTTTGATAGAATGTTACACATCCTCCCAGCCTACCACTGGCATGGGCGATTGATATCCTCTCAGTGTGCATAGCTTCATAACCTTTCCTTTAGGGTTGCCTGTGAAGAACCGGGTTTTAGAACCCAGCGGCGCCAGGGACACGCCCAAAGTCTTCGGGTTCACCTGTCTTGGCAAACAGAGACACGGAATACTTCGAGGTGGCATCAGAGATCAAATTTATTAGCTGCAGCTAGTAACAGTAATCCCAGCAATACAACACGGTGTACAACTCAAGAAACTGTTTAATTTTCATAGAGCAAGACATCAGTATTTATACACAATATTCTCATTATAAATGTACACCCACTGCGCAAAATTCTGACCAATAGGACACATTTTCTAACTGAGTATCACATTAACAAAAACCCAATTTACAGTAACGCAACCCAAAAGTTAATTATTAGGAATGTCCCAAATTCAATTTCCACAAGCCGGACAAACCCATAATTGAAAGCACTACCCATGTAATGAAAAGTCGTAAGGAAAGAAAGAATTCAGATGCTGATTAGGATAAGATATGTGCAAGGAAACTAAAAGTTAACGAGGTCCTGAACATTGATTGGCAATCTCAGACAAGAATCAAACCAAGGGAAATTGGCTTCGTGAAGGGTCAGTTTCAGGTGAAGAGGTCAGCGTCCATGCAACTTTGTTCGTTCGTTTACCACCTAGGCCTACGTGAGGGCAACACAAAATGGCGTTATGAACAACGCAAACAAAATGGAGTCCGGTACCGATAACCACGGAACCTCAGACCCTCCTTTTGCCATTACGTAGGCAATAACCCAAACTCACGTCAATCTGAATCCACGTCTATATCTATTTTCATCAGGTCATCAAGGTGTTGCTGTAACATCATCTTATTATCCTTCACTTCTCTCGGGACTGGTCTACTCACACAGATTGCAGCACAAAGGCCACAAATGGCGGGACAACACTGAATGCATAAGCAACACGAGAAAAGGATCGCTAAAGCCATACCAAAGAACATCAGAATCTTCCATCCCCATTTGGACAGCAGTTCCCAAAACCATCCATCAACGACCAGTTCCCCTCGTCTACATGTATAGACTCAGCGGACTTATGTAACCTCAAGATGACTTGGTACACTGTCGGGGCGTTATCTGGTATGAAAATGCAGCAACTAGACCCGATCAATTTACATACTCCACCTCTATCTGCAAGTATAATGTCTAAAGCAAAGCGGTTCTGTAAGGTCATAAGGCGATCCGCTTGAAGCTCAGTTGTAATATTACTTAGAGCACCTGCAGTCTCATTGATAGTGTCCTCAACCACTCTCGTAAGCTGACGAATATTCCTACCATTAGCCATAGGACCCCAAAAGGGCAGGAAACCCTTAAAGAAGTCTCCAACTTCTTGTGCGGCGGTGTCTTTCGCATCGATAACACCTCTACCATATCTTGTCTTATGGTAGTTGAAAACAGCTGTGTATGTAGGGGGAAGCAAAAATGCCACATAACATGTGCCTGAAAAATCAGAAGGCAACCATGTATATGCTCTATCATAACAAACAAAATACGTGCCTTTAGCTAGCACGAACGGTGGAGATTTCTGGGATGTATAGACATAGGTGTGAATACACACACTCCTACCAAGCTGAGCTCTTGGATTCTAACCATTACCTTGCAGACAAAAATGACCTCGGTGGGGTACAATCCAAATAGGAGGAGACCTTTTCTGTCTCTCTTTCTCAGTCAAGCTAATGCTATATTCAGTCTTGTTCCAACCAACATATGCTCGTACCTCATCTTTAGGGATAGCATTATATGCATCAATATCTCTGACCATATCTACTATTCCCTGTAGCAAGGCATTATTTTTCGCACTCTCTTTGACGGCACGTACAGGAGATGCTTCATTCGCATAGATAAACATTGACTGGAGTGCCCATACTGACCCATTAGGCAAAAAAGGCAAAACCAAATATGGCATTCCCTTATCAGTCGTATGTGGCATAAGACCACACACCCAACAATTCGTGGTATTTACAACTAGCTGATGCTGATGTAACATCTGTATAAACGAATTGTTCACAAATTCTAATCTTCGTGTCTGTTCATGTTCAGGCAACGTATGAAACTCATGTGGGGAAACAGTAGAAAAAGAAAGAGTAGGTTGGGAGGTAGATGCAAGTGTCTGTTGTGATGCATAGAAAATCCAACCCATACAAACCAACGTAATGTTCCAAAGTATAAGAAAACACAATATTAAAAAACATTTGCTATGAACCAATATACACATTTGCACTCTGAAATCAACTCTTTTAACATCCTTGTCGGACTCAAAAGACTCCATCCTCTAACGTGCTGCTCATGGCAATTTTCCTTCTTCACTTAAGTGTGCGTCAAGATCGTACTAACGACCCTAAACCACAGACCTTGTGTCAATACGCGGCTCACCCCTTAAGAACTTATACCGTGACCCTGCAGCTGAGTCCGGATGGTGACTCGAAAAAGAAAAAGTAAAAAAAAAAAAGTCTCTTGATCTGACAAGGTGTAATTCACTACATAAAAGAATTTAGATTTATTTGTCCATTTCAAACGTCCTTTTTCGATCTCAGATTGTAGCGCTGTTTGCCAGGCACAGTCTGATCCTTAAAGAGGAGTTCCGGATTCGTCGTGTCGAGTCTCAAAGACGGAGGCACAGCAGCTTGCAGAACATCATCATCCTCGTGTTCCGACTGAGTCCATGTCAAATGAGCATCACTAAAAGGCACAAATCTAGGGACTTTCTCATAATCTGTGTCAGCTATTCCATCCCTCACCCACTGATCATACGGTAAGGGCAACGGAACTTTCTTAGTATGGGTGGCATGCACCCAATTCTTTTTACCAGCTACTCTAACAGCAGTTCTAGTGACCAGCAATACCAAATAGGGACCAGTCCATCTCGGCTCCAAATTCTTGGATTGCTGAAAGTTCTTGATGAGAACTGAATCGCCAGGTCGGATCGCGTGGCCTGGATCTGTAGTAGCTGTCGGCAAACTGTCATAGACCTGTTGGTGGAGAACACGTAATTTAGCAGTCAAGTCATGTAAGTAATCCACCAACATAGGGTACTCAAGGTCACTGTATTTTTTAGGACGAGGCACACCCCAAACATTCGCTGGACGACCAAAAACTATTTTGTATGGGCTAAGTCCCACACGAGAATGCACTGTCGTCCTTGTTGACAAAAGAGCCAACGGCAAGGCATCCGGCCATGTAAGACCAGTGCTCGCTTGTACCTTAGCTAATTTCAGCTTCAAGGTACCATTGTAACATTCAACAAGTCCAGCAGACTGGGGGTGATTCGCTGCGTGGAACTTCTGATTGATACCCAATCCCGCACACACTTTCTTCATGACTCGGCCCACAAATTCACTCCCATTGTCCGACCATACAATTCTCTGCAAACCAAATCTGGGGAAATACTCTTTGAGCAAAACCTTAGCTGTAGACAAGGCAGTATTATTCTTTAGGGGGTAGGCCTCTATACATTTGGAAAAGGCACAAACAACCACAAGGACATACTTCAGGTTGTTGCATCTCTCCATGTGAATGTAATCTAACTTTATCACTTCAAACGGATACGTCGGAGGAGCAAAATGACCAGCTGGAGTTGGAGTTCCCTTGCCAGGATTATACTTCAAACAAATCATGCAATGCTTCACCACATTCTCAGCACATTTCGGAATTCCAGCATTCTGCCATACTGGAGCCAACAACTTACATATCCCTTTTGCACTGATATGAGCCATTCCATGTGCCATAGTAACCACTGGGAGCACATACGCATCAGGCAACAACCATCGCTGGTGTTCTGACAACTCAACCCAACAACCTGTCGAATCCAACATACCCGTACTCTCTCTCCACGTGCTCACTTCTTTTTCTGTAGCTTTAGCCTGAATCATCTTCACACTTTCTATTGTGTCTTCACACATTCCACTTTCCACAACCCATCTTGAAGGACCTGCCACATACATACGGCTCATCATGTCTCTCGCCGTTTCCTTCGCAACTTCATCCGCAAACGCATTCCCTCGACCTACATCGTCCACAACCTTCTTATGCGCACTACACTTCACAATTGCAATCTGCTTTGGGAGAGTAAGGGATTCCAAAAGTTCATTCACTAACTGCCCATGCTGAATTTTTGTGCCATGGGAAGTAAGGAATCCTCTTTCTCTCCACAAACGTCCAAAACTATGGGCAACGCCAAACGCATACTGGCTATCAGTATAAACATTCACTCGCTTTCCCTCTGACAATACACACGCTCGTGTCAATGCAATCAACTCTGCTGCTTGCGCAGAATTCTGTGCTATGCGTGCTGTCTCAACAACTGTATGTAAAGTTGTGACGCCATATGCTGCAGTCGTTTCACCATTCGGAAGCTCAAAACACGAACCATCTACCCATAGGGTACCATCAACATTCTCAAGAGGAGCATCCTTCAGATCAACTCTAGCTTTCGTTTCTTCCTCTGTACGAAGAAAACAATCATGCTGTTCTTGAGCATCCGTCTCTGTAGAGATCGGCAACAACGTAGCTGGATTCAACACATTACATCTTTTAATGTGAACATGGCTAGCCAAAAGAGTCAACTCATAACCTGACAGACGTGCACTAGTAAGGTGCTGTGTCTTGGTCCTGTTCAATAAGGTATCCACTGCATGTGGGACCATCACAATCAACGTATTATCCAATACCAAACCAGCAGACTGTCGGATAGAAACAGCCGCTGCCGCTGTAGCTCTCAAACAACTCGGTAACGCCTTAGCAACTGGGTCTAACGTAGCTGAAAAATATGCACATGGGTGTTGCTTGTCTCCAAACTGTTGAGTCAACACTGACAATGCACAACCTTCTCTCTCGTGAACGTACAACGTGAAAGGTTTACTGTAGTCAGGAGTACCCAATACCGGAGCCGAACACAATGCATCACGTAATTCAGAAAAACTTTTCTGACACTCATCAGACCAAGGGAGAGGTTGCGGAGTATCTTTAAGAGTCAGCGCCAACAGAGGTTTCGCTAACAGGGAAAAATTAGGGATCCATTGTCTACAATACGAGGTGATACCTAAGAAAGCGCGCACTTCTCTCTGTGTGGATGGTACACTCATTTGCGCAATCGTTTGAATTTGTTCTGGGGTCAACCTTCTTCCCTCCTTCGACAAGAGATGATCTAATTAGGTTACTTCTTGGCGGCAATACTGTAACTTGGAAGGTGACACTTTATGATGAAGGTCAGACAAATACCGCAACAGAGAAAGAGTAGCCTCTTTACAAATCTTTTCGTCATCAGCAGTAATCAATAGATCATCAACGTACTGGATAAGAGTAGCACCAGTAGGCAACACAAAGCTATCAAGCTGAGTTTTCAACGCCTGACTATAGATGGAGGGACTTTCACAATAACCTTGGGGAGCTCTCTTAAAGCGGAAGCTTCGACCTCCTAAAGAGAAGCCGAAAATATCTCTACTCTCCTCAGCAATCGGAATGCTAAAGAAAGCATTCTTCAAGTCGATAACAGAAAACCAGGCTGTCGAAGCAGGAATCAGAGTCAACAAAGCAGTGATATCAGGGACAACAGGAAACTGTGGCACCACAATCTTGTTGACCTCTCAAAGGTCAATCACAAACCGGTACACAGGTGGCTGAGAAGCATCAGTACGCTTAAGGACAGGCAAAACAGGACTGTTACACACGTTACCTCTCGTTTCTTCAACCACACCCTTCTCAACCAAATCATAGACGATCGCTAGAAAAGTTCTCTTGCCATCGCTAGATATTTTATACTGTGGGATGCGAGGTAGCCTAGCATTCGATTTGAGGGTGACAACATAAGGTGGAATCTGCAAAAGACCAACATCATTAGGACCTGTAGCCCAAAGTGTATCAGGAAGAGAACGCAATTCCAGTGGAAGACAATCTTTAGACACATACATCGGAGAAATCATTTTCTTACCTAGGGTAAGATGTACTCCCGAAGGAGAACAATGTAATGTCGCATACAATCTTTTCAGCAAGTCCAAACCCATCAGATTCTCATTACAACCAGTCGTCAAAATAAGAGGAGCTTCCAATTTACAAGGGCCAATAGAAAGGGGCAAAGGATTAGAAATCGGGTTACGAACTGGGGCGCCTGAAAATCCTACAGAAACATTGGTCAAGCCAGACAAAGGTGCACCAGGAAGTTTAGAGTGCATAATAGAACTCTTTGTCGCACCAGTATCCAAAAGAAAAGGTTTTTCCACACCTGATGTAGTCACTTCAACATAAGGTCCACTCTGATCTACTGGAACTGACACTACTCCCTCTCTTTGCCCATGGCTGTCCTAACTATCATTATAACTAGCATTCTCACTATAGATATAATAATCATCAACATAGTACTGTGCAGACTGACCAGTCGGAACATTCTGTCTGTCAAAATAATTTGCAGAATTTTGAAGGAAAGAGGAACGCTCATTCTGGGGTAACACACCACGTCCCCTACCCCTATGAGCTTGCTGGAAACCACCACGACCTCTCTGACCAGATACGCCATTCGCACGCTGTAACAAAGCTGGGCAACTATTCTTAAAATGACCTTCCTCTCTGCAATAAGCACACTGATTAGGACCAGGAAAGAATCGCGGAGCATAAGGCTCAGGTTTCTGTAACAATCTCTGAAACTGTGGAGGTTGCTGAAACTGAGGCTGATTCTGACGAGGCGGATAAGCTTGCTGCAAAAGAACCTTCGTCTTTAAATCTTTCATTTTCTTCTCTGCTTTATCCTTCTCATCTTTATCCCTATTCTCATAATATTGTGCAGTAGCCAATATCTGGGCCGACGAGGAAACAGCCCATGAACTCTCAGAGTCCTTTAACTTATTAGAAAGTTCGGGAAGCAAATTAAAGAAAAATTTGTCCACGAACAACCTTTGACCACCTTCCGTACTCATGTCCTGACCACTATGATCGATAAACGTTTCTTCAAACCTAGTGAAGAAATCAGACACACTCTCGTCTTTCTTCTGTTTGCATGCTGCTAACTTGTCCCAATTCATTCGTAAAGCAGGCATCATAGTTTTCATTAGATTAATAATCCTACCAGGTAATTCTGCAACTAAAGGCTCAGGTTTGGCACCTCCAACCTGTCGACCATCTGCAGCAACAATATTAGCCCACGTATCACCTAATTCTGCCGCATGATTTTCATGACGAATCTTCGCCCACAAAGGTTGAGGAACTACATTACCCATTAACATGTCTATGTCAGCTAAATTCATAATACACGCTTCAACTGTCTGAGACAACTCCTTGTAATAACCAGCAGGCACCTTATTTTGTGGCCCTTTTCAACAGTGTTCTTGGTGGGATGGAAATCCCCGGCACTTGGCTGGGGGCAGAGGTGGTCCCTATCTTCAAAAAGGGATCCCCTCTTCTCCCAGCCAACTACAGGCCAATCAGCCTGATTGATGTTCCCCAGAAACTGTTTGGCAGGGTCTTGTTGAACAGGCTTCAGGACTGGATAGAGGAGGTGGGAGCCCTCAGTCCCTATCAGGCGGGGTTTAGGAAGGGGGTATCCACAGTGGACCAGGTATTTAGATTGAACTTAATCTATTGGAAGACAGCAAAGTTCGACGGCGGCAGTCTGTACACAATTTTTGTGGACTTACGGGCCGCTTTCGACCTGGTCCCCAGGGGGAAACTCTGGAGCGTCTTGGCTGAGATGGGCGTCCCCCCAGACATCCTGTCAATCTTGCAGAGGCTCCATCACGGTAACTATGCCCGAGTGAGGTGCGGGAGGTCGGGGGAGCTGACTGATAGGTTCCCCGTTGGCCGAGGGGTAAGACAGGGCTGTGTGCTGGCGCCGACCCTGTTCTGCCTTTTTGTCAACGGGGTAATCGCCCATCTCAATGCCACTGATTACACCGACGCCCCTAAATTAAATGGCCGTAGGGTGCCCGCAATTATGTTTGCGGATGACACCCTGCTGCTTTCAAAAACCCCTATGGGTATCCAAAGGATACTTGACTCCTTCACTGCATTCTGCCTTGACAGAGGGTTAGAAATTAATGCCACTAAAACCAAATTTATGGTTCTAAACCCGAGCCATAAATTGCGCCAGAACCCTCAACTGGGAACTGCGCGGCTCGAGAGAGTGGCCACCTTTGAATATCTGGGTGTGACCCTCAACGAAACTATGACCTGGGGATCCCACCAGAGCAGGGCAAATCTTAAACTCGTGCAATCTACTGGAGGCATTGCACGAATAATGACTGGCTCGACATACCGGCCATTGGGCTCCTTAATTCAGATTTATAAGGCCCAGGCGAGGGGAGCAATTATTTACGGGGCCGAACTGTGGGGGCACACGCCTTGTCATAGCCTCTCTCTCACAGAAAATAAGTTCATAAGAAAGGTGGCTGCTCTTCCCCCGAGCACACCGCTTCTTCCATTGAGGCTTGATTTAGGATTACGACCATTAGCGGATGAGATAGGCCTGAGACCCATAGCCTTTTGGGGCAGGCTATGGAGCAGTACTGATCTCACGGATTACAGGGCAGAACTGGTCGAACTATTGAAACACCCGAAGGTGCTTAGTGTCCCTTGGGTTAAAAACATTCAAGCCACTTGCATGGACTTGGGGCTCCCTGACTTATGGACAGACCCGGCCACGGCAGCACTTAATATTTCTAAGAAGTCCCTGTCGATTTTATATCATGAACGCAAATTGGCAGGGGCCATAGCTGCCCAGTCAGATGGGTCCCTATCAGCTGTGTTCCTGCAAAGCAAGGACATCTATAGGCTTGAAAAGGCCCTGGATCCCATTTATCCCATATTTGCCAGAAAATTGTATCTCCAGTGGCGGTATGGCACATTACCCCTCCGGTCTTTCACCAGTCTGTGGTCGTCGGCTGCCCCTGTAAAGCATTGCCCCGTGTGCGAGGATCGGGAGGAAAATGATCTGCATGTTGTCTTTTTTTGCCCAGCCTATAGGGCAGCCAGAAAGTATTGGCTGCTTCCATTGATAAGGAACATGGGTGGCAGGGAATATGCACCAATGTACAGGATTTTAAAAACTGATGTTACTGGCCCAACTGTTTTCGCACTCTCTAAGTTTTTTTCTAATGTGTGGTATACGCGAAACCGTCTTTTAAAAAATGTTGGGTAGTGTTTAAACATTTTTTAAATTCATTGTAAAGTTGTTTAACCCTGTACAGATCTTTTATATGTATTTAATATTTTACCCGTAATGATATTTGTATAAGTGTATTGTGCATCTTTTATGACCAAATGGTCGAAATAAAGATTGGAAATGAAAAATAACCAGCAGGATTCTTACGGGGGTGAGGTAAGGTCTGCTTAAGAGCCAAGACCTCTGCTCGCTTCCAAGGAACATGTACCCACACTCGATGAAAATGGGCTTCTGCAGCCTGAATACCCCGATTAACATCAGCCTGAACTGCCTCTCTCCAGACAGGGGGAACCTCTCTCATAGGATACTGCTTCACTTTACTTCTAACAGATGGATCAGGTTCATACAATGGCTGAGGCGGGAGTCTAGTTCTGAAGGCAAGTATCGTCTCTACAGCATCAGTAACATCAGATTCCACAGAATCGGACCCAACTCATTATCTTCCCATTCCTGTCTCAAAAAGGCACACATTACATTAAAAACATACCTTTGCTTAGGCGGCTCCCACTGAAAGAAAACATCCATAACTGATGGCAAATTGTACCTAGAAGCATTCAAAATCCATCTACGAGCCAATAAATCCAACACTGCTCGTTCTTCGGAACTAGGAAGCTGACTACAGTGCCTTCCACGAGGCCTGGTCACCCCCCCTGCTGCCACTCGCCTTCCTGTCTGCCTGCCTGCCTGCCTGCCAGAGCGACCCAGCCGCCGCTGAGCCGCCCGTGATCGCCGATTCCCGCCGCTGCCTCCCTGCGGCCCCGCCCACCTCCATCCCATTGGCCGCCCCGCTCCCCCCTCCCAGCTGACCCGCCCTCCCGGCTACAGATTTATGTCACCCCCCGAGCGACCGCGCAGCGGACGCGCGCAGCGGGAGCACCGAATGAGCGCCGAAGGTGCGCCAAAGGTAAGCCCGTCTGCGCCCGTCCGCGCCTGGACCGCGCCCAGCGCCAGGACCCCTGGGCCCCGCAGTCACCAGCCCCCCCGCCGGACCTTCAACGCCGCAACCCTCAACGCACTCAACACCGGCCGAATCCCGGGCTGCTACCGAGCCACCCCGAGACGAACCCACGGACCCTTCAGCTACCACGCCTGCAAGTTCACCTGCATCCGGACCAGCCCCGCACCAACACCCGCCAAGCCAAACACCAGCAGCAACCACCTGAAGTGCATCCTCCTCAACACCCGCTCCGTCCACAGACACGCCATCGAACTCTGGAACCTCCTCGACACCTTAGCCCCTGACGTCGCCTTCCTCACGGAAACCTGGATGAACGACTCCTCAGCGCCCGACATCGCCATCGCCATCCCAGAGGGCTACAAAATCATCCGAAGGGACCGCATCAACAACACAGGAGGAGGCATCGCCATCATCTACAGGGACACCATCCACATCAAGACCAACACCGACGACACCCTGACAACCGCCGAACACCTGCACTTCCAGATCCACACGGACCCCAAAACCACCCTCAGAGGCACCCTAATCTACCGACCCCCGGGACCACGCACACAATTCAGCGAGGACATCGCCGACTTCATCAGCCCGCATGCCCTCCCCTCCGCTGACTACATCCTCCTGGGGGACATCAACTTCCACCTGGAGAACAACAACGACCGCAACACCATCACCCTGCTCGACAACCTCGCCAACCTCGGTCTCAAGCAGCTGGTGTCCACCCCCACCCACCTCGCCGGACACACACTCGACGCCGTCTTCTCATCCAGCAAAGACATCACCTTCAACCACGCCACCGGACTCCACTGGACGGACCACAGCTGCGTCCACTTCACCTTCAAAAGAACGACGATCCACCACCACCAGAAACAGGTTGCGCGAAGAAGCTGGAACAAGATCACAGCCGACCAGCTCGCCGCTTCCCTGAGCCAGCACCCTCCCGCCAGCTCAGCGAACCCCAGCCAGGCCGCCGACATCCTCACGAAGTGGATCACCAACTGCGCGGACGAACTCGCCCCACTGAGGACCCCGCCCAGCAGACCCGGCAGCAAGAAGGCCCCATGGTTCACCGACGAACTCAAGAGCTCCAAGAAGAACTGCCGAGCCCTCGAGAAAGCCTGGAGAAGGGAACCAACACCGGACAACATGACCACCCTCAAGCTTGCCACCCGGAAGCACCACCAACTGATCCGCGCCACCAAGAAAACTGAATTCAAGGACCGGCTGGACATCAACGCACACAACTGCAAGGAGCTCTTCAACATCGTGAAAGAGCTCTCCAACCCCAACGCCGGAAACAACGACATCACCCCGTCACAAGACCTCTGCAACTCCCTCGCCTCCTACTTCCACAACAAGATCGCGGACATACACAACAGCTTCAGCACTCAACCGACGCACGCCACGACCGAACCACCGCCCCCCACCACCACCCTCCGCGCCTGGACTCCGATCAGCACTGAAGACACCGTCCGTATGATGAACTCCATCCACTCCGGATCCCCATCCGACCCCTGCCCTCACCACGTCTTCAACAAGGCCGACGCTGTCATCGCACCCCACCTGCGGGACATCATCAACACATCCTTCGACACCGCCACCTTCCCGGAGAGCTGGAAGCACGCCGAACTCAGCACCCTACTCAAGAAACCTACAGCGGACCCCACCGAACTCAAGAATTACCGCCCCATCTCGCTCCTCCCGTTTCCAGCCAAAGTCATCGAGAAGACCGTCAACAAACAGCTGGCCGCCTTCCTCGAGACGAATGGATCCCTCGACCCCTCACAGTCTGGCTTCCGTGCCAACCACAGCACCGAGACCGCCCTCATCGCTGCCACCGATGACATCCGAGCCCTGATGGACAACGGAGAAACAGCGGCCCTCATCCTCCTAGACCTCTCCGCGGCATTCGACACTGTCTGCCACCGCACCCTAGTGCAGCGCCTCAGCAACGTCGGAATCCAGGAGAAGGCACTGGAATGGATCATCTCCTTCCTCGACGGAAGAACACAGAGAGTCCGTCTACCACCGTACAAGTCAGAGGCCACCGAAGTCATCTGCGGCGTCCCTCAAGGATCCTCGCTGAGCCCCACCCTCTTCAACGTCTACATGAGCCCCCTCGCGGCCATCGCACGCCAGCACAACCTCAGCATCATCTCCTACGCCGACGACACCCAGCTGATCCTCTCCCTGACCAACGACCCCGCCGCCGCCAGAGCCGACCTCCACGAAGGGATGAAAGAAGTTGCCAAGTGGATGACGACCAGCCGCCTGAAACTGAACTCAGACAAGACGGAAGTCCTCATCCTGGGCTCCTCGCCCTCCGCCTGGGACGACTCCTGGTGGCCCCCCGCCCTGGGCACCGCACCTAAACCGACAGACCACGCACGCAACCTGGGCTTCATCCTGGACTCCTCCCTCTCCATGACCAGACAAGTCAACGCCGTCTCCGCATCCTGCTTTAACATCCTGCGCATGCTACGGAAGATCTTCCAGTGGATCCCCACCGAGACCAGGAAGACGGTCACCCAGGCCCTCGTCACCAGCCGACTGGACTACGGCAACGCCCTCTACGCCGGAACCACCGACAAGCTCCAGAAGAGACTCCAGCGGATCCAGAACGCCTCAGCCAGACTGATCCTCGACATCCCCCGACGCAGCCACATCTCAGGACATCTGAGAGACCTGCACTGGCTCCCCGTCAACAAGAGAATCACCTTCCGTCTCCTCACCCACGCACACAAAGCCCTACACGACCAAGGCCCGAGCTACCTCAACAACCGCCTCAACTTCTACGCCCCCAAACGCCACCTCCGATCGACCAACCACGCCCTCGCCGCCGTCCCCCGCATCCGAAGAGCGACAACAGGAGGAAGGTCCTTCTCCTACCTGGCCGCCAAGACCTGGAACTCCCTCCCGACCGACCTGCGCCTGACCCAAGACCACCTCTCCTTCAGGAAGAAGCTCAAGACCTGGCTGTTCGAGCAGTAGCAGCACCCCCCTCCCCCCCCAAGCGCCTTGAGACCCTCCGGGTAAGTAGTGCGCTCTACAAATGTCTTTGATTGATTGATTGATTGATTGACTACGACTCTGCTTACGTTCCGAAACAGGGATCATACTCAGTGGCCCAAACAATGGAGACAACAGATTAGCAACGGTCTCTGTCATCCGTTTACGAGCAGAAGGAGAAGAAGTAGGCGTAAAAACAGGAAAGTTAAAATAAATCTTGAGACAAAGTAGGAACAAGAGCAGTAGGAGTTTGAGATGCAGAAGCAGAAGGCAAAGGAGTTTGAGCCAAAGCTGGAAGCAAAGCTTGCGACCCCAGAGTGGGTTGCGCAGTAGGAGACAAAACCATCTGTGGAGCACCGGGTGGCTGAACAACAGCAGGAGGTTGAACAACAAAGGGTAGAACAACCGGGGGTAATGGAGGCGCAGTACCACCCTGCACATAAGGGGGTGGCAATCTCAGTAAATGAGACATCAAAGGATCTTTTTCAGGGTCTTCCGTCACTTTCGGAGGAGAAGACGGCAAGGCCGGATAACATTTATCTATGGCCAGGCAACGCTGTCTATCTAAAACTTCACACACTCGATCTTCCTCATCTGACTTAAACTGCCTAGCAGCTTGTAGTACTGACATATTCTTATCTTTCCTATCTCTCTTTGCTTGCTTAATTTCTCGCTGTTTGGCTTCCTTTCGCCAAAGGCGGAAAGAGTCAAACATTGCCGGCCGGGCTTTCTTCTTAAATAACGCAACTTCCAGATTATCTAAAACATTTACTTCAAAACTACCATATTGGGGCCATCGTAAGACACCATCCTTTCTAGTGTAGCGGACCCATACTTCATTATAAGTAATAGGACCCACTCCGTGTTTTGAATAGAGCTCATAAGTCGGAGTTCCAACCGGAGGTATCGGACACGAATCCTCCAATCGGGAATCCCTGTTGCAACCACAACTAAACCATTTCCTAATTTTGCTAAGACCAGGCACCTTATAGCTCACTAATCTAGCTTCAAACTTCAAGGGGTTATCAACTATCGATACACTCGTAAATATACGAGCTCCTCGGCTTCGATTTTTGCAAAAATCAAATCAAAACCAAGAACCAAAACAAAGTCGTGGGAGCGACCCACTTATACTTAACCAAATATCTGTCACGCCACCAGAAGAACGTCTATCGTCTTGCTCTACAAAGGATCAATCAAGGGTCCAAGACAGGGCGACAGTCAGGGCATCAGTCTTTCGTAGCCGTTGGAAAGCGGGAAGCCTCGCAGAAAAGACCTTCGGTCCACCTCGACATGCAGGGGTCAATGAAGTGTCGGCCTTCCTCCAGAATTTCCTCACGTGGCTCCTCACGATCCTCGGGCTTGGACCGGTACCGCTGAAGTCGCCCCACCGATGGGCACCAACTGAAGAACTGGGTTTTAGAACCCAGCGGCGCCAGGGACACGCCCAAAGTCTTCGGGTTCACCTGTCTTGGCAAACAGAGACACGGAATACTTCTAGGTGGCGTCAGAGATCAAATTTATTATCTGCAGCTAGTAACAGTAATCCCAGCAATACAACACGGTGTACAACTCAAGAAACTGTTCAATTTTCATAGAGCAAGACATCAGTATTTATACACAATATTCTCATTATAAATGTACACCCACTGCGCAAAATTCTGACCAGTAGGACACATTTTCTAACTAAGTATCACATTAACAAAAACCCAATTTACAGTAACCCAACCCAAAAGTTAATTATTAGGAATGTCCCAAATTCAATTTCCACAAGCCAGACAAACCCATAATTGAAAGCACTACCCATGTAAT
Source organism: Lissotriton helveticus (assembly GCF_964261635.1). NCBI lineage: Eukaryota > Metazoa > Chordata > Amphibia > Caudata > Salamandridae > Lissotriton > Lissotriton helveticus. The sequence continues at coordinate 1,065,412,157 of NC_136069.1, read as the reverse complement.
GAAAAGTCGTAAGGAAAGAAACAATTCAGATGCTGATTAGGATAAGATATGTACAAGGAAACTAAAAGTTAACGAGGTCCTGAACATTGATTGGCAATCTCAGACAAGAATCAAACCAAGGGAAATTGGCTTCGTGAAGGGTCAGTTTCAGGTGAAGAGGTCAGCGTCCTGCAGTTCACTCACAAGTCAGAAAGGGCAAGTTAATATGTACATGGACAACGAAGCCCATGCAACTTTGTTCGTTCGTTTACCACCTAGGCCTACGTGAGGGCAACACAAAATGGCGTTATGAACAACGCAAACAAAATGGAGTCCGGTCCCGATAACCACGGAACCTCACCTGGAAGATTCATTGCATCCTGTTTACTCCACTCCAGTACTCATTGAGGATACAATGTCTGTGCTCCTGGGTTGTCTGTACCCATCCACACTTGGTCTTGTAGATGAGCTTCATCATCTGTCAGTCAAGAAATATGAAGGCTTCTTTATAAGTATATGAATTTAACATACTCATCAGTGTTTTTCAGTGATATATTTCTTGCAGCAAATATGTAGTAAAGACTTCTGTGGAGAAAGATGCATAGTGTTACCCACTACAAAGTTTATGTAGATTAATTGAGATACAGCCTTGATCTGAGCTGAGCTGAGCTTCCACACTTCCTAAACACATTACACATTACACTAAGAAAAGTGTAACCTTTACTTGTATCTGTAGCTTGAGCAGCAAGGAAATCACCAGAGAAAGTGTGTGAGGCTTAGCATAGAAAATGCTCACAGCAAAATAATTAAATGAATAAACAACTTAAAGGTCCACACCAAGTTACAAGAGAAATAGTGAATTAGATAAATAAAACTATATTTAGACCAGTATTATGGTGGCTTGGTTCAAAAGTAAGCAAAAAGGAACAAAAATATTTATTTGAAAACAAATAGAAAATGTGTTGCGTTGACCGTCAATAAGCAATAGAAAAATAGGTAGTAATGCCAACGTTTCCTCCATTGGTCTGACCAGGAAATAGGCATCTCATATAGCTGACCAATGAGTGCACAGGGTCAAATTGAATATGGTCTTTAGGGCCATTTTAGATTTATGTTTTTGTGATTATTAATGCATTCAGAGCAAAAAACATCCCTCAAGATCAAAATCGATTCTGTATTAAGTCTGCCTTCCAGTAGGGTCAGATACACTAAATTGGAGCCCTGGGTGAATACAAGTCATCGGTTGGAAAAAGCTTCATATTGGATGTAGAAGATGGTCTTGATGAAAATTGCCACATTTAGGCTTGGTCAATTGGGGTTTGAAGAAGTTCAGGAGAACGAAGGAGGAGTTTGCATTTGATGATGGCTCCATGAGGTCAGCTTGGCCATAAGGCAGATCCGGAAAATATCTTTTTTGAGAAATAAATGCTCCATGTGGGACAAGGCATTGTAGGTATCTAATGAGGCCATTCTCTCACCACTTGGTTTCTCTTGCTTTAAATAGTTGGACCTCCCACAACCAGTGTTTCCTCAGCGAAACACCATTTAATTCGATTCTCGTGAATTTATCTTCACATTCTCTAGTTGAGGACTTTTTTTTATTTGTCATGGAATTCAAGCAGGAAAGTATATCCAGCAGGATTGACTCTCCTAGTTCTTGAAGTCAGGTCATTGAAGGCACAGATTAAGGCAGAGGTAGGAAAAACTCTTCCAAGACTCCACTGGCACGCAAGCAGTGATTCCTGTACCACAGCAGGCCAAGACATTGTTCTCCTTCTTCTATCCCAGGTTGGTTCTCGAGAAGCCTGGGCCAAACGCGGGGTTAAAAGAAGGACCAGCATGAAAATTGTAGGTGATTCCAACCTAAAGTTTCTACAGGTTTCAGTTTAAGAATAACTGTCCCTCATCTTGCATAACTTGGCCTGAGTACCCAGCCCCTTAGCAATTGAGAGGGGCAATGGAACCCCCCACAAGAGTACTATAGAATACCTTTTAAGGACTGAGTGAACATCTACAAACGCCGAACAGTGGGTTAACTGCCAGTTTACGTTTGTGTGCTGGAAGCTCATCTGCACAGGTGCTAAAAGTGGCAGCACAATTTTGATAATGGGAGGCTGCCTGTGGATGGATTCAGACATAAGCTGGGGCCATGCGAAATATCAAATTCAGCAGCCATTGTAATTTCCCAAATTTATGTAACGAGCGGAAGTGTTGGGGTCATGTCACCATGTACAAAGCAATCAAGAGATGTCTGTCACATGATTTAAAGTTTGGAGGATTTGAGACATCCAACAATATGAGGCAACTTTTTGCCTCAACATCAGTGGCGACAGCTTTTTCAATTTTGCAATTGCATCCATTTTTTTAAACTCATCCATTTTTTACACAAAACTTCTTTGGTCATCTTAAACATCCTCTGTTTTTTATCATTCTTTTAACACCTCCAGCAAGACCGGGGAAGTGAGAGGAGACATGGAGTAGCAGGTAGGCGATGTGGCAACTGTGAAGGAATCTTGAAAATGAGGGTTAGGAGTGTGCAGAGGTATTTTGATCGAGTGCAAATACGCAGTAGGGAGAGTGGGACTTGTTAACATAGGAGTCCAATAGAGAGAGTGAGGGTGTTGATTGGTTAACTAGGATTGCTACAGCGCGAAGGTAAAAAGTGTTCAGAGCATGGTTTTGAGCATTTCGGTTGTGAATGGTAAAAACAGAGTAATAGGGGAGAAGGGTCTGTAAAATATGGTGGGACAGCGGGACAGGATAGGAGATGGAAAGGGATAGGGGAGAAAGGAGCCACAGAAGCAGGGAGGCTAATCGCTATCAAGAAATCTAAACTAGGAGTGGTGATTAGTGTAACATATGACGTTGGTTGTATAACATTTTGTAATACACATTTGTGCATTTACTGATTAGTGTGTTTGATCGTTTTTACAGTTTTCCCCTGACGAAGGACCCGTGGGGTCTGAAATGCATTGGGCCAATAAACTGCTTTTTAATGAACCACGCCTAAGTACGTGTTATTGGATAGAGGTTCGGATGGCCCGCAGTAACATGAGAAACCCAGAAAAAATGCGGTCTTGCTGGAGGTGTTAAAAGAATGAGAATGATAAAAAACAGAGGATGTTTAAGATGACCAAAGAAGTTTTGTGTAAAAAATGGATGAGTTTAAAAAAATGGATGCAATTGCAAAATTGAAAAAGCTGTCGCCACTGATGTTGAGGCAAAAAGTTGCCTCATATTGTTTGATGGTTTAATTCTACACGTGAAGTTGTGGGTTTAGCACGTCTTAAGTGAGCACGCATGAGATGAATATTTTGTTCAACAAAAAGAAGAGAAAATTGTTTAAAAATAGGTGTGCAACACGTTTTTTCATGATGGATTTGAGACATCCACCAAAAGAGGCCGATGTCGGGACCGCCCTATTTAGATTGTATATATGGCTTTATACTCTAAATAAGGTGAACAGGGCTTCCACCTATCTTGGCGATGTCGCCCATCCTCCAAACTCTAAACAGGGGCCTGTGTCTTTTTTTAACTTACATCATTGTAGCCATGCCTGACTGTGGAAGATTAGTGAATGTGAGTTAATGCTTATTTATTTTACTGCTGTTGGCTAGAATGCGTATTATATCACCAATCAGTAAGGAATTGTTTAATTCCTTAGCATTTATGCACAGGTATAATAATATTGCTCAATGGTGGGACCTTTAAGACCCAGATGATTGGAGTTGCTTTCTAATGGCTGCTCTGTGTCTATGCAGGCTGTCTATAAGGGAAGGTGGGATAATATGATGGAAACTGACCTCATCTGTGGCTTGAATAGCAAAGCCATGTGGAGTGGAAGGAGGGTGCAAGACCTCCCAGTTGCCTCAGGAACTGAGGATTTTGTGATGGCCTGAGGAGATTCTAGATGTAATTAGGCAGTGTTCATGTAAACCCCTGTGCCTCTGTACTGTGTGTTTTTGTTGAGACTGTGACTGAGAAAGATTCTCTTTAGGTTTGATTTTAAAGAGCGAGGATGCGTTTGACAACTACCGGTTCCTGAGGAGAAGTGATGTGGAGAGTTAGCATTATTTTTAAGAGAAGCACATTATCATTTGGGGTTAATAATAAATTTAAGGCTAGGCTTAGGTTAGACTTTGACTAATGCATAAGTCTAGATTTATTTTTTAAATTACTGACTTTAATTTGACCAAAGAAGAAGAAATAGATTAAAATAGAATTGTGGCACCAGCACTTCATTTAATAGAATTTAAATTGATAATATTTAATAAAAAATAAACACTCTAATTTATATTGACATATTTTAGGTCGGATTAAGAGTAAGGTTGGTGTAAACGTAAGAGTTAACTTTAAGTCTGCAATTAGGTTTGGAGCTGTTGAGGTACATACATACTCAAGTGCTGGGATCAAAGTAAATTGCAATTAAAAGTTAAAGTATAGTGAGTATTGGTGAATTGCTTGAAATAATAGCAAGCATGTATAAGTGTTTAATATATGTTTTCATATGAGCTGATCTGCCCAACATTCCCTTTGAGAGGGGGATACCATGGTTGGCGAACAGACAACAATGCTACTTCTCCCTCCCTCTTATTCCCAAGGACCCCTGTGACCATAACTGTCTTTAATCATGGAATCTACTCCTCAAACACAATCCCGCTTCTCCAGATCTGGTCAAGGGCAAAGTAACTATTGAGAAATGTGCTACTGGCTCAAAACCCTCCTGCCAATAGACTTTTTTATTAAGACTTGCCCATTAATCTAAGGTATTATCCTCATCAGTGGGCTGTATGATTTATTGGCATAAGTCAGCTAGGATGATGTATGCTCCCCCAGAGTATCTGGAACATGGAAGTGCATGGGACTGCTTTGTCAAATACCTAGCATGAGCACTGGCTTAAAGTCCCTTGGTGTAAGAAAGTGTCTCTTTGGTATTGTACATCCCCAAATGTTTGGAATGATGCTGCTAGTTTTTCAACTCCCAAGTGCACTGGGCCCTGCTGACCAGCCCTTGTGCATGTGCTCTGACTCCTCAAAGTGTATATGCAATTGGCTAATGCCTGATTGGCAGATTTAACTTACCTATACATCCCTAGTATATGGTACAAAGTATATCCAGGGATAGTAAGTTAAAGGAGAACAGTGGGCGACATCACTTATAGTTCCTCCACTGCTGCGACCCAGTAAAAATATGTCCCTAGGCTTGCTATTGCAGCCTAGGTGGGCATTTTTCAAACTGCCATGTCGCGTAGTAAAGCAAACCTTTTGCCTTGTCTAAACCTTCCTTTTTAATATTTCTCGAAGTTTTTTCCCAATAATGGCTGAAGCTTCCTGGCTTGAAATCTAGCCACTCTCGCTTGGCAACCTACAAAAACATTGCCATTGTGAGACAGCCTGCTACGTCTTGGCCTTATGAGTTAGAACTTCTCTCAGTACTCCACTGGACACTCTTGCCCAATACAGCAAAGCATCCTTCAAACAGGGTGCTGTCGTGAATGTAAGCTAGATGAAGAATCATAGCTAAAAGATGCTTCAAGTCCGCTCCAATCTCAGGTGCTACCACCCAGTCAAGATCCAATCATGCCTAGCAAAAACATTTGAAACATTCTTTACTTCTTTACTAACACACCATGTTACAGGTATCAGCCTTCTAGCCAGATATCTGTCATATTTCCAATTCGGCTGTAGCATGTACATTGCCAAGCTGCAGACTATTTTTAACTTTCTGCATCAGAGAAAATGGCTTTGCTTGTTGCACAATTGAATTCCAGCAAGACAAACGTAGCCTTTCACCCCTCTGAAGTCGGTTAATTGAGTACAGTTGAATTGGTAACAATATCTTCGATTTACAGAGCTTAGAAATGGCAGGAGGACATTTGTAAGGGATAGATAAAATATATGGGCCTGATTCACAAAAACAATCTGAGATAAAAGTCTTACTTTACGACTTTTGGTATTCACAGAGGTCATTTACGAGTCGTATCTTTACATCTGCAGTCGGGCCGGAATATCCAGCTTTGGCCATACTCTCCACACCCATGCCGTACTCTCCAGCTGGAGCATACTTATAGCTCGGTCCGTACGATCTGACTCGGGCAGGATGAAGTGTAATCAATGGTCTGGAATGCAATTTTTACAAAAAGGAACATTAGGAGCATGTGATAAATGGTAGAGGAGGTCATGAAAATCAGTTTGGGCAGGGAAAAGGGTGTGGCCGTACACTACATCGTATCCCAGAAGAGTTTCTCCTTTGCATCATGGTACATGCAGTTCGCAATGTGTGCTCCCCTCAGTGTTCACTGTAGTGTAGGCAAATGGTAGACTGCATGTGCCATGATGCTATGGAGCAAACCTTTGTGGGCTATGATGTAGAGTCCAGCTGCACCCTTTTCCCTGCCCAAACTAATTTTCTTGACCTCCTCTATCATTTATCACACACTCCTAATGTACCCATTTGTCGAAATTGCATTCTGGCCCATTGATCATACTTCATCCGCCTAAGGTAGAGAGTACAGGCTGAGTTAGAGAGTACGGCTCCAGCTGGAAAGTATGGCTCGGATGTGGAGAGTATGGCCAAAGCCAGAGATTCTGGCCTGTCATCGACATAAGATACAACTCGTAAATGACCTCTGACAATACCAAAAGTCGTAAAGTTAGACTTATGTCTCAGATTGCCTTTGTAAATCGGCCCTATGTTTCTTAACTCCACAATGTTCAACTCCGTCAACAACAGAGTTCTAAATGCATTCCCATGTTCATGTTATGAGAGATGTCCCAAAGCTCAGTTCTCCCAAAGGCAAAGATCGTGGCTAGAGGAGAAGGGGTGTGGCATGGAAACTAGCTGGGGAGTACAGGGGAGCAGATACATAGGTAAAACCTGTGAGTACGGAAATCTAAAAAAAATGATAATCAGGTTCACCTTGAAATTCAATAAGAGAATCTCCAATATCCGCACTTCCTCAGGTCGATGAATCTTTGTCACCATGTTACAATGGAGCACAACCCAAATACATTTCTAAATTAATCATCAACTTATAGTATTTAATGTTCATTAATTGATAAGAGGTTTGGTGAAGTTTTAAAAGTTCAATTTTCTCATTAAGAGATTAGTTTGCATTTTTGTCTTTTTACTTAGGTTAATCAAATAAGTCAGTTAGAAATATAAAGAAAAATGTATTTAGAATTAGCATTCAAAATAACAGCGCGTTCCATAAAGGATTCAATCCCTCTCTTAATCTAAAGGACCTAACCTATCCCAGCCAGAACCCATAAAGAGTTCCTTTGGTAAAGAGCAAGAGAAAATCTGGAGCAACAGGCTCATAGCTTAAGAGGCCAAACTCCCCATAAAGAGTAGTTCTGGAAACTCAGCTGAGTTTCCTGTATAGCAACCGTTAATACAAGTGTAAAGAAATAATCACAGCAGCAGCTATGGTTAGCATGGAGAAAGTCTCCAAAAATGCATCAGCATAATGGCAAAAACACTGTTAGCAGTAGCTCACTGTAATTTCAGGCAAGAGCAGCACAGTCAAGTGCTAGAGGGAATGGCAGGGGAAAGATGTTCATAGAATGCATTGCCTCTCTACATAGTAACACATACTATATAGAAAAGCACAAAACATGTTGCATACTCTAAATGTTGGATCATCTCTAGCCAATAGGAAAGGATCTTCTGATGGTCCATCGTTTTCCCACTCGATTCCCACATGTTGACATGTTAATATTTGAATGTTGCTACAGTGTGTTAAAAAAGATACAACTAGGAAGGTTCTTATGAGAACCTTTGCAAACCTACTCTGTTACATGTTCAGTGTCATTGTGTAACAATGGGCTGGTCTATGAAATAAAACATCACTATCTAGCATGTCCTAGTTAGGTCATGAGACTCAAATCTTTAGCAATATGCTTGTTCATTATAAGCATGTGGCAGAGGTAATCATCTAAAATACGATGAAGACATATGGTGTGAGGAAGGAAAGAAATTCATTTAGCAGGGAATAGCACATCTCACGAAGATGTTATGTTCCACAGTTCAATTATAATGTTAAATCAGCATTTACAAAAAGACTTTTCTTTTATTAAAGGGAAAGGATGCAAGTACAGAAAACGGAAGCTTTCAGTAGAAATAGGCAGCATTTTTCTCCTTTTTTCACGCTTAATAATCGCATTTTCTCCCTGCTGTATGCTTTTATGTATGTGAGCTATATATGGATTCCTCGAATTACTGCCTGTCATTCTTCACCCTATAATGGTACTATATTGAAAGGTGTATGAACAATGGTTTAATAGAAAGAATGTTTTAAAAGAATCACATTTTCTCCAACCCACATATTGAAATGTTCTATGTTAATGTTAAGACACATTTCTACATTTTCATTTGGTAAATTTACATAAAAAATGTAAACTTACTCAATCCTGATAGGTAATGGATAGGCAGTGGAAAGTTAATAGTAATAGGCAGGGTGGTGTGGTAAGGTCTGATCATTTACTGTAGGAGTCAGTGCTTAATCGGAGCCGGTGTTTGCAGGTGGGGCCAACGGGTACCCATTTTTGGGGACCAACACTTAATTTTTCTCTACAAACTTTGATCCAGAGCAAGAGAGAGAAAACACACACAGAGGAAAGGAGAAGAAAGAGAAAGATGGAAAAAAACAAAGGGAGAAAGAAGTTATGAAAAAGAACTTGCAACGAGAGGGATAAAGAGGCAGGCAGTGTAGGGTGGTGGGAGAAAAAGGCATGAAGTGGAATCCATTCTAGAAAAGGCTTGGCATTCTACATTCCTAACATTCACTAGTGCTGGCTAGAGGTGTCTGAGAAACATGTTGGGTACAGACACTTATTGTTTTAAAAATGATGCACTGGTGGGAGTAATGGGACCTAAATGGTACACCGGGATCCAGAGAATCAAGGGGTTGACTGCAGTAAGCGTGAGAGCAGTGAGAGATAGGACATTGACCTGCAGAGTGACGACAGGGTGGTGAGACTTGCTTTCACTGTGTCTTCACCCTGCACCAGGGAGCCTCAAACTGCCACCGATACTGGGAAAATCCTTTTTGAGGGGCATAGTCTGTGACTGCACAGCCTGGGAACCTCTGAAGGGTTTATGCAACTTCACTTCCCATCCCCAAAGGCAGATCATCTCCTCTATGGTCTTTTTCCTACTCATTTTCCCGTATGAGTGCCTCTTACCCTGGAATGTGTTCTGTAATTGGAAAATGCACTGGGTTAAAAGTGTTTCATTAATTTGCATGGAGATGATAGCTTAGAAACAGGGAAGTACACTATTTCAATGCACAGAAAATGTCCTACTTGTGGAAGATTGGAAGTTTAAAAGGGTTTGCAAGACTCAGTAATACCAAAATATCTGTAATTTGGTGTTTTGACGCCAATTACACATTTGTTTCGTTATATTCTTTAATGAGGACTAAAATAATTAATATATCATGACAATCTGACCAAATGGTCGGGCTTTGAATTCAGAGATTATATATCTGCAGCTGATAATTTACGTGAGCATCTTCTTTCTAATTCACCTACCATAGTTGCAGGCCCCAAAACAAAGTGAATAATATTGCTCCCAATCATGCTTCATTAAACCAAGATCCAGGGTTTTCCAGTCAAACGGTTCAAGATAACATCTGGACATCCGTATATTGATTTTACCCAAATGTTTTCTGTTTTCTTTTTTTATAGTTTAACAAACAGCACTCAAAATCTGAAACGAGGAGCTTTGGGGCAAATTCACCAAAGGGATTTTAAAGTGTGAATTTAGTTTACATTGCAAATAACCTGTCTCACAAGTGTAAAACCACTTTTGGAATTTTTCAAAGTTGGTTTTATGCTTGTAAACTTATTCACTGTTTGTTGGACTTGGCCTTTTCGGCATGGTCAACCCCAAACTTTTTTCCTTCCTCCTTCTATTTTTGTTGAATTCTTGTTTGATGGTGTTCGGGCTCTGGGCACTCTAACATGCTAACCAGTGCTAAAGTGCTTGTGCTCCCTGCTTAAAACATGGTAACAGTGACTTTTATTTGATTAGCATATTTCATTTACTTATAAGACCTTAGAAAGTTGGCATTCCCTGTGTCCAGGACCTGTACATTATATGCTACTAGTGGGCCTGCAGCACTGATTGCGCCACCTACTTTAAGTAGCACTTTAAACATGTCTTAGGCCTGGTATAGCAGCCCATGTGCAGTTTTTAAACTGCCATTTCGCCTGGGCAAAATAAACCTTTTGTCAGACGCCAACCAACCTTTTTAATACATATAAGCCACCCCCACGGAGGCCCTGGACAACCAGAGGGCAGGGTGAAATGTATTAAAAAATGAGGGCATGTACTTTTAAGTTTAACATGTCCTGGTAGGGACAAACTCTTACATTTTTCAATACCGGAATGTCTGCTTCTCCTATAGGATAACACTGGAGTTACCTTATTACATTTTATACATGTAATTTCCTAATGGGAATAGGTAACCAGTTAATGTTTGGTGTCTCTGGAATCACAATTTAAAATCCTAAGTTAAGATGAAGTCAGATTTTGAGTTGCAATTCAGAAAATGTCACTTTTAGAACGTTGGCCTTTTCTTGCAGTAGCCATTTTGGACATGCCTCGTACCTTTGTCTCTAGATCACATGACTGGGCGTGGGGGACAGTTAGGCTTTGTGTATTTCTCCTAGACAGCCACACATAATGGGGATCTTAGGTGTGACTGATTAGCCCATCACTGGCAGGATGGGTGGGAGGAGCTGGGACAAGCCTCTCTTACATTTGAATAGGCTGTGCCTGTATCTACACAAAGGGCTGCATACCACCTGTAGATAGTCTAGAGCTAAGTTCAGGAATGCAAGTACAGCTGTGCACTTCATAGGCATACCTCTAGACGCTTCTTCCCACTTCAAAGGCACAACTGTGTATAAATACTGGACCAAAGACACCAACTATTCAGTACCCTTCTGGGCCCGTGGATACTTTGCCAGGAGGAATGACTGCTGTGCTGCTACAAGGACTGCCATTCTGTTAGACTGCTGCTCTAAAGAAAATGCTTCCCTGCTGTCCTCACCTGCTGACTGCTGCCCTCTTGCATGGGGAAAAAGAACTGGACCTGTGTTAGATTTGGGGGTCTCTAGTTGGCAGAGGTAGGTACCCTTGACCAAATAGGGACTCTTGGGTCTAGTCAGGATAAGGGGGTACACTCCTAAAATAACCCCTGCTCACCCCCTTGGGAGCTTGGCACGAGCAGACAGGCTTATCTCAGAGGCAGTGTGTAAAGCATTTGTGAATACATACAGCAACCCAGTGACAACACTATAGATGTACACCACACAAGTTGTAGCATAAAAATAAGTATTTTTATATAGACTTAACACAAGACCACAAACAACAAAAATCCATAATACTGTACTTTAAAAATGGTAGAATTAGCTTAGTTCTCTTAAGATGTAAAATGCAACACTTTGATTTCAATGTACCTTTGGATGCGTAACGCTATACAACGAAAGTGTTGCAGGGAAGGTGATGCATTGGTTCCTTACAGGCAAGAATGATGATACGTCAGGTCCCTACTGATGCGTAGGGGATGCGTTAGTTCTTCTCGGTGTGGGGAGTGATGCGTCGGTCTCTTACTGCGCTTCCGTGGCGATGCAACCAGCAGCGCCGTGATGCGATGAAGATCCGGTGCAATGAACAAAAATGGCGTCTTCTCCTTGATGCAACACGATGCGTGCATGCCCAACAATTCTTCTGAGCCGCGACAGGTCCTGCGACATGCTTCCCGGTGATGCAGCGGCATCTGATGCAACGTCGATCTTCTTTTCCGGTGATGCGAGGTGCTTCGGCGACGATGCGACATCTGCATCGGCGACACATTTCTTCAGCGATGCGACGACAGAGGCTGCGGTGGCAACCCGCTTCACCGATGATGCGGCGCCGTCTGATGCGACATCGATCCTCTTCTCCGGTGATGCGAGGTGCTTCTGCGTTGCGAAGCGACAGCGACAGCGGCGCGACATGCTTCTTCTTTGTGAGTTGCACTTCCAACTCCTTGTGACACGCAGTCCTTCAGATAGCCCAACATAACTGTAGGCCCTTCCAAAGAAATCTTGGGGAGCTGGTGGGGGAAGTCTGTTGTCCCTTAGACTTCAGCAGTAGGCACGCTCTATCTCAAGCCCTTGGAGATCCTTCACAAGTTGAATGAAAGTAGCACAACAGACCTTTCTACTTTCTTTGGCAGTCAGGCAACCACTGCAGGCCAATCCCCAGACAGCACTCAGTTTATGGATAGTCTCTTCCTCAGTTCCTCTGGTTCCTCTCCTCAGCAAAGGGTTCTTCTTGTTTCCCAAAAGTGATCTAAAGTTCTGGGGTCTGGAATCCCCCTTTTATACTCATTTTCCCTTTGTTCTCTAAAAGCAGAGAGGCCTTTGCCTAGTCCAAACCAGTTCTGGTCAGACCTGGAGTACTTTGTTGACAAGATTCCTTTTTCCCTTTCACAGTGTAGGCCAGGGACATCAGACGCACCACAGGAGGTGGAGCCAGCATTTTGGAGGGAAGGCACAGCCCTATTCAGGTCCCAGGTGCACCTCCTTCCACCCATCTACATGCAGATCTCTCTATTCAGCCATGTGCTGACTCACCCTGTCTCCTGGAATCCCCCAGCCCCTGTCACTCAAACTCCAGACAAGGAATACACAACCTAACAGATGCAGGCTTGGATGGTTAGCCAAGAAAATACCTACTTTCTAAAAGTGGTATTTTCAAACACAGAATGGTAAAACCAACTTCACTAAAAGATGTATTTTATCATTCTGAGTTCAGGCATACTAAACTCGAATTTCTACCTATTTCCCTTAGTAAGTTAGGATTATAAGATGTTATAATCAAGCTGCCCATTCTGGCCTATGGGGAACAGGTAGCCTTAGTGAAAAATGAAAATGGCTGTACTGCACTATTAGGACATGCCACACACATCAGAGCTTGTCCTACCTTTTACCTACAATGCACCCTGCCCTTGGGCCTACCATAGGGGGGGACTAATATGCAGAAAAGGGAAGGTTTAGGGCCTGCCAAGTAGGGGCACTTGCCCAGTCAGCATGGCAGTACCAGACTGCACACAGGCTCTGCAATGGCAGATCTGAGACTAACTTTTCCAGGCTGCTTCTGTTGGTGGCACAACCAGTGCTGCAAGACCACCAGCAGCATTTGATTTACACGCCCTGGGCACACTCAGTGCACTGTACTAGGGTCTGAGAAGTAAACCAAACTAGCCAGGCATGGAGTCACTAATCCATACAACAATTTACCATAGGGAGCACCTGCACTGTGGCACTGGACAGCAGTGGCACAGTGCCCAAAGCATCTATAACCAGCAAAAACACATGAGGCAACAGCAAAAAATAGAAGGGAGACCCACGCCAAGGTGCCAGGTCTAACAACCTGCAACTTCATCTTAAACCCAGGACCCCAGAGTGACTCTAAGAACTAGTCTGCTTTTCTCCGGGTCTGAGTCTCAGGGGTATAAAGGTCTCCCCAACCAGCTCCTTGACCCAGCTGCAGTGAGTACCTGATCCCCAAGTATTGCCTTTCAGGTTCTGGACCCTTGGTGTGGCTCAAGGGCTCTTAAATCAAGTGTTTGGGCTCCTTCCGACTGGGAATGGGTCCATTCACACTGAGGCCCGCCAATTGCACTAAAATCTAGTGAAAGACGCCACCAGACCATCTTTCTGCACAGCAGCATCAACAGCCTGCGGGGGACCATCAACATGAAACCGCAGTCTGTCAGTCCGTGACAGCCGGCATAATCTTCATGCCACACCAACAACTGCCCACGATGCTCTCCTTGCTCCATGCAACCCAACATGAATGGGACTATTAGCACAAAACTTGAGAAGGTAAAACTTGAGCGTGACTAATTTGGGACTGTATCTGATCCGCACTCCATCGCTGTCGGCCTGAACCCTTGACTTTGACCCTATCCAACATGACCAGATAGCTGTAGCTGGCGCTCTATGGTTTTAGGCACTATTTTACAGTTTATTCTTTAAAAATTCATAATTCCAGTTCTACTGATTGGATTTTTGTCGTTGAAGCCTTGTTTATATACTAATCTGAGGTGGGATCTTTTTGTGATGTGGTTTCACTGTTTTACTGTTTGAGGTGTTGCACAAATACTTTACACATTGCCTCTAAGTTAAGCCTGACTGCTCTGTGCCAAGCTACCAGAAGGGTTGAGCACAGGTTAAATTTGGGGTTTGCTTTTGCCTTACGCTGGCAAAGATTGTGGTTATAGCTTGACCAGGCTCACACCCCACTCAACCAACACACAATTTCTAACATTGCTATACAATTTTTCTGTGTGAGTAAATCTACTTTTTGGGGGACAGAATGGGCTTATCAGAGCCAAAATGGCCAGAGCGTGTGTGCACACCCACAAACGTACACATTTTTGGATTTTCACGAACGTCTCTCCAACCCAATCTCATCATCCCGCACAAGGCAGAGAAATTTACTCCTGCCATGTTTGGAAGGGAAGACCCTTAAAAGTAGTGGGTGCAGAGGAAGGGGTTTCTCCATGGCGAAAAATGTTTTCCTTTTGGAGAAAACAATGGGGCATATTTACAAGCCCCTATTACAATAGTAACGTCACTTTTAGTGATGTTCCTGTGGCTATATGGTCTTCACCTTGTTTACAGGGCAGGGTTAAGCCACTTAATGTACCTTAACGATGCCTTGTAAATAAGGCACCCTTTCACACTATATGTAGTGGGAAAGGGGCAGGCAATGGGTGTTGTTGTGGACGATTCACCGAAACACCAATTGATTTTGATGCTGCCCCATATTTACAAGGGTGGCGTAAATATGATGCAGCACAAAAACTAAAACCAGAGAAAACCTGGTCTTACCCTGACAAAACGAGGAGAAATGCTTTATTTCTCTTCGTTTTTACTGTTTCTATGTGTGCTTTGTTGTCCAGCATACATAGAAACAGCAAAAGACCATTGATTGTTTATGTACAGGAAGGTGTCCCTTCCTGCACACAAACAATCATTATAAAAAAATGGTGAGTTGCAACTTCAATGTGTGCTGCATTAACGCCTTAACCGTTGCGGTTTTTCCGCCGAGGTGCGGGCGTTCTAAAGGGTGGGCTGGGCTGCGTCGGCCGTTGGTCGTGTGCAGCACTGAGGAGGATTTGCTCCCGTCGGCCAGCGACTGACGGGAGCACGGAAGGGGTTAAGCAGCACACATACACGTTTAAAAACACATTTCAGATTGTTTATGTGCAGGAAGGGACACTTTCCTGCACATAAATAATCCTTGCCCTCAACGCAGGCATCCTTGCATTATGGTGCACGGGTGTCTGCGTTGACGCTAGGCTGCTAAATTTAATGCCAGTGGAGGGAGAAACGCGGTGCTGCACCGCATTCCTGTAAATACAGTGCAGCCCTGCATTTCAGAAGTGGCGGAGTGCAACGCTAAGCCAACAAGGCTAACGCCCAGCACCGTTACTTCTTTTGTAAACATGCCTCAGAATGTGCGAGCGATAATTAGTGATGTTATTTACCAATGCACTATTATTTACAACATACAATTATGCATGAATGGTGCAGGTTCAGGTGTATTCTCAGAAACGTTTTTAAATATACACCTATTCGATGTTATAAACCTTCTGATCTGGATCTACTCCATCTTATTTGAGAATCCTGCTCTATTTTACACACATTATGCAAATAGGAATTATGTTTTTAGATGGATGCATCTAAGAGAGTGATAAATAGTGAATACAAACATTATTTACTAAAATGTATTTACTCATATTCTGAAAAGAAATCTGCCTTTTTACGTCGTTCATATTAAATAGGCATATTTGAGATAAAACAGAACCATTGCTCTTGAACAAGCAACATGCATTTTGCAAAAAAGTCTGTCATTGACAAGTGAAATGAGGAAGCTATGGTCGTGGTTGACTTCTTTTCTGAAAATGTGTGCTGAGACTGTGCTGCCCGCGGGCCATGCAGTAAAAAAAGTCACTTAGAATATTTTCTTTGCTGTGTCTATGAATACTGACATGGTAAATGTTTTATCTTAGTCTGTCCACAGTCCTCTAGGCTTCATGACTATTGCAACAAGTAAGGGATCACCTGGTCAAATCATATGAGGCGGATCATTTGGAAATCCCCCCTTTTCATATCCAGCAGAATTGACAATCTTAAACTTTCCTGTGATGATCTAATTACAGAAAACTGTAAAGGGGAAAATGTAATGTTGCAGAAATCAAAAGAGTGTACCATTCTGTAAGTCTTGCCCCTTCACAGCTATTGGTCAGTTGGTGCTCTCATGCTGTCAACACAGTACAACAGCCACATATAAATATGCAGCAAAAACAGTGGGTTTTTGATCAGCCCCACTTATCCAATTGCTATTGCCATCTTATTTTTAAGATGCTCAGAACTGACCAATGCACAAAATAATAATCCAATAATTATTGTCCAATCAGTTCTCTTTCTTTAAAATGGAAAAGTGTTTAAATGCACATACACATTCTCAAGTAGGATTACACATTAGAACACCTCCCGAAGGGACCTCACAGAAAAACAGGGTGGCAATAACCTATCATAAAGCAGTATCATAGGGGGCAGGAATCCCCTAAATATAGTCTGATCCTGTTTTACATTGGGTACTCTGTGACTATTTACGCACTAGCAGGCCCTGATCCTAAAAACACAACACATCGTTACATGCTGATGGCAAAACGTTTGTAGCTTATACTATTCAAAAGTCATGTCTACTGGCTTTGCCGCCGTATTTACAATTAAACAGGAAATGCCTTTTTCGTTTACAATCACTTTTCACTAATAAACAGGCAGGCCTACCTCCTTTGAAAAAACCTTTAATTCATGAACCAATTAAGCCGATTGACTTTAACCTCAGCAAATAGTTTTCATCCTACAGAGAGCAAGGTCTACAAGCGTTAACAGTTATCTTGAACTTTGTTTACAGATCATCTAGCAATCACCCCATTCTTCACAACACAAGAAGTCAGCTGCACCAGGGCCTACAGCAAGGCCCCCTTAATGTGGCTTTACACCACCTTGTAAATAAGGCCTCCTTTCACGCTAGATTTAGTGTGAAAGGGGTGGGCAATGGGTGTTGCAGTGGGTGTTCCACCGCAACACACATTGATTTTGATGCTGCCCCCTATTTACAAGTGTCGCGTAAATAGGAGTCAGTGCCAAAATGAAGACCACGGAAAACCGGGTCTTAACATGGCGAAAAGAGGAGAAATGCTTTTTTCTCCTCATTTTGGCTGTTTCTATGTGTGTTGCATTGTGCATCACACATAGAAACAGCAAATTGCCATGAATTAATGTTTATGTGCAGGAGGGTGTCTCTTCCTGCACGTAAGCAATCATTCCCTCAAGTCAAGGACCCTGGCACTATGATGCAAGTGTGCCTGCGTTGGCACTAGGCAGCCAAATTTAGTACTAGTGCAGGGAGACCCTCAGGGAAGTGCCGTATTATTGTAAATATGGCGCATCCCTGCATTTCTAAAGTGATGGAGCACGGCGTTAGCAATTGAGAAGCTAACCTGCGCTTCACCACTTTCTTGTGAATATGCCCATTAGGCTCTTATTGCAAGTAGTTATATTTCACCAGGAGCAATAAATTCAGTTGAAATTCCAACACTTGAAATTCATAGTCTTCAGGTCGTGATTTTTTGGGTCTGGAAACTCCTCACCTGATAATTCCGGGCCGGGAGACATCAAGCCTTTTCCATGCCTCAGGGAAAGGGACCCTGAGCAGTAGCAGAGCATGGCTCCTGCACGATCCCTGCAGCAACACGGGAGGATCAGGCATTAATCCTGCCAGACAGGCTGAAGCATGCACTGATTTCCCGACCCCACAAGCCACCCCCCTATCTGTCACAATCCCTCCCTCTGACACTGTCTGTCTGCATGGAACAGAAAGAAGGTGCCAACTATTTTCTTCCATGTATCTGTTTAGTTATTCTCCATTCTGCTGATACAAGTTATAATCACTGGATTTTGGTGCAAAGATTCTGCCCAAAATCTGGAATTCTGACCTTCTAGGATCCATGCACTAAAAACTGGCACACTCATAAGGAAGGCCTTAGTGTGTTTTAATTTTGTTCCTGCTCTGGCCGATGTTGGGGGCACAATGCTGTTTCCTAGTGGTCGGCTAAAAAATTTCCCATGTTGCGCAGATGTCTGGTCCCATTTGACCATTTGCAAATGTTTGCCCCCTTTTGACAGAGATCTATGCGACACAGTGCCATTCCACAGTCCGCACATTGCTTTTAATTTTCTTGTGATTTTTCCCACCTATGTGGGATTTTCTTTTTGTTAGTGGGCACCTCTGTTCGTCCTTTGAACACATGGCACACCACGGGCATCAACAGCCACACTCATCCCAGGACCTTTTCTGCCCACACCGCTACCAGCCATCCAGCAGCATCTCGGAGTGCCATTCTACCCGAGAATGCTTCGCCCACCAGGTTCGAGCAGGCAGCCACATCCCTTCATGCCCCTTGAACACTCGATCTCTGGATGCCGCACTCCATTGGTGCTTTTGGTGGGATGTCCACATTTGGTGGTCACACCAGCACAACCGCACCTTCCGTGGGCTCAGGAATCTGTCACAGCTGCAGATGATTGCCTATGAACATTGGTTTTTGATTTATCTAGCTCTTCATCGCAGAACATTTTGGGGCATATTAGCAAGGGCAATATCGCCGCTTTAGCTGGACTTTTTCCATCTATTAGCAAGCTGTCGCTGACAGCAGTTAGCAACAGCTTTTAGGCAATAGCTACAGGTTTGGGGCCCGCTTTGCATGTCAGCGATATTTATCGCTAATGACATGCAAAGTCGGCGTACCCGAACTGTTAGCGACTGAAAACAGTCGCTAACAAAGCTATCGCTAATTAGCAAGTGATCATCGCTATAAACTAACCCTTTTGACTTACCTGTATAGTCAATGGGGGGTGGATTATCAGATTAATCACCCATTGGCTTTAATGCGAGAATATCGCTGGATTTCCAGCAATATTCTCGCATTTCGCCACTATCGCTGGATATGTTAGCACAATGGAGAAAAACGTTGCTAATAGCATGTTTTCTCCGCTGAAATATCCAGCGATAGCCAGCGATAAAAAAAAGTCGCTAACCAGGTTTAGCGATAAATATCGCTATTTCTTGCTAATGGGCCCCTTTGTTTTTACAGGATACTGATGTCTCAAGCCATGTACTCCCAGCTAAGCATCTATCTTAGCTCTTGTCTAGCTACACCCCACTTCTGAAATATTAATTGTGCCTAAGACAAATACATGCAACAATTAACTGCTTGGCACTTATCTTGGTGTCATTGGACTACACCTGGAACTGCAGATGGTGCACTTTGATCTCCTTTGTTATGGGGCAGATATATATATTGAAATATAGAAAGAAGGGGTAAAGGAGAAGAACTGTGGAAAATCCCCAGAGCATGGTAGGTGTCCCTATTTCCTTTATTGACTGGTTCGGAAGAAGACTTTTTGCATTGAACCACTAAAGATATTACAGTTGCTAACAGCGGCGCCAAGTGGGACTCTGTCAGTCAGAAACACAGCAATTCCCAGCAAATTTCCAGTGGCTGATTTAGGGGGGAGTGGGTCACATCTTGTGAATCTGTAGTAGTTGCAAATTGGGGCCATTTCACTGGCAGTCACTGAGCCAGGAAGTGTGCTAGAAACATACTGCAGAGTTGGAGCGAGGAGCACAGGTTACTCAACAGGATGACACCAATCCACCATCCCGACTACCTAGGAGCTACATGGAGAGGCTGTGAAGAAAAGAAGGTGCAGGTTTAGAGAGACTGACATTCTGGTGGAGTGTGTGGCAGAATATGACACACAGTTTGGCAAAGCCTCACCCGTGGTGCCAAAGGCCACAAAAATACATTTGGAATTGAAGACAGTGGACAATCAATGCTGTGGCAGTGACCAATAGGTCAAGAGTGGGTGGTTTGACCTTTGTTGCAAGACAAAGGGCACATTTGGAGGCAGGAGGCTACATCAACAGGTGGAGGACTCAGTACTGAGCCTCCACTCACTACCATGGTTAATCGAGATTGCCTTCCTGATAGAGGTACTTACAGAAGTCTCCTCAACTGACTCATGTACTGATATCAGTACAGCACCAGGTAAGCCTTATAAACCATCCAAAAATACCAGACTATTTAAGCACTGATTAAATATCCACAGAATAATGTTATTTGGTGAGGGGTGTTTTAAAATAATTAGGATCCCTTCACATGTATACTACAGCAACAAATAGGTAGTGGCATAGCCCTACATCCATCACCTTTCATACCCTACTCAACAAAACGATGTGTCAGCACAACCACAGCAATGGCCACGTAATCCAAGCTTCACAAAAAGCATTCTGGGAAATGTAGTCCATGTGGCACACCCCATATTATCATAGCATATGTATCCCATTTACATGCACCCCTGAGTGAACCACATGGAAAAACTAAATAAACTAAATGGACAAACGTGCCCCTAAATCTGTATAATGTCTTGCATTTCAATGGCCTGACGTCCCTTTATGGTACTGGTGGGAGGTCATTGGAAATCAGAACATATACTGCAGCAGTGGCCCGTGCAGGGAAGCGCAGCGGGGTGAGGCGGAGGGGGTGTCAACAGATGATGGAATGGAAATTATTTATTTATTTTTCCCTATTCTGTTGTCTGTCAACTCCCCCCCACTCCTGCCCCACCCTACCGGCGCACCGCACTTACGGACACGGACCGCTGCTGACTTCTGTACTGAAACAAGTGTGAATTCTGTCTTAGCTAAATATTGTGTCCTAAACATTGTTTACAAAAAAGTCATGTCATTGTCCTAGATTTTCTACTACTAACACCAATGGGACAATATTTAGACAAGCAACATTTAGAACTTATTATTTAGACCAGATGATATTCTGTCCAAAATATTATGGTGAATAGGTGTGGGTATTGCACTCATTAATCAGTATTTTAAAATATTATGGTACCATACCCTCATCTATACATGGGTGTCAACTATGCCTCAGTGATCATTGCCTTCAGACTTTACTGCTCTCAGTTGAGAGACTAGCTGCAGCCACTGGCACCACTTGCAGCAATGCATGTGGAGTTGGTTCACCGCAGTGGTGACGTTGCAAGGAATCCCGCGATTTTTGCTAATATGCTGATTTGAAGCAGACATTGAATACATGCAGGAGGGTGGGCAGTCCAACAGATGATAGTGAAGAGGCCTCAAGCGTGAACTGTAAATCTGTTTTTGAGGTAGCCACTCTGAGCACACACACATTTACAGCTGTGTCCGACAAAGTAATGCAACACAGCAGACCAACAATGGGAAAACAAAGGCGCAATGAAGAACAGAGGGTCCGATTCACAGAACTTACAAGACAAAATCCTAAACTTACTACCATTTTGGTATTCACAGAAGGCACTTACTCATTTTGGTATTCACAGAAGGCACTTACTCATTTCGGTATTCACAGAAGTTAGGAGTCCTAACTTTAGGGCTCATAAATGACTTCTGTGAATTCCGAAAGTCTTAAAGTTAGGATCTTTCCCAGATTAGGAGTAGTAAAGTTAGGACTCCTAACTTTAGGACTCCTAAACTGACTAAAATCCTAACTTTAAGACTTTTGGTATTCACAGAAGGCATTTAGGAGCCCTAAAGTTAGGAGTCCTAACTTTAGTACTCTAAACTGAGAAAAATCCTAACTTTAAGACTTTTGGTATTCACATAAGGCATTTAGGAGTCCTAAAGTTAGGACTCCTAACTTCTGTGAATACCGAAAGGAGTACCAAAATGGTAGTAAGTTTAGGATTTTGTCTAAAGTTAGTTCTGTGAATCGGGCCCAGAGACATTTATTGTATGTGTGCATTATCTCAAAGGTTTCATATAAAAAAGATGTAATACAGCAAGGTGGTATATTTTCTTTAATTTAAGCTGGCCTTCCTCTTGTCCGATTATGAATATTCGGAAATATTTTGTTAAAACTACACATATTGTCATTTATTTATATTATTTGAAATGCCATTTGCCTCCGAACGCATTGTTGTGTCCCTCAATGGATCGTATTGCATTCTGTCCATACGTGAGGGTCGAGTAGGGCGTTTCACATCATAATCAGAGGCATCACTTACAGGAGCCATTGCACAGCTATTTATAACAGCACATGTGTCATATAACAAGATCATAGTCAACTGCATACCCACTCTTGTGCAGAAACTAGAATTTGCCTTCTAGAAATACAAATGTCTGTTCGTTGATTGATCTAGTTTGATTGTGAGCAGTGTTATACCCTGGGCTTTAGGTGAGCCGGGTCATGCCGGTGCTGACCAGCAGTTCTAAAAACAGGTGATGAGACAGGTCACTATCAGCTTCTTCGTTTTTGCTCTGACCCTCAGGGTGGGAAAAGAAATCTTAACTCTGCGGCAATACCACCCTTCTCTGCCTGTGATGTAACTTCAAAGAGACTCTTTATCAGTGTCGTAGCTGGGGGGCGGTATGGGTTTTGGGGGCAGCAGCCTACCCCCGCTCTTACCTGCCATCTCTGAGCAGCAATAGCAAGGACCCCGCTCCTCAATGCGTTTGCAAATGGAGAAAACTCACTAGCACCTTCCACACCCCGCTCTTCACTGCGGCCAAGGGGCGGCAAACGCAAGGACCGCCACAGGTGGCCAGAGGTCAAGCTACGCCACTACTCGCTATAGTTCTTGCACTATCTCATAATTTATCAGAACTGAAGCATTATCAATATTATGTAAAATGAAGCTATAGTTGTTGCTTATTCATCTTATGCAACTAACAATCATTGACAAAGCCAATGGCTTGTTGTAGGTGTAATGTTATGTTTTGTATTATATATCTGGATACCATGACAGAAGCAGCAAAATGTCAGTCGGGCACACACTATGCTAAGCACAGATTTTAACTTACGTGTTTTAAGCCACACCCTAACTGCATCAGCCACACCCCTTTGGGAGACCTCCCCCCAGTTTTTTCATCCCACTTGAACCCCTGGTTGTACCTTATCTGTCTCTCACTAGGCAGTGTTGCAGTGATTATGTGTGCTTCAAGGTGCTATGCAACTATTTCAGTGATTAGGCATGTGGCACTCCACACCGCCTGCATATTAATGGAGTTCTAACTCTTCCGACATCAGTGCATATACTCACTCCCAGAAGAGCATTGGAGAAAATGAGTCCCAGCTAGGCCTGGATGAAATGTAAGTTACAAAGGCATTATTTAAGTAATTTAGAGAATTTCACATGAAACTTCTTTTGCAAAGTATCTGAAATTATGCTATTAACCCATGTCGTGGTCACGCCCCATTTGTGGCACATTTTTAGTCAAGCGCATTGGAATAACATAAATAGTCAGAATGTGAGCATCTCTTTCCCTCACCACTGGTGTTTATTTGCTACTTTTTACCACCAAAAGGGTCCTTGTGCCAAAAATTGACACAAGTTTGAATTTCGTGCTTAAATATAGTGTTAGATGACAGATTTGCATTTCACTTAATAAAATGTAATTTGGAGTACCTAGGCAAAAGCAAATGAATTTTGCACACTCCTAGTCCAAGCCACAAATCCAGTGGCCTGTGGGAATTGTGGAATGGCATAGAATTGCACCTTTGTAGCCTGCAATTCAGGAAGGCCTCTTGAGAAGGTGATTTGTGAATGAGTCCATTCCATTATGCTATCCAGAAAGTTCTTAAAAACCATTGACAAGGCAATCTGTGGTAATCTGCCCCACAACTACTACTGTGCGTGGGTAGCTTCCAGAGGTTAGGAGGTGTAGGTTACACAAAACCTGGATGTGGTTGTGAATTGCCGTGCTGCATTTTGAGTGCTCATCAATTAGGTTTAGGATCACCTGCTTACTAAACCTAAATCTAGCATAAGCATCCTTCTCAGTTTGTTCACATAGCCTAAAGAATCTTTACTGTCTCCTCCTCCTCTTCCTCTGATGGGCTCCTAGGATGTGAGTCCTCCTCGCCATAGCATAGAGTGTTCCCATTGGGGAAAGTGTGCATTGCCTTTTGAGTGAGCTTTATCATTTGCACCTGATTGCAACCTGCTTGTCCCTGGTTATAAACTGCATGTGCAATAACAGTTTTTTTTTATTATCCGCAATTTGCAGGTGTTTAGTACAAGGGCAATTGGTATTTATAATATTTGAATCACTATGTTCAGTCACATCTTAAGGAATTGTTAATGATTCGCAATGCAGTGCTATTATTGTGAACCATTCATTTGCGCCCATCGGTAGATAGCAAATGGCCAATTTTGCGGTTACAAACCAATTTGCAACTGGTTTGTGACTCTCAAATGCTAAAACATGTTGCTCTTAAATGTTTATCTGTAGCCAGTCCTAAGGTATCTCATGACAGTGCTTGAAACGTTGAAGTATAGTGCACATATTGTGTCCCTTTTTGTCTACCTTATTATAGACGTTTTTAGAAATATTTGTGATTGTATCCCCTGCAATCAAGTATATTTTCTTCTCAAATCCGCATTTTTTGGTGGACACCACTTTTTAAGCTGCGACTGCTCATGGGAAGCAGTAGTGGAGCATGGAGGGGGTTAAAAAAATAAAATAAAAAAGGATCACATTCCTGTCGGCCGGCTAGCTGGCCGGCCACTGCCTCTCTTCCATCCTCTCATCCGCTTACGGCTTCTGTTTGAACAGGATGCACCCAGGCTCCCCTAAGCCAATCACAGCCCTGCAATGCAGCATTGCGATTGGTCTGACCACTGTGGTTCGGCGCTCAGATGGGGAATGGGAGCATGTTCTCCACCCAGGCTGTAATGCAGGCTGGTTGGAGAACATGCAAAGTGTGCATGAATGTTTGGCCAGCCCGAGAGGGCCGGCCAAACATTCATGTGCACTTAGAAGGGGGCCACCACTCCTCCCCTATGCGCTGCCCCATCCCACCCCACAAAACTGCCTCAGAACAGCGCCAGGATACCCTTGGGGTGACAGTTTTGCGCTATATATGTACTGCATACATACAATACAATACAATACAATAATAACATTGTGTTGTTATCATTTCTTTTTTCTTTTTTGCCACACTGAAAGGCAGTGGGACCACACTTTTCCGCCTCCCCTGTGTGACATTAAAGGGCCCTGACACATTCTCAAGTAGCTCTCAAGGACCTCAAGCGGATCGAAAAAATAAGGACCTCATGGAACCTAAGCCAAATACAGGTTTGTCGCCTGGAGAAAGTTAAGCTAGCAGTACACTCATGGACCGCTTTCTGCACCTGTCCTCATATAACTTTTCAAAACAAGCTATTCATATTTTGTAGACTATATACTTGTGCTTTGGCTTTAACAAGGTTTGCCTTTATTTGACGGATGTCTGGCTGTGTAAGTGCTATGTTTGTGTGCTTCTGAACGCTTTCCAATGGGGTCTAATTGCTTAAATTACTCTCAGTGCACAAAAACAGTGTTTACTTTGATAAACAAGTGCATTAAACATCTCATCCATTTAAATGAAGATGTAAATACACAGAGGTAGATTTATAAAGTACAAATTCTTCAGGTGGCCTTTCGCCAAATACCGCTGACGAACAGATGCTCGCATTTATTTATTCCAGTGTTTCAATTTGATTCCTAAATGGAATTCTGCCGTAGTGTTTTCTGGCCTCAATACTTCAGAACCCTTGAAATCTCTAAAGTGAGGAGCAGATTTGTAACTTTTAAATGGTCCGAAATGCGATTATCATTGGAGTATTCCTAGGTATGGAATGGATTTTTAGTTACTTGTGGAGGCACAAAAATTCATAGACTTAATCACGGAAATCCACAAAAGATGCAACTTTTTATGATTAGTATTGTGACTAATTAAGCGCACATTTGAGCATTTTTACATTGTTTTTCTCTTTTTTACGCCACTGGAAAACATTTTTTTGCAGTGGGAACTCCCCTTCCACATATACTAGTGCAGGTATGGTGTGTTCGAACCAAGACTTGCATTTGTAGTCTTTGTCCCAAAATGTAATATATTTATTTATTTACACAGATTTGTATTGCAAACACTGCATAACCTAATAGTTTCTAGGCACAGACAGAGAATGGAGGAGTTTAGACAGAATATCATAAACAGAAATATCATAGTGCAAAATATCGTGTTAGGGATATCTAGGACAAAAATATTGTGAAGGTAAGTTTCTATAGGTAAGCAAAGTTTTACTATATATTTATATCTCCACATATATGCACCATGACGCTATATATGTATCTTCAAGGTATGTAGATGCGAACCTAAGAATAGACATTTTTCCTCCTGAGGCGGAAAGCCGGGAGTAGGCGAATTTTGCTACCACCTTTAAAAATTGTTTTTATCTTTACCTGTTGCAGCACCTGCTTCTCTTGGGGCATATACTCCTGTCTTCAGCGGAACTAGCGCTGTCACGGGACCCTGGGTAGAGGCAAACACACCGCCCCAATTACCGGCGAGATCGCTGGCCATGCCCCTTTTTAGGCCACGCCCCCTCCCACCTCACTTAAACCACGCTGACTGCGAGCGTCACCAGACATTTTTCCTCCTGAGGCGGAAAGCCGGGAGTAGGCGAATTTTGCTACCACTTTTAAAAATTGTTTTTATCTTTACCTGTTGCAGCACCTGCTTCTCTTGGGGCATATACTCCTATCTTCAGCAGAACTAGCGCTGTCACAGGACCCTGGGTAGAGGCAAACACACCGCCGCCATTACCGGCGAGATCGCTGGCCATGCCCCTTTTTAGGCCCCGCCCCCCGCCCACCTCACTTAAACCACGCTGACTGCGAGTGTCACCAGACATTTTTCCTCCTGAGGCGGAAAGCCGGGAGAAGGCGAATTTTGCTACCACCTTTAAAAATTGTTTTTATCTTTACCTGTTGCAGCACCTGCTTCTCTTGGGGCATATACTCCTGTCTTCAGCGGAACTAGCGCTGTCACGGGACCCTGGGTAGAGGCAAACACACCGCCGCCATTACCGGCGAGATCGCTGGCCACGCCCCTTTTTAGGCCACGCCCCCCTGGTCGTCTTCCGGCACTTCAGGAAGCGCAGCGGGCGCGCCGTTTGCGCGCCGTTTGCGCGCCGAAGGTGCGCCTAAGTCAAGCCCGTCTGCGCCCGTCCGCGCCAGCTCCGTGCCCAGGGCCAGCCATGCTGTTAGTTCTCCACCTGCCCAGTTACTGACATGGACCAGAACACAGCTCCTAGACCTAGGTAAACCTTCCTGCTCGTCTCCTACGTCTTGCATCTTTCCCCTACCCAGCCCTTTCCTTCACAAATGCCCTAACTGCTCTTTTTCCCTACGCCCCGCCTGGACTCGTCCACGCAAATCCGTCGACATTCAACCCCCTCCCACCAAAACTTACTCCATGGGATTAGTGAACTGCCGCTCTCTACCCGGCCATGCCAATGACATCTGGCTTTTACTGTCCTCCACCTCCTGGGATACATTATTTTTAACTGAGACCTGGATCAAAGACTCCTCCAACCCTGACATCGCCCTAGCCATTCCTACTGGTTACAGCTTTACCGGTCTTAACCGCGAAGGCTCCAAACCAGGTGGAGGAATCGCTGTGATCCTAAAGAATCACCTGAAAATTACTTCCAGGAAAATTGCAAACATCAAACCTATAGAAGCTCTATACTTCTCAATCACAGACTCCTCTACTGCCATCTCCTCTGGGATCTTGGCCTACATCCCCCCTAACACTCCCCAACCTGCCATCCTAGAGCTACTGGCAGTCACGGCAGATATCTCCCTTAAACACCCTCATTTCATGGTACTGGGAGACTTCAACCATCATGTGGATGTTAGCAACTGTAACCGCGCCGCTCAACTCCTGGAATCTATGCAAAACCTAAATCTAACACAAAGGGTAAAAGGCCCCACTCATACCGCCGGGCACACCCTCGACCTTATTTTCTCAAACCACAAGACACTTAAAATCCTTGCCCCTTTACCTTTGACATGGTCTGACCATTACTTAATACCTTTTGAGGTTTCCCTAGCCCAAATTATCAAACAAGAGTCCGCCATCAGAACTCAAGGCAGAAAATGGCACAAGCTCTCTTTAACTGCCCGTGAGCAAAAATACCTCAATAGTCTCAACCCGCTGCCGGACGACCTGGACACAGCGGTGTGTACACTAAACAATGACCTCACAACTGCAATAGAGAAAATTGCCCCATTACACACCCTCACTTCCCGCAAACAAAAACCTTCTGCACCGTGGTTCACACAAGAACTTAGGGCACACAGAAGCAAGTGCAAAAAGTTGGAACGACTTTGGAGACAGAATTATGACCCAGTAGCCAAGGCACTCTACAGACGAGGCCTTAAAGAGTTTCGCAAACTCAAACACCACTCCATGAGCACTTACTTCTCTGACACTATCGCCAAAGCAAAGAACTCGACTAAGACTCTCTTCAATATAGTGAAAGACTTCACTCAGCCTAACGCACTAATTGCTCCAGTACCCATGTCCCAAGCACTGAGTGATAATCTATCAAACTTTTTTGAAGAGAAAATAGTTAACATCGCAGCGACTATCCGTCAGAACGGCCCCAACAGTACTGAAGACCTTGACACGAACTACAAATACGCTTTCACAGCATTCCAACCACTTACTAAGGAACATGCCTTGAAATTATTTTTGGAATGCAAATCAGGCTCTTCTCTGGATCCTGCCCCAGCCCTAATCTTGAATGAAATTTCCCCCTCAATCATTAACCCCTTACTCGAAATCTGGAACTCCTCCTTAACTACTAGTGTTGTCCCCGCTGCCTGGAAACACGCACTGCTAATCCCAATTAAAAAAAAAGCAGGCATAGACCCTTACTGTTTAAGCAACTACCGTCCGATCTCACTTCTGCCCAAACCCGCCAAAGTACTCGAGAAGGCTGTTCAAATACAACTTTCGAGTTACCTTGAATCAAACTCCTTGTTTCACGACACCCAATCAGGCTTTTAGACCGGACCATAGTACCGAGTCAGCGCTACTTGAAGTATCCGAGTCAATCCGTGAATGCACGGATAGGGGAGAGGAGGCCATGTTGGTCCCCCTCGACCTATCCGCTGCATTCGATACCATCTCGCATGACAAACTACTGACTCGCCTGCAAGAGATAGGTATCGGCGGGCCTCCCCTCTTATGGGTAAAATCATTTCTCACTAACAGAACCCAACAAGTGATGCTGGGATCCTTTCTCTCTGCCAAAAAACCATTGATTTGGGGAGTTCCACAGGGCTCCTCCCTTAGCCCGCTCCTCTTCAATGTGTACCTCAAGCCGCTGGCAAAGGTTGTCGAATCCTGTGGCGTCAAAGTTACCTTCTACGCCAACGACACCCAACTGGTGTTCTCCTTCAAAAACTACACTGAAAAATCTTTCGACAACTTTCGCCATTGCATGCTGAAGATCGCCTCATGGATGTCTGAGAACAACCTAAAGCTCAATACCGACAAGACTGAGGTCTTATTTTTTAATCAGAAATCACCCTTACCGCCTAATATCTGGTGGCTGACCGAACTCAACCCGCCCCCAGCACCAGTCCAAGACGCCCGAAACCTAGGCTTTCAATTCAACACCTCTCTCTCCTGTAAAACCCAAATCAGCAAAGTTACCTCTGCCTGCTTCGGGAAGCTACGAATGTTAAAAAAAATCATCCCCTACTTACCACTCGACTCTCGAAAAACAGTAGTCCATGCCCTGATTACTTCCCATCTAGACTACGCTAATAGCTTGTATGTAGGTGCTCCTTCCTACCTCATTAACCAACTACAGAGAGTCCAGAACGCAGCAGCCAGGCTGATTTATAACATCCCTTATCGCCACTCCATTTCACCCCACTTAATCAAACTCCACTGGCTCCCAGTAAGACTGCGGATCCAATTAAAATCCTTAACTCTGGCTTTCAGAGCCCTTAATGACCGAGGCCCTACATATCTACGGCGCAGAATGAAGTTTTCACAGGCCCCACGTAATCTCAGATCCAACCATCTCCGCCTCATGATATGCCCCCGTTTTCGTCTTGCTCGCACGGGAGGAAGGGCCCTTGCAGTTGTCACCTCCAAACTCTGGAATCAGCTGCCCACAGAGTTAAGATTCCTAACATCAGAACCCCTGTTCCGAAGAAAACTAAAGACCTGGTTCTTTTCCCAGATCTAAACCCTCCTCACTCGTCACTTTCCCCCGATCCTCCTGAGATAATGTCTTCAGCGCCGGGACACCCCCGTCGGAGGTAGCTGCGCGCTCTACAAAATACTAAATAAATAAAATAAATAAATAGTAAATCTATACTCACCTATTTGCACTTACCTCATTGATATTTGTGTCCTCGATATTTTTGACCTGATATTTTGTCCACACGATATGTCTGTTTCTGATTTTCTGTCAGTGGTCCGAGAATGGAATAGGGAGGTGAGACAGGTATTAGAAGAGGTATGTTATTATCTGTTTCTTGAAGGTGAGAAGGTTATTTACTCTTTGCTTAGAGACAGATAGTAATTATGATCTATATAACTCTTCATAACATAACATAACTTGGCAGGTGTAGAAGGATGCTGTTCCACAGGTGGGGCCACACTACTGAAAAACTCTATTGTCTCTAGATATACAGTTGGAAAGTGATCACCCTTTTTGTAAGGGTGACGCCACAGCTCCTTCAATAGTAATGCCCAAGTTCCATCCCTCAAAGCTTGCTACAGGTTTCTGTAACACTGATGGATTTTTCACCAAAGTTACTTTTGCAGTTCCACCAATCAAGGAGCTTGGGAAGTTGGTAGGGTCAGTGATTTTGAGAGAGTGAGGGAACCACAAATTATGCTGTTCCACCAAGAGTGTAATCAAGATTACTTTCCAGAAGTAATGCTGCAGTGTTAGTTATCACCATTGTTCAACATCTGGTCCATGATTTGCCATTGCTCAAACCAGTTTATGGTTATCCATTAATAGATCCTCTGAGATTCCCATGGGGATGTACCACTGTAGTTATAAATACGCCATCCTCCAAGCTTAAGGGCCTGAATGAAAATGGGTGCAAGCGGAATCACTTCGAGCCGACTGTCTCTTCTCAGAATTCCTGGAAGGGCTGCTTCATCCTGAGATCTTCTTTTTGAACCCATAATATGGGATGAGTGTGCTGTGACAGAGTGGAAATATGTTGTGATGTACAGGTATTGCTGTGAGTTCTGACCTGCCAAGTGGTGCCAACTCCAGTTCTGGGCCACTGGAGGTGCTTGCTGGGCTGCAAACCTCAAGAAAATGATTACTGATGCATGCACTGATGATGTGGTCGCCGTTCGCTGGGTGAGGTCAGCACTTACAGTGATGACATCGCAGCTCGTTGCATGCATACACAGGCCCATATCGACTCCGACTTCATCACTGAGGCCACTGCCAACACCCGGACTGAGGGCATGCTTGTGGAGCCCCTACAGCACCGTCCTGATGCCTGTCGATGTCAGCGCCTCCCTCGCACCATCGCGGAGTCGATCACCAAGGTGGGTGACTTCGAGAAACGTATTGACACCGCACTGGCATATGGAACCGATGCTTCGCTGCCAATGCCACCTCACCTGCACAGCAAGGACTCGATGCCTTGCCTCCCCTATAAGGACTCAATGCCTTGCCTCCCCTGTGGCAGTAGGGAACTAAAACCACCTCTGCCCATCAGCGCCTCACCTCCGTGATGCTGTGCAATATCTTTCGTCTTCATCATTTTCCAAGGTACTGTTTTGGGGGTCCTTGTGAGTCCGTGGCTGCCGGCGCTGTACTGTGGATTTATTATTGTCAGGAAGTCGAGATTCCCCCAGTTGGAGCTATTGTCTTCTAAGAGCTATATTTTTACTGTAAACCTTTTTTAAGTGATATCTTGAGTTATGTATTTGGGATTTTTGTCACTTTGGTCTTGTTTAGTTTAGATAAAGATACTTTATTTGTTTAAACTGGTGTGGTTTCCCTTTTTGGTGTTTTCACTGAGTTACTGTGTGTTATGTACTAAAACTTTACACATTGCCTATGAGATATACCTGTCTGCTCGTGCCAAGCTACCAAGAGGATGAGCAGGAGTTATCTTGAGTGTGTAATCCGAATTATACTGACTGGAAGAAAGGGTCCACTCCATACTTTGACATGGTACATACCACTGCCAACTAGAGACTCCCATTTCTAACAGTGTATACCTGAGTGAATGGTTTGGGACACATTTTGAATGTCCCATCTATCATCCAGGTTTGACAATGGCTTGGATTTAGTAAGTTATGTGTTCTGTAGGAAATATTAGGATTCATCTATCATTGTTTAGGTTGTCATATAATGGGACGGGTTTGTCATTATGTGTAATTTTAAGTGTTCAGGTATTTTATAACTTGGTACCTTCTAGGGGCAGGAGGAGTATCGCTGGTGGCTTTTAGTTCATGCAATTAAATGTTTAAAGTGAGTATAGGTGGTAATTGGCCTGTGATGTGTTCGGGACTATATGGAGCATATCTTTTAGGATTTTAGTTGTGGGCTCCTGGGAGCTAGTGTCTGTCTCTCCTATATCCGGCAATACCTACCTTGCTGGCACATTTGGTGGGTGGTTGTGATCCCTTAGATTAATTACTACACCCTCTTTTGTAGTGTCCTTCTTATAGCATGCATTAGAATAATATTCAGTACATTCTCAATTGACATTTTCCATTGATGTACTTTCTTGGTTGTAGGTGTAGCCGTATTTACAACAATATGGCGCACCCCTGTATTTTCCTTAGGGCTGGCGCTAAAATGAGCTGCCTAGCACCAATGTAGGCACCTTTAGACCATAATGCAAGGTTGCATGTGTTGCAGGGAATGAATGTTTATGTGCAAAATGTTTTGCCTTCAACCATCCTGTTGTATTGACTTTGTTTTTTTGGGCTTTAGGACTCTGCATGCTTTACCATTGCTAACCAGTGCTAAAGTGCTAGTGCTCTCTCCTATAAACATAGATAAATTAGCTTACAACCAATTGACCTATTTAATTTATTATAAGTCCCTATTAAAGTGGTACAACGTGTACCCAAGACCCGTAATTCAAATGCTACTAGTGGGTATGCAACCCTTATTGAAACACACACGTAAGTAGCCCTGCACACATAAGGTCTACACCTTCCATTGCACCAAAGTTGCAGTTTTGAGCTGCCATTTCAACCTGCCCCAAAAAACTTTTGCGAGGCCTAAACCTTCCTTTTTTTAAATATATATGTCACCCCTAAGGTAGTCGCTGAACAGCCCAGAGGGCAGGGTGTAGTGTATTTAACCATTTGGACATGTAATTTAAAAATGTTCATGTCCTGGTAGCGAACAACTACATTTGTTTTTCACTACTGCAAGGTCAACCTCTTCCATAGGATAACATTGAATTACCGTATTACATTTAAATAAGTGATAACTTTCAATTGGGAGCAGGGAGAAAGTTCTAGTTTGGTATCTACAGAGTTTTAGTAATTAAAATCCCTCTTTATTGCTAAAGTCAGATTTTTTTCACAATTCTGAAAATGTCACTCTTAGAAAGTTGGGATTTTCTTTCCCTAACCATTTGGTGCCTGCAGCTTGATCCTGAGCCACGTGATCGGTTGTAGCTGGCAGTTGGTCTTTATGTAATTCTCCCAGACAGTGAGACAAAGGAAAGATAGGTGTTGGCAGAATGGGCCACACTGAGTTAACAAGGGGGAGGGTCTGTCACCTATCACCCTTGCATCCAACACTCTTCAGAACACTTCTGGACCTGTGAACTTTGTGAGGACAAAGGACTCTTGTGCTGCTGAATAGACTGCCACACTTCTGGACTGCTACCATGCTGTGCTGTCCTACTGCTCTCTTGCCCGGGTGAGAAGGACTGGATCCCAGAGTGACTCCAAAGGCTGGTTGGCTGGAATATTGATCAGAAGCCTCAAAGACAGAACAGGCTTTCAACAGCCTCGAACACAGCATCTGGACTCTGCCATCTGTGAGTCCTGCCCTCCCAAGAGTGCCACTCCAGTTGTGGACCCTTGGAAGTGAACGAATTTTGCAGAGTGTTATAAGAACATTTTACTTAGGGCTACTCTACCTATCACTGACAGTGGCAGCTTGATCCAGAACTGAACAGAGGCTGTAAGGACTTTCAATACTCTACCTATGCTCAGCTCATATTGTAGTGTAGACACCAATCATGTGTTTTCTGCAGACCCAGATAGCAGAAACTCCGGGTCTCCTATGGTATAACAACCGCAGGGAGATCTGATTCATCTGAGTCAACCAGGGCTGCAATGGGGTACTGCACAGTCTTGTGCCGATTAATGAAGAGCCCTGACACTGCCCCAAAGTCTGCAATCATCCATAAAGAAGAGGCACAGAGGGGGCGTGGCTTGAGCGCTGATGGCGGAGGTCGCCTAGTGCCTCGGCTCCGCGATCGAGCCCTCAATAATCCTGTTCCCGGGGGCACCCTGGGAAACCGGAACCCCACAAAGGAGACCCCTGGGACCCGTGCACCGCTCGGCGCAGTTGGGGGTCCGCGGCAGTCTTTGTGACGGAAGACAGACAGATCGAGAGGACCGTGCGGCGGAAGCCAAGATGGCGCCCGCTCTGTCCTGAATACTTCGGAGACGGCCGAGGACCCGGGAGCGACCGGCGCCCCCAGCACCCCCAGCGAGACAGACGATCCTTTCCCCACTGGGGGGACCCCGTGCAGACTGTCCACTAACGGCCCCTGAGGGCCGGGTGACGCCCGGCGGCTGGACGTGGAGTGCCCCAGACCGCTGCCGACAGCCGTTGCAGAGGAGCTGCGTGGAGGTGGGGTGAAGCGGACCACTCCTTGCCGCACGGAGTTTGCCGCGGCCGCCCGCCGCTCGGGTTCCTGGCTTGCTGGGGGGGCAGACCGAGCCCAAGTCACTGAAGGGAACTTTGAAGCGCCCTCACCACCCCCTGTTGCAGGGACACAGAGCGTGGCGCCGCGGTGCTCAGCCGAGGCGCCGGCTGACGGAGTGGAGACCGGGGGCTCTCTGAGAACACGCTGCTCCCCGAGCTTTCTCCGCGCCTGGCTGGGGGGGGCGGACCGAGCCCAAGTCGCTGCAGAGAATTTTGGAGCACCCCCACCACCCCCTGTTGCAGGGACACAGTGCGTTGCGCCGCGGTGCTCAGCCGAGGCGCCGGCTGACGACGCGGAGACCGGGGGCTCCCTGAGGGCACGCTGCTCCCCGAGCTTTCTCCACGCCTGTACAGGACCCTCCCTGCCCCTAAGACTGGGGCTGAGAACTTACGTCTGCCCACCACACTGAGGAAGAGGGGGACAATCGGACCGCCTACGTCGCGGTTCGCCGGCGGAGTTCGCCGTCGCGCTTTGCCTTACGGGCCCGGACCATCCCATCGGCGAACACTCCTCTTGACCGCCGACCGGGGCCCCGCTCTCCTCGGGGGCCTGCTGGTAGCCGAAGAGTGACAGTCCGAGGAGTGACGCTGTCTCTTGCGGCCGCGCCGCATCGGCGGAGACCCCCGGCTTGACCGTCCACCGATCCTGCTGAGGCCCTCCCGAAGACCCTGAACGATATGGGTAAACCGAGGGGACCTAAGGGTGGCGCCCAGACCGCCTCTGACGTGGAGCCGCCTGACAACGAAGAGCGCCTACACCCGGAGGGACCGGGGAGCCCACACATTCAAGAGCAGCTTGACAAAATCCTGCTGGCGATCACTGAGACTCGATCGGCCCTCCGAGAACACATTGCTCAAGTTGCGACGGGCTTGGGCTTGCTTAGAGCAGACCACGGTAAGCTCTCGGATAGGGTGAAGGAGGTAGAGAGTTCAGTGCGACACCTGGAACCGGTGCAGAAAACCTTGGACGCCACGGTGAAGGACGCCCTGTCCCGAATAGAAGTCCTAGAGAAGCGTGAGGAGGATGCGGAAGGGCGCAATCGGAGAAATAACATTCGGATAGTAGGCCTTCCAGAAAAAATTGAAGGTGAAGACATGGTGGCGTTCCTAGAAGATTGGCTACGGACGGTGGTGGTGCCGGAGGGGCTGTCCCCCTTCTATACCTTGGAACGAGTGCACAGAGTGCCGGCCAAGCCGCCGTTGCAAGGCCGACCCCCCGACCAGTGGTGGCGCGGCTACTCCATTTCCGCGACAGAGACTTCCTACTACAGGCCGCCAGGCAGAAGGGACCTTATCAGGTGGACAACAGCCGTGTGAACATTTTCCCGGACTATACATACGAGACGCAGAGACGTCGGTCCTCCTTCCTGGCCATCAAACGAGAACTACGTGCTGAAAGCATCCAATACTCCCTACTTTTTCCGGCACGGCTCCGCATCATCCTGGATGATTCCACCAAGTTCTTTGACACCCCGGACGATGCGTGTAGTTGGCTGGAATTGTACAGGGCTGGCAAAGATGGTTTTGGAACCTCTTCCCAATCCACGATGGAGGACATTCTACAGCGGAAACCTAAGAGGTTCCGACATCGCAGAGGCAGGACTACTCGTCCCTCTACGGTGGAAACTGAGGCGGAGCGGCGAGGTGCGCTGGAGATAATCTCTTCCATATCTGGCCCTCGGGGGGACCGTGGGACTGCACAATCGGAGCCTGGAGAGAGTGGGGGCCACTCGGACACGGAGGGATCTGAATCGGATAGCGTGAAGCTCCCTGTGGTCACCCCAGAGACAGCGGAAGACCTGCTCGATGAACAATGAAACGTTTGGGTGAGCCGGCTCTGATTGGGGGATGGGGGTGGGCGATTGACTGGGGGAGGTGGGACTCATAAGGGGACCTGATAGATAACTGACTGTGTGGAGGGTTGCGGGGATTACCTGCATAGGCCCTGATGGTGTAGGGCTCGATCGCAATGCAGCATTGTAGTGCGGGACCCCACATCGACGCTCGGCCCCCGTATTGCCCTTAAGGCACACCTGCGGTGGCTACCGTCAGGTTAGTACGAGGGTTTTTTTTTGAGGGTACAGTTTGGATGGGAACTAGATGGTACTATTTGGGACCTGTTCTGGGGGGTGGAGAGGGATTCATGTTTGAAAGTTGCTTTATTGTTGTTGAGGGGGGGACTCGTCATCGGTATGGATTTAACTGGGTGCTTGCCCATGATTGAGGTGTGCTCGGAGAGACAGAAAGACACGACATGGGACAATGGCTGATCTCTCAAATCTGAAATGCATCACTTGGAATGTGAGGGGTCTGCAGGCCATGTCCAGAAGACATAAAGTCCACGCTTACCTAGTGCGCAGAGGCATACAGATTGCGTTGCTGCAGGAAACACACCTCACCAAATCTGAGGGACTTGCGCTACAGCGTAGATGGCGAGGGCAGGTATACAACACCACGTACTCAGCTTATGCTAGAGGCGCGCTAATATGGATAAGAGCGAGGGTACCCTTACAGGTAGATAGTCACACTGTGGACCCGGAGGGGAGATACGTAGCACTAGCAGGGAAGTTAGGGGGAAGAGATGTGAACATTTGCTGCATTTATGCGCCTAACACGGACCAGCTCGCCTTTCTGTCCGCGCTATCGGGCTCCCTGGCCCGCTATCTATCGGGACCCGTCCTATTAGGGGGCGACTTCAATTCGGTGGTTGACGTTCACCTGGATAGATCTCATCCTCCCCTTCTGGACTCCCCGACCCATCGGGTGGCCAAGGGCAGGTTAGACTGGCAGACTAAGTGGGGACTAACGGATATCTGGCGGGCCCAACACCCGCATACCCGGGACTACTCCCATTTCTCCGGCATGCACGAGTTGCATGTGCGGTTGGATGGCCTGCTGGGGTCGAGAGAATTGGCTTCGTCGGCTGTGCGGTCTGAATACCTGACGAGGACGATCTCCGACCACAATCCGCTATTGATTGATATCCGGTGGCTCCAGAGTACTCCCTGTCTGCCGACCTGGAAATTACGTCCCGAGCTGCTGGAGGACCAGGTGTTCCGTAGTGAATTGGAAGACAAGATCACGGGATACTTTGAAACGAACGAGGGCACGACTGATGAGAGAGCCACGGAATGGGACGCCTTTAAGGTTGTGGTTAGGGGCTATTGTATAACGCAGAGAGTTGGAGTGCGTCGAGCAATCCTAGAAGATCTGGCTGGGGCTGATCGGTTACTCCGCGAGCTGGAAATTACCCGCCCGGGCCGCCCAGAGCTCCAACAACAGACCTTGGCGGCAAAGGAGGCGGTGGCCGTCGAGGTCGAGCGGCTGCGAAGCTATGACCACAAAGCTTACCTGACTAGATCGTTGGCTGAGGGCGATAAATCGGGAGCGCTGCTGGCTTGGCTTGCCAACCCAACGAGTCGTACTTCGCCTACTGTGGCCATGCGTACTGGGGAGGGAAAGGAGGTCTATACTCAGCCCGAGATCCTTAACTGCTATTGGAGTTACTATAAGCAGCTGTATCGCAGTCGATTGCCGCCGGATACTGCTCCGACTGACGCTTTCCTGCGCGATCTGCCAGTCCCCACTCTGGAACCTGAACAGGCGAAGGACTTGGGACGCGATGTGGAACTGGGTGAGATCAGAAGCGCCATAAAAAAGATGGCGCGAAAGAAGACCCCGGGCCTTGACGGGCTCCCAGTAGAGTTTTACTCCACATACATGGAACTCCTGGCCCCCAAGCTCCTGCGGGTTTACAGGGAAGCGAAGACCCTGGGACGCCTACCGGGCTCGATGCGTGAGGCCCTGGTGATACCTCTGCTTAAACCCGATCGCGGGGGCGCAGAGCCAGCGTCTTATAGACCGCTCTCAATGCTCACGGTCGACTATAAGATCTTGAGCAGCATATTGGCCGCACGACTGCTGGAACATATGGGCTCTCTAGTACATGTCGACCAGGCGGGCTTCATCCCCAGGCGTAATACTACGATGAACATCCGGCGTTTGTGTAGACTATTAGAGGGAGATCACACAGATGCTCCCGATCCCATGATTCTCTCGATTGACCTGGAGAAAGCCTTCGACAGTCTGGAGTGGGTCTACCTCCATAGGGTCCCGCGATGGACCACGGTGCTATATGCCTCGGCGGTGGCTAGGGTTTAATCGGGCCCGCTGATTTCTCAGCGATACCCCGTAGAACGAGGCACGAGACAAGGCTGCTCGCTATCCCCATTGTTATTCGCCCTTGCAGTAGAACCGCTGGCTATATCAATCCGCATGGGGGCACATTACAGGGGGTTGCAGTCTCCGTCGGGACACCAGTATATTTCCCTTTATGCTGACGACCTACTGCTTTTCCTCGAAGACGCTAGGACGGCCCTGTCCGGAGCTGATGCGGTGCTCACAGCTTTTGGTGAGGTGTCGGGGCTCCGGGTAAACTGGGCTAAGACTTGCCTGTTCCCAGTCCACAGCGATAGTCCTCAGCCGGACACTCACAGGGAGATCAGATGGGAGCCTGTTTGTTTTAAATACCTGGGGGTGCATGTTTACCATCACCCTGCTGATACGCTAGAGGGCAACATATGCAGAGGCATCCGGGCGCTTAAGGGTAGCATGTCCTTTTGGTCCACCCTACCCCTTTCAGTGGCGGGACGAATAGCACTACTGAAGATGGTTGCACTACCCCGCCTGCTATACTACTTCCGGACACTTCCGATCTGGATCCCTAGATCTAGCTTTCAGGGCCTGGATTCTATGATAGTGGTGTTCCTGTGGGGCTCGGGCCGCCGCAGAGTGGCGCTTAGGACCCTGCAGAGACCAAAAGTGGAGGGGGGCTGGCGGCGCCCGACTTTGAAACTTACTATTTGGCTGCCCAGCTACAGACCTATACCCAGGAGGTGGCGCGGGAGTTTCGTGGCCCGGAAGAGACACGAGGCAATGGCATACCCAGACATGTATTGTCATATATTGCGCTGCAACAGAGGCTCGATTCGAAAGACCTCACCCAGGAGAAACGCACCATACGCTCGTGCTGGAATCGAGTACATCACAAACTGGGAAGGCCGCGGCCTTATGCCCCGGAGATCCCGTTGGGAATGCTCACTGCATTGCCCCATGGCGGTGACTGGTCTCGACTGGGAGTTTGGGAGGAGACAGGTATATAGACCCTAGGAGACCTCTATGAAGACGGGGCGTTGCTGCCCTTCCAGGCACTCCTGGACCGCTACGACGTTCCTCGGGGCGATTTTTTGCTCCACGCGGCGGTCACAAGGGCACTCCAGGCACATTGGAAAACTGTTCATGAAGAACCACAGCTGTCTGCGGCGTGCCAGTACGTCATGATGTCTGCGGGAAAGGTTAAAGCATTGTCATGCTTATATTCCAGGATGATCAATGAGAGACTGACCCCCCTAGCGGTGCTTAAGACCCGCTGGGAAACTGACATAGGGAAGGAAATCCGGAGACCACGTGGGCCCAGCTGCTGCGTCGAGCCTGGAAGGGCACGCGTAGTGCCCGATTCCAACTGGTCCACTTCTATATATTGCATAGAGCCTATCTAACCCCGGAGAAGTTACAGAAATATTTCGCCCTGGAGACGGCAGCCTGCCCTAGATGCGGGACACTCGGAGCGGACCTTTTTCACATGCTATGGTCCTG
Organism: Lissotriton helveticus; assembly: GCF_964261635.1. NCBI lineage: Eukaryota > Metazoa > Chordata > Amphibia > Caudata > Salamandridae > Lissotriton > Lissotriton helveticus. The sequence goes on along the minus strand of NC_136069.1, from coordinate 1,065,371,594 downwards.
CTCTGTGCTGACCTCCTACTGGTTGTTTGTGGGAGACACGTTATCCGAAGTAACTGGGAGATCGGTGCGAATAGATGCAGCTGTAGGAATTCTACATTGGTTCCCACATACCCCCAAAAATAAGACTTCTGGCAAATTGATTGATTTGGGGTTGCTCCTGGCTAAACGGGAAATCACCAGACATTGGAAGGCGCGGGTTGGTCCAACAGGCACTAAATGGCGCAATGAACTTCTCAAGTGGGCGGGGAGTGAGAGCACGTTGAGATACCAGCAGGCGAGGCGACGACGAGATGAGCGAGCCCTGGAGGCAGCGCAAGCCTGGGAGACACTGGTGCAGGCCCTGCGCGACCATAACACACATACTGACTCTGATAGTGCTGATGAAGAACTGCCTAGGCCCCAATAACATACTATTGGTGAGATATACCCAATAGGAAGGACTAAGTCTCTTCTAACACGATATTTGACCGTATACTATATTACCGATGACGAGAGGGGAGGGGGGAGGGGGAAAGAGGAAAGGGGAGCGCCATTCGCTTCCATCAAACATCAGCGCTCTGTACCATTGAGACTGGAGATTCACTCCTCTGGGGGGATAGGACTGTTTGGGGAAGGAAGGGTGTTTTGTTTGGGTTGTTTGGAAAAGCAGAAGAGACTTATTCTTTTTCACCTGTTTTACACTGCCAGAATTTGGGGCTATTTACTGAACACTAGTGGCACATGCCGCCCGACCCCCGGGTTGTGGGCTAAATGGCAGTGTATAGTTATTTTACCAATACCGCCGACATTGATATGAATCGTCTGCCAAGTGTTCATAATGTGATTATATTTGTTTCCTGCAATAAAAACATATTTACAAAAAAAAAGAAGAGGCACAGAGCACTCCTGGTCTCTCACCCATATGCCCCAATCATGTAACTTGGCTCAAAGATGTATCGCCAGTGGCTCCATGGCAAGCGCAAACCGGAGCGGCGACAGTGGGATGCGAAAGGCATCAGACACTTCATTACCAACGCACACTCTCACACTGGGAGCCTTGTACAGGAGGTGCACCCATGCCAGGAACTCCTCACTAAGTCCCATACGGCGGAGGACCTCGCAGAGATATGCCCAGGACAAGGTGTTGAACACCTTTTCTATCTCTAAGGCTAATAATGCTGCTCTTATGTCAGTAGCTTGGGTTTCATGCCTCACAAGGGATATTCATCTCAAGATCATATGTGTACCTCTTCCCAGCATAAAGCCACATTGATCATAAGTGCATAATAGGTGCAGACCACCAAATCTAAAAGTATATTTCAAAAGGACTTTTTTAAGAAAAACAAACATGCATATTATTGTGTTGATGGGGTTTGGGTGAGTCAGCTTAAAGCTGGCAAGAGTGCTCTGTTTTCCACACTCATGGTTCAGGAAGTCCCATTCCCAGGTTTTCTCTCAGTGTAGCATGTATGCATAACTTGCCTAAAGGAATCCATAGTGACTATCTGGTACCTCCAGTCAACATTACGTCTTCAGCTTCTTCTTGTCATAATGGCCCTAAAGTAGGCAATATCACAGCCCTGGTCTGTACAAATCACCCTCTTCTGACTAATCATATTCATAATATTTCATAGAATGTAGCTGGTCTAAGGTACAAGCTATCATCCCTTGACTGGCAAACCTTAGTGACATCTGCTCAGATAATGTGCAACCCAAGAAACTTGGACTTAGGACAAAGTTCACATTGAGGGTATTGTTTAAGTGGCTACTGCAGCAACACCTTCAAGCACTGGGAGGGCTAGAGGTGGTTTAAGATTTTTTTCTCCATATTGCTTTCATTGGACATTATCAAGTCCTTTACCTAATCTCCCAGTTACCAATTTCTTCTTATAACTGTTAAAAAAAGATTGTCCTTTGCTAATTGCCAATTCTTATAATACCATCTCCGACTCTACTCGTTATTTGCTATCTGATTTCATTCATCCCTTCTTAGGTATTACAATACACAATCATTTGGGTTGGCAATTTTATTATTTCTAAGTGTTCTCTGCCACCCAAGAAAGTGTGTGGCATTACAGATGCTCCTGGGGCAGATGAGCTACACTTTCCACACAATACAAGGAGTGCCTTCAATAACTTTTGATTTTAAAATACTTTATCTCTTTTGGAAGATGAGGGTAACACTAAGGGGCCGATTATGATGTCGTTCGGAAACTGTTCCGAACAAATTGGTCTCGGAACCGTTTCCGACTAAATCGGGTTCTGCGAGTCTGAACGACAGTTAACGATGCTTCCCAACATCGTTCGGTCAGACTCGCATTGACTTCAATAGGAGCCAGTGTTCCGAATGAGAACACAGTTTCCGATTGAAAAAAGGGGTGGTTGGGGAAACCCGTGCAACCTGTGGCGGGCACCCATTGGTGCCTGCCACATTGTACATGGTTGGAATGAGGGGTCCCTTGGGTACCCCCACCGGCCCCAACCGGACGCCTCCGGATGAAGGGGGGCCTGCAACAGGCCCCCAAAGACAGATTCCGACAGCCGTTTAGTCTCAGGGCACCTAATCGGAACAGTTGTTCGAATTCATCGAAATCACTCACTCGCTCAGAAACCATGTCCATAGAGTTGTACGATTTGGCTACGAAAGCCCTGGGCTGTCTGAATGGCTTTCGGAACCCAATCGGACAGCCCGAACAGTTTCCGGGCATCATAATAGGTCATCTAGAAATGTGTTCGATTCGGTCGGAAACAAAGCTTCCTAATCCGATTCGGAGATACTGAATCCCATTCGGAGCCTTTCCGAATGACATCGTAATCTGCCCCTAGTGCTGGTTATTAATGTTGGAAGCCGGAGTCCCAGTCCCGCACCACTATCACCAAATGCGAGACCCGGGACTCCTCACTCAATGTTAGGCCAAGTAAGGACACCGTTTGAGATAGCCCTGCTCACCCCTTAGTAGCTTGACACGAGCAGCCAGGCCTATCTACAAGGCACGAATGAACAGTGTATGCAACCACACTCACAGCAACCCACTGGTGACACCACAAATGGACTCCACACGAGTTTGATAAAAACGAGTATAAACTTTTTATAAAAAGATATACGATCAGACCACACAATTCAAAATCCAACATATAATAAAGGGTAATATTCGTTCCAGCTGGCTGGTAGGTTCAAATCCCAACCACCGCTTTCAAAATGCTATGCTGGTCGCATTGCTAGAATCACACACGTTGCAATGGACAAACAATTGTGCGCTGCGTAATGACACAATCCTGTGCTGGGCAAAGGAGAAATAATACAATGCGTAACGATACACCCAGGTACCTTGCAATGGGAGAAATAAAGCAATGCGTACCGCTACAATCATGCACAGCGCAATGAAGGAATAATGCAATGCGTTATACCCCTATCACGTACTTTGCAATGAAGAAATAATGCAATGTCCACCGCTACGATCATGTACTTTGCAATTAAGGAATAATACAATGCGTAGCTACAATCGTACTTTGCAATGAAGAAATAATGCAATGCGGGCCGCTACAATCCTGTACTTTGCAATGGAGAAATAATGCAATGCTTAGCGCTACAATCGTGCACTTCGTTGTGCAGAAATAATGTCAGGCGTCATAAGACAGTCCAGGAGTTCATGAGCAGCAATATTGGCAATATGTATTACGACAGTCAGCCTCTTCGATAAGAGTTGCCTCCCACACGTATCAACGATGACATAAAGTACAGCTTCTCACTCTGGCCCCAGTACTGCCACTCCTCTGGTCACTATGGGCCCCAACCTGAGCCGCAGCAAGGGCTCACATCGCCAGAAAGACTGAGAGTCCGAGAGAGTGTCCCTCCGAGCCCGTACCCCGCCCAGGTAGTGTTCCGCGTTACCTGGGGGTGCGACCCCACTCCTTCAGAAAAGTGGGCCTTCCTTGCAGAACTTGCTCAATGGGCCTCAGTGCCTTGGCCTGGCAGCTCAGCTCCTTCGGGACTGCCGGTCCAGGCCACGATTGTTAGGAAGGTCTCAGGCGGCCGCAGGGCACACGTACCCCACGCCTCTGAGATTACGTTACTCCGGGTGCATGTTCTCAACAGAACCCTCCGGAGCAGTGGCAAAGTACCCAAAGCATTTAAATTGGCAACTCTATGTCAGGAAAACAGTCTAGGGGTAAAGCAAAAAGTTTAGGGAACTTTAGCCAAAAAGGCCAAGTCCTACAATTATCATACATTTCTCGGCAGGGGAGCAATTACCATTATATGTGATATTATACCTTGAGTAAATGGAATCCCAAATCTGGATAATTTTGCAACAAAACCGAATTCCCTCAATAATCATTACCGGCTGGTCCTTACAATACAGTTTCGAAATGGAGAGCACGTCAACCATAACACCATAAACTGCTCTGGGGTAGCAAGACCAAATGGACCATGCCTTAAATGGACCAGCATTGAACCAAGTCAGTTCAACAAAAAGATTACTGATACCAATAAGAAGTACCTTGAGCCCTGTTTATCCAAAATAGCCAACTACAGAGACATACAACTGGCAATTGAGAGGATAACTTACTTCTTACATTGAATGCTAGGAATATCAAGGCAGGTGCTTCTCCAAGAGATCGTTTCCTGGATGAATTACGTAGGAGGCAATACAAGGAGACACTGTCCACCAGGAAGAAGGCGTTACAAGAGGAGGCCTGGTCAAGGCTTGAAGAATCTACATCCACAAATAATACTGTCTTATTCAGGCAGACCATTTACTCTCCCATCCTGAAAGAGACCACAACTCCTTATTTAGCCTCACATGTATTGAGACAGGTATGGGTAGATTGATATTCTAGAATCAGCCATACTAGTCCACTACCCATGCCCTAAACCAAATATGTGCATACCACAGTGGGAACTGGGCACTAATGATCTGCCTGGAGGAAGTCACAAGGACTATTGAGAAAACTGTCAGTGGGAAAGCAACAGGACCAGATGGAATCCCGGTTGACATGTACAAATACCTACTGGGCTTATGGACCATTTTGACCCACATTGCTGCTGCCAATGGCTATATCCCAGCACCCTGGATGTAATCGCTGGTAATTACGAATTATAAAAAAAGGGTTCCAAGAGTGATTGCAAATGCTACCACCCCTTCTCCCTCCTGGACTCTTCCACGAAGATCCTTGGTAGAGTGATCTTAGAAAGACTGGAGCAATGGATTGAGGATAACAGAGTCCTCACAGAGTCACAATATGGGTTCAGGAGGGGGATGGGTACAGTAGACCGGTGTATTCATTTAGATCTTCTCATATGGAAATACACAAGGACCAGGACCAGCCATTTGCACTCATGTTTTGTTATCCAATCTAGTGGTTTTGGTTTAATAAATCACTCAATCATTTGGGAAACCTTGTCCTCTACGGGCGCTCCGCCAAACATTGTGTCATTGCTATCACAGTTATATAGGATTATGTCAGCTAGGGTGCATTATGGGCCAAATGGGAGCACTCTCCTCCATTTGGTATTTGTAGTATGGCAAGGGGGCATACTGGCACTCTTCCTGTTCTCTATTTTTATAAATGGTGTGGATGACATAATCCAGAAAGTGGCCGCCGATTCTCCACAAGTGGAAGGAAGGGTGGTCCCTGTTCTTCTCTATGCAGATAACTCTGTCCTCCTGTCATGGACCGCCAATGACCTGCAAAGACAGATGAACTGCTTTGCAGCCTTCATGAAGGGCAGGGACCTCCAAATCCATTTGAAGAAAACCTACATGATGATCTGCGAACACCAAATCAATGGCACACCAATGGAAAAGGTCACTTTCTTCTCTCCTGGGTATTTTCTTAAGCTCTAAGGGCTCCTGATCCAAGCACATAGAAAGTAACAAGCTGAAGATGACCCACACCTGTGAGGGCATTTGTCGGTTTGGCACTAAGTTAGGCTGTAAACTAATTCAGGAGATGTTCTCAATTTATAGAGTCAAATGGGTATCTGCAGCTACATACAGGGGTGAGTTATGGTGACTTGCAGGAACTAACATTCTGCAAATTCAAGAGAATATATTTCTTTGCCATCTGCTTGACACACAACATTCTACATCAATCTATATATTACATATAAAATTGGGCATGCACATGCTAGAAGGTATCTTAGAAGTTAGGCTCTTTCAGCTGTGGCATTCCATTAGGAGTAAAGAAGAGACTAGGGGCATTACTACTAGTTTGGTGTTCCAGTGGAATGCCGTACTGGCAGTGGTGGTCCGAGCATGGACAGCTCAACAGTCCAACCGCTGTATTGCAAGTTGGGTGGATTGGCTTTGCGAACACCACGGCTGAACCGCTGAGACTGCCAGCAGACCGCTGACCGTCTTGTTTACAGTCGGGTATAGGCAGCCTCCATAGGGCGGTTCACCGCCATCCATATTACGAGTTGCTTTGTCCATGAGCTGACAGCATCCTTCCGACCGTCTTCTTCAAGGTGACGGTGTGGAAGGATTTGAGGTGCGTATTCACCCCTTTCTTGTTCTTCCAGACAGAGTAGAAATGCATCCCTCTCTTCAGGCCCCCCTTTCACAGCAGGATCCTCACCCGAAGATCACGTCCCTGTGTGCGACAACCTACAGGCGAGTCCTTTTCATATTATATACCCATTTGTCAGGACTGCACATGTATGGACCAAACCCCAGCAATAGGTAGATTGTATTTTTTCACATGTATCATGCATATGTGTGCGTCCGACACATATGCAGTCGAAATGCACACACAGGAATTGATATATTAGGTAAAAGTGCTCACCACCACCACAAGATCTCCATATCCACACCTCCGGCACCGTGGTTAACTCGCAATACGATGGTCTTTGGACCGCCAGAGCCATGGGCTACTAGCGGGGGCAGACAGATGTCTCCGGCAGTCGGACCACTAAACTCATAATAAAGCCCTCAAGTCACCAAATCTGTTATAAGGGATTGTTTAGGTGCTGATAAAACACAGAGACTCCTGTAGCTCTCACATATCTCCAGACAGGTACCCCAACTAAATGGACCTCTATCATTGAATAAACCTGATGGCATAACATCCTATACTAGCTAGCTGAGAGCAGACGCTTCCCCTGCTTCTACTCACTTGAAAGATCGTTTTTTAACTCTGCCTATTGTGCACAATTTTAGAAATACTCCCCAAGCTGCTATTTTTAAATTGTTTTACTGTGTTCATTCGTTCATTCGTGCTGTGTTTGGGAATTGAATTGGGGGCGGTGTATTACGGCTACTACGGGGGACTCGAACCGGGGGCAGATTGCTCGGGACTGCACGCCTGAGACACCATTTTTCCTCCTGCGGGGCGGTCTAGTCGCTCTGGAGGGGATAAAGAGGGACGCTGCGCTAGCCCGTCTGTGCCCGTCAGCGTCCCTAAAGCGCCCGGTGCCGGAGATGCTGCCCGTTCGTTAGGAGATCACTGCGGTAAGAATGTACCGTTGCTCAGATACAGCAGAGATAGCCTGATGAAGATCGAGAACCGGAGTGAATGTTGTCCTTTGATGAAGCTACCTGCTGACTTGGAGCACTTGAGATGTGACACCTGCAACTGGGAGGCTGTTTGCTCTGGGAGAGAGGGAAGTGTCCTAGTGGAAAATGATTGCATTCCCATATTACAAGCACCCTCGTTGGTTTTTAGTGAGGAAAAGCTTAGGGCTATGCTTATCAATGCCAGATCTGTAAAGAAGCATGAATCCCACATTTTTGACTTGATTGTTGAAGCCAAGCCGGATATTTTGTACATTACCGAGACCTGGCTTCACGAGGGATCTAACCCCACTTTAGCGAACACCATACCCCCAAATTATAGGATAATTAGGAACGATAGATTGGGCAATAGAGGAGGAGGTGTAGCAATTATATTTAAGAACTCCCTCCCTTGCTCACCTATTCCTATCATTGGCCTCGAGGGTGCAGAAGGTTTAGGCTTTCTTCTATCAATCTCCGCCCACCAGTCCGTGGCTGGGGTAATTATCTATAGACCTCCAGGACCGGCGGGACGCGTTTTAGAGACCTGTGGCCATGTCATAGAACCTATTGCCACGAGATTCAGCCAATGTCTGGTACTTGGAGATTTTAATCTCCATTTTGATCAAAACGAAGACCCTGAACCCAAGAAGCTATGTGAATGTTTGGAAATTTTTAGTATGTCATCGTATGTAATATCTCCCACCCATGAAAAAGGGCATACTCTGGACCAGATCGTCTTCACATGTCATATTACCCTTGATGATCCCCTCCCCATTACATGGTCTGACCATTTTATATTAACATTTCAGATGGAGAAAGATACGTCCAGGTCTCTATCCAAGGTCGGGAAAAAAATAAGGAATTCAGATCTTTTAAACTTATTACACCCAACGCTTTGGTTGATATATTGAACTCTCATCCGATTCCTGGAGAAGGGTCCCTTGAAGACGTTACATTTAGTCTTGAGGAGTGGTTGCAGAACTGGGCATTGTATCTTGCCCCTCCAAGGGTACATAGAGAAAATATCTCCGCCCCTTGGTTTACAGAAGCCCTGAAGAAAAGTAAGAGTGCCTGTAAATGTTTGGAACGCATATGGAGGAAAAGCATTGATTCTGAAAGCAAACAGGCATATAAATTGGCACTTACAGCGCACTATCTTAAGGTACGCGAGGAGAAAAAGAGGTACCTGAACACTAACATTGATTTAGCCAGCAATAGTGGCAGGTAGCTTTTTAAGATAGTAAAGGACTTTGTTTCACCTATACTCACCCAAAGACCTTTCGCTCCTACCCTCGATTGGACCATTCAGATTTTTGAATTTTTTCACAACAAGATTAAGACTATTCAAGAGACCTTTGATTTGCCGGTTGCTCTGAATCGGAACGATAGATTCCTTCCGAAGGAAGATCTCAGTGAAGAATTACTGCTGGAGTTCCCTTTGATGTCTCTGGATACTTCACTTACTATTATGAAGACATAAAAATCTGGTTCCCCTATAGATCCTTGTCCAGCCAAGATAGTAGCTGGTGTCGCTGAAGTTTTAAATCCTGCTGTGAATAAAGTCCTGAACCTTTCCTTGTCTAGTGGACAGGTCCCGGCCAGATGGTAAGTGGGAAAAATTATACCTCTTCTGAAGAAGCCTTCAGCGGATCCTTTGGTGGCCAGTAATTATAGGCCCCTTACATTGCTCCCTTTTTTCGCCAAAACCTTGGAGAAGCATGTAAATAAGGTTATCACAAAGTTTATTGAGGCCACCAATGTTCTTCACTCCAGCCAATCGGGTTTCAGGGCTAATTAAAGCACTGAAACCGCTTTACTTGAGGTCTCAGAAAATATCAAAGGTACGCTGGATCGAGGGGGTAAAGCAGGCTTGATACTGCTGGACCTCTCTGCAGCTTTTGATACCGTGCCCCATGGGCGACTCCTTCAGAGGCTGGAGGAATGTGGGATCGGGGGCACGGTTTTAAGGCATTTTTCTTCCTTTTTGGAGGGCCGTCAGCAGGCGGTTTGGGCACCTCCCTTTACAGCGGATATCCCTGCACTGAGTGTGGGAGTGCCCCAGGGCTCAGTGTTGATCCCCACTCTGTTTAATATATATATGTCACCTCTGGCTCCATTGGCTGAGAGTTTAGGGGCTAAGGTTCTTACCTATGCCGACGACTCACAACTTCTGTTCACTTATGAAAAAGGTGAGCCTTTTGATGAAAACCAAATATTTCTGTGTCTGAGTGCCGTGTTCGATTGGTTCCGTGGGAACCAATTATCCTGTAATTCCGCTAAAACGGAAATTATTTTTTTCGGTCATACCCAGGTAAAGAATGGCGGAAATGGTGGCCATCGGATCAACCGGCTCCTGCTAGTCCTGTCACTACGGTTAAAAACTGTGAGTGATGATGGACTCAGATCTCTCTACGAAGACACAGGTGCAGTCAGTGGCTGGAATGTGTTTTAGGATGCTAAAAATGATGAGGAATTTCCTACTATTGCTACCATTGGGCCATAGAAAGACAGTGGTCCAGGTCTTGATAATGTCTAGGCTGGACTATGCCAATGTACTCTATTTGGGCATCCCTGAGTACTTACTGAACCGTCTTCAGGTTGTTCAGAATTCAGCCGCCAGAGCAGTTTCCATGGTTGGGCCCAGAACCCACATGCCGAAGCATCTGAAAACACTTCACTGGTCTCTCACCCATATGCCCCAATCTTGTAACTTGGCTCAAAGATGTATCGCCAGTGGCTCCATGGCGAGCGCAAACCGGAGCGGCGACAGTGGGATGCGAAAGGCATCAGACACTTCATTACCAACGCACACTCTCACACTGGGAGCCTTGTACAGGAGGTGCACCCATGCCAGGAACTCCTCACTAAGTCCCATACGGCGGAGGACCTCGCAGAGATATGCCCAGGACAAGGTGTCGAACACCTTTTCTATCTCTAAGGCTAATAATGCTGCTCTTATGTCAGTAGCTTGGGTTTCATGCCTCACAAGGGATATTCATCTCAAGATCATATGTGTACCTCTTCCCAGCATAAAGCCACATTGATCATAAGTGCATAATAGGTGCAGACCACCAAATCTAAAGGTATATTTCAAAAGGACTTTTTTAAGAAAAACAAACATGCATATTATTGTGTTGATGGGGTTTGGGTGAGTCAGCTTAAAGCTGGCAAGAGTGCTCTGTTTTCCACACTCATGGTTCAGGAAGTCCCATTCCCAGGTTTTCTCTCAGTGTAGCATGTATGCATAACTTGCCTAAAGGAATCCATAGTGACTATCTGGTACCTCCAGTCAACATTACGTCTTCAGCTTCTTCTTGTCATAATGGCCAATAAAGTAGGCAATATCACAGCCCTGGTCTGTACAAATCACCCTCTTCTGACTAATCATATTCATAATATTTCATAGAATGTAGCTGGTCTAAGGTACAAGCTATCATCCCTTGACTGGCAAACCTTAGTGACATCTGCTCAGATAATGTGCAACCCAAGAAACGTGGACTTAGGACAAAGTTCACATTGAGGGTATTGTTTAAGTGGCTACTGCAGCAACACCTTCAAGCACTGGGAGGGCTAGAGGTGGTTTAAGATTTTTTTCTCCATATTGCTTTCATTGGACATTATCAAGTCCTTTACCTAATCTCCCAGTTACCAATTTCTTCTTATAACTGTTAAAAAAAGATTGTCCTTTGCTAATTGCCAATTCTTATAATACCATCTCCGACTCTACTCGTTATTTGCTATCTGATTTCATTCATCCCTTCTTAGGTATTACAATACACAATCATTTGGGTTGGCAATTTTATTATTTCTAAGTGTTCTCTGCCACCCAAGAAAGTGTGTGGCATTACAGATGCTCCTGGGGCAGATGAGCTACACTTTCCACACAATACAAGGAGTGCCTTCAAAGACTTTTGATTTTAAAATACTTTATCTCTTTTGGAAGATGAGGGTAACACTAAGGGGCCGATTATGATGTAGTTCGGAAACTGTTCCGAACAAATTGGTCTCGGAACCGTTTCCAACTAAATCGGGTTCTGCGAGTCTGAACGACAGTTAACGATGCTTCCCAACATCGTTCGGTCAGACTTGCATTGACTTCAATAGGAGCCAGTGTTCCGAATGAGAACACAGTTTCCGATTGAAAAAAGGGGTGGTTGGGGAAACCCGTGCAACCTGTGGCGGGCACCCATTGGTGCCTGCCACATTGTAAATGGTTGGAATGAGGGGTCCCTTGGGTACCCCCACCGGCCCCAACCGGACGCCTCCGGATTAAGGGGGGCCTGCAACAGGCCCCCAAAGACAGACAGATTCCGACAGCCGTTTAGTCTCAGGGCACCTAATCGGAACAGTTGTTCGAATTCATCGAAATCACTCACTCGCTCAGAAACCATGTCCATAGAGTTGTACGATTTGGCTACGAAAGCCCTGGGCTGTCTGAATGCCTTTCGGAACCCAATCGGACAGCCCGAACAGTTTCCGGGCATCATAATAGGTCATCTGGAAATTTATTTATTTATTATGCAACTTATAACGCGCAGACTAAACCCGAAGGTATCAAGGCGCCTATCAAAATCAATGAACAAAATATACAGAGCCCCACTAGGGGTAGGCACGTGTAAAGAGGTGAGTCTTAAGCGCGGATCTAAAAGTTTGCAGAGAGGGACTGGATCTTACTTCCAAAGGGAGGGCATTCCACCACTTGGGTGCCAGGAAGGAGAAGGCCTTACCTCCCCATCTTGCCTTTCTGACACGAGGTACAGAGAGGAAAAGTTTGTGACTGGAGCGAAGATTCCTACTGGGGTTATGCCGAGAAAGAATGGATCCCATGTTTGTAGGGCTGGGTTTAGCTAACGCTTTATACACCAAACACATGGATTTGAAAAGGATCCGGTATTCGACGGGGAGCCAGTGCAGTTGTTTTCGGGCTTCAGTGGCAGAGGCACGTTTTGGTAGGTCAAGAGCAAATCTCGCTGCCGCGTTCTGGACCACCTGCAGGCGCTGTAGGAGACTCTTATTCAGCCCTGCATACAGCGCATTGCAGTAATCCAGTCGCGAACCCAAAAGAGCGACAGCAAGTTGCTTTCTTGCCTGGGGTGACAGAAAGTGCCTGATTTTCCTCAGAATGTGGATAATCCCCCAGCAGGTCGAAACAGTCCTGTTGACCTGTTGGCACATACTAAGGTTGGGGTCGATCATAACACCCAGGTTTTTTGCTGATAAGGTGGGCTCGGGACATACGCCCAGCGAGCTCGGCCACCACTCCGCCGACCAGATCGGTTCCTTTCCTCCAAAGACCATCACCTCCGTCTTCTCCCCGTTCAGTTTTAGTGAATTGTGGATCATCCACTGGCCAACTGCCTCCATGCAAGATCTAAAATTGGCGGCAGTTGACGTAGCTGGCTGGGAGAGAGAGACTAAGATCTGGGTGTCGTCCGCATAGGAAACTACCTCCATCCCAAAAGATCTAATGAGTCTGGCAAGGGGGGTCACATAGATATTAAAAAGGGTAGGACTAAGCGCAGACCCTTGGGGGACCCCACATTGCACAGACAGGGATGGAGATAGAAACGGTCCCAGCATTATCCTTTGTTCTCTATGGTCGAGAAAAGAGGAAAGGAGTCCCAGAGCAGGCCCGCGGACCCCAATCTCCCTCAGGCGAGATGTTAACACCACAGGAGACAGGGTATCGAAGGCCGCCGTGAGGTCTAGAAGGATCAGGAGGGAGGTCTGACCCTCATCAACTCTAGTGCGGATTTTATCCAGCACTATGGTGAGGGCAGACTCGGTGCTATGTTCCCTCCTGAAACCATGCTGGGAGAGATCCAAACAGCCCGAGCTCTCCACAAATGTAGCCAGATGTTTATTTAAATGGGCTTCGAGCATCTTTGCGGGAGCCGGGAGCAGTCAAATGGGGCGAAAGTTCTTCAACACCCCGGGGTCCAGAGAAGGCTTTTTAAGCAGAGGTTTTACTACAGCATTCTTCCACTGCTGGGGAAAGATGCCTTCCTTCATCGCTCTGTTCATGATGTCAACCAGAGGAGGGAGGAGAGATTCTCTGCACTGCTTGAGGATCTTTAGCGGGCAGACATCCAACGGAGAGCCAGATTTGGTTTTATCAAGCAGGATTTCAAGATCCTGACAGGAAAGGGGAGGAAAGGAAGTCAAATCCTGATGTTCCTGCCGCGAGAGCAATCTTTGGATTAAACAGGCGGGCCAGTGCATCTGGCCTGTTGATAACTCTGCACTGGCTTCCCATCCGGAAACGGATTGCCTTCAAGGCTTTGACTCTGGCCTACAAAGCTCTCCACTTGGTGGGAGCTAAATACCTTCAAAAAAGACTGGTCTTTTATCAACCGACTAGGTCCTTGAGGTCAGAATCTCTGTTTTTGGCGGTCGTCCCGCGTGTGCAGAGAGCGCGCCTGGGAGGTCGCTCCTTTGGTCTGCTGGCACCACAGTTGTGGAATTCCTTGCCGCTCGCCCTCCGGGGAGCTTCTAGTCTCTTTGCTTTTAGAAAAGGTTTGAAAACCTGGTTGTTCACTCAGTAGCCGGTTTTCTGTTTGCATTTGTTCTGTATTTCTGTTTTTTTCTTTTATTCAGTGTTATGTTATTATGTGGCAGCCTTCCTTCTCCAATAAAAGCGCCGGGACACTCTTTTTGAGTAGCCGTGCGCTATATAAAAGAATAAATAACATAACATAACATAACATGTTGAGAGGATTCAGCAACGCTGGGCTCAGGGAGAGCAGGCAGCAGAGGAACGGCGGTCAGGGATTTTTGGACCTCCAGAGCAGCATAGATGTCGGCGATTTTTGACTGAAAATGTGTTCGATTCGGTCGGAAACAAAGCTTCCTAATCCGATTCGGAGATACTGAATCCCATTCGGAGCCTTTCCGAATGACATCGTAATCTGCCCCTAATGCTGGTTATTAATGTTGGAAGCCAGAGTCCCAGTCCCGCACCACTATCACCAAATGCGAGACCCGGGACTCCTCACTCAATGTTAGGCCAAGTAAGGACACCGTTTGAGATAGCCCTGCTCACCCCTTAGTAGCTTGACACGAGCAGCCAGGCCTATCTACAAGGCACGAGTGAACAGTGTATGCAACCACACTCACAGCAACCCACTGGTGACACCACAAATGGACTCCACACGAGTTTGATAAAACGAGTATAAACTTTTTATAAAAAGATATACGATCAGACCACACAATTCAAAATCCAACATATAATAAAGGGTAATATTCGTTCCAGCTGGCTGGTAGGTTCAAATCCCAACCACCGCTTTCAAAATGCTATGCTGGTCGCAATGCTAGAATCACACACGTTGCAATGGACAAACAATTGTGCGCTGCGTAATGACACAATACTGTGCTGGGCAAAGGAGAAATAATACAATGCATAACGATACACCCAGGTACCTTGCAATGGGAGAAATAAAGCAATGCGTACCGCTACAATCATGCACAGCGCAATGAAGGAATAATGCAATGCGTTATACCCCTATCACGTACTTTGCAATGAAGAAATAATGCAATGTCCACCGCTACGATCATGTACTTTGCAATTAAGGAATAATACAATGCGTAGCTACAATCGTACTTTGCAATGAAGAAATAATGCAATGCGGGCCGCTACAATCCTGTACTTTGCAATGGAGAAATAATGCAATGCTTAGCGCTACAATCGTGCACTTCGTTGTGCAGAAATAATGTCAGGCGTCATAAGACAGTCCAGGAGTTCATGAGCAGCAATATTGGCAATATGTATTACGACAGTCAGCCTCTTCGATAACAGTTGCCTCCCACACGTATCAACGATGACATAAAGTACAGCTTCTCACTCTGGCCCCAGTACTGCCACTCCTCTGGTCACTATGGGCCCCAACCTGAGCCGCAGCAAAGGCTCACATCGCCAGAAAGACTGAGAGTCCGAGAGAGTGTCCCTCCGAGCCCGTACCCCGCTCAGGTAGTGTTCCGCGTTACCTGGGGGTGCGACCCCACTCCTTCAGAAAAGTGGGCCTTCCTTGCAGAACTTGCTCAATGGGCCTCAGTGCCTTGGCCTGGCAGCTCAGCTCCTTCGGGACTGCCGGTCCAGGCCACGATTGTTAGGAAGGTCTCAGGCGGCTGCAGGGCACACGTACCCCACGCCTCTGAGATTACGTTACTCCGGGTGCATGTTCTCAACAGAACCCTCCGGAGCAGTGGCAAAGTACCCAAAACATTTAAATTGGCAACTCTATGTCAGGAAAACAGTCTAGGGGTAAAGCAAAAAGTTTAGGGAACTTTAGCCAAAAAGGCCAAGTCCTACAATTATCATACATTTCTCGGCAGGGGAGCAATTACCATTATATGTGATATTATACCTTGAGTAAATGGAATCCCAAATCTGGATAATTTTGCAACCAAACCGAATTCCCTCAATAATCATAACCGGCTGGTCCTTACAATACAGTTTCGAAATGGAGAGCACGTCAACCAGAACACCATAAACTGCTCTGGGGTAGCAAGACCAAATGGACCATGCCTAAAATGGACCAGCATTGAACCAAGTCAGTTCAACAAAAAGATTACTGATACCAATAAGAAGTACCTTGAGCCCTGTTTATCCAAAATAGCCAACTACAGAGACATACAACTGGCAATTGAGAGGATAACTTACTCTATTAATGACCATCTTACATTGAATGCTAGGAATATCAGGGCAGGTGCTTCTCCAAGAGATCGTTTCCTGGATGAATTACGTAGGAGGCAATACAAGGAGACACTGTCCACCAGGAAGAAGGCGTTACAGGAGGAGGCCTGGTCAAGGCTTGAAGAATCTACATCCACAAATAATACTGTCTTATTCAGGCAGACCATTTACTCTCCCATTCTGAAAGAGACCACAACTCCTTATTTAGCCTCACATGTATTGATACAGGTATGGGTAGATTGATATTCTAGAATCAGCCATACTAGTCCACTACCCATGCCCTAAACCAAATATGTGCATCACACAGTGGGAACTGGGCACTAATGATCTGCCTGGAGGAAGTCACAAGGACTATTGAGAAAACTGTCAGTGGGAAAGCAACAGGACCAGATGGAATCCCGGTTGACATGTACAAATACCTACTGGGCTTATGGACCATTTTGACCCACATTGCTGCTGCCAATGGCTATTTCCCAGCACCCTGGATGTAATCGCTGGTAATTACGAATTATAAAAAAAGGGTTCCAAGAGTGATTGCAAATGCTACCACCCCTTCTCCCTCCTGGACTCTTCCACAAGATCCTTGGTAGAGTGATCTTAGAAAGACTGGAGCAATGGATTGAGGATAACAGAGTCATCACAGAGTCACAATATGGGTTCAGGAGGGGGTTGGGTACAGTAGACCGGTGTATTCATTTAGATCTTCTCATATGGAAATACACAAGGACCAGGACCAGCCATTTGCACTCATGTTTTGTTATCCAATCTAGTGGTTTTGGTTTAGTAAATCACTCAATCATTTGGGAAACCTTGTCCTCTACGGGCGCTCCGCCAAACATTGTGTCATTGCTATCACAGTTATATAGGATTATGTCAGCTAGGGTGCATTATGGGCCAAATGGGAGCACTCTCCTCCATTTGGTATTTGTAGTATGGCAAGGGGGCATACTGGCACTCTTCCTGTTCTCTATTTTTATAAATGGTGTGGATGACATAATCCAGAAAGTGGCCGCCGATTCTCCACAAGTGGAAGGAAGGGTGGTCCCTGTTCTTCTCTATGCAGATAACTCTGTCCTCCTGTCATGGACCGCCAATGACCTGCAAAGACAGATGAACTGCTTTGCAGCCTTCATGAAGGGCAGGGACCTCCAAATCCATTTGAAGAAAACCTACATGATGATCTGCGAACACCAAATCAATGGCACACCAATGGAAAAGGTCACTTTCTTCTCTCCTGGGTATATTCTTAAGCTCTAAGGGCTCCTGATCCAAGCACATAGAAAGTAACAAGCTGAAGATGACCCACACCTGTGAGGGCATTTGTCGGTTTGGCACTAAGTTAGGCTGTAAACTAATTCAGGAGATGTTCTCAATTTATAGAGTCAAATGGGTATCTGCAGCTACATACAGGGGTGAGTTATGGTGACTTGCAGGAACTAACATTCTGCAAATTCAAGAGAATATATTTCTTTGCCATCTGCTTGACACATAACATTCTACATCAATCTATATATTACATATAAAATTGGGCATGCACATGCTAGAAGGTATCTTAGAAGTTAGGCTCTTTCAGCTGTGGCATTCCATTTGGAGTAAAGAAGAGACTAGGGGCCTTACTACTAGTTTGGTGTTGCAGTGGAATGCCGTACTGGCAGTGGTGGTCCGAGCATGGACAGCTCAACAGTCCAACCGCTGTATTGCAAGTTGGGTGGATTGGCTTTGCGAACACCACGGCTGAACCGCTGAGACTGCCAGCAGACCGCTGACCGTCTTGTTTACAGTCGGGTATAGGCAGCCTCCATAGGGCGGTTCACCGCCATCCATATTACGAGTTGCTTTGTCCATGAGCTGACAGCATCCTTCCGACCGTCTTCTTCAAGGTGACGGTGTGGAAGGATTTGAAGTGCGTATTCACCCCTTTCTTGTTCTTCCAGACAGAGTAGAAATGCATCCCTCTCTTCAGGCCCCCCTTTCACAGCAGGATCCTCACCCGAAGATCACGTCCCTGTGTGCGACAACTTACAGGCGAGTCCTTTTCATACTATATACCCATTTGACAGGACTGCACATGTATGCACCAAACCCCAGCAATAGGTAGATTGTATTTTTTCACATGTATCATGCATATGTGTGCGTCCGACACATATGCAGTCGAAATGCACTCACAGGAATTGATATATTAGGTAAAAGTGCTCACCACAAGATCTCCATATCCACACCTCCGGCACCGTGGTTAACTCGCAATACGATGGTCTTTGGACCGCCAGAGCCATGGGCTACTAGCGGGGGCAGACAGATGTCTCCGGCAGTCGGACCACTAAACTCATAATAAAGCCCTCAAGTCACCAAATCTGTTATAAGGGATTGTTTAGCTGCTGACAAAACACAGAGACTCGTGTAGCTCTCACATATCTCCAGACAGGTACCCCAACTAAATGGACCTCTATCATTGAATAAACCTGATGGCATAACATCCTATACTAGCTAGCTGAGAGCAGACCCTTCCCCTGCTTCTACTCACTTGAAAGATCGTTTTTTAACTCTGCCTATTTTGCACAATTTTAGAAATACTCCCCTAGCTGCTATTTTTAAATTGTTTTACTGTGTTCATTTGTTCCTTTGTGCTGTGTTTTGGAATTGAATTGGGGGCGGTGTATTACGGCTACTACGGGGGACTCGAACTGGGGGCAGATTGCTCGGGACTGCATGCCTGAAACGCCGTTTTTCCTCCTGCGGGGCGGTCTAGTCGCTCTGGAGGGGATAAAGAGGGACGCTGCGCCAGCACGCATGACCCTAGCTGAGAGCAGACGCTTCCCTTGCTACTACTCACTTGAAAGATCGTTTTTTAACTCTGCCTATTTTGCACAATTTTAGAAATACTCCCCTAGCTGCTATTTTTAAATTGTTTTACTGTGTTCATTCGTTCATTCGTGCTGTGTTTGGGAATTGAATTGGGGGCGGTGTATTACGGCTATTACGGGGGACTCGAACCGGGGGAAGATTGCTCGGGACTGCACGCCTGAGACACCATTTTTCCTCCTGCGGGGCGGTCTAGTCGCTCTGGAGGGGATAAAGAGGGACGCTGTGCTAGCCCGTCTGTGCCCATCAGCGTCCCTAAAGCGCCCGGCGCCGGAGATGCTGCCCGTTCGTTAGGAGATCACTGCGGTAAGAATGTACCGTTGCTCAGATACAGCAGAGATAGCCTGATGAAGATCGAGAACCGGAGTGAATGTTGTCCTTTGATGAAGCTACCTGCTGACTTGGAGCACTTGAGATGTGACACCTGCAACTGGGAGGCTGTTTGCTCTGGGAGAGAGGGAAGAGTCCTAGTGGAAAATGATTGCATTCCCATATTACAAGCACCCTCGTTGGTTTTTAGTGAGGAAAAGCTTAGGGCTATGCTTATCAATGCCAGATCTGTAAAGAAGCATGAATCCCACATTTTTGACTTGATTCTTGAAGCCAAGCCGGATATTTTGTACATTACCGAGACCTGGCTTCACGAGGGATCTAACCCCACTTTAGCGAACACCATACCCCCAAATTATAGGATAATTAGGAACGATAGATTGGGCAATAGAGGAGGAGGTGTAGCAATTATATTTAAGAACTCCCTCCCTTGCTCACCTATTCCTATCATTGGCCTCGAGGGTGCAGAAGGTTTAGGCTTTCTTCTATCAATCTCCGCCCACCAGTCCGTGGCTGGGGTAATTATCTATAGACCTCCAGGACCGGCGGGACGCGTTTTAGAGACCTGTGGCCATGTCATAGAACCTATTGCCACGAGATTCAGCCAATGTCTGGTACTTGGAGATTTTAATCTCCATTTTGATCAAAACGAAGACCCTGATCCCAAGAAGCTATGTGAATGTTTGGAAATTTTTAGTATGTCATCGTATGTAATATCTCCCACCCATGAAAAAGGGCATACTCTGGACCAGATCGTCTTCACATGTCATATTACCCTTGATGATCCCCTCCCCATTACATGGTCTGACCATTTTATATTAACATTTCAGATGGAGAAAGATACGTCCAGGTCTCTATCCAAGGTCGGGAAAAAAATAAGGAATTCAGATCTTTTAAACTTATTACACCCAACGCTTTGGTTGATATATTGAACTCTCATCCGATTCCTGGAGAAGGGTCCCTTGAAGACGTTACATTTAGTCTTGAGGAGTGGTTGCAGAACTGGGCATTGTATCTTGCCCCTCCAAGGGTACATAGAGAAAATATCTCTGCCCCTTGGTTTACAGAAGCCCTGAAGAAAAGTAAGAGTGCCTGTAAATGTTTGGAACGCATATGGAGGAAAAGCATTGATTCTGAAAGCAAACAGGCATATAAATTGGCACTTACAGCGCACTATCTTAAGGTACGCGAGGAGAAAAAGAGGTACCTGACCACTAACATTGATTTAGCAAGCAATAGTGGCAGGTAGCTTTTTAAGATAGTAAAGGACTTTGTTTCACCTATAGTCACCCAAAGACCTTTCGCTCCTACCCTCGATTGGACCATTCAGATTTTTGAATTTTTTCACAACAAGATTAAGACTATTCAAGAGACCTTTGATTTGCCGGTTGCTCTGAATCGGAACGATAGATTCCTTCCGAAGGAAGATCTCAGTGAAGAATTACTGCTGGAGTTCCCTTTGATGTCTCTGGATACTTCACTTACTATTATGAAGACATAAAAATCTGGATCCCCTATAGATCCTTGTCCAGCCAAGATAGTAGCTGGTGTCGCTGAAGTTTTAAATCCTGCTGTGAATAAAGTCCTGAACCTTTCCTTGTCTAGTGGACAGGTCCCGGCCAGATGGAAAGTGGGAAAAATTATACCTCTTCTGAAGAAGCCTTCAGCGGATCCTTTGGTGGCCAGTAATTATAGGCCCATTACAGTGCTCCCTTTTTTCGCCAAAACCTTGGAGAAGCATGTAAATAAGGTTATCACAAAGTTTATTGAGGCCACCAATGTTCTTCACTCCAGCCAATCGGGTTTCAGGGCTAATTAAAGCACTGAAACCGCTTTACTTGAGGTCTCAGAAAATATCAAAGGTACGCTGGATCGAGGGGGTAAAGCAGGCTTGATACTGCTGGACCTCTCTGCAGCTTTTGATACCGTGCCCCATGGGCGACTCCTTCAGAGGCTGGAGGAATGTGGGATCGGGGGCACGGTTTTAAGGCATTTTTCTTCCTTTTTGGAGGGCCGTCAGCAGGCGGTTTGGGCACCTCCCTTTACAGCGGATATCCCTGCACTGAGTGTGGGAGTGCCACAGGGCTCAGTGTTGAGCCCCACTCTGTTTAATATATATATGTCACCTCTGGCTCCGTTGGCTGAGAGTTTAGGGGCTAAGGTTCTTACCTATGCCGACGACTCACAACTTCTGTTCACTTATGAAAAAGGTGAGCCTTTTGATGAAAACCAAATATTTCTGTGTCTGAGTGCCGTGTTCGATTGGTTCCGTGGGAACCAATTATCCTGTAATTCCGCTAAAACGGAAATTATTTTTTTCGGTCATACCCAGGTAAAGAATGGCGGAAATGGTGGCCATCGGATCAACCGGCTCCTGCTAGTCCTGTCACTACGGTTAAAAACTGTGAGTGATGATGGACTCAGATCTCTCTATGAAGACACAGGTGCAGTCAGTGACTGGAATGTGTTTTAGGATGCTAAAAATGATGAGGAATTTCCTACTATTGCTACCATTGGCCCATAGAAAGACAGTGGTCCAGGTCTTGATAATGGTTAGGCTGGACTATGCCAATGTACTCTATTTGGGCATCCCTGAGTACTTACTGAACCGTCTTCAGGTTGTTCAGAATTCAGCCGCCAGAGCAGTTTCCATGGTTGGGCCCAGAACCCACATGCCGAAGCATCTGAAAACACTTCACTGGCTATCAGTAAGGAACAGAGTCGCTTTTAAGTCACTTGTGTTGGCCTTTAAGGCTCTGAATAACAGTGGGGCCCAGTATATCAGGTAAATAATATTGCCCTATAATCTAACCAGGGCCCTGAGATCATCAACCCAACGGTAAACATCCTTTACAACGCAACTTTTACATCGCAGAGCCTTTACAACGCAACCATTACAACGCAAACTATTACAACGCATTGCTCTGGGGGGCGCTCTAGGATAGGGAGTAGGTTAATTTACTATCCAATAACCTTCCCTAGTGTCCACGGGGACTGGAGTTGGAATAGTAAATTAAACTATTCACTATCCAGCACCCCAAAGCACTATGCGTTGTAATGGACTGCGTTGTAATACTTGCGTTGTAAAGGCATGCGATGTAAAAGCATGCGTTGTAATGTCATACATCCCAACCCAACATTTGCTGCAGGTGCCTAAATTCTGCTTGGCCAGGAAGTGTGGACGCTCCTTCCAGGTGGTAGTGAGCAGAATATGGAACAGGCTCCCGTTGTCTCTAAGACAAGAAGCAGACCTCCTGAGCTTCCGACGCCAGCTGAAAACCTGGCTGTTCCATCAATAATTCGAGTTTAGTATGAATAGGAGTAAACGTTGGCCTCTCTCTTCTGGATCTTTTTCAGCGCCGGGACACTCCTTGGAGTAGCCGTGCGCTTGTACAAACACCCTATAACATTAACATAACATTAACATTAACAACATTAAAAGAGAATTAAAACTTTAATTTAACAAAAAATGGCTGATAGCCGATGTGTCAATAACTATCAAGCCATTGTGGGTCAGATACCTTTCTGTGGCACAAACTGAGAGCCTCCAGAGGTACCTAACATTTACATCGAACACCCAGCATTGATTTGTCTTGACACAATTAAGAGCGGGTGTGGTCATGTTTTGGTAGCTTTCCCAAAAATAAAACAATGACTTGAGGCAGCTGACAAATCCATGCTATAGTAGACTCACCACAACAACAATGCATTTTATCCTTTTCTGATGCTTTTATATTGGATTCAGGAAACTCAATTGAAAACCTTTGTTTTTAGCTAAGAGTATCAGAAATTATCAAGATTTTTTTATACATATATTCTCTGAAGGGCCCTTTTATTAGTTGTAATGTTGCTTTCTTTATATGGAAAGCCATAGCCCTTAGAATACATTCTAATTATCTGCATCGACTCCTCTTCTGAATTTGTATGTGACTTTCTGATGTTCCAAACATTTCCCTTCTTCCACTGAGGGTTTAGTGTCCCATTGTGGGTCAACAGGTTGGTAGATTAGCAAAGCTGTTCTATTCCTGGGAAGGCACCAGCTGGGGCTCACGGCTCATAGTGTCACAGTGATGGTAGGAGAGTGATGTTCTGGTGGTTTGCAACTTTTTTATATTAACATAGCGTACCCTAGTGAGAGGTGATTGTTTTTATTTAGCCTAGTGGCAAGTCAGGGGACACCTCAATACGACAATTTACTACCTGCTAACAGGTTTTAACCAGCCCTACACCAATGTACTAAACTGCCCAGGCACTTTGTAATCCTCTGGAGGTTTGATCTAAACTGGTATGCAGACAAAATATCGATATTTAAATATCGATATACAATTATATCGAAGTTTAAATATCGAAGGGACATAATATAGAAGGTAAGTAATATCGATAGATTTAATATCGATATTAGTAATATCGAAGTTTAAAATATCGATGTCAGTAATATCGATGTTAATAATTTGGATGTTACTAATATCGATTTTGAAATTATTTTTGTGTATATTATTATGTATTTATTATGTTTTTGATTTATTTTTATGTAATTTAATTACATTTTGTATTTCAGTACTGTAGCGGGTTGTGGGTTTATAGGGGAATAGGGTGGGAAGTAATTTAATTATGTTAAATTAATTATTAATTAGTAGGAATTATAAATTAATTTTAATTAATTGGTAAATATTTTTAATTAATTGATTAATTGATAAATATGTTCTGTAGCGGGTTGTGGGTTTATAGGGGAATAGGGTGGGAAGTAATTTAATTATGTTAAATTAATTATTATTAGTAGGAATTATCAATTAATTGTAATTAATTGGTAATTATTTTTAATTAATTTTAATTAATTGATTAATTGATAAATATGTTCTGTAGCGGGTTGTGGGTTTATAGGGGAATAGGGTGGGAAGTAATTTAATTATGTTAAATTGATTATTAATTAGTAAGAATTATAAATGAAATATAATTAATTGATACATATTTTTAATTAATTGGTAATACATTTTAATTAATTGATTAATTGATAATTATGTTCTGTAGCGGGTTGTGGGTTTATAGGGGAATAGGGTGGGAAGTAATTTAAATGTAATTAAGTAATAATGTTCTTTAATTAATTGTTTTGTTAATTATATAATTGTTAATTAATTATTAATTGGTAATTAAATATTATTATATGGTACTTTTTTTTATTTTTTTGGTTGAAAATATTTTGCTACTCATGTTTTTAATAATTATGTATTGGTATTTGTAAATGCTTTATATTTATTTAATAGTTAATATTTTTATTATTTGAAAAAATACATTTATTTATAAGTTTGTTATTTTTACCCCTACGCTATCCAACACTTTCCCTACTGTTGCACTCTCTGGAGTTGGAATAGTAATTGTTACCCCTACGCTATCCAACACTTTCCCTACTGTTGCACTCTCTGGAGTGGGAATAGTAATTGTTACCCCTACGCTATCCAACACTTTCCCTACTGTTGCACTCTCCAGAGGGGGAATAGTAATTTTTACCTCTACGCTATCCAACACTTACCCTACAGTTGCACTCTCTGGAGTGGGAATAGTAATTTTTACCCCTACACTATCCAACACTTTCCCTACTGTTGCACTCTCTGGAGTTGGAATAGTAATTGTTACCCCTACACTATCCAACACTTTCCCTACTGTTGCACTCTCTGGAGTGGGAATAGTAATTTTCACCCCTACGCTATCCAACACTTTCCCTACTGTTGCACTCTCTGGAGTGGGAATAGTAATTGTTATCCCTACGCTACCCAACACTTTCCCTACTGTTGCACTCTCTGGAGTGGGAATAGTAATTTTTACCCCTACGCTATCCAACACTTTCCCTACTGTTGCACTCTCTGGAGTGGGAATAGTGATTTTTACCCCTACGCTATCCAACACTTTCCCTACTGTTGCACTCTCTGGAGTTGGAATAGTAATTGTTACCCCTAGGCTATCCAACACTTCCCTACTGTTGCACTCTCTGGAGTGGGAATAGTGATTTTTACCCCTACGCTATCCAACACTTTCCCTACTGTTGCACTCTCTGGAGTGGGAATAGTAAATTTTACCCCTACGCTATCCAACACTTTCCCTACTGTTGCACTGTCTGGAGTGGGAATAGTAATTTTTACCCCTACGCTATCCAACACTTTCCCTACTGTTGCACTCTCTGGAGTTGGAATAGTAATTGTTACCCCTACGCTATCCAACACTTTCCTTACTGTTGCACTCTCTGGAGTGGGAATAGTAATTTTTACCCCTACGCTATCCAACACTTTACCTACTGTTGCACTCGCTGGAGTGGGAATAGTAATTTGTACCCCTACGCTATCCAACACTTTCCCTACTGTTGCACTCTCTGGAGTGGGAATAGTAATTGTTACCCCTACGCTATCCAACACTTTCCCTACTGTTGCACTCTCTGGAGTGGGAATAGTAATTTTTACCCCTACGCTATCCAACACTTTCCCTACTGTTGCACTTTCTGGAGTGGGAATAGTAATTGTTACCCCTACGCTATCCAACACTTTCGCTACTGTTGCACTCTCTGGAGTGGGAATAGTAATTTTTACCCGTACGCTATCCAAAATGTATTTAATTTTTGTTATTAGTTTTACATTGTTATTAATTGTTATTTATATTATTATTTCATGTATATAAATTTATTTCTAATTTATTATATTTTCATTTATTTATAAGTTATTAAAATAATTATTTTAGAGTTATTATTAATGAAGTATATACTATGGCTCCCAGTCAACAAGAGAATCACCTTCCGCCTCCTCACCCACGCACACAAAGCCCTACACAACCAAGGCCCAGGATACCTCAACAGCCGCCTCAACTTCTACGCTCCCACTCGCCAGCTTCGATCGACCAGCCACGCCCTCGCCGCCGTCCCCCGCTTCCGAAGAGCCACCACAGGAGGAAGGTCCTTCTCCCACCTGGCCGCCAAGACTTGGAACTCCCTCCCCACCCACCTCCGCCTGACCCAGGACCACCTCGCCTTCAGGAAGCAACTCAAGACCTGGCTGTTCGAGCAGTAGCAGATCCCCCCCCCCCCCCCAGCGCCTTGAGACCCTCTGGGTGAGTAGTGCGCTATATAAATACGATGATTGATTGATTGATTGATTGATATGTATTATATCTTTATTAATATTAGTTTATATTACATTATTTATTAATTTTAAATATTATAATATATTTTTAACTATGTTTATTACAGTTATAAGTATTATTTTGTTAATATTACATTGTTTTTTTATTAACATAAAACGATATTTTCTACAAAACGATATTTTTGACATTGATATATTTTTTCGATATTTTTGTACTTACCTTGTTAGAGATAGGATCTCGATATTATTGTCCTCGATATTTTTGTTGCGATATTTTGGTAGGTAGATATTTTTGTAGTCGATATTTTGTCATAGATTCATCTAAACTCACTTAATTGCAGTTGAAATTGACTGGCTACACGTTTTGCAAATGCTAGTCTATGCTGTGGTTTTGTTATGGCGATGAGCATAGGAATATGCTAGGACCTGTATGATATTCTGTTTTTATTTTGTTTTTACTGTTTGCAATTTGCTACCTTTGCTTACGTTCTGCACTTTCCATTTTGTGTTATATATTGACATCTTTTGCCCAAGAGATTCAAAATATTCTCAATGCACTGTGCCATATTTTACTCTCTCTATGTCAGATGTAACACGGACATAACAAGATCCCTTCTTTTGTGGTTTGTGACTGTTGTCTGCACGTTTATCAGTGGCAGCTAAGGCAGACGAGCATCACCCCACTGCTCTCAGAGCAGAGCAGGAAAAATAAATGATAATAGCATTGTTATAGTAATTTTATTTTTCTTATGTTTGGGCTCGGTTAGGGCAGGGCTGGTGGCCCAGGGAGACGAGTGGTTTGCCTACTCCAAGTGCGCATAATGATTTGGCCGGCCGTCTTGGGCCGCCCAAACAGGCATGCACACTTTGCATGCTCCCCAACAGACTGTAATGCACAGCCTGGTGGGGAACATGCACAGGCGCCCTGTCCCCGTCTAAGCGCCAAACCACGGTGCTCAGACCAAAAGCAATGCTGCATTGCAGGGTTGTGATTGGCTTAGGGGAGCTTGTGTGTTTCCTAGTATGGGGATTCGGGGAGAAGCAGGAGGCAGCCAGCTAAAGAGGCCTTTTTTTATTTGTCCCCCGACTCCCCCACCTCTCCAGACCCGTTCCCTGCTCGCCAATGCTGACTTTCGTTGTTTCATTTCAAAAAGAATAAAGATCTCAAATTGAATCGACAGCCCGGTGAGAGAGGAATGGATCCATCACCCTTGCAATACCAAGTATCCCCTTTCTGAAACGGCACAAAAACATGGCTCGAAAGGAAATTCCCAAAGATAACGATGCACTTGGGATATGACACACGAGTGATGCATCAACAGCTATAGAAAAGTGCAGTGCATTGGGATAACCAGAATAGGGATGCCTTATTACAAGGCTACTTCTTTGCAAGCCTTTGGGATGCCCTTGGGAATCAGCTGCCCCTGTAGTAGCTGCCAAGGAGCACAAGACAAGTCCCAGTGACTAGGGTGGCCACAAGATGCCCAGGGAGCACAAACTCCCACTGCTCAGGGCTGTAAATATTCAGGGTCCGGGTAGTTTTTCAATTATTGTTATTACGTCCAGTGGCAGCTGGCACAGGTAAGCGTGGGAGGTGGAACAGGGCTCGGCAGGGGCGGAAGCCGACAGAAGACGGAATATGTATTATTTATTTATTTAATTATACCTATTCCGTCGTCTGTCAACTTACCCCCTCCCCCCGCCCCGCTGCCCTACCGCCTTACCACGTTTACCTGTGCCAGCCGCCGCTGATTGCATCATGTAAAAAAAGCTACCAAGCCAACATTTTAGGCTTGACAACCTAAGGCCCTTCATTCATTAAAAAAGCAGGCATGAATTTATAAACATGGTGTTCAATTTAAAAGATGTTTCACTTAATGGTATATCTGAATTATGTACACCATTTTATTATCATATGAATATGCCCCACTACTGCTACAACTACTACACGTATTGTTTGTACTAATAATAATTACATCACTGATAGCTGTTCTTCTAATACGAATACTACTAATAATACTGATGAACGATTTACATAGCACAAGCAACCAATTGAATTGTCCTATGTCTCTTAAATTATAGGTGCTCTTATTGCTCAATCTAATGGTAGAGGAGAGGTGTGGTGCAGCGGCCAGGGCAGCTGACTTCGGAGCACAGGGTTCAACGGTTAGATCCCTGGCTCTGGCGGCAGCTATAGCCCGGCACCATGTGACTCTGGGCAATAGCTCACTTAATTTCCACGACGGCCCCCAGAGCCTTGAGACCCGTAAGGGTGAGTAGTTTTGCGCTTTACAAATACGGATTTACATTTACAATGGTACTCATTTCATCATCTTCGGAATTAGAAAAGACTGATGGCCTGATTTAGGCCCTGACTGACAGTCCGTGGGCCTACCCCGGAAGGAGGGCAATGCCTCCTCCACCATAGCAGAATACCTTCACCCTCCTGAGAGACGCTGTGACAAGAGCTGCTGAGGCACCGTCAATTACGTTTTCAAGAAGTGAATCTTACATTTGGAAACTTTTTATAATGAAGCTATTTTCATTCACACTAACAAAGCAAACAATAGAAAGCACTCCCTTCAGAGGTCTCAGGGGACCTCCTTCGAAAAATGGAATTACAATTTCTGTGTAACTACGAGCCTATGTTTAATTTCCAAGAAAAGCATCAGACTGACATCAGCAAACGAGGTAATTGTTTTCATGTAAATATCCCAGCACTTTGAAGGAGCTCTGTCTTCCATGCATCGGATGCACACGATTTAAAATTCATCGCCCAACCAATGTTTTCATAATTATCTTTTGAATGTGTAATGTGCAGTACATTCACATTTTAGCAAATGCCATAAAACTGCAGTTGTTTTTGTATTTTCAAAGGTCAGACTAAAGGCAATAGTTTCTGCTGGCGTCATGTTTATCGCCATAATAACTAGTTTATTTTTAGAGACGTGGGTATCCGAATCCTACCGCTTATATAATATTGTTTTGTAAGACATGGGTCCTAAGAGACAAAACTGGGATGAGTCCAGTAATGTAGCGTGTGGAGATACAGTGCATTTACGCTACATGTAGTACATCAGGTGGATAGAGATGAGTCCTTACAGAGCTGCCGCCTTTAGAAATGGGGAATGAGATTTGATTCCCGTCCTTGGCTAAGCACCCTGTGATTCTAGGCAAATCACTTAGGGCCTGATTTATAGTTTGGTGGCCAGGTACTTCGTTACACACTTGGCGGATGTCCTTTCTGCTTTACTACAAGTACATTAGGATATATAAGGGATAAAGTACCTCCTGCCGTACCTTTTAGAGATATTGCAAGGTTCTGAGGAGTTCCATAACCATATAGAGGATTGAAGCTGAAGGCCAAGTTCCTTTATAAGGTTATGGATCTCTGAGGTGACTTGTAATATTCTTATCATGTTCGCCAGAGGGTAGTTTATCCCGTATAATACATAGTCACAAAATCACCTTTTCTAGAAACCACTAAAAACCTTGGCATGCAGCTCTTTCATATGAAAGAAAAAGCTACTAGTGCAAAATTAAACACTTCAAAAACCTGTCAGATAATTGTTGCAAACAGTTAGTAAAAACAGTGTATTACAAACCATGTTTTCGCTTTTTTTTAAAGCTGTAGTAGCTCAGAATTTGAAGGAAAATGCAGAAAAAATCTAGCTTTTCTCTATCAAGGAGTGCCAAAAATAAACTTGTTTTCTCTGCTTCTCATTGTAAGCTAGAAAAATAGAACAGAAGTAAGAAAAACAATGGGCAGCTGCTTCGAATATGCACTATGACATGCCCTGCCTTCACCTTGGCTGATGGCAGAAGGCATTGTGACATCAGAACTCAACTGTAATAACTTTTAGAACATTGGAATGTTGGGAGCTCCATTGAAAACAATGTAGTGCTCCGGGCTTATAATGGCTGGTATAAGATGGAGCTCCAACATTCTGTTGCAGGGTTTCTGTACTCACACAGAACTGTGCACAGAGGAGTGGAACCTCGGCAAATCAGGGTGTCCCAAAACTTACCTTAGCAACCAACTCACCCCTTACCGAGCTAGCTACAGTGTCTCATTGGACATATCAAACTCCCAATGTTTAGACAAACCAGAACTTGAACTTACAGTACCTCAGGGTACGTGGAACTCATGAACACTCTTTTGTTATATTATCATTACAAACCAGAACATGGAGTAAAGAAGACACATGTGCATTTGAAATGTTTATTTACTAATGCCGTCTTCTCAGGCGCAGTATCTTAGATAATACAAGTATACTTATTATCAGTAGCAAAATTATCAGCATAGTTACTAAGACATAAAAAGCGAATGGTGACAGCATGTTAACATGCTGTAATGAATAAGAGTCAACAACACTTATATCTCACCCTCCCTAACACATATATTATATTATTAGCTAAGAAGGTCTCTTTGGGTTGTTTTAGGGCGGGCCCATACCTTAGTGTCCTAGCATGAAGGAATCACATCAGCATACACCAGCTCTCTCTGCATGTGCACCGCATCAAGTGTCTTAACTATTCTCCTGCAAAGCAATATCAATCCCGCCTCAAGCCCAAGTTGGCAAAGGCTGCACTTGTGTTATGACTATGAAGGCGTGGAGATCAGACCTCATAACAATTCCATATCGTGTTGCTCCTGAAACTTCAGCACTCTCCGTGCAGACATGGTTTATTAAACAAAACTGATATCAGAGCAATAACATATTATTCTCACATACACCACGGCAAACCACTAGGTTGAAAGCTAAGTCAACAATTAAGGGTCGTGTGCAGAAGTTGCAAGAAAGGAAAAATGGCGTTTAAATCTCAAATGTACCTATGCTAACTTAACACGATATAAGGATATATAGGAGCTATACAACACCCCCCCATGATCCGAGAACGGACTAAATAAGATAACAGAAGTGCCATCACATGAGAGCAGAATCCAATTATAAACGAGCATGAATAAAAATTCAATTATAAAAACTAATGCTAAAAAATAGCCCACAAGTATAATGTGGCTCAAGCCAATAGGCAAGCAAAAATAAAAGTCTTGACCAAAAGTCAATAAAATCAAGGAAATGCTATCAATCAGCATGTCAATTTGAGGCAGTGTCTATGATAAGACTGTATATGAAAAGTAAGCTGCAACAGCCTCCAGGAGGAAGTCACTGTCCTCATCCGAAAACAGTTCAGCCATCCAATTTAAAAGATGAAAGGAACATACGTGATCTTCCAGCACCGGATCCTCTATAACCATCAGAGGACAGCTCGGTGGGTTTTCAAGAAAACTTCGTTCCAAGAAATTTTGCGCTGCCGACAACACATCCCAGGGACCCATTAGTCCATGTGCCACCGCCAAGGCCATAATCCTTTCGTCAGAACAAACCAACTCGTGAGCAATGATAGGACTCATCAGTTGATCAAAATCGACGTCAGAAGATATTGGTCCGCAGAGACACAAATCAATGGCCCAAAGGAAATCACAGGTCAGGCAGCGAAATACAGGCTGGACACAGGTGAAATAGGAGAACCGAAAAGATAATCCAAACGCCGTGCTTAGAGTCGCCAACGGCAGTGTGCCATAATAATCAAGCATGCGGTTGCGAAACCGCGTCAGTAGCAGCTGAGCGTGGTCTTGCACAGGAAGGGCATCCATATTTAAAAAGGCAGAAAACCACCAATGCGCCAGCCGCTAATGCAAGTAAAAACGGGAACCCTCCAAATAAGGATGAAAAAATAGAATGGAAGAAGGCAGGGATGACTCCAAAAATCTTCTCAAAGGAAGTCACGAGACCACCGCTAACAACTTTAAAAAAATGTGCTAGGCCCGTTGTGGAGGATGCGTTAAAGATAGAACGGACCATGGCTCCGAAATGCAAAGGCAAATCAGTATTTAAAAGAGCCTGAACCTCCGTACGGGTGTTAGCAATGTGAAGCACGAAAGTTTCACGGGCCGAGCTCAAGGCCACCTCTTTCTGGGACAATAGAGCTCTTATTCTAGCCATGCCGCTGAATTCTGCTCCCAAGGTCGGTATCTGTGGCCAAATGGAAGACTCCCTATGTTCACGTGTGGGAGGATAAAGAACATTTCTGCAGCAAATAACTCGCTCACTTACTGTTACTATGAAAGCTATACCTTTAATTAAACCACAACAGTTTTCATTATTGAGCATTAAATAACTACCATTCTCTAACAATTTAAACGTGGGGATGATAGCAGGAACTGGCGTGCCCTGTAAAACGCAAGCCATATTCGGTCGGTCCTTGTTACATGAACCGTGTAACTGTATGTGTCTGCACATTAAAGAATGATCTGGCGTCTCAGTACACTCATCCCCTGTTAGATAAACTTCTTGTTCATCCTTGAAACATCTGTATGTGTATGGGAGTGACCAGACCTCATGAAGAAAACCGCTACCTAAGGGTTCAAAACGACCTATTGGCACATATTTCATACAATTTGAAAACTTATATAAAGCAAAAGGCAGTGTTATTAAACCGTGGATAAGCCACGTAGCAGCAGTGGCTTCTGCCACAGAAAAAGGTAAAGATTCCAACCTTTCAATATGTATCATAGAAAATGAAGCATCACGCATTGAAAGCAAGCGTTGTTTGTCTGTCAAATTAAACGGTGCAAATAAAGAGGAAACGTTCATGTATCCCCAGGGAACTTTACCCATTTTCAGAGTCTGAAGTGTCCATGCAAACTGCATGATTGACCGTAATTGATTTTGACCATGGTATAATACTGACACTTCATCATGCACAATATCAACAACAGACGACACAATATTATCTAATGTGTAAATTCTAGAGGAAAGCACGTTAATGCTATTGTCAACAACTGCAAGCACTTTCTCAAGATTCGCCTGATCAATAGCCCTAAGGCGTGAAGCAGCCTCAATCTGTGACAGTTTCCAAATTTCATTGTAAACCCCATATAACCACCTTTTCGACCTGCCACTAGCTGGGCCTTTAATGAAATCATTCAAATCCACGTCTGCATTCAGTTTGGAAAGGTGATACTTAACCGCAGGTAAAGTTGAATGTTTCAGCCAAGCTTGACACAACTTGCCCACAGAGTAAGAGGTGACAGTATGACTCAAATCAAACCGGGGATCAGATCTAACAGTCCTAAAACCGTCAGTTATATTTAAAAATCTTTTTTGGCAAGAATCAACACTACGGTGCCAAAGCAGCCAACCCTTAGGATTCATACTGGAAATGTTAAAGGAGGAATTAAGAAGCAGAGCCTGTATATCTTTAATGGACAATTGAGTAAAATTACTCCAATCCTCATATTCCTCCAACTCCGGGAAAGACGGGGTGTTTAACCTTTTAGATGTAGCCAATCCAAAGCATGTGGTCTGCGAAATGGTTTCATTTAAAAACAACATATGATTCGGGATGAGACATGCACGGTGCAAAGCCTCAGTGCCTCGTACCTGCCAGGCCCTTGAACCCCAAACCGATTTAAGGTCTATTGTTTCCTTCCATAACTCATAGCCCCCAGTAACCAATTGATCTAGGAAGGCCTTTGAATACAACAATTTTGTATCGGTAAGTCTAACCTTGGACAGTGGCTGTTTGTGAAATTTAAAATAAAAGGACTCGGGATTGGTCTGGTTAAAGTCAGTGAAATAAGTATACCTTTTAAGAAACGTTTCCGAACTCCCTTGTGTAGGTGCCGGGCAATGTTCCCACTGAGTAAAATTAACAGCATCCCTTCGGGAAGATGTCTTGTGTAAGAAGTGATTGCCATAATGTTGGTAACAGAACAATTCACCATAATTAGCAGATTCCAAATATAAATCCTCAGCATCAAAAGCAGCATAGTATTTTAAATCAGAAAACAAACTTTCCACAGCATTAACATCCCAATCATCAGAACGAATGTTTTGTTTCACCACATCCCCCATATTAACTCTCAGTACATTAGGAACATTAACGACTTCCGTTGGGCCATGAATCTGAAAACGAACTGCATCCCACGCGATTCCATCCAGAACAGGCCATGCTGTGATGTTAACCAAAGTCAAGTCTCTTTTTAATCTGTGTGTAGAATGTGAAGAGGAAAGTGGGGCCAAAGTTCCATTTAAATGAGTAATGCAAGTTCTCTCCTCGACATAGTGTCCATTCATAATCCGAAAAAAATAAAACACAAAACCAATTGACATAAAAAGGTAAACCGAAAAAAGGACCAGCCAAATGTATATCCAAGGAGGTATCAAAAAATGTTTTTTAAACAGGCTAGCATATACTGCAAATTGAGAGGGTTTTTTCGAGGCAAGGGAAGCAGAGTCAAATGAAAATCTGGATTCCGTGGCTAAACGAGCTTGCAGGTCAGGCATGGACAAATCAGTGGGGTATGTATAGTCCAATTCATCAACGTTAGTTCCGGGTAAATTATTTAATAATGGACTGGAAACAGCAGGTAATTCGATGGCCACTTCAGGTTCAATATTAGAAGCAGTGGGCATAATTGAATTTCTCACAATGGAAGGACAGGAAACAGCTGGTGTCATGCTAAGAAGAATCGGCCACTCTGTGTATCTTGACATTGTCAATAGAAATAAACCTGTTTTCCTTACGACCTGGAAGTGGTGGTAAAATGACTGTTCTTGTGCCCTTCACTCCAAGCACTGGGACCGGAGCTCGATAGGAGGGACCAAACTCTTTCTTGTTGTCGATCTTCTCTCGAACCAGTTCTCCAACTTGGGGTAGCCAGCCAACTACCGGGATCTGCAACGCATCATCCGATGTGGAGGGCAAATGTTCCTTTGCAAGACTGTCTCTGGTCTTTTGTAGATTCTGTAAAACATTGCAATGTTCATCTGCGTCAAAGGAAGTGGCGCGAACCACAGAGTCTAGACCGTCAAGGTCAGGGACGTACATCTTGATGCCAAAGAGCATTTCGTATGGGGTCCGCCCACCCAGAGACCTTCTAGGGAGATTATTAAGAGCACGCTGCACGCCATAGAGGTGAGCCAGCCAGTTTCTGCCAGTGCCTATAACTCGGGCTGTCAAAGATTGCTTTAAATCACGGTTCATTCGTTCAACTACACTATTACCCTCAGGTCTGTAGGGTGACGAAAACTTGACTTGGACCCCCATCGAAGTCATGGCATCCTTATACGCCTTAGAGGCGAAAGCCGGACCCTGATCCGAATGGAAGGTACCACAGGCAAAAATCCCTATAAAGATACGCAAATCTCTAATGACAGTCCGTGAATCAGCGCTGCGATGTGGCCATACCCACACAAAGCGTGTGCATGAGTCAACTGCTACTAAGACGTACTTAT
Organism: Lissotriton helveticus; assembly: GCF_964261635.1. NCBI lineage: Eukaryota > Metazoa > Chordata > Amphibia > Caudata > Salamandridae > Lissotriton > Lissotriton helveticus. The sequence goes on along the minus strand of NC_136069.1, from coordinate 1,065,335,812 downwards.
ACGCAGTATCAGATGAAAAAGGACCGCAGTGATCTAAATAAACACAGCCTAGCGGTTTATTAGAAATGTACAACTGAGTCTGTGGCGGACGCGTAGCAGTTGAAGGTTTAATCTGCTGGCATATGTCACAAAGAAGGACATAATCACGCGTCTGTTTGTACAGTCCCCGCCACCAGAAACGTAGTTGTAATTGAGTTACAGTGGCCGAGACGCCCGCATGCGCAGACGCCACACCTTCATGAGCCGCTGTAATCAAGTCTGCTCTGCGATCCGAGTTGGGAATCAGCTGTTCCCCAACATCAGGAATTGTCACAAAAGGAACCTTTTCGGGACTTAAGTGGTATTTATACTTCGAAGGGAATCCCGCAGGATGTTTACTTCCCTTCTCAGAGGCAGCAATCGCTGCCAAGATGTCGCTATCAATCTTGGTTTTAGACCTAGTAACTGCTGCAACTAAGTATGTAGATACTGCTGATTTCGCTGCTTCATCAGCAAGCGAGTTGCCAACAGCGTGAACTCCTACGCGCTGATGACCGAGAGTATGAATAACAAAAACGAGTGGCAACTTAGCCTTAAGCTCTGCCACTCGAACCCAGATCATTTTATGTTTTATTGTGCTACCCTTGGAATCATGAAAATCATTTTGAATCCAAAAGAACAAGTTTTCATTGTAAGACTGGACACAGTAGTAAGAATCACTTACAATTAGAGTAGTAACACTTGGATCTGCGTACTCCAAAGCTAGTAAGAGAGCACGAAGCGCCGCCAATTGTGCGGTGCAATCGCCCAGGGGCAACGTGTGCACTTCCCTGGAAACGAACTCATCATTCAACATAGCACCGACCACAATGGCGCATGCGGAAACGTAGGCATGTTTAGAGCCATGCGCAACCTGCGCCGACCCATCAGTGTAAATGATGCAATGGAAGTCCTCCAAAGGTCGCATAGCCAGAGGAGCAGGATGAACGAATTCATACTGCAAGTACTCTTGCGACCGTAAGGAGGCGTCAAAAATAAACATGACATCCGTGGATGACAATGACGCAGCCCACTGAATCCACCGAGGGTGCAAAGCTTTCGAATTCGGTACACTGGCTTTCGTGACTGCCTCCAAGTGAGGACAGGGTGTTACCACTAGCATGCGTTTCCCCTGAGACAGTGCTCGTTCTTTTAGAATTGCCATCTGTACAGCAGTTAAAACCTTTTCCACTGTGGGAAACCGCATCTCAGCCGAAGTGTACAAGTGTGACTTGTAAGCAATAGGTACTGTGTCACCTTCATTAAAAGTGAGGTATGTGAAACCCACCGTCCCAGGAATTATTCTTATTACCAGGTTGGTGTGGTTATCACGAGTCAGTAAATATTTAGAAGCGAGCAGATCAGCCTGCAAGGATTGCAAAATGGCTGAATGCTCAGGCAGCCAGCATGATTTTGAGAAAGTTGGTTGTATCAAAGCATACAAAGGCTTGATACGCTGGGCATATTCCGGAATGTAAGTTCTGCCGAAATTCAAAAAGCCCAGTAAAGATTGTAATTTTTTCAGTGTTGTAGGAGCGCGCAATTGAGCGCACTTCTCTAAGAAGTGAGGAGCCAAACCTCTACCTTCATTGTTGAGCTCATAGCCCAAAAACAACACTGTGTGTTCAGCAATGTGCGATTTTGCAAAGTTAAATTTGTAACCCATGTCAGCGAAGTTGCAAATAACAGAATTTACACGACACAGATGCTCCCAAAGATCGTCGTCTGTGAGATATATGTCATCCACATACGAAAAAGCATCAGGGTCGAGTGCCTCCAGAATAGAGACAATGCGAGCGGTAAATATACCAGGACTATTCTTATAGCCCATTGGAAGACGCCGGAATTGCTTTTGGACTCCAGCGCTCGTAAAACTGGTCCATTGGGAGCTAAAGCTGTCCAATCTGTGGGCATAAAAACCATTGGATATGTCAAGCGTTGTCTTGAAACGCTTACGCACGAGACTATCCACTAGGGCAGAGCCGTGGGTATTCTGTACAGCACAGTTACGGCAATGCGAGTTTAAATGCCGGTAATCCAAAACCAAACGATATGATCCGTCAGGTTTGTTCACAGTAAAAAGGGGATTATTCATCGGTGACACACACGTTTCAATAACTCCCTGATATTCCAATTGTTCAAGGATTTCCGCGACGGAAGATTTAGCTTCACGGCGAATGGGATATTGAGGTTGAGGCTGCGGCTGAGACCGCAACGGAATTTCGTGGCAAGGCGACAATTTGTCCCAACCACATTGGTTGCGGTAGAGAGCCGGTGCAAGAGCCCGAGCCCACTCTTCTGCAAAATGCTGCGCATGCTCAGTTGAGACAGTGTGCGCGAAACTGGGAAGGATTACCTCCTCCCCTCGCGGCGCTGCGAGCACAAAAGGTGGGGGCCAGTCAGCCTCGGAAAGCAAAATGTCGTACGTAGACGAAAGGTTCTCCCAAAATACCCCTCTGACAGTACGCTGTATGTCACCTTCAATTAACAGGACAATTTCAAAAAGTCTTTCAGGGGGAGCTAATCTCGTATCGGCTGTTTCTATTACAACAAACACTTCAGTCGCTGTCACCCTCAGTAGTGGACGGAGCGCCTCTCTGACTATGGTAATCTCCGCCGCGCTGTCCAGCAAGGTCAGAGCCCACGTCAGATTCCGAAGCCGCGTTCTCACTATCTGTGGCATATCTATGCGCTGTTAAGGCCGCGACTTTCTTCTTCGCAAACTGCGGACGCTTAGGCGTAGAATCCTCCTGCTTCACTGCGCCGTCTGTCTGGCGGGACTGACCACGTCCTTGCTGGCCACCACGTCCACGTCCACCCCCTCCTCCACCACCGGTCTTCTGGGCCGATGTTTCCTGAAAGGAACGAGGAGAGCGTTGATCAGAACCCTGAAAACGATCAGGTGATTTAATCATCGCGCGATCGCGCAAATCATAAACTTTGTCTGCCGGCGCAGGAGCCTGTACTGCAGGAACAGAATCCTGAGTTTGCCTAGTCTGCTTCCCCTGTGTCTGTTTTTTAGGCCAATTCTGTTTTTTGAACTTGGGCTGGGCATCTGACACTGCAGATTGCCCCTGAGGTTGTTTTTTCTCCTTCACCGGAAAATATTTCAGACCTCTACTTGTGCGGCCAATTGTCTTATAAGCGGCCACCACAATCTTTGCTAACTGGCGGGGTTTGTCGGCATCGGGCAGAGCAGCCAAAGCATTCGACACCTGAAAGTTAACTGCATCTCCTTTAACATTGGAGAGAATGAGATCACTTACAATCTCAAAGGAACCACACAGGCGCATACCCAATTCAACCGCTGCCTCTGGACCGTGATCATTCTGAACACGTCTAATGATTTCAGGCAGGGCATTCATAGACGGGGTGCCGAAGCACCTCGTATAAACTGCCGCAAATGTTTTTCCCCAGCTTTCACAGTCAGCAAGTTCAGGAGTTATATCCTTCGGTAGAGTAATCGTTAACATTCTATGTTTATCAGCAGGAGTAGAATTCGGAAAAACCGCCTCCAGTTGATCAAACTTCTCTGCTAGCCAGAATGGGAAGTCATCGTTGTCAACTGGACGCGCACCAAAAACCGAATTAACCATCACTGGATTGAGACGCATTCCGCCTCGCTCCATGGGAGCGGCCGCACCCCCCTGGGGACCACCAGGAAGATGTCGACCGATGTATTGCACTAAAGCACGAATCACGGAAATGGAAACAACATGTAGCCTGCGTATTTCTGCTAGGGTACAAGCCCCGTGATTCGGGTGCGGGGTAAAGCCACCCAACGCAGGCCAATTTGTACCTGGAATTGAGAGTGGACCTAACCTCGCAGCGGACAAAGAGTGGGGGAGGGCGCCATCAAACCAAACTCGATGCTGCCAATGATCAATAGGTATTTCCAATGCCCTGTACGGCGTATATACAGCCGGGACATCCGAGGCGGTGTAGGAGTGGAACAAACCAGAATTAGCGTCCACAGCCGGAAACGTAACCCAAGAGTAAAACAACTCGTAAGGAAACGCCGGATCTGCACATACCACGAAAATCACAGCCATCCCATCTACTGGGACCTGGTACGTCTGAAGATGGTTGCGTACCGCTACGCGACTATGCTGCGCAATAGCCACCGCCGCCATGTCAACACTGGAAACAAGAACACACAAAGAATACTTTGTAGCACAACTGGGTAGTAATTCAAAGAAACCGTTTAAGAAAGAATCAAGCTTGAATAAAGACCTATTTCAAAAAATAGGTAGGTTTCACCGACACCCCGTTTTCCGGAAACGGATGTGAAGGGGTTAAGGCATGAACGATAAACTACTCGAGTGTCATGATATAAGACCACCGAAACCGTTGGGCGCCATGTTGCAGGGTTTCTGTACTCACACAGAACTGTGCACAGAGGAGTGGAACCTCGGCAAATTAGGGTGTCCCAAAACTTACCTTAGCAACCAACTCACCCCTTACCGAGCTAGCTACAGTGTCTCATTGGACATATCAAACTCCCAATGTTTAGACAAACCAGAACATGAACTTACAGTACCTCAGGGTACGTGGAACTCATGAACACTCTTTCGTTATATTATCATTACAAACCAGAACATGGAGTAAAGAAGACACATGTGCATTTGAAATGTTTATTTACTAATGCCGTCTTCTCAGGCGCAGTATCTTAGATAATACAAGTATACTTATTATCAGTAGCAAAATTATCAGCATAGTTACTAAGACATAAAAAGCGAATGGTGACAGCATGTTAACATGCTGTAATGAATAAGAGTCAACAACACTTATATCTCACCCTCCCTAACACATATATTATATTATTAGCTAAGAAGGTCTCTTTGGGTTGTTTTAGGGCGGGCCCATACCTTAGTGTCCTAGCATGAAGGAATCACATCAGCATACACCAGCTCTCTCTGCATGTGCACCGCATCAAGTGTCTTAACTATTCTCCTGCAAAGCAATATCAATCCCGCCTCAAGCCCAAGTTGGCAAAGGCTGCACTTGTGTTATGACTATGAAGGCGTGGAGATCAGACCTCATAACAATTCCATATCGTGTTGCTCCTGAAACTTCAGCACTCTCCGTGCAGACATGGTTTATTAAACAAAACTGATATCAGAGCAATAACATATTATTCTCACATACACCACGGCAAACCACTAGGTTGAAAGCTAAGTCAACAATTAAGGGTCGTGTGCAGAAGTTGCAAGAAAGGAAAAATGGCGTTTAAATCTCAAATGTACCTATGCTAACTTAACACGATATAAGGATATATAGGAGCTATACAACAATTCCAATGTTTCTTTGTTCACAGCTCTGTCTGTGAACAAAGGCTTCAGAGAGCCTGAGGGGATTTCAATCCCCCCACGCTCCCATAAGGCGTTGTTCTTTTTTGTTAGAACATTCTGCCCTCTAGTGGCAGAATGTTCTAATAGCCTTATAGCCCTTCGTAGCTGGGCTATACCGGCTATTAAAGGCCCTCCCCCTAGTTAAAGGCCCTCGCCTTCGGCCTTTAACGCTGGAGAGGGCCTTTAATAGCTGGTATAGCCCTCTACGGCGGGCTATAAGGCTATAATAGGCAATTGCGGCAATTATGAAGGGAACACCCCTTCCTAAATAGCGAGATGCAAATAAATTGCCTCTCGCTATTTCGGAATTATACACGGCCAACAGTGATTTTGAATGCACAAACAGGTTCGCACACCCGTTTGCGCATGCAAAATCATGTCGTACATCTGGCCCCAAATACCGTCCTCCAAGGATATTTCACAGAGCCATTTTCGCACTTTAAAGCGGCTCAGAAGGCCTGATACTGAGTTTGTCAGAACGAAGGTGCTTTTTATCACACCCATTTAAATCCAATACGCCAGGGTTTGGAATTTACTGGGTGCCACAATTAGCACCTACTCTGAGTTTTTGGGCAATAACGTACAGTCTGGTGTTTACCACATTAAAATCTCAGTTCTCTGTAAATACTGCATTGTTTTCTCCTGTTAGATTTTAGCACCTTCATCCTCATGTTAACATCGTACATCTGCAACAGGTAATGAGCTAGCTTAATGGGACTACAACTTGTAACCATCCATTTACATAGACAGCTCTCCAGTGGACATAACCAATCCAAATGATTATGCTGTACTTGAAGCTTGTAATCGGCAGGTTACAGACACATCTACGCCTTCATTCACTGGTCTGTCTTTTTGGGGTTATTCCCCATCAACTGCAGTTTATATACATATTCTGCAGGAGGAATATTAGTCGAAGGAACTGCACTCTTTTGTATTAAATGCCTCACTCAATCACTCAATAAATTACATCATTATTAGGAAACAAAAAGTCTTCATAAAAGTACATTTAAAAATGCTGAAAATATTAAAACTGACATTTCATAAAAATCACAGTAAAATGTAAAAGAGATAAATCATTAGACTATGATGTTTCTATAAAATAGTTTTAATAACTGTCCATTGTTAGGCGTGCCTGAAGAGTGATTTTAAGAAACGAACCCACATAAAAAATGCTCTCATCATCATCGAGTTGGAGCAACTTGCTATATGCTAATCTAAAACCCCTAGTGGCAAACTTCTTAATTAGGGGAAGTAAAATGCTTTTAGTGTACTTAGAATAAAACTCACAAAATAATAATAATTATAACAAAAAATAATACCTCACTCCAGTGTCCCGTTCATCTTCCTGGTAGTACACCTGCATATCCAGCCAAGATTCAACAATAATTTTACCTGAGTAGGCGTATCTCGCCACAAGTTTAGCCAGGAATTTTCAGGGGTAAGACAAGCATTTTCAAGCTTTCCATGAATAAGGGAGTCTCACTCCTGGAAACTATTTCCAGAAAAAAATCAGTCCGAGCTATTCAAGTGTAACTCACATATAAGGCTGTAGTAAGTAAGATACAGTAGAGAATCTTTCAGAATCAGCTCTTTACTGTTCTCTGCTTAGCACCATTCCTGGTGGGAGAAAGTGCTGTCGTGCATGAATGGGAATTTCAACCGCTTCCGATCGAAAAAGCGTGAAAAAGGCAAAATGTCTCAAAATTCATGCAGTTTCTTCTAAATAATCCTTTCTTGGAATTGAAATAATTAAAATAGGTTTAAAATCTTTTACAGGAAGGGTTCTTTTTAAACCCCCTTGCTGATTCTATCTAACCTATGGCCCCACCGTTTAGATGCACTTAGGTAAAACCAGGTAATAAAAGACCATCCTTTCAGAGAGAAATGTAATGAAATCAGAGTTATGGAAGGGTTTATAAATATGTATGGAAGTTTCGCCAAGAGCTGTCATCTGGCCCTGCAAAGAGTAATTGAAACTGATGCAGAGTCTCAACTAAACGAGTTCAGTTTTCTCGACAAAGCCATGTATGTTAGTAGAAGACATTGACAGTGGCGTCTCTAGAGGGTGGCTGTTGGCTGTGCCCCAGCTCTATTTGGTCTGCCCCCCTCATCCCCCCACGTCCCATAACCAGTTACTGAATATACGAGGAAGAGACAAAGAAACAGGTATGTCACCTTCCACAAACAATAATCTGCACAAATACCTATCATCCACAGAGACACCATCCGCATCACGACCAACACCGACGACACCCTAACCACCGCTGAACACCTGCACTTCCAGATCCACACCAACCCGAGGACCACCCTCAGAGGCACCCTGATCTACCGACCCCCGGGTCCACGCACACGATTCAGCGAGGACATCGCCGACTTCGTCAGCCCACATGCCCTCCCCTCCGCCGACTACATCCTCCTGGGGGACCTCAACTTCCACCTGGAGAACAACAGCGACCGCAACACCATCAGCCTGCTCGACAACCTCGCCAACCTCGGACTCAAGCAGCTGGTGACCACCCCCACCCACCTCGCCGGACACACACTCGACGCCGTCTTCTCATCCAGCAAAGACGTCACCTTCACCCACGCAACAGGGCTCCACTGGACGGACCACAGCTGCGTCCACTTCAGCTTCAGAAGAACGACGAGCCACCACCACCAGCAACAGGTTGCCCGAAGAAGCTGGAACAAGATCACAGCCGACCAACTCACCGCTTCCCTGAGTCAGCACCCCCCCGCCAGCTCAGCGAACCCCAACCAGGCCGCCGACACCCTCACGAAGTGGATCAGCAACTGCGCGGACGAACTCGCCCCACTGAGAACCCCGCCCAGCAGACCCGGCAGCAGAAAAACACCATGGTTCACCGACGAACTCAAGAGCTCCAACAAGAACTGTCGAGCCCTCGAGAAAGTCTGGAGAAGGGAACCAACGACGGACAACATGACCACCCTCAAGCTCGCCACCCGAAAACACCACCAACTGATCCGCGCCACCAAGAAAAACACATACAAGGACCGGCTGGACAACAACGCACACAACTGCAAGGAACTCTTCAACATCGTGAAAGAGCTCTCCAACCCCAACGCCGGAAACAATGACATCACCCCGTCGCAAGACCTCTGCAACTCCCTCGCCTCCTACTTCCACAACAAGATCGCGGACATACACAACAGCTTCAGCAACCAACCAACGCAAGCCACAACCGCAACAACGCCACCCACCACCACCCTCCGCACCTGGACTCCGATCAGCACCGAAGACACCATCCGCACTATGAACTCCATCCATTCCGGATCTCCGACTGACCCCTGCCCTCACCACGTCTTCAACAAGGCCGACGCTGTCATCGCACCCCACCTGCGGGACATCATCAACACCTCCTTCGACACCGCCACCTTCCCTGAGAGCTGGAAGCACGCCGAACTCAGCGCTCTTCTCAAGAAACCCACAGCAGACCCCACCGACCTCAAGAACTACCGTCCCATCTCGCTCCTCCCGTTCCCGGCCAAAGTCATCGAGAAGACAGTCAACAAACAGCTGGCCGCCTTCCTCGAGACGAATGGATCCCTCGACCCCTCACAGTCTGGCTTCCGAGCGAACCACAGCACCGAGACCGCCCTCATCGCTGCCACCGATGACATACGAACTCTGATGGACAACGGAGAAACAGCGGCCCTCATCCTCCTGGACCTCTCCGCGGCTTTCGACACCGTCTGCCACCGCACCCTAGTACAGCGCCTCGGCAACATCGGAATCCAGGACAAGGCACTGGAATGGATCACCTCCTTCCTCGACGGAAGAACACAGAGAGTCCGCCTACCACCGTACAAGTCAGAGGCCACCAAAGTCATCTGCGGCGTCCCTCAAGGATCCTCACTGAGCCCCACCCTCTTTAACGTCTACATGAGCCCCCTCGCGGCCATCGCACGCCAACACAACCTCAACATAATCTCCTACGCCGATGACACCCAGCTGATCCTCTCCCTGACCAACGACCCCGCCACCGCCAGAGCCAACCTGCACGAAGGGATGAGAGAGGTAGCCGAATGGATGACGACCAGCCGCCTGAAGCTGAACTCGGACAAGACGGAGGTCCTCATCCTGGGCTCCTCGCCCTCCGCATGGGACGACTCCTGGTGGCCCCCCGCCCTGGGCACCGCACCCAAACCGACGGACCACGCACGCAACCTGGGCTTCATCCTGGACCCCTCCCTCTCCATGACCAGACAAGTTAACGCCGTCTCCTCGTCTTGCTTCAACATCCTGCGCATGCTACGGAAGATCTTCCGGTGGATCCCCACCGAGACGAGGAAGACGGTCACCCAGGCCCTCGTCACCAGCCGACTGGACTACGGCAACGCCCTCTACGCCGGAACCACCGCCAAGCTCCAGAAGAGACTCCAGCGGATCCAGAACGCATCGGCCAGACTCATCCTCGACATCCCCCGTCGCAGCCACATCTCCGGACACCTGAGAGATCTGCATTGGCTCCCGGTCAGCAAGAGAATCACCTTCCGTCTCCTCACCCACGCGCACAAAGCCCTACACGACCAAGGCCCGAGCTACCTCAACAACCGGATCAACTTCTATACCCCCAAGCGCCTCCTCAGATCAACCAGCCACGCCCTCGCCGCCGTCCCCCGCATCCGAAGAGCGACAACAGGAGGAAGGTCCTTCTCCTACCTGGCCGCCAAGACCTGGAACTCACTCCCAACCGACCTGCGCCTGACCCAAGACCACCTCTCCTTCAGGAAGAAGCTGAAGACCTGGCTGTTCGAGCAGTAACGGCACCCCCCCCCCCCCCACCCCAGCGCCTTGAGACCCTACGGGTGAGTAGTGCGCTCTATAAATGACCTGAATGATTGATTGATTGATTGATTGTAAAGCAGTGGTGTCTGCTTAAAATGTTTAAATCTGACTGTAAGTGTGTGTGTATGTAGCTATATGTGAATATACATACACACATTTATTTGCACACATACATACAAAGCCAGATGTAAGCAAACACATACCTATATTTAGACAAAAGGCTTTATAAAGGTCATTTGTAGGTGGCCTCAGTAGCTGTGATCTGTGGTCCAATGTGCACCCCTGAAATGTTCTTCTAGAGAGGCCACTGGACATTGAGCCCAAAAGCTATTCGGCGGTGAAAAGGCATAAAGCACACAGGGGCATATTATCAAGGGAGTTCATCTCCGCTTTTTTTGGCTTTAAAAGCCAAGAAAGCGGAGATAAAATTATCTCTCTATTACCTAGCTGTCGCTAACACCAGTTAGCGACAGCTAGTAGGAGATAGCGACCATCTCGGGCCCCGCTTTGCATGTCAGTGAAATTTATCACTAATGACACGCAAAGTGGGCATGTCAAGATGTTAGCGACTGGAAACAGTCGCTAACATCGTTTTCTCCTATTACCAACTTTTGGAGATATTCGCGCTAAGCGCGAATATCTCCAAAAGGTAACACCTGTCCCTGAGCAGTTCTTAGCCATGTTATCCAATGGTAGGTGGATAACATGGCTAAGAGCATTAGCTCGGTAATGCATGATTACCGCTGGCTTTTCAGCGATATTCATGCATTTCGGCCGATTTTTATCGCTTAGGAGATAAACCTTGATAATAGCAAGGTTCCTAAGCGATAAAAATCGCCGCAGCTCGGCGATAAAAATATTGCCGCTAAGCCAACATAGCGATAATTATCGCTAGTTGTTGGTAATATGCCCCACTATTTTCACAAAACTCCAGCGAAGGGTTTGGTTTTTCGTTGGTACCGCAGCATCAATCTGCTACATTTTCAATTCGCCAGCTGCCTCCAGGTGGGTTGCGACCCTTAAACGCTCATAGCGAAACCATATTTATGAGTGCAAATAGTGGAAAAGCACATTCTTGGGCCCTAATAAATCACTTTTGACAAGCATAAAGAATTCTTCGCTGCCTTTTAGCTGAAATGACCGCTTTGATCATATGGATTTTTCAATAGCCCCGTGACACCTTTGCAACATTCAATTTCTGTGCACAGATGTGTGCAGATGAAAGAAGGCTTATGAACCCTTGACTTTTTCCATACAGTCCTGACTGATGATGCGCCTCGCATCTAATGCGAAGAGAAGCAAACAATTTGTTTTGGTTTGACTTGTTCGACAATCGTTTAAGCACTTCACTGAAAATGTATGTTTTAGACACAGATGGTTACAGTTCACACATACCTGAAAACCTCGACTAGACTGCTCTGAGCTTTTAAACTTTTTTTTAATATCTTTAAAAACAATAGATGACAATATACCCTTTTAATTTAAAGGTTGCACTTTGCAGCGGTAGAACTATGTGGGAGGTATAATCAGCTATCACTTCCTGGGCCAGCAAGATGGCTCAGTGAGCTAAATGCTTGGTGCTGACATCTATTGTGATCTTCCGGACACGAGTGTTCAACCAGAAACTTGCCAGAGACTATGGGCCTTATTTATGAGGCCCTGTGACACTTTTGCGCAGCTGATGCGTCACTTTTTGTAACGCACCGTGGGCGTAAAAAATGCGCCATATTATACCTGCATCAGGTATAATGTATGCAGGGTGGGCTTTCCCCTGCAAAAAGCCTTGTGAAAAGGGTGCATTGAAATCTACGAGATTTCAGTGTGCCACTTCTAGGGCACCATTGCGTCAATATCTTACGCCTGCCTCAGAGCACGCGTAAGCCTGACGCAGTGCTATAATCATTGCCTTCCCCCCTGCATTGCTGGAGATGCGTCACGCTTCCTACACACCTCCAGCAATGCGTCAGTTTTGCACTGACAGATACGTCAGTAATACTGACGTATTTGCCATTCCTTGCAACATGGTTGATGCGTCATATTTACTGTACAGAGGAGGGTGCAGTGAAAACTGTTGCGTCGCTGTTTTCACGCAGCGATGCAACAGTTTTCATAAATGAGGCCCTATGTTCCTATAAAGCTTTTTTTTAAAGAAATGTGGGAATGTGTACTAGGAGCAGGACAGTGAGTGATGATGGATAAAGGCAGAGGGAGTATGAGGGAGGGAATAAGTCGCCAGTTGTCATTCGTGGTCTATTGTCTTGGGTAGCCATTCTTTACCTTTTGACTCCTGTGGACTCCCACTGAATCATCGCTGGAATCCAGAGAGCCCACTGCATCATTTTTGGAATCCGGGGAGCCCCACTGAGTCATAACTGGAAGCAGGGAACCTCAACCTAAGCAATTTCAATGATTTGAACCATAAATAATACACAAAAATACAGGAAGAAGCACTCATCAATCAAATACACAAATGACAAAAATATTTAATTTATTTCACAAACATGGATAAAAAAAATCAGAATCAGTGGGGAGGTTGGGGCTTTTCTAAATGTGATTGAGGCCACCCATATCCATACTATATTCTGTTTCATGCACTTGCACTGTTTCAGCAAATCAATCGGAAGATGCCAACTTAATTTTTAGCCTCCAACTTTAAATTCCTTCACATTGACAGAACATTTCAAAATGTTCAGTTTTACATTTTGTTCTTCATGTGTGTACACTTTGTTAATCTGTTAATATTATTCAACTTTCAAAGCTGCCGCACACCCCTGAGTATGTGTCACACACCCCCAGGTGTCTCCAGACCACAGGTTAAGAACTGCTGGCCTAGTCCACCAGTTGCAGGCCATGTGATGCATTAGGTACACAGCACGTAGATCCCAAGGGGGTGGGAGAGGAATATGGATAAGCAGAATCATCAGGTATGACTTAAGATATATCGTAGTTCCTGTGATAGCGATATCAGACAGTGTTGAATGATGACTCAATCTTGTAAGTGAGGACATTTGGTGATGTTTCCTTGACAATCACCAGCATGATTAGAGTAATGAGGCTACCTTAAATCTCAAAACCAGGCAAGGTGTCTAATGGATTTTGCGTGTGGGGTAAGTAGTAGGTCATAGGTTATTTCAAAGTTAAGTGTCCACCAATCAGCTAGGTATAAGGGTGTTTCCAGGTAGGGCCATGGATGAAGGTTCCACCATGTGGGGCCATTGGGATGAACACAAATTGCAGTTTCTGGACATGTGGGGAGCAGCCGCGGCCGGTAGTAGGTGTAACTGCAGGGCGGTGACGTGGGGAGGGGGAGGGGCAGGTTGGGGGTAGTAATGTATGGATTATGGACTTTAACAGGTAAGTAAACATATAAATTACTAAAACGAATTTAGTTGTGTGCACTGAATCACCAAATGCAATGCAGTGCACGCAACAATATTCCTTTTATTTATTTATATGTTTTCTTACCTGTTAAAGTCCGTAATCCATACATTGCTACCCCCCACCCTGCCCCTCCCTCTCCCCACGTCACCGCCCTGCAGTTACACCTACTACCAGCCGTGGCTGGTGGGGAGTCAAAATAGTGCCCACACTTGTTCAACCCTGTGGGTGTTTCACGAAATGTTCCCAGACCAAATCAAACTTGTCCTGTTGATCACTACGTTTGTATATAATGCATTCATGATCATCTAAAGCCATAATTTCTTTAAACCGGTCAAACGTCAGAGTATACACAGTTTCAAAACCAATAGCTCTGTTGTGAACCATTGTCTCTAATGGTTGATCATTCCAGCAAAGCACAGCATGCTATATAGTATAAAGCAGGAGGCCAATACCAGGAAGGAGTGGCCACAGGAGGCCCTCAAGGAAGATCTATAGTGTAAGATATTGAGGCAGGATCACAGAACAGGTGGCAATCAGCCTAGCACCCCCAGCCCCATCTCCAGCATTTCGAATTCATGCATATACGTACCGGGTGTACCTATGTCGGGACCAGTGCCATTCATTTGATATTTTAAAATAGCTACACTTCTGTCTTGCTTCCCTGTGATGATAGTATGTCAGACCAGATGAATGGATTGTGTCAAAAGCTCACCCTGCTATCTAGCCCTAAGAGCCTTAGCTGTCTGTGATGTGCCCTAGAGTCTGACATACTTTCTTATAGGTGATGTGGAATAGAATAAGGGATGGGTTCCCAGCCTCAATCTCAAGCAATGGGTAAGTGAAGTCGATTTACACATTGGGTTTGGGCGCAGTTCAAACTCTTTATGGCAGTAACAAAAAAGTTCAGACTGTTAATCAAACCAACTTAACTTTATTTCGGTGGAGCCATAAAGGTTTGCAATAAAATACAATAAATATATCATTAAAAATGCAACTCATTATAGGTGACAACTTGTCACAAATAACAGCATACAATCTATTAAAAACATCAATTGTGCAAAACTGCTCACATGCAATTAACAGAAATAATATAAATCCCCGTTCGAATGTCACATAAATAAAATCTAAGATAAAAACAAAATCATTACATGGCAGTTCTTCTTTTCGCCCACATCAAAACTAAAAATGTTGCTACTGCACAGGCAGATAATGTAGAGGAATCCGTTCTTGGTAACCTTAAAGCAGCACAATGGCTGGATGTGCCCAAATGTCTGCAATTGGGTGCCCGCTATGCAGATCATGGTTGGGCCGGAAATGCAAACAACACAGTGCGGCACAGACTCAGTTTGGTCAGTGCAAAAAGGGCAACTACTGGAATCAGACCCCGTCATTTGTTAGTAAATTACTTCAAAGGAAGAGTCCCTACTCTAAATTGATGGTATAATTTTCTATCCAGCAGAGCTGTTATCTGATCCTAATTCTTCTCTAAGCCTAGAACAGATTTGAAATTCAAAAAGTCCCCCGTCAGAGAAGTACCTACAGCTTTTTACTCCTCCCTGAGTAATGTAAATGTCCAGTAGTGTTTTTTTCAATACCCCGTTGGATGGAATTTGGGCTACAGTGGGAGAATGCCATAATTTACCAAGGCCTAGGGAAGCCAACAATTTTTCAATTCATCTTAACCAAGGGCTTTTGTTGAATCTATCTACCTTGATAATGTCTTGTAGGGCGACAGCATAGTGGGCCAACTCTAGGGTAACCCACAATCTTTGCCAGTAAAGCAAAGTGTGTAAGGATATCTTAAAGGCTACTTCTTAACCTCCATGTCCAAAAATGTAGGGTGCAATGGGGTGCTGGGCAGGAGATAGGCTAATGATCTTAAGAACCTATTCTCTGATCGCTCCAGGACAAAGACATCTCTGAAGCCCCACAACTCAGTGCCATGAAGCACAGTGCCCAGGGCCTTGGCCTCATACACCTGTAGGGCTGGTACAATTTGCCTTGTAAAAGATACACAATGTTTATTTAGAATAGCACCAGTGATCTGCCTATGTTTCAAACAAGCTCTATTATTATGAGGTCATCATGAAATGTTGGACGAAAATTTGAGGCTCAAGTATTCAAACGAGTCAACTTTCTCTAAAATCTTTTTAGGCCATTATCTTGGCAGAAAACACCAACTTTATTAAGAAGTTTTTGCAGACCACTCAAGGTTTTGAGATTAAAAGAGTGTCGTCTGCAAATAGCAATATTGGGATCCTAGTGTTGGCTATGTTGGGGACGTCCACATGACATTCCCCATTTAGATATAAGAAAAAAGGGTAGGGGCCAATATACACCCTTGCCAAATGACTTTGACACCAGAATCTTGTTGGTGAGTAAACCCCGTGAACCCCATCTGACTGGGGCAAGTTATTATCATTAAGCCTAATTAATAAGGATAAAATGCCATGTGGCATGGCCATCGCCTTCAAAATTGCGACAGCCTGAGAAGCACGACAAGGTCAAATGCAGACTATAGATTGACAAAAGCAACATACAGATTGTCCCTGCCGATCAACACAGTCTTCCAGAAGATTAAGGCAAACCAAAAGACCTGGTCTATCGTGGAAGTTTTAACTCTGAACTCTGCTTGTAGTGGGCTTATGATGTCATTTTCAGACATCCAAAGTAGGATTTTTACCAAGACCACTCCGCAAAATCTTTTTGTATACAGTCAATGAGGCTGATGGGCCTATAGTTGACAGGTAGAGACTTATCACCCTTTTTGTATACCAGTATCACCTCAGCTCCCTACCACAATTCGGGTACAGAAGCACCCAGTACAATCACACTGAATAGGGCTAATATGCACTTGGCCCAGTGTCAATGTCATGTACAAAGACATCTAGCGGTACACTGTCTGGGCCTGGAGCCCAGCCACTCACAAAGGTAGAGAGTCCCCGAAAATTTGTGACACTGGCCACCAGCTTCTAGAAGCGCAAATAATCCTTAGATGAACACGTATTTACTAGCTCCCGCCATCTTTTATTGTCCCACTCCTTCTTAGCATTCACCATGCTCTGCTCATACGGCTGTCAATAAGTAAGAATAGCAGCCCTGGACCACTCCTACCAGTGCAGCTCGTGAACCATCCACCTTAATACTTGCGCTACCTTACAGCGGCTCATCCATGTGAATATAGCAGTCGATTCCTAGTGGTAATGGACATAGCGTCAGGTGAGTGCCATAATGTGCCTAATGTTTTGAGATCTCTGCAATATAGCAAATTGAGATCACTGTTCTAAGAAAGTAGGGTTTTCACAAACATGAAGCATTGAGGTTATTCTGATATGTGAGCAATAGGCTAGCTGGTGCGCTCAGTAATAGGACCTTATGCGAGTTAATCATAGACCTCCACTTATTATGGTTGTGTGCAGCTTAAACTGTTTAAATTTCAGCCTCGCCAACTCATGGAAGGAAGTTTTCATCGTGGAATCAATTTCCGACATTATAGGGAGATCATTGTAAAGATAAACTAAACATTCTCACCATGGTCATCTATATGGTTTGAACCTTTCCTCATACAACAACTGCAGACTTGAGCAGCATGAGAAGTCAGAGAATGTTTTAAGTAACAGCAATTGTATGTTATCTCACCCCATGCCTTCGAGGTCTTTGTTGGCCAGGGTGCCAACTATTTTAAGTTACCGATTACCCCAGAGGCGTGGCTTCAGGGGAAATGTTTGGGGTGTTGCAACCCCCTAATAAAGGTATTTTGTGATAAGCAGTTGGGTACAGGTGCTTTCAGTTGGGTAGGTTGAGGTCTGCTGGGTTTCACCAGAACTATTTATTCACACAGACAAAAACGGACAAATACTCTTTCCTACTCTCTGTTTTGGAAATGTTGTTTATTTCACAAAATAATGTGTTTTTTCTCCTAACTTACCCCCAGATTCATCAAGAACACATTTTGATAATCCTTAATAGCGAAAAATACCGAATCGCTATTAAGGAATAGCAAAATGCTATGCATCAAGAAATCACTAAAAAAATAGCGATTTCTAATAATTCCTTAATTGCGACTTGCAAATTGCGAGTCTCAATTAAGGAAAATCTCTCCATTCATTCCTGTGGGCCTAGAGGCCCATAGTAATAAATGGGAAGACAATCTCAATTTGCTAATCGCAATTAGCGATTCGCAAATTGAGATTGTGATTTCAAGGGTGCAGAGGTGTCCAAAGGACACCCTGTTGCACCCCTGAAATGATGTGTGCACATATGTTGCGCACACACATGCCCTTAGGCACTTTCAAGCATTGCATTTAAGGAATCTCTATTTGAGATTCCTTAAATGCAAAGAATCGCAATTTAGCGAATTCTTACTTAGCGATTTTTGCATTTGGGATGATGCATCCCAAATCCAGAAATTGCGCCCGCAAAGGGCCAGATTCTCAGAATCTGACCCTTTGCGAGTGGATTTTTGATTGATGAATCTGGCTGCAAGTACACTACCAATTCGCATTTCTCTCACTTTCCACACTGCCCCTTAAGCACCTCTCGTGAACCTTGCTTGTCACATAATGTATTTTAACATTATATGCCAACGTGATTGATGGAAAATATGAAGCTCACCCCCCCTCCAATTTTACTGACCAAGCAATGCCCCTGGGTTATCCACCTGAAATGTTGGCTAACTGTTTTTCAACTTATTTCGTGAAGTTATGCACTTTAACCAGTTTGTGTAAGACCAACGAAAAACTGAATTGAAGAATGTAATATTGGTGGAGTTCAAAGCCAGCAGGATCCATACGGTAATAAAATGAACCATGCCTAGTTTACAAACTATCTTTCTAAATACTCAAAATCGCACAGTAAGTACAAATGTTAAATGTATTGGAAGAGTTCGGCAATATAGAAAATGTATGTATGTTTACATGCTGAATGGAGATTGTCACATTTGTAAAATAATTGACTTCCAAACAATTGTATGAATACTCAATATTTAAAAGATTGGCTTTTGAAAATCACAATAACACCATCCCAGTTAGATGCTATGGGGCATATTTATTAGAGTTGTGTTGCGAATGCGCCACACAACGGGGCGCAAGAGTGGTGCAACTCTTAAGTTAGTTTTATGAAGCTTTCCTGCACAAAAACAATTCTGCTTACAACACAGCCACCCTTGCACCATAGAGCAAGAGTGCCTATGTTGGCATAAGGAGCACATTGTGCACCAGCACAGGAATGCGCTGTATAATGTTAGATATGCCGCATTCCTGATCTTTACCTATCACGCAGCGCAGAGCAGCAAGTTAACATGATGCGCTGAGCTGCGTAATTTTTAATAAATATACCCCTAATTCTTTTACTGCTGAAAGCCTAAAGTGTGACTCTAGTCAATCTTGTCTTTTGTCTATTCCAACTGTGTGCAAATAGTACTACTGGTCTAAATATGTGGCATATGCTTGAGGTCTCAATGCTTCCAAATGCTATGCATATCACAGTCTGAGACGCGTGAGGTGACTGAATCTCTCCTGGGAAAAGGGCTCTAATTGGGGGGCTCTGGTATGTTATGTTATATTGATTTGTATAATGCACTAATCACACAAGAGGGTATCCAGGTGCTTGAAAAGGTATGTAAGTTTGTGTTTCCCAAGGTGCTTATACAAAAAGCCAGGTCTTTCGCTTCTAAAGGAACTCAAGAAGTGAGGAGGAGGCTCTGATGTGTTGAGGGGTCGGGGTTCTTCAATTTCTTTGATGCAATGTAGGAGAATGAGCGACCTGCAGTTTTGCTTTTACTGATGCAGGGAATGTGTGTGAGTGAGAGTGAGGCAGAGTGTAGGTGTCCGGTGGGTTGGTGAAAGTGTATGTGACTGTTCAGGTAGTCTGGTCCTGTGCTGTGTAGGGCTTTGTATGTGTGCATGAGAAGTTTGAATTGGCTGCATTTGTGAAGGGGGAGCCAGTGAAGCTTCCTGAGGTGCGTGTGATGTGGGTGCAGCATGGGAGGTCAAGTATGAGTCTTGCAGTGGTGTTCTGGATGGTCTGGAGTCTAGATTCCGGCGTAGAGAGTGTTGCCCTAATCCAGTCTACTCGTTATGAGTGCTTGCGTGACAGTCTGTCTGGTGTTCTGAGGCAACCATTTAAAGATGTTTTGCAGCATGTGTAGGATGTGGAAGCAGGAGGTGCACACTGCGTTGACTTGTGTTGTCATGTTGAGCTTGTCGTCTAAAATGATCCCTAGATCTCTTGTTTGCTGTGTGGGCGTGGGTCCTAGCTCCGACAGCCTCCAGGTGGAGTCTCAGTGGAAGGTCATGTTGCAGAACACCAGTACTTCAGTTTTGTGAGAGTTGAGCTGCAGAAAGGTGGTTCGCATCCAGTCTGCTACCATGATCATGCAGTTGGTGAAGTTGGTTCTGTCGGTAGTTGTTTTGTCTCACAGGGAGAGAATGAGTTGGGTGTCATTGAGTAGGAGAAGATGGTGATATCTTGTGATCAGATGATGTTGGTGAGCGGTGTCATATATATGTTGAAAAGGATGGGAATGAGGGATGATCCGCATATCGATTTCTTTATCGCTGATGTGAAGGGTGGCAGCCTGACCCTTTGGGTTCTTCCTGTGAAGAAGGAACAGATCAATTTGAGAGCGGATCCTTGTATGCTAATCTAGTGGAGCCTTCTGATGAGGGTATAATGAGAGACAGTGTCAAAGGCTGCAGACAGGTCAAGCAGGATGCTGTTTCTCCTCAGTCCAGGATCATTCGAAAGTCATAGCTGGCCGCAATAACTGCTGTTTCGGTGCTGGGATTCTTTCTGAATCCTGATTGAGTGTTGTCTGCAAGATGGGGAAGTTTGAGGTGGGTTGTGAGTTGCTTGTTGTTGTCCTTCTCAATCACCATGGCTGGACAATAAAGTAGGGAGAGGGGTCAGAAGTTGTTCACTTGATTCAGGTCAACTGTGGGCTTCTAGAGGAAGGCTTTGATTTTTGCAAGTTTCCATTCATTCAGGAAAGTGGTGGACGTGATGGAGGTTTTGATGATGAGGGTGAGAGTGGTGTTGATTGGTGATGTTCCCAGGTTGTAGATGTGGTAGCAGCGTGGGTCTTTTGGGGCCCTTGTGCGGATGGTCTGCATGATTGCCACTGTCTCATTTCTGGTGAGAGTTGTCCATTCAGTCACGTGCCTGTCTTACTGAGTGATATGTAGGTGGTTAGCAATGAATTCTCTGGGATTGGGTTGGTGTGCAAAGTTGCTGTAGATGTTTGTAATTTTGCTGTGGAAGAAATTTGATAGGTTGTTGCAGAGCTTCTGGGAGGCAGCTATGTTGGTGAACATTGACTGAAGGTGAGGTGAAATCCTTAATGATCAATAAGATCTCCTTGTAGCTTTTTTGAGCTTCTTTCGATGCGGTCCAGTAGTGCTTTTTTATTGGTGTCTCTTATTTGCTGGTGATAGTGACTGGCTGGAAGCCTTGCAGGTACCTCTGTCGGTGGTTTTATGGCTGGCTATTCATTTCCTTTTTAGCTGTTTACAGTGTCATTTGGTGTCTCAGATGTCTTCTGTGTTCAAGCTGGCCTGCTTGTATGACTTACTATGCTTGTTGGGTTTGATGGGTGTGAGGGAGTCCACAGAGTTCTTGAAGTTGTTGATTTCCTTGTCGATGTTGTCTGTGGGGCTTGGTTGACCCGTGCTGAGCGCACTGAGCCGATCTGCTTCGTGGTTTTGCCCCATCTGTGGCTTGGAATGCTAAACCTTGTAGGGGTGTTGACTTGAGGTGGATTTATTTGAAAGTAAATGATGGAGTGGTCGGAGTTGTATTTGATGCTGGTGGTAAAGATGGGGTCTAGTACATGTTGGTTCCAGGACGAGCTGTGTGAGTCAAATGTTGCTCAAGCTTTCAAAGAGTGCTGTGGAGCAGGGGTCGTTGCAGTCTTCCATATGAAAGTTAAGGCCATAAGGAGAATGTAGGCTCTGGAGTCAACGGTGAGCAGAGCAATGAAGTTGGTGATGAGGTTGGTGAAGGTGGCTCGAGGGCCGGGTGGTCAGTAGGTGAGGGTTCAGTCTGAGGTTTGCAGCTTGAAGTGCAGATGTTCCATGACTAGGGTGGCGTTCTCTGCGGACGTTGTGCATTTGATGGATTCCTTGTAGATGATAGTGAGTCCTCCTCCTGGCTTGTGAAGGGGGTCCAGTTGAGCGATCTTGTAGCCTGGTGGGATTGCTGTGGCAATGTCAGGAGATGATGAGGGGTTGAGTCAGGTGTCTGTGATAAAGAGGATGCTGAGTGTGTTGCTACTCAGCAGGTCCCATATTTGGGTTGTATGTTTGCTCAATGATCATGTGTTGAAAAACATGCATGTGAGTGGGTGTTGATAAACGGGTTTGCTGTGGTGTAGGGTGGGATTTAAGGCATTGTTGGTGCTTGTCTGGCATGTATGTTCCGGGGGTATTGAGGGCATTGTTAGTATTTGCATGGGGGTTGTGGGTGTGAGGCTGCTGGAGAACCAGCAGTGGACACAGGTGAAAGCTCCGACTGTGGTGTGGAGCACAGCACTGCAGCAGGTGGGGGAACAATGTCCAGGGTCTAGTGACCTAAGGAGTGCTGGGGAGAACCGCTGGGCAGTGATCGTACCAGGGCTCCTGGCGCTAGGCACTGTGCAAGCGTGGACCCGGTGTGTCTGTGTTGCAGCTGCCATTAAGTTAGTCCTAGGAGTGAGAAGGAGGGAATGCAGGGTACAGTGATGTCATTGTCTGTGCTGACAGGTGATGGTAAATTAAGTCCTCATGCTTGACTTCCTCTTGCAAAGACTGTTTTGGCAGGACAACAGATAATGTTACTTCCTGTCTGGATGTGTGACTGGAAATTCAAATATGTCTCTTCCTGTGACAATGGATGATGGGAGATCCAGTATTGTCATTTCCTGTGCTGATGGGCGATGGGAAATGAAGTCCTCATGCTTTTAAAAACGTTTTTGGCGAGAAAACCAGTAATGTCACTCCCTGTCCAGATGTATGATGGGAAATTCACTGATGTCACTTCCTGTGTAGGTGGATGATGGGGAATCCAGTGATGTCACTTCCTGTGCTGATGGGTGATGGGAAATGAAGTCCTCTAGCTAGGCTTCTTCTGTTAAGGATGGTTTTAGTGGGAAGAGTAGCAGTGGCACTTCCTTTGCAGATTAATGATCGGAAATTCACTGATGCCACTTCCTGTGTAGGTGGATGATGGAAGATCCAGTGATATAACTTCCTGTGCTGATGAGTGATGGGAAATGAAGTCCTCTTGCTTGGCTTCTTCTTTGAAAGACAGTTTTGGCAGGAAAACCAGCAATGCACTTCCAGTCCAGATGTATGATGGGAAATTCAGTGATGTCACTTTCTGTGTAGGTGGTTGATGGGAGATCCAGTATTGTCACTTCCTGTGCTAATGGGTGATGGGGAATAAAGTGATCTTGCTTGGATTCTTCTTTTAAAGTCAGTTTTGGCAGGAAACCCGGCCTCTAAAAGGTGAGTGGCCAAGGAAGCATTACCAAAAATCCTTTCCAAGAGGAGTGGACTATGTCAATAAGGGCATGGGTAAAAATATGCAAACTTAAATCCTGACATATCATACAATAATGGACACATACGTAAAACAAGCCTGCCCTATTGACTTTGCCGAGGCTTATTTGCAGTATCAGATACACGAGTAACAAAATGATTTTCTTGCGAATAGTCAGATGGGAAAATGTTTCAATCCTGAAAATATGAAACACTGAATTAGACAGTAAGGTTTGTGGAAGTGTCTTAATCACTCCCATTTCCCTCCGCAGTCCTGAACTCTGTTAGACTCCTATGCCCTTTTTCTCCCTATATCTTTCTAAAATCCTCTGTGTGCATATCTCACACTTTACCTCTTTCCTCTTCAGTACCATTTTTGCATTCCCTGCTACATGTATTTCCTTACATCCTCTTCACTTCACTATCCCCCACGCATCCAACACACCACCTCACCTGTAAGCACTGCATTTTACTTTCGCCCTTTCAATTTGTCGACAGCTATCTACCTCCTTCACACAGTTTCGCATAGATTCACATTTCAAAATGGTGCACATGACAATAAGTCTGTGGGCTTCGCAGAGAGGCTAAAGATTAAAAGAATATATGTTCTAAATACCTTTATGACCCACTGTCCTGCACTGTAAAAACGTCAGCAACAACTCCAGAGCTTTCAATCGTGTCCCATTATAAACACCCACCCACAACCTGAACCTGAACTCACCCTGCCACCTGGAGCCGACTCCAGTCACAGCACATACTATTCAAGAATAAATGCTGCATGAAAGAAATTATAGAAAAACATGATGGAAAAAGCAATACACTTTGAGTATGCAAGATTCAGTAAAACATGTGAAATGTTAAGAGAAAGTACATCCTTGACATTAATGACCGTAACTTTTTTTTGCAGTCATTTTTCACAAATCGATCAGTGTTTTTCACTGTAAATTGAGGGACATGAAAATAGGGCCTGATAGGGACCCGTTCCAAATTCCGTTTTTAATTACTGCCAGGTCTGAGACCCAGAGGGACCCGCCCTACTTAATCCCTGCCTGGAAGTCACCATGCTACCAATAGGCTTCGGCACTGTAAGAGTCAGAAGGCGAAGGATGTATTAAAGGTGCCATTCTTTGGCCCCCTACGGGTCCAACCCTGTCTATACATTTTAATACAAACAGTCCATTCCCATGTAGGAAGGTCTGTATGCCTCAATCACCGGCTAGTTATGCTCCATGGCCTCAAACTTTGTGTATCACCACACATTTGCACTAAAAAGGCCCATAATTCATAACCTCTTGGATGCTAAGGCACTCTTAGGCTTTTACTCTAATTCCCATTGAAATGAATGGGCACTCCATGACGAGTTACCCTTGTCATTAGCATCCAAGTAATTAGAGCTGGAGGTTTCCAGTCATCAGCATAGGCATTTTATTGCCAACACCGGCATTTATGACGTCCTAATATGTGGTGCTGCTGTTTGTCTAATTTTGTGATGAGCACAATAACAATTTTTCAATAATTTGGCATAAATTAAAACAACTAATACCTGGCATCTAAAACTATGAGAATAGCTAAGCCTGCAGGTAATAGTCGCTTTCAAAGTATTTTAAAGTGTGAATTGTCCCACTTGCAGGAGTGTGATGGTTAGTTGTGTTGGTACTGTCGTTGGCAGCGTTGGCAGAGCCAATGTGTGCTGCAAGTTACAGTGGCCTCCTGAAGGGCCCTGACATTTATATTTTTACAAATTAAATACTAGGTTCATCCTCCAACAAGTTTCGAAATATTTTAATGTGGCCCCCTCTGGGTAATCACACTACTACTTACTTTTATTATTAACCCTCCCCAATCACCTGATGTGTGAGGCTCTTGCCCTGTACCCCTTATTCTGCACTCACGGTTTGCAGATCCCATTTCTGATGCCTCTTCTATTTAGGACCCAAAATGTGGTACCTCCGTCACGACGAGGTTTGCATCACATCCAGTGTTCACAAGACACCTTTTAGTAAGTGTTAAGCGTTAGAGGATTATGGGCCAGATGTACAAAGCTTTTTTCACCTCGCAAATGGCTCGATTCACAATGTACAAAGCCCTTGTTGCAATTTGGTAAGCTATTACTTATTCGCAAATTGGGTTTGCGAGTCGCTATTAGGAAAGGGCATGCCAAGGGCATCGCTTTCTAACAGCGAGCCGCACTGGTAGGTAGTAATGTTTTGCCACCGGGAATGCGGTTGCAAAACATTCTCACTTCCCACAAACTTTAACACCCCTTCCCCTTTGTGAATGTAGGCGCCAACATTTTTTAAGAGCAGGCAGTGGTCCCATGAATCACTGCCAACTCAAAAAAACAATTAAAAGGAAACTTCACTTTTCTTTTTTAAATGCATCTCGTTTTCATTCATTATTATGAGGCAGGCCCCTTGTGACCTATTGGGAATCACAAGCAGTGTAACACACATGTTGTACATAGCTGTTTGTGATTTCCTAATAGCGAATTGTGAAAATTCACTGTTAGGAAGTCCCAAACGGAAGCTTATGTACATCTGGCCCTAATAGCCATGTCAACGCTAAAACAAGTTTCCCTAAGGTCGTACAAAT
The DNA here is from genome assembly GCF_964261635.1 of Lissotriton helveticus. Lineage (NCBI taxonomy): Eukaryota > Metazoa > Chordata > Amphibia > Caudata > Salamandridae > Lissotriton > Lissotriton helveticus. Next base: position 1,065,310,145 of record NC_136069.1, on the reverse strand, counting down.
GTTTGTAGTAATGACTGCAGTGTGTAATTAATGTACATGTGGTTGTATGTCATTACAACACAGGCTTTTACCCCGCATGCCATTACAACATGGGGATTACAACGAAAGTCGTTACAACGACTTTCGCTGGAGGGCGCTGGATAGTAGAATAGTTTAATTTTCTATTCCAACTCCAGCCCACGTTGACAGTCGGGAAGGTGTTGGATAGAAAATTAAACTATTCCCTATCCAACAGCGCCCTCCAGCGAAAGTTGTTGTAACGACTTTCGTTGTAATCCCCGCTTTGTAATGGCAGTGCGGGGTAATCCCTGCATTGTCATGGCTGTTCTCCGTACAGGTTGACATCCTTTTCCTGGCACGGGATTCGAGTAGGGGTATCGAATTTGTTGATAAGCACCTTCAGGTTTCTTCATATTTTTGCAATCATTTGTGTTTTAACTTATAATTTAATGATCCTCTCTATAAGTGATTTTAAGTTCAGAGGTTTAGGGTACATCTGTGCTTTGATCAACATGGTTCTAATTGCTCTATAACTTTGGCAATTGTACATGTGTTCATCAGTTAACATGGAAATGAGAAAATATATGCAACATTCTAATTAAGCTCTTGTAAAGGTATAGTTTGTCACAGTTGTGATAGGCATAACATAAATAAGATGTGAACCAGTCACACCTGTTTAAGGTCGAGGGACTCAGGTGACTGTTGTAATCACAGCAGACAACATGCCGTTGAATGCAGGAAGAGGCTTGTGGACAGCCCTGCTCTGAGATTGGATAATGTACTTCATAGGGTTCTAAACATTGGCTGCCCATGGTATCTGCTCACATAATTTTGTGGATATTAACATCCAAAAATATTATATGGACACACAAAATGTGGCTATTCCACACACAACTTCCTGCTCTCCCGGTGCTAGCGTGCCCATTCTGCTTCAGTGCTCACTAGCCTCTCTGTGTCCTGCGTTTTTTTCAAAATGTTTTTCCTGAAAGCTCAACAGCTACAACATTGGTTTTTCAATGATCAGTCACGGCCTGTCCCCTGCCAAAGTGGTGGGGCGGGCCGGAGGAGGGAGCTGGGGGGAAGGGGGAGGGGACAGAATAAAAATAAAAGAAACTTACCTGATCGCTGCTGCCTCTGCTGCAGTAGCGGCTTGTGGTGGGAGTGCTGCGGGGCGCTGACGCATTTAGCGACACTTCGCGCACAACAAAATGGATTTTCTTTATTTATATGTTTACGTACCTCTAATCGGCCGTAATCCGTAGTTTACTACCCCCCAACCTGCCCCTACCCCGTCCTACGTCAGCGGCCGGCAGCACTCCCACCACAGGCCGCTACTGCTCTGTTGTCTGTTCCATCTCGCACTTCCTGTTTCTAGTACAGGCTCTCAGACTGCACTGTGGCCAATCATGATGCTGCAGGAAATCAGCGCCAGGATTGGCCTGAGTGCTATGATTTTGAGCTCCCAGGCAGATTGGGAGACAGCCAAACACCTTATGTGCAGGGAAGGGACAAGGGCGCACTAGCACTCCCCCACCACAGTGTAATCCCCCCTCGACCCGCCCCCAAGACTCGTCAGAGTCCTGGGGTGGGCCAGGGGGATTAAAATAACATGATAATAAAACAGGTTTGAAACCCATTTTATTTGCAGGTGGTGGCAGGGGGTGTGGCACTCCTCTGCCCTAATGGAGGGGCTGCCGTAGTGCTGTCAATGATGTGCTCCTGTGGATTTTATTTTGCTTTAAAGTTCTAAAATGACCATTAACCACGTTGGAACAGTAAAGTAAAAAAAGCCAAAATGGCCACTGGTCCATCTCAGCACGTGCGCCGCTACATATATGTGTTCTTGTGTCACTATGCATGCACACACGTGGCAGTAATCTTGAAATGGTTTTCTAACCATTCTAAAAGGTCTGTTGTGTGTGTGTGTGCATATAGTATAACACATCTGTTAATATGTGTTTTGATGTGTGTGCACACAGATCATAAAGGAGGAGGAGGAATGGCTTGCAAAGAAGCATTGTCAAAGACAATAGGTGAGCATTTGCCTTTAAAAGGTGAGATCTATCGGCATTGCCAATGTTTGTTTGTTCCGAAGGTAGCAGTGTGCAACCCTGACGTTGTGCTGCCCAGACTGTTCACAATACTTGAAGCAAAGAGCCTTTCTCCAAATGATAACATATAGGATTAATTGAGGAAAATCATTCCTACTGGAATCCATGATATATTATTAGCACCTTTTTCATGGAAAATAGAAGGAAAAAGGTGTATGCTGATTTGCAGTGGTGAAATCTCTAAGAAGCATGTGCATTTTAGAATCATGCCATGTAGTTTACACAATCCACTTAATAATATTCTGAGGCTAGCAGTACCTTATGCTCGCTATTGATGGGACGCTGTTTTTGCTTCAGCAGTCTGCAAGTTAGTCAACCCAAAAGGATTGTGTTACAAATAGAGCCTGCATCCTAGGGCCTTATTTAAGAAGATCTTGGATCAGCATTTGATCATTGAAGGTTATTTGACATTCACTAGCAAGCCCCGATGGCTTATGTCAGCTTCATTCAAATTACCATCTTAGTTTGAAAAATTGTCTGTCCGCTGCATTTGATTTAGAGTGGGGAGGATACAACTCATACCGTACTTAATTTGTAAAAAGAAATACGTGCCAGGACTCTCGTCAAGAGACCACTGTAGCTTCAACCACACATTGCCCCAGCCATGCTGGCAATGATACTAAAAACGCAACTACTAACCACCACACTCCTTCAAAAGTGACATTTTGGAAAATGTCAGGGTCCAAAGCTGTAAGAATGGCTTTGGCGGTAGGTGATAGTCATTTCTAATGTATATTGAATCAATAATTGGCTGATGTGGTTATCTCTAACTTAGTCGGACAGCGCCACCTTGTGGCAGGTTGCACAACCGTTTGTGTTGACAAGTTAGTGATGGTACAGCGCACCTGAAACCACTGGCTCAAATTAAGCACTGAATGCATTCCCGAGCACCAACTTGCATGACTAATCATTCCTAAAGTAGGAGCAAATTAGCTTGCCACAGTCAGACCACTCCTTCTCTGTAGACAAAGTACAAAGGAAAGCGACAATACCAGGTGAAATAGGATGACTCTATCTCCTTCACTACAAACCTTCCCCGAATTTAAGGTCAATTGGAGTATAGTGTTCTTTTTCTGAGTGGTCAGGATGTTTTGTACATTTTTCATCAGGGATAATTGGAAATCATGCTTTTTTGTTTTGTTTAATATTTTTTATTGAGTTTTTAAAGAGAGAAAAGGAAATAAAACTTATAAAGCAAATTAACACAATACTATAATATACAACCAATATAGAGGCATAAACATGGGCAAATATTTTAAAAAAGAAAGAGAGAAGAGAAGAGAGAAAAGGGATAGTATGAAGCAGAAAAAGAAGATATACTAAGAAAAAAGAAAAATAAGTAATAGATTAAGATGCAGATGCAGAGGTACAAAGATATGAAGTAAAAGGTAACCTCAATAGATCCGATTTAATTTTCTGAGAGGGAAAGAAGAAACAGTGTCAATTCTGTGTTATATATACACACATATAAGGTCTCTTTAAAGGCAAGAGCAATATAAAGATCAAGTAACAAAGACTTAGGAGAAAAAGTATCAAAAGCAGGAGAGGCAGTACCAAGAAAAACAGTTTGCATTGATAACGGAATATTACAATTAAAAATATAGTCATGCATTCAGCCCAAACAGATTGCCAAAACTGCAGTACGTTAGAACATTCATATAATTGATGAATCAAGGTTCCAGTGGAGGCAGACCAAGACCAACATAGGGAAGAGGAGATAGTGGAAAGCTTGGATATACATTCAGGAGTAATAAGAACTCTGTCATTAATGAAGTATAAAGATTGAGTGATGAGAGCTACAGCAGAAGTTTTGAATAGCTTAAATCAAAATGTGTCCCGTGAAGGAATAGAGAGAGATACAGATACATCTGCTTTCCAAAGTAACTCACTATGGGTTTTAGAACGTCCAATAACAGTTAATAACAACATCTTATAAATGTGGAAATCATTCTTTTAATGTCCATTTCTAACAACATAGATTAAGACGAAGAACATAGATTGTTCATGCCTGGCTTCATGCATATTAATGTGCCTGTAACAAGGGAGACAGGTATGTTCAGTTTGAGTTTAGAATGTATAAAATCTGTTGCCGTCAAATATATTTTTGACCAACTAGATGCCAATGATTGGTTGGTAAACATAATAAATGACCATGTGCCATTGGTGGCAGTTTCTTACAGAGTCCTTACTCAAATCATTATAAACGTCGATGGACATTTTGTTTATGATTCATTTATGTTAAGTGATATTTTATGCTTCATTTAAAGTTATAGGTAAATCAGGTCTTGAAATAGACCACAAATCCAGAGGCAGTGAACTGGTGCCTGTTTTACTTAACTATTGTCACATTTTTAGATCAGAATCAATCACGATTTGAAACATGCACAGGAATAGAACTTCCTAGTGGGTTGGTAATAATAAAGCATACAAACTATCCCCAAAGCCAGCTTTCCCATGTGTGGGCCAGTGACACTTATGGCTTTATCTAAATACTGGAGGTGACCTTTATTTGCAAGGTCACACAAATAATCCTTAGTGGCCACATCTAGCTTGATGTAACAACATAGTGCTCAAAGGAAGTGCTCATTTGTCATGAGACATTGAAAATACCCCCTAATCAATAACCTATGTGAGATCTTCAATCAGCACACAGATTGGGCAGCAGATCAGAGCACTTTTCAAATGCATGGGGGTGCGAGGCCAAAGGCTGCTTCTTTGAATTAGAGGATGTTGGGAGGGGGCGGGGAGCACAGACGCCAGAAATCCAAAGTCATTAGTCACGATCTAAGAAGTCTCATGCTGCAACTGTCATTAGGAGGTATAAGCAACCTAACGTTTTCCTTCCATATACTAGGTGACATGTCCAGGCACAATGTAAATCTCTTTCGGCTCCTCTTGTGCTGAAGGAGAGTGCAGCGTCTCTGGGTAATTCAAACTTGTATGAGAATGTGGTGTATATCATCAGTTTGAATAAAAAAGAGGGGTGGGGCCTGGTAACCAATAAAGGTCCAGTAGCCATGCTCCTAAATCGCCAATATAACACATAGGGGTGGTACTGTTCCTATCAGGGAGCAAAGAAATAAAGAAAAGTAAGGGAGGAGAGAGGAATGGGAATCTTGAGGATTACTTCTTGGTGCACTCAAACATCCCTAGTGATGTTATGCTTCATCATCTGGTGTGCTACTCATAGGGCTGTAGCTGCAATGCCCTACTGGCCCCAGGGTCGTTAAGCAGTGATCTTTTTATGTGCATGCCATATGGTGAAATGAATGTATGTAAGGGTGTCTAGAGTATATGAGGTGGAGTGAATGTGTCTAGTCAAGTGAAGGAGGTTAAAACTAGCTAAGAGATACTGGATTAGAATTTAATATGGTGACTCTCTTGGCAGGGTTAAAAAAAAACATGATAAAGTTAGGGCTACTGTAAGTGGCTGATGTACCCCAATAGCCTAAAACAGTGAGTATGGTCAGGTCAACATGTTTCACCTCTGGGGGCCTGAAACTGATCTGCAAAGCTTCTTCAGGACTAAAATAAAGGCTTTGTGTAGCCTTACCCCACACCTAAGATGTGATGTGTAGTGAAGGTATTCCCCTAGAAGATACCTGGTTCAATGAAACGTAATAAACTGACCATCCAACCCTACAAAACAGCCAGAAATGCCCAATAGGTCAAAAACCAAAGGTTAGCACACCACTGCTAAGTGGTTTTGGCACAGAAAGCACGATAAACCTGCCCTCCTCTGCTCACATGGATCAAGGCGAGCAGAGGAGGGCCTGCCCTAAGAGGAGGATACCTGGTGATGAAGCGTGACATGCCGAGGGATGTGTGAGGGCACCAAGAAGTAATCCTCAGGATTCCCATTCCTCCGTTCTCCCTTATTTTTCTTTATTTCTTTGCTCCCTGATAGGAACAGAACCGCCCAATTTGTTATAGTATCTGTCATCAGCACATGATAGTTCACTTGCCTGTGCTACAAGAGGACAAGATATAGCAGGACACTCAGTGATGCTGTGCACTTACTGTAAGTAGAGGAACAGTAACCATACCCAAAGAATTACCCTCACCTACACCAAAATGTCATGACCATAGCATTCCTGATATGTGCTTCACCAACAAGAATGAATTTTGCTAAAGTAGTCCAATACAATGAAACCACCTATTATTTTGCATAACAAATTGTTTTGACCCTCAATGAAATATGTTAAGTTGATTTAATCTTTTATGTTCACAAAAAAGCTGAAGGTACTTTCTTTCCAAGGCTTCATTGCATGTGTCCCAGTAAATCAGATGGGGCCAGTAAATTGAGAAAAGATAGGAAAAAAATGATAATAACGTAATGTTATTATCATTTGATTTTTTCCTCCTACTGCGGCAGTGCATGACGGGGCGGGCAGAGCTGCAGGGGAGGAGTCGTTCTCCATGCAGGCTTCGTTACAGCCTGCATCGAAAATATGCCCACCCCTCCGGCCCCTGGCTGAGCGCCATGTTAATGGCACTCAGACCAATCACAATGCTGCATTGCAACGTTGTGATTGGCTTAAGGGTGGGAGCCTGGCTGCCTGCTTCTTCTTCCGTCCTCGAGTCGGACACAGATGAGCAGGAGAGAAGACGATGGACCTGGCGACGCAAAATACGTTTATTTTTTAAAGCACCCCCTGCCCTCCCCCCCTCCATGCCTGCCCCCCTACCAGCGAGCTGTGCTGGCCACCCCTGCAGGAGATCCTCCGTCTTGCAACAACCACCAGCAGAGATGTACACATCTTCATCACTGTCTCCTCCATTCAATGCTGAATGCACAAAAATAGATTAACACATATTGAGAGGTATGGTAGAGTACTGAAACAGACATCCCACAGTGCTATCCAACGGGTGGATATTATGTTAGTATATAGCAAAGCCCTCAGAATCCTCAACATCAAGGCACACTCATTGAAAGTGTCAACGTTCAAAACCTAGCTCAATGTAATAAGTTACCTTACTAATGAGGCTCAGTACTCTAATAAGGCCTTTCCCGATGGACTGTTGCAGTTGGTACACTAAGATGGGAAAGTGGCTTGATGATACAATGAATTGATTGATATTAAAGACTCTTTGGGGAAGCCAAGTCTGTCCCATTATTTCTAGAAACAAGACCCTCTTTTCTGCATGCTGTTCTTTTACAGGGGTGATTGAAGTGGTTCCTACCTCAAGACACAGAGGTCCCAGATTTTTTGGTAGACTTCTGTATCTGTTTTCTTTGTATGCAGAGCTCAAACTTCTTCAGAGAATGACACCACAGGTGACAGCCACTTGTGATGACCAAGTTAGGTAACAACATTGTGGATTGGACTTCCATGCTCACCTTTAGGGCCCGGATAGCTTACATCTTTATTAAGCCGGATGACTGGCGTCAATATAGGAAGGTGGAGAGTGACCACACAGTTCTGCACCTAGACTGAAATGGGAATCTAGAAGACTTTTAAACGGATCTTCATAACACTAAAACAAATTGGATTTTTCATAGAATCAAAGTGCTGGCTTGGGGGAAGCATTAAATAGGAACACATTTCTTTGTTTCTGGGGAGAGCAGAAAGTCAACTGGCATAACGATTTAGCCAAACAGCTTAGGTCAAACATTTTAGTTCTATCTTTACATGTAATTAATTCATCAATGATGGCTGAGCAGCTCAGTCTACCTGCAAGTACCACAATTGATGGGCAAGAAGATGACCACTGAGGTCCAGACCAAATCTTAACTGTGCCTAGAATAAAGCAGGTACTATGTACTTTGAACAATGAGAAAGTGCCTAGGCCTAGCACGGTGTCATGAGAAATCATTACATAGCTTGCTGGCTGGTTTCCCTAGTCCTTGATGATACTTTCCACAGCTTACCAGCCATTGCTCTACATTAGAGATCTGGATGAACACCATTGTGGTCTTGTTATACACAAAAGACCCCACAGATCTATTCAAATCCTAAAAGCAAATTAGGATGATAGAAATGTACTGCACGATATACACAAAAATGACCCTCGCTCCGAAGTGCTTGTAGGTGGGACCCACTGGCACATTTCTATGGACCAGCACTTAATTTTCCTCAAAAGACTTTCACCCAGAGCAAACAACAACAAAAACAAATACGGTAGAAAGGAGGAGGATGAAAAAGACAGAAAATCTGGGACAATGGGAGACGTTAGGGATGAAAAAGAACATTCAAGAGTGAAATAATGGGGCAGGGAGTGTATGGTGGTGGAAGAAAAAGGCATGTGGTTCAATCAAGACTATGCAGGTTTAGTGTTCAGCAATTCCGACATTCATCAGCACTAGCTGTGAGCTTCTGAGATAAACGCTGGGCACTGGCAGGTATTTTACAAATTAAGCACTGTCAGTTTTGTGGACGAGTGTGAGATAATAAAATACTCAATTTCATACAAGGAGGCTTTTGTCCAGGCCTGTCCATAAAAAAAACAGGATTATGCTCATCTTCGTATTATCCACAAATACAGCAAGGCTACAGAAATGCACCACTTTGCATCTTTCATGAATGTTATGTCTGCCTTCAATTTGATGTCAAGAGAAGTTATGTGGATAAAGTTGAGGCATCCAATGTGGACAAGAAACTCCTGCCAATTGTAAAAGGTCTTTACATGGAAATTACCTCATATTTGATGGTGATGCAGGAATGAAAGTTGACAAAAACCTTTTCACTTCAAAATGTGCCAAGCAAAGCAGGGCAGATTTGCCACTACTTATCTCCCTATTATTTAATCAAAATGAATGACACAGTGTGTTGCCCCTCATAAGTTGTTCTAGTCATTAATAGATTACCGGTCCAACTCATTTGGTATACCAGCGGCGCCATTTGGTTGGCAAAACCTCAGGCTAGGCTGTGGGACAGAAAATTGGACCGGGCACCAAATTAAAAGTGGCCTACATTCATGAATCAGATAACTAAAAAAGTGGCCCACATTTATTTGCAAATCATTGCAGTTTTGAACTTGTCATGGGAAGATACCTGTTTGAAGCACTTTTCCTGTAAAGAATGACTGTCTTTTTCTCCCTTGCACAATTCCCTAAATGTTTTTAAATATTTATAGAGAAGAAACCAATAAGTTGCACTTTTCCCACTGCTGATAATTATTGTACCTCTCATTTTGCACATCTAATGAATTGTTCTTAAAAAGTGTTTTAAAAAAACATTTTATTCCGAATTTGTGCTGTGTGTACTTTTTGGAAACTAGAGATCGTAATAAAGGTTCTGATGATGATGAACTTGCGAAGACACGCTATATAAAGCTATTTAACAAGGTATGGAACATGGCAAGAAGTTTTGCTTGCTGCAGGCAATGCTTGAGGTTATATTAGGAAAATCAACTGTAAAAACCGGCCCTCCATAAAATAGACCCACAAACAGCCAAAACCCCGGGGACTTACGCTGATCTCTCAGAAAAGCCCTTCTGGCACTGAATGACCTATGGGCAAGCCAGGCTTTGCAACTAAGTTGCCTTTCCGTGCTGCTGCCCTGCCATGGCCCCTGAAGTGACTGTGAAGTGCTTGGGCCAGCGAGCCCAGCCACTGCCGGGTACTGCCAATAAACAGGTGGTTGTGCGAAGTTCATTCAGCTGGTTGCTCAATGCTTAATTTGTGCCGGTGCTTTCATGTGCTGAGCACCGGCACTTTTTTCTCAGGACTGGGTCTATTGTAGGGGTGAGCAGAATGAATCATTCATAAACATTCAGCAGTGGAAATCCAAATTGGTGCAAGCTGAATGCTTTCAATCTTACCTGTTATCCTCGTTGTGTGGGGCCTGACTTGTTTCGGGCTCTTCTGGTAAGACCTGCACTTCTTTTTACTTTTTATCAGGCTAGGGGAGGGTTAAAGAAACGCTGTATCACCGAGGCAGGAGGAGCGCCAGCACCCATGAAGAGCACTAACTCCTAGACCAGTCGAGCGACGAGGCCATGTACTGGAGTGGCCAAAAACAATACAAGTGGAGCAGGAAAGAAATAACACACATCCCACTGCCGAGAACCATGCACACACACAGAAGTGTACAACTGGAACAGCAGAGCCAGGCGCTCTACCCACAGGCTGGGCTGTGAGTTCCTGCGGTGCCTCCTAAACTCTGCTCTCTATTCACTCAAAGTTCAAAATCACCATACCTGATTCAGCGCAGATCCCAAACACCAGCATGTCTAAGATTATTTTATTAACATTGCCCTGGACAGTGCATGCATTGAGAAGGTAACGGCAGCGAACCGAAACTGAAACCATTCAGCAAAAGTGCTCACTCGCACCTGGCATTAAATGCTGCTCACTGCTGGCAAGCTCCTTTGCACGAAGGCCATTATTGCCCAGCCAGGGACACTCATGTAAAGCGCTCCAATATCATCAGTCGATATAGCGCTATATAAAACTGCAGGAAAAAATAACGTGATGCAGTTTTTGAGCATGAATCCCTTACTTCCACCCCCCTCCCACCCTCCAAAACATGCCCAGGGTTCTTCGGAGACACCACAGAATGTTCCTTAAGAGCTGTATGGTCTGGGGTACCATTTTATGCCAGGTGTGATGTCACTTTTGGTGCACAAGTTTGAAGCTGTTCTGGCAAATATGTAATTCTCATAGCACTATTTGTTTTGAATGGCAGACTGCGTCAAGAGCGTTGCTTATATGGTGATATTTATTGGTGGTAAATGGGCAATGGGAGCGTCCAACAACTGCCATGTCAGTGTGCTGCGCGGAGAGATGGTGTTTTTTCCTTGTTTTCATGCAAGTGTCGCGGAGGGTCCACACACTGTCTTTCCATGGCTGCTGGGCTGTCTTTGGTCCGGTGTGGAAGGTGCCCAAGCAGGGAACATACCATGCAGGAGAATGCTCTGTACCTACTATTTGAATGAAAACTTTTAAAATCCATGAGACATAGTGTAGGCTGCAATTCTTTCAACTTTTGGAAGAGTGACCTTAAAAAACCCAGGCAAGTAATAGAACAGATGAAGCACATCAGATAGGTGATTTGGGGAGGGAAATCTCGAGATGAGATGTGGTATTTCCATTAACCTAAAATAATTCTAGGCACTGTTGAGAAAATAACAGGAAAGTCAGCAATTTCCAAGTTATATGATGATGGAGAGAGAGCCTGGATGCAGGGCCTGGTGAGTCAGTAGAGCAATGTATTTATTGCATCGATCTGTGTTTGGCCTCATAGTCATGAGTTCAAAACCTTGCGAGGCCACGCAGGCTTTCATCCTCAAGACAATATGAGTATTCTTGAGTTAGAAACACAGGAGTGAACATGCGTTTCACAAAAGGTGAGGAACAGAAGCAAGAAAAGGTGGTTTTAATAGATGATAGTAGGGGCATAGTGACCATTGGTGCAGCCGGTACAATGCACCGGAGCCCAGAGGTGGGAGGGGCCCAGTCTGGCCTGCACCAAGTGATAACATTTCAGAGGGTGTCTGTGCCCAGGATGTTTTTTTCCTGGTCTCATCTGTGGACCCTAATGCTGCAGCTTAGTTTAGGAACCTTCACAACACTGGTAAAACAATGTTGGAAGGCATTGCTGAGCTCAGCTTTACTGCTCTCCTCCGATGGCCACAGCACAATAAACCCACACAGGTATTCTGCTAATTCCGGAGCATCAGGGCATCTCCCCATCTCTGCCAGTGCTGCTCACTCCTCATCCGTAGTACTCACAGGCTGGGCAGTGGCCCTTCACTCACAGCTCTGCTGTTCCACCTCAGCCCCGAACTTGGGCTTTTAACTGACACTTTTATCAGGATTACCTATTGTGATGCAAAACATCTTTTGATAGCATAAAACCATAACACTGGTTAAATAATTGCTATTGTGTGTCTTGAACAGCACAGCAATGCATTGATGAGACAGGCCGAGAATGATACAACCCTGTCACCCCTCAACTTTACATAATGAATTACTGTATAGGTAATAAAGCAGAGGTGTACTCTTTTCATGCTTTCCCTCATTATCTACTTTTCTTTCACACCTCACTCATTCCCTTCTCTCCATTCTTCCTTCACTATCTGCCTTATGTCCGTGTTTCCTCTTAATCGCCGCCTTTTCACCTTCCTCTCTTTCCCTTCCTCTTTCCTTTCACATGCTGTCTGCTCTTCTTCTCTTTCCAATAATCTTTCTCATTATGTTCAACTTCAATCTTGCACTCCCAATCTCTGCTTTACCCACTTCTCTCCACAGTCTTTGTCTACTGTATCTATCTTTGCCTTCAGACCTCTCCTTCTTCCTCACTCTCTCTTTTATATTTTTCCTTCTTGAGCATATATGTATATCCACTCCAGGAATCTGTCTTTGATGTCAGGGTCATACATTTAAATCTTGATGTGACCACTCAGTCTTTTTTCTATCTGAGTTCGATACAATTAGTGCCATTGAGCTGGATAACAACAGTTTTATTCTGCGTCAAGGCCCCTTCTGGTGAATATGTGCTTTGAAAACATAAACGGGGTATTAAGGACACAGTTATGTATTTTAATTGTTTCTTTTTCAATTTCTTTGAAATATTACCCAGCCATTATTCCCTCTGTCCTTCCTTGGCCCAGTACCTTTCATAGACGTATCCATTCCCCTGACCTCCTTTCTTTCATTCATGCCATCTTCCTCTTTCCTTGTTCTCTCCCTCAGCACCTCTAGCCATGCCTCCTTTCCTATTTCCATTCTTACTTCCTTACACCCTCATCCATTCCCCATCCTCCCATTCCTTGGTGCATTTCTTCCTTCTTCCTCCTTTCATTCCATACAATCTTTTTTTCCTGGTCCTTCCTTTGTCCCTTCTTTAATTTCCTTTTTCTTACCTCAAACCTTCCTTCTGCTCTTCTTCCTCATTTCCTTTCTTCTTTCTATTCATCCATCACACATCATCCACCTCCTTTCTCCCTCATTCCTTCTATCCCTTCATTTCACATTATTTTCTTATTTTCTTATTTCCTCCTTCTTTATCCATTACTCATTTAATTCCTCATTCCATTAATCACCTTCCAGCCTTAATTTGTTGCTGTCTTCTTTAATGTATTCGTTCCTTCATACCTTCCTTTCTTTTAAACACCACAGTACAAGCACATTCTCTTTAGTTTATAACGCTGCCTCAGTCCCTCAAATGACCCTACTAATGGTACATTTTGAGATATACACACATTTCTAATTTGTGTTCACTTTAAAGTTGTTGCCATAGGCTTCTCAAATGTTAAAATATGTTCTAATCAGGTGAGGTATTTGATGTGCTTATGTGAAGAACTATCAGGCACATTCATCAAAGGGAAAACCGGTCGCAAACGGGCAGATTCTCATAATCTGCCCCCTTGCGATCGGTATTTTTGCATTTGGGATGCTTCATCCCAAATGCAAAAATCGCAATTTAAGGAATCTCTAAATTGCAATTCCTTAAATTGCCATTGCATTTAAGGAATCCCAAATTGAGATTCCTTAAATGCAATGCATTAAAGTAAAAAAAATTGCGATTTCGCCAATAGGAGTAGCAAATTACCATGAAGTTGAACTTCATGGTAATTTGCAAAAACTTTAAAAAATGCACTTTTGTGCATTTTTCAAAGCTTCATGTTGCTCACACACATGCCTTTAGGGCATGTGTGTGTGCAACATATGTCCACAGATCAATTTCAGGGGTGCAACAGGGTGTCATTTTGACACCCTTGCACCCTTGAAATTGCATGAGCAATTTGCGAATACCTACTGGTACTCGCAAATTGCTCATGCAATCTCCAATTCATTCCTATGGGCCTGGAGGCCCATAGGAATGAATGGGACAACATTCCTTAATTGCGACTAGCAATTTGCGAGTCGCAATTAAGGAATGTGCAGGAATCACTATTTTTATAGTGATTCCTACATGCATAGGCTTTTGCGATTCCTTAATTGCGACTCCTTAATAATCGCAATTAAAAAATTGCAAAAGCCTACGTTGATGCATGTGCCAGATATGTCTTTAGCTCCTTGCGAAACTCAAGTGAGGAGGTAGCTCTAATGAGTTTAGGCTTGTGGATGTGGGTAGGGTCAATAGAGGAAGTGGGTGAAGCCACTGGATGTTGTGGGCGGAGCCAGGGAAGTGGGTGTGGCCTCCTAAAAAATGTGAGCATCTGCACTTCATATTTTACAAATTAAGCACTGAACCTTCCCACACACTGATCTGTTAGACCAGCCCATCAGGCCCTGCTTGATTGCCCTATAGGCTTATACGAACCTACTATTGGCTCCTCTGGACCAAAGCAGGACTCCTGGCTCGCTCAAAGCAGGATCACCGAGGAGGACATGGTCAGTCACTGCGGATCACCTCCAGTGGCCACATTAATATCACCTGGGGTAGCAGCAGGAATACAGAAAAGCAGTACTGCAGAAAGAAAGGCAGCAGCTTACATCAGATTGTGACTGAGCAGGGGTTGCTGAGTGGAGTGACGGGAGAGGGAATGGAGGCCTCCCCTCCACTCCACAGGCCAGTCCTTGATTCCACCTGGGGCGGCTATGCTCACTGTTGGGATTATGAGGGAGGGGTGCTGCAAGCGCTTGGTCTGAGTCATTCATTTGCTAACAGTACACTCTGATGTCATGGTGGACTAGCCAATTTCTCACCTGACCCAACCTCTCAGCTTCAGAGTTGGCTGTTCCACAAGCAGGGCACCAGGCAGGTACTTGTGCATGAAGCTGCCTGCCAGCTGTGTCAGTGGTGGTGTCCTGTCCTGACTAGCGAAATAGCCACAGCACCATCCATAGCTGACCGCGGCACTTCCTTCTGCGCTGGTGCTAAAGGTACAGTGGCAGTGGACAAGCAAGCAGTAGAAGGGAAGCACAGTGCTAGCACCACAGCAGCAGGCCATAGGCAGCAAACAAAGATGACCAAGCTGGACTTCAGATTGTTATTGACACTGGTGTGCTACACACATGTGCACCCAGCCCTAGAAACCTTTCCGTCCAAGATGGCTTAAAATCTGAGTGATACCTTATGAATGCTACATCACCCTTGAAATCCCCGTGTCTGGCATGGAGCAGGATGGGGCAGAAGAGGTAGCCTTAAGCCTTTTGGGACTGTCACTCACAGGAATACTAAAGAGTGCAAATGGGCAAAAATAAGTGACGGTGCTTCCCACTGGCAGTCACCGTCTCAAAATAATTCCTGGCCGAAGACCAAATGGAAATGGAGGGATGATTGGCGATTTTCTGGTCAGGTTCCCATCTTATGCAATGCACTTTCCATAAACATTAGTCATATCTCCTTTATAATATTTTACAGGTCCGTTTTCTCCACATTGGTTTCTTCAAGTCATGAACAGGCAACTCTCTTGACCACTCTGCATGCAATACATTTTTTTATTCAGTCAGTCAGTCAATTCTTTATTCAATTTTTACAACCATAAAAGTACATAGTACAAAGAACATACAGCATATATAATAAATACAAAAAGGCCTAATAAAAAGCATGAAACAGCCAAACTCAGCTCGTGTGGGTGATAAACAAAACATTTCATTCATTTCAATATCTTTTATTCGGTTACCACTTGTTTGCAACCATAAAAAGTACAAGTTAAAACAATAGAGAAATAAAATTATTTTACATACTAGTAAGAGAACATTTAGATAAAAACAAAACATTTAAGAACCAAGTATGTCATATAGGAATACAAAACCTATTGTACAATCATAAAAGGAAAAAGAAAAAAACCATAGCAGCCTTCATATTAATAAAATGTAACATACTATAAAATACACAGATGCACCCACACTCATAGTTGTCAGCAGGTCACAGGTCAAATTGAATAGATAAGGAGGTATAACCGACAAACACGAACAGTGTATCCAGCATAAGAGTAATCACTTTACACTCAGCAACGCATTCCACTGTATAAAACCAGTTCAAATATGAATATAAATAAAGTGCAATCACATGGCTGAAACCCATAGCAACCCTCGTAAGCGAATCAAAGGCCATTCTACAATGTGAGCATGTATACGAGGCTGCATAATAGTATATGCAAAAAAAGTGCCGGTGCAAAAAAAACCATAATAACTATAAGTAGAAAAGACACGCTTAAAATGCAATAAAAATGCACTGAAATTTATAGACAGAGCGGCACAAATAATATGGGATCGCAGAGATTGGGACCCATAGCGATTCTAATAAAAAAGATCATAAAGTAACAAGAAAAAAACTAGGGGCCTCATTTATGAAAAGTGGCGCATCGCTGCGTGAAAACAGAGATTTGTCACTTTTCACTGCGCCCTCCTTGCGACACCAATGATGCGTCATATTTACAGTATGACGCATCATGGCGCAAGGAGTTACAGATACGTCAGTATTTCTGACGTATCTGTATGCCGCAAAAGTGACGCATTGCTGGAGTGTGTCACAAAAGTGATGCGACTCCAGCAATAAGTCATTTCACATGGGGCAACCCCCATGTGAAAGGGCCTGCGTCAGTCTTACGCCTGCTGTGAGGCAGGCATAAGAAATTGACAGAAGTGTCGCAGTGAAATCTTATAGATTTCACTGCGTCACTTCTATGACCCTTTCTTGCGTCAGAACGCCCCGCCTGCATACATTATACCTGGCGCAGGTATAATGTGGCGCAGGGGTTTACAAAGTGACGCATCTACCTAGATGCGTCACTTTGTAAATAGGGTGCAACAAGGCACATTTTTTACGCTGTTGGTGTGTCACAAAAAGTGACGCACCGGCGGCGTAAATGTGACGCAAGGGCTCATAAATGAGGCCCCAGGAACCTTCTTCTATGATTATCACTGTACCTAGACTCATGTGTTACAAAAGTGCAGAGGGGCGATTCGATTACAGTCAATATCTAAGAGCTAAAACCAAGGAACCACATGCACATCATCACAAAAGTAAAAATAAAAAAAAATTAAAAAGGAGCCTGAAGGGCCCAAAAGTGCTCACCCCAGCACGTTGCTTCTAATGCTCCAGCTCCAGTGGAGGTCTTTACCCACTGCACAGATGACTGACTGAAGATGCTCTGTGTGGAGGAACCTAAGGGCTACATGGAGCTGTCTGCAACCAAGTTGTTTACAAATTGGAAAAATCCAGGATTGTCTAGGCCGAACATGAATTAAATAAAGCGAACAAAAGATTCCTCTGCCTGCTACATGACGGGCGGTTGATACTCAGAATATATTGAGCATTCCAATTGGCTTGTTAATATAAGAGGTGTAATGTGCCACAGAAGAATTTAAAGTACAATTGTTTTGCTACAGGTGATTGAATGTAATCTAAGAATGGTTCATCAAGAGCGTCAGACTTAAAATTTAGGAAGTTATAGGTTAAAGACCCTCGATACGCCTTACTTATTTCGTTGTCATACATATGCTCTCAGAAGGCCGCCTTAAGGGAATCTCCAGTGAGATTTGTCATAGAACGGGTAGTGGACCAGAATTCTCCCAGACCAGGCTGGGTTAAGGAATCCTTGACATAAGCTTATCCACTTGATTTTACAAGATTTATCCAGTACCACCACCACTTCGCGCAAAGCTTTAAAGTTGTTTTCTAGTGCCAGAGTGTAGTTCAGTCTACGCCAGTGCAAAAGAGGTCTGAGCAAGGCCTTATGGACCATTGGTTTGATGCCCATATCCCGGGGTAATGGTACTAGTAGAGTTTTTTAGGGAGGCTACCTAGGGCTCTCATAAACGTGGTCTCAGCTCCCCCAAGCGAGTTCAAACTAGCGGTGTGCCACATTTCTGCCCCATACAGTGCACTTACCTCTGCCTTTGCCCTGTATACCCTTAATGCAGGAGGTATGCGCCTGACTCGAAGAGACTTATAAAGTCTCAGGATAGATGCAGAACGTTGGGTTGGATTCAGCCCACTCTTTTAAATATGAGGCAACAGTGACATGGACCTGGTTAATTTAATTCCCAAGTAATCGAACTTGGTAGCCTTGTCCAGAGGTTTGCCCTCAAACATTACCATACACCTGAATGATTTATGTGGGCTGACTGTCCTACACTTTGTTTTGGAATGGTTACCTCCGAGCCCTCAGTCAGCACGAAAAGCCACAAACCTAATCACCAGATGTTGCAGACCACTCAGCATCTTCGACACCAACAAAGAGTTGTCTGCAAAAAGTAGAAGGGGAAACTTACGTCCAGTCACTATGGGGGTGTCACCCTCTCGCTCCTCCAGATGGGTGACCACATCATTCAGATATAAAGAAATTATGGTTGGTGCAAGGACACACCCCTGGTGGAAGCCTTTTTAGACACCTATTCGTTCAATCAGCTTGCCTTTCGCGGCCCACTGAGCTTGGGCAAATGTATCTTGTAAGCGTACCACAATATCAAAAAGATCGGGCGGGGTACTGTTTTCCTTTAAGACCTCTCAGAACTTGCCTCTGAGGACTAAGTCAAATGTGGGCTTTAGTCCGCAAAGACTAGGTACAGGTGGGCCTTTTGGAGGACTACAGTCTTCCAATAGATGTTTAAGAGCCTAAAGACTTGATCGGTTGTGCTTAGTCTTCTCCTAAAGCCTGCTTGCAAATATGAGATGGCCTGATGGTCTCCGATCCAAGACTCCAGTTTTCCTAAGATCTTCCTAGTCTATAGTTTAAGTGTGAAACTCACAAGCCCTTTTTAGGTCTCGCGCCTAGCGTTGTTGTGCAAGACCTCTTGTATTGGCTTCAGAAAGCTAACCACACGCTTGTGCGTGTCGTTCTGCTTCCGCAGGCTGGCATTAGCTGTAGCGTGCTTTTTTTTTTTAAAACGGCACGCTATTGGACAAAGGCGGGTGCATGTCCCGCCATTGCTCCGGCCTTTCCCGTCCGTTTCTAGGACGCGCATCAGCGCGTGGCACAGACGACAGGCTCCCTCACCCCCCGCTCCTCTGTGGTGCGCGCGCACTACTGGTTTCGATTCCCGCATCGGCTCCTCAGTGGTGCGCGTGCACCACTGGTTTTACAGGGCTTTCTCCTGCCTGCTGCAAAAGGCTGTCATCCCTGGTGCGTACCTGGTCCTACACTCCGCATAATTAAGAGGGGGCTTTGGTCCTGTATAGCAGCGCCAAGCTCTGCACATGTGCTCAGTTTTACTCCTACCCAGCTTCTGCCCGGATCCTCCAGTCTCCTCGCTGTTGGTGTCCAGTGCCCTCTCCACTGCCCTTGTCATACTCTTACAGCCCACTCTAATCCCACTGATTACATGGAGGGCCTGTCAGCCCCCCCCTCCCCTCCCTACTCCCCGCCACACAGGGGGCCGATCAGCAGTTTGGGCTCTCTGACAAAACGGTTAGTTTTCCTCTTTTGCTCCGTGCACGCCTGACTGGAGCTGCTGGCAGACTCCCAGCAGGAGGGCTTCGGCCATCCATCTTACAAAAACACAAAGGGCCCGATGTAGGTAAAATAGATTTACCGATTTTTAATTACCGAATCATACCGATTCGGTAAATAAAAATCGGTAAATCTAAGGGGTGGAGATGTAGGAACATCCAGATGTTCCTTTTACCGAATCGGTAAATATCTGTATTTACCGATTCGGTAAATACCGACCGGTAATGCCCCATTCATTCCTATGGGCTTTGAAGCCCATAGGAATAAATGGGGCATTACCGGTCGGTATTTACCGAATCGGTAAATACCGATTTTGACAAGGGTGCAGGGGGTGTCACTTTGACACCCTCTAGCACCCCCAAAAAAGATTCGGGGGCCATGTGGCAGGCATACCTGCCCTAAGGGCAGGTCTGCCTGTCATATGGCACAGGTGTGCATGCACACATGTGCATGCACACCTGAATCGGTATTTTACCATCAAATATATTTGATGGTAAAATACCGAATCGGTAAGGGTTGTGGGACTCAGAAGAGTCCCACCTACATAGCAAAAATACCGAATCGGTATGAATACCGATTCGGTATTTTACAGATTCGGTAAATCTACCGATCGGTAAATTTACCGAATCTGTAAAATAATGGGCCCTACATACCAATTCTCATTTACCGGTCGGTAACGGCCGAAAATACCGATTTTCGGCCGTTACCGACCGACCTACATCTAGCCCAAAATGCGCCCCTCACTGTCAGCTGTTGCAGGGGCCTCTCCAGCCTTGGGTCCTGCACCCCCGAGGAAACGCACGGCTGGAGAGGGAGTCCCTTCTGTGGTACCTTCAGGCAAGGAGCCGTCACGGAGCCACTGGGCTGCCTCCCCCTGACCAGGGTCTGGAGCCAGAGAGCAGGAACCGTGTAGATGAGGGGAACTCTGTCTGAAAATTTCATCTCAGAAGAAGGCCATTTCAGCTTGGTGACAAACAGAGGTTCGACATTGGGTGTATAAGGTGGTCATCGTGTTGGCACAAGCTGTAGGTACCTGGTTACCTGGCTGGATGCTGAGGTCACTAATGGCGCCTCTCATAGCCACTGGTCCGAGTCCCTTCGGGTTCACTCAGCCTTTCATCCTTCCGAGGCCGATAAAATTAGTACCATTTTAGTTGGATAACAATACACATCTGTTATTTCAGTGCCAGGAGGAGCGTGAAGGTGTGCTTTTGAAAAGCATGTTGTGTCGCAGGGTTTGTGTTCTGCGGTGCTGGCCACCTCGTTAGGTTAGTGGTGTGATGCTGCTTATCTCCTAGCTCCTGTGTGATTACAGCATTTCTAACAGTTAGGCGATCTCCTGGTTGTGTTGCTGACTTTGGAGTCCAGAGGCCTAGGTACTGAGCCTGTCTTCCTGTGTGTATGCCATGACAGCTGTATTATGCTGGCCCTCCAGGCGGTGGTGTCATTGTGGGAATCTGCCAACAAGCACTGCCAGCTAATCACTAGACTAGACAATGCATGTTTGACCTCCCATCCTACTGACTTCTTCTTGCCCTCCAGTGTTTCTGGGCTTCAGAGGTGGTCTCTCGTTGTGCTTCTTGTTTCAGTGTGTGCATCAGCTTACCTCAAAAGACCCACGGGCCTTGCACTGATGGCAGGGCGATGACATCACTGCTCCCAGTTAGGCATCCTGTCATTCAATGGGGCACTGATCGGTGACTGAGAAAGCTCTCTTCCTCTCATCTCTCGGACTGAAGCCCGAGGGTTCTTCATCTCATGTAAACAGTCCCCACGTTTTTTGCTGTAAACAGTCCCCACGTTTTTTGCTCTGTGGTTACATGTATTTATTTATTTTGTGACTTATATAAATCACACCCTAACTTACAGGGTATCAGGAGGGTTTGTAAAGAAGTCTGTGTGCATCCCTGGATACAGCAGCAAACAGCACCAAAGCAACAGGACAGCAGTGTACACAAAGTAAGATCACGCCCAGGAAAGCGCTTCAACATCCATCAGGGGTAACAAGTGCTATATGAATGCAAATCTTTCTTCCCCTTTTATCCATCCGCTATCCTTCTCACTCCAAGTAACAGACTAATATCCACCACTGAAATTACCTCATATTTCACCATATTAATTCACCACTAATCCTTTATAGGCTTCCTGAATAGCATGCGTCAACAAGCGAGCGATAAATAAATACAAACCTTTTTTCCTCCTCTATCCTTCTGCTATCATTCCAAATCCAAATAACTGACTAACCTATCCAACACTTAAAATGTACTTGCATGTTTCACGATACTAATTGAACACTAATCCTCTATGGATCCCGGAGTAGCGTGCTACCCGCCGAAAAAGCGCTTCAACGCCTAGTCAAGGGTAGTAAGCTCTATATAAATGCAAATACAATGCAATTACAATACAATTCAGGAAGCTGTATCCATATTTGTGTTGAGCGCAGAGTAGGTAGTTCAGATGATGGCGACGTGGACAGCGCTTGCCACCAGAACGCTAGCGTTTAATGCAGCTTGTGAATGTGTGAATCATGGGCCCTTTCAATGGTGGCAGTAAGTGTTGTTGTATCTGGAAACAAGCATTGCACCTTAACACAAACACCACGACGCGCAGAAGCGAGCTGTTTCATGTTGACATCCAGAGGTTAAGTAGCATGTCCCAATTCAGTTCTCTCATGCCCTCTTTGGCCATGTCACTATCAGTGCACAGGCACACTCGTTCAAATTCAAAAGCTGTTACATTATATATTCAGGAATAGTGAGGTGTGTATTTAATATTGTAATACAGCAGCAGCTCACTAATATTACTACAAATAATCTCTGTGACACCCTCCTATTTCTCAAATATGAGGTTCTGTTTTTATCTAATAGACACATTATTTATGGATGTTGCATGAAACATAAACACAACATTTCTGTGCAAAATGTCTGTAATAGACAAGCATTTGCAATGCAATAGGTCTCGCATTACTAAATGTTTCAGTTATTGGCGTTGCATTATTATCAGCTCAAACTTTTACTAATGCGAGACCTATTGCATTGCGAATGCTTGTAATAAATGGGAACAATTTCTGCTGACTTCCAGCTACAGGGGATACTTGCCCCCTTCAGAATGCAATTTGCCAATTTATTCAGATACAGAGCCCAACCATCAATATCTGATAAAAAGAGATCGCCCGGGACACCTTGAGGCCTGGTGGCTTTTTTTTAGCAGCTTTAGCTTTTATTGCCCACACTGCCTCACTCATCTCCGTCCTAAGTAGGGGTTAAGAGAGTTGGCTCACCATGGTTGGCTGGACCCTTGCATCATAGACCTGCCCCAATGAGTGGTCATAAAGGCCAGACAAGTGTTTATACTGTATTTCAAGGGTGATAGGATCAGCTAAAAGCTTTGGTGTTTGGTGGCCTCCATTGGCCACCAACCTCCAAAACTTCCTAGTATCTTTAGGAATGGCTGCATTGTAGATGTTTTCTCAGACTTGCGTATCCCACTCCTGATGTGTTTTGATTTGAGCCAGTTTGTACTCTTTCCTCCTAACTTTGATTAGACTAATGTCACCAATCTCAAGTGCTCATTAGAGCTCATTCTTCCTATGGCTACAGTCTTTATTGAACTAAGTACGGCTAGATTCAGCAGGTACGCATGTGGGCTTGTAGCGCCTAATGAAACATTCACCTAGAATTTTAAACAGGTTCTCATTTATCCATGCAATTGCGGGATAATGATCCTCAATGGAAGTAAGTTTGTCTAACCCATTTGTAGTATCCATATGAGCCTGGTTCATTTTGGTCCCTAATGTCCAGGTTCATAATAATGCTGCTCCACTTGACTCTGTGCCTATCATTTGTGGAAAGCAAATTGGTAGTTAGAGATGCAGAGACATTAACTAAGTGGTTAAATAAAGCCTCTAGCGAGCAATGGACAGCGTTGTGGTCACTATCTACCCTATTGAGTACCTTCTTATGGACCAAACTTTCCCAGAGGTAAAGGCAATTAGAGAGTAGTCAATTCTACTTGTGTGGCCGGGTCGTTTAAAAGTGTGGGCGGCTTGCGGATCGAATAGTGTGCAGCCATTACATGCCCTCAAGCCATAGGATAATGTGAAGGGCAAAAGGTGGTAGGCAGCACCGGGCCAGCATTTCACTCATGTAGTATTAGGCATGAGATTGCCCCATTCCTCATCTTCTACAGCAATGGAGGAAATAATGTCATTGTCTAGTGGCTCATCACCTGGAATGATTACAAAATGGGTATCCTAAAGGTCCTCCTGAGAAATAAGGTCTTGCATCACCTGCATCTCACTTACCCTCTGGCCGCCCGATTATGAAAATTATACTAATAATAAGTCAGTGAATCCTCTTTGGTGATGGTTATACCTAGAATGTCATACCAAACAATGGGAAGTAAGAGTATCTTAACGTTAAGGGCCACTCTTACCCAGATAAGAAGGCCGCCAGGAGAACGGCCCCTTCCAACACAACAGGCCAGAATTTGATAAGACACATAGCCTGATCTATGGACAGAGTCAAGGCTCCAGGTTTCCTGGAGAAGATATATGTCACACTGGTCAATAAAGGCACCCCAGGCCAGTTCACTTAGCTTAGATTTCACACCTGCAATATTCCATGACTGAATGTCAATAATAATGTGATTCCTCAGTAGATTATCGTCAATTGTGTTCATATGCACAGGGCCACTGTTGGGCCGAGATGACTCAAGGTTGGGTGAATAGCTCCACCCCCCAATGGTACTTAAAGGGTTCATGATTCCCAGTCAATCTATTACGTATGTGCCCAAAGCCTCTTTCTGGGGTTGGGGCATCTCATTCTGAGTAACTTGTGAGTTGTTAGCAGAGAGTGAATTGAGTTTGAGTCAAATCGGATGTGCCGGGAAGGCGGGGGTCCCTACACAGCTCTAAGCTCACAAGATCCTTCACCAGGAATTTAGACATCAAATTTATCCTAATATAATCAAAAGTCCCTGAAGATTTAGAGGGGTAGTGCAGGCGTTTGGCATGCAAGATGTCAAACGAATGATAGAATGACAATCATGGACTGTCCATTTGTGATATATAAATTTATTTATCAGGGACTTCTCATCTTCATGCATTCTCTTGGCCAGTTTGGGGACCTTTACCATGTAAATAATACCTATGTTCTCCACTAAAGCTGTATATCCCTGTTTAGGCATGCCCTCTCCAGACCCATACTTTAGTGGAAAAGCATATTTATTCAGCCCACCAAAATATCTATGTGATGAACTGGCCAACCGCGACTTGCTACTTTGGGGACTCATGCGTGGTGGCTGAGTGTTGAATAGGTCAGAAATGGGTCAGGTAGTAGGGGGAGGGTCAGCATGGTGAATAACGATCTTGTGTATCAATCTATTTATTTCGTCAAATGAAGGCGCATATGTACTTGTAAGGAGGATTTAGTGGCTTTACAAGAGATCTCAACTCCCCAATTTGCGCTAATAGCATGACTAATTTTAATCTAAGATCAAGGACCTCAGTCTGAAGGCTTTGCACCAGCTGGATTATGCTGGCAGTGTTTATTTTAGTATTCGTGTTCATAACAGTAATGGCCGCTTCAGGAGGTGCAGAATGCTGAATAACAGAAACCGTGGTATCTCTATCCTTCAAAGAGCCCTCTTAGAGAACAAGCTTAGTGGAGGAGACGCAAGGGTCAAATATCTCTTCACACAGGTTATCAGAGGGAACAATGGCATGGAGTTATGAACTTTAGTAACAATATCAGGAGGAATAACATTAGGATCAGCCAGTGGTCAGAGTGGTATCTGTAATATCAGTGTTAGTCTGGAAATGTAAAGACGAAGGCTTATACTTCAATTTCCTAATAAATATGGGGCGACTCTGTTCGGTACTGTATTTGAATGTGAGCCAATAGCATTGTTCCTCCCTAAATAATTTTCACATCTTCAATTAGTGTCCTTAAGTGTTGTAGAATCTTGGTATCTATCTGTAGATGCGGATGGCATGGAGGTAGGCTTATAGCTTTTATTCCACTTTCTCAAGAGAATATTTATTGCTTTGCTTTTCCCCTTCATGGTGTTTCAGCCGGTGCAATGACATTGTGACATGAATTTAGAAAACACGTGAGGGAAAATTCATAAAAATAACTCAGGGTCTGCTCAGAGTTCAAAGGGGACAAAACCAAGATGCCTAAAACCTGCCCTTTGTAGGCTCATTACCTTGGGCAGTCAATTATCGCAAAAGAACAAGAACTTCAATGGGTCAATCCACATGCAAAGCACAGAAATAAATAGTAGACACAACAAGATTATCCAAAGGTAAGCTTAAGGTTCTTACCCCGGCAGGTTAAGTCACTGCTGCAAAGAGGCAAGAGGGATGGCCCTGCCCTGGCTCTTCCTGGCGCTGACAGGTGCAGACAGACTTGTATTTGGCCCGAGCTTTGCCTCGGTGTGACCTATGCATGGCCCGCACAGGGGTACCATGAAGTGTGCTTCATAGCACTAGGCAGACACCATGGTGCAGCCACTGGTGATGTCAAGGAAGGGAGCGGCCTCAGGGGCCCAAAGGATGGTGGGAATCGTAGTCCCTGGTGATTACCCTCCAAGCTACAGGACCACGAAGAATGCTTTATACCACTAGGCAGCCTTCACAGGTGCAGGCACTGGTAAAGTCAATAAAGGGAGCTGCCTCCAGGGGCCCAAAGGATGGTGGAACTCGTAGTCCCTGGTGATTGCCTTCCACGCCACAGGACTACGAAGTGTGAATTATAGTGCTAGGCAGCCTCCAGAGGTTTTTTATTATGGGTTGTTCGTGGTTGATGGAGTGTATGGTCAAACATGTAAACTATGATTATAGGCCAATATTGCATTGACTTGGTCAGTGCAGTCCTCACCCACAAAAAAGTATAATCTCTAATTGTATAATTCTCATCATCTACCCATCATCTACTCCCTCTTACATGGATTGTTAGGCTTTTACAGACAAGGCGCAGAGGAGGTGAGATGAAATTAGAGGAGCAGGCTATAGATTAGCGATGGTGACCTGAACTTGTGTAATGGTGTCAGCACATTTCTTGTGGCCCACTGATGAGGCATCACTGTATGGCCATATAGGTGGTGCACCAACGTGGCCCCTTCCTGGACTTGGCTACTATTGTGAGCGGAGTCACATTTCACCCACACTCACTACCTTTGTTTCTGGCTCTTACAATTACATCATTGCAGTTGCTGCTCTGGTTGCGCAGTACCATCCGACTCAACTTGGTATCCCATCAAGGCTGGCCCATACTGGTGTGTCAACAAGTGACTTTACAGAGCGGGATGTATGGCTTGCGTTGTGAACATAGCGTCAGGAACCTAAGCTATGCAGTAGTCAGTCATTCACTGCTTGGATCAATGCAGCAGACTGAGTGGACTTCCCGCTCTTGGGGCAGAAATAAACCGGTTTAAGGTGGGCGCCATTTTGGACTGGATATTTCTTGGGTGATTTTAACAGGAGACTTTCTGCTTCAAATATCACTGTTTCATGAGCTTATTTTAACAAGGTACATACATTATTAATTACAGAGGGTGCTGCATATTTTAACCACTGTGAAGTTTATTTAGCCTTTCCTTTCTTACATAATTACTGTGTGAAGAATCACTCCTCCATGCAGAGCTACCCCTTTCTCCATCTGGTCACAATTCATTTGTCGTTTTACATTAAATATGACTTTGTTTGTACACACATTTTAATACATTAAGTTGCTGCACATTCAATTACAGTTAGCATTAGGTTTATTGGTCCTTTTCTGTATTGTATGTGTTCATATCCATGCAGAGTTACTCCCCCTCTTTCCCTTCATGACATAACACGTTTATCTTTTTAATATCAGGCAAGGCTTTGTTTGTTTGTTTTGGTGATGTAATATAATGTAATAAAAAAGGTATAGCAAGATGGAATCTAACAGCGTGTAACAATTTGTAACCGTGTTCTAGTTTGTTGCATTTTCATTTGTGGTGGTTAGCACTGTTTACGATTGCAAAAAACAGGGGGCCTCATTTATGAGAAGTGACGCATCGCTGCGTGAAAGCAGTGATGCGTCACTTGTCAGTGCGCCCTCCTTGCGACATGATTGATGCGCCATATTTATAATATGACGCATCATGTCGCAAGGAGTTACAGATACGTCAGTATTTCTGACGTATCTGTATGGCGCAAAAGTGACGCATTGTTGCAGTGTGTCACAAAAGTGACGCAACTCCAGCAATGTGTCCTTTCACATGGGGCAGGCCCCATGTGAAAGGGCCTGCCTCAATCTTATGCCTGCTGTGAGGCAGGCGTAAGATATTGACGCATTTGCGTCCTAGAAGTGACGCAGTGAACTCTCATAGATTTCACTGCGTCACTTCTACGACCTTTTCTTGCGTCAGTACGCCCCCCTTGCATACATTATACCTGGCGCAGGTATAATGTGGCGCAAGGGTTTACAAAGTGACGCATCTACCTAGATGCGTCACTTTGTAAATATGGCGCAACAAGGGGCATTTTTTACGTCACTGGTGCATCACAAAAAGTGACGCACCAGCGGCATAAAAGTGACGCACAGCCTCATAAATGGGGCCCAGGGTTTATAGTTCTTCTGCAAAGCAGACATACAATGCACATTGGTGTTCACCGCCACAGATGATGGTTCACAGCTGTAAAAAACAAATGTAGTAAAATAGGACACCACTTACAATAAGTAATAAGGCACCAAACAGCAACTCAGTGTAAATAAGTATTGGCCGAGTAGTTTATCACACAAACGCCAGGTTTTTCCTTTGTAGCTTGTTCCATTAAAGGTGACTCATTGGCTATTAAATGTGTGAAATTAGAAGGTTAGGCAAGGGTATAGAGAGGTCACTCGCAATACAAGCTGTGACTTTGGTTCCACAAGGTTCAAGCAACCCACAAAGTAAAGTCGTTTCTCTGAAGAACACGGAACTCACACTTGATAGATTGGTTGAAGCAGCAAACCATTCCTCTTAAAAGTGACGTGATAAATATGCAACAAATAACCAAATAAAAATACAGTTATAAAATGAAGTAGTTACAGTTGCACACATAATGTAAAGATGAAAATGTAATAGGAAACGTCTCAAGAACGACCAAAATTTGATGTAGGGATCAAAAGTTAGAAATCATTTTTTTAAATGCCCTACAGGAGAGCGATGGCAAAAGATATTCAATGTTATGCTATGAGAAATTCAGAAATGTGAAGCAGCATTACAAAGGGTCCTCCTTGCAGTTATGTTATGTTAAAATGAATCTATTTAAGCCCACGTACACTGGGAAAGTTTCATGGCGTTATTTTACTTGAAGCCCAAGTCCTGAAGAACATTCAAAAAGCCTGACGGAATAGCCAAGTTTTAAGATAGCTTCTGAAGCCGAGAAGATTGGTACAGAAACGGATTTCAGAGGGAAGAGAGTTCCAGAACATGGGGTCCAAAATGGCAAATCTGGCACCACCAGTGCACTTTAATATAAAAGAGGGGGTGGGCAAAAGTAAATTGTGTGCTGAGCGAAGATTGCTTGTGGGAACATATTTGTTAATCAAGTTATTCACAAATATTGGGCTTCTTCCTTTGAGTGACTTAAAAACAAGGCACCTAACCAGGAACTTAGGACACCTCTGTGACTAACTCAACATTGAACAAGGTCTGATAAAAGTTTGTGGTTGGCTCTCCTGAAAGTTTTTTCTTGTGGCTTAGAAACTTGTATCTTCACCTGATCAAATATAGAATATATTTTAGATTACTAAAAATCTTTACAGCTTAAATTGTAAAACAACTAAATAAATAACCAAAACATAATTCATACACACTTACACCCTACCCATGTAAGAAGTGCTCAATTCATACACATCAAGTAACCTAAAATAGATCCATAGGAATTTAGAGGCATATCATCAAGGGGCTTATCTCTGCTTTTTTGGCTTTAAAAGTCCTACTTGAACCAGAAAACAAGCAACTCAGGACTGGTTTTGCCGTTATTATGGGCTCATCATCCAGGTATAACTTGATTCCAATGGAACAATGGAACCTACACAACTACAAGATACCTCAGGCACCCAACCCACTTGTGAAGAATTCTCTGCTTTCTTTAACACCAAAGAAGGGTCCCTGTAGAACTGTATCTTTACTTGAGTTTATTACAAAAATTAAATCAAAGACATATATATATACAGACACTGTAAATTAATCACAATGAATGAACCAAATCACTTGATAAATAACAGTGCCCCAATCTCTATTGACACAGAAGTATCCAAACACTTGTTTGGAGTCAGCAGACGTGGGGACGCTCCAACCTAGAGCTCCGTGGTATCACACAGGAGATTGGCCACTTTGACGCGATCCTTTGGGACGCACCATCGCCCTCTGACTGGCGGAATATTGCACGAACGAAGTTAAAGGACTCACGACACAGCCAATCCTAACGGACTGCATAGACACAGCTTTCTGAATACACGGGACTGATTTGGATACAGCCATGTCCATTGCTCGTTCTGAGCTGATACTGTAGTGCCCCTTGGTTTTTACCCTGTCCTGATGAAGACCCCGATGTAGGGCAACAAACACGCCTACCCATGTAGCGTGGGGTCGAAACGTCGACGGCTACTACACCTCCTGTTCAGTTGACACGCCCTCATTCATTTGGATACTTCTGTGTCAATAGAGATTGCCTTAATCATCATGGGATATGTTATGTTCCCCCTTTTTTCGGCTCAGGGATCTGAAGCCTTGAAATTTAACTGATTTTCGAATTAATTTCGATATTCATTGGTTGTCACAAACTTTATCCCTTCACTGTCCTTTTCCTTCACAGCATCACGCTATCCCACTTCCCCCTTCCTATCTTGGGGCACTGTTATTTATCAAGTGATTTGGTTCATTCATTGTGATTAATTTACAGTGTCTGTATATATATATATGTCTTTGATTTAATTTTTGTAATAAACTCAAGTAAAGATACAGTTCTACAGGGACCCTTCTTTCATACACCATATATCACCCAGGTCCCATGTGGATTTCATTGGGTATAACCCCCCTCTTAGTTAATTAATTAAATTAATTCTTTAACACCAAAACAGAAAACATCAAGAGGGATCTCCTCAATGACCTCACAGTCCTACAGTCTTACCCTCCTATAACAATACCTCCCTCTTCTCCTTCTCCAACTCCGCCACAACAAACAACCTCAAAACTTCAACTAAAAAATGATGCAGCATGGTCTTCCTTCGAATCAAACACTGAAGAAGCTGTAGTCAAGATTCTGAGCACCCTCAAGCCAGCCAATCATTCCACCGATCCTCTCCCAGCTAACGCAGTTAAAGATCTAACCCCTCTGATCCTGCCGCTCTGGATCAAGATCATCAACAGCTCTCTACATCAAGGGTGCATCCCTGACGTCCTCAAAATAGGGCAAGTCACACCCATCCTAAAAAAACCACAGCTGACCCGATGGATCTTAACAACTATCGACCTATTTCGAACAGCCCTACCCTAGCCAAACTCTTGGAAAAATGCGTCCTCCAACAATTGACAAAACATATTGACCTCTTCAACCTCCTTGACAATCACCAATCTGGCTTTAGAGCAGGGCATAGCACCGAAACAGCCATGACTCACATTATCGATGATGCGCTACAAATACTCGACCAGAATGGATCATGCCTACTCATCTTGCTAGATCTCTCCTCTGCCTTCGATACGGTCAAACATGAGAACCTGACTGAACTACTGAACCTCAGAATGGGTCTATCAGGGTCAGTGCTCAATTGGTTTACCTCCTTTCTTCAAAACCGGACCCAAAAATTCAAGGTCAATAACTCCTTCTCCAAACCAGTTCCAGTAACTCTTGGAGTCCCACAAGGGTCTGCTCTATCTCCCACACTGTTCAATCTATTCATGGAACCTCTTACTGTCTTGTTGCAAGCATCCAACGTCCAATTTCACATGTACCCAGATGATACACAACTCTATCTGAAGATTCATACTCCTGAAGATGTCATACTACTCAACCAAACACTGTTGAACACCCAAACATGGCTAACTGAGAACCACCTCAAACTTAACGCACTCAAAACTGAATTCCGACTTATAGCTCCACCCTCCAAAATCCCCCTCCTCCAGGACTGGTTCAAACACCTTACGGCATTCAACGTGCAACCAACAATGATTGACTCAGCTAAATCTCTGGGTATAACCCTTGATGGCAACTTCAAAATGCATAAACAAATTGCCAACGCAACAAAAGGTGCAAATTTCCAGATTAATATTCTAAGGAAACTTAAACCCTTCCTACCAAAAAACAACTTCAAAATGGCAGTTCAAGCTCTAGTTATCCCCAGGATCGAATACGAAAGTGTGTCCCTTTGCGGTCTCCCCAAAGCTACAACACCCCCTTAAAGAGCCACCATCAACGCTGCAGCCAGGCTCATCACGGGCTAAAAAAAAAGGTCCCACATCTCCCCCGACCTAAAAGCATTGAACTGGCTACCATGGGAAGCCAGAATTCACCTAAAAATAGCATGCTTGACCCACAAAGCCATTCACCATAAAGCACCCAGCTATCTCTCTCAGAAACTGTCTATCTCGGGAGGCAAGAGATCCACAAGAAGTGCAGAAAGCCTATTACTGAAACCACACAGATTTATTAAGGCGAAAACTTACAAACGCTCCTTCTCAGGGATGGCTCCTAGGATTTGGAACGCACTACCCCCTGAAACCAGACTTACCACATCTACTGCACTGTTCAAAAAGGAAGTAAAGGCGATTCTCATGGAAAAATTCACATGAGCCTCTCTGACATTCACGACCTATATAGATGCAAACAGACAATCTACATGGCACGTTGGCTCTCTCGGCCCTCACCTTTCTCTGTATCAGAGACAAGATTTAGCTCAACTTAGGATTCAGCTTTTGATCTACCTCTCTTGTCTGTTTTATTTATGCACACTATATCCACACATATCTGTATTTCTGTACTGTGTACTGCTGTATTATGTTTTATATCTCCCACTGCTTGATATATACTGTTATTGTGTACTGTTTTTGTATACATTTCACTGCTTGTAAAGCGCTCTGATATCCGCAAGGATCTGGTTAGCGCTCTATAAAACTTTAAAAATAAATAAATAAATAAATAAACAGTGAGCACAAGACCTACGTCTGGACATACCCATCACATTCAAGGCATCAAAACTCTAAGTGGTGGATGGAATGCTTGAACTAATCTCGGCCACTGGTGATCACTTGGGCCCCATCCCAGTCGATCGTTTTTCACCCACCATGCCAACTCTGTTTGAACTCAGCCATAATGGTGAAACTGATCCTGAGTTACTTGTGTTCTGGTTCAGGGATGACCTGGCCCTTGCAGACTAAGCTGTGAAGCAGGGTCAAGAGTGATTTGCACATGGCTGGATCCAAATTGAGGTAGCATACTTGGTGAAAAACGATGGATTGGGATGCGGCCCGAGCGATTGCCAGTGGCTGATATTAATTCAAGAATTCCATCCATCACCTTGTTATTTTTGATTAGAATATACTCAAACACAAATGCCCCCAACTGCAGGGCAGAAGTCTTCTTCCTAACTTCCTGTGTATTGTGTAATCGATCCTTTGATGTGAACACAAGATAGCAGGGCCACCAAAAGTTGTTTGGTGGGTGTAATCCCAGTCTTCTTCAGAGTACTTCAGCTGAGTTCAGGCTGAATATATAATCAGGCCTCATCACTACTCTAGGTGTAAAATATAACTGCAATTTAACTTTGTCATTTTTATTTTGTGCCAAGATTATCTATAGACTGCAAATGTTGTTTTATATCACTTTTCAATCTTTGGTTACTATTGTAATGCACATTACATGTTATAAAGTAGGAGAGACTGCCTCCAGAAAATTATCCTGGTGAAACATGCAATCTAAAAGCACGCTAGGTTTTAGGAGTAGTTAGAATATATATATCCTTAACTCAACTTTCCACATCTGTACTATGTCTATCTGTGCAGAGGACTTGCACAGATGCAATTAATTTACCAGTGTGTTATGTTTAGTATTCCCGAAATTGATACCCCTATATTTTTAAGCAGATCGCATGTAGCAACTAGACAGGTTTAGACAGCAGGACGTGCCACTGCTGAGGCCAAAATAACATGAACAGAGAAAACGAATTACGGACCCGGATGAGAGATGATTTTATATCGGCAATCAATTATTGTAGTTTGGTTTAGTACTAAATATAGTGATTCCTTTCATACTAAAATAAACAGTACAAAATACCTAAACAAAGTTTAAAAAATCTTGATGTTAAAAGAAATTAGAATTCCACTGAGGCCCTTATTACCAGAAACGGAATCACTAGTGTTGAACACTGATATACATTGATCAATTTCATCAGTTTAAGAGATATGCGTTGCTATAACATTCACATCAATTATTACAAAAGATCCATATATTTTTGGAGTACAATTGTTCTTCTGGTTATGATGTTAGTCGAAATATAATTTCTGCCATTATGACTTATGCCCTAAAACAAATCTAATAATTCATACATGATATGCTTGACATAAATGCTGTGGAACCACTGTGTAATGCTATCATTTCAGAATGGAATAATGTAAAAGAAATGAAGAGCGACATATGCACCTGTTTGTTTAAAGGCTGCAGCTGTACTTCACAACTGAAAACTGTTTCAGCAATAGAGAAGGCATTATTCTCTTCTGTTTCCAATTCTCCTGCTTTCTTAAAAGAAATGTGACCTTGGTCCACAGTTCCACAGCTAAAACATTTTATTTCCAAAGTACTGTTAGCTAGTAGAGTGCATGTGCCCTCTCTGGAGGGAGGTAATATTTTTTTCATGCCTTTACCTAATGATCTCAGTTTTCAGTTTTCAATTTCCCATTTGTTTTTTAGCCTTTTTTCTGCTTTTCATTTACTGAAGTGTAATTGATATACTGTAAATGCTTTCCTAAGCATTCCATCAATTGCTTTTCAAAATAATATTCTGGTGACCTTTGTCTGAACTTCACTGAATGTATTTCTAAGTTTATTTGTCTATTTATTAACTCTGCTGAGTGTAAGCTCTGTATTCTTTCCTCTTTCCTGAGTTTGAGAGTTTTCAATATTGAAGGCAATATTATCAGAGATATGATTTTTGGTGGGGGTAGGAGAGAGATGGAGGGGAGGTGACTGAGAGTGGTGAGCTTTTTCTAAAATGTTGATGCGAAGGGATTTCCATAATCTGGCATCGGGGCCGTGCTGGCCATAGCGGGCACCGGGCATTTCTCCTGTGGGCCAGAGGGGTGTGGCCTGATTTTGTGCCTGTGTGGGCCGGTTTTTCAGCAGTGCTGCAAAATCGCCCCCCTGTAACAAAAGCGGATGCGTTGCATATCACTAGCACTCCCACATACACCCCCCCTCCCAGGGCCAGTCGGGCAGCAACCACTAGGACTGGTTGCTGTTCCCAGTCAGGCCCTGTCTGACATTCACCACACTGGCAACTTGAGTCCCTAACCAAATTTGTCTTCTTGCATGCTGCTCTTTCGATTTGTGTTTCGATGCATATTTAATACGAGTGGAGGAAGGCTTGGTCTGAACTTTCTTTGGATGTATGTTGGCTTGTTGTTATGGAGGATTTGGAATTCTGGTACTTTTAAAGTAATTATTAGGCTTCTTCCCTTTTTACAATCGGTGGTAAGAGAATATGGAACCCGTCAAGAATTACCCTTTTCAAGGAGTCGGTTTCACTTGCCACAAACTGAAAGAAGTAGCCTCTGGGTGGTATCCCACAGCAGTCCTTGGAACTCTGAGAGATTACTTACTTAGAAGAGTCCATCCCACAGCTATCCTCATTGGCCACTAGCAGTGAATCAGAATGATCAAACTAACCGTCGATTCCGATTGATTAAAAGAGTGACAAATATGATTAACACCATGTCAACTAATCAAAATATGTTTTTGCTTCAAGACAATTCCTATGGACTACGAACAGCCAATGAAGATCGCTGAGTGCCCCTGCATTGTGCAGTCAATTTTCTTTGTTAGGGCACAGAATTCCCCCTTACTTTTGCCTGCTTGAGGTGCGGATTTTCTAACCAAATTCTGCTCTGTGGGTGCCTATAAAAAGTAGGTTTCAACAATTTCACATGTTGACTAAATTGTTCACATATGCCTTGTCATTGTATTTGCTATTCAGGAATGTCAAGGAGAATATATGTACTAAAGATTATGGTCAGTATTGTTTCCCTTAGTTATTTCATCTGGAAGTTCCCGTATTATTAAAGAGCTTAATATACCACTGTCTTCTTTGCTTTACTTTTTAAAAAGCTGCAGCATCCTAGTTCACCTGCTTGCCTATGTTTTCTTGTGGGAAACTGGTTTCCGGAATAGTCTTTCTTTCTCAAACAATAGCTGTAAAAACTATTTGAGAATCACTCTCAGTGTGCACAATAGAGAAACCTACTCTTACCTGATATGTTTTTATTAGTGTAAGAAATCCACTGGCAGGTAAGAGAGTGGCTAAACACTTTGATAAACACATTTTACTGAGAGCCAGCAACACTTTTGCCAGGAGCTCCCAAGCAGGACGAAAACATCTTCAAATTATTGGCTTTCAAAACCACTGGCCAAATGCAAGATTGATTTTGAGAGCAGTGCGAAGGGATGCAGGCATCGATGATTCAAATAGCAATACACTTAAGAGAAAAAAGTAAGGTTATAGCAGAGGTTCTTTAAACCAATTTAAAATGTATTCACTAATTGGCAAAAAAGCAAGGGAAATATTATAAAATGACAAAAAGAAGCAAGAATACACTTAACTGTTTTCATTATTGTAACATGGGGAGGCCATTGTAATAAAGGTTACCATCTTCCATTTTTACTGATTTTTGCACAAAAATGCAATGGTAAGCAATTTGTTTCCATGTAAGTTTTTTTGTCATATATTTTTAGTAACCTTTCTTGCAGCATATTTCATATACTTCCAGATAGTGCGATGAGATCATACAAGCAAAGCTGATTCAAATGCCTAGAGCAGTATCGCTTCTACATAGTAAAGGATGAATGTATACACTTGCATTGGGACAGCAATCATTAAAATCACATATCAGAATGAACAGAAAAACAATGATCAATCGGAAACAATCAACTATGCTCGTCTCCCCTGCAACTTGACCCCAATCCCTTAGCCCAGGATAACCAATTCTAGCACAACTGAAGCAGGGCGCAGCCCCAAAGGACATTACATTGGGTATCTTATGAAACCTCCTCACTCGATCTAGTAGGAAGGTATTCTAGCTTTACTACGCTGTCATTACTTCGTATTACCATTACTACGCATATTTTAGTTCGCAGATGCCATTACTTAGCATGCATTTAATTAGCATGCATTTACTACGCATGTTCCATTACTTAGCATGCATATACTACGCATATCATGACGCGTGCCATCACAGCACATGATGGCATGACGTAGCGCTATAAAAGAAATAAAATAGTGCTATTTAAATTATTTGTGTAAATACTGGTACAGACCACCCCATCTGAGTCTTACAGTGTCTGCACTTATATACAGGGACAGAACAAAGGTCAGTACCTTTGAAGTGAGAGCAAGCTGTGTGCCTTTGTTTCCCTCAGTTGCATTTACATTTGTGTGAGGTTCCAGGCCGCCTCCAGTCAAGATATTCAAACAAAAGGCAGCCTGATGGCCCCTTAACTTAGACCTGGCTGAAGATCAAAAAAGAAAAAACACCCCTTGCTGCCTGCACGTTGCTGCTGGAAATGGAAAGCAGACAACGTGCAGGCGCTGCTGAACGTGTCCCGGTGTCTTACAGCAGGACAAGTTCAGCATATTTCTCTGGGGCCCAACATCTTGGCAGGGGGGACGGCGTCGACTCTGTGAAAATAGTGGGCGGATGCCGTGTACCTGCGTGTACCCCCGACACGTGCCCTGCTGCCAAGCCATGGCAATACATCTTTTTACCTGCACCAGTGCTAAAGCCTGGAACCCATGCAGTTGGCATGTACGCTTTGTTACTACCCAGGAATGTAAAAGGCAGAATGCTGGATCTCAGAGCAAGATAGACGCAGTGACATCAGAAATACAGGAGATTACTGGTTGACAATAAACTGCTATTACATGGTACAGCCACACCATATGCAGGAACTCTGCGCTGATCTTTGTACATTTGAGGCACGTCACCTCCAATCGCAAGTACATTTTTGCTATCCTCTCAGGCAAAAGATACGCGTGATGTAAAAAATGTAACTATATAAACCTAAGCCGTGCATTCCATGTACTACTTCTAATGGACCCCAAACATCTGCCCCATGTGGAGGGTGGAAATTCTCTTGAAAATTTCTCCTCCCACCATTCTTTAAGTGCTGGGAACCCTGCATGTGCACCATCCTCCCGCATTGACCTATAAAAATGAAAAATAGCCTGAGCCAAACCCATCAATGTAATCCTAATGGGCCAGCTTCCTGCACAGGGTCTCTGGCCACCCCCCCCACAATCTCCCTGCCAATCCTCTCAGTGCAGAATATAGGAGAAACTGCATCAGGTCTAGCGTGCCTCCCTCTGTCAGGCAGAGTCTGACTTCCACTATTATGTCTCCTCAAGTCCTGTACCGACCCAGCTGCAGGCCAGGGTTCCACTTGGTACATCTCACTCAACTGCCGGCACGGAACAGACGCCCAGAGGGAGGCTCGTGAGTAGAGAGGAACCTTTTTGCCTCTAGGCAAGGATTTCTGCCAGCACCAAGCCGCCACATTCAACAGAACTCTGGAAAGAGCGTGCTGGGAGGGAGAGGGCCAAAAACACTTTATCAGTGTAGTAACCTCAAAGTCAAAACACAAGAGGTGGCTCTCCAGGTTGGATGTGTCTAATAACCACGGCAAGGGCCACTGCAGCTGAGCCACAGCGTAATATAGTTCATAGTTGGGTGCTCCCGACCCCCGTCTTCCACTGTGGCATACAGAGTGTCTAGTTTACCTCTGTGCCTCTTATTGTCCCACATCAGTGAGGCTAGCATATGTTGCAGGCCCTGAAAGAATGGTTTCTTTAGTATCAGTGGCAGTGCTGCAAAGAAATAAAGAAGTTGTGGAAGAATTACCTTTTTTACATTAGACACCCGCCCCATCAGTGACAGGGGTAATTGTGCCCAGAAGGGAAGCAACTGCCTGATTGAGCTCAGGGACTTTCCCAGGTTCCCTTACACCAGATCACATTTAGAATGAAATATTTGTAAACGCAGAAATTTAAAGGTGTCATACTACCACTGTAAGAAGCCTGTCCCATCGGGTTGATGTAGGGGTTCAGGTGTCCATAACAAGGGGAATAAACATGATTTCCCCTAATTTATCTGCAGTCTCGAAATCTGACCAAATGCATACAGGGCAGACATGACCTCGGGGAGAATGGTGGGGTTGGCTAGTAGATAAATCAGGACATCATCTGTATACATATAAACTACATTGGGATGGTTCTCCACTGAATAACCCCAGAGCTGTGTTCTTTTCTTGCAACATACAGGTCAATGGCTCCATAGCCAGGGCAAACAGTAGGGGAGGTAGAGGTTATCCCTGCCTGGTGCCCAGTTCAATACCACAGCTTTCTGAGATGACCTTCCTGTACGTACCCTGGCAAAAGGGTTCTAATAGAGAACTTGTACCCATTGGCAAAACTCAAGTCCCAGTCCCAGCGTCACTAACACTCCCTGTAAGTAAGTCCATCCCAATGTGTCAAACACTTTTTCTATATCTAGTGATACCACCCATCCCTGTGTGTTCATCTGCCGAGCCCAGTCCATGACCCCATAATGGTTGAAGATTCAGGAATGTGTTCCTGCCTGGTTGAACCAGTTCTGATCCATGTGGATTAATGTATGTATCATTGGAGTCAATGTATTTGCTAGGGATTTGCACAGTGCCTTATAATACAGGCTAAGCAAACAGAAGGGGCTTCATCATATGGGTCTGCTTTTCGTCGTGTCGGCACTGCAATAACCGACAGGCTCCCGTAAAGTGGCTCTTTATCGGAGATCTTTTGTTCCGGTCGTGAAGGTGCAGTGCAGGTAAGGGACCTAATAAGTGTAGTGTACATGTATGTACAATTGTCAAAACAGACGAGGGAATCCTGGGAAAGATTTTATTCTGGTAGGATCACAGTCTGATTAAAAGGAAAAACAGGGGTAGGCGACTAACAAGCTACAATGAGTCTAGACGCACTCTACTCCTAGGGGGTCAACATGTTTCACGCCTCAGTTAGTCAAAGTGATCTAGTGGCGATTCATCAGGACCTATGGTAATTACTATCTACACACGTGGTATGGTGGAACCTACCTACCACAGTATGATGGTGCGGGTATGGTACCAGTGTACTTGATGGCACAACCTAGCTAGTTTGAGGGTTGCGCTTCATCAATTGCAGCGGAATTCAGCTCCTTGTAGAATCGTAGTGCTGCACCTACCCTGTTCCAGTTTCAGCAGAGCGGGGTAGGTGCAGCACAACACTTCGCGATACAAAAGGGGTTGATAAACGGAGCGTTTGAGCAAATCAAACACTCACCCCCAGTCAACTGATCTGGGTTTAATCCATCACCATTCTTTAGTTCACTTAGCCACCCCAGTTCAGACATGGCTATATGCAAATCAGTCTGACCCTGAGCCTCATGGGAACAGTCCAGCCCGAACTGCCAAGCCATGTCTTCCCTGGACCGGAAACAAGCATACTGGGACCGGTTTCGGATTCATAATCCTCATCAGCCAGGCTATCTTGAATCCAGTGGCCAAGTGAACAAGGGACTCATGTCTGAGCATACCCTGCCAACTAAGGGCGAACAAAGCGATACAAAAGGGGATGATGGACGGAGCGTTTGAGCAAATCAAACACTCACCCCCAGTCAACTGATCTGGGTTTAATCCATCACCATTCTTTAGTTCACTTAGCCACCCCAGTTCAGACATGGCTATATGCAAATCAGTCTGACCCTGAGCCTCATGGGAACAGTCCAGCCCGAACTGCCAAGCCATGTCTTCCCTGGACCGGAAACAAGCATCCTGGGACCGGTTTCAGATTCATAATCCTCATCAGCCAGGCTATCTTGAATCTAGTGGCCAAGTGAACAAGGGACTCACGTCTGAGCATACCCTGCCAACTTAGGGCGAACAAAGCGATACAAAAGGGGATGATGGACGGAGCGTTTGAGCAAATCAAACACTCACCCCTAGTCAACTGATCTGGGTTTAATCCATCACCATTCTTTAGTTCACTTAGCCACCCCAGCTCAGACATGGCTATATGCAAATCAGTCTGACCCTGAGCCTCATGGGAACAGTCCAGCCCGAACTGCCAAGCCATGTCTTCCCTGGACCGGAAACAAGCATCCTGGGACCGGTTTCGGATTCAAAATCCTCATCAGCCAGGCTATCTTGAATCCAGTGGCCAAGTGAACAAGGGACTCACGTCTGAGCATACCCTGCCAACCTAGGACGAACAAAGCGATACAAAAGGGGATGATGGACGGAGCGTTTGAGCAAATCAAACACTCACCCCCAGTCAACTGATCTGGGTTTAATCCATCACCATTCTTTAGTTCACTTAGCCACCCCAGTTCAGACATGGCTATATGCAAATCAGTCTGACCCTGAGCCTCATGGGAACAGTCCAGCCCGAACTGCCAAGCCATGTCTTTCCTGGACCGGAAACAAGCATCCTGGGACCAGTTTCGGATTCATAATCCTCATCAGCCAGGCTATCTTGAATCCAGTGGCCAAGTGAACAAGGGACTCACGTCTGAGCATACCCTGCCAACTTAGGGCGAACAAAGCGATACAAAAGGGGATGATGGACGGAGCGTTTGAGCAAATCAAACACTCACCCCCAGTCAACTGATCTGGGTTTAATCCATCACCATTCTTTAGTTCACTTAGCCACCCCAGTTCAGACATGGCTATATGCAAATCAGTCTGACCCTGAGCCTCATGGGAACAGTCCAGCCCGAACTGCCAAGCCATGTCTTCCCTGGACCGGAAACAAGCATCCTGGGACCGGTTTCGGATTCATAATCCTCATCAGCCAGGCTATCTTGAATCCAGTGGCCAAGTGAACAAGGGACTCACGTCTGAGCATACCCTGCCAACTTAGGGCAAACAAAGCGATACAAAAGGGGATGATGGACGGAGCGTTTGAGCAAATCAAACACTCACCCCCAGTCAACTGATCTGGGTTTAATCCATCACCATTCTTTAGTTCATTAGCCACCCCAGTTCAGACATGGCTATATGCAAATCAGTCTGACCCTGAGCCTCATGGGAACAGTCCAGCCCGAACTGCCAAGCCATGTCTTCCCTGGACCGGAAACAAGCATCCTGGGACCGGTTTCGGATTCATAATCCTCATCAGCCAGGCTATCTTGAATCCAGTGGCCAAGTGAACAAGGGACTCACGTCTGAGCATACCCTGCCAACTTAGGGCGAACAAAGCGATACAAAAGGGGATGATGGACGGAGCGCTTGAGCAAATCAAACACTCACCCCCAGTAAACTGATCTGGGTTTAATCCATCACCATTCTTTAGTTCACTTAGCCACCCCAGTTCAGACATGGCTATATGCAAATCAGTCTGACCCTGAGCCTCATGGGAACAGTCCAGCCCGAACTGCCAAGCCATGTCTTCCCTGGATCGGAAACAAGCATCCTGGGACTGGTTTCGGATTCATAATCCTCATCAGCCAGGCTATCTTGAATCCAGTGGCCAAGTGAACAAGGGACTCACGTCTGAGCATACCCTGCCAACTTAGGGCGAACAAAGCGATACAAAAGGGGATGATGGACGGAGCGTTTGAGCAAATCAAACACTCACCCCCAGTCAACTGATCTGGGTTTAATCCATCACCATTCTTTAGTTCACTTAGCCACCCCAGTTCAGACATGGCTATATGCAAATCAGTCTGACCCTGAGCCTCATGGGAACAGTCCAGCCCGAACTGCCAAGCCATGTCTTCCCTGGACCGGAAACAAGCATCCTGGGACCGGTTTCGGATTCATAATCCTCATCAGCCAGGCTATCTTGAATCCCTTTTGTATCGCTTTGTTCGCCCTAAGTGTGGCAGGGTATACTCAGACGTGAGTCCCTTGTTCACTTGGCCACTGGATTCAAGATAGCCTGGCTGATGAGGATTATGAATCCGAAACCGGTCCCAGGATGCTTGTTTCCGGTCCAGGGAAGACATGGCTTGGCAGTTCGGGCTGGACTGTTCCCATAAGGCACAGGGTCAGACTGATTTGCATATAGCCATGTCTGAACTGGGGTGGCTGAGTGAACTAAAGAATGGTGATGGATTAAACCCAGATCAGTTGACTGGGGGTGAGTGTTTGATTTGTTCAAACGCTCCGTTCATCATTCCCCTTTTGTATCGCTTTGTTCGCCCTAAGTGTGGCAGGGTATACTCAGACGTGAGTCCCTTGTTCACTTGGCCACTGGATTCAAGATAGCCTGGCTGATGAGGATTATGAATCCGAAACCGGTACCAGGATGCTTGTTTCCGGTCCAGGGAAGACATGGCTTGGCAGTTCGGGCAGGACTGTTCCCATAAGGCACAGGGTCAGACTGATTTGCATATAGCCATGTCTGAACTGGGGTGGCTGAATGAACTAAAGAATGGTGATGGATTAAACCCAGATCAGTTGACTGGGGGTGAGTGTTTGATTTGTTCAAACGCTCCGTCCATCATCCCCTTTTGTATCGCTTTGTTCGCCCTAAGTGTGGCAGGGTTTACTCAGACGTGAGTCCCTTGTTCACTTGGCCACTGGATTCAAGATAGCCTGGCTGATGAGGATTATGAATCCGAAACCGGTCCCAGGATGCTTGTTTCCGGTCCAGGGAAGACATGGCTTGGCCGTTCGGGCTGGACTGTTCCCATAAGGCACAGGGTCAGACTGATTTGCATATAGCCATGTCTGAACTGGGGTGGCTGAGTGAACTAAAGAATGGTGATGGATTAAACCCAGATCAGTTGACTGGGGGTGAGTGTTTGATTTGTTCAAACGCTCCGTCCATCATCCCCTTTTGTATCGCTTTGTTCGCCCTAAGTGTGGCAGGGTATACTCAGACGTGAGTCCCTTGTTCACTTGGCCACTGGATTCAAGATAGCCTGGCTGATGAGGATTATGAATCCGAAACCGGTCCCAGGATGCTTGTTTCCGGTCCAGGGAAGACATGGCTTGGCAGTTCGGGCTGGACTGTTCCCATAAGGCACAGGGTCAGACTGATTTGCATATAGCCATGTCTGAACTGGGGTGGCTGAGTGAACTAAAGAATGGTGATGGATTAAACCCAGATCAGTTGACTGGGGGTGAGTGTTTGATTTGTTCAAACGCTCCGTCCATCATCCCCTTTTGAATCGCTTTGTTCGCCCTAAGTGTGGCAGGGTATACTCAGACGTGAGTCCCTTGTTCACTTGGCCACTGGATTCAAGATAGCCTGGCTGATGAGGATTATGAATCCGAAACCGGTCCCAGGATGCTTGTTTCCGGTCCAGGGAAGACATGGCTTGGCAGTTCGGGCTGGACTGTTCCCATAATGCACAGGGTCAGACTGATTTGCATATAGCCATGTCTGAACTGGGGTGGCTGAGTGAACTAAAGAATGGTGATGGATTAAACCCAGATCAGTTGACTGGGGGTGAGTGTTTGAATTGTTCAAACGCTCCATCCATCATCCCCTTTAGTATCGCTTTGTTCGCCCTAAGGGTGGCAGGGTATACTCAGACGTGAGTCCCTTGTTCACTTGGCCACTGGATTCAAGATAGCCTGGCTGATGAGGATTATGAATCCGAAACCGGTCCCAGGATGCTTGTTT
The DNA here is from genome assembly GCF_964261635.1 of Lissotriton helveticus. Taxonomy (NCBI): domain Eukaryota; kingdom Metazoa; phylum Chordata; class Amphibia; order Caudata; family Salamandridae; genus Lissotriton; species Lissotriton helveticus. Next base: position 1,065,265,873 of record NC_136069.1, on the reverse strand, counting down.
CCGGTCCAGGGAAGACATGGCTTGGCAGTTCGGGCTGGACTGTTCCCATGAGGCTCAGGGTCAGACTGATTTGCATATAGCCATGTCTGAACTGGGGTGGCTAAGTGAACTAAAGAATGGTGATGGATTAAACCCAGATCAGTTGACTGGGGGTGAGTGTTTGATTTGTTCAAACGCTCCGTTCATCATTCCCCTTTTGTATCGCTTTGTTCGCCCTAAGTGTGGCAGGGTATACTCAGACGTGAGTCCCTTGTTCACTTGGCCACTGGATTCAAGATAGCCTGGCTGATGAGGATTATGAATCCGAAACCGGTACCAGGATGCTTGTTTCCGGTCGAGGGAAGACATGGCTTGGCAGTTCGGGCTGGACTGTTCCCATAAGGCACAGGGTCAGACTGATTTGCATATAGCCATGTCTGAACTGGGGTGGCTGAATGAACTAAAGAATGGTGATGGATTAAACCCAGATCAGTTGACTGGGGGTGAGTGTTTGATTTGTTCAAACGCTCCGTCCATCATCCCCTTTTGTATCGCTTTGTTCGCCCTAAGTGTGGCAGGGTATACTCAGATGTGAGTCCCTTGTTCACTTGGCCACTGGATTCAAGATATCCTGGCTGATGAGGATAATGAATCCGAAACTGGTCCCAGGATGCTTGTTTCCGGTCCAGGGAAGACATGGCTTGGCAGTTCGGGCTGGACTGTTCCCATAAGGCACAGGGTTAGACTGATTTGCATATAGCCATGTCTGAACTGGGGTGGCTGAGTGAACTAAAGAATGGTGATGGATTAAACCCAGATCAGTTGACTGGGGGTGAGTGTTTGATTTGTTCAAACGCTCCGTCCATCATCCCCTTTTGTATCGCTTTGTTCGCCCTAAGTGTGGCAGGGTTTACTCAGACGTGAGTCCCTTGTTCACTTGGCCACTGGATTCAAGATAGCCTGGCTGATGAGGATTATGAATCCGAAACCGATCCCAGGATGCTTGTTTCCGGTCCAGGGAAGACATGGCTTGGCAGTTCGGGCTGGACTGTTCCCATAAGGCACAGGGTCAGACTGATTTGCATATAGCCATGTCTGAACTGGGGTGGCTGAGTGAACTAAAGAATGGTGATGGATTAAACCCAGATCAGTTGACTGGGGGTGAGTGTTTGATTTGTTCAAACGCTCCGTCCATCATCCCCTTTTGTATCGCTTTGTTCGCCCTAAGTGTGGCAGGGTATACTCAGACGTGAGTCCCTTGTTCACTTGGCCACTGGATTCAAGATAGCCTGGCTGATGAGGATTATGAATCCGAAACCGGTCCCAGGATGCTTGTTTCCGGTCCAGGGAAGACATGGCTTGGCAGTTCGGGCTGGACTGTTCCCATAAGGCACAGGGTTAGACTGATTTGCATATAGCCATGTCTGAACTGGGGTGGCTGAGTGAACTAAAGAATGGTGATGGATTAAACCCAGATCAGTTGACTGGGGGTGAGTGTTTGATTTGTTCAAACGCTCCGTCCATCATCCCCTTTTGTATCGCTTTGTTCGCCCTAAGTGTGGCAGGGTTTACTCAGACGTGAGTCCCTTGTTCACTTGGCCACTGGATTCAAGATAGCCTGGCTGATGAGGATTATGAATCCGAAACCGATCCCAGGATGCTTGTTTCCGGTCCAGGGAAGACATGGCTTGGCAGTTCGGGCTGGACTGTTCCCATAAGGCACAGGGTCAGACTGATTTGCATATAGCCATGTCTGAACTGGGGTGGCTGAGTGAACTAAAGAATGGTGATGGATTAAACCCAGATCAGTTGACTGGGGGTGAGTGTTTGATTTGTTCAAACGCTCCGTCCATCATCCCCTTTTGTATCGCTTTGTTCGCCCTAAGTGTGGCAGGGTATACTCAGACGTGAGTCCCTTGTTCACTTGGCCACTGGATTCAAGATAGCCTGGCTGATGAGGATTATGAATCCGAAACCGGTCCCAGGATGCTTGTTTCCGGTCCAGGGAAGACATGGCTTGGCAGTTCGGGCTGGACTGTTCCCATAAGGCACAGGGTCAGACTGATTTGCATATAGCCATGTCTGAACTGGGGTGGCTGAGTGAACTAAAGAATGGTGATGGATTAAACCCAGATCAGTTGACTGGGGGTGAGTGTTTGATTTGTTCAAACGCTCCGTCCATCATCCCCTTTTGAATCGCTTTGTTCGCCCTAAGTGTGGCAGGGTATACTCAGACTTGAGTCCCTTGTTCACTTGGCCACTGGATTCAAGATAGCCTGGCTGATGAGGATTATGAATCCGAAACCGGTCCCAGGATGCTTGTTTCCGGTCCAGGGAAGACATGGCTTGGCAGTTCGGGCTGGACTGTTCCCATAATGCACAGGGTCAGACTGATTTGCATATAGCCATGTCTGAACTGGGGTGGCTGAGTGAACTAAAGAATGGTGATGGATTAAACCCAGATCAGTTGACTGGGGGTGAGTGTTTGATTTGTTCAAACGCTCCGTCCATCATCCCCTTTTGTATCGCTTTGTTCGCCCTAAGGGTGGCAGGGTATACTCAGACGTGAGTCCCTTGTTCACTTGGCCACTGGATTCAAGATAGCCTGGCTGATGAGGATTATGAATCCGAAACCGGTCCCAGGATGCTTGTTTCCGGTCCAGGGAAGACATGGCTTGGCAGTTCGGGCTGGACTGTTCCCATAAGGCAAAGGGTCAGACTGATTTGCATATAGCCATGTCTGAACTGGGGTGGCTAAGTGAACTAAAGAATGGTGATGGATTAAACCCAGATCAGTTGACTGGGGGTGAGTGTTTGATTTGTTCAAACGCTCCGTCCATCATCCCCTTTTGTATTGCAGCACCACACTTCTACAAGGAGCCGACATCCTAGTTCAGATGTCTGAATTTCGCTGCAGTTGATGAAGCACAAACTAGTTAGGAGAGCCCATCGGGTATTGCAGCGCTGACCCGACGATGAGCAGGCCCATATGATGAAGCATGACACCTAACTTGCTTGATGTGTGAGGGCCCTAGTTCCAAAAGAGGAATTCCCCTCCTCCTGAAGCACCGCCTGCCCTGTTATCTCCACTTAGGAATCCAAATTGATTAAAATATCTTTTTTGGTGATCCACTGAGGAACTTCATACTTTCTTTATTGGCCAGAACGAATGGTACCCAAGGAGCCACCCAGGAAAAAACCCTCTGGCATAAGCTGAATCAGAGGTAGGTAGCACCATACCCCTTCAGCCTTTATGGAGCCTGGTGGGTTCCCCTGCAGTCAAATGGGTCTCCTAGAAACATGCAAACTGGATGTTTTGTCTCCACAGATATTGATAAATCCTATGACGTTTACCATAATTGCCCATAACCTGCAAATTCCAAGTCCTTATGTTGTAATCATTCAAAGCCATAAAAAATGTGTGTGGTGAGCCAGTCCCTCTCCTAAACACAGGTCAGGGATCAAGTGTTTCACCAGAGGGATTGAGCAACAAAACAAAACAAACTATATAAAAAACACCTATAAAACCCCTACCCCGGCTGCACCCTCAATCAATCACAGCCACTTAGTGCCGTCAAGGATCCAGTAACTACTAATGAAGTCTGTTCAGTGAGGAGGGGGCTTCAAGTCACTTCCTATATCCCATGATCCAGCTCCCCGCTGTACACACTAAAGAAAACTACCATTGCATTAGTATTTTGGCATCATGCATCAGGTACCACTCATATTCCCTCCCCCTGCCCCTGCCCCATCTTCCCACATGTGCAGACCGTACATATAACCAAATTAAGTGTTTGTAATGCGCAAATGGATTGAAATAGGTCCGTAGAAAATTGGGGTGACCTGCGGACCACCTCCCAGCTAGTCTGGAACCTCAACCTGTGGATGATCGTCCTGTAAAGTCCCACCATCGCTATCTGAGTCACAACTCTCCAGGCCCAATAAAGAGGATGTCCCACTGCTGATGGAGCCTCTGCTCTGCCGATAGCTGCTTGTGCCTCTGTAGGTCTGCCACGTATGATCCTGTTTCCTCTGGTAGATCGCTGACAGCGTGACCAGCCTGCCAGTCTCCCCCACCATCCGCAGGGGGTACATGTTGGTAGTCCTCTCTAATTTCCAACCATGTCCACACATCTTTGTGAAGAACAGTGTCCCATGCCAGATATGACTCACAATTTTACCGGGAACACTAAAGCATATTTGTCACCCAGAGTGCAAAGACATAGCTTCACTTGGCAAAATGCACCTCATAACCTGCGATCCTCCATTGTGTAATCCGGGAATATGGGACAGTACTGTTGCCCACAGTCCAGGGGCATTTAAATCAAGCCAGTTGCAATATATTGTCCTTGTCCCTAAACATTAAAAGTCATGCCACCACGGATCATGGTGGGTTTCCAGGTGGCGGAGGGTAAGCAGGCACTCTGTGTGCCCTTTCAACTGAGAAGAACTTCAAAACCTTTCCTCCCAACACCTCTGTGGGCAGCCATGTCTCCATGTACAGGTCCATAGTAAATCCCTCCTCCCCCTCAGAGAGACCCACCACCAGAATGTTATTCCACCCTGAGCAGCACTCCGAGTCATCCACCCTGGCTCACAATAATCCCACTTCTGACTGTAGGGACTCAATCTGCAGTTGGTGGTCAGTAAGGGTAGGGCAAACTGTGGTCAGTTCATTCTCTGTCTTGCACCCTATCCTTCAGTAAATAACTACTTTTGTACATAGACAATTTCTTGAGCTCAAGAAAAGTAATGGGGAACAGCTCTGATGTAATGGCCGAAGCAGGTTTTATTCTCTGGAAATGCAGGGGGGCAGTTTTTGGTCTTAACAATTTGCAGAGGTGAAAAAGAATCATGTAGGAGAAAGGACTTCTGAAGGTCGTACCAGTATGGGAAGTGGCTGAAGCACACCGTGACTTGTCTTTTTCCTTTTTATTAAAGACAAAGAACATCGATTCCAGAATTCTGCATCAAGTGTTGGTTGCCTAAGATGGATCCTAAAAAATGCCTCTGATGTTGAATTAGCTGTATTAATGAGACTTTATGGGAAAGAATTAATGTTGAAGAAAACTCCTTGAAGATGCCTGTGATTGCTGGCTCAAGACGCAGAGGTTCCAAATATTTTTGATGACGCCAATAGCTGTCTTTTTGAGTATATCAGAGCTTAAACATCTTCGTAGGTTGATCGCCTCTGGTGACACCCAACTGTGATGACCAAGGTGGGTGACAAAATTGTGGACTGGGTTTCCAGGTAAACATTTTGGGCCTTATTTGTGGAGGTTTGGCATGGGGCAAAGTGAAAGGGTATATTTATGGAATACGGTGCATTCCTGTCCTTTCCCCCTGCGCTGGCACAGTTTTGACATCCTAGCGCCAACGCTGCCACCCTTGCACCATGGTGCAAGGGTGCCTGTGTTGTTGACAGGATTGTTTTTGTGCAGCACGGGGTACCTTCCTGGACACAAAAACAATCCTGGGAGGCTTTTTCCTCTTTCTATATGTGCTACAGAATGCAGCATACTTGGAAATAGGAAAACAACAAGGGCATATAAAGGTATTTCTCCTTGTTGCACCTCCCTGGGGATGCATAAGGTTTTGACGCATCCCCGGGTTTCTGAGGACGCATCAATATCCATGGGTGTAGCATGGGAAAACCCACCGCAATGCCCATGGAATGCATCCCTAGACACAACTACAGCCCAAACTGCTGAACGGAATTAAACTAAATTTGCCAGAAAGCTCGCTTTTGGTCCAGAAAGTGCACTTTTTTGGAATTTGTGAAAATTTGTACAGTAGTTTTGAAGGGTGTTAAAGGAAAAATAAATAAAGACATCTAGGGAGGAGATTCCTCTGCGATCCAATAGATCTCATTATGATATCTCATTGGCTGCCAACACTTCAAACAGGAAGTGTTGGTAGCCATCTTGGGACTCTGGACTGAGAACCCCCAAACACCAAAAAGGGGCATGGTAAAAATACCCTGACACTGTAGGCCTGTTTGTGTAGTCCCCCCCAATGTTTATTTTTTATTTTTTATGCGAAAGTCACGGCGGATCCGTGAATCTCAGCCAATATTGAAACAAAACAAGCGTGGTTTCCCACGCCTGTTTATACCTCAGCCCCCGGGTGGGCTTGGTCCTGGCGGCAAATAAAATAAGTAAAATGGGGAAGATGGCAGATGCACCCCCCTCCCAGTGGCCGGCTTTGGCCCCTTGGCCACCACATCCCTGGTGCGAAGCCAATGTAAATTACTGGAGAGGGCCCCCCTCCTCAGGCCGTTTACTGTACCGGGAACCTCCACTTCCTTGGGACAAGGACTATGTTTAAAAGGGGAGGGGGGCTACAGGGGCCCCCCTCCCGGGCCGTTTTCGGCCCTGGTGACCACCATATATGTTTGTGTGTGTGTATATATATATATATATATATATATATATATATATATATATATTACCTACTGGCGGTCGCCAGTAGGTATATATAGTTAGGATTTTTTCTCTATGGGATTTTTGAAAATTCTATGTCTAATAACTTTGGAGTTTGTGGACGGAATTGGCTGAAATTTTCAGGAAAATTGCACATTTTGTTCCTGAACAGCCCTTGAAAATTTGGGGGGGGGTTCGTCAAGGGGGGGCCGAGAAAAAAGGGGGGTCCCAAAACGTGTTTTTAACATTGAGTTTTCCATAGGGCGGTTGGCCTCACTTTTAGCCCGAACGGCTGAATGGATTTGCACGAAACTTGGCAAAATTGTAGGGACTGGTAGCCCGATGTGCCTTTTGTAGGTCTCAATATATGTGCTACAGTGGATTTTGAGAAATTAACGTTTAAAAAAAGATATATATCTGTAACAGCGGACCGGGCAGCGCTCCAGGACGCGTACTTTTCGCGCAACGGAGCTTTGTGAAGCGAAGCTGATTGGTTCTCCGGCATCTGTCAACATTCCAAACAGTCCGTAGCGGCCGCCATCTTGTCTCTCGGTAGGATCGAGAGACAAGAGGAGGCCAAAGCGAAGGGGCAAATGACCATAAGGGGGAATAGTAGATCCTCACTGACCCCCTAGGTTTGATGTGGAGGTTTTAAAAGGGCCCCGCGGGGCAAAAAAAATAATAATAATAATAATCGAACGGCTGAATGGATTTTCACGAAACTTGGTAAAATATTAGGGACTTTGTAGCCCGATGTGCCTTTGCTAGGTCTCAATATATGTGCTCTAGTGGATTTTGAGAAATTAACGTTCAAAAAAAGATATATATCTGTAACAGCGCTCCGCTTCGCGTAACGGAGGTTTGCGAAGCTGATTGGTCATTCTGTCACTGGGCTATAGTTGGGCTACATCTGGCTGATATTTGGGCTACATTTGTTTTTTTTGTCTCTGGCGGCCATCTTTGGGCTACATTGGGCTACATTGGGCTTCATTGGGCTTCATTGGGCTACATTGGGCTACATTTGGGCTCCAACATATATATAGGCCAATGTAGCCCAATATATATTTTTCAAAGTTAATTTTCGTAAAAACCACTGGAGCATATATCTAGAGACATAGCAAAGGCACATCGGGCTACCAGTCCCTACAATTTTGCCAAGTTTCGTGGAAATCCATTCAGCCGTTCGAGCTAAAAGTGAGTCCAACCGCCCTATGGAAATGAAGGAAATGAATGGGTAATTTGTAATTAGCAAATAGCTAATCGCAAACTAGGAATGGTAAAGAATCGCTATTTATTCCTTAAAGTTTGCTATTTAGGAAATGCAAAAAACTTTGATGATACATATGGCGGTTCATCTCGAACAAGATAAGAAGCATAGGGATAGATTTATGATGACTGGCGCATCACCAGGGATGTGTTAGTCATTCTGTGCCGCTGTTCCGTCACCTATGGTGTGCTGCATTTACAATGCGGCGCATCATGGGGCAAAAACAGCACAGATGCGTGATGTAACTGTGCCGTAAAGGTGGCGCATTGCTGGAGTTGTATCGCAAGTGTGATGAAGCTCCAGGAAGGGTCGGGGTGCCCCTGTTGCAGGGTTTCTGTTCTCACACAGAACTGTGGACAGAGGATTGGAACCTCGGCGAATTAGGGTGCCCCAAAACTCACCTTAGTACTCAAAAACCCCTTAGCAAGCTAGGTACAGTGTCACATTGGATATAACAAACTCTCAATGTTTAGACAATCCAGAATATGAACTTATAGTACCTCAGGATACGTGGAACTCATGAACAGTCGGTCGTTATATATTTCTTAGAAACCAGAACATGGAGTTAAGAAGAACACATGTGTATTTGAAATGTTTATTTACTAATGCCGTCTTCTCAGGCGTAGTATCTTAGATAATACAAGTACACATATTATCAGTAGCAAAATTACCAGCATAGTTACTAGTACATAAAAAGCGAATGGTGACAGTATGTTAACATGCTGTAAATGAATAAGAGTTATCAACACTTATAAGCAGCCACGGGCCGTGGAGGGAGTTACGGTGGGGCAGGGAGGCGGGGAGGGGGAGGGGCAGGGTGGAGAGGGCTCCACCCTGCCCCTCCCCCTCCCCGCCTCCCTGCCCCATCGTAACTCCCTCCACGGCCCGCGGCTGCTTATATCTCACCCTCCCTAATACACATATTATATTATTTGCTAAGAAGGTCTCTTTGTGTTGGTTTAGGGCGTGCCCATACTTTAGTGTCTTAGATTTGAAGGAATCACATCAGCATACACCAGCTCTCTCTTCATGTGAACCGCATCAAGTGTTGTGTATGTGTGTTCGGCAAAGCAATATAAAACCCGCCTCATGCCCAGAATTGGCAGAAGCTGCACTTATGTTATGAGTATGAAGTCGTGGAGATCAGACCTCATAACAATTCTGTATCGTGTTGTTCTTGAAACTTCAGCACTCGCTGTACAGATATAGTTTAACAAGTAAAGCAGATAGTAGAGCAATAACATATTATTCTCATGTAACTCACGATGAACTATTAGGTTGAAAGCTAAAGCAACAACTAAGTGTTGTGTGCAGAAGTTGCAAAAAAGGAAGAAATGGCGTTTAAACCGGTAATGAGTCCATGCTAACTTAACACGGTGTAAAGATATCCAGGACCTAGATGACACCTCCCCATGATCCGGAAACGAACTGAATAAGATAATAGAAGTGCCATCTCATGAGAGCAGATTGCAACTTTATATGTGGACGGTCCGCAAGGTAAAATATAAAAAACTAGGAAAATTTAATGCTAAAGAAAAATAAAACAGCCAAGTACTTTATCGAGTCTTAAGCCAATAGGCAAGCTAAATAATAAAAACTTGACAAATAAGTCAATGAATTGTCAATGAAATGCTAGTACTCAGCATATCAAAAATGAAAAAGGTCTATGACATAACTGTGTATGCAAAATAAGCTGCAACAGCCTCCAATAGGAAGTCACCGTCTTCATCCGAAAAGAGTTCAGCCATCCAATTTAAAAGCGGAAAAGAACATACGTGCTCTCCCAGCACCGGATCCTCTATCACCATCAGAGGACAGCTCGGTGGGTTCAAGAAAGCTCTGTTCCAAGAAAGACTGTGTTGCCGCCAGTAAATTCCAGGGACCAATTAGTCCATGCATCAATGCCACAGCCATAATCCTTTCGCCAGGACAAACCAACTCGTGAGTAATGATAGGAGTCATCAGCTGATTAAAGTCGACGTCAGGAGAAACCGGTCCGCAGAGACACAAATCAATGGCCCAATCGAAATCACAGGTCAGGCAGTGAAATACAGGCTGGACACAGGTGAAGTAGGAGAATCGAAAAGATAATCCATATGCCGTGCTTAATATCGCCAACGGCATTGTGCCATAATATTCTAGCATGCGATTGCGGAACAGTGTCAGCAGCTGCAGGGCGGGAGGTTGCATAGGAGGGACATCCATATTTAAAAATGTAAAAAAGCACAAGAGCGTCCGCTGGTAATGCAAGTAAAAATGGCAATCCACGAAGCAGAGTGGAAAAAATAGAATGAAAGAAAGCAGGGATGACTCCAAAGATTTTCTCAAATGAAGTCACGAGACCACTGGTAACAACTTTAAAAAAGTGCGCCAGGGCCTTTGTGGAGGATGCGTTAAAGATAGTCCGAACCATCTTGCTGAAATGGAAAGGCAAATCTGAATTGAAAAGGGTCTGCACCTCTGTACGGGTGTTCGCTATGTGAAGCACGAAAGTTTCACGGGCCGAACTCAAGACCACCTCTCTCTGAGACAAAAGAGCTCTTATTCTTGCCATGCCGTTGAAATCTGCTCCCAAGGTTGGTATTTGTGGCGAGATTGAAAACTCCCTATGTTCATGTGTGGGAGGAAATAGAACATTTCTGCAGCAAATAACCCGTTCACTTACTGTTACGATAAAAGGAATACTTTTAATTAACCCAGAACAATCTTCATTATTGAGCATCAAATAACTACCATTTTCCAACAACTTGAACGTGGGGATGATAGCAGGAACTGGCGTGCCTTGCAACACGCAAGCCATATTTGGTCGGTGTTTGTTGCATGAACCGTGTAACTGTATGTGCCTACACATTAGTGAATGATCTGGCGTCTCAGTGCATTCCTCTCCATTCAGATAAACTTCTTGATCATCTTTGAAACATCTGTATGTGTATGGAAGCGACCAGACCTCATGAAGAAAAGCACTACCTAAAGGTTCATAACGACCTATTGGTATATATTTCATACAATTTGAAAACTTATATAAAGCAAAAGGCAGCGTTATTAAACCGTGGATACGGCACGTTGCCAAAAAACCCGCAATCCTCTGCTGATGATGTCACTGAGCATGTCATGAATGATGTAATATGTGACATCATCAGCAGTGGATTACGGGTAATAGTATCTCTAGTTTACTCCCCTATAGCTGTCTTTCTTTTAACATAAGTGTCTGTTTCCTTCCCTTATACTTACTGTTTTTGGTTCGCTTCCGGTTCGCGTACCGGCGAGCGAACTGGGAAGCGAACTAAGAGAAATAGAGGTTGGCACAGTTCCAAATATTGTACCAATTTTTTAATAACGGGGAGGTAGTTCTGAAAAGAACTTTTTTTTTTATTGTTTTTGTTGTTTTATATTTTTTTTATTATTTTTCGGAACATTTTTTTACTTTTTTTGAATTTTTCTGAACAGTTTTATATTTTTTGGGGTTTTTCTTGGAGGGGGCAATGAAAACGATTCATTGTAAAGGGCTCAACAGGAGCAACAAAACAAAAAAAAAGTATTTATTATTTTGGGCGTTTCGTACAAACTTGCATATGATAGTCAATAGCTCTGTTGATCAGAGTGATGCTTCTTTCTCCGTAGCAAATGAATCCATCGCAATATACGCAGATGTGTTTTACTTCACCAAATCTCATTTGTATATTTGGCACCATCTCCCTGCCCTCTGGTCCCGTTACTTCCGGTACAACAGATCTTCTGGCCATAATAGGGAGATTATCTAGGTCGTTCCGAAACTGTGCAGCACTGTAGTTGTTAGGATGCCACCTAGTCATATGGCGATGCATTGTGTAGTTTCCAAAACTGTATTTTTTCTTGGTTCCTCTGGACAGTCTATCTTGACATATAAGGCAAGTTACGTATCTTGCATTTACTTTTTTCTGACCTTTGGGAATTTTAAAAAATTGCCAAATGAAGTTTTCTTTCCGGTGAGACGTCCTGGGCTCCTCAGGCAAAAACTGCCTCTCTTCGTGCTCGTCGTTCTGTTCCTCTTCTTCCTCTTCTTGTTGAATTATAACTTGAGCAGGTGGTCCACTCTTCCTTGGATGTGGTGGAGGTGGTGGGGAAGCACCAGCTGAAGCTACTAAAGAAGCCATTGCTCAGTGATCACAAAGGGTCTTTCTCTCACAATGATGAAAGTCAGAGTGAGGAAAGAAGGAGGGATTTTCATCATTTGGGAAAAACAAGAGTTCTCAACCAATGAAAAGTGTTCATTTTAGATTATGTGACCTAGTCTTACATCATTAGGAAACCAAAAGTGAAATGAACCAATGAAAAGTGTTATTACCAAGTCACATGACCTGCTGTGTTTACGTTAAGCGCTTTGCAGGGCCTCCCGGTTTGCTTCCAGAAACCTGCGCTTTGCGACTCGCTTCGCGTACCAGTTCGCTAACGTAGCACGTCATATGACATATCACGCGACAACGTGAAACGTCATGCGGACGGGAGGCGTCATGATGTTGTTTTCTAACGCGGCAGTTGCGGTAAAGAAACGTTTACCGGCTCGCGGTCTATTTCGCGGCATCAAGGTCAGCTAACGGGAAGCTTCCCGATTCGCGAAGCGGGAACGAAGAAAAAAAAATATTTAAAAAAAAATTATTCATAAACATATAAAATATATTTTTGGATTTAAAGAAGAATACATTTTACAGCTACAGATATTAGCTGTTAAAAAACCAATGAAATTCACTGAAAAAACCATAGGTTATAGACCATATATAGTTAGGAATTAGCATTTACAAAACCTTGAAAATTCACTGAAAAAACCATAGGTTATAGACCATATATAGTTAGGAATTAGCATTTACAAAACCTTATTTTACTCACACAAAACCATTGAAATTCCATATATAGTTAGTTGCACTAACTATATATCGCGCACCCGCAATCCACTGCTGATGATGTCACATATTACATCATTCATGACATGGTCAGTGACATCACTGATGACATCACTGATGACATCTCAAATGACATCACTGATGACATCACTGATGACATCTGATTTGACATCAATGACCACATCACTGATGATATCATTCATGTGACAATACAATGCATCTCCTCACATTTTAATATAACCTCTGTTTCACCCAGTGTTAAATACAGAGTATAATTTTTGAAACCATTGACACACCAATATTGGTTACTACATACGCACTCACTGATTGCTATGTCTACACACACATTCACTCATTCACCCATACAATCATTCATACATACAATCACTCATCTTTACAACACTATCATATGCACTCATACACCTATACAGACACTCACAGTCTGCCACTCATCCATGGAGTTACTCACACACGTAGTCAGTCCTGTTAAAGAATCAATGACACTTCCATTTTCTTGTCTATACAGTTAAACATAGAGCACCTTACATTTTCAAACATATACTAACACATACTTACCTTCTTATAGAATCATTGATACAAGTACACATTGATCTGCACAGAGTCACACACCTCCCAGCCAGCCAGCCACACACACACTCAGTCTCCCATACAAATACTTGGACAATCAATCAGTAACCCATATAGTTAATCATATAGCTACTGATCAACACATGCAGCAGTTTACAGAACAACAGACATAATGATGCACAAATTAAGACAGTTTAGTCACTAACCCATGCACTCAGTGAGACACATTTAATCACTCACTCATACATTCAGTCATGCACCTACTAAATCCTTTGTCCAGACACTTATACTTCCACTCATTCTTCAATATGTAAGACACATTTTAACTTTACAGAAACACACAGTCACTGGATGATGTCATCAGTGATGTCATTTGAGATGTCATCAGTGATGTCATCAGTGATGTCATTTGAGATGTTATCAGTGATGTCATTTGAGATGTCGTCAGTGATGTCATCAGTGATGTCATTTGAGATGTCATCAGTGATGTCATCAGTGATGTCACTGACCATGTCATGAATGATGTAATATGTGACATCATCAGCAGTGGATTGCGGGTGCGCGATATATAGTTAGTGCAACTAACTATATATGGAATTTCAATGGTTTTGTGTGAGTAAAATAAGGTTTTGTAAATGCTAATTCCTAACTATATATGGTCTATAACCTATGTTTTTTTCAGTGAATATATATATATATATATATATATATATATATATTATTTTTTTTATCCAAGGTCCAAGTAATAACACTCACTCAGGATGTTCCAGATGCAAAGTTTTTAATACCAGTTACACTATTCGCGTGTGAGCAAGGGGAATGTGTTCCCCAAAACGCGTAACTGTTATTAAAATCTTTGCAGCTGGAACATCCTGAGAGAGTGTTATTACTTGGACCTTGGCTAAAACTAAATTTCCGTTGGGCTTCGCCGGAGTGCACTTCATTTGTCACGGGCCGAGTGGGGCAGAAGAAGCAACACATGATATTATATATATATAAATTAATTATTTGAAACATTGAACTAGTTTAATTAACCTAACGTTTGTTAGTATTGGGTATTATTTTATTTCCCCGTCTCAATTGTTTTCTGTGGGGGTGTGTTGCAGGACCAGTGGTTTGCCTTGTGTGAGACTTGACCTACAACAACTTGGCTGGTGCATTTTACACCTTTAGGTCTTTAGTAACTTTAGAAGTGTATTTTGTGAACTGTAATTGTCTTACGCTATGTGTTTTTAGCACATCCCTCACAAAACAGTATCCCTAATCCACTCTAAATCAAATCTTTACCTCAAAATCTATAGTTATGTATATGAATATCTCTGATTATGTAGCGGAGGCCTCCGCACAGAAAACAGGAGAGAAGTAGAGGCAGACTGACATTTTTATGAAGTGCATTTTCTAATACGTGAGTAGTACTACTGTAGTACTACTTTTCTTACCACAAAATGGAGTTTGTGAATCTGTCCTGTTGTCTCTACGTGCGTCAGAAATGCTAATTGTTGTAAAGATCTATAGCTATGTGTTGACTGTCTGTAACATATCCATGTGGTAAAAATGCAAATATTTTGTGAGCACCAGTTGCAAGACAACACAGCCCTTTTCCACACGTCATGTATCAGATCCGATGGCCCATGACACTAACGGGCTACTGAGCCTCAATTGTGGGGTTGAAATTGTTTCCTCTGATGTCCCAGAGTCCCTTTTACTATGGTTGTGTAAACTGGGTCAAGTACAACCCCTTCAGCTCTTGCCCTTTAGGGGAAGCAATGGTGAGCAGTCAGAGGCTTCTCAGGGAGTTTGTGTGGGACGCTCTAGCTCAGGACTTAAACGTCACATGGCAGCACAACAACTGCAAATCCAACCAAATGCTTATCTTTCAAGAATGAAAATCACTTTGATGCACAGTAGAACTAAATACTACACACAAAAATGAGCAAAGCACAATTTATTGTCATAGGTGCAGTTGGGCAGGGCTGCTCCTCTGTTCACAAACTCTCCCTAGTTCCCCCGTTGGGGTCTAGATTGTTCCCCCTGGTACCAAGGCAATTGGTGATTACAGCTAAGGTGCAGATCACCCCCTTTACAGAGTCTGTGATCAGTCTTTCAAAGCTCATTAGTTCTAGTTCCCAAATAATTCAATTGCTCAGGTCTTACCACCCAGGTTTAATTTCAGTATGCTTGCTTCTGTCTACCTCTACAAAGAGGCACTGCCATCTCCATTTGGAGTTTCTTTGCTGACAGAGGGTGCCCACGGATTCAGCGGTCCTTCTTTTGCACTTCTCCTTTGGACAGTAGCACCGATCAGACAGGGAGGGACAGCAATTCCCATAGAAAGCTAGATTAACCTTTGGAATAAGTGGGTTCTGCTCTGGCATGTTCTCCAGTATCAGTGCAGCAATTCACAGGCTGATCTCCCTCCTGTGGGGCAGTCACAGACCAGCCAATATCCTTCTGGCAGTGTGGCCATATACAGGCTGATATCTTTCTGGACAGCATAGTCTTGCACAGACAGAGCTCCTTCTGGACAATACAGCCACACACAAGGTGATTTGCTTCTGGATAATACAGCTGTGCACACACTGATATTCTTCTTATCACTACGGCCACGCATCAGTTGATTTAGACTCAGATCACAGACCTGACCTGGTTTTGGTTATCACATGGCAAGTCATCATGGTGTGCACTAGGAATTGCTTCAGTAGTAACTGTAGGCCTGCAGGCACCAGGATTTAACAGAATGCTCTCCACAGTCCTTCTCTTCAGGAAGTTCCGTCAGTCCTGGGTTGCTTGTATTCTGGTTCAGGGAGGTCCTGGCCTGGCAGTTCGGGCTGGACCATTGCTACTGGTGCAGGATCAAGGCTGATTTTCACATGGCTGAATCCAAACTTGGATGGCATGGGGCTACCAAATAAGGATGAACTGGACGCGGCCCGAATAACTTCCAGTGGCTGAGACTGATTCAAGCATTCCATCCATCACTTATTTGTACACACTAATGGGCCTGCTGCACCCATTTGACCACGCACTAAATTAGCCATTTAAAACAGGCCTGAAACTGCAGTCTGTAGTGCTGTTTTACAATGCCATTTCAAAATGACAAAATAAACCTTTTGTCTTGCTCATAGGGCAAGGCCAATTGTATTTCAAAAGTAGGCCATATGTGCTTCAGTTTTACATGGCCTTGCAGTGAAAAACACTTAATCAGTAATGTCTTTAGCTTGGGAACAGCTAGAGATATGTTATTTACACTAAATGAATTATAATTTGAAATCCTCTTTTTTGGTAAAGTCAGATTTTAAGTCACAATTCTGAAAATGCCACTTTTAGAAAGTTGTCAATTTTCTTGTCCTTGAGCATTCTGTCAGTGTCCTGGGTCACATGACTGTCAATGGCTCTTCTATTGGGAATTATGTATTGCTTCCATGCAGTATCACAAAGGGGGTTTAGGTGTGCAGAGGATTGGCCATCCCGGCAGGATGACTGGGAGGGGCTGTACCCAGCCCCATCTACATTATAAAGAGATTTGCCTCCTACACATGCAAAGGGATCTGGCACCAGGCCCAACCTGTCCTTTCTCACCCCAGACAGTATGAAGCCTTAAGAGGGAAAGAACCTCTCAGAACCAGGTGTGGCAGTAGGACAGGGAATCCTCCATATAAAGGCTGGCACCAGAATTGACTACAGGAATTCTATCTTAGTGAACACATACATTTTCTCTTTTTTTTAAAGTTGATGGTGAGAGGGGGAGCCACTTTGTGCTAAGAGGTACCTTTACATTCAGAGTTCAGAGATAAAAGAAGAAATAAAAGAAACTCCTTGCAAAAAAAAATAACAGAATTGGAATATCTTCCGACATGACAAGTGACTAGACAGTATCCTGAGATCATTGGGGGTGGGGACTGTTGCAAGGATTGGTGACTAGGTAGTGCAAAGAGTGCCCACCTAATTCTGAACAAAGGTAATCTTCACTCAGTACCAAGGATTATATCTAACATGACAAAATATTATCACATTCCCCTTGTACTCAGGGATCGCCACTGGATTCTTCTTGAAGCCTGAATACATTTTGAACTTCTGTGCATTACCTTCAAAGCTCCTACAGTAATATGAGAAACACCACTTTAAAGATATCTGGGGCTGAATTATGGATAGGAGACACTTTCACCCACATGCATCAAGCGATTTTGGAGTCGCAAACTGTGCGAATCGCAAAATTCGGCCGTTTGCGATTCCAAAATCACTTTTTGGGATGCATGAAACAATTTTGTAAAAATCTAATTTTTTTGAGATTTCTAAAAATGCAATTGCATTTAAGGAATCGCATTTTTGCAATTCCTTAAATGCAATGCATGAATGTTTTTTAAATTGCGAATTCGCGAATAGGAGGAGCAAATTAACACGAGGTTGACCCTCGTGTTAATTTGCGAAATCTTTCAAAAATGCTCAAAAAAGCATTTTTTGAAAGTGTCATGTTACACACACACATGTCCTTTGGACATGTGTGTGTGAAACTTGCACTTTAATAAACATTTCAAGGGTGCAGGGGGGGGAGGGTCCGTTGGACCCCTTTCAGCACCCTTAAAATGCATTAACAAATTGCGATTCGCAAAACGAAATTCGCAAAATGATAATGCCTTCCCATTGATTCCTATGGGCCTTTTGGCCCGGAGGAATCAATGGGAAGGTTTTCCTTAATTGCGATTCGCAAAATGTGAATCGCAATTAAGGAATTGCAAAAATATTTGCGAATTGTTGATGCATAGGTATTTGCGATTTCTAAATTGCGATTCCTTAATTTTCGTAATTTAGGAATCGCAAATACCAACAATGATGCATGTGGGTGATAACATCTTTGCTTCACAGCTCACCTTTAAACAGGTGTGCAGGGCGCAAACAAATGACTGCACCTGCCTGCAAGGAGATGTGTCTGGGAGGCCCATAGGACCCCTTTCCCTCCCTCCAGAGTGCTGCCATCATAGGGCATACTGACAGTGCATCACCTTTTGAGTGGCGCACTGTCAGTGTGCCTCCTGACTGCTTCTTTGCCTCTGTGCCTGCATCTATATTATGGCGTGGGTGCAGAGGCAAAGGGATTCCACGCCCGATGCAAATGAGTGAGCACCCTCTGGTGATATCGCTGGTACTGTTGTGTGCCAGCGCTAACTGTATTACAGAAGGGGCCGCACAAGTCTCTGCGGTGCCCTTCTCTAATACCAAAGTGCCCCAGGGGCACACAAAGCAGGCGCCCCCAGGGCACATCAGTAACACGGCCCAAGGTACTAACAAGAACCTCACAATCCTTCATAACCCAAGTACAGAAACTAACACAAATTCAGACCCCATAAAGTAGCAATTAGAGCCCTCTTTGGTGCAGCACCTTCCCTATGGAACTCGCTCCCAGTGAACATTAGATGTCAGAGAAAATAACTCTATAATGAATAGACCGTAAACTCATCTGTTTATACTGTACCTTGACTGGACTTTCTCCTACCTCTAATATTCTCACTCTCTACTGTTTTTTTTTCATGTTCTGCTGTCCCGCTCCCTATCTCTGATTTCCTCTCCTCCACATTCCACTCTACTTCCACACGTTCCCTTCCCCTGTCCTAGCTCCTTTCCAGCACCTTTCTCCCATTCCACTTCATGCTTCATCTGTACTTCTTCCTGCAACCTTCTCTTCTTTATTTACCTCTTCTTCTTTACTCTGATCTGACAGAACTCGTTGGCTGTACACTGTGGTTAGGCTGAATTGAAATACTCCTGTTACTGTTGAAGACTGTTAGCTCTGTTTCCTGTAAAGGCTGCCTTCCTTTTGAATCGTTGTTGCTTGTACAGCACTCTGAGGCCTCTCTATAGAAAATGTTCTATAAAAAGGAATTAATAAATACACATAAAAATAGAGTATAATTCATTGTAAGCACTGCCTTATTTGTTGGCGCTAGAATTTAGTGGATTTTGACAAATGTTCAATGCATTGCAACAGGAAGAGTCTGGTAGATGTGATGGTGTATCACTTTCATTTATGAGCATGCCATATAACAAATGAGCATTCTGTGCAAACAAATAAAGATATAGCACTTTTAACCAGTGTCCGTGTATTCTCATTTACAGTTACTGTGTTCTGATTTGTTTGGCAAAACCTTTAAAAGCTACAAAATCTGCACAATTGAGAACTTTTTGAATCCAGGCTTTTACCTAGTTTTCTGAAATGAATAGGTTTCTGTGTTCATTTATGGGTTTCACGCCTGTTTACGTCACGCATGCAAGTAAAAGAACCCACAAAAATAGGAAACATTTACCATCTACAAGACTGGAAGCAAAAAGCTGTCCCAAACTTTAAAAAAAGGTGTCAGCACTGTAGGGAGGAGAAGAGCACTCTGCATTTAAAGGATTAAATTGAAGTGACAGTGGGGTGTCATGTAAAATATCTTACTGAAATGCTCACATTTCACACTGCTTAATATTTATTCAATGGCAAACTCTACTGCATGGGGTACAAAGTAACGCAAATCAGTAACCATCTCTTTACATCGTTGTTTAATTGTGCCATATGAAAGTATACATATTTCCACCTGGGTGTCTAAAGACATAAGTTGAGCATTGTCAAATATTCATTTATTATAAACTCTTCCTTTTATATTTTACAACACTTGCACATTAACATGTTTGTGCACCCTTGATTTACCCAATGTGGTGTGCACATTTAAACAGAATCAGACTATTTCATACTTTAATTTAATATTTATACAGATAATGACATTACATTGCACAAGATTTGTAATAGTACATGCAAGCCATAGTAGATCTTATCGAGATGACATGAGCGGTGAAGTACCCATGAACATCTGTACATTTGATGTAACTTTGACAGCTACAAATACTCCAGCGAGACTGATGTGTTAATTGAGATGAAAAATGTGTCCTCTATCCTTCACGTTTGTGAATGCTGACACCTCTGCAAGCTTAGTCAACTTCAAACCTTTTAAATTAATCATCTATCTAATAGGGTGCCTTGTATCACTTCCCATGTTAATCCAGATTGTGGTAAGGGAGTGACATGTGTAACATGGTTACGAAACCGTAGTTTATAGCAGCCCGGTCGGTAGGGAAGTACCTGCCGGGGCGGTGACGTGGGGAGGGGGAGGGGCAGGGTGGGGGTTAGTAATGTATGGATAATGGAGGTTTGCAGGTAAGTAAACATTTAAATAAATCAAACAAATTTTGTTGTGTGCACTGCATTGCATTTGGGGATGCAGTGCAAACAACAAAAATCGTTTGATTTATTTATATGTTTACTTACCTGCAAACCTCCATTATCCATACATTATGAACTCCCACTCTGCCCCTCCCCACGTCACCGCCCCGGCAGGTACTCCGCTACCGACCGCGACTGGTTTATAGCCAGGTGAGCCCAAGGAAGAATTTCATATGTTGAATGCTGTGACATCTTTTATTGAAGAATAACATGTCAAAAAGAAACCACAGTATATTAACCATCTGGAAGATACATTCCCTCTTAGGGCCTGATTACAAGTAAAGGTTCTATTTATAGCACCTGGCAAATGTCGATACCCTCGGGTTAGTTCTTTATCGTGTACGATAATTAGCACCTATTATGAGTTATTTGGCAATAAGCGTATTTTGGTGCTTAACACACCAAAATCTGCACGGTACGGTAAACACCGTACACATTTCTCCTGTTAGGTTTCACCTGGTTTGACCTGCCGAAATGTAATGAAACTTGGGTTATTTAATGCATCCAATAATTATCAGATGTGTTAAATACTTTTTAACTATTAATTCCAAAACAGGGATTTACGCATGGGTCGGAATATAATAAGCAACTTATAATCAGGCCCTTAGTCTGCCTCTGGTAGCTTCTTTATTGAAATAAAAAGGCCCGTGGAAGGGCTGGGCTAAGCCTGAAGGTTCCCTTGAAGAATGTACAACTAAATTAGACTGCCAGAGAGATTATTCTATAATTTATTTGCGTATTCTGAAAACCCTTTCTGCAGAAAACTAATAATTACTTTGAAATTAGTATTTGCACAAGGGAGAGGCTATAATTGGATAGATAATGGGTGAGATAATAAAAAAATGTAGATGATTATAGAAGGAATTACGGTATGAGAGCCTGGATTGAGCCGAAAAGCGGGTCTGATGGAATGGCCACTGCATGTATTCTTAATTTTCCATCTTCTTGAAACCAAACAAGAGGGAAACTTTTCATTGCTGTGAAAAATTGTGAAGCTGGAAAAATGAGAGCTGAAGGCAAATGTTTTGAAATCCGTAGAAGACCTGAGGAATCAATGCAATTGAAAAAAAATATATTGAACCCAGCAACATAGGCTCATGGAATCTATAACTTGACACAAGACATTTGATATGTAATATCTATCTTCCACATCAAAAGCTGGCGTTATCATTGATACTTACCGCATGCAGCATATATATTGTTATATGCAAGGTTCACTGATTCCTATTCATAAAGGCATTTTTGAAGTATGCAAAATAGTACTCTTGTCTTCTTACTTACTCTTACATGCCCTGGTGAATAGACACTAACAATATAAATGGTATTACAATATGGATATTTCTGGAGTATTCATAAAAATTAGTACAAACAGAAATGAGTGTGACCTCTTTGCACTTTTTCTAATAGGATATTGAATGTTTTGGGGTCTTTTCATAAAGGTATGTAAGAGCACCTAAAATAGTAATTCTAATATGATTCCAACAATTTTGATGCACAAAAAAATTCACGCCTACATTTTTACTTGAGTGTACAACATTTATAATTCTGATTCTAAGAATCTGGGTCAGCAGAAATCTACGCCATGGGATGGAAATTACAGTCACAGAAAATCCAATAAAGTTGGTCCTTTTTCCAGGGCCATTAATTAGGCTGAGCACGCCTGTTTCCAGAGGATGGCTTCAAGTGGAGATTGAGAATCTTATCAACAAACACACATGTAATGACTGTGTAGATATTCAACAATATTTCCAATGATTTTAGACTTAGACTGTGTTGCAAAAGAAATCCTGTAACGTGAAAAATGGATTTAGCAACTGCGGCAACATCCCCTTATTCTGTGGTCTGGAAAAAATGTATCTTTACACTGTTACCTTATTCATAAACCTGAAGGTTGTGATTAGTGATAAAAACCCTCCAGTGTACTTTAAGGGCCAGATATATGACTTGTTTTGAATGCGCAAACTGGTTTGCGACCCGCATGCAAAAACCTACAGGTCTATGTACAAACCCTATTTAGCGAGTCACAAGTTATTTGAGACTCGCTAAATAGGATTTACGACTCACAATTAGGAAGGGGCATTCCAAGAGCGTCCCTTCCTAAGTGCGACTCGCTACCCTATGTAAAAATGTTTTGCGACCGCATTTGCGGTCACAAAACACTCGCAATTTATCACCCTCTTCAAGAGGGTGGTAATGCACTCACAAATGGGAAGGGGTTCCCAGGGGACCCTTCCCCTTTGCAAATACAGGCGGAAATATTTTTTAGGGGCAGGCAGTGTTCCCAAGGACCACTGCGTGCCCGTAAAAAATTAAATGAAAACGTTTCATTTTTCTTTTTTTAAATGCATTGCTTTTTCCTTAAAGGAAAACGGGCTGCATTTAAAAAAACTGCTTTATTTGAAAGCAGTCACAGACATGGAGGTCTGCTGAGCCGAGAACACCACCATATCTGGGAGGGCCAGCCATTCTCAATGGGGTAGCAAATTGCACGTTCCTCATGAATATTGATGAGGAATGCAATTTGCGAATCCATTGAGAATTGATAACAGTGTCTCTGACACTGTTGTACATGTCATTGTGCGAGTCCCAAACTGCAACTCGCAATTGAGCGCAATTTGTGACTCGCAAAATGACATGGTCGTACATCTGGCCCTTAGTCTAGGTCACAGACATCTATGATTTTCTGATGTATATGGTTGCAGAACATTTTGTGAATTTCTCACATCCTGTGATTCTGGGCAAATTACCTAATCTCTCCGTGCCTAACAAAAATGAATGTGTCCTCATGTAACGAATCTAGCGCTCATGTAAAGCACTCTGATACCCAATGTCGCGGGTCTAGTTCGTGCTAAATAAAACAAAACAAAAAAAATTAAAGAAATTATAGCAAACCTAGAATTCTCAAGCTTATGTTTTTATAAAGGAATTTTTTGGTTCTTAATAAATGACATCTCTAGATTTGTAGTATTTCTCTGGACAATTGAGTGAAGGAAATCATTGGCAATATGGGACAGACAGAATCTTTGAAACCATTACCTTGTGGAGAAGAATACAGAGTAGGGTAGTCAAGAGGTAAGGTAAAGGAATTATGATAGGTGAGCTGGCTGAGGCTGGAAGAAGATTGAGAGGAGGAGCGAATACAGTCAAGGAAGAAAGAAAGGTAACTTAGACAAAGGAGAGGCAGAACACATGAACGACAGATTCACAGGGTCTACACTGGTCTTTACTTTCGACAACAGGCACTTCTTGAAAATGAAAAGCAAATATTTTGTGACATCATCAAAACAAACTTGAGAAGATAACACAGAACCTTATATAGTAGTCTTCCATTTATGGGAATAAAACTGCCGTTGAGTTTGGGCATCTCTGTATTCTTGAGTTAATACCCTTGATAGAGCTAACAACTCCCCAACCCTCCAAATAGGCGGCCTGTAACTCATTTATGGGCCTGGCAAACATAGTTCTGATACTACTTGATCAGCAGACAAACACCTAAGCTGCGCCGAGGAGTGTCAGAAAAATTAGGGGGCAATCCTTACCAATCAGTGCCATATCATTGGGGAACTCCCTTCAAGGGGATCTCAGATAAACTCATTACATTCCTCCTTCAAGCAAGGTGTTAAAGACCCCTTTTTGCTGTAACTCCATCAGTCACTATTTCTCAATAGCACCCAGCGTCCTTCTGTTTTTTCATGCGTTTTAAACCTTCAATTGGCTTGGTTTTGGGTGTCGCTTTGTTGAGCCCACAGATCACACCTAGGTCTGATCTATGGAATAGTAACGCCTTGCATGTTTACGTCGTTTTAACCCCTTGACCGCAGCGCAAATTCCGCCGCGGTGCTGGGGAATTAATGAGTGGGCGGGGATCGGACGGCCCTGGCCATCCTTCGCACACCACTGTGATGTCGGACGGCCGGGGGCTAATACAGTTATGGGTGCAATGCCTTGTGCCCTTACCTACAGCACTCTTGAGGACTGGGTATCTTTACCCAAAATACTCCTTGCACTTTCTGGTCAACTGGTACAAAGTAACATTAATGTTTTATCTATCTGTGTCTCAGAATTGTATTAATTAATACTGAGCTCTTACGGTGGTTGTCTCAGTTAGATTAATATCTGAGCAACATTATTGTGGTTTGGAAAATATTGCTTTGTTTGATCATTGAATCTGACATGTATAGAAGGATCCATGTGCACATAGCATTATAGCTCAATGCATTTAACGCAATTTCATGTGCTTATTCAGGACAAAACATAAAACATCTCTATTTAGTTTAAAACAGCTGTTCTGTCTGTTCACTTTTCCTGTGTATTCAAAAGATGTAACAACGGATTACTATAGTGTATTCTAACTAAATGCCCAGGACACATACGACGTATAAAATGGATATAATTGCATTCAAATGGAAAAACCGTTCCCTTACATCATTTGTAAAATATAAAAAGGGTTCCTTCCAGAGCTCTTAGCAAGCACGAGTTGGATTTTCCTTGTTTACCATGCACATCTGTGACACTATAACTTTAACATCTCACGTGAATTTTCTTATTTTAACATGCCATTCATCACACTCTTTCTACTAGGGTTCCGATAGACTTACCACGGCATGATGACTGATATACAAAAAAACATTGCTGAAGGGCACCTTTGTCTCAAATAGATTGCAGGATATTTAAGTTAGACATTTTCATTTAATTATTTTTTCTTGGACTTTTTTGACCAATAATTATTTTTGTAGTAACCTAAATGGCCGATTTGTTTCAGGATCATTTCATATATCTCTTCGTGTACACATTTATAAACACAGTATTTATCTTGATCTAGCCAGAACACAATTGCCTGTAAATGGCATTAAAAGCATTAAGCAAAGTGGCAAGTACACACTTATACAGTTAATTAATTGAAATCACAAATGATACCTGTCAGTCATTAATAACTGTAAGTGCTAACTTTAGGCAAGTTACTGAAATCTAATATGTATGTAGCTGCTGTAAATTAAACAGTGGGTGTTGCTACTGTGTAGGTATAATTAGGTCAGAGTTTGTATAGGAAAAACGTTTTTTTGTTTAGTTAATAACTTTGGCAATGTTTGAGATAAAAACTCTATCAACCGTTCCTAGAACGTTTTGGGGTCATCCATCAACCAGGCTCCAAGAAAAAGGGGGGCCAAAATGTTGATTACCCAGAGTAATTGCCATAGTTAATTTTGGAGAGGGATACTGAATATATACCAAATTTGGCAAAAAATTAGAAGTTAATAAAAAAAGGGCTAGGCTAAATCTGCTCAGCTGTTTCTGAGAAATTTGTCTTTAAAGAGGTGCTTGGGTGATCTCGAAGGGTTTAACATTTTTGGCATAGGGGCGCGTGGCTAGCAGCTAACGAGAATGGACGCTGCCTAGCGAAGCTCCCATTCCCTGTACTACTATCCTACCTTATCCTACGCCATCCATGACTGGACGTGTGCTAAAACTGCAGTGACTCATTCCTTACCTCCTCCCTGTGAAGATTGGCAGGTCCAGAGGCTTGTGAGGGGATTCCAACCTCCTGTTCCGGGACTCCGGCCAGAGCGGTAATGGCGGCTCCTTGTTGGTGAACGAGGGAGGTGCGGTCTGGACAAAACGGAGATGCCGGTAAAGTGTTGACTCAGCCCGGCGGAGCCCTGGGCATGAAAGAGGGGCTGGCGATACCCGGCGGGGATTCGGCAAAGCTGCCTTCTTTGCGGCTGCCCGACCTGAGGAGCCCTGGTGAGTGCCGGGGAGGCGAATCTGCAGCCGTGGCCCAAGATACACGACCCAGACGTTGCTGAGTGCAGGGCGGCCGGCACGGACTAAAGAGGCGCCGGGGGGGTGGGGGTGGGGGGGGGGGGAAAGCCCGACTAGCTGACATTGACTGGTGCCGCCGGAGAGTAAGGCCTGGCCCGCGGGCTCGGCCGACACACTCCCGACCTTCGGCAAAGGAAGGCAGAAGGGAGCGTGAGGACCGGATGATTGCTGGAGAGGGGGCTTCACCACAAATAGAGATCCCGGCTCTGCGGCCTACCGCAGATCTGAAGATCATTGAGATGCAGGGCGAGATTACAGCAGGCGAGCGGTGATTTGAATACTGGGTAAGGGGCGCCCAGAAGTGAAAAGCGACGCACTGGATATTGTTTGGCTGGAACAGTTTACACAGCCTAACAGTGCGAATAGACATGTCTGCTGCCCTGGGGGCCTGAAGATATTGAGCGGTCGGGCCTGCGGGGATACACCTGGGGCCTGAGTTTCCTGCTTGACTAGATAATACCATTCAAAGAAGGCGCCCACGTGAGTGTCTGAACAGCTGGGTGTGAGCGGACCTGGGGTGTACATTGGGATCGGGTGCTCCAATATAGTGCGGAGACTGGGGGCAGCGGAGAAGGTCATGAGAAGAGCCTGTCCCGTCTTCGCCACCCACACTGGAGGAACCCTGCAGAAAATACAGTCTCCCAAGTATTTGAGGCTCCACTTTCCTTCAGTCCACCCATTGAGAGCGGAATGGGACCTGTGGCTCGAATGACACGAAGTGTGGACCTGCCTTTGTTTTGTAATTGATGCGGCATCTAAGCTCACAGGATGTGACTGACCTGGCCAGAGGCGAATATAAGAAGGTGCCTGGTGAGTGAATCCGAGAGGTTGCACTCGCCAGCAGCGGTACGAATAGAGCGCAAGGTGTGGCCTGACTTAGGTGGTGATTGAAGTTGCGACGGCCCGGGGGACCTTGCACCTAGCATCAGTGCTTGACCTGCAGAACCTGTGCCCGGGGAAGGAATGGCGAGAGACTGCTCAGAGGAGCTGCATTGCAGATTGGATATTCCTCTTAACAAGTTACAAATACCCCTGGGGTTGGCTTGTGACCTTAACTTACGGACTATCGGTTTACCCGCACTGATGGCATCGGGCGGTAGGGGTCCCAAGGTTAACGCTCAAAAACAGCTTGCCAAGTTTGCCTGGTCTAAGGCAGGAGACAGAGGTGATCAGCTGCAGATGGAGAAAGACAGGGGGGCCACTGCCTCCAGCAGGGATCGGAGCTAACCTTGCATGACGTTATGGCAGCCATTAATGGGGTGCGTGCCTCGCTGGACTCAGTGAGGGTGGAAGTTTCCCTTATCAGTGCGGACTTCCGGAAGATGGATGACAAAGTCAAGGAGCTCCAGATAGTTACAAGCATCCTGCAGACAGATACCTCGGAACTACAAACGCAGATGTTCTAATTGCAAAAGAAGCAGGAGCGGATGTCGCAACAGTTGGATGATTACGAAGGCCGGGCACGCCATAAGAATATTCACATCCTAGGAGTTCCGAAAAGAGCGGAGGGGCCTGCTGCGGACCTCTTTGTGGAAGATCTCATTACCAAACACCTCAAGCCTAAGACACTGTCCAGCTATTTCTCCATTGAAAGGGCCCACAGAGTGCTGGGAGGACGGCCGAGACCGGGAGCACTGGCAAGGCGTCTCATAGCCCGAGTATTTAACTATCGCGATAGGGACATAAATCCTTCAGACAGCAAGATCTAGTTCCCCGCTGAAAATAGACAACTACGAGGTTGCCTTCTTTCCTGACTTCCCGGCCAAGGTTCAAGCCCAGCGACGCAGTATTCAGGCAATGAAGAGGGAACTGCACAACCGAGAAGTTAAATATGCGATGCTCTTTCCTGCAAAGTTGAGGGTGGAATCAGATGGCAAATCATGGTTCTTCGAGTCGCCAGATGCAGTTTGGGACTGGATGGAAGGTCTGACCACTGTTGGGGGCCAGAGAAGAGACCACCCTGGTAGATCTGGCCACCCAATAGGTAACCGCTCAGAGACAACGACCAATGGCCCGGCGGAAGAGTATTTTCGGATGGAGGAGCAGGAGTAGCGACACCTGGAGAAGGCTGTGCAGAGACGGGACCTTGTTGAGAGCACAAGTATGGGGGGATGAGGAGTGAAATACTCATTGGTGCGAGAAAGGTTAGAGTCGACCCAATATATCAACCGAGACTGATGGGACAAATAGATGTGATTTGATAGAGATTAACGCAATGTGAATAGTGGATGGCTAAAACTCAAGTTGATTGTGATGTGTACATAAGGGGACGGGAGTTAAATAACCCTGTGCTTTTTTCAGCATTACAGGGGGGATGAGAGGCACGCTGCCATGTTAGGGAGTGGGTAGTTCTAAATCCACGGGCAGGGGGGCAGGGATGGGGGTAGGGATAGGGGGGTAGAGGGGGAAGTTTAAATGTTTCTTGCTTTATTGGTGCTATAATGCGACATGTGGCCTTACAGAAGCTACAACGACTTCAGATGTGTGGGGTACTGCAAATTTTTTCTCTTTTTGAATTGATTCATAGGTTGGAAACTGAAGTTGCAGGTGACTATGGGGGGGGGGGGGATAGAGACCGGGTGCTTTCTGTATTGACTTGGATTGTTAACGGGTTGGGGGATAAGATCAAGAGGGGGATAGTGCAACAGTATTTGAAGCGTCAGGCACCTGATGTGGTTTTGCTGCAAGAAAATGGGACAAAAGACTAAGGCCCTCACCAGATGGGGGTACAAACTTTCGATACATGCAGACTACACCACAGGTTCATGAGGGACGGTAAAAAAGACTACACCCTATATAGTTCATAAAACTTGGGCCGCTCCGGGAGGCAGGTTTGCGAAGGTTGAGACCCAATGGGATGGTAGAGATATAAATATACTTTCAGTTTACTTACCGCCAGCTCTGGGTAAAATAGCGCTAGAAGACCTTGGGTGTAGGCCGATGGGACTCAGAGAAGGCACATTAATCATAGGTGGTGACTACAATATGACTCTTGATGATACTGTGGACTGACGCCCACCGAGGACTAAAGCAAAATTTGATGGGCAAATAGCTGACTTCATGAAGGCAATGAGGCTGGCTGATAGAGGCTGGGCGCTCCAACTCAATGAGAACTTATTCACATACATCTCTAGCATCCACGGTAGTTTGTCGCGCATCGACTACTTTCTTACGAACATGTCCACCGTAGGGAATTTTGCCCAGTCTCGAGACCTACCGCGATGCCAATCGGACCATTCCCCAGTCTGGGTAGACTACACACATAGGGAGAGAGAAGGGTAAATGTGCCGTCAAGGGAATTCGTTTAAAGAGTGTTTAGCGATTTACAGCTAACTTGATAGGATTAATTAATAAGTCCCGAGTAAACTAAATTCATCAACATTAATTGAACCAACCATAAATCAAAAACATGAAACATGAAACACAAACACAAAGGTGTATTGAAAAAAAAATTTATCAAAAGTTCAGTGGTCAAAATTTTGTATACAGAAAATTAAATTGGAGATATTTAGGTTTGTAGGTACAAAGCAAATTAAGACAGTATTGTTGTTTTCCAGGTCGGGGGAAGAGCGACACCCACTGACACAGCGTAAATTGTCAATATGGGGAAGTATTTACTCTCATTCCTCTATGCGCATTGGTCATAGAACGGAGAAAATGCAGCGAGAGACTAGATGCATGTAAGGCCCTCTTCTCACTGACTAAGATTACGCTGGTCTTTTATACAGTAAAAACATTACTTCTGTCCTGAAGATGGTCTCACAAAGTATCATCTAAGAGACCGAAACGTCGACTATCACCTCATCTACTCTCTGTTTTATTTCATATTGATTTTAGATAGGTGGATTTAGGTTTTGTTGAGTCTTTTCACAATTAATTTGCTTTGTACCTACAAACCTAAATATCTCCAATTTAATTTTCTGTATACAAAATTTTGACCACTGAACTTTTGATAAATTCTTTTTTCAATACACCTTTGTGTTTGTGTTTCATGTTTCATGTTTTTGATTTATGGTTGGTTCAATTAATGTTGATGAATTTAGTTTACTCGGGACTTATTAATTAATCCTATCAAGTTAGCTGTAAATCGCTAAACACTCTTTCAACGAATTCCCTTGACGGCACATTTACCCTTCTGTTTAATTACCCAAGCCCTCAAGGGTCTATTGGGTCGCTCACTGTTTTTCTATTACACACATAGGGAGCACCAGATGCGTACCACCATTGTAATTAATCCCTGGCTCTTACATATCTCAGACATTAGGGAGGAACTCCGCACGCAGTCTGAGAACTATTTTAATGAGAATGTGGGCTCAGTTGAGTCCATGCACACACTTTGGGAAGCATATAAGGTAGTCATAAAAGGGCAAGCTTTATCTTTGAAGATGGGGTATATTGCCAAGAAGCGCGAACTTTATGTCCAGGAGGGGGACGACCTCCTAGTAGAAGCGCGGGAGCATGCACAAGATTTCTCACCAGACACTAGCTATAGGCTCCTGTTGAAGCAGGATGAGTATCGGATAAAAACTAGAGAGCACATGCTGGCCAAGTATTGACACACCCAAAATAGGATATATGAGATGGGGGATAGAGCAGGTAGGATGTTGGCGTAGCTGGAAAGGCGAGAACTACGTACGAGATGGGTGCAAAAACTAACAACGCCGGGGGGGGGGACACAGTGACACGCCCGCGGGAAATTGCGGAGGCATTCGCTGCCCACCTGGAGAGGGTGTATTCCCCCTCTACCCACTACACAGCTGAAGTTTCGAGACAGCTCCTCCAGGATAGTGACGTACCAGCCCTCTCGGAGGAAGAGAGAGAGACCCTAGATGGTGACCTCTCACATGACAAAATAAGCAAGGCCATAGGGCAGATTAGAACTGGGAAAGCAATGGGGCCCAATGGCATTCCGATTGAGTTTTTGAAAGCTACTGTCTCTCTAACTGTGCTGCACCTGAAGGCCATGTATTTGGAAAGTTTAGAGGCAGGTAGGCTACCAGTGGACCAACGGTTGGCTACTATAGTAGTGATCCATAAGCCAGGTAAGGCACCAGATAGCTATAGTTCCTATAGACCCATTGATAAACGTGGAGGCGAAGGTTTTGGCCAACGTTCTGGCTAACAGGTTAGTGACGTTATTTCATCATTGGTTCACCCGCACCAGTCGGGGTTCATGCCAGGAAAGAACACGGCCCTCAACATATGGCTCCGAAGGGAATATAATGAGGAAGATGCTGTGGTGTTGTCGCTTGACGCCTCAATGGCCTTTGATTCCATAGTGGCTCTACCTGTTCGAAGTCCTAGAGAGGGTGAAATTGGGTCCCAAATCTATAGCCTGGGTGAAGCTGCTATACACAGACGTTTTGGGGCAAGTGAGGGTCAATGGCTACACATCCCGGACATTTGGACTGAATCACTGACAAAATATCGACCTAGAAAATATCGACCTACAGAAATATCGAAGGCAAGAATAGCGACATCCTATCTACAACATGGTAAGTACAAAAATATTAAATAAAATATATAGGTGTTAAAAATATCGATGTTAAAAATATCGTTTTTTTCCTGTAAAAATATAAATGGAAAATAAAGTAAATAACACTAATAAATAAAATAAACATAGTTAAAAATATCTAATAATATTTAAAATTACTAAATAATACATATATAATAATAGTACATGAATTAAACATATACAGAAGATATATAATATATACTTACTTAAAAATAAGTTTTAATAATTATTTTAATATTTATAAATTAATAAAAAATATTATAAATTACAAATACATTTACAAACCTAAAACAAAAGCATAAATAAAAGGTAAATAATTATGTTTCATAAATTAAAAAAAGTTACATTAATTATATACTACATTATACAAAATTATACAAAAAATATTAATTAGCTAAATAAATGAAAATACTATTAAAAATCCATAAGTAAAAAAAATACAGTAGTAAAAACGTTGGATAGCATAGAACCATTCCCACTCCAGAGATCGCAACAGTATAGAAACCATTGGATAGTGTAGGGGTAAAAATGACTATTCCAACTCCAGAGAGTGCAACAGTAGGGAAAGCGTTGGATAGCGTAGGAGTAAAAATTACTATTCCCACTCCAGAGAGTGCAACAGTAGGGAAAGCGTTGGATAGCGTAGGGGTAAATATTACTATTCCAACTCCAGAGAGTGCAACAGTAGGGAAAGCGTTGGATAGCGTAGAAGTTAAATATAACATACTTATAAATGATTGTTGTAAATAAAATTATGAATAATTTGATTTTTTAATAACTCTACATCATTTTTAAATACCCATTAATCATTATTAAAAATATAATTACTATTGAATAATTAATTAACAATAAATACCAATAAATATTAATTAATAAATATTAGTTACCAATTAATAAATATTGAACACTAAAATATTCTCCAAAACAAAAAACATATTAATAATTAAAAATTGATTAACAATTAAAAAATGGTAAACAATACGCTCATTTTTAAATCAAAAAATATTTTATATGAAACAATACTTACCAATTAATAAAAAATAATTTCCAATTATTTAAAAGTAATTAACAATTAAAAATATGAATTACCAATTAAGAAAAAGTAATTACCAATAAAGAAATTAATTGCCAATTAAAAAATTTAATTACCAATTACAAACATTAATTACCAATTAAAAAAAATTAATTACCAATCAAAATAATTAATTACCAATTAATAATTAATTAAAAATAAAATAATTATCAATACCAATAAAAAAAACTCATTACTTAATTACAATTTCATTACTTCCCACCCAATTAAACTATAAACCCACAACCGCTACAGAACTTAAACGCAAAAATTAATTAAAATTAATTTACAATTACTAAAAATGTATAATTAATTTACTATAATTAAATTACTTCCCACCCTATTCCCCCATAAACCCACAACCCGCTCCAGTACTAAAACATAAAATTAACTTAAAAATAACATTATTAATATATAAAAAAATGTACACATATAATTTAAAACAAATAAAATACTTAACAAAAAACCTATAACACATACATATAAAATGCATAATACAATACATAACAATAAACAAATATCGATATTAGTAACATCGAAATTAGTAACATCGATATATTTGATATCGATATAACTAACTTCGATATTACTTACATCGCTATGAAAAAAATCAATATTACTTACCTTAGCGTCGATATTCTGTTCAACGATATTCTTGACCTCGATATTCTTCACCTTCGATATTTCCAACTCGATATTACTGTAGGTCGATATTTCGGAATTGATATTTAGACTGTGCACCATTTGAACTGCGTAGGGCACTAGGCAGGGATGCCCGCTATCCCCGCTTTTGTTCTCCCTCTTGTTGGAGCCCTTCGCGCCCTGGGTACACCGAGATGTGATGGTGCAGGGGATGCGCTGGGCAGCTGAGGTGGAAGATCGCATATCTCTATATGCAGATGACATATTGTTGTATTTGGCATCCCTGTACAAATCAATTAATGTGGTACTTGACATCTCACGAATTTCAGGAAATATTCCGGCTATGCGATTAACTGGCACAAATCCGTCTTGTTCATGCTACGTGGCCCGGTTCCCCGGCTTCCGGCTGGGTATACCATAGCGGTGGCAGAGGAAGGCTTCCGATATTTGGGAATTTTTGTTACTCCGGATTCGACTCGTTGCTATAGCTCTAATTTAGCCCTCCCACTAGCTCATCTGTGTGTGAATGTGAAGCATTGGCGATCCCTCCCTCTCTCACTGGTAGGTCGTGCTGCACTTTTTAAGATGTTAGCCCTCCCTCGCTTCCTTTATATTCTTCAGAACTGCCCACATAGAGACCCCGACACGTATTTCAGGGCAGTGGAAGGGGAACTTCGCACGCTGCTGTGGTATGGGAAGGCCCCCAAGTGACGTTAAAGAAACTCACGAAAGGGTGGTACGACAGGGGCAAAGCATTGCCCAACCTACAACTCTACTACTGGGCTGCGCAATTGGTGACCATTCACCACTGAATGTACCACCCCCCGATGACCCAGCGTATGCTCTCGACCATTACCAAACTGACCGCTCCGGGTACCTAGGGGCACTTTATAATACCGATAGAAAAAACAAGCAGAAATTCTTTGGGCCCACCAAACATACGCTAGACACTTGGCGCATAGTAAATTCCCGTCTGGTATGGGCAAGCGTCCCCTCTATGATGGCGCCATTGTGGTACACGAAGAAACTGGGCATGTTGTGCTATCAACCCGGGTTTGACAAATGGGACCTCATAGGGATCTCGGTGGTGAAGAACCTGGTTAAGAAAGGGGCTGTACTGACATTTGGGGAGCTTCTGAGCCAATATAATTAGGCTCAGGGTGAAATGTACAGATACTTGCAAATTAGGCACGCGCTCTTGACGGCTTTTCCATCCTTTACGAACATACCTGACTCATCTCCACTGGAAGACCAGTTGTTAGATGGGCCCTTAAATTCCTAAGCGAAATCCCTCACATATAAAAAGTTATGTAATAACTTACCGGACACCTTTCTAAAGCTCAGGGAGTGGTGGCAAGACGATCTGGGCCAAATAAGTGACAAAGACTGACAGGTGGCCCTTATTTCTCCTCGAGAAGCGGCTCTCATGCCTAAGTTTAGGCTCATACAGCTCAGGATACTTCACCGATCCTATATGACAGGGAAGACCTTGGCAAAAATTGGTTCTAGGCCAGATGACCTATGTCGGAGGGGGTGTGGACAACAGGCCACTTTCTATCATACTCTGTGGAGCTGCCCAAGAATACGTACGCGCTGGGAGGGAGCTTCGCTCCATATGCAAAAAGCCCTGAGCAAAGTGGTAGTGTTGACACCACAATTGGGACTGCTTACTATATGGGAGGCGACTGATCTCACTGAAATTGAACAACACTGGGCTACACCTTGGTTAAACGGGAACTAGCGAGGGGATGGGGGATCTAGTGCGCTGCCCATCACTGTGTGGGCAATAGCAATGGACAGATGCATGTTGGCGGAGACCGAGGTGTTAATAGCCAGGGGATGCCCTAAAAAATGGGATCGTGTATCCCCTGTGGTGGATTTGGAGATGCGGAGAAATGTAGAAAGTAATGTTGCTCCTTAATGGCTAATTTGGATTACTGTTGGCCCAGAAATTCTCTTGCTTGATTTGAAAATGTTGTATGCTTTGATTTGTAAGGCTGTAAAATACCAATAAACAAATTTAAATAAATAAAAAAAATGTAGGTATAGCTAGTGTCACTGGAGTCACGCTGTACGGCAAATTAAAAAAATGGGTCCTTCTGATTGGCCGAGAGTGCTCTTTATTATGTGTGCCTTTATGGTACCATAGGTTGTGGGGTTGGTTAGCACTGCAGATAGGGTGCAGGGTCTGGTCGAAGGCCATGCCCAGTAGGGGGTTGATACTCTTGGGAGGTTGGGCACCAGGGTATAGTTATTTAATGAATGATGTAATTTGAAATGTCTTCTGTAATGTTGGTAAGGATTTAATTTAACATGATATGAGTGATGTAATATATGAGGTCATGAGCAGGTCATGACAGGGGTGTAAGTTACAGTTAGCTCAGTAAACCCTAATTGGTGAATTTTAGTGTTTTTTTATTTTTAATTGATAGATTTTGTCTAACTTCACTTTAACATTTTTCATGTGAAATATATATATATACGGAGCGGCGTCTACAAGCGGATCCCCGTCCTCACCTACACATAAATAAAGCTGCTGCTCGCGTGCTACTCACAAGGTGGACAACCTGGAGCGTGAATCTATATGCGGCAGTCCAGCCGCAGAGTATGCACCACCCCGTTAACGTGGGGGTCACGGCAGTGAAGTAGCAGCCGTACATGGGATCAGAGGACGGGCCCACTCGTGGAGTCCATACAGGACTTGATTGTGTGCTTTCCGCACTACACTTCCCAGAAGTCTCATTGGAGCCTCCCATTGGCGGGTGAGTTATATGAAATTGGAGAAGTGTAGCGGGTGCGCACACCGCTTCCGTTAAAGCCCCTGAAGAGAAGCAGATGGAGCTTCGAAACGCGTCGGGCAGATCCATTACGGAGCGGCGTCTACAAGCGGATCCCCGTCCTCACCTACACATAAATAAAGCTGCTGCTCGCGTGCTACTCACAAGGTGGACAACCTGGAGCGTGAATCTATATGCGGCAGTCCAGCCGCAGAGTATGCACCACCCCGTTAACGTGGGGGTCACGGCAGTGAAGTAGCAGCCGTACATGGGATCAGAGGACGGGCCCACTCGTGGAGTCCATACAGGACTTGATTGTGTGCTTTCCGCACTACACTTCCCAGAAGTCTCATTGGAGCCTCCCATTGGCGGGTGAGTTATATGAAATTGGAGAAGTGTAGCGGGTGCGCACACCGCTTCCGTTAAAGCCCCTGAAGAGAAGCAGATGGAGCTTCGAAACGCGTCGGGCAGATCCATTACGGAGCGGCGTCTACAAGCAGATCCCCGTCCTCACCTACACATAAATAAAGCTGCTGCTCGCGTGCTACTCACAAGGTGGACAACCTGGAGCGTGAATATATATATATATATATGTATATATATATATATATACACACATACATAGAGATGTATATATTTTTATATATACATAAATATATATATATATATATATATATATATAAAATGCGTCTTAGATTCTGCAGATAAAATTGTGCTTGTGTGTGACCTCCTCCCTCACCATGTACTCAAAATGTTCTCCAAATGTCAATTTTGTTCAGAGCACCTTGAGCATGGGTTTTTGCTGGATGTGCTTAAATGTGCTGCCTAACATGAAATTTGCCCTCTTCCACACTTCAAGTCCTATATATTATACTGTTTGATTTTGATTTGATTTTTCCTAAAAGATTATCTGAGCATTTTGCAATATAAGGTTATTTCTAAGTTAAAAAAAAAGGAATTGTGCAATTTTGATAAATCATCCTATGAATCAATGTCATGACCTAGTGAGGTACCATTCACAGGTGGCTTATGGAAAATAGATTATTAGTCCAATTGTTCACTCATAAACATTTAATTTACATATTGAAATTCTCCTAACGTGTAAAGTCTCAATTAAGTACCATTGATCTCTTTGGCAGTTGTTTTGTAGCTTGTATGTTGCTTATGTGTGGGTTCTTATGAAAGACCAATGCTACATTCATCATTCATAGCTTGTGTGAGTGCCACGTTAGGTATATAAAACATATCCAGCTTCTTTGTTTATTTTTATGCTATGTTGTTAGACTCCAAGTTTTAGATTATATCTCCTGCAAGCATGTATCAGTTACCAGAGATTATAAATAATTGAAGGTAGTTAATTTTGGATTGCACTGTTGCTTTTATCATATACTTAGATAAATTGTAAGTTTTTTTTTTAGTGTTTTAATAAAAGGCAAACAAGACCCGAGACATCAGGTATCAGAGCACTTTACATGAGCACCAGTTTCGTTACAGATGAACAAATTCATTTTTGTTAGGCATGGGGAGATTAAGTGATTTGCCCAGAATCACAGGTTTTTAAGCGTCAAGACTCAAACCCAGTTCCTCAGGTCCGAGGTCGACTGCTCTAGCCGTGAGGCTACATCCTCTCCTTTGATCATAACCTGTTATCTTATGAAACTTTCACTAAATTTGTCAATTTGTTCTACAGAGACAAAATAAAGTAAATGTGTCTATTTAGCCCACTGGGATATAAACTGTCGAGTGCAATAATCCAGAATTTTTCCTTTTGTAGTAATGTTTTTGGTTTATCACATCTTTTCCTGATTTTGGGGAACACGCCAATCATTTTAACTTTAATTTCCAAATAAATTTGGTGTAGTTTCTTCAACAAATACCTGACCTCTAAAGATGTTTGTATGTTCAATATAACGTTAGATCAGTGTTCTTTGAATCTCTGTTTGACTCGTCTACTAGTTTGACCAACATAGTGGAGTCGATTCCGATTCAGGAAAAACCGCTCTGAATAGCCGTTCGGAGCGTTTTTCCCCTACGAATCGTACCCTGCAACGTCCCGCGTACGTACATCGAAGTACGATTCGTACCAGGAGCCGGACTCCGTACGAATCGTACAGAGACCGTACGACTCGAATTCCCGTATGAGTCTCCGTCAGAACCCGCTGTACGAGAGATCTGTAAGGCTCGCGGCTGGTTTATATGACCCAGCAAGTACGATATGTGTCGGGTACGCACCGTACGACCCTTTTTTTACGGAAGCTGAAAACAGCTGTAAAAGCAGAGTTTGTGCCGAAACAGGTACGGAATGCCCTCCCCCCCCCCCCGGGTACGTTG
The DNA here is from genome assembly GCF_964261635.1 of Lissotriton helveticus. Taxonomy (NCBI): domain Eukaryota; kingdom Metazoa; phylum Chordata; class Amphibia; order Caudata; family Salamandridae; genus Lissotriton; species Lissotriton helveticus. The sequence goes on along the minus strand of NC_136069.1, from coordinate 1,065,227,328 downwards.
CGTATGCCAGATGATCGCAGGAGTATGCCCCGTACACCCAGTGTACATGGGGTACGGTGCGTACCTCCCATGATCGCAGGGGTACACACCGTACCCATGTACACTGGGTGTACGGGGTGTACCCATGCGATCATGGGGGTATGCACCATACCCCATGTCCGCTGGGTGTACGGGGTGTACCCCTGCGATCATGGGGGGTACGCACCATACGGTGTGTATGTGATTGTGCGCTTTTCCGTACGAATCGCCCTTACCTGACGTGTACTGTACGGATCGTGTCCTGATGCCCCGGTCCAGATCGTACTCGTCGGGTCGTACGGCGTGTGTACGAGTCGTAAGGAGAGGGCTCCGGATACGTTTCGTACGGACGTTTTTTTACCGGATCGGAATCGACCCAAGTATGTCCACAGGGGCACATTATTGTATAGAGTATATAGTCTGAATTTCATGTTAGAAAATGGCACATTTGGAAACATCTACCCTTGTAAAGTATGAATAATGTGCCTGCTTTCATTACGTAGTTGCAACTGTTGCAAACAAAAGAAGGGATTTATCATTGTGTTTATTTTAGGAGAGTAGCTTATGTTAGTTTATTGACTGCATTGCATATTTATTAAAATATTCTACAATTTATTTTCTTTTTGTTGTTAACAAACAGTATTTTTTATTTAATAATTCGATAATGGGGAATAATTTGTTGTAAAGTAATACAACTCGTCATATGTTTCAGTGTCTTTTATAAGAGATTCACACTGTTACTTGGTGCTGCTTGTTATTTGCCTCAATCAAGATTTTTTCACTATATGCAGAGTCCTTAAACTGTAAAAATAAAACTTCTACTGCTACTTTGAAATCTTGTTCATTAGAGAGGTGTTTGTTTCTATGGAAAGCCCTCTCTCTATAACACATTTTGCATAGAGACTTGTATGGAACAGCAATGAATTTCAGTTAGCCTGTTTCTGTACACAATTGTCTTGAAATGACCATTATTGAAAGTTATACTCACATCCAAATGGTGAACCTGGAGTTATCAAGTTGTGACTATAAACAGGGGGCCTCATTTATGAAAAGTGACGCATCCCTGCCTGTAAACAGCGATGCGTCCCTTTTCATTGCGCCCTACTTGCGACATGCTGGATGCGTCATATTTACAGTAAGACGCATCATGTCGCAAGGAGTTACAGATACGTCAGTATTTCTGACGTATCTGTAGGCGCAAAAATGACGCATTGCTGGAGTGTGACACAAAAGTGACGCAACTCAATCAATGAGTAATTTCACATGGGCAAACCCCATTTCGAATGTGCCTGCGTCAGTCTTACGCCTGCTGTCAGGCAGGCATAAGATATTGACGCATTCGCGTCCTAGAAGTGACGCAGTGAAATCTCACAGATTTCACTGCGTGACTTCTATGAGGCATACTTGCGTCAGAACGCCCCCCCTGCATACATTATACCTGGCGCAGGTATAATGTGGCGCAGGGGATTACAAAGTGACGCATCTACCTAGATGCGTCACTTTGTAAATATGACGCAACATGGTGCATTTTTTACGCTACTGATGCGTCACAAAAAGTGACACACAGGCAGCGCAAAAGTGATGCAAGGGCTCATAAATAAGCCCCATGATTCTTTTTTTACTGCATTCAATTCAATAAAATGTCTGTTAGTGATTGATATTTAGAGTGCCTCCTAGAGCCAAAAATGTCAATATTGTATTTTACCCAGCCCATTCATTTATCTATACGTACTGAGTTATTTAAATAAACTCTTTTTAAAACGATGCAGGTACATATTTACATGGGAAAGTGGTACAGTTGATCCGAGCAGCACCCAAGTGTTTGTTCACAAGGCCCTGCCAGATGCCTGTCTCTGATCAGGTGTCAAATACCTTGCCTTTTCTCACTCAAAGGGTTTCCAAAGGTCAGAAAAGCTCCGAGTAAGATGAGGCCTTAGTCTGATTAAGTTGTGCCTCTGTTAGAAGATTACCTCTGAGGCCCCTTGTCTTTCCTGAATCATCAAAGAAGATTGTATTCGTCCCATAAAAGGCAATTTCTTTTTCTCTTGATTCTTCAGGTCTATACTCAGTGACTTTAGTCCTTTTGGAAGGATTTGTAGAGGTTTTCCCAAGAAGCAATGCAGGTCTAGAAAGTCCTCCAACAAGAATATCAGTTAAATGGAAATTTCAGGTAGCAGCTGGACTGTTCTTAGCAGACCCATGCCCAAATATTCATGTGGGCTATATCGGAAGTTGCTTTGGCACAACACTGAAGCAGGTCTTGCGGGACAGAGAATCAGGGTGGTAGGTTTAAAAAGGAGCTCCAGGCATTTCTCCAGCAGCAAGCAAGGATTCTTCTCAGCAGCTGGCAGACACCTTTCTTGAGGCTTTAAGGTTAAAATGTGCATTAAATAGCTGGTTAAGCCAAACTAATTCCTTGGTGGGTTCTGCATTTTGAACCCCAAGTTTCCGAATATTGTCTTGAATTTAATATTCTTCTGGATATGTAAGGGCATTCCACCAGAGTTTATTCTACAGGAAAATGAAAGATGAATGAAGTCACATCAAGACAGGCTGGTCTCTTTGACTCTTTCCAAGGGCACCCATTGGTAAGTAGTATCACAACTTCAAAGGCATTCATTGCACACCTCTGTAGGTCTTACCACACAGAGAGGAGACATCTTTAATTTGGTATCATCTCCCCCTCTCACTCATGTGTGCCTCTTTGGCTTATATTTCTCTCTCTTCTCAGTCCTCTCCTATACCAATTTAGTCTATTATATACACCTCTGTTACACTTTTGTACCCCTCCATTGCCTACCTACTCTTCTCTTACTTCATCTTCTCTTCTACTCACCCTGTGCACCATCCATGGCCAGTGCAAGTATTTTTGCCATCTCTAGATCAAGGTACATTTTCTATGCCACCCTCTGCCACAATAGTGCCACATTTTCTCCTTGCACTGTAACATGATACCCCCTGCTGGTGGCAGCCTAGGCATCCACCTACTATTCTCTTCTCAAAACTCGCCACTGCTCTCTAATGAGTTTGAAACTGTCCTCCCTTCACACAATTACTCTATTGAACTCTTGTTTTATCATTCATTCCCCTTCCTCTTCTTGAACTCACTAGCCTCACACATTCTCTTCTCTATCTCACATACTGTCATCTCTCACACTTTTCATTTGCACACCCATTTCAGTCCATCATATGATACCCTTCACTCTCTACACATCTCAGTTTAGTCAAAGTAACCACACACACTAGAAGGACATTACCATTATTGTCATGATTTACCTCCAAGTTTCCATATCTGTTTTGTTGGACATAGAACTTGGTGCACGTTACCCCTGCTAAACATGAGTAAAATATCTGTGCTCTCCCTTTAAATGTGGTTAAATTGGCTGACACCAGATTGAAATATTTAACTTACCTACAAGTCCCTAGTATATGATGTAAACATTGCACTCAGTGCCTGGAAGTTCAAATGCTGCCTGTGGACTGCAGTACCTATGGTGCTATCCACTGAGTGGGGATAGAAAAGTAGGCTTTAGGCCTCTGATATGTAGCCACACTGCAGAAGCCTAGGGACAAGCTGTCAAACCTGACAAAATGGCCCTTTTTGACAGGCTGGGAACTGTGGGGCATATTATCAAGGGGGTTTATCTCCGCTTTTTTGGCTTTAAAAGCCAAGAAAGCGGAGATAAAATTATCTCCCTATTACCTAGCTGTCGCTAACACCAGTTAGCGACAGCTAGTAGGAGATAGCGACCATCTTGGTCCCCGCTTTGCATGTCAGTGAAATGTATCACTAATTACATGCAAAGTGGGCGTGCCAAGATGTTAACGACTGGAAACAGTCCTAACATCGCTATCTCCTATTACCAACTTTTGGAGATATTCGCGCTAAGCGCGAATATCTCCAAAAGCTAACACCTGCCCCTGAGCAGTTCTTAGCCATGTTATCCAATGGTAGGTGGATAACATGGCTAAGAGCATTAGCTCGGTAATGCATGAATATCGCGGACTTTTCAGTGATATTCATGCATTTCGGCCGATTTTTATCGCTTAGGAGATAAACCTTGATAATAGCAAGGTTCCTAAGCGATAAAAATCACCGCAGCTCGGCGATAAAAATATTGCTGCTAAGCCAACATAGCGATAATTATCGCTAGTTGTTGATAATATGCCCCTGTGTTTCTAAATATTAATATGTGACACTTAAGTACATCTTATAGCCCACATGGTAGTGCGATTGACATTTAAAAGTAGTGCATGGCAGGAACGAATGTTGGCATGTTCCTCCAGTGACAAGCCCCCAAAATATATATTTCATAGGTAGGGATAGAGCTTATTCCTAGAAAATAGCAAAGTACAAATTATTAACTTTCATCTACAACTTTTGACAGGAAACAGCAAGACTAGTCATTCAGAGTCTATTTATCATATGTATTGCAGAAGTCAATTTTTTTTAAATATCTTGGAAAAATACCTTTTAGTAAGTATACCTTGTCCTGTCTGAGCCTCATATAGGATCATTAGCATTAGTCTTGGATAGCTGGTCTGCTAGTGCCTCCCTGACAATGAGGTGTGAAAACTATTCCCACAATGAACACAATGGCCCAAGCCTTTTTGATGTCAACATCATGGGTGTGGGACTGTGTTTTTCTTCTCTTTTTGGAATGACTGTAGGGGTGGGCTCAGTACTTCATTAATGTGAAAGGAACTGAGGTGAGGCCTTTCCTTTCACAAGTAGATGTAACGTGAGACCTGGAGGAAGGCAAGCCTTTGTTACTCAGGCTCATTCCAAACCCAGTGGGAGGGAATCTGATCCTAAGCTAACTTGGAGATCTGAGAGATGAATCTGCACCCTCTTGTATAAATAACGTTTGTAATTTTGGTGTACTATAATGTACTCTGTTTCTAATTCAGTTTGGGATTTTTATTGTTTGATGTTTTGGCTGTATTATTGCTTTGGCATAGCACAAGTACGTTACTCTTTACCAACACCTTGGCTGCTAAGGCAATTCCCGCTGGGTGCTGAGCATCCTAGATTCCCATTGTTCATGACAAGGTCAGCTCGTCATGAGCACAGGTCCAGTAAACTGCATGACGAGCTGACCTTGTCATTAGCATGGAAGTGGTTAAGATCAACCTGTTTACTCTGTGCCATAGCCATCAGGGGTACTGGGCTCATGCTAATCTAGTGATGTTTGGGGTTCTACCTGCGTGTTAGTGTTATTATTCCTTGATGTTCATGACCACCCACCTGAATTAATAATCAACTTTATAACATTACTCTCCTTGAAATTCCTCTCTATTGGCTCTGATACATTCCTTTATCAGATCTTCCAGTCATATATCCTCAGGTCTCACTTCCTTCTCACACCCTTCGCTCAAAGACCATCATATTTCCCCCACACATTCCTCTGACCAGCCCTTTTTAACTAACATGGAACACTCACACCCACCCCTCAATGAAACCATCAACTCACAAACACACGTACACACATTACATTTCCTGTTTCAAATCCTCCTTCCCCTCTCAAATCCCACGTACTTGCTTATCCACACACTTAACCTCTCTTACACTGTGCCTTCTCATGCTGTTATCTCTCTCTTTCTCAAATTCTGTTTCACTCAAGTATTTTCACTTTTTTGCTCTCTCCTTTAGATATATGTACGCGATTAAAGATGTTATTCGGTTCTTGTGAATTTAGTAGGACTGTGTGTTAGGTCAACAAAGCTTCACAATATTGAGACTTAGGGCCATATGTATCAAAAAGTCATTTTGCGAGTCCCAAATAGCGATTTTTTGCGAATCGCTATTTGAGAATCACAAAATGCTATGTATGTAGGATTAGCAAATAATTTTGTGAATCCTACATATTCCTTAATTGCAAATCGCAAATTGCGATTCGCAATTAAGGAATACCTCCCCATTCATTCCTAGGGGCGTAGAGGCCCATAGGAATGAATGGGGAGATATTCGCAATTTGTGATTCTCCATTAGAGAATCGCAAATTGCAAATGCAAAATCAAGTGTGCCAAGGTGCCAAAAGGATACCCTGTTTCACCCCTGAAATGTACATGTGTGCGCATGTGGCACACATACATGCCCTAAGGGCATGTATGTGTGCCACATGGCACTTTGAAAAATGCAAAAAAAGTGAATTTTTCAAAGAAATCGCAAATTACCACCAACTTGAAATTGGTGGTAATTTGCGATTCCTTATGGCCATATTGCACATTTTCGGTGCCTCTTACATTGCATTTAAGGAATCGCAATTTGCGATTCCTTAAATGCAATCACAAAATAGGGAATTGCTATTTTGTGATTCCTTATTTTGAGAGGCTGTTCCATCCCACTTACCTGAATTGCGATCGCAAACGCCAAAATTCTGAGAATTTCGGCATTTGCGAACTAAATTGTGTTTCATACATATGGCCCTATGTCTACTTATATCATAAGGAAATGTTGATTAGGCTAGCTCACAGTACCACATCTACCCCTAACCTTCCAGAGTTATAGATGTTGTCAGTAACCTCAAACATGATCAATCTGAATCTCAAAGAATTAGTGGAAACAGATCTAACCCTTTCGGTTGTCACTGTTGCATGCCCAAGGTGTCACAAAGCAAAGATACGAGAATAGATTTTCAAATATTTATTGAAAATATCAAATCCTTGGAAATAAAACATGAGTTGCGATTCTTAGACAGATGAGTCACATTGTTGTTATGAGCATTTTTAGAATGGCTAAAAATATAAATAATTCTACCATGTTAATTGTTCCTAATGTTACTTTTATCAATCCTAACACCACTATACTAGTGAGAGCATGTCGGGAATACTCTTCTACCAGACTTGTTGGAATGATCTATCCCCATACCTTGGTATAGTGACTCAGGAAGCCGGCATTGGTGCATTACTGAATGCACCATATCTGAGCATGCAGGCCTGTACCCTTCTCTTGCATGGCTATTTTTTTCTAATGTTGGAGGTCCAGGCCTGCAGAGTTACATCTAAGCCACTGCTCACAGCAATGTCCACGATAACTCTGGTGTGAAGCGCCTCTCATCAACTTCGGCATGGACACTATTTAAATAATAAAACATCAGCTTTATCGTACTGTTCCAGAGGCACAGAGCAACATCTTTAGTTAGTATGGAAAGAAAGAGTTATCTCCTACGAGCACAAAAATAAAATAAGGGTATTACGTTCTAATATGTGTGATCCTGGACCTAATTGTGCAGACTACAGTGCAATAATTCTGGTAGGAATAAATATGTGCATGGTACTTCCTTGAATTAAGGGAAAACATGTGCTTACCACCTTCGGAAAAAGATGCCCAGTTAAAAAGAAAGGTGAAAATGGAGACTAAATGTGAGCTCAACACCAAGGATGGCTGTGGTTTTTATGTTCCCTATCACCAGTTTAAATATTGAATAATCTTGTTTTGAAAATGACGCCAGTGAAAACACATCTGTGTTTCTCAATTGGGCAATATCAACTTAAAGGCCCTGCTGATGAGTTCTGGAGAGAAACTCATGTGCAGGATTGTAGATTAAGTCAATAAACTGATGATTTCAAGGTGAAACATAGATCTTTAGTTGGTAAATCAGAGAAAAATGAAGATTTGGAGGCATTTAAAAATTACTGGAGTTTGTGTTGGTTCTTTTCTTTTCCATCTTCCATCTTAAGTTTTTTGGGGGCCATGGGCAAGACATACTTTAGTGGCCCCTGTTTGGAGCAACTTTGTATTTTATTACCCATTTTCTGTTAGTTCATAACATAACATGTGTATTTGTAAGGTGCACGTACAACCAAGGGTATCTTGGTGCTGAACAACAGATGTTTATTGTTACCCAACTCAATGGTACTCATTTTAGATTCAGGTCCCATGATGCCAAACAATATTGAATAATATGATGGGAGGTGAGATGGAGAAATAGAGATGAGACAGAAAGAGAGAAAGTTCACTTTCTCAGGGGCCCCTTAAAACATGAGGCTCATATTCAATTGCCCTTTGCCTATTCCTTACACACATCTCCATTTCCACATATTGAGAAGAAACCGTAACGTAGTAGGTCATTGCGATTTGGACTGGCACAGCTACGGAGTAAGAAACTATCCTCTAGACAGGGAAAAATACACCATCATCTTCAAAAATGTTCTGACTGTGTTGAGGGTTGCCACTGTTTGTACTGTAGCTCCACCCACTGTAGAAGATAGGGGTAGAACAGGGATTAATAACACACAAATCGATTTAGATCTTTTAACAAACCACGTGGTATGTTAGGCGACCTAACTAAAGTAAAGTTATATTTTACAGAATTCAAAACTATGGGCCTCATTAGGATGGCGGGCGGCAAAGTCCGCCCGCTATCGCCGTGGTAATATGGACCGCCCGCCTTAAGGGCAGGGGTCCCGTCGCCAGTATTAGGATGCGCCCGCCACAGCGGCGGGCGCATCCTGCATTCATACCATTGTGGTGGGCGGTGCACTCAGCACCGCCCGCCACAATGGCAGGAAAGCATGTTGTGCACTTCCATGCACCGCATGGCAGGCACCGTGTGGTGCCTGCCATGCTGTGCATGGAACTGCTGGGGGGTACCATAGGGTCCCCGCATGTGCACCCCCCCCCCCCCGGGAGTCCCTGAGGGCCCGCAACGGGCCCCGGAGGGATTCTCCGCATGCCTTTCCGTGGCGGCATTGCCGCCACGGAAAGGCATTCAGACAAGCCCATCTAATATGGCTGGCGGTGTCTGATAGACACCGCCACCATATTATTCCTTTTCCACCCCGGCCGCAAGGCGACCGGGGCGCAAAAGCGGCGGACGGTCTTTCCGTCCGCCGAGGTCCCCCCCCACCATCCTAATATGGCGCGGGGTCTTTAGTGCAACGATGTCGGGCGGATTGCCCCCGCCAGCCTGGCGGGGGCAATCCTCCCGACATCATAATTGGCCCCTTAATAAGGATTCAAATATAGGTTTATGCTTGATGACGCTTTAAAACATTTTTTTAATGAGTTGGATGATATATGTTAACAATCGGGACAGTATTTTTAGAGAGCACATAGAGCATAGTTCTCTACTTCTTTTCTCTAGACAACTTTAAGATGGAGAATATGAAGGGCAAACAATGTACTTTGGTTAGAAAACGTTTTTTCAACAAATAATATAAAATTCTGCTGCGGACATTGATTGGACAATTCCTTTTAACTCTGTTCAAGAGCCTTCTTTGTCGTATATTGCTTTCTATGTTAATTTCTATTAATTTGTTTTTCGGAGCAGTCTACAAAGGCAACTAATATACCATTTTTCCAATTTTTATTATAGAATAGACAATATTAAGTATGTAGGTCATAATGAAACACATCAAAACAACAATTAATCTGCTAAATTTTCAAGAAAAGTTTGAAATACTTTTAGTCCTCTTTAGTGATATCTACCCTGCATGTAAATGGTCAGTTGTAACAATGAGGCCTGAAGTGCCAAACTCTGAAGTATAATGATTTTACCTCCTCACGGAAATTAATGCACACTTTTATAAGAATAATGGAGCTGCCGACCTTTTTAGTTAATAGAGAATAACTTTTTCATGAGAGATGTTATTGATTATGTTGTGCATAATGAAACTGCTGTGGCAATATTTTCCAAATGTACAGCAGCAACTAAATAAACCAAATGATGATTACAGAAAATGCAAATGAACCGAAAGCTGGCAAGATAATTCCACTCTTGAGTAAAATCCAGGACTGGAGAGAGAACTATGCCATGTTTTCCAGGCATGCACACATTCTGGGTGCAACTAGGGCACCCAAAATTACAGGGTGTAGAAATTAGCAGATGTGCACTTTGAACCAGACTACAAATTGCACTCACCAATGAGGAATTATGCACTATTTCCAAGTGATTTCTACTGGTCAGGGGTATACAGACCAAAACTGTGCACAATTTGAACCTCTGATCTTTTTCAAGTTTTACCTCTTATAAAAAGTGGAGGAAAAGTCCAGGATCAGGCTCAATTTGTGATAATGTAGGCTCAATTTGTGATAATGTAGGCTCAATTTGTGATAATGTATATTCCTTTGGGCGCATATGAAAGTTTTCACCCAGAAGTGGGTTTGCGGCCCAGCTATATTCGTGGCCTTTGCCTATATATAAAAGTTTGTGTTGGAGTTTGCTAAAAGGGTATTATTGTGAGTGCATGTGCAGCCTATTGAAGGCGGAGTAACAGAGATCATTCTGGTGTTTTAAGAGAAACCTGTTGTGGTAGATGAGCAGAAAAAGTAAGGATAGATGATATGTCAAAATGAGAATTGACAGCGAGGGTGACCTGGATCTAATCGGGCAGCGCAGTGATTATAGCAGCAATAAATCATGTACTAATGATAATTAGATGTGGATAAAGACACGCCCAGTGAACGCTTTATAGGAAATTGCAGCTCACTTTTTGCTCTACATGTTACGTCTTAAATACATGGACAATGCCGGAACTGGTACCCATCTAGAGCTGAAACATGTGTAGGGCATGAATCTGCACACCTTACACCTTTAAAATGTTCCCCTATTTTGCAACAGATACTGTGGCAGAGATCAAATGTTTTTGTCCACAACCCTGAAGAACCTCCAGCTATTTTTAATACACTTCATTGGATTTTATTTGTAATACAATGTAACACAAAAGGAGAAGCGACTAGTCCATTGAGAACTCTCTAAGACACTATATGAAATATTTGGCTACATGTATGATGCATTTTTGAGGTCACATACGGCCCAATGCGCAGAATCGGTCGCTTGCCAATGTACAATTGCTTTTTAGGATGCACAAAGCCCAAATTACGATTCGGGAACTTGTTACCAAATCACAATTTGGGTTTTGCGATTCCGTGTCAGGAAGGGGCGTGTCGAGGGTGTGTTCCTTCCTAATACTGAGTTGGAATGGTATGTATGAATGTTTTGCGACCAAAATGCAGTCGCAGAACAGTCGCAATTGAACGTTGGTGATAACCCATTTGCAAAGGGACCCCTTCCCCCTTTAAGAATGGTTGGGAAAATATGTTTTAAGAGCATGCGGTGATCCAAAGGGCCATTAACTACACTTTACAGATGAAACTTCAAAGTTCAATTTTTCTTTTTAAAAGCATCCTATTTTCCTTTAGAGAAAACAGGCTTTGTTTAAAAAACAAAAGATTGTTTTATTTTAGAGCAATCACAGACATGATGGTCTGCTGACCCCAGCATGCTACCATCACTGTGATTATTAGAGAAAACAACGGCTCCTGTGGACTAATGAGGGATAATTTGTAGTAGAGTTATTGCACAATGGCTATGAAAAAGGGTTGAGAGATATCAGACAGAAAGCAGACTATACAACTGCGAGGTTTGTTGAACTAGCATAGTTATTTATATAGAAATTGCATAGATAGTATAGTACATACAGCCATATTTACAGTGGACAATTATATTTATACAAAAACTAAACATTTTTACAGTAGTATCTTGTGTCCCATTCTGAAGTTATATAGTTATAGTGACACAGTATTCTATAACTATATAAAGAAGTCTTCTTTATATAATAATGAAGTATATGTTGGTTGATTTGTTTCAATATATATACAGGTAGTAAACCCTAACATCTATAAAGTTTATTCGCATTACATCTTTCTCATCCTTTACATACTGAAATCAACATGTTGTCTTATGTTTTGGGTCTTCTTAAAAATCTCTTGGACTTATGTGATGATGTAAAGTCTTCTGGTTTGCCTTCAATTTCAATAACCGCCAACATACATTTTGATGTGAAACCCGAACGATGTCTACCACCTTCTTGAGGGTGTAAAGTGAACTGAAATAGGAGAGAGGGAACAGGAGACTACAGAGAAAGAGAAACCTGAAACATAAGAGGGGCACAATTACTAACACACACTCATATTGTGAAAGGATATGCATACTCGATTGGAAGAACAAAGAATTAGGGAGAATATTATAAGGAAAAACTTGCCTGCACCAGTGAAATGAGTGTACCTATAAGGTGACCTATAAGTAGTCTAAGTGAAAATCAGACTACATATCATAATGTACAAGTCAAAAGGTGAAACCACATGGAGAAAAAAAGTTAGGTGGTTTAGCCAGTGCTACCTTAGAGTACAAAAAAAGAAGAAAGTAAAAAGAAACATGTGTAGGGAATCCTAGAAGTGATGACCTATATACCAGGTATGTGTGAACCTATGGGCCACCAAAGTGCTACCACATACAGGAGATAGGCCAGCCAGTCTACCAAAATCCAGTTTACATCCAGTGTAATTAGATAAACTGAGAAGATGTAATCAAAGCAGTCAACCGAGGAAGGTTACATAGCTTCCCGGACCCCCGAATTGGGCACAAGACACACTGCCCTGGAAAAACAGAGTCAATGAGGATCAAGGGATTATAAAATGTGTATTGGGTTAATAAACAAAACAGGTGCTTACCTTCTGGGGTGGAAGTGGGGCCCAGGGAACCTCAACTTTCAAATAAGGTGAGAGGGTCAGCATAGATGAAAGTAGAAAATACTATTGGTCAGATCCGAGTCCTCCAGAAAAGTACTTCAAGGGGTAACCTTGCATTAGATAGAAGTTGTGATACTAGCAAAAAGGACAGAGATTTGTCTAGCAGAAATATGGGAGAGTGGGACCCCCTAGGGGTCATATTGTGGTTGTTTATATATGTATGTATATGTACTTTGTTGATAGCTGATAGACACAAAAAGTAATAATATTGAATACATTTCTTGTTCTTCTATCACTGAGTTGTTGTGACTGTTTATGGGCTCTAAAAGTTGTGTTGAATGTAAACATTTGAGAGGAGTTCCATCCATTCAAAGAAATTTGAGTTGGCAGGCTTCTTTGTGTGTTTTTCTGAGTGCAATTCCCCTGGCCTGGCCTCTCTGGATCCCAAGCTTTCTTTTGTTTTCACAGACTCTACACTGAAGCTGACCAGGAGTAAGGAGTGAGCCTTTTCTCCCCCTGTCCCTTCATCTGTGCCTCTGTACCCTCGGTATGGGAGTGGTACGCCCGAGGGGTCCCACTCTCCCCTATTTCCGTTAGGCAAATCTCCGTCCTTTTCTCTGGCTGTTGTGTTGTTTTCCCAGTAGGTATCTCCTGCTCATAAGGTGGGAATTCGTACATAAGTGATCTGCAACTAATGAAATGATCCTCCCAGCCTTTCTTTAAAAGCTTCTGCTTTCTGTTTTAATATCGTACTTTATAGGTGAATAAGGAATGAGTGTGCTGCCCGACTTTGTTAGCAGATTTAAATGCAGATTATAGGCAAATGCTCTAGATAGTAAAATTGGAGAGAAACATCTGCGATTCTTAAGAAAATATGTGTAACGATGTGAAAGAGGTTAGCTAGGAAGAAACCTTTTTCTATTCTCATGGCACATACATCCATGGGAATAGGTGAATTGAAACGATCCATACTCCATTAGAAACACATTTTGGCTTTATAAAAAATGAGGATACTTGTGGGAAGAAACCTTTTGACCAAATCACTTGAAGCCTTAGCAGCTACTACTGCTTGGAAAGAACCATACTACTCATCTGAAAGCTAAACATGTTAGTGTAATTTCAGTGCCAGGTTACTGACTTCTCCCCTAACTTACTTGTGCTTGTCCACGCCTTTGACTTGAGGTCTCCTAGCGAAGTATAAGGGTTTGCTGCTGTTCTGTAGAGGACTCTTTAATATAAGACTCTTTATGTTGCAGTTTTGGAAATAAAGAATATTCTTTATTGTTGAAAACAATTATCTATCAATTTTCCTCATTTAATTATTCTTATTCAATTGCACTCTTTTTATTTGAACATGGTACACGCCTTTAAAGTCATTGTTATGTAAATGTGTGGCTGTTTGACTTTTTTGTTGTATACACAATATCACACACATTTCTCTCAAGATTGCCATGAAAGTCCGCCAAGATACCAAATGTGAGGCACGTTCTTCGTTGTGTGGCTCCTAAATAGAAAGTCTAAGACATCATCAGACACTAATATGATGGACAAAATATCGAGAGGCAAAATTCCAAAAGGTAAGTACATATAAGTTCTCTATACCTAACGCCACAAATATGGACCGTGACAATATATTTATTTCTTCAGTGGTACATACATGTGGAGTTAAGAATAGTAAATCTATACTTCCCTCGATGCACATATGTTTTGATATTTGTCCCTCAATATTTTGTCCATGATGTTAGAGCCACGATATTCTTGTACTCGACATTCAAATGTATAGCACTTCTCTGTAATGAAACTTGTCTAACTCAGTGAATGTTCTACCTGAGCTTTATGGCCATCAGCAACAGCTCACATCAAAAGAGTGGGCTATTTTGCCCATTGCCTTTCAGTAACACTTCCTGTGAAAATAGAGTTTTATATGCCAGCAAATCTGACTAATCATTTTACAAGTGTTGCTGAAACGAAGAGGAAGACAAGGTCTTTTACAACAGAAGTAAATGCTTATGGAGCAGAAAAATCATGACTTCAGTCTCCACTACATGCCAAAAATCAGAATATTGGAATGATCTCAAACACAAATGAATCTAGGGAGTCGTATGGACAGATGCAATTCCTTGCATATTTTATATGATCCGAGTTGTCAACATGGCTTCACCACAAATTTCCAAACTAACTGCAGTAACTCGGGTTATGTGGTGAAGCTACTAATTTGAAATCTGCAAGCTTAAGGGATGAGTTGTTCATGTTCTTTATATTGCGACAGGCATGTTTTCTACATTCCATGAACACTTTTAAACCCTTGCTCTCTTGTTATTCTCTATTATTGTGGCATCAGTGTTGACCATTCAGAGATGAGTCTGCGAAGCTGGGTGGCTCAATTTCAGATATGAAATTTATGAGACATCCCACATTCATCTTAGCCATCTCTGTTGTCCCATTCATCACGTTATATACTTTGTCACCCACATAGCTTTCTTACGTGTGTAAAATTCCATTGACCCATCTGTTAGTGTGAGAAATGCGACCGCACCGAATCGAAACCAGCTGCAAGGACATTTTGATCAGACACCCATTTACGTCCCTCTCAGTATTAAAATAATGACCAGTGATATGTTCAGATTCAGCTCAGCTCATTTTTACATTGACTTGTATTGATTCACACAACCTCTAGTGCAATGTAACACAGCTGATATGAGTGTTCTCCTTAAAGCCCCCACTGTCCCATGAGTTAACTGGGTACAGAATAGTACTGTAATTTTCACAGTCCATCAGGTTCTTGTAGTATGTTAGTAAATTAAGTTATCATCCCTTTAAGATATGTGTATCCTTTGAATGTGGTTAAGTTCTACATTCCAGTTAAGTTGTAATGGAATGTTCTATGTAATACTGTTGGTCAGTTTCCTGTTGGTTGCAGACCTGACCAGACGTGCTTTCATACTTGGAATAAACTTACTTAAACCTTCCTAATTGGATCACTTCTCTTTGCAAGATACAACAGTTCTCTTATAGAAAGTCCTACTGGGGCACTGTCAAAATTCATTTACATGTAAAACCTCATGCATACTACTATAGTGTGCAGGCTATTGTTCTAGCATGCTCTATGGTACATTGGAGTTTGGCCAGGATAGCTATTGCTGGGCGGAGAAAATTAGCACAATGTGATAAGCCTATGCACACAGTTTATGTTCAGTACTCCCGAAAGAGATCCAACAGGCAGATTAGGACTGCATGATTATGCCATGACACTTTTCTCTGTGAATTGTGTTACATGCTGTGTAATAAGCCTTTATCTTAGAGAATAATTTGTCATTGACATCTTGACTTACAAATGCAGAAGGCTGTGAGCCAGCTATAGCATGGCTGCTCTAATCTGAACTTTACATCCTATGGGCCTCATTTATGAAGTTTTGCCGTAGGGAAGCACAGCAGGCTGTCAAAAGAAAAGGGCAGGAATGCGCCGTATTTATAATATACTGCGCATTCCTGTCCTTTTCCCCTGCGAGGCACACAATGGGCTGCCTGCGCCAACGCAGGCACCTTTGCACAATGGTGCAAGGGTGCCTGCGTTGCGGGGATGATTATTTTTGTACAGGAAGGGAAACCTTTCTGTACAAAATAATCACAAGAGGCTTTCCCTCTGTTTATGTGTGCTGCAGAATGCAGCACACATAGAAAAAGGCAAAATTAGGAGAAATAAAGATATTCCTCCCTGTTGCGCCTCCCTTATGCCTCCCCTGGAGAGGCAAAAGCTTTTGGCACTGCCTCAGACTTATGATTTATCGTATATCTGGGGCAGTGTCAAAAGGCCATGGATGTTGCTGGGAGCACCCCCAGCAACACCCATTGCACGCCCCTTTAATGCAGAACACTGTGTTAAAGGGACTGATATTTAGCAGGCAGCATTAAGCCAAAAAAAGTGGCTTAGTGCTGCCTGGTAAATATCACGCAGGCTTCTGCGCCACAGAACATCGCAAAAAGTGACGTTCGATAGCGCAAGGGGCCTCATAAATGAGGCCCTATGTTTTCTTTCAAAGTGCATTGTTGCAGAGATTCTGTTTGGAAGCAGAACTATACTTGGGATCACAGGATGTCATTATGCAGGGACTGAGTCACTATATGGCATTAGTACCTATGGGCCCAAATCGGACTAGCTCACAGTGCCTTACCTGCCTCCTAACATTCCCAGAAAAACTGGCAAATTGGTCACCTAAATCACAACACTCAAGTCCCCAAGTAAACCGTGGAAACAGATCAGCCCATTTCATTTTCTCACTCATGCATTTCCATAATAAACAAAAGAATAACACCAAGAAAGTTTACAATGATTATTGAAACTATCGTGCTCTATTATGAAGCAACCGTGCTGTGATCAGAAAACATGTACAACTGAGCAGAGTAATCAATATTATCAACAAACTGTATACAATGAAAAGCCCTATCATGGTGAATGATATATCTACTTAAGCCATACCTGCAATTTGTAGTTAGGTGGTCTGCATCTCAGATTGTGCCCATTCCAGCACCTCTCCCCTCTGCTACAATTCTCCTCCCTGCCTTTGTGACAGCTCTAAGGCTGGCACGGGAGTTACAGCAATGATGCTTGTCCCATGTGCAAGTGGCCGCTCATTAAGAATAGCTATCTGTATAACAGTCAGTATTTTTCAATTGGATGCAAAATGCATTTCCACTCTGGAATATAAATGTGATTTATATGCAATCAGCATGATCTTGCCTTCATTAAAGGTGACATAGGTAAATCTGGGTACACCCGCAATGACATGGATGACTAGGTTTGTGGTATTCACATGTGTATGTCAGTGACGTGTGACAAGTAAGTCAGATTGTAAAGATCTGAGTGTGTCCGTTGGTTCTGCTGTCCAATGTGAACTGGAAAAATCAGTGTGTATTAATTCATAAAGTGATTTGATCTGTTGTGCATAATCAGGTATGTATGTTGTGCCAAATTACGGAGTCCTAACAAGGATTGCAATGTCTTTAGGGTATTTGGAGGTTGCACTTGCGCACAGTTCCCAACAAAATGAGGGGCAAGACTTTTTCCCTCATGTGTAAGCTCATATCCCAAGAAAACGGTACTTAGAAATGCTATATGCTATATTAGATTTCTTAAAGTTAAACTTACAGCCAACTTCAGCAAATCCAAGTATTATGTGATCTACTCTGGCTAAATGGGGGTTCAACTCATCGTCCATCAGGTATATATCATCTACATAGTACAATACGTCCGGGTCAATATCTTGTAGAATTGACACTATTCTGGCAGCAAACAGTTCTGAACTGTTTTTAAATCCCATGGCTCATAGTGCAAAGCGACGTTGAAAGCCAAACATCAATAAGGCTGTCCACTGGCTGTGTGTATGACTGTTTAGATTCTTGTAGCTGCAGATTTTGCAATAGGAATGACCCGGTTTTAAAATAGGAAAAAGGAGATTATTCATTTGAGAGACACACAGTTCAATTACTCCCTGGCACTCCAACTGGGGGAGGATTTCTCTAAGAGGTGCTTTAGCATCTCATTTAATAGGGTACTGTGGTTGCACTTCTGGGCTGGACCTTATGGGTATAACATGGTAAGTAGAGTCCTTATCCCTTCCAACATGGCTGTGGTATAAAGCCGGGCCTTGTGCAAGAGCACATTCTGTATATAGGCTTGTTTGACTTCTTCTGGGACAAGCACATAAAATTAAGGAATTATAACATCCTCTCCTTGTGGGGATGTTTTGACAAACTGCGGGGTCAATCGACATCTGCTAAAAGGATGTCGTAGGACAATGTAAAATTTTCCCAGAATACTACAAAAATGGTGCACTGTATGTCACCCTTAATTTGCATATCCAAATTATATAATTTATATGGAGGGGCTTCGCACCTATCTGGTGTTTCAAATTTAACAAAGTAATTAGTTGCCTTCGCTGCCAGAAACTACAAGAGATTCCAGTGCAACTCCTGTTCATGAGGAAGGTTCTCAGTGTCTGTGGCATACGTTGCGGATAGAGTCACAACTTTCTTATTCTGAAAAGGGGGGTTATAGTGAAGATTTTCCTCCTTTATCTTCTTGTCAGACAAGCATTGTGAGACCCTCTTTGGTTTTACGTACTCTACTTGTCTGCGATCTGAACGCCATCCTCTGTCATACTGCTTATCAGATGAGTCCTGAAAGAAATGAGGAGAATAAGTATCAGAAATCTGATACCTCTCTGGTGCATGATCATCCAAATCATAGCACCTCTCAGAGGTCTCCGGTGGCATAGAACCCCCTCGGGGTTTACCTTTCTGTTTTTATTCAGATTTGTCCCATGGTCTTTTAAGGAACTCAGGGTTCTTCTTGGCTTCATTGCCCTCTTGCAGCGCTGTATCTCCCAACTGAACCCTCACCCCTGCACCACTTTTTGCTTATGTCTCACCGTTGTCTAACACATTCTCCTTGCCAGTTTCGGTCCTCTTGGCTGCCAGCGTCTTGGCTACAGGCGCCACCTGATGGCCATTATCACTGCCCTCGCTGCTGCTGTCGGTTCCGCTTTCTCTACTGTTCCTTTGCCCCCCCTGCTAGGTATTCCAGTTCCAACCACTTTGAATCCTCTCCAGTCTGCCCTCTTGTGGAGGGTACATGTGTCCATATGTTTCTTGCCTTTGTTCTCTGTTATGGAGGCCGCCATTCCGGCTGCAAGCCCCTCACTATTAGGACCTTGGAACTAAGATCTCCCAGTTGTGCTGCTCCTTGCCCTTGCTGCCTTTCCTAGGGTAGCCCCAGTCTGCTTCTGTGTGATTGCCTTTTTTTGTTCCAGCAAGTCCAGCACCTGCCTGCTGACCCACTCCTTTCCTCTGTGTGCCAACAACTCAAGGGCTCTACCAAGCAGCCCCTGCAGGTCCTCATCCAGCTCTGGACCATCATTCTCTTCTTGGTCACCCACACTGCGCCTTTTTGTGGTCATTGCCTGCAACTCCTCATCCTCTATGTTGCTCTTGTATCTGGCAGATTTGCGGCACTCTCTCACTTTGCCCACTCCCTTGCATGGAGGCGCCATATTCCCAGGATCTAGGTTACTTGCTGAGCTCTTGCTTGTCAACAATGTCTTTATGGGTCCTTAGTAGTAGATGTGAGCGAGGTGTTGTGCATTTATCAGCTCCCAGCTTTATCTTTAAACACCTAACCCACCAATTAGGCCTCCAAGCCATTTGAGGCAGCACAGCACAAGTGGCCTTTTGCACTCCTTCTGTCTTCTCCCAGCAAACGAGCATTCTTGGGGTATCTCTGCCACAGCAAGCACACCAGATGAAGTTCTCTTACCTCCAGACCACAAAGAACTATTATGTTATTTTCGCCTTGGCCCCCACCTGCACTCAGGGCCGGCTTTAGGGTGATGCGACCAGTGCCAACGCACCGGGTGCTGACTTCTCATGGGGCGACTGTTTGCTAGTTTATATTGTGCTTAAAAGCACCTGCTGCCGTGTTCCAGGCCTCCAGCAATTTTCAGTCAACAATTAAAATGTCACGAAAACTCCGGTGAATAATGGTCTTCCTGGTGAGATCGGAGTTTTGTCTAATGGAAGTTTTGACTCGTGGAAGTTTTCATTCCTGGAAAGGTAGCGCAGATGGTTAAAATGCCTGCTGCAACGAACATGTAGCATGCAGATCACAAAGTGAATGTAATGTAAACAGGTCAGTGGGCTACTGCTTTTGTCAGAGACTTCATTCTGTTAGTTGCAGTTTACAGTGAGCTATTAACTTTCATCAAAGAACTGTGTGCAGACTTCAAGGTATAGATTAGAGCGTTTGGATTTTTTCCCCAGACACTCATTATTATAATGTTGCAAAAAGGGTTCATTTGGGTACAAATCAGTTCTTATTAAAGTGAGCCCCAACCCATTGTGTTACATTTTAAGTTCAGAGTTTGTGCTTCTCCGGCCAAGTACTCTTCAACTATACTTCCTACCTGTATGGATGACATGTGAATCCACCCCTTGTTGTCATCTGTCTTATGTAACATTTCCTATACACTGATTTACACAACTATGATTGATAGTCTCTGTGTAATGCGTGTGTTATGTAAAGTGTTCAGATACCCTTCACTTTCTATGAGTGACCCAATAAAAATTATGAAATGTATCTGAGAGAGAGTGGCTATGGAGACTGTTAAAGGGTGGTAGGGAGGGAAAACGTGATGGTTGTGGTCACTGGGGGGGCGCCAAATAATATTATCTCACTGGGCGCCAAAATTGCTAAACCCGGCCTGGTGTGTCACCCCAGCAGCTCCTGCAAGTGCTGCCTAGGCCGCTCCTCCTTTCAGCTCCCTCCTCTCAGCTTGTCTGAACCAGTGTCATAGAGGGGGGTCCTTTTTCATGTAGGCCTGTTTGCGGACTGTTTGAGGGGCTGGTTCACCAGGCTGTGTCTCGGTATGGTCTGATTGCAGGGGAAAAGCACTGGGGTTCAGTCTGCGGTCTGCCGGAAACTGACGCGATCGTCCGGGTCCTCCCAAGTTATCGGATGGCTACAACAGCGTCCACGCGGTCGGCGCTTCTTCCAGAGGCATCTCCAATCTTGCAGGGGCACATAGCACATGTAAACTGTGCTGTGGCTTGCCCCTCTAAACGTGCCATGCAAAAAAAACCTCCTTGTGATTGAGACATTTGTATGTTGCCCGCCAATCGCCGCACCTGCTTTTTCTTGGTCTTGCCATCGTTCCCACCTCAGGAGGCATTCCAAGCGGGCCCACTTCTGGTCTGTCTGCTCCTCCCTGGCCCACAACTCAAAGTAGGGTAGCACTAAACCATGCGCACATTATGGGTCTCAGTTAGGCCTGGACGAAGCACTACGCTACGCTCGCGTAGTTTGCGAAGTTTGCTCAACTTCGCACTACGCGAGCTGCACGTAGCACAGAACGAACATGCGTAGCGTAGTGCAGGGGTCATTTTTTGCTTGCTCGTGGTCCTCAACAACAAGTTGGCGACCGCGAGCAAGCAAAATAACATCTTGGCGAGACTTTTTCCTCGTTCGCGATCAGCAACATCAAGTTGCCGATCGCGAGCGTGGAAAATAAACCTCCCTGCGAGATTCTCAACGCAGGGATGTCTGTTTTCTCATTGCGAGTGGTCGCTTATCCTCGCGATCGCTCGCGATGAGAAACTACCAGTCCGCGTTGAGAAAGCTGCAGCTCGAGGAAAAATCTCCTCGAGCGGCAAAAAACTACAGCTCGCACTGTGCAAGATGCCATTTTCAATGATTGCACAGTGCCGAATGCTTGTCCGCACTGTGCAATCATTGAAAATGGCATCTTGTACAGTGCAAACATGCTACTAGGCTGTTCGCATAGTGCTACGCGAAGCTCGCATAGTGCGAAGTGCACTTTGCGTAGCTTCGCGAAACGCTACTTCGCAAACTACGCCCAGCCCTAGTCTCAGTACGAACTGATCGGATGAAATTTCAAATATGCCGGCGTAAATTGTGAAATATCCAGCATTTGCATTTTGTTTTTTATGGGAAATTATGCAAAAGTACACCATTATGCCACAGGGTGCGGTAGTGCGTAGCTTAGGTGAAAAATGTTATGAATGGACAGAATGCGAATGTCTTATGTACGCAGAATTTGTGCTTTTTGCACTTTTATAGAGCAAAGAACTTTTTCGCTTCCTTGTCTCTATTTTGAACACTAAAAATAAAAAAAATAAAAATGCAATATTTCTGTTTGTGTTCCTTAATTGTATACAATTTTGCATAATTACACTAAAGGAAACTAAACACATCTTGCACACCCCTAATCAGGGCTTTAAGTGGGCAAGGTCTCACCGGTGCTGAGCACCAGCGGTTTTTTAAAGGGGGCCTCGAAACGGGTTTCTATCGGACTCTGTTTTATGCCCTGGAACAGGCGGTCCATTTTTTCTGGACTGCAGGGACAGCAGGCACAACATGTGCACTGCTCACACTGCTCACTTCTCACTAGTGGAGAAGTTACGGCATGACGTCATGCCAGGTGAATGTTGTAGGGCCTTGGTACTCATAATACGCCAGTGGCCAGGCAGGCCTTCATTGGCAGCCCACGGACCTTGCCTAGCAGTTTATAAGTTTCAAGTAAACAAGTAAAGCCGGCAGTAAACAGAGAAGATGACCACAGGATCATACATTGTGAATACGTATTAAATAGGTATTCCCTACGTATGCTCCTGCTGCCATCTTCTGTGTTTACTGCCGGCCTCTGTGCGGTCATGGCACCCTCGGAAAGCTTCCCAAATGGCCATTTAGAAGTCAGCTGTAAGCGCTTTCACAGCTGACTTTTAAAGGGCCTTTTGGAAAGCTTCCTGTTTGGACACATAGACACACAGACAGAGACACACAGAGAGAGACACACAGGCAGAGACACACAGACAGACAGAGACACATAGGCAGAGACACACAGGCAGAGACAGACAGACAGACAGCCAGAGACACACAAACAGAGACAGACAGATGCACAGAGACACAGACAGAGACTCATAGGCACACCGACCGAGACACACAGACAGAGACCTAGAGACCCAGAGATCACAGACAGAGACACACAGACACACAGGCAGAGACACAAGACAGAGCCCCACAGACAGAGAAACTCAGACACACAGGCACACAGACAGAGACAGACAGACATACAGACACAGACAGATAGAGACAAACAGACAGAGACACACAGACAAACAGACAGAGACACACAGACACACATACAGAGACACAGAGACAGACACCCATACAGAGACACAGAGACAGAGACACAGAGACAGAGACACAGAGACAGAGCCCCACAGACAGAGAAACTCAGACACACAAGCACACAGACAGAGACAGACAGACACACAGACACAGACAGATAGAGACACACAGACAGAGACACACAGACAGAGACACACAGACACACATACAGAGACACAGAGACAGAGACCCATACAGAGACACAGAGACAGAGACACACAGACAGAGACACAGAGACAGAGACACACAGATAGAAAGAGTCACAGAGACAGACAGAGACACAGAGACACACAGACAGAGACACACAGACACACATACAGAGACACAGAGACAGAGACCCATACAGAGACACAGAGACAGAGACACACAGACAGAGACACAGAGACAGAGACACACAGATAGAAAGAGTCACAGAGACAGACAGAGACACAGAGACACACAGACAGAGACAGACACAGAGACACACAGACACAGGCAGAAACACACAGGCAGAGACACAAAGACACACATACAGAGACACAGAGACAGAGACCCATACAGAGACACAGAGACAGAGACACACAGACAGAGACACAGAGACAGAGACAGACAGATAGAAAGAGTCACAGAGACAGACAGAGACACAGAGACACACAGACAGAGACACACAGACACACATACAGAGACACAGAGACAGAGACCCATACAGAGACACAGAGACAGAGACACACAGACAGAGACACAGAGACAGAGACACACAGATAGAAAGAGTCACAGAGACAGACAGAGACACAGAGACACACAGACAGAGACAGACACAGAGACACACAGACACAGGCAGAAACACACAGGCAGAGACACAAAGACACAGCCACACAGCCTCACAGGCACAGACACACATACAGAGACACACAGGCAGAACCACACAGACAGAGACACACAGACAGAGAGATAGAGAAACACAGACAGAGACACACAGACACACAGACAGAGACCCAGAGACCCAGAGACACACAGACCCAGAGACACACAGACCCAGAGACACACAGACAGAGACACACAGACACACAGACAGAGACAGATACACAGACAGACAGACGTGTGTATGCCGGGTCTGGTGGCTCAGTGGACTAATGTGTCTGCTGCAGGGGCCTGCGTTCAACCTCTTGGTCACAGTTTTTTTTTGCTCTAGACCCGCCCCTCCTCCACTGACCACGCCCCCACCGGTGCGGCCCTCAGCCACAAACCACACTGTAAATTTGGCCCCTGAGAGAAAGTTTGTGAGTACCCATGTTGTAGGAGAAGGGAAATCCTTTAAAGAGAGTCATTTCCTCTCTGGATTTTCCTTCTCTTTTCGAAACTCAGGAGCAGCAACATTGTTGTGGTGTCACCAGGGTTTTAAGTGGAAGCTCTTTCAATATTATATACAAGCCATAGTTGCTGCTTATTTATCTTATTCAACTAACAACCATTGACACACCCAATAGTCCTGACTTGTTGTAGGTGTGATGTTACTTGTTGTATTATATATCTGGATGCAATGATGCAATGATAGAAACAAAAAATTACAAGTCGGGCAGCACACTATGCTAAACACAGATTTTTAGCTTACGTGTTTTTAAGGCACGCCCTTAATTAAATTGGCCCTGCCCCTTTGAGAGACCCTCAAGTTTTTTGAACCCACTTAAATCCCTGCCCCTAATTATGAATCCCTTATTAATCCTGATGGGGACAGTATGGGAATTTACCGGTTTCATCTTAATTACAAGACCTGCAGGACCACCCCTGGTCCTGAGTTTTTCATCCTGACATGTCACCAGCTGAACGTAGGCGAAATGTACAGCAAAACTCAGTCCTAAAATAAAAGCATGCGGGCATGGGTGTGGGAAGAGGAAGCAATTCTTTATTTACAGACTAATTTAGTAATTACATGCTTCAGCATAGCTCCTTAAGTAAAAGAGCAGTACCATAAAGCGTTACTGTACAACATCATAAAACTATATCACTGTGCCTCAGTCTCAAATCGTAGCTGCACTGCAAACAATTCACTTGGAATGTGTCTGTTTCTAAAATCCCCTTAGAGCTTAACTAGAGCACAATTACTACTCAACAAACCCATTACTTTAGCTCACCTGATCCCTCCCGCAGGAAGAGCTTTTTCAGCAAACTGAATAAACGTTAGGAGAATGATACAGTTGTAGGTGTATGGGGATTTCTGCACTAAGAAGAGCCAGCTTACGTCATGTGCCACATTATCCTAACCAGATGGCACAAATCACTTTAAGGTCCAACCAAGCTTAGGCAAGCTTATGGTCCTCCTCAGAGTGTCTTGAACATTTTTATAGGGGTATTACAAAATTAATACTGTGCTTCACTACTGAAAGAGCTACGCATTTGGTACTTTACGTACGTCAATACATGACACACGTAGTCATGGTTTGTGGTTTAGGGCGTAGTTCATTAATTGTTGCAACAAGGCTCAAAACCATCCCTTGGAAGGAAAAAAAAACACTCTGCCACAGGATGGTATATAAATTCTACAGCCTCTGTTCTTTAAGAAATGCACATATGATCTTTAGGCTTTCAAGACAATCAGACGTAATTCTATGGTATGTTATGTTATTATTTTCTAGGTTATATTCTGTTTTGTTATGTTATGTTACATTCATCTGTTTTAGTACTCCTATTCAGTGGTGTGCTATGCTATGTTAGATTATGCACTGTTCTGAATTTTTTATACAGCACAGCATTCACCACTGAACTTACTAATTGTGGTTTTGTTTGTGGGCGGTGCCTGGTAAGTGGTATTCAAGTTAGTGACATTCGGAAGGAACTAAGTCAGTGTGGTGGGATAGTATGTCTCTCATGAGTAGTCCCGCTGGGTTCTGCATTGAAGGCTCTTACAACCTTCACTGAATCCGTATGTGTTATTGATTACTTTAATGGTAGTCCCTTGAGGGTCCACTGTGAGTCTTTGTGACCTTTCACTGAGCTTGTCACTGTGTGTGTGTGAGTGTGTGTGGGTGCGCGCACTTGTGTGTGCTTGTGAATTGCGTGTGTGTGTGTGTGTTTACTTGTGTGTTGTGTGTGCATGAGTGAGTGTGTCTGTGTGTGTGTGTGTAGGAGGCTGAAAGGTATGTGCATTTTGGGTGCTAATGTAACTTGTGGTAGATGCAGTAGTGGGTGCTCAAGGCCTACAGTAGGAATGTTCTTACATTCAGGGCAAGTCAAAATATTCATTAGAAATGTATCTCGTAGCTGATACAAACAAGAAGTGCGGAAAACAGTTTGACATTAACCCATTCCGTGCTCGCGTCGACCAATGACCGACGCGAGCACTATGTTCTGGGTGCTGCGCACGACCGTTGGCTGACGCAGCCCCGCCCTCTCCGTGGAACACCCGCACATTCCACCGCCGTAAACGGGTTAATTAAATCCAGCCAAATGAAGTTCTAGTTTTTAAGGTAGACTGCTTTCTACAATATAGTGCAACATTCACAAAAAATCTCCACTTTCACATGCTAACAAGTTAGCACAGTGCTGCACTGGATACGAGCTGTCTCACACAACCATTAAAAGCCCTGCATTCAATGTTCCCTCACTAAGATCTCTCAGATGGAATTCCTTATGTTTCACATGCTTCTGCAAGATTTAGAGTGGGGATACAAAATCACATCTGAATAATACATTAGAACCTGAACTCACATGAACCCGCTTATACCATCTAGTTTGCATGTGTAGAATGTTGTGCCATGTTGCCACTAGAGGAGGTCCTCCTGTTCCACGTTAAATGGACCGACTCAGGGAATGGTCGACATGCAATATCTGCTTCGAGGGCACCTAAGTTGATGACTGGACAGACTTGGAGGAACATCCAGGTCAGTTAAAGGGGTAAAGTTTAATCCAGGGCTTAACCTAACCATAGGGTTCTTCTCTTGTGGTCTTTAGCACCATTTTGTAGGCAGGTACAGGGTCTGTCCATCTAATACTAGGCCTACACAAGGACTAAACTCTGTCTGATACAAAATAGGTATCTCACTAAAAAATCTTCATGTCAAGTCAGTTGCTTTGCTAGACATCTCAGAACATTCTTGTTCAAACAAACTGTAGTAGACACACTAATCTGACTTGCCAATCATTCTTTCATACTAGGCATGTGGAAGCCAGGCCAAACCAATAGACTTCCTTTCCAAGTGGAAATCAGCTGTTTTCTGCCGCTACAAGGATTTGTGCAGCTCTGCAGCCAGAGGGCTATCTAGGAGCAGACACCAGAATCACATTTTGCTGATAACACTGCCTTACATATCAGTGACCTGATCATTGTACCCATCATCTCATTTTGTCAGTAGTGAAGCATGACTGGACCATAAACCAAAATCAGCCTTGGTAAAAATGTTCAAGACAGCCCCACATTGCAGTGGCTGTGACTAGAATGGGTTCATTTGGTCATGACAGCCCACCCTGCTGTGAAGGCAGCACAATAGCTTTCAACCTATAGGGGAAATGAAATAATGGCAAAACTGCCAATTTGACGACTTAGAGATGAACCCTAGACACATAGTACGTGTTGGACTTGGCCCTTTTTGCACGGTCATCCCTGAACTTTTTGCCTTCCTCCTGGTAATTTTTCTGACCTGGTGTTGGTGGTTTTAGGACTCTGGGCACTTTATTACTGCTGTCCAGTGGTAAAGTGCATGTGCTCTCTATGGTCAACATGATAAGATTGCTCTACACCTGTTTGATGTATTTAATTTACCTATCCGTCCCTTGTAAAGTGGTATCTGATATACCCAGAACTGGTAAATTAAATGCTACTGGTGGTCTTGCAGAGTCGCTTGCGCCACCCGCCTAAGCAGCCTTTCAAACCTGTCTCAGGTCTCTGCAATTGCAGGGTCTGTGTGTGCAGTTTACTGCCGCTGTGATGTGGGACATAAAGTGAGTGCCACGTCTTTGACTCCCCTTTTTCTACATATCAGTCACCCCTAAGGTAGGCCCTAGCTAGCCCTATGGGTAGGGTGCAATGTAGGTAAGGGGTAGGACATGTGCCTTAACTGTGTGTCATGTCTTGGTAGGGGACAAACAGCCATTTTGGTTTCTCACTACTGTGAGGCTGCCCTCTCATAGGAATGCATTGGGCATTCCCTGATATGTGTTTCAGTGGTAATTCCTGACATGAGAGGAGTAGCGTGGTCAAGTTTGGTATGTTTGGAATAGTGGTAACAAATGCTGCGTAATGGTGTTTGCAAATGTATTATCACTATTTTCGAAATGCCACTTTTAGAAGTGGGTATTTCTGGGTCCTATGTGTCTTTGTGCCTGTCTGATGTGTATTGCATGTCTGGCTCTGGATGACAGGGGCTGGGGAGCTCTCTGGGGAGCTCTCTTCCAGGAGTGCTGCTGTGCCCCTGGTCTGGGAAGACGTGGGTGCTTTGTCCTGCAATCAGCACATTGTGAGTGCTCTGCTACCTCCTTATGAGCAGAGTGTGGTGAGCGCTGTGCACCTAATCGCAAAGTGGGCAGATCACTACTTTTTTCCCAACAACGTGGGATGTGCTTGCCAAGGTGCCCCATCGCGGCACAGCACCGGTGAAAGGTTCTCCATGGTACTGCTTTCTTAGCGGGAGAGAGCCAGCAGCATTGAGGATGGCCCGAGCCCGTGAGCAGAGGAGGGCCAAGCACCAACAGGAGACGACCACCCAGCAGGAGTAGACGGCACGAGCCCCTTTGTTGCCCTGGTAACTGGGAAACCACAGCTGCAGTCTCAGCCGGAAGTCAGGCGGAGGTTGCCTGGTTGCTGGTGGGGCCTTAATTCAGGAAGCAGAAAGGAGCCAAGTCGACAGAGACTTCGCTCCGTATGCAGACGGCCCTTCAGAGGCCGAAGTCAGGCAGGGGAAGCCTGTTTGTGGGTGGGGCCGCTGCCACCTTCCAGAGGAGAAGCAGAGCCATAGTGCACCCACCATGGAGAGACGGCAGCCGCAATCCTCACCAGAAACCTGGTCAGTGTAGGGCACAGGCAGGATCGAACTGCCACATCCTCTACGTTAGTGCTGTACCGCACTCACTGGCAACGGAATTTAAGGGGCCATTCAGCTTGCAGGGACCAAGAGACGTCTCCTCACTGGTGCGACAGAGCGTGGCCGTTGCCCCCCTTGCTACAAACGTACCTCTGGGGGCACATGAGAAGTCGGAGAGCAGGACGGGGTGCCAACCCTCAATGGAGGTCCTGTACCCGCAGTTACCACGCAGCAT
This sequence comes from Lissotriton helveticus, assembly GCF_964261635.1. Lineage (NCBI taxonomy): Eukaryota > Metazoa > Chordata > Amphibia > Caudata > Salamandridae > Lissotriton > Lissotriton helveticus. The sequence continues at coordinate 1,065,197,866 of NC_136069.1, read as the reverse complement.
GTAGGAGAAGCACAGAAGCGTTGTGGTAACAAGTGTCATGATCATGGGCCGTATGATGTGCTATTGTGCCAGTAGTTACTTGTTAAACAAACTGCAATGCTAGGCCTACTATTAGTGGGGTGCTCATGATATGTGCCTTATAGGGGTATTTACTTTAGTGGCCCCGGGTATATATGTGATGGCGGCCTAAAATATGCCCACATATTACAAAGGGATGACCTCACCACGGGTTGGTGATGTGTGCTATCTAGGAATATGTATGCTAATGATTTATGTTTCATACAGTGCAGTTGAGGCCTAAGATGGGCCTGATATGTATTTATGGTGGGTATAGGTAATTCTGTGTAGGTATAATGTACTATGCTGAGAATCCACGTGTGCAGTGATGATGATATGGTACACTGCTGCCGATGAGGTTTAGGCCTAATGTGGGCCTGATGTGATTATGATATATGCATAATAGGCTATTCTATGTAATGCTATGATATTCATGCCTCATGCTTGGTACTAAGTGAGCCCTTACCAGTAGTAACTGGTTGTTTTCACTACCTGTGAGTTTTAATATGATGTCAGTGGCTTGATTGGCCCTGTAGTGTATATAATCCCTGTAAAGTCACACTAAGTTTCAGGTGGCACAACGTACATATGTGATTGCGTTCTAATGTGTTTTATGAGTAATACAAAAGCTATTTTTGATATAACATTGTGTGGAGTTTCTTTTGTGGTGTGCCAAGTGTGTCGCTGCTGTGTGTGTGTGTTGCGCAAACGCTTTACACATTGCCTCTGGGATAAGCCTGACTGCTCGTGCCAAGCTACCAAGGGGATGAGCAGGGGTTATCTTCAGCGTGTAACTCCCTTGCCCTGACTAGAGTGGTGGTTTCTCCCTGGCTTAGGCGCAAGCCTTAGCCAACCAGAAATCCCATTCTAACAGTACACTTGTTCAAAGTCAACTGCACCAGCTGCATACCAGAATTAATCCCACTGCACCTTCAGCATCGGAATGCTTCTAAAAAGAAGTGTTTGCCATCTTCTCTTAAGAAACCTTTTGGAATCCTAACATGACTTTTCACTTGCGCAGAAATGTTAAAGTTTCAAGTTCCACATCCATTAGGCATGGGTCTAATGGTTGTGAGCATGTTTCGTGCATCATAGCTCTGTTTCATTCAGTTTTACCTGCTATATTTGAATTTAATTTGAATGCACAGTGAGTCATAGTTCACCAGCTACAGAAATAACCTTAAAGTACCCTTGCTTAAATGTACGCGTTATTATTGGTGCTTAGCAATGTTTCTAAATTATTTTTCAACTGACAATAAACCACTTTTTTTATCTTGTCTTCAGAGAACAATCACGAATTTCTAATTGGTACAAATCAGCGCATTTGTCCTCGTTCCTCCATACACAGGCGGCATTTTTGGCGGCATTTTTGGCAACGTGTTATTGGTGCTTTTTCCAGAAACTTCTAAGTGTAGAACTCTGATATGTAAACGTGAGAACAGGGTTTTTGTGCTTGTTCTGAATTATGTGTCCAATGGAGAATAACTGGTAATAAAGATGTTGAAATAGTCTGTCTTATATAGCAATCCCCTGGGACAAAGAAGACGAGAATCAGAAGTGCTTGTCGGACTGAAAGACAAAGAGAAAAAAAAGGAAACTAATTAGTGGCAAAGGTTTGAGGAAATTCTTTCACTGTCTGCTTTACACTTGAATTATCCTATTTTATATTCATATAATACTCACTCCATGAACCACCATAATGAAATATAAATGTCCTTCCCGGAGACTTTGCCTACACCTCCTATGGCCCCAAAGATTTACGAGAGAGAATTTGTATAAGGGATTTGGGCTTTTGGATGTTTTATTCCATAAAAAAAGGAAAGAGAAATGAGGGAAATAGTTTTTAAAAAGCAATAGTTTGTGAAGGATTAGTTATGACTTAGGGGCCCGATGTAGGTAAATCTAATTTACCACTTCTAAAATACCGAATCATACCGATTCGGTATTTAAGAAGTGGTAAATTAGAGGGGGGGAAATGTAGGTAATTCTGATTCGGTAAATACCGAATCTGTAAGATTCGGTATTTACCGATTCTGTAAATACCAAATCGGTATCCCCCATTGACTCCTATGGGCCTTGAAGCCCATAGGAATCAATGTGGAATACCGAATCGGTATTTACCGATTCGGTAATTACCTATTCTTGCAAGGGTGCAGGGGGTGTCACTTTGACACCCTCTACTACCCCAATTACAGGCTTGAGTGCCATGTGGCACACATACATGCCCTAAGGGCATGTCTGTGTGTCACATGGCACAGGTGTGCATGCACAGATGTGCATGCACACCTGGATTCGGTATTTTACCACCCAATTGGATTGGGTGGTAAAATACCGACTCTTGAAGGCCTGTGGCACTCTTCAGAGTGCCACCTACATCTCTATTTACCGATTCTGTACATTTACCGATTCGGTATTTTACCGAATCGGTAAATGTACAGAATCGGTAAAATTACCGAATCTGTACTAATGTGGCCCCCTACATAAGAAAACCGTAATACCGGTCGGAAACGGCCGAATTCGGCAGTTTCCGACCGGTATTAGGGCTCCTACATCGGGCCCTTAGTAATGTTCAGTGCGTGGTCTGCCGAAAATAAACGCACAGGCAATCATGATTGTGCGACTGCGAAGAATAGCAAATTTGCATCATCTTTTCAAATCGTGCAAATTATATTGCAGAGGTCAAAATAAACAAGCATTGGCATAGCCAATAGGTCTCGCCTTTGGGACCTTATAAGTGTTTAGCCATGCAAGACTTGATGTTGTTGCACTAAGGATATTGTGCTGGATAACTAAACACTTATAAGGTCCCAAAGGCGATACCTGAACTTTACTGTTCTGGGCACCCCAAGCAGAAAGAAGTTAAAACCATTTGTTTGAAGCTAATGGATATCATATACAAGTGAGCGAACATAGACGGTCCAAAGCTGTAGTATCCTCAGGTATCCATACTCAAGGCTAGCGGTGCCCACACTGCTCCGAGCGCTAAGCACTTCAATGATTAACTTGGGTGCTACTACAACCCCATACTTTGGAGGTTGCGTATCCTCAATCAGCAGCCATGGCTATGAGAAACCATGGAATGATGTAGGCCCCTTTTTAAGAAGAAATATCCAACTCCTGTACCTGTTCTCCGCCATCTCTTCCAGAGCCCTATGCTTACATCACACAACTGGATCATCGAGGCTTGTCCAAGTGTAAACAATCAGATTACCAACTTTTAATTTTTTTTTTTAATCAGGTGCATTTTGGAAAAATAGGTCACTTTTATTTCGCAATCGATTTAAATCATTATCAGAGCCTTGGCTGATCTGTTGTAAAATTCACAATAATTTGACATGTGTACAATGTAATTTTAATTACCGGAACAGGATTTAAAATTACAGCACATTTAAGTAGGGAAAGCTTAAAGAGCAAGTAGGCCAACGAATGGTCACTGGAATATAGACCCAATAAACACACTCTGAATCACCAGTAGCCGCTCAGAGGGCAAACTCTAATTCTCTGGTGCTGAACACCAACTGATGGAGTAGATGTAGTCGCAGATAAGAGCCCGTCTTCAATAACAGGATCTCCCCTGCATGACTAACGGTGCTGACCTCAGCTCACCAGGAAGTGACTAAAGCCTATGGGGGAGGAAAGCCAAGAAATGACAAAAAAAGTCCAACTCTTCGTAACACCAGTCCAGGCCGGATGCACACCGCATCTGTGCCCCATGCTTCGTGCTTGCTAACATCAATGGTACAGAGAACAGGCATGCTAATGCGTGACCCAGCCACACCAGAGGTAAAGGATTTTAAAGTGCACATACAAGAAAACTTCACGCAAGACAATTCTTTCCTTAGAAGAAAACATAAGTGGGGTGGGGTGACAAATTAGTACCTGGCTAAGAAACCTTTTTCCTGTCCACTCACACCTAAATACTTAACTGCTGAACAGGGGGAGGGCTAAAAGTCGGCAGTTCAGTGCATCTATTCTCAAGCAAATGCTGTAGACTTCCTTCCTCACTGTCAATAGGGAGGAGGAAATGTTACCTCTTCAGAATCGGGGGGCGCGTGATAGATTTGATCAAACGCCCTGTGCTAGCAACACACAGATTTACATTCTTAATCAAACCGAGGCCACTATTATACAAAGGTACGGACTCACACTATTTATTTTATTTACATTTGCTAGGTACCGTACGACAGAACAACTTTTCAGCAAGTTCACTACTATATGCATGCCCGTGAATATCGCTGGTGCTGCTCACTCAAGGAATTGTGCCCGGAGTGTTCATACTTGGAGCAGTCAAGCGGCTGCTGGGAAAATAAACAAAGATCTGGTGTGTGCTCTCGCTGGACTGACAGGCAGTCGCCAGAACCAAAGTCTGTTTGTGATTTTCTCAAAGCGGAACTGCTGGTGCTTCAAGGGCCCACGTCTTAGAGTACGGTATGGTATGGTATGGTATGTATTTAGCACTTAATGTCCCTGGTGAGGCACTAAATGTGGATTGGGTAGCAAGCTACTACGTAGGAGCCCGGAGTCCTTGCCACAGACTAGGTAGCGTTAGGGTGGCATAAAACAGTCCAGCTCAGAAATGTGGCAAATTACACCCTGAGGGCAATCGCCAACCGCGAATCTTGCACAACTTACAATCGGAGGCGCCACAAGTGACTGCACAGGCGGGGTAGGAGTAAGTCAGCAGGAAATTGGGAGAGGAGGAGGCAGCAGAGGGAGGGGAGGGAGGAGGGGGCCTGCGCCTGTTTCCCTTGCGGGAGCGAGCTTTAAACCATCTGTTTGCAAGTTAATTACAAATAGATGTTTTAAAAGCTCGCTCCCGCAAGGGAATCGACAAACGTGCACGCGTTGCCGTTCAAAGCAATGTAATGTGTGCACGTTTTTGGCTGCAAAACTGAATCGATGGCTAAAGGTCTTTTCCTATGCAGCACATGCGCACTGCGTAGGTGAGACCTAAAAAAGGAATGGCTGCAAAATAATTTTTTTTAATTACAGAAATATAAGCGAACATAATTGGTCTGGCTGACCACGAATCTCCCAAATCTACTTAGGCGAATGTCACATATGGAAAACTAACAATGAGGAGTCGTCATACAGAGACCATGGAAAGGTTTCTTGGGTGAGAATGGCCATGTTTTCATGACCACACCCCACCTCTCTCTCTGAATCTGAATACTAAAGTCCAAAAAACAAATATCACTCCCTCAATCACAATCACACGAATAGCACACATGCACATAAAATCAAGTTGCAAAACATCAAAATATTAATACCAGCAGCATGTTTGAGTCCACCTACACATAATCTAACTTCCTCTGTTCGATTAGCAACAAACTCTCAGGCACAACATTGTTAAATAAAATATTTAATTGAAAGGAAAAGATAAAAGAACAGAACCAACCAATGCAACCACAACAGAAGAAGTAAAAACGTTCTATGCTCTGCTCACATACACACCAAGGAGAAACTATCCCCAGAAGTCACAGAGTGATCTCAAAACACAAAGTAACCGTGTTTTTCTGACAACCTGAGAGGAGCTGCACCAGTTACAAAGGCAACTGCAACTGATGTCAATTATCTTAGGCCAAATCAAGAGGAAAAATAAAGCACTTTCATGATGGAGATTAAAACAATGAAAACCACTTAAACACTTCAGAATCTGGGAATCTAAGGATATCACCCAAGCAAATCCCTCACAAATAGCATACTCCACATGATCAAACATATAAAAGCAAAATGGGACATACCAGTTAAGGCAAAATGATTATGCTCATACAGATGTTATGTCAGCGGTGTTCTCCAAAGGATTCATAGGAGAGACAGGAGCAATTTCACTACCATTCATTCACATGGCAATCTGCTAATTTGCAGATCCATTTAACTTTTACATGGTGTGCTCTTTTATTTTTCCTTAAATGCTATAAAAATTAACAAGCCAGAGGAGACATCTAAAAAATAAATGGCTTCCCCCTCTCTGTACGTACCACTGATTGAACACACCTTGTCTTCTAGAAAGACCAGTGTTGTAGTATGAAGTCCACAGGAGACCAGGTAGTGGTTCCAGATAGCAACTTTATTCAAGTTGTCGTTACAGAGGTGATACGTTTAGTAGCCAAAATGGTAAGTAGGCCAGTAGGTAAGTTGGTATGAAGGCCCCACCAGGAGCAGCTTCCTTCTGCTCAGCCTGGAGTCAACTGACATGAGTCACCTCACATTCTGTGACATCATACAACATTCCAAATATCCTCAGGCTGAACGAATAGGGAAGACCAGGTGGAAAGGAGGAAGTCAAGAAAAGACCTTACAACAACCAGCCGGTGTGTCTACTATGATCACAATGAGTACAGAAGCCTCAACCTACAGATCATAGGTGATGTTATCTTCACAGCCTGCGCCAAACACTTATTCAGATCATAGCATGATCCTGCCATCTTGAACACTCATTCATGGCCAGGTGTATAAGAACAGACAAATACAGATACTGTGTCCGACTAGGTAAGTGTTAAACCTACATGAAATCACAGGCATAGCACACTGTGTTACCTGAGCACATTCTTGACCTTTGCCATCCTCCAAAAATTGACACTTAGGGGGATATGTACAAGGAAGTGGAGGAGAGAGGCGTTACATTGAATGGTTTTCAAATACCATATTAATTGGAATGCCTATTTTAAAATGTATACCATACTTAAACTTCCCTAAAACTATGTGCTTTACTAAGATCCTCTGATCTCTATCTCACCACCTCTCGAATATGGCCACCTTATTGAGCACTAAATACTTGTCTTTCTCCCCTGAGGCGGAAAGCCGGGGGCACCTCTATCTATTCCTCTCATTTTTGGCAGAAATAACGTGAGTGGTTTTAAAAACTGTATATATTTTAAGGGAGCTTTTTAATTGTGTTATTGTGTTTACTTGTTGTTCCTGACGAGACTACTTTGTTCAGGTTCCTGTCATTCGGCTCTCTCCCCCGGCGCAGCCGATTGCAGCGCTGACGCCGGCTGGCAGAAAGCTAAGCCGCCATCTTGGGGGGAGGCAGGGTAGCGCTCCAGATCTTGGACGCCTCACGCCCTCCTCCAAAATGGAAATAAAAAAGGGGATCACCCGTCCGCGCAGCGGGCGCGCCTAAGGCAAGCCCGTCTGCGCCCGTCCGCGCCTGGCCCGCGCCTAGCGCCGGTCCCCCTGCTTCTCCACCTATGAAAATTACCTGGACGAAGTCCCAGCTCCTGCAATTGAGACAAGTTATCTGCCCCCCAGGTATGCGCTGCTGCCCCCACAGTCTAGAGAATCTCCCCTACAACTGTCCGTCTTGTGAATTTACTATTAACTCCTTGCGGAATCATCATACCTCTTTAGGGAAGATTGCTAAGCCCCAGATTCCCCAGAGGTTGTTAAAAGCGGCGTTAGTTAACTGTCGCTCTCTGCCTCGCCATACTAATGAGATTTGGCTATCTCTTGATACGCAGAATTGGGACATCGTATTTCTTACAGAAACATGGATCAAAGATACCTCCAAACCTGATATTTACTTACGATACAGAAAAGGGGGTGGTGATGAACAGAGTGTCTGAATTAAGCAGACCACTCTTACCCAGTCCAAAGATCAGGGCTTGATCCATCACCGTTATTTATCTCACTGCCCCATCCCAGCTCAGAACCTGGCTATATGCAAATTAGTCTGTCCCTGGCCCAGTGCATCATGGGAACAGGGCAGACCAAACTACCAAGCCAATTCTTCACCAGAAAGGAGACAAGCTACCGGGGACCGGTTTCTGGCATTTCAGCCTCTTCGGCCCGGCTTGCTTGAATCCTGATGGAGCAGTGAGAAAGGGACTCATGTCTGAGTATACCCTGCCACACCTATAGTGGCCAAAAACGATACAGAAAAGGGGGTGGTGATGAACAGAGTGTCTGAATTAAGCAGACCACTCTTACCCAGTCCAAAGATCAGGGCTTGATCCATCACCGTTATTTATCTCACTGCCCCATCCCAGCTCAGAACCTGGCTATATGCAAATTAGTCTGTCCCTGGCCCAGTGCATCATGGGAACAGGGCAGACCAAACTACCAAGCCAATTCTTCACCAGAAAGGAGACAAGCTACCGGGGACCGGTTTCTGGCATTTCAGCCTCTTCGGCCCGGCTTGCTTGAATCCTGATGGAGCAGTGAGAAAGGTCTGGTCTGCCCTGTTCCCATGATGCACTGGGCCAGGGACAGACTAATTTGCATACAGCCAGGTTCTGAAACTGGGATGGTGCAATGAGCTAATCTGGTCTGCCCTGTTCCCATGATGCACTGGGCCAGGGACAGACTAATTTGCATACAGCCAGGTTCTGAAACTGGGATGGTGCAATGAGCTAACAGAAACCGGTCCCCGGAAGCTTGTTTCCTTCCCAGTGTAAGAATTGGCTTTTGTAGTCTGGTCTGCCCTGTTCCCATGATGCACTGGGCCAGGGACAGACTAATTTGCATACAGCCAGGTTCTGAAACTGGGATGGTGCAATGAGCTAACAGAAACCGGTCCCCGGAAGCTTGTTTCCTTCCCAGTGTAAGAATTGGCTTTTGTAGTCTGGTCTGCCCTGTTCCCATGATGCACTGGGCTAGGGACAGACTAATTTGCATACAGGCAGGTTCTGAAACTGGGATGGTGCAATGAGCTAAAAAACGGTGTTGGATCTAGCCCTGATCTCTTGACTGGGTGAGAGTACTCTGCTTAATTCAGAGACTCTGTCCATCACCACCCCTTGTTGTAAATAATTTTGTCCACCCTAAGCGTGGAAGGGTATACTCAGATGTGAGTCCCTTGCTCATTGCACCATCAGGATTCAAGCAAGCCGGGCCGAAGACGCCTGAAATGGCAGAAACCGGTCCCCGGAAGCTTGTTTCCTTCCCAGTGTAAGAATTGGCTTTTGTAGTCTGGTCTGCCCTGTTCCCATGATGCACTGGGCCAGGGACAGACTAATTTGCATACAGCCAGGTTCTGAAACTGGGATGGTGCAATGAGCTAAAAAACGGTGTTGGATCTAGCCCTGATCTCTTGACTGGGTGAGAGTACTCTGCTTAATTCAGAGACTCTGTCCATCACCACCCCTTGTTGTAAATAATTTTGTCCACCCTAAGCGTGGAAGGGTATACTCAGATGTGAGTCCCTTGCTCATTGAACCATCAGGATTCAAGCAAGCCGGGCCGAAGACGCCTGAAATGGCAGAAACCGGTCCCCGGAAGCTTGTTTCCTTCCCAGTGTAAGAATTGGCTTTTGTAGTCTGGTCTGCCCTGTTCCCATGATGCACTGGGCCAGGGACAGACTAATTTGCATACAGCCAGGTTCTGAAACTGGGATGGTGCAATGAGCTAAAAAACGGTGTTGGATCTAGCCCTGATCTCTTAACTGGGTGAGAGTACTCTGCTTAATTCAGAGACTCTGTCCATCACCACCCCTTGTTGTAAATAATTTTGTCCACCCTAAGCGTGGAAGGGTATACTCAGATGTGAGTCCCTTGCTCATTGCACCATCAGGATTCAAGCAAGCCGGGCCGAAGACGCCTGAAATGGCAGAAACCGGTCCTCGGAAGCTTGTTTCCTTCCCAGTGGAAGAATTGGCTTTTGTAGTCTGGTCTGCCCTGTTCCCATGATGCACTGGGCCAGGGACAGACTAATTTGCATACAGCCAGGTTCTGAAACTGGGATGGTGCAATGAGCTAAAAAACGGTGTTGGATCTAGCCCTGATCTCTTGACTGGGTGAGAGTACTCTGCTTAATTCAGAGACTCTGTCCATCACCACCCCTTGTTGTAAATGATATTTACTTAGCCACGCCCCCGGCTATCGATTGACTAGTATCAATCGTGAAAATGACAAAACCGGAGGGGGCCTTGTCATTATTTTAAAATCACATTTTAACTTAACAGTCAAGAGACTTACGAACCTAGGGCTTATCGAAGCCATGTACTTCACAATTTCAGATTCTACTAGGATTATTTTAGCAGGTACCTTAGTATATAACCCACCTACTGCGTCCCCTTCCTCACTTACCACCCTGCTGCATATAATAGCTGATCTCTCCTTAAAACACACTTACTTTACTGTGTTAGGAGATTTCAACTTACATGTAGACAATCCTTCCTGCACACAAGCTTCATTTTTGATTGATTCTATGCTTGGATTAACTTTGCCCCAATTAATTAAGGGCCCCACACACTTAGCAGGTCATACTCTTGACCTAATTTTCACCAACCATCCCGGTATTACCTCCCTTCCGGCAGTACCTCTCACTTGGTCTGACCATTTTCTCCTTCCCTTTGAAATTACCATGCCCACTGCTCCTCCCTCTTTTTCTCGGAATAGAGAGAATGGACGAAAATGGTTTAAATTCACTTGTGATACAATTGACCCCTGTTTTTCATATCAGTTCGACCCTTTCACAGATCTCAATGAGGAAGTAGTTAGATACAATACCGCTATCACTGACGCTCTTGATGTTATTGCCCCTCTCGCCCCAATTGCGTCTGCTAGATCTCGACCATCTGCTCCTTGGTTCTCTCCTTCTTTGCGGGAGGAAAAGAGCCGATGTAAGCAGCTTGAGCGCGTTTGGCGGCGGACCTATGATGTTGAGTCCAAAACTGTTTACAAAGCTGCTTTGAATAAATTCCAAAAACTAAAACGAGCTACGATGAGAGGATACTTCGCACAGCTTATTAAGGAAGCTGAGAATTCCACCAAAACCCTATTCAAGATAGTGAAGGATTTTGTCCATCCTCCTGTTATGAAGACCCGGAGCGCCCCTAGTCAGGCCCTATGTAACGGGCTCTCTGATTTTTTTCAGGACAAAATTTTGAAGTTATCCTCCTTATTTGATCCCACCTTGTCCCCTCTACCGACTGTTGAGTCGGACTTTCAGCAATCCCACTGAACTTCTTTGTAGAGCTTACTTCAGAGACCGCCACTGAACTACTTGTCCAAGTTAGCTCAGGATCACCGTTGGATCCAGTCCCCGCCAAGTTGATGGGCAATCTTGCACCGGTTCTCAATACTTCCCTTCTCTCCCTCTGGAACACCTCTTTAAATCGGGGTCAATTCCCTTCAGTATGGAAACAGGCCTTACTGGTGCCCATTTTAAAAAAAATGGATGCTGATCCTTTACAATTCAGCAGCTATCGCCCAATATCCCTTCTTCCCAAACCTGCTAAAATCCTGGAGAAGGTGGTGCAGAGGCAATTGGCCCACTATCTTGAAACGAACCACCTGCTGCATGACTCCCAGTCAGGTTTTAGAGCTGGTTTTAGTACAGAGACTGCTTTATTGGAGGTATCTGAGACAATACGTGAGTGTATGGACAGAGGTGAGGAGGCCATGTTGGTCCTCCTCGACCTGTCCACCGCTTTTGATACTGTGTCTCACGATATTCTACTAGACCGCCTACAGCAGCTGGGAATCGGAGGCACTGTACTTACCTGGATAAGATCGTTCCTTACGGGGCAGTCGCAGAGGGTACTCCTTCGGCCCTTCCAATCAGAGGATAAACCTCTTCTGTGTGGAGTGCCCCAGGGTTCGGCTTTGAGCCCTCTCCTATTCAATGTTTATCTAGGCCCGCTTGCTAGGGTGGTTGAAGCGTGGGGGGTCAGAGTGGTCTCCTATGCTGATGATACTCAGCTTGTGTTCTCCTTTAGAGACCACTCTGACTCCCATTTTTCTAACTTCCGCAATTGCCTTAGCAACATCTGTTCCTGGATGGCTTCTAACCATCTGGTTTTGAACACTGACAAAACGGAGGTTTTGTTTTTTAATCAAAAAACTACTCTTTCTGCGACCCACTGGTGGCCTACTATTTTGAATCCCCCCCCGATTCCTGTCCAGTCGGCCCGTAACCTGGGCTTGCAATTTGATAATGCCATGTCTCACAAGGCCCAGATCAATAAGGTTACCTCTGCCTGTTTTGGCAAACTCCGCATGATCAAGAAGATCCTTCCGTATCTTCCTTTGGACTCACGTAAAACCATTATCCATGCTCTGATTACGTCACACCTTGACTATTCAAATAGTCTATATGCCGGTGCCCCCTTGTACCTTATTGAAAGGTTACAAGTAGTTCAGAACGCAGCGGCTAGACTAATCGGAAATATTCCTCTCCGCCATTCTGTAGCAGCTTATCGGAAAGAACTGCACTGGCTTCCCATCTCTTGCCGTATAAAGTTCAAAGTTTTGATCCTTGCCTTCCGTGCCATTAATGACTTGGGCCCGGTTTATTTGAGAAAAAGACTCAAATTATCTTTATCATCCAGATCTTTGAGATCCAACAGCTTACGTCTTCTAGTGGTACCAAGATTTCGCCGCTCCAGGTGTGGGGGAAGAACGTTTGGAGTAGCTGCGGCCAAGCTCTGGAACACCCTCCCTTTAGATCTAAGGTTCTGTGAGTCGGAACAAGCATTCCGTCGTAAACTCAAGACTTGGCTGTTTACTACTGCTTAATATAGTTCTTCCAACGATCAGTAATCTATAGCGCCGGGACACCCCTTCTGGGGGTAGCCGTGCGCTCTACAAGCTTCTTAAATAATAATAATAATAATAATAAATCACCACAAAATTCACCCCACTCACATGACTCGTCACATGACTTTTTTCTTCAGTTTTTTCATCTGACCCCATAGCGGGACCGTAGTTTCCTGTAAACCTTGTCGGGATTGTATGCTGTGAAGAAGCTCCGTGCTATTCAGCGCTTCGTGCCACCGGCTAAGGCTTAATAACACACCCCTTGTACCACTCCACTGTCTCCACGATCTACTGATTTTGACAATCACCTGTTCCCTACAGGTCCACTGCAATCGCCGCTTCGGGCGTTTAACAGCGGACGCTGTTCACCACATTCCAGCCTAACCCTACAGGATTACAGTACGGTTCATACCCTTTCTCTGCATGCGACGCAGCCACTTAATTGGCCTCTAGCAATTACAGCTCACTTTCCATTTCAGGTCTACAGATATACTAGATCCTTTGCAGTCCTCAACTAAGCAGTGTAATTGCGGATGCGGTACACAACATTTCCAGCCACTCTCTACTGGAAACCGGTACACGGGACCTGCTTTCACTAAGCATGTTTATTTGCCTCCACTCAATACCCTGTAGTCTATTCACTACCGACAACCTTTCGCATATTTATTGGAGTATAGAACACAACTTTTCATCACTGTTATAAAAATATTCAGCGTGAGGATATCCTCAACTTCCGCTTAGGACTTCGTACAGTGTGCTTTCGGACACCCTATGCACTGCCTATGCACATCTTCTTCTGTGGCCGTGCATTGCTCTCATCTCTCTTTTTTGTATTTAGAGCACTTCTCAGTATGACACAAGCGGTAGTCATCTTAGCACGACGACCCGCACTGAATGATAGATATGCAGTAAACCCTTTTGCGGCTCACTTGCGTCTGCATGACTTTTTACGCAGTTTTTAAAGCTCATTCTAACTGTCTTCTATAATCCTTCCTTCTCTCATTATCTCTTTTCCAGGCATCTTTTCCTCAGGCATGTAAATACTATGTCCTGATGATGATCCCAATATTGTCTAAAAGGGATCGAAACGTAGTCGACCACATGTACTGCTTAAACACTTTCTCATTGTACATTAGTCATGTGTAACGGTGTCTCACCATATCTCTGCTTGCACTAATCAAAGGTATAACATGCAAGCAGGTCGCTTAGCCTGAGCTTTCCTGTTTGTTTTTCTGTTTTACATATATACTGTATGTACACCTAGTAGGACGCGGGCTTGTGTCCCATATTATTGTTTCGTATGTTTATTTTACAAATTAAAAGTATATCTGTTCGGCTGGACAGCTTCAAATATAGTGCAGATTCTGGTTCTATATTTATTTTTCAAACTCAATTGTCCTTGTTTGGGGACCACTGTGTTTAAAACTTTCTGAATGTGGCATTTTCAGAACTGTGATTAAAATCCAACTTTACCATTAAAGTGAGCTTTTAATTACAATTCTTTAGACACTATTCGTGACTTGTCTATGTGCTCCTAATTGGAAGTTAAATGTAATCAGGTAACTCATATGTTATCCTATGGGGGTGGTAGGACTTTCAGTAATGAAAAACAACTTTAGGAGTTTTTCAATACCAGGATATGTAAAACGTAAAAAGTACATGTCCTACTTTTTAAATATATTGCACCCTGCTCTCTGGGCTGTTCAGGTTCTAACCTAGGGGGGACATCTGTGGAATGAAAAGGAAAACTTGGGCCGGGCAAACAGAGTTATTTTTAACCCTGGGTGTAGGACTACGCTACACTCACGGAGTGTGCGTTGTTTGTGCAACTACGCTCTACGTGAATTGCATGTAGAACAGTGCAAAAACGCATAGCGTAGCGGGCATTTTTTGCTTGCTCGCGGTCCTCAAGGTCAAGTTGGCGACCGCGAGCGAGCAAAATAACATCCCGCCGAGACTTTTTCCTCGTTCGCAATCAGCAAGATCAAGTTGCCGATCGCGAGCGTGGAAAATAAACCTCCTGGCAAGATTCTCAACGCGGGGAGGTCATATTTCTCATTGCGAGTGGTCGCGTATGCTCGCGACCGCTCGCAATGAGAAACTACCAGTCTGCGTTGAGAAAGCTGCTGCTCGAGTACAAATCTACTCGAGCGGCAGAAAACGACCGATTGCACTGTGCAAGATGCAGTTTGCAAGATTGCACAGTGTGGACAAGCATACGGCACTGTGCAATCAGTTCGAACAGCATTTTCCATACCGCACTACGCAGTTCGTGTAGCTACGCGTAGCTTGCATAGTGAGAAGTGCACTTAGCATAGCTACGCGTAGCGCTACTACACGAACTGCGCCCAGGGTTAGTTATTTTGCCAAGTTAAAATGGCAATTTAAAACTACACATACAGACTGAAATGGTGGGCCTGAGACATGTTTAAAGGGCCACATAAGTGGTTGTGGCACAATCAGTACTGCAGGCCCACTAGTATCATGTAATTTACAGGCCCTGGGTACAGACCGTGCCATTATACTAGGGACTTACAGGTAAACTAAATGTTTCAATTGGGTGTAAGCCAATTTTACCATCTTTTAAGGAGAGAGCACAAGCACTTTAGCACTGGCTATGAGTGGTAAAATGAGTCCTAAAGACAGCAAAAAGGGAGTCAGCAATAAAGGAGAGTTGAAGGCAAAATGTTAAGGGAGTTCAACACCCAGGGTGCCAGGTCTAACAGGTTTTAGCACTGTTTTCACCAAAGAAATATCAAACATATCGGCCCACTCAAAACAAGGATGAGACTCACCTCAATATTAGGGATTAATGGTATTTCGACAATGACCGGAACATGGTCACCCAAATGGGATGCGTTGTTAAAGTACCGGAGGTGAGTAGAAACCTCTAGGACAGTGCAGATTTAAAAAAAATCTTTTTTAACTGCAGCGAAAGAGAATAGAACCTTTCATGCCCACATGCATGCTTCACGTTGTATCTAACTATGAATATGTTTTGCTATGTATATGTTTTATTAATTAATTAATGTATTAATTAAGAAAAGAGCAATACTCAAGAGGACAGAGGATGTGGCAGGGAAGCAGGAGCTGCCATATTGTGCCTGGTTTTTGAAAAACAGAAGGAAAGACTGAATCTGGACCCAAATCCTGCATTAAGATGCAGAGAGACAGGGTCAGACGGGGATAGAATAGAGACCCGGGCACCAAAATACTATTGTCCCACGTAGTGACTTGGCAAGCTTAAAATGTGACCCACGTTTGCAAATTAGGACAGTTTAAACTTGTAAAAGTATACAGAATAACTATTTTGCAAGTTATGGGCAACTGCATTGATTTGAACTTGCTGCAGGCAATGTTTGTTTTAATTTCTTTGAATTTATCAGTAAAACAGGCTCAACAGACCATAAAACAGGCACACAAACAGCAAAATACACTGACCTATCAGGCCAGTCCATCAGGCCCTATAGGCTAGTCCGAACCTGTGGAGCAATTCGGACGCTCCATAAAACTGTGGGGAAGATTCAGTAAAATATAGAGCAATGCAGCACAGCTTTTCTCCTCAGTGCTGGTGCTGTTTAGGCTGAGTAGCACAGGGCACACACTTTTGCATAATAGTGCAGAAGTATGTTTTGTTATATCTAGCATAGGCTTTCCACTCAAAAGATACCCTTCCTGTATAAATAAAACTATGGTTGTACATATTTTTGAAATGTTTAAAAATGGTATGTGTGCTTTACAGTGCAGCACAAATGTACCATTTAAAATTTTTAAGAAATTAAAACGTTTCTCCAAGTTTATGTCTGCCTCATGGAGGCATTACGTTTTGGTACAAAGCCCTGTCTACAAATTTAGACAGGGCTTTAATAACAAAACCATTAGTGGTAGTGGGGAACACGCATGTACTATCCATGGGACGCCCCCTTGTTGCAAAGCAACACAAAGGTACGCAAGTAGCAACTTTACCTTACTTTTAGGCAACATTCTATCGCAAAAAGGTTTTGTACTGGAAAGTAAATTCTAAATAAACCTTTTCCACCGTTTGCATCACTGCTCGTGACTTAGCACTGGTGCAAAGTAATAGTAAATCTGTCCCTGCAAATACTCTTGAGTTGCTGAATTTCCATATGCAATACCACAAATATTCATGTTTGAGAAACATCAAAGTTAGCTCAGGGCTACCAATAAATAGTATTCAAAACAAGCCTGTAACACAGAATTTACATCCACGTTAATGCTTTTTTAAAGATTTTTCTTGGGTGGAGCCTACTGACTTCTGTGGCTTGATTGTGAAGTAGTAATAGTAGTAATAACTTTATTTCAGTTACATAAATATAACCATAAAAGTACAGTTAAATGACACTAATGAAACACAATCACTTTAAAACAACAGCTAAAATCTCAGCGCCATGATAATTATATGCAAGGCAGGAGTCTTCAATGGGTATTAAGTTCACAAATCTGGTTAATCTGGAGAAATCAGAAAACTTCCATAGACTGAATGAACATTAAGAAATGTAAATATCATAGTCATAATTAGAAAAAACAGGCTAAAATGATGTTCCACTATTAATAGAAATAGCTAGTATGTGACACATGCTTTACCCTAAAGTGAGAAGTTAAGCAATACTCATGTCTGCAAGACTTACTTAATTAAAACTCTCAGTATAAACGTGATAAGTGACCAACCCACACATATCTAGACAATAAAATGTCAATTCAACCAAAATCTGGGGCATCACATTGTTAGCACCTCAAACCCCAAAGATGAGTCTGAGCATGTGATGAACTTACTAGTTGAGGCTTCCAGCCTTTATGTGCCAGGTCAAATTTAGGAACCCTGACAGTACAAAGACCATTGGTTCATTTGTGTCATATCTAAAACTAAGCAGCACCTCAGAGCAATGTCTGAATACCAAGTGGCGACAGATCGAAATAATCCACTTGGAACGTTGTAGAGCATGGGTACTCACAAACTTTCTCTCGGGGGCCAAATTTACAGTGTGGTTTGTGTCCGAGGGCCGCACCGGTGGGGGAGGGGTCAGTGGGGGAGGGGGCGGGGCTAGAGCAACAAAAAAACTGTGACCGTGAGGTTGAACACAGGTCCCTGCAGCGGACGCCTTCGTCCACTGAGCCACCAGACCCGGCACACACACATCTCCCTCTCTCTCTCTCTCTCTCTCTCTCTCTCCCCCTCTCTCTCTCTCCCTCTCTCTCTCTGTCTCCCTCTCTCTCTCTCTCTCTTCCTCTCTCTCTCCCTCTCTCTCTCTCTCTCCCTCCCTGTCTCCCTCTGTCCCACTCACTCTGACTGTCTCACTCCCTCTCACTCCCTCCCTCTCCCGCTCTCTCCCTATCTCTCCCTCATTCTGACTCTCTCACTCCCTCTCCCTATCTCCTCTCTCCCTCCCTCTCCCTTCCCTCTCCTTTCATCTCCTTACCTCCCTCACCCTCACTCCCCTTCCCCCTCATCCCCCTCTCCCTTCCTCGCTCCCCTTCCCTCACTCCCTCCTTCCCTCCCTCCTTCAGTCCCCTTCCCTCACTCCCTCCTTCCCTCCCTCCTTCAGTCCCCTTCCCTCACCCCCCTTCCCTCACTCCCTGCCTCCCCATCCCTCACTCCCCTTCCCTCACTCCCTGCCTCCCCTTCCCTCACTCCCCTTCCCTCACTCCCACCCTCACTCCCTGCCTCCCCATCCGTCACTCCCCTTCCCTCACTCCCCTTCCCTCACTCCCCTTCCCTCACTCCCTGCCTCCCCTTCCCTCATTCCCTCCCTCCTGCACTCCCCTTCCCTCACTCCCTCCCTCACTCCCCTTCCCTCACTCCCCTCCCCTCCCCTTCCCTCACTCCCCTTCCCTCACTCCCTCCTTCACTCCCCTTCCCTCATTCCCTCCCTCCTTCACTCCCCTTCCCTCACTCCCTCCCTCACTCCCCTTCCCTCACTCCCTCCCCTTCCCTCACTCCCTCCCCTTCCATCACTCCCTCCCCTTCCCTCACTCCCCTTCCCTCACTCCCCTTCCCTCACTCCCTCCCCTTCCCTCACTCCCTCCCCTTCCCTCACTCCCTCTCCCTTCCCTCACTCCCTCTCCCTTCCCTCACTCCCTCCCCTTCCCTCACTCCCTCCCCTTCCCTCACTCCCTCACTCCCCTTCCCTCACTCCCCTTCCCTCACTCCCTGCCTCCCCTTCCCTCACTCCCTCCCTCCTTCCCTCCCCTTCCCTCGCTCCCCTTCCCTCCCTCCCCTTCCCTCCCTCCCCTTCCCTCACTCCCCTTCCCTCCCTCCCTTTCCCTCACTCCCTCCCCTTCCATCACTCCCTCCCCTTCCATCACTCCCTCCCCTTCCATCACTCCCTCCCCTTCCATGGCTTGCCCCCAGGCCTCCATCTCTCGCTGGCCTTCAGTACCAGCCTCTCCTGCCCCGCCCTGGGCTACAGGTGCACCTTGATGAATACTTCTCACCCCACAGGGCGGGCCCACACCCAGGCAAGCTGGGCATCGCTTGTATTTTGCCCTCAGGCCCACAACATCAGCTGCCACTCACCCCCGCCCATCAGCTGCAACTCACCCTGGCCCATCAGCTGCCACTCACCCCCGCCCATCAGCTGCAACTCACCCTGTCCCATCAACTGCCACTCACCCCGGCCCATCAACTGCCACTCACCCTTGCCTCCTCTGGCACCACCCGGGGCCGCGCGCGCTCCTTGGATCCGCCGGGCCACATTCCATGGTGGCGGCTTGCAGGGATGCACAAGGTAGTGCTCGCGGCTCCACCCGAGGCGCACGCACGAGTGCTTTCACTAGTGCCCGCACCCTTGCACCGCCTGACCCGGTTTATCCCCTTTTAGTATCTTGGTCATGTTTATCCTGTTTGTTTTCCTTCGCGCCGACGTCATGCGCCCTGGTTCACACCTAGCGCCTCGTTAAATTCAGATTTTTATGCTCCCCGGCCGGCCCTGCGGCATCTTCTCACGCCTTGCCGGGCCGCTCCTGGTGAAGGCGCCGCCCCTCCCTCAGCAAAGGGTTAATGGGGCATTTCCTGACATCACTTTACGGGTGCGGCCTCGACGGGGTGGGGGCGCCACGGGCAATGCTGTTGAAATGTAGATTGTTCACAGGAGTGCCGGAAGGCCTATTCTAAGTGGCAGGGTTCCCCACCATAGAGCGCTGCTGCAACCGGCAGTGTTTGCGCACACAGGACACTTACATTTTTCTTAAGAACACTGGTAGGATGTCTCCAAGGTCCGCGGGCCGCCAGGGAAGGCTTGCCGGGCCGCCACTGGCCCGCGGGCCGTACTATGAGTACCCCTGTTGTAGAGTGTGCCTTGGGCAAAAGAATAAAAAGTGAGCCTCTGTTTTACAAATAGCAGGGTATAAGGGACATTCCCCTGTATCACCTTCTCTCCTCTTCCAGTTAACACCCAGCGTGTTTAGGGGTAGAGAACACATTTTAAAACTGATGTACCGGGTTTTAGCTGTGTGGGAAGTAATTCTATCCAAGAATTTTTCACATTTTGGTGTACACTTCTGTGATAAAAATTTATATTTCAAACCCTCCGGACAGGGTACAGGCCAAACTTCCGGAAGGATATGGTCCCAATATAGGTTCTTAATGTAGATGCCCATGATTCTTCTAAGATTTTTCGGTTCTTCTCATACATCAAGGAAGTGTAATCTAAGGTAGAGTTCTTAACCAGTCTTAAGTCAGGGAATGGAACAGTTTTTGTCAAGTGCAATCAGCACCTTCAGGGCCATACCATAGGATGCTAGCTCAGGTGTTGTCCATACCCCTACCCACTACGCCGGCCACACGCTCGACCCCATCTTCTCTGCCAGCAGCCACGTTGCCTTCAGCCACTCCACTGGACTACACTGGACCAACCCCAGCTGCATCCACTTCACCTTTAAGAAGACCACATACCACCACCGCCCGCAACAGATCCCCCGCAGATGCTGGTGCAAAGTCACCGCAGACAAGCTAACCACATCACTGAGCCAGAACCCACCTATCACCACCACAGACACCAACGACGCAGCCCGCAACCTCACACAGTGGATCATCAACTGCGCCGACGCTCTTGCACCACTGAAAAACCCTCCAGACAAGCCCGGCAACAGGAAAACAACATGGTTCACCGACGGCCTCAAAGAACCGGAGAAATCCTGCTGAACCCTCGAGAAAAACTGGCGCCGCGAACAGACGACGGAAAACATGACAACCCTCAAGAACGCCACCCGCAAACACCACCAGCTGATCAGCACCACCAAAAAGACATCGTTCTAAGATTGGCTGGACAACAACACACACAACAGCAAGGAACTCTAAAGCATCGTAAAAGAGCTCTCCCATCCCAACGCCAACAGCAACGACATCACACAGTCGCAAGAGCTCTGCACCTCCCTCACCATGTTCTTCCACCGCAAGATCGCCGATATCCACAACAGCTTCGGTGCCCAGACTCCGCCCCCAGCCACCGAACCTATGCCCCCTACAACCACCCTCAGCGCCTGGACTCCCATCAGCATCGAAGACACCGACCACGCAATGAACACCATCCACTCCGGCTCTCCTTCCGACCCATGCCCTTACCATATCTTCAACAAAGCCGACACCATCATCGCTCCTCACCTACGGGATGTCATAAACAACTCCCTCGCGCCCGCCACCTTCCCAGTGAGCTGGAAGCCCGCAGAGATCAACGCCCTACTGAAGAAACCCACAGCGGACCCTAAAGACCTGAAAAACCTCTGCCCCATCTCTCTTCTTCCCTTCCTGGTGAAAGTGATCGAGAAGATCGTCAATTAACAGCTAACCACATTCCTCGAGGCCAATGGATCCTTCGACCCATCCCAGTCCGGATTTCGAGCCAACCACAGCACGAGACCACCCACCGACGACATCAGGACCCTACTCGACAACGGGGAAACCACAGCCCTCATCCTCCCAGACTTCTCAGCCGCCTTTGATACAGTCTGCCATCGCACCCTAATAGCCCGCCTCCACCACACAGGGATCCAAGGTAAAGTCCTGGACTGGATCACCTCGTTCCTCTCCGAAAGAACCCAGAGAGTCCACCTCCCTCCTTCCGCTCCGCGGCCACCAAGATCATCTGCGGCGTACCCCAAGGCTCTTCGCTCAGCCCAACCCTCTTCAATATCTACATGAGCCCCCTCGCCACCATCGCACGCAAACACAACCACAACATCATCATCATCATCTCATACGCCGACGACACCCAGCTGATACTCTCCCTCACCAAAGACCCAGCCACCACCAAACTCCACCTCCAGGAAGGAATAAAAAACATCGCTGGATGGATGAAACTCAGCCGTCTGAAACTGAACTTAGACAAGACGGAGGTCCTCATCCTCGGACCATCCACATCCACCTAGGACGACTCCTGGTGGCCCACAGAACTGGGCACCGCACTGACACCCACTGACCACGCACACAACCTGGGATTCATCCTGGACTCCTCTCTCACAATGACAAAGCAAGTCAATGCCATCTCATCTTCAAGCTTCAACACCCTGTGCATGCTCCATAAGATCTTTCGGTGGATCCCTACCGGAACTAGAAAGACGGTCACCCAGGCCAGCCGACTAGATTACGGGAATGCCCTATACGCAGGAACCACAGTCAAACTTCAGAAAAAACTCCAACGCATACAGAACGCATCCGCACGACTCATCCTTGACATCCCAGACCACAGCCACATATCAGCCCACCTGAGAGACCTGCACTGGCTCCCGTCAACAAAAGGATCACGTTCAGGCTCCTCACCCATGCACACAAAGCGCTTCACGAGATAGGTCCCGAATACCTCAACAACCGCCTCACGTTCTACACTCCAACACGCAAACTCCACTCCGCCAGCCTTGCCCTCGCCACCGTCCCACGGATCCGCAGAACCACTGTCCGAGGTAGATCATTCTCTTACCTGGCGGCCAAGATGTGGAACTCCCTCCCCGCCCACCTACGACTGACCCTGGACCACCTCACATTCAGGAAACACCTCAAGACCCCCCCACCCCCAGTGCCTTGAGACCCTCACGGGTGAGTAGCGCACTCCACAAGTGTATTCATTGATTGATTGATTAATAATCTAGTCCAATACTTTAGAATCCTTAGGTGTGCAGTATGGTCAGCTCTATTAGTGTTTATGTCCCACCTCAGTGGTAGAATAGGGGGGCGACTTGGTAAGTTAAGTAGTGACCTTACGAATTTGTTTTCCATCCAGGTTAACAGATTGATATCACTATATCCCCAGAGTTCTGCCCCATACAGAGCTCCACCCAGGGATACTGCTCTGTAAACCCTCAAGGACAGGTGATACCGCTCTACTGGAAGTATGTCTGTACTTTTAAAAAAATAGTTGCAGATCTATGCTGCAGCAGTGATTTGCTTTTTTAAACTTGGGGCTTCCAAGAGAGTTTGTCAGAGAGTCTAACACCTAGATAGTCAAAGCTCCTAACCCGCTCATTCGGAGATCCATCCACTTCCGTTTTGTTTTTAAACGAGCGTGGGGTGTTTCATGCCATAAGCTTTGTTTTTTCAGCATTAATTCAAGACCTCTATTCTTACAAAAGATGTGGAATTTCTCCACTAAAACGTGTAGGGTGCGTGATATTAGTAAGGTGTCATCAGCAAATATCAAAAGCAGAGTGTTGATGTGTGCTATTTTTGGGGCATCATGTTTGCGAATGTTCATCCACCCCACCAATCCATTGATACACAGACAAAACAAGGTGGAAGCTATTAAACACTCCTGTCTGACCCCACAGTTGATGGGAATCCCATCAATAAGCTCCCATTGGTTGTTCCACCTGACTTGGGCATCAGTATTTGTATGCAGTTTGATTAATATACGTAAAAAATCTTCAGAGATAGCATATTACCTGAGAATTTGCCACAGATGCTTCCTAGGAAGTAAATCCAAAAGGGGGTTTTACTTAGTGTGATACATTTCCAACAGATGACTGAAAACTGGAACACCTGGTCAATTGTGCTTTTTTCACAGAATCATGCCTGAAAATCAGACAGGATCTGGTGATCCTTCATGCCTGGCAAAGATGTTTTGTGTAATATCTATAAGACTAATGGGCCTATATTTCCCTAGATTATCTTTCACTCGCTTCTTATGGATGGGGATAATATTTGCCCCTCTTCAAGACTCAGGAAGATCTTCTCCTTCCGTAACAGCGTTGGTGAGGGTGTTCATACATGAAATCCAGACATCGGGCTCAGAAAGAAACAAGTTGCCTGGAATACTGTCAGGCCGGGTGCCTTTCCCCATTTCATTAGAAGTAAAGCTACCTCAGACTCTTTCAGTGAAAAAGTGCGTTTAAGATATTTGGATTCAGACAAGTGCAACCCCAGGGAAATTAAATTGCGCTCAGTATAATCAGGAAGGGTTATTGCAAGACTTTCTCTTTCTTTAAAAAAGGTAGTAAAGTGAGCAACCCACTGCTCAGCTGGAGCAAATGAATCAGATTGGGATACACTTGATATACTACCAAAGGAAATAATTCTCTAGATAGCTTTAGTCTCCTTCATTGCCAGGGTGTCAGCAAGTTCATCCCACTGGACCTCCTCCCATGCTCCCCGAGTGGCCCTCAGAGTTGACTTATAGGCCTTTCTGGCAATAGTTAATTCAATTTCTTTTCACCCTTTCTCATGCCTTCTATCAATCCCTGCTTAGCCACTCTACATTCCCTTGTGAACTAAGGACAGGATATATTTATTTTAATCTTTCATATAACTGAGGTCATAAAAATTATCTCAAAGTGGCAAAAGAGTCAAAATAGAGCAGGGCAAAATTACACCAATCAAAATCAGGTAACGCATGCAGGTTAAAAAAAGTCAACAAAAGGTTGGTACATTTTGCCCAATAGCATATAATTGTTCGTTATATTGGCCCACTAAACATTCCTAAAGTAGTTTCTAAGTGTCAATAGTGCTTACTAAGAATCAATTTCGCATTCCTGAGATGTAAGAGAAATATCAACAGAAAAATCTAAAATCAAGGCATTATAATAGCTAATGGGGTAAAATGTAACCTTCATATCCCTTAAGAAGAGCCACAGGCTTAGGTCTAAAAATATATAATATTTATGACTTGAGGATCTCCCCCTTTTGAAGGTTGGTTTGGCAGGATAGTCAGATTTAGAACGCCTCTTGCTTGCTCTTAACCCATATTCTAAAGTCAGGTGGAAAACCTTGTTGGCCATATTTGACCATTTTTTAACCGGGTTGGCCAATAGCTCTGGGATTCCCATCTCCTCATTATCTGCTGATAGCAAGGATGAAAACGGCTAAAAGGTTTAAAGTGTGTATTACAATTCCCAGCTATGATCAGAGGCCATTCTTGCTGTATTGAATCAAGAAGAGTTTGGAGAGAATGTAATGTTTGAGATTCTACATAATCTGCAACTGAAGAAACATAAATATTATATACCTGTACTTCAGTTTGGGAGTGTTCTGCAAGGTCAGTTTGATACCCAAGATGTCCCTAGTACCAGAGTTAAGTATTTCAACCTTGCAGATGATTGTGGATTTAGCCTAATTATATACCCCCCCCCCCAAAAAAAAAAAGCTCGCCCAGAGCTAACTGGGGTAGTAGCATTGCTGTAGAACAGGGTTCTCCACCGTCAGTCCTGGAGGGCCGGATCTGTGCAGATTTTTAGCATATCCCCATCTAGATAAATGTAGTTATCTGAAAAATCTCGCATGGATCTGTCCCTATAGATCCAACTTTGGAGAACCTTGCTGTCAAATGTTAAATAGCAGGGCCTGAACTCCGGTTGCTTTGCACAAGTTTCCTGAAATAAGATCATGTGATGACTGGTGAAAGATTCACCCCATTATAAATCTGAAAGTTTTGAATGGATGCTTGCCAGGTTCCAGGACAACAATTTCACTGGTCCTGTCAGCCCTCCCTCTGGGGCAGCCCATGTCTCTTTTAGAATCGTGGCCGCTTGGGAACCACATCCCTCATTTTACCCACCACCTCGTTGATAATTGATGCTCAGTGCTTTTACTCGGAAGACAAGCAAAGAAATCACAAAAAATGCATGTTGCAACGTTTTCAGGCAATTATATTTATACACCCTCAAATTGTTATCATCCTAATATTTCTGCTTAGCACAAACCAAGAAAGGGAATTTATTTCAAACAGATGTTTCTTGTGCATTCACATAAAGCATGGTGGGAAGTGAATCTGTTCCTGACATGTTCCAAGTTTTGATTTGAAGAAAATTGACGTCAATTTTTTTTCTCCAAATTAGGCTATTTCAGACTAAAATTAATATTGTGGCCTGATTTCCTAATATGTCTCTTCTGTGCAAAATCGGTAAAAGGCTTTTCGATAATCGGTTCTCAACTCTAACGAAAAGAACAGTATATCAAAAAGACTCCCCTAAAACTCGTTTACACAGGACCGTTGCCTCCAGCGATAACCATACAGGAGATTACATTCCAGATAATATGGCTATTTAAATGCGCCTCTCTAAATTATTGCATAACTTTGCCCTTCACTTTCCCAATTAATCAAGATAAACCAACACCAGCTAATTGAATTCTGGTGCCAAAATATGAGATTAAAAACTATTTGATTCAGGTCAATTGGCAGCTTCTTTAAATAAATGAGTCCCTCAATATTTTAATAATACTGCTTTCATCGTCATGTTAGTAACATCAAGGAAAGACTTAATTTGTCCAGGTCTTTGCTACATGCTAGCAGGCTGAATTATGTTGAGACATTAACCATGTCATTAATTTATATTACTTTTGTGGCGTTGACCAACTTGTACGATGTGGGGTTATGCATTTATCAAAGAGAAAACGATCTTTAATGATCTGACTTTAATGTATTGGTTTTATATGCACATAAATTTTCTGGATGAAGATTTTTTTTTTCCTAAGGATCACTCCTCATTACTTGCCACCTTTCATTTTTCTTTTTTCTGCTCTGTACATGTGGTTTGAATTACACTTTTAGGCACATTTCAGATAGATGTATATATTACTATGGATTTAATGATTGGAAAGAAGCATGTACTTCTGAAAAGTATATTTTCAGGGAAAGTGGTTCGTATTATGGTGTAAGGCTTGCGTAGCCACATACGTGCGTATGATGTGATGTCATAAGTCACATCAGGCAGAAAGAGTGGACTCAGCTGGGAGATGGGGCATTAACAAAAGATATTAGCTGTTGGTGGAAATGGAGTGTGAGTATTGTTTTTGAAATAGGACCAAGAGAGAGGGCTATAGCAAATCCGCTGCCTGAGTGACAACAATGAGGAAAGAAAGTTGAGGATAAGCAAGGAAAGTTGAATGCGTAACAGTACACAGTGATATATAATTAATTGACTTAGGCACGGGTGTTTAATGTAAACCCAGCAAGGCTTATTATGACAATTTTTCAGCACATCCACCTTTGATTCAATTATGTAGAATGTATCGAAATAGAAATCATTTGCATTGTCAGTTCAAGGGAATTTCAAAATCTGGCATATATCCGACCCTCTTAAACCTACATTGGACATTCCCAGAGTAACGAATAAAGTGGGAGGTGTCAAAGTAAGTTGAAACAATAATGTCACAGGACAGTACAAGGACAACACAAAAGAGACATTAGTGGATACACATCAGACAGGAGATGGAGGGACTAGTTAAGTGAAACCAAACACAAAAGATGATAGAACCACCAGCAATCGCTCAGTGTAGCATTCCCACCAATCGTTTTTTGCCCACCATGCCACCTCAGATTAGATGCAGCCATATGCATATCAACCTGGTCCTGCTCCAATACGAATAGTCCAGCCTGAGCTGCCAATCCGATGCAACCCCCAGTGATTGTCAGTGATTAAACTATTTGCAAGCTTTTCTGCCCATCACTTTTTGTGTGTTTGTTAAGCCTACGTAAGCGTCCATATTTCTACTACATCAATTGTGTATAAAGGAGGCCCTGGGAGGATGAATTCATGTCATATTTTCACGCAATCCATGTATGATCCATTTTTTTAAATAAAAAAATAATCTAAATGGAACTCATTTACATATTGGTTATCCTATATTTCTTGCCTTGGTCTAGCCGACTAGTCCTCTATCCTGGCATGGTACAGTCCTACGGGAACATCACAATGTAGTTATTATAAGAAAAATTGAAACACGAATCCAAATATCTAAATAACATGCTATTTCCAAGGGTAGTGTTCCTTTTATTTTGAAGTTGTATATATTCTTTGGGAAGATATTATCAGGGATACTGAGTTTGCTAACTGTGAAGAGATTGATACTTAAGACGTGCTAAAAATGCCTCCCTCTGAATCGTCTAGTGGCACAGGAATCTTTCATTTTCTCTCTTAATGGTTTGCACTAATGTTTATGATTAATTGTCTTCCCTTTGGTAAAATATAAATATGTCCGCTTAATTGCCTCTTGGATTTCAGACAGCGAATTCATGGATAATCTCCCATTATGTTATTAATTAGCATTTATATGAGGATTTTAAAATAAAATAGCTTTTTACTGGATTTTGGAAAGTGCAGATACCTCTCAAGAGGATTCTTTTCTCAAGCCTCTCATCTCACTTTGTGCAGGCCAGAAGATTTGCTTTCAATCAGGGGAAGCATGGGGGATGTGGTGCAATTTTAGCCCTCCCACCTATGCTCTTCAGAAACTTCTATCATAGCTATAACTCTCCATTTGGCAAGGAAGGAGAAAGGGCGAGGGTTGGGTACTGAAGTGGGCAGATGAGAAATGTTTATAATTTAAGTAAGACTCTTTGCCTAGCTTAACTGAATCAATTTAAAGGTACTTTAATAGGTAGTAAAACACAGTGGGTTACGTTGAAATGTCATTCTATGTCTGTGTACAGGTGGAGAATTGATCTTTTTCCACAAACCCTAGTGCACATTATTTAGATTCTTTACCTTAGTAACTTTACTGTCCTTGTTTTTGAGCTGTTTTGAGCTGTTGTCTACAGCACTCAGGATCAGGATATGGAGCTGTGCCTTTTGGGGGAGGACTCTCATGTTGCCTCAGTAATGAAGATATCACACTACTACTGGTAAGAATGTATAGCCTAAAGTAAAAAGTGATTTTGTAGTTGCAAAGACTGCAGTTTAGAAATTTACAGGTTGTGTGACTGCAAAAGCAAAAGTCATAATCTATTAAATATATACTTTATGAGATAAAAAAGCTTTCCCAGCTCACAAAGGGCCTTTTGCAACTCAGTCAGAATCACAAATATGAGATAGCATAAAAGGTGTAACACGCCCACACACTTTCCAGTTTAGAATGATATATACTAATGGTTTGAGGCTACAGTTAGTTTCCAACATCAGGCACATAATGGTAGCTGAATTGCAAAGACGAAACTGTCCTACGTCTACTACCCTTGAGGCAGGCAGCCTTGAAGGACACAGGCAGAGATCCTGGGGACCACTTCATATACATCTTAATGTCTGTTAGAACTGGGGGTCTCTAGTTGGCAGAGATAGGTACCACTGTCCAAATAGGGACCCTTGCTTCTAGTCAGGGTAAGGAGGAAACACTCTTAGATAACCTCTGCTCACCCTCTGGGTAGCTTGGCACGAGCAGTCAAGGCTTATCAAAGGCAATGTGTAAAGTATTTGCACCAACACTCACAGTAACACAGTGAAAACACCACAAACTGACTCCACATCAGTTTAGAAAAATAAAGGTATTTTAATCTAAACTACTCAGGACCAAAATGACAAACATTCAACATACACAGTTCAAGAATATGGTTTCAAAAGAGTTCCTAAGATTGTGTTTAAATAATACACAGTTGCGTCACGTTTTAGCCAACAGTACCTTTAGATGCAACAAAGTTCCAAGTAAAAAGCTGTAGAGATGAAAAGCAAGCAATGAGTCATTCCTGAGACCCTTGGGAGGCGATGCGACAACCCCGCTCGATGTAGTGGGCGTGTTGCGGTGACTCCGGTCTGTACGGGGAGGGATGTGATACCTTGCGTGGATTCCAGTGCACAGGTTTTCATGGAAGCAGCTCGCAAAAGGGACGATGCGACGATCTTTGGGGCAGCGAAGATCTCCGGTGCGGTGATGATGCCCGGCTCAGCGGCGATCTTCTACTCTCGCGGCCCCTCGATGCGATGGCTCTGCAACGACTCTTGCAGCAACGTGATGCGGTCCGCAAGCAAGCGGTGCGACGATCTCACCCAGTGACGGCAGGCACTGCGATGATACTCGCAGCAATGATACTCTTCCCGCACCGGTCTGGTGCGTCCTGCAAACAAAGGATGCGACGGCTCTGGCAGCGGCAACAGGCGCTGTGACGATCTCTGCCTTCGTAGCGGCGGGAATTTCCTCGCACTGACGGGGATGCGCTCCGCAAGCGAGCGATGAGATAAACTTTGCAGAAAGTTGATTAAATCTTGGTTTCCAGCTTCCCAACACAGGTACAACTTCCAGAGGCACCACACATAGGCCAACCACTCTAGGAAGGATAGCACTCTCCCAGTAGAGTTCAGGGAGGCTGGGGGTGAAGTCCTTTTGTTCCTGGGACTACTTAACAGGGAGCCAGCTCGTCTCAGGCCCTTGGAGATTCCTTCAAGCAAGGGGACACAGCACAAAGCAAAGTCCTTTCCCTCTCCTTGGCAGCAAAGCAACAGCAGGTCAGTCCAGCAGAGCAACAGCAGGACAGTCTTCCTTCTTCAGTTTCAGCTTTCTCCTAGGCAGAGGTTCCTTCTTAATTCCAGGATGATCTAATTTTCTGTAGTCAGGGGTCCTGTACTTATATCTCTAAAAGTCTTTGTTCCCTTTGTGCAGGAGGGCTCTGAGCCTGGTCTGAAACCAGTTCTGGGTGTTCCTTGAGCACTTTGTTTTCCTGGCTTCTCTTTTCCTTTCAGAGAGAGGGGCAGGGCCGTCAGCCACCCAGCAGGAGGTGGAGCCAGCACTATGGAAGGCAGGCCCAGCCCTATTCAGGCCCAGGTGCTATCCCCTCCCAGCACTCAAGAGGCAGATGCAGTCATTCGGCCTAGGGCTGACTCAGGCAGCCTCATGGGAGCTCCCCAGCCCCTGTCACTCTCAAACCATACAGTCAATTCACAAACAGACCAAGGCACACAGAAAGGTCAGAAAAGAGAACAGCAACTTTCTACAAGTGCTGTTCTCGAACACAGGATTTAAAAACAACCTTTCCTAAAAGATGTGTTATTAAATTCTGAGTTCAAGGATACCAGACTTTTATGTCCTACCTTGCTCCTATGGGAGGATATGCTGGTAGCCACTGTAGTCAGCATTCCCCATGATAGCCTATGGGCAAGGTAGCCGTACAATAGTGAAAAACGAAAATGGCTGTCATATACTACCAGAGAAAGTCATCTGCACTAGTACATGCTCTACCTTTCACATACACTGCACCCTGCCCAAGGGGGTACACTGGGCCTTCCATAGGGTTGATCAATGTCACAGAAACGGAAGGGTTAGGCCTGGTCAGTGGGAACACTGACCAGGAGGACAAAGCAGTTCACAGACTGCACACAGGCACTGCGGTGGCAGGCCTGAGACACCATTTTAGGGCTACTCATGTGGGTGGCACAATCAGTGCTGCAGGCCCACTAGTAGCATTTGTATCACCAGCCCTGGCACACTTAATGCACTTTACTAGGGACTTCTAGGTGAAACAAATATGCCAATCATGGATAACCAAATACAATCAGAATTTACACAGGGAGGACTTGCACTTTGACACTGATCAGCAGTGGCAAAGTGCCCAAAGCATCTAAACCAGCAAAAACGAAATCCAGCACAGCGTAAAAAAATACAGTAGGTAGAGGCAAAAAGACAGGGGAAACCACCCCAAAGATGCCAGGTCTAACAAGGTCATTTTCTGACTGTCAGCATTTTTGTTTAAAAGCAGCTCCTCTCTCTTTAAAGGACAAGGGCTGCTTAGAAAACTGACAGCAGGCAGGAGATGCGAATGCAGGGATGGAGGTGTGCTTCCCTTCACAATCCTCCAGCAACTAATATGAAGGAAGGTGTTCACAGACATTCCAAAATTACCTCCTACATATTAATGAGGCAGAGTGTTCTGCAGCCTCCTGTGAATGTGCACTTTGCTATACAACTGAATTTTACTTAAGACGCTTCACAAAATGAAGTGCTGGCAGCTATCCGGTCAATGTGCTAAAATTAAAAAAACAACTAGTGTGTGAACTGCCATTTCTACATCAGGCTCATAATTATCTTTAGAAAAATAACGTTATCTTAAAAATAAAAAATAAAATATAGATATATACATATTTTGGGTCCGCTGTCGTCCTTCTAACTACTCAAGGCGTCGACTTTCCTGTTCATATATATATATATATATATATATATATATATATATATATATATATATATATCAAACAACAAATTGACCTGTCGCAACGGGAGCTCTGTTCCGGTGGGTGCACGCGAAGAGACCAGGGCAGTGTCTCTAATCAATCCAATACAAGAAAATGAATCACCGCGATTCATTTTCATATATATATATATATATATTAACTCATTAAGTTCCGCAGACGCCGAACGCCGCCTCGACTCCTCCACAACGTGACAGCGGCTCGTGTTGGGTGGCGAGCCCTTACATCAAATCCAACAATTCACACTTACTCCCCATGTCCAAGGTTGTATGAATAAAGCACGAGCTCCAAATTGCATCAAAAAGAATTTTATTCCATGACTGGCAACCAAACAAACTCGACGCGTTTCGGGAAGTTTCCCTTGCTCACGAGTCAAGTTGTGTGAATTTCATTGGTATAAATAAATAAACATGTGACCTATTCACATAAACAATGGACTACCGCGATGTGAATAACAACTAGGTAATACACAACGTTTCTTATTCAACAGTTCACATGTATAACTTTCAGTTCAACAAGCATAATTTGTTAGCGTGTTTGAAATACATAATTAATTGTATTTTGCAAAATTAATTGGATGACTTTAATTCGCCGTGTTCGTAAAGGTTATCTCATTTTCAAAAGTCGATATACACGATTATAATTCTTTAAAGTTGACAAACTATGTAAACAACTGCAATTGCTGTATGTACGCTTAGCGTGGTTTACCAATAGGCTTACTAGGCTAAAGCGCATTATGTGCCATTCAAAAAACGCCTTGATTTAGGCTCACGCATATTCTTAAAGTCATCGTCGGCTAATGGTGATTTACGTGTTTTGCCCTAGTGGGCTAATATCTCACCAAAGTGCATGTCAACGTAATGGAAATTAATATTAGTGCAAAAATATAAGTTCTTATTCAGACAGCTCCTGATTTTGCCCAAGTGGGCTTTTCTCCATCTTTCCATTGAACATTCTATTGTTGTAAACTGCATTGTGTTTTCTCAAAGTTTTAGCGGAGTCCACATTTCCTAAAATAAAAACCATAAACTACTCAAAATTATATCACCACATAAATACACAAACATGATACTTTTACAGAGTTAAAAAAGATTCTATATACATGAGCACATATAATTATCAGACTTCGGACACTCTAAACAGGACAGGCTGCGGGGCTCCAATACGGGAGCAGAACAAATCTAATTGCATTTTATGTACTGACTGACGTGTGAACCCACTAGCCTAAATGTACTTCCATTTCTTCATCGTTATTGTGTCCTAGAGGGGCCATAGTTCTGTATTGTATTATAATTTTTGATTCCAGTCGACGCAAACGCAATCTATTGCCTCCTCTTTCGTTGTGTTGTACTGTATCTAGGACACAGAAGCTTAGCAAATCAGAATTCTGGTTATGACAGTTTTGAAAATGTCTTGCTATTGGATAAGTTTTATCCACGTTCTTAATTGCTCTCAAATGTTCCAAGATACGTAGCTTGGCCTTCTTAATTGTGCTGCCAATATAAACCTTTTTACATGGGCAGAACAATGCATAGACGGCATAATCGGTATTACACGATGTATGCTCACGAATCACAAATGGTTCTGATGCTGTTGATAACACTGCTACTTTCACATTATGGCTATTCCTGCAGGCTTTGCAATTCCTGCAAGTGAAAAAGCCTTGTACATTTGTCATCGAGATTTTATTAGGTTCAATCGCTTTACATAACTGGTCTTTCAAGGATCTTGCTCTTCTAAACGTTACTTGGGGGGATGTTTCAACACTGGTCGCTATATCTGGGTCAGTTTGTAACATTGGCCACTGCCCGAAACGCGTCGTCTGCCACGCTGCTGTAAACTTTATCGGAATAAATTACCTTCGCCAGCATTTTTGGGATTCGTTGGTCTTTCTGTGAGTTGTCACTGAGACGTTAGTGATTTCAGAATTGGCCTCTTGCTGCTGATATATATATATGTATATATATATATATAGATATATATATATATATATATATATATATATATATATATATATATATATATATATATATATATATATATATATATATATATATATATATATATATATATATATATATATATATATATATATATATATATATATATATTACCTACTGGCGATCGCCAGTAGGTAGATATAGTTAGGACCTAGTTTCCATACGAAATCCGCAACATTCTATTTGGAATAACTTTAGCGCCGGTCGACAAATACACGCAAAATTATCCAAGAAGATGGTTTGCTCAGCTCCGCTCCGTCCCTGAAAGTTTGGGGGTGATTCGTCAAGCGAGGGCCGGGAAAAAAGGGGATTCCCAAATCGTGTTTTCCCCAGGCAATTTTCCATAGGGAACTTTAAGACGGGCTGCAGCCCGAACTGCTGAACGGAATTACACCAAATTTGGCAGAGAGGTAGAGTTAGGTTCACAGATGACGCTTTTTGTTAAATGGTGTAAATCCGTGCAGTAGCTCCTGAGAAAATCAAAAGTAAAGTCATAGATATATCTATAGACGAAGTACCGTCTGAGGATTATACGCGTACCCTCCTGAGCACGAGCTGCATGCTAATTGGCTGTCAACACTCCAAACCAGGAAGTGTTGGCAGCCATCTTGTGCCTCGGTTGAACAGAGGCACAAGAAAACAGAAAAAGAAACGCAAAAAACAAGAAAAGGGTGCAGGGTAGAAACACCCTGCCCCCTAGGCCTGCTTAGGAGGTCCCACAAGGACCCCCAAGGCCCAAAAAATGTTTTTTTTTTGTTTTTTTTAATCACGGGATTAAAAGAAAAATTAGGGGGCAGGCCCTGGGGGATGGGGTCCCCAGGGCACAAAAAATTGAAAAATAAGGGGGACTACACAGCCCCCCTTCTTAAAAAAAAAAAAAAAAAAACACCGGGATCCGGGAGGAGGCCACACCCCCTCACTGCACCACTCTGCAAACGCGCCCCCGTGGCGCGTTTGCAGAGGGGGAAGTAATTCCACTTGAATACTGGGGGTCCCTGGGGGCCAAGTAGCCCACCAGGAACCTCCAGTATGCGCCAGGGGGCTGCCTTGCAGAGAGGTGTAGTGAGGCCATGCCCCTTTTTACACCTCTCTTCAATGCAGCCCCCAGGTGTATAGTAGAGGTTCCTGGTGGGCTAAGTGGCCCCCAGGGACCCCCAGTATTCAAGGGAACTTAGTCCCCAAATTTAGGACGCGCCATAGGGCGCGTTTGCACAGTGGTGAAGGTAGGGGGCGGGGCTTGAGGTGACGGATTGCACCACTCTAGAAAAGCGCCCTCTGGCACATTTGCAGAGGGGGAACTAATTCCCCTTGAATACTGGGGGTCCCTGGGGGACAACTAGCCCACCCGGAACCTCCAGTATGCGCAAAGGGGCTGCGTTGCAGAGACGTGTAAAGAGGCCACACCCCTTTTTACATCTCTGTGCAACGCAGCCCCCTGGCGCATACTGGAGGTTCCTGGTGGGCTAGTTGGCCGCCAGGGACCCCCAGTATTGAAGGGGATTTAGTTCCCACTCTGGAAACGCGCCAGGGGGCTGCATTGCAGAGAGGTGTAATGAGGCCATGCCCCTTTTTACACCTCTCTGCAACGCAGCCCCCTGTCACATACTGGAGGTTCCTGGTGGGCTAATTGGCCCCCAGGGACCCCAGTATGCAAGGGGACTTAATCCCCCAACTTAGAAGGTGCTACGAGGCGCGTTTGCACAGTGGTGAAGGTAGGGGGCGGGGCTTGAGGTGATATGTGTGCAAACATGCCCTGCGGCGCGTTTTAAGTTGGGGAATGAATTCCTCTTCATTCCCCTAGGGGCCAACTAGCCCACCAGGTACCTCCAGTAAGCGCCACGGAGCTGCGTTGCAGAGTGTTGTAAAAAGGGGGCGTGGCCTCTGAACACCTCTCTGCAACGCAGCTCCCTGGCACATACTGGAGGTACCTGGTGGGATAGTTGGACCACAGGGGACCTCAGGATTAAAAAGGAATTAATTCCCCAACTTAAAACGCGCCACAGGGCGTGTTTGCACACATGTCACCTCAGGCCCCGCCCCCTTTCTTCACTATTGAGCAAAATATTCCTGTGAAATCAGCCGAACTACGAATTCCGATTTACTCACCTGTTATCAGGAGAGACCTCAGTGCTGCATCTTTCAGCCCACTACTGATCCTGAAAAATAATGCTAACCGTACTTACTGTAACTTGAATTTCCTTCCATAGGCTAACATTGACTGGTTTCACTTGGAAATTCTTCTAAGTGTGGAGTTTTGGACCTTTAAAAAATTCCTCTAAAATCAGCCGAACTACGAATTCCAATTTACTCACCTGTTATCAGGAGAGACCTCAGTGCTGCATCCTTCACCCCACTACTGATCCTGAAAAGTAATTCTAACCATACTTACAGTAACTTGAATTTCCTTCCATAGACTAACATTGTCTGGTTTCACTTGGAAATTCTTTTAAGTGTGGAGTTTTGGAACTTTAAAAAAATCCTCTAAAATCAGCCAAACCACGTATTCCGATTTACTCACCTGTTATCAGGAGAGACATCACTGCTGCGTCTTTCAGCCCACTGCTGATCCTGAAAAGTAATTCTAACTATACTTACAGTATCTTGAATTTCCTAACATAGGCTAACATTGAATGGCTTCACTTGGAAATTCTTCTAAGTGTGGAGTTTTGGAACTTTAAAATATTCACCTAAAATCAGCCGAACTACGAATTCCGATTTACTCACCTGTTATCAGGAGAGAACCCAGTGCTGCATCTTTTAGCCCAGCACTGACCCTGAAAAGTAATTCTAACCGTACTTACCGGTAACTTGTATTTCCTTCCATAGGAATCCATTGTCTGGTTTTCACCAGGAAAGTTTCGAAGTGTCTATTTTCACAAACTAAAAATATTCCTTAAAAATCGCCTGTATGACTTAAACGCATTCATTCAACTGTTTACAGGAGATGCACCAGTGCTGGGTTCAGGGTCTACCACTGAGTAAGAAAAAGTAATGATAACACTACTTACCTGCTAAGCGAATTTCCTCCCATAGGATAACGTTGGTGATTCTATGTGAAAGAAATTCTGTGTCAACTTTTAAAATACAATAATATTCCTTAAAAATCACTACTGTAACTAAAACACT
The DNA here is from genome assembly GCF_964261635.1 of Lissotriton helveticus. Lineage (NCBI taxonomy): Eukaryota > Metazoa > Chordata > Amphibia > Caudata > Salamandridae > Lissotriton > Lissotriton helveticus. The sequence goes on along the minus strand of NC_136069.1, from coordinate 1,065,160,812 downwards.
TTTACTCAACCGTTTACAGGAGATGTCCAAGGACTGAATCTAGGATCCAGTCCTGTGGTTAGAAAAGTAATCCATAATGTAACTAACTGCATTTAACTAGAAAAACACATTGAGGTCAATGTTGCATTGTGTTTGAAATTGTGTTGTCCATTGCAACAACTGTAACTACTGTACTTACAAGTCTATTGCCTATTTGCAAAGTATTTAAACTAAAGTAATTCATTCTGACAAAGTATATTTTGTAATGTAATGTATAATGTAATTACAATGTAGTTAAAAAAAATTAGTAAATCAGTATAAAAAAGAAAATATAAATTAATACATTTAAAAATTGTCATTTAAAAAACCTTTGAAATTCACTGCAAAAAACCATAGGTTTCAGGCCTGATATAGTTAGGAATTAGCATTTAAAAAACCTTAGAAATTCACTGAAAAAAACGTAGGTTTTAAGGGTGTTATAGTTAGCTGGACATTTCACTCGTACAAAACCATTGAAATTCCTCCGATATAGTTAGTTGTACTAACTATATATTGCGCACCGGCAATCCACTGCTGATGATGTCACATATTACATAATTCATGACATGGTCAGTGACATCACTGATGACATCTCAATTTCTCCCACGTCCCTTATAAACTATTGGAGCACTTATACCAAACAATAGAAAAGGAAAAACAGCTAAGGAAATTGAGCAGGGAAAAGGGAATCATGGCGGAAGGGAAGGATAGAATGGAATAAAAAATACAATCTAGGTGAGAGGAAAGGGCCCACTTTATTTAAGAAAATGGGAATCCCTATCTCACGGGAACTGTAACAAAGAACACAGAAGAAAACAAACATGAGTGCTGCCATGCTCTGTAATTTATGTCAACTCACTGGGGATGAAAGTGTTGAGCCTGGATGATCCTGAGCAGGTAGAGTCCAGGGAACCGAGATGGGTGCTGCCCCTCAAACCCTGTGCCAATGTTCGAAGGGGGATGGACGCACCTGTCCAGTAGAACTGACCCGCAGTCTACATTGGTAAGAGATAAGAGTAAAGCCAACTGCTTCACCTGCTCTTCTAAAACTGTGCTTATACAGGTAGCATTGGGGGCTCAAGAGATCTGGAGGTTCCCGCGTAGTCCCGATTGTATTCAGTTTTAGGAGGCTGATTGGGGTCAGGCACTCAGGAATCAAGGAAGCATTGAGAGCGCAGTTGTTTAAAAAAAAAAAAAAACAAGAGGAGAAAAATAAGAGATTGGACTGCAAAGCCGCATGTTCCACCCCTAGCAAAGGCGAAGCCCAGAAGGCACGGAGGCCATCTAATTAACATATTTAGCGCACAGTGCTATGAATGGCAAAGGTGCAGCTGCTTCACTTGCATTCTGTAAAGTGGTCACAAAGGACCAGTAGAAGCCCCCCTTAAAGTCACAGGAGCCCCCTTCTACAGAATTCTACCTCACCCTCAGTCTCACAGGCAGTAGAAAGACTGACCTGTGGGACACTTTTTTTTTAAAATTTTATTGAAATTAACAACAAACAACAAAACACAGTTCACAAGGCAAAATTACAGTAATGGTGATCCTGAGTCCATGCGGGAGCAGCTCCGAACAGTACAGTATGCGCAGTATGGTTAAAAGCAGTAACGAGGAGGGGGGGGGCAGCGAGGAAACAATGCAATATACACAGTTGATACAAAACACTGGGAATGCCAATTAGGGGGACAAGGGAACATCAGGAGTAAAATCATGTGGGGGAATACATATATTTCCACGATAAGCATTCCACTGTGACCAAATTCTGTTCCATTTTCTGGGCCTGCCCCGAGACAAGTACACAGTCTTTTCCCTAAACATGCACCAGTCCATGTTCACCTTCCACGCCAATACAGTGGGCGGCCTGTGGGAGCCCCATAGCTGTGCAATATCCCTCTTAGCAATCATGTTGCCGAGGGTCGCCCAGCAAATCTGAGCAGCATTATAATCATTCGGTTCCCACACATTCAAGAGACAGCACCGGGCCTCTGGTAGAAGCGGAACCCCCGTGACCCTCTCCATAATCGCATGCACTCTGGACCAGAAATCAGCCACCTCGGGACATTCCCACAAAATGTGAAGGAAGGTGCCAATCACGCCGCAGCCACGCTTACACAGCCCCTCCAAAGAATAGCCCATTCGAACCAGACTCGGACCAGTGACATACACACGATGAAGGATCTTAAGTTGGACGAACTGAAGGCGGGCAGGTATGGCAACCTCTTTAGGCGAGGACAATGCAGATTGCCTGTCCTCATCATCCAATTCCAATCCGTCGGCAATCCATAATGCCCTGAGGTGCACAAGCGAGTCAATTCTAGTGTTGATCAGTTTTTTTATAGATCAATGAAATTGTACTATCAGGTACATAGCCGTCCAGGATACGGTCCTCGAGAGGCGAGGATTTGGGAATAGTAGTCCCCACAGCAAAGACTGACAGCAGGGCATGACGTACCTGAGCGTATCTAAAGAATTCCCTGTCTCCAAGCTCATATTCCGTCCTGAGTACCTCAAAGGTCTTCACATTTCCTTTAGACCAGAGGTCACCCACCTTGCTTAAACCAATCATATCCCATTTATCAAAGCCTTTCGTCCACCACAAATTGCCCAAACCTTCGGAAGCATACAATGGAGTCGCGCGCGTCAACCTATCACACCATCCCAAGGCCGCATTCGCATCATGCCACACTCTTACAACGATTTTTGTGGGCCCGGTTAATGTCCTATGGAGCCCCTTAGAATATAGCGCTCTATTAAAATTCCCACCGGGCAAGAGGTGTTTGTCCATTTCAAAGGCCGGGGTAGGACCGGGAGCGTAAGTTGCGTGGTTGACCGCACTTAATTGAGAAGCCCAATAGTAGCGCTTGATATCTGGGAGGGCAATGCCCCCATCATACCACGGAAGCGTGAGCTTAGACAGAGCAATTCGCCCATGCCCGTCCCAGATCAGCAGCCTCTGCAGGTGCTCCACTTCACGAAAATAACCGGATGGAATGGGGTCAAAAAATGTTTGGAGTGCATATAAAAATCTGGGCAGCGATGTTAAAATCTAGATCGTGGCGTAAACATTATCGGCGCCATCTTGTCAGATCCATACGTGCGCGTAAGCAGCAGCCATTTTGAATGCCATGATCTCCCTGCCCACTATCGATAGCCAGCGCGTCTCCCCCCCCCCCCCTCTCGCCTCTTAAGCATCCCCCGCGCTCGGACAGCCCCCGATCTCTCCTGCCTGGGCCATAACGCACCTCCAGCGCGACCCTGCCTCCGAGCCACATCCCGTGCCGAAACCCCCACACTCTTTCATCTCATCCATAAAACGGGCCCTTTGATAACCTCTTCCTCCTTGCCCGATTGTCCGGCCCGACCCCAGGCCATCACTTAGCCCAACAGATGCGGTTTATTGCCCCTACAGTAGGACCTCGCCTCACATCAAAGGAGCGGGGATTAATCAATGCCCTCACACCCCTAGATCCGATCGATCGCCCGCATTCCTGTTCCCAGCGGAATGTCCAGCTGCGCGATAGCCATCATGCTGAGATTGGGGTGGGGACTCCTACTGTAGATATGTGTGGGAACGGGCCAAAGACGCCTTTTCCGTACTTCAAAGCATTACCAAGAATGTGTTGCATGTAATAAAGTAATAAACCAGTGTATAAGAGGCCAGGCCTCAGAGATGTTGAGAGAGCACCTCGAGAAGATACCCTGTTGTCTGATTTGACGTGTTCTGTTCCGTCGGAAATAAACTCCTGTTTCCTGCCTTCCAGTCTCCAGCGCCTGCCTCTTTATTTGGTAATCGTGAGTTGGGTGAGAAGCGGCTAACGCCGGGCAAATATGGGAAAGGGGTAATCGACCTGACCTGCCTGAACCCTTGATTCCACAATTGGCGTCCCAAACGTGGGGCCCATCAGCGACACGTGGATCCAGTGGGAGAGGTCCCGACGACGGAGTGAACGACTGCAACGATCAGGAAGTGCACCTGCCCGATAGACCCTCGTCTGGCAGCCGATCATCCGAACTTCACTGGTTCCGAGCAGACCTCTCTCGAGTGATCTACGATCCTGACTGGGAACCATCAGGAGTACCACAGCAATTACGGAGAATAGAGGACGATCGGGCGCTGGAAGCGGAAGACGAGAAACTGTCCATACGGTCCGGGTAAGGTCGTGTAACACGACAAACTGGGAAATATTTGATTGTTTGATTGGAAAATACTAGTATTACTCTCCGAATTGTTGGTCCTCTTGGAGATTCTCTGTCTGCAAACCGAGAGGAATAAAAGTATTCTCTCTTCCTTTGCAGGTAGTGAAGGGTAGGTAACGCAGGCCTTTGCCCCCGTTGTAATCCGTCGTGCCTATCTTTCTCCCCCACTGATTGATTGTTTGCCCGAACATTGTTTGTTCGAGGATTGTTTTCTCGAGAATTCTCTGTCTACAAACGGGGAAGGATAAAAGTATTCTGTCCTCCTTTGCAGATAGTGAAGAATAGGTAACGCAGGCTTTTGCCCCCATTGTAACCCGTCGTGCCTATTCCTTTCTCGCCACTGATTGTTTGATTGAACGGACATTAATTGTTCGATATTGGTTCTCTCTTTGGGTTTTCCCTATTTGCGAATACTGCAGAATAGAAATATTCTGTCCAGTCTTCGCAAAGTAGTGAAGGATAGGTAGTGCAGACTTTTATCCCCATTGTAACCCGTCATGCCTATCTTCTCCCCATTGGTCAGTAGTTGGTTCAGCCCGGACCGCTTATTAGAGGTGGATCATCCGGCTCCTCTGGAGGGCACCCCTAATAAGGATATGTTTTTAAAATATGGACTAGTCACCGTAGCTTATAGTAAGTTATGGAATAAATATACTAAAAAGGATCAGGAAAGTCAGTGGCCACTGATAGGATCCTTCGATGACGCAAGAATAAGCGTGCTGGAAACAGCCCTTTGTAACAATAAAACCACGCCCACTATGCTTGATAGTTTCGGCATGTGGCGCAAAGAAGCAGAGCAACGAAAGAAAAGAGAAGAAGCAAGAATAGGAAAAGAGTTACGAAAGGCAGCCCACCTGGCCGCTAAGAAACTAGAAGAAGAGATAAAAGAAAGAGAGGAAGCCAGACAAAAGCAGGAATCTGAGTCGACAGGCCAGTGCCCTGTTAGGACCCCCTCTACGCTCTACCCTGAGCTGCCCTCCAAACAACGGGCGAACGATGAGTTGCTGCTAGGTCCTCCGATCATCTATATGCCCCCCCCATATACCCCCTCCCAACCCCTAGTACAGCACTTGCCAGCTCCGAGTGCAAATGAGAATAACCTTGGAGCTAGTGCCCCAACCCTCACGGCCTCCGCTCCGGCCGCATTAGTAACGACATCAGATGAACCCGAGACTAGCAAGCAGCCACCGGCTAGACTGAATAGATTGAGCAAAGATGAGCGGGAGGGAATTGACAAGATAGTAAAGGCACTAGTAGAACGGAAAGAGAGCGAAGAATACACGATGGATATGCACAATTCACATGCCGGTAGCCACAGACGGCATTTCATTTTACGGTTTAGTTACCACACCCTGAACGCATATGAGGATAGGTATCAGAATCGGGGTCCTGCTAAACTGACAGCGTTATATAGAAAAGTCGATATTGGAGACGAGGCCGAGCGTGACGCGGCGGACCTCTTCATGCAAACGCTTGAGGTTTTCCGCCACCTCACGGAACAGAAACCGGAAGTTAAGATTACAGTTCCCGAAACGACTGGGTCCTCATCAGGAGTAGGCAACACTATGATGCCTATCAGAGAAGCCGCCCCCTACTGGGTTCCCCCACGAGGTCAGGGAACGAACGACGATATCAACCATGCAGATGCAAAGGGGAGGGTTGTGTACAACTGGGTTTATCAACCATGGGATCGGCAAGATATTTTAACTTTTAGGCAAACCCTGCCCGATTTAAGAAAGAACCCGACAGCATTTTATACCGAACTAGGTACAGCCTTGGGCTCAACCATAATGACTCTAGCGGACATTGACTTGTTTTTCGGGTTATGTCTGCCGGCTGATGTGTGGAAGCAAATCCGAAAAGTCGACCACGCAGATCTGTTCGGACATACCTGGAATCAACTCAGTGAACTAGATAGGCAGCGGGAGCCCGGAAAGAAACCTGTAAAAGTCATACTGGAACTCCCAGACAAAATAGTTCAGAAGCTAAAGACATTGATCCCAGAGAAGAAGGTAGACTGGTCGGTAGTCACGGCTTGCCGTCAGAAACCCCAGGAAGACGTATCAGAATACTTCTCCCGATTTGAGACGGTGTTCTCCGACTACAGTGGCCAAGACATGACCACTGCAACCGGACAACACCTATTCGTGCAAAACTACGTAAAGGGTCTATCGCAAGAGGTCTCCCAAAAGTTACAGACGAGCGAGAGTAGTTGGGGGTCCTCCAAACCTGCAGCTATCCTTCAGATGGCTCAGTATTACGAACACCAAAAGAACGAGAACGAGAGGGCGACTGAGAAAAAGAAAAAGGACTTGAAAGAACGAGTGATGATTGCTCAATTGCAAGGAGTGACGACAGGAAGGGAACGGTATAGAGGAAACTACCAGCCGAATGCCCCTAGAAATTCACCCCCTAGAGACCGCACACCCACACCCGGCACTCCACGAACAGACCTCGATGAGAACCAGTGTGCGTTTTGCAAAGGATTTGGCCATTGGAAGTCTCAATGCCCGGTCCTCCTGGAAATGATTAAAAATAAAGAGACAAGGGACATGGCAAATGGCCCCAGGACTAGAGGGCAGGGACGAGGGCACACCCACGACACCAACAATGACAGACCTGGCAGACCGAACACATTTGACCGCCCCGACAGAATCAGTGCCAACAGTCTGACTGCGACAACGCTCACGACTTTGCATAGGACTGCCAAGGGCAAGGAAGGGATCCAGTCGAGCTCTATGTTGACCAGCAAGGTCCTTACGTCACCTCTAAGGTCCTAGGTACGAAGTCTCCATTTCTGGTAGACACTGGCGCGACACGTAGTGCGTTATCTAAACGACTGATTCCAAGGGCACCCTTGTCTGGCTCACAAATAACATCAATAGGCTTTGATGGAACGCCCTCCACTAACCCTTTATCCGCACCGGTTTCCTTCGACTTGGACAGTAACCCCACTGACACGACGGTTCTGCTTTCCTCCAACACCCCCGATGCCATTATGGGACTTGACTTACTGAAGCATTTCCGAGCTACTATCAGGTGTTCACAGGACGGGGTTCGAGTCATTCTGTACGATAACCCGACTCTGCTCAGACCTCATCATGCACGACACATGCTCTCCATCTCTGACACTGACGCATCCTTACTTGACTCTCTACCTCTGTATCTATGGGCTAAAACTGACGCTGATGTAGGACGAATGATGATCGACCCCGTGCGCATAACTGTCCGCCAAGATGCGATACTCCCAAAACTCCCACAGTATCGGATATCGCCCGAAGGTGAGAAGGCATTGGTAATGATAATCCAGTCCCTGGTAGAGGCAGGAGTGGTAGAGGAAGTAGTCAGCAATATTTGCAACAGCCCTATCCTACCCATTGTGAAGAAGCAGGGCGAGGGAGATGAGAAAGCGTACCGCTTCATCATCGACCTTCGAGAGGTCAACAAGGTAGTTGTACCTCAGTACCCCGTAGTCTCAGATATCGCCACCATTCTGACCCTGATTCCTTCCACAGCCACCACCTTCACTGTAATAGACCTCAAAAACGCTTTCTTCTCCATCCCCATCCACCCGGACAGCCGCTACCTTTTCGGCTTCATGTTAAAATCCCGCTCATATAGATTTTGTAGAGCTCCCCAAGGTTACACAGAAAGCCCCAGCATCTATAGCCAGGCCCTCAAGAGGCAGCTGGACGCCGTTCAGCTACCGGAGGGAGTGGTGTTGGTACAGTACGTCGATGACATCCTTTTGGCGGCCGACACCACTCCACTTGCGGTCACAGCCACCATCCAACTCTTGCACTTCCTTGTGGAAAATGGCCACAAGGTCTCCAAGAAGAAGTTGCAATTCTGCCAACCCCAGGTCACCTACCTAGGCCACCTCTTGTCCAAAGACGGGAGAAAACTTACACCCGATCGAATTCAGGCCATTCTAGACACCCCTGTCCCAAAGACCCAGAAACAAGTCCGCTCCCTGGTAGGCCTCACCTCCTTCTGCCGGCAGTGGTTGCCAAATTTCAGCCTTATTGTAAAGCCACTACTTTCCCTACTAGCCAAAGATGTCCCCTTCCCACTCCCTTGGACCCCCGAATGCCAATCGTCCTTCAAAGAACTTCGAGACGCTCTTTGTTCTGCACCGGTCCTAGGAACCCCCGATTACACAAAGCCCTTCTCTCTCTACACTCACGAAAGGGAGGGGTGCGCTTTGTCTGTCCTGACTCAAACCATTGGCCCCAAGCAACGACCATGTGCCTATTTCTCTGCCACCCTTGACCCCGTAGCAAGAGCCTTGCCTGCCTGCCTTCGAGCCGTAGCTGCCGCTGCTGTCTCTATCCGACAAAGTGAGGGGATCGTACTCTCGAATTCCCTCACGGTATTAGTGCCCCATGCTGTTGACACCCTCCTAAACCAGACTAAGACGCAACACCTGACTAGCGCACGACTGACCGGATACGAACTAACCCTGCTTGCACCCCACATTACGCTGAAAAGATGCACCACGCTGAACCCAGCCACCTTGTTGCCTCTGCCCGAAAACGACCCGAATGTCCCCCCTATACATGACTGTGTGACCCTCACAGACGAACAGACTAGGAGTAGAGTTGACCTCCGGGACACCGCCTTCACAGACCCTGACGGAGAGCTATGGGTAGACGGTTCTTGCATAAAACTCCCCGACGGCACCACCTCAGCTGCCTATGCAGTTACCACAGCCCAAACCGTAGTTGAAACTGCCCGCATCGTGCAGCGATCCGCACAGGCGGCAGAACTGATTGCCCTCACACGAGCATGTATTATAGCGACAGGGACTACTGCAAACATTTACACGGACAGCCAGTACGCCTTCGGAGTGGTTCACCATTTTGGACTCTTATGGAGGGAAAGGGGATTCTTGACGTCCCACGGCACGCCCATCCTCCACGGAGATTTAGTCTCCGCCCTGATTGAAGCAGTTCTCCTCCCCAAACGATTAGCTGTAATCAAATGTCAGGCACACAAGAAGGTGACAGACTTAGTCGGACAGGGAAATGCGCTGGCCGACATCACTGCCCGAACCACAGCTGAGAATAGGACAACGACACGCATGTATGTGACCAGGTCACAAGCAGAAAAATGGACTGACGCTAGGGAAACGATTAGGGACATCCAGATGGCCAGCTCACCACACGAATTGACTGAATGGGCATGGGTGGGATTGAAAGACGATGAAGGCTGCTGGCCGACAAAGGACACTAACAAATGGTTGCTACCCAATTCATACCTGATCCCCATACTGACTATGGCTCACTCCCCTGCGCACATAGGATCTGCCCTCATGATCGAACTCATCTCCAAGGTCTGGCACAACGACAAAATCCCCGACTCAGCCAGACGCCTGGTCCAGCAATGCCTTATCTGTTTGCAACACAACCCTGGGAAAGGAACTGTGGTACCCCGGGGAGGGTTTGGGGTCCCCGACCATCCCTTTGAGATCCTCCAGATGGACTACATCCAACTAGAAAGATGCCAAAACCTGAAGTATGCATTAGTCATTGTGTGTGCCTTCAGCAAATGGGTAGAAGCCTATCCAACCCGTGATAACACTGCCATGACCACTGCCAAAGTACTACTGAAGGAGTTCTTCCCTCGCTACGGCCTTTGTCGAATTCTATGGAGCGACAACGGCCCCCACTTCATAGCTGAAGTTATCCAACTAATCTTGAAAGGGCTGGGGGTAAAACAGAGGTTTTATGCAGTCTTTCACCCCCAATCTGCTGGCTTAGTTGAGCGACACAACGTCACACTGAAACTAAAACTGTCGAAGATAGTGGCCACCACAGGACTTAAATGGCCAGATGCCCTCCCACTGGCATTGCTATCGATGCGCTCCACTCCCACTAAGCACCATTTGACCCCCTACGAGGTTGTATTTGGGCGACCAATGAATCTCTGGACTGCCCCTAAACAGACCTCCATTCACGACGTCCCAGACATCCTACTGTCTGATTACTTGTGCAAATTGACTAAAACATTGTCTGTCATTCATCAGCAGGTGCAGCAGGCCAACCCCGATGCTTCCAGGGGTCCGGGTCACGATATCCAACCGGGAGATTATGTGCTGATCCGCAATTTCCAACGGACGAAGAGTCTGGAACCCCGGTGGACGGGCCCCTGGCAAGTACTGATCACCACCCGAACGGCTCTTCGAGTGGAGGGGAAGCGACACTGGCTGCACGCACACCACTGTAAGAAGGTCTCCTCGACCGTGACCACGACAGAAAACGTCAGCACCCAAGAAGAACTGCTGAACAAAGACCGGCCATCATTGAACTGTTATCCTGATACCGAGGCACTCGAACTTGCAAAATTCTCTGATCCCACTGTGCCATCCAGGGAAGGGTATTTCCTGCGTCGAAAGGAGGGAGCTTCAGCTAAGTAGACCACAGACTAAGTTGAATCTCAGAACGGTAGCCTAAACACAACCAAGGGTTACCCGAAGAGAGGCTAAACGAAGTCTGCGGTTCTGCCCACTACCGAGCACCTCAAAGATGATGGAAGCGCCAGATAAGAAGATGATGGAAGCAACAGGAAATACCCGTTATCGAAACCCAAAGACTGACAGTATACACAAATCGAAGACAATTGCCCTTTTCATTGTCCTCCTCTTTTGCCTCCTCCTCATGACTTCCTTCTGGATCATGGAAGAGAGCGCACCCGCTCATCAGATATTGCTGACCACTGCACAGCCAACCACTATGAAAGAACATCACCTGATCTCCCTTTCGCCTCAGCTCCGAGAAAGGCGTAAGGAGTTCTGGAACAATTCCTTCGTGCAACTGTTGCACCAACACAACCTTGCCGCCAACGCCACAAACTGCTGGATCTGCGGGTTGCTCCCGCATGCCACCGGACACTCCATCCCTTTCATCCCTTCCCCTTTCTCAGTTCACGGTTCTTGCCTTGCCTGGTTGATCCTCTTGCAAGAGAGCTACAAGGACAACGCCACTTCTGGTCAAACAGTGCCACACTTCTACCACGGGTTCTGGCTGAACAAAACCGGAAGGACTTCTGCTCCCTTTTGTCCTTTGACCTCTGGCTCCTCCTTCCAGATGGACATCCCTGCCAAGGAACGAGTCGAAATGCAGGTGTTCCATAATCCAGCCAGACCCACCTTCTCCTACCTACGGAAACGACCTGCTGCCACTCTGATGGTGGCTCTGTCTGTTATCAATGTCACGGGCCTCATGTGCCTCGAAGGCTTGGGAACACAGCTGGTGGGTCACAGTTCCTGCCACATCACCAGAACATTGGACTCCATCGATCCCCCCTCCTTTGTTGCTTCTCCGAATATGTACTTTGTTTGTGGCACCAAAGCTTACACTTGGCTTCCAAAAAGTTGGGGGGGTACCTGCTACATCGCCTTCATTCTCCCTCCAACGTACGTGGCCCCAGCCAACCATCACCGGCAGAAGCGCGCGAGAGACATTGAACAAGCCGACTCCACTGGAGCACAGTTCCTGGATGCAGTGAAGGGACTTGTTCCTCTGTGGGGCCCAATGGCAAACAGCCGCGCCATCCGACACCTGACCCAGGCAGTAGAAACGACCATGAACATCACGGCTGGCATCCTCACTAACAATACGGCCGAGCTTCAGGCAGTCCGCCTGGTGGCTCTTCAGAACGGCCTTGTTCTAGATGTAGTTCGAGCTGACCGTGGAGGAGCATGCCGCATCATCGGATCCAGCTGTTGCACCTATGTGCCAGATAACTTGCCCTCAGTCTACAAAGCAATCGAACACCTCCACAGACTTTCCTCAGAGGTTCACCAGGAACAGGAAGGATGGTCGCTTGGAAGCTGGTTTTGGGGCACTTTGAAGGACTGGGGATGGAGGTTGTTCACATTTATATTGATACCGGTCGTGATACTGTGTGGGTGTTGCCTAGGTATTCAATGTTTGCCACCTTTGTGTTCGCTCATTGCTAACTGCATGTGCCCTAAGACTTCGGACTTCAAAACTGAACACATGAAAGCATTGTATGACCTCGAAATAAGAAATATAATGGGGATTGACGTAAATTAACAAGCTAGCTAGATATGTTGAAAAGGGAGGACTGTTAAAATCTAGATCGTGGCGTAAACATTATCGGCGCCATCTTGTCAGATCCATACGTGTGCGTAAGCAGCAGCCATTTTGAATGCCATGATCTCCCTGCCCACTATCGATAGCCAGCGCGTCTTCCCCCCCTCACCCTCTCGCCTCTTAAGCATCCCCCGCGCTCGGACAGCCCCCGATCTCTCCTGCCTGGGCCATAACGCACCTCCAGCGCGACCCTGCCTCCGAGCCACATCCCGTGCCGAAACCCCCACACTCTTTCATCTCATCCATAAAACGGGCCCTTTGATAACCTCTTCCTCCTTGCCCGATTGTCCGGCCCGACCCCAGGCCATCACTTAGCCCAACAGATGCGGTTTATTGCCCCTACAGTAGGACCTCGCCTCACATCAAAGGAGCGGGGATTAATCAATGCCCTCACACCCCTAGATCCGATCGATCGCCCGCATTCCTGTTCCCAGCGGAATGTCCAGCTGCGCGATAGCCATCATGCTGAGACTGGGGTGGGGACTCCTACTGTAGATATGTGTGGGAACGGGCCTGAACCGGGGATTCCAAAGACGCCTTTTCCGTACTTCAAAGCATTACCAAGAATGTGTTGCATGTAATAAAGTAATAAACCAGTGTATAAGAGGCCAGGCCTCAGAGATGTTGAGAGAGCACCTCGAGAAGATACCCTGTTGTCGTGTTCTGTTCCGTCGGAAATAAACTCCTGTTTCCTGCCTTCCAGTCTCCAGCGCCTGCCTCTTTATTTGGTAATCGTGAGTTGGGTGAGAAGCGGCTAACGCCGGGCAAATATGGGAAAGGGGTAATCGACCTAACCTGCCTGAACCCTTGGTTCCACAGCGACATCATTTTGAAAAGAGCAGCGCGACCAAGTGGCGACAAAGGCAACTGACGCCATCGTGCAACGTCAAGCTTGAGTCGGTGAAGAGGGGGTAGCAAATTGCGTTCATAGCGAACAGCGGGATCAAGAGAAATATAAATCCCCAAGTATTTAAAGCCAGTGTCAGCAACTTGAATTGGGAATCTACGAGGCAGTGGAGGAAGATCGCCGGACAAAACGTAGACGCATGATTTAGTCCAATTAATAATGAGACCCGAGTTCTTCCTGAAGGAGGTCAGAACATCAAAAAGCACATTAAGGGATTTCTGAGGGGATGTAAGGTATAGGAGGATGTCATCCGCGTATAGCGAGATTCGATCCTCAAAGTCGGGAGTCCACCGAATGCCTTTCATTGAAGGCTCCCAACAGAGCCACTCCGCCAATGGCTCCAAAGCAAGGGCAAAAAGCAATGGGGACAGCGGACAACCTTGCCGACTGCCTCGCCCAAGTGTAAAAATACCGGAGACCTTCCCATTAACAACCACCTGGGCGAGGGGCTTTTCATAAAGAAGCTTCACCCAGGCGATGAATGTCGGACCAAACCCGAATTTGGAAAGGGCCGCCCACAGATAAGGCCATTCTATAGTGTCAAAAGCCATAGTGGCGTCCAAAGAGGCCAAAATGGCCGGCTCAGTAAGAGTCTCAGCTCTCGCGAGAACGCCGTGAAGTCTCCGAAGATTAAGGGCGGTATTCCGGTGTGGAATAAAGCTGGATTGATCCGGACGGATCAAGTCACTAATCACCGTAATCAACCGATTAGCTAGCAATTTGGCCAGTATTTTGGGTTCGGCATTGAGTAATGAAATGGGCCTATACGAGGAGCAGCGATCACGCGGCTTACCCTCCTGTGGATTACAACGATGGTAGCCAGTCGCTGATCAACGGGGAGGGAACCAGAATCGAAAGCCTCAAGAAACATACTCCTCAAGTAGGGCGCCATTTTGTCGGGTCCCAGCTTATATAGTTCAATGGGCAAACCATTGGGACCCATTGCCTTGCCAGAACGAAGGGAACATATGGCAACAGCGACTTCATCTATCGTAAAAGGCACATCCAGTAGGTCTCTATCATCATCAGAAAGGCGAGGCAGTGCAATATCTCGCAACAACAATTGGGAATCCTCCTTGTCCCTATCACTGACCTAGGCGTACACAGTTCAGAAATGGTCAACAAAGCACTCCACAATACCAGCTGGGTCAGTGACACACTCACCATCCGGCCTTACAATCACAGGGACAACACGATTCACTCTCTCTTTCTTGTCCAGCCATGCAATCAGTTTACCAGCCTTGTCGCCCAAATCATACATCCTGCCCTGTTGCTCTCTATTCATCGCTTTTGCTGCGTCGGTAACAAGGGCCCTATAATCAGCTTGCTTCAGACTGAGGGAATGCAATTTAGAACGAGTAACATCACCTTCAAGATCACTCTCAAGCACAGTTATGTCGGTTTCGAGGCGTACAAGTTCCTCACATTTAGCCTTCTTGGAAGCATGAATCAAAGACAAAGAATGTCCACGGATGACCGTTTTGAAGGCCTCCCACAGTGAAATAGAAGAAGAAACAGACCCCTCATTTTCATCGAAGTAATGGTCAATAGATTTCAGCAGTTCAGAGCGGGTTTTTTGGATTGCGGAGATACCAGGGATTTATAGGAGCCACTCTACCCTCGCCACCCACTCCAGCCTCAACACAAAGCCACAGGGGGGAGTGATCAGAAATGCCCCTGGGAAGATGACAAATCTCTCTGATGGAGGATGATTGCGCTGCTGGCATTAAGAAATAATCTAACCTGGAGAGACTACCATGGGCCCCCGAATGAAAGGTGTATTGTAGCTGCGTAGGGTGCATCAACCTCCAACTATCTAGAAGGCCAAAGGTTTCCAGCAGGTCAGCCAGCCACAGTTGAGACCTAGCTAAATCCCTAGGAGGGTAGAGATCCAAAGTGCCAGAGACCACGGAGTTAAAGTCCCCACCCAGGATCAGAAGACCCTCAGGAAGCCCCAGTAAGAGCCGCCCTAGGTCAGCAAAGGTCGACGCCTGCAGGCCAGGAGGGACGTACGTTGTGAGTATGGAAAGCGTCTTACCCTCCCATCTACCAGTGAGCGCAGCATAGCGCCTCCTGTCGTCGAGTATTACCTCATCAATTTCAAGGGGGAGAGAGGACAGGATTAGAATGCCCACCCCTCTGGAGCCGGAAGTGAATCCAGAGTGAGCGACTAGACGGTAGCCACGTCTATTCATAACCTGGCACGCGTTACCAATTAAATGCATTTCTTGCAAAAGAACAATATCGGGGGAATGACGTCTAAGGAACTGCAGCACAACCCCTCGCTTTATCCTGTCTCCCAAACCATTGACATTCCAGGACAGCAGTCTCAACTCACCACCCCCCATCCCCGGGAAGGAAACAGAGCACATCCCTCATAGGACCCAATGATCGACATGGACGAGAAAACAATACGATGCCTTGTGAACAAAAACAAACACACGAACACCCGCCCACCACCCCCCAACTTAAGCCCGTTACAACGCCCCCCACCCTGCACCCCTGCGTACGACTCAAAAGCCACTCCAACTTGCAGTGTGCCTGTCGCCCATCAGAAAACTAATCTACACAAAGAACCCAGGAGGAGGAAGAGTCCCCTTACACCCCCGCCACCCTCGGGCCAACCTAAAATAGAACGAAAGAACAAGTATCCAAACTCAGCTGACAAACAGGTGGAAAGTTCAGACGTCGGGAACCACAATGTCACTCTTGCTCCGGCGAGCCATCGTCGGCGCCACCGGGGTGCTCAGTTCGATCATCTCTTTTTTGCAAGGAATCAAGCCAGTCACTGACATTGTCCGGACGATCAAAGAAAAACGTTCGTTCCTCATATTCGATCCGAAGTCTGGCTGGAAACAACATAGCATACTTAAGGTCCAAATCACGCAGCCGACGCTTCACTCCCTGAAACCCCATTCTCTGCCGCTGAACCAGTGGAGTAAAGTCGGGATAGAAGTTCACAGTGGTGTTTTCAAATTTCACAGGGCCGCTCTCCCGAGAAGCTCGAAGGATAGCGTCTTTATCCCGAAAGTGGAAGAGTTTGGCAATAATGGGTCTCGGGGGGGCACCCGGCTTCAGCTTCCCGCCAGGAGATCGATGAGCCCGTTCAACCGCGAAGAATTTACTGAGTCCGGCGGGGGCGAGGTGATTCAAGACCAGGTCTTCCACCAAGAGGTCGGTGGCAGCGTCTTTGGGATTTTCCGGAACACCTATAATGCGTACATTATTGCGCCGGGCCCTATTATCCGAATCCTCAAGCCGACGGGCCGTCAAGTCCTGTGAAGAACGCAAGTTGCCGATCTCAGTCTGTATGTCCGTGACATCAGTAGTCAGGCTGGAGGTCTTTCAAATCCAACGCCTTGACCCTCTCTTTGGTCTTCGCCAGGTCCGCTCTAATCAGCGTGACATCGACAGCCACCGTATCAATCTTGAAGGTGAGGGCCTCATACTGTTGTCCCATGGAGGCCTTCATACTGGTGATGGCGCTCATGACGTCCTGAAGCGATACCTCCGTAGACGCAGCAGGATCCACCATGGGGTCTTCAGGAGTACGGCCAGTGCCACAGGGGATCCCTTAGGATAGGTGTAGCGATCCATCACATTGGTTTGAGTTTGTCCCCCTCGGAGAGGCGTTTTTGTCTTGCGCTTCTCGGTGTCCGGTCTGGTAGCCATATTGGAAATAGTGCCCCGGAGGGGCCCTCGAGACCTGGTGAAAATGGCCGATCTCAATGAAGCCAAAAGTATACGAAAGTGGGCCAAATTAACGAAAATGCCAACAGGGCTGGAGGCCAAACGCTCACGGAAGAAGGCACTCAGCAGTAGAGCGAAAGCAAGCCGGTCCGGGTAGATATGAGAGAATGCCAGTCGATCAGAACCCGGGGTAGGAAAGTAAAACTGAAAGTTGAAGTGAGGCCGCCTGGGGGAGGACCCCTCTGGCCGTTGTTGTTCAACTACTCCTTGGCCTGAAGATCAGCAGAGCCCCCAGCCCCTGTCCCGGGGCAGGCCGTAGAAGTTCGAGTCGATGTAAAAGCGGCTCCCGACGTCCGATTTCAATTTTGAAAAGAATATTAAGGTCAGCCAAAGGTCACCTTCAAAAGCCCATCTTCAAAATCAGGATATAGTCAGGATATTTGCGAAGGGCGGCACGGGTCTCGGGAGCTCTGTGCTCACGCGACCATCTTGGATGCCCGCGAAGCTCCTCCCTGACCTGTGGGACACTTGAGTTCACTTCCTCACTACTATAGAGTAGAGGAACTTTCATGGGTTGGTCTTAAGACTGCTTTGCAGTACATATAACATTAGGAAAAAGACAGTTTCTTAAGAATTGAAATGGTTTATTGAGATTGATACAGTTAACAGTAAATCATTACATATGTTAATCAAGACCATTGAAATGTTTTATTGACAATGTCAAATAAAAGAGTGAATAATTACGTGTATTAATAAAAGTCATTTAAATTATCTATTAACAAAGATAAAGTTAACAATGAATCATTACTTGTCTTATTGACTGTCGTATAATTGGCACCATCCTCAATGGTTTTAATGGTGTTGCATTGGTTTATTATGATATATTTATATTTTTATGAAAATGCTGACACCCTGACAAAGCTAATAGGCCTGCCTTTTAGTACCTAAACCCCATTATATTGGGCCTAGTATATGTGAGGGGGTATTGTGGATTGAGGGTTCTGGGCTCACTGGTGGTGCAAACTAATAGGAGGGTATCTTATTAGGTATTTCCACTTGCCATCTGTATACATTTATATCAATCTGTAATGCATAGTACTGAGTAGTGTGGGGGCATAAAGTATGTTTCCTTTTTAATTAATAAAACCCCCAGATGGAAACTGCTTTATTGTGGGTTGTTTGCTGTGAGTCTATGAACCTCCTCCCCTGAGTAGGCTTTGGACAGCTCTGCCTTACTACCTTGAGAGAGACATGTGTTAAAAAGGTAAGCCATATATTGAAAAGCCATTAGCATTTTGTTAGAGAGTGATACTACTTTTGGGGAGCCAAAGCCAATCCCATGTATATTTTAAAGAATTGTTAACAGTAAGTATACTGGTATACTGCATTCACAGTGTTAAATCAATCCTGAAAATTCTTCTAAAAGCTCTGCAACTTATGTACATTTCTGAAAACTAATGAACCTTTCAGATTTGTGTAAGCCCAGTTTGCATCCCACTGAAGGTATTGCAGGAGATGAATCAATATTAAATATTTTAGAGCCCCAGTTATACTTTTATATGCCCCACTAAGGCATAAATATGTATTTTTAGGCATATTTTCTTATACTAGAGATGGGAGATGGGATATCTGATGAAAAGTACAAAGGGTAGGAAACCTAATTGACAATGTCATAATGTCATTGTGGTTGAAAGGGTATTTTCTTTTCACTTGTATTTCTTACATTATTCGGCATGAAAGAGTTGGCTAAATTCAGTAGTCACAGCCACTGGTAGTGGGATAAATTATATAACTCTAATTCAAATTTGCATAAGTAGAACACTCAACAATATCTATTCCATATTTGTCAAATACTCTTTCAGATGAGAAGGTCATTCAGAATAGCTAAAGAATATTAGTTGAATTATTAATTACTGAGGAGCATGTCAAAACCATTTCCATACATCAGTAATCCCAGATAGATGTGTGCAGTCAGTACTGTATGAAGTACTAGTTACAATATGTACCAAAATCCATGTATTGGTTTTCTAACTATATTGCAAATTCCATGAGGTAGGTTTACTTTTACGATAAATTGCGATTGTGGAATTTCAGCGGTAGGGTTTTTTTTATGTCTTCAGATATGTCAGGAATTAGATACTCTATAGTTTAGCTTTCACTTGAAAGCCAAAGAGGGATAGAGGCAAAATGTCTTGCTGAGTTTGACAATGAGTGGAATGTGAGTAGGTTATGCACATCGCGCAAGGACTGAGGAAAATGGGTAGAACATATGGGGGACTTTTTCTGATCTTGTTTATGTTGGCCTTGGGACTCTGTGCACTTTACCACTGCTAACCAGAGCTAAAGTGCATATGCCCACTCCTTAAAGCATGGTAACATTGGTTTATTTCCAAAAGGCATATTTAATTTACCTGTAACGTTGTGCTACCTGTGCCAAGGCCAGTAAGTTAAATACTACTAGTGTGTCACCCCCATAGGTAGCCCTTTAAACATGTCTCAGGCCTGCCATTGTAGCCTGTGTGTGCGGTTTCAAACTGCCATTTTGAACTGGTAAAATAAACCTTTTGCCAGGTCCAAGCCTTCCTTTTCCTTGGCAGCCCAAAGTGCAGGGTGCAATTTATATAAAAAGTAGGCCATGTACTTTTACGTTTTGCTTGTCCTGAAAGTGAAAACTCTTCATTTAATTTTACACTATTGCAAGGCCTACCTCCCCTATAGGATAATATTGGAGTTACCTGTTTGCATTTAATAAGGTGTAACTTCCAAACTGGAACAGGAAAACTGTTCATGTTTGGTGTCTTTGGAATTGTAATGAAAAATCCTCTTATATGGTGAAGTTTGATTACAATTTTGAAAATGCCACTTTTAGAAAGTTCCAGGGGTTTTACCCCTAAACAGCTAGAATAGGCCACTAATAATTTTCATGTAGCTGTAATATTACCCATCCAGGCACATCTAAGCTAAACATATTAGTTAATTACTTTTTTTGAATGCTCTAATATGTTACTATCAAGCACATACATGTTTTTTTTCAAGTATAATGATTCATTTTGACTATTTTGTGTAATGGTTAAGTATTGAGCAGGCTTGTCCAGCGCTGTAGGGTTAAATCATGTACTTGTTAAATGTTTAAGCGGTCCCTATTTATGACACATTTAAAGTTTATCAAATGTGTTGAAATGATAATGAAAGGTTTGTGATTAAATTCACTGGTCAAGATGAATTATTTTTCTTGTCCTTGATTCTAAAAAAGAAGTTGGTTAAATATTACAGGTAGATCTTGTTTGTGTACAAAACTTTTAGAAAGTTTAGAAAGTTGGCATTTTCTGCCCCCCCCAGGTCATTTAGTGCGTGTAGCCTGTCTATGGGTTATGAGTGGGTGTAGTTTGCCATTGGACTTTGTGTATTCCTCCTAGACAGCCACAAACAATAGAGTTTAGGTTGCCTGAATGGGCAACCACCAGCAGGAAAGGAGGGCAGAGTCAGGCACACCTCCAGTTACACCTGAATAGGCTATGTCCTGCCTCCACACAAAGGATGGCATACCACCCTTGTAGTTAGTCTGAAGCCAAAGCAGGGAAGGCAGGAAATCTATTCACTTCAATGGGAAACCTCCAGAAGCTTCTCCCACTTCAAATGAGTCACCAGGTATAAATTCTGGACTCCAAACACTCCATACACTTCTTGACCTGTAGAAGACTCTTCACAGAGGAAGGGCTGTTGTACTCCTGTAAGGACTGCCACTTTGCTGGACGGCTGCCCTGAAGGATTGTTGCCTGCTGTGCCCTTGCCTGGGTGAGAAGTACTGGACCTGTACCCTGAAACCAGGACCACCAGAGTGACTCCACGTGCTAGCCTCTTGTAACCAGCACCTGGATTCTGAAACACTGAGTTTTACCATGCCAAATGGTGCCAATCCAGTCCTGGATCCTAGGAAGAGGGTCTGATGGAGCTCCACCAGCTAATCTGTGAATCCAGCAGAAATTACCCATCTCATCTGGTGCGAGAATTCTAACAGTGCAAGGACTCCACATTGACCTTGCAGCCTGCAGTCGCGTTGGAACCGCTGCTGTGCGAGGCATCCCTGACTCAGGTCTTTGCATCACAAATCTCTCATCAACGGCAGCCTCAACGCCAATGCAGGACTTTGTATCACAAGCCCAGCAGTCTCCTTAGAACCAGCCAGTGCACAATGCATTGTTGATGCAGGATTTCATATCGCAAGCAAGCCTCGTCGATGGCCCCCTCAATGATGAAGGATCTCAGCTCCCCGGAAGCCGATGCATCTCCTCAGCTGAATGAGGCATCCTCGACACGGAACCTCACAAAGCTCTGCAACCATGATTTAAAGTATTATTATTCAGTGGACATAACTGGGTTCCTCTAGGTGGCCCACGATCAATCGCAGTTGGCCTCAGCTTGAGACTTTGTCTTGGTCTGGCGCGACAAGATCACCACAGTTGGTGCTATTTTCACTTAAATCTTTAAAATTGCATATCTCTTGTTCTACTAATTGGATGTTTGTCATTTTGGCCTTGTTTTTTTAAATTAGAATGTACTCTTTTTTTCTCATCTGGTGTGGGGTCCTTTTTGCCATGTGTTTTCACTATTTTTACTGTTTGAAGTGTTGCACAAATACTTTAATTGTGAAGAGAAGTATTTAGGAAAAGATAATAAAACTTCTGGGCCTAAAACAAACAACACAAATATGATAGTCAATAACAATATATAGCAAATCTAATTTACAATGGACAACTAGAAAATGTCATAATTTATTTATTTTTATATATGTTATAAAAATATGTTAAACAGAAAGATACATAGAATAAGAATGTCCCTTATTGATTATGAGACTATCCCTGAATTATTTTACTTGATTATCATAGGTCATAAAGTTCAGGAATCACTTTCAAAATTCATCAAATTAAAGAAAAACCTAGAGAGAAAGAAACAAAAATGGATGATGACATGGCTATACATTCTGGTAGTTGCTAAATACTTGGGGCCTCATTTATGAGAAATGATGCATCGCTTCGTGAAAGCAGCTATGCGTCACTTCTCAGTGCGCACTCCTTGCGACATGATTGATGCATCATATTTATAATATGACGCATCATGTCGCAAGGAGTTACACATACGTCAGTATTTCTGACGTATCTGTAAGCGCAAAAGTGACGCATTGCTGGAGTGTGTCACAAAAGTGACGCAACTCCAGCAATGTGTCCTTTCACATGGGGCAAGCCCCATGTGAAAGGGCCTGTGTCAGTGTTACGCCTGCCATGAGGTAGGTGTAAGATATTGACGCATTTCCGTCTTAGAAGTGGCGCAGTGAAATCTTATAGATTTCACTGCGTCACTTCCAGGGCCCTTTCTTGCGTCAATACGCCCCCCTTGCATGCATTATACCTGGCGCAGGTATAATGTCGCACAGGGGTTTAGAAAGTGACGCATCTACCTTGATGCGTCACTTTGTAAATATGGCGCAACACAGCGCATTTTTTACGCCACTGGAGCGTCAGAAAAAGTGATGCACCGGCGGCGTAAAAATGACGCTCAGTCTCATAAATGAGGCCCTTTATACATTGCGTCTGACTTAAGCCTGACTTGTCTGTGCCTAGCTACCCGAGGGTTGAGCACATGTTAATTTAGGGTTTTCTTTTGATTTCACCCTGACAGGAATTGTGGTTCCTGCTTGAGTAGGATTTCAACCCCCTTCAACTAGCAACCCAATTTCTTGCATTTATTTTTCCATCAGATATTTCTGGGACCAAAGAGCATCCACTATGCCTTTCGATCCTTCTTTCATATATTCTTGTCCAGCTTGCTGATATCAGTCAAAGATTTTCCACCTAATTGAAATTTGGGTGACAGATAGCCATTTTGTTAATGTTGAGTTAAGCATGTCTTTTATTCAATGTGAAGTTTATTTAAATATGAATCCCTGAAATGAACAAAAGTCTGAAATGACCAATTAAGGATTCATTAGACGTGATCCTTAAATATTTAGTCTGTTCCAAAATGTTACATTAAAGAATAGTCCACCCAGGAAAGGCATGGCAATTTTTTTTTCTTGATTTTATCTGTTTGGCTTCCTTGAAGTACACTATACCTGGCTTGCCACAGGGCAGGACTGGCTATAGGGCCCTCAGGCAGTGCTCGAAGGTCTGGTCTAACAGATTAGGGTATGGGCTGGTTTTAATGGCTGATTTTGGGCCGAATTTATGGTCTGGAGGAACGATTATTATTATTGATTTCCTTGATTTTACCACACACATTACCTGCAGTAAGCTCTAATGCATGCAGTCTCACATGCCTTGCAAAACACCCATACAACTTGTCTTTACAAGTTTAAAACTGCCCTGATGTGCAGATGTGGCTCACATTTTTAGCTATCTCATTTGCTAATGGGCACCACTTTTAACTTGTTGCCATGACCTACATATTATCAGACTCTGTGCATTAGCCCACTGTATATGTATCTGCAGCGAGAGACTGTTAAAAATGGGGTTACTGGTTGACCATGGTGTGAGCCCTGGTCAAGCAGCAACACAAATTCTAGTCAGGGTAAGGCATAAGCAAACCCCAAATTAACCTGTGCTCAACCTTCTGGGATCTTGGCGCAGAGTAATCAGGCTTAACTTAGAGGCAATGTGTAAAGTATTTGCAGAAGACTTCAAACAGTAAAATTGTGAAAACACCACACAAAAGGGATCCCACATCAGGTTAGAAAAATAGAGCTTAATTTAATCATTAAACAAGACCAAAATGACAAAATTCCAATTAATAGAATCGGAGATATTGAATTTCTTTACTTTTTTAGTGAAAAAAGCACCAAAAGCACACAGCGCCAACTGGGGATATCAGGTTGCGCCAGGCCAGGACAAAGCCACTAAGTTAAGGCTGACCACGATGGAGCATGGGGCAGCTATTGGGACCCAGTTAGGCCCACTGAACAAAATACCTTAAATCCTGGTTGCAGAGCATTGTGTCGATCTGTGTTGAAGATGTGCTGCGCAGCCGAAGCGTTGCATCAGTTCTGAGATGTGGTGAGGATGCGGTGTGAGGTCCTGTTGCATCATTGTCGAGGACCCCATATGTGGGCCTTGCAATGCGAAGTTTGTCATCAGGGGTGTGGCGAGCAGCTAGCGATGCATCAGTTTCGAGGATCAGCGAAGCAGCAATGTGGACTCCAGCATTGTCATTGAGGCTGCCCTCAATGAGAGATGCGAGGACCAGGATGTGGATGCAATGTACCGTCAGGTGATGCATCGTTTTCAATAACTGCAGGGGCGATGTGGGTCTTTGTGATTGGTCCAATCTGCACAGCAGGGGCAATGCGTCGGTTCTTCTCAGGGAAACACTACTCAGCTAACTCTGCTGGGGATGCGCTGCTCAGCAGAGATTATGCATCAGTTCCACTGGAAAACACCGTAGGCTCACTTTCCAAGGGTCTAGGACTCGGATGGAACCACTTGGCTGGGCATATTCACATATGGTAGAGCCAAGGTGCAGGTCCAAGGTTGTTGTAAGCCTGTTATGTTCCTGAGGCTTCAGATCAGGAGGCCATCCAGCAAGCCCTGGAGTTATTCTGGGCTCTGGATTCAAGAGATGCAGGTCCAGTCCTTCTCACCCGGTCAAGAGGGCAGCAGACAACAGGTCAGCAAAGCAAAGCATGAGTTCATTACAGTGCAGTCCAGCTGAGTGGCAGTCCTTCAGAAGCACAGCCGTCCTTCTTATTGGCAGAGTATCCACAGGTCCAAAAGTGTACTGTAGTGGTGGTGTCTGAGGTTGTGCCTTTGAAGTAGGAACAAGCTTCTGGAGGCATGACTTTGAAGTGCACAGATACCTTGCCTTCCCTGTCCTGGCTCCATACTATCTAAATGCAGCCCATTGTTTGGAGGCCGGACACAGCCTGTTCAGGCGTAAATGAGTCTGAGCCTAACTCCTACCTCTCATCCTACCAGTGATGGCCTACTCAGTCACAGCTAAGCTCTCATTGTGAGTGGCTGTCTAGGAGCAATGAAAAAAGCCCAACTGCACCAGTTATGTGACCAAAGACAGGCTGGAGGCACCAAATGGCAATGGTAAGAAAATGTCAACTTTGTAAAAGGGGCATTATTTAGAATTGAAATTGCCCCATTTTGAAATTACACTTGTAAAATGAAATAAGGTAATCCCCAATGTTATCCAGTAGGAGAGATAGGCATTGCAGTCAGGAAAACAAATGTTATGTGTTTTCACTTCCAGGACATCAAAAACTTAACAGCACATGTCCAACTTTTTAAGTACACAGCATCCTGCCCTTGGGGCTGCCTAGGACCTACCTTAGGGATGACTTATATGTATTAACAGGTTTGCGCCTGGCAAAGGGTTTATTTTGCCAGGTCGAAATGGCAGTGTAAACTGCATGCCCAAGCTCTGCAATGGCAGGCCTGAGACATTTTTAAAGTGCTACTTAAGTGAGAGGCACAATTAGTGCTTCAGGCCCACTGGTAGCATTTAATTTACAAGCCCTGGGCACATGCAGGGAAATGTACAAGGAACAATTCCGTAAATTAAATATGCCAATTGGGTATGAACCAGTGTTACCATGTGTTGGGAAAAGCACAAGCACTGTAGCACTGGTCAGCAGTAGTAAAGTGCACAGAGTCCTAGAGCAGAAAAAACGAATTAAGCAAAAAGGGGAGGAGGAAGGCAAAACGTTTTGTGGTGACCCTGCAGAAAGGGCCATTTCCATCAAAGACTTAGCACTGATGTAGATGCTTCGGTGCATTGATAGGATGAATAGGGTAGTTAGAATGAAATGGATGAGTTAAGAGATCCAGTGCATGGTTGGGGGTATTCTAGGCAGGAGTCTGTCTTAGTAACATATGCATTAGATGGGGAGAGGAAGAGGAATGGATGTAGACATAACAGTCAGCAGAGAGGTTTGTAAAGCTATTTAGGAGTGATGGAGAAGGATGGCCCAGGGAAGAAGGAGGCCAGAGGGCGATGAGGGGAGAAACAAAGATTGTGGAGTGTGAGTTAGGGGACAGTCAGGAAAGTGTGGGATTTGTAGTATGAGCAAAGTAGTTTAATAGTAGGGGGGTTGGAAAAACTGGAATATTGTGTGACCGTGGAGCAGACAGCACTGTTGATGATGGCAGGAGAGAAAGTACATACTGCTAATAAGGTTTTGGATATAGCTCATTGTGGATGAGAAGGAGGGCAAGGGAGAGGGAGGCTAGAAAGGAAGGTGGCATTAAGTGGAAATTAGAGAGGAGAGAGCATGCAGAAAACAGTGCAACCCAGGAGGATGGCCATTACCAAGTCTACCTAAAGCCTGGAGTAAGCACCTGCTTGAGAAAGCTGTTGTTGGCATTACTTTATGACAGAAAATACTACTAAATGGTAATTTAGAGGACCAGGGTGATTGGGTAAATCCTGCTGCAGATCACTGATTCAATCTAATAAGCACCCCTAATGAAATGCAGGATAAAACCTAGAGGAATGTAGAAGCAGGACACTGAGATCTCACGGGACAACAGCTGAGTACTTTACAGTCTGAGATAAGTGCTGTTTAAGCACAGTTACATTATGCAACTCACTTTACTACACAAATCAGATATCAATCTTGTTTAGACCAATAAGCAGACACAATTTTAAGGTGTGAATGATAATATATGTAGAGCAATTTCATAATATTACTGATGTTTCCAAAGCAAATGACAAATATGGCATCTTACGGCATTTATGGAGCAATTATGTGCCTTAGGTAAGGCATCAATAAATGCCTGTGATTATAGGAATCTTTGAATAGGAGACTGGACAGAGGTTCAGGGACTCAGGATATAAGGATAAGAAGTTTTCAGAAAGCTTCAAACCATATTCAGCATGGGGGTGCTGCCACAGAAGTCAAGAGTGCGTTGCCTGAGAAAAAGTCCATGAGTAAAGGGGTCTCAAACAGTAGAGTGCCCTGTTTTGCAGGGTCTTCATCTGCTCACATAATAAAGGTTGAGCTGAACAATTGCAACAGAGGCCTGCAAGGTGGCTGTTCTTTGTTAAACTTGTGAAAAATCCTTGCTGGGGCAAACATTGAGAACATGCAGTTTGTGGGCAGAGACAAAACTATCTGCCCCGAGGAAGGACTGGCAACATCTTCTGGAGCACTTTTGCTGGCAGGACTTCAACGGGTGATAAGGTTAAGACAGCAGAGAGCCCCCTTTTAAAGTTTCCTTACCAGCTCATGTTACAAATTTGCATGGGATGAGCCTACCAATTAGAGCTCAGGCATGCTGATGGCCATCTTGTGATAAATTATCACTTAATCCTCACTTGCACAAATTATGAGAAAAGGCAATATGAAACAGATCAAAGAGGTGTCTACCTTAAGTGAGCTGACAAATACACTTGAAGTCCTGATTCTGATGCCTATTCTATGGGTGAAATCACCTCAAACATCAATTACCAAGCCTCTTTTGCACCATATTTGTCTGCTCAAATGACCGTGACATTTGAGCTCAGTGAAGCAAATACATTTCAAGCATGTGGTACTTCCATGCATCTATAATATTGTCAATTATTCACAATCAGGAAAACCATGCCTAAGCATGCATACAGATCCTAGTGGTAGCTGCGCAAAGAGGGGTTGGCAAAGTCTTTGGTAGGGCTCCTTCTGATGTGGACAACACACCACTTTTGCAGCTTCTTCATCCCTTTATGTAACTGAGCTAGATGGATTGCGGTAACTGTAGATCATGAATGCAGGGCAACCATCTTAAGATAAGCTTGTAAAAAGAAATCCCCAGTCAAGCAAATGATGAGTCACACATTTTTCCAGCATCCCAATGAATATATACACTCAGGAATAATGGAACTGGCAAACTCTTGCTGGCTAAAATGTATCATGGCATCATGGCTCTGACTGATGTAACCCTGCTCTTCATCAAGCAATTTAACAAGGCTAAACAATTCTTCTCCAAACATACTTGGAGAAGACTGTTAGAGCAGCAGCCTTTGAAGTAATAAGTAGAAAAATCTTTTGCAGTCATGTTCCTTGTCTCCTCTGCTGCAAAAGTGAATTTCTCCTTTCATTCATTCCTAAACCAAACAACTTTCTTCCCATTTATGGCGTTCCCTTATAATACTGTGTATGGAGACGTTTTCAGTGACTTCATCATGTCCATCATCCCTGGACTATGTTGGTGACTTCAGGGCCTGGTTGTCCGGCTCAGCTTAGCCAGTCTGCCATGGAGCTCTGGGATGAAAGTGGCAATATCCCTTCTGTGTTTTAGGCAGGGCTCCCTCCATTGACTTTTCCTACCTTAGACCACATTAGCAAGGACAGTGGTCTTAGGCAGGAAAATAGAAAAGTGTCCCTTGATGTGCAGACAGCAAACTCATTGTGTATCAGGGACATTCTTTTCTTCTGCACAATGAAACCAAAGCTTTGTGTGTTTCATTGTGCAGAAGAAAAAGAATACAGAGTGGACCAGCGTGTACCCGGGAGCCCACTCAGCATTTAGCTCTTTCTTAACTGCATCCACTGAACCGGTGGCTACACTAAGGGCAGTGAATTTTCACCAGGCAGTTAGGCATCTTATAATATAATGGGTGGGCCTCTGATGGAGGTGGAAGCCAGCACCTCCAATGACCTGGTATGCTAGCTGGTTGCTGGCACCCCCACCAACATCAAAATAAGACTTTACTACTCTTACCTACATTCTAGCTTTGCAACTCAATCCATATACAGTTGGAAGCACTGTCTACACTGGAGGCACACTTGATGCCAGCCATGAGAACTGTGTAGCTTGGGTACGCCATCACTCTTTCTGAGCCTTCATTACAGTAGTCTTTTAATATCCGTAGGCTAGTGTAGTTTATTACTTCCAGTAGGGATGTTTCACTAGTTCACACTCAGTACTAGAAGTGGCCCTTGAAACCTCTTCTGCACTTTTTGAGAAGTCTGCTTGCCCAACACCTGCGATAATATCTTTGGGAAATATTGCTCAGATTTTTCCATTGCTTGGCATGTTTATAGAATCTTCCCTCTTGGAGGGACATTAGACCATGTAAATGTTTCATGAGGCAGTTTACATGTCTTAAATAGCAACTTCTACTTTGATGGGCACATGAAGAATTGGGTTAGACCTTGTGGAGAGACAATGGTACAAGCAACATCTTCTGGCATATCGAGCTACTTTAAAAAGACTGAAAGGAGTTACTATTCTGCTTGTTTCCTAAATGCCCCTTTCCATCCACAGAAACTTCAAAACCAAGCATGTTGCAGACATGAAGTGGTCCCTTCAAAAGGGCTATTTCAAGAAGGAAGGTCGTGATATGGCCACATATCTTGCAATGTCCACGTTGACCACATATTACTCACCTTCAAGGTTTTCATACTGCTTTCTCCTTTTGTGCTGTCATTTTAGATATCTGGCAGTCCATTGCTCTCTAGCCTTTTCTAACATACATTAGTAGCACAACCATACCATCATTCTTAATCCATCATTTGAAACTGGAATGTTCCCTAATGACTTATTAGTCTCCTGTAACAAGCCTGTGCTAAAGAATACTGGACTTACCATTAAAAACGCTGATATCTACAGACCTTTTGTAAATAGGCACTTAACGGCTGAATTAATTTAAGAGTTGCAGATACCCAGTTTACTGAGCTAATTGAGACCAATAATCTTCTGCCAAAAACCAAAGTCAATTTCAATCCATGTGATTGGGCTCACTCTTCTTTCTTTGCTACCTGAGAAAATCCCAGAACACAAGTAAGAGTATATGAAAGTGTGTCACTTGTATTGTGAACTTATCCGCAGCCTTTTGCATGATTCATCATCCTGCTCTCCTCCTCCTCTACATGCCTGAGTAAGATTCTGTGCTTGTTTCCCATCCTAGCTTTGGAACATATACAAATCCACTCATTTCCTCCTCTCCGCAACCTTTGTCCTGTGCTTACTCATATGACTCAAGTCTCACCATTGGTCCCATCGGTCTTGATTGAATCTCTACAATTACAGAGATGGGAACCTGATCATATTGAAATTGGAATTGCCATATGACTTGAGTGAATATTCTCTGTAAACATAATGACTGACTAACAGGACATTCCTCAAAATGAAATAGTAGTAAACTTGAAGGCCTTACATACGTAGTGGGCTTCATTTTCAACCAGATCTCTTCTGACACGCTGATCTGAGTCTTCTCCTTCGAAGTCTGTGAGCCGTTTTCAGAGATAGTGTTGGCGCCGAATCCCTTTGGTACCACAAATGAATTCTCAAGCCAGATTGTCCTTTCATCTTCTCAGTGTCTTTAGATGAACATTCCCTTTACTACAATTTCAAAATAGTGTGCACAGTGTCATTGTACCTGTACTCTCAGCTGGCTCACATAAATTAAGTGGATGCTGATCCACAGGAACAAAGCTGCCAGACCCATTTTTCTCAATTATTGGGATCTCATCTCACTCAACATGCAGGCCCTCTGCTAGCTGCCAGTGACCCTGTGAATTACCTGTATAGCATTCTGCACTGCAAAAGTGATCCTGTTCCACTGATAGAAACTGCAGCTTTCCTGATAGAGCCACTGCTAGGGTGCCCAGGCATTCTGGATTTGCCAGGATGGTTCAGTTTTTTTACCAGCTGTCATTGCAGATTTCAGGAAATTTAGTTCATGTTTCAAGAAAGCAATTTAATTAACAGGCAACTGAATTTAAAAAATGCATTTTATTTATGTTCCTACTGCCTGTTCTGTTATTCTCTGCTGAGGAGCGCGGTCATACTGTGTGCTAGCTTGAAGTAACATTGCAGTCCTTCTTCTATTTTTGTGAAATGTTCCTGTTTTTGGCTTTAAAATGTCGTCACCCTACCCACTGCATAATCCATGCTGACCAGGTCAACACCAGTGCTTCATTTGTGTCAGTGATTCTAGGCTGTGCCATACCGCACCCATTTTAGAAGATCAGGACTTAATTTGCATCATCAGCCTTTGACCAAGAGTAAGAGAGAGAAAGGCAGAAAAGGAAGAAAGAAGGCAGACAGATAGACAGAGAATATTACAGTTCAGAAATCCAGAATATAAAGTGACCTACAAGAGTGAGATAAAGAAACATGCATTGCAGGGTGCTAGTAGAAAGAAGTAGGAGGTGGAATCAAGAATAGGCAGCCTTGTTATTTGGCAATCCAGGCACTGCCAGTATAAGAGGCAGGCTCATAAACAAGTTTCATACCCTTCACTTATTATTATTTATGCTTACAAATTGACCAAAAGTCAACACTGTTAATTTGTGTTGGATGCCTTGGAAGGCAGCGAGGATAGTTGGGTAAATTCTTTACTTCTATTTGAATAGACAAAGAAGCAAAATCATTGCATTTATGTTGTCCTGGAAGAAAAACATTTTCTCTGAAAATACATCGCAGAGGTTGGAAAGGAAAATAAGGAGCCGATGCTTCTCTTTGGTACACAACGTGAAACATGCCTTGCTGTTATTCTTTTAGCATGCAATTTTCTGCTTGGTTTCCCCTTTTGATGCATTTAAGAAATGTTCTCTTAACATCTGGCATGCTATTGCTCATTAATTTAGTCATCTTCCACCGCATTTTAATTGGTATTTTAATTTATTGATATGGAACTTTAATTGTTCCAATGCACAACATTTAATAAACTGCAATCAGTATGATATAACATCTACCAATGATGCTGATCATAAAGTGGCCTTTACATTAACAGGATCAGACATAGTTACTGGAGCTTGTGATTACTAAGTGATACATAACACTGACATTGTCATATTATCTTAAATTAAAATGTTTACCTCTGGAGTACAGTTCTAACAATTTCTGCTAAATGTATTACTATTTCACTTTGCAACTAGGAGTGAGACCTCTGCTATAGAATATGGATAAAGTCATGCCACGTGCCCTTAACCAAACCAACAAACAGCAGAGAAGCAAGCCGGACATTTGAATAATTTCAGATTTCTTTTCAGATCGGTAATGCCTCCCCTTCTAAATTTTTCCTTTGATGGGTCCACCTAACTTGTTATTGGTTGATTAAAAAACATTGTTTTCTTTGCTCCCTGCTCTAGTTATTTCTCTTATTCCCTTTAAATTTAGTCTTCCTTTTCCCAAAGGTTCCAGGGCTGTTGGCTCTCTGAACCTATACATCCGCTGCCAGCATCTATGTTTGACAAGTTGGTTATAGGTTTGAATCTCAATGGATATCCTCAGAGTTTCATTCTTCTAAGACAGCAAAAAGGAGCGCCCATTGAGTAAGATAACAATAAAGATCTATTACCTACTAATAGCGCCAAGAGATCCCGCTGGGCAAATGGGCACACTATAAATTCAATTTATGTTACCCAGATCTCTGTTTTCCATTTACACTTGTCCCACTCTATTTCATCTCTACATTCCTGACAATGATGTCTTCTTTTATGATCTCAACACCTTTATTCTTTGTTTTCTTCGTTTTTTCCTTGTCTTCCATTCACATTCTTCTGTCTAACCTGGTGCTCGTTCTATGCTTTGGGTTCATCTCCCATTCCTTTAACATGCGTTCTTCTCTGTTTAATTAAATTCGTCATTTATTCTCCTTTTCCCCCTACTCATTTCATCAATGCCTTTTCTATTTCAATTTTCCTACCCTTCATTATATGCAGTTCATTAGCTCTAAAAATATTTAGGTTGGCAGCACATGGGTCTCGGTCATTTCTGGCTGTCACCTGTTGTTCTTTAAAGGCCTCAAAACAAAGGGAAGCAGAGAACATACATCCTCAAATTCGATGCAGGAAATGTGAGTTGTAGTAGTACCAACCGCTAAATGACTATGTAGCAGCACTGTCTGCCGCTACTCGTCAATTACATTTTTGTAATTGACATACAGTTATCTTCAGCAGCTAAGAGACTGCATTCTTTCAGAACTGCAAAGAGGCCCCGCAATGGTATCAAGACTAAGGGACTCATTACGAGGAGCCTCTTAATTCCACTGGGGCAGGTAGAGGCAGTTACCAACCCCAGCGGAATTACAAGGTTCGGGGTGTATCTGCGGATATATTTATTTTACATACATATACGATTTCAGCATCCAAATTTGTGGTATAAAAATCTGTGGTGGAATGAAAAATAACTGGAATATTAACACTAAAATTGCTCATTTTTCCACATATATCAGGGGGCCATCAGATCCACCTTGTAATGGCTTGGATTTTCCACACCCCATTACGATATCCCCAGTATTGGTAACTCAGGGTTGAGGAAAATACGAGCCAATTTACGGGCCACTCACAATGAGGGTCAAAGTAGCAAATGTTTTTGTAGAGTGTACCATGAAACTCCATTTGTTTCTTGCGTTTAACATTATGGAAATGCACGCCTTATATTCTTTTCACAGGTGTCAGTTATCGGACATGAACCACTCCTTATGTGAAGATGTCCACCCGAGAATGACGCACTTAGGGCCTCATTTATGAAAACTGTTGCATCGCTGCGTGAAAACAGTGATGCAACAGTTTTCACTGCGCCCTTCTTGCAACATGATGTATGCATCGTATGTACTGTCTGTATGACACATCAAGTCACAAGGAATGACAGATACGTCAGTGACGTATCTGTCGACGCAATAGTGACGCATTGCTGGGGTGTGTCTGAAAACAGACGCAACTCCATCAATGTGTTCTTTCACATGGGGCAAGCCCCATATGAAAGGGCCTGCGTCAGTCTTACGCCTGCTTTGAGGCAAGCGTAAGATATTGACGCAGTAGTGTCCTAGAAGTGGCGCAGTGAAATCTGATAGATTTCACTGCACCACTTCTGCAAGGCTTTTTGCGGGGGAACGCCCATGCTGTATACTGACACAGGTATAGTGTAGCGCAGGGCTTTACAAAGTGATGAATCTGCTTAAATGTGTTACTTTGTAAATCGGGTGCAATGTGATGCATTTTTTACGCCTCCAGTGTGTCACAAAAAGTGATGCAATGCGGCGTAAAAGTGTTGCAAGGCCTCATAAATAAGGCCCTCAATATCTTAATTGGTTGTAAAAGAAAATGCTGCACAACAATTCAATGTCCCTCTTTACTGTTGCTTCCTTGGCCCTGTTACCATAACTTAATTACATTAGCATAAGGCAGGAGTCTTTCTGTAATTGTAGTTTACTCTCTTTTTATTTTAAGAATCAGTCAACAGAGAGTCAAATAGACAAAGAGTGAAAGAGGCTTTTCATCTTTACACGAACAATCACACATACTTTCAAATCCATCCATTGTATTGCTGAAAATTGGTCCGACTACCACAAGTTTGCACATTTTGATGGTCAAGTGCAAACCACTCATTTAGGGCTTTGTATCAATCAAATATAATGGTTGATGCTTTAAATGTGGCTTTAATGAAACACTTGGGTACCATCAAGTTCAAACAAAATATCCAGTAGACCTGCCTCATATTAAAAAGCAAGGGAGTTCTCTCAGCAGAGATTACCTGGAGGCAAAAACATCAAGGAACATTTTGCAAACGGTACCCTTGCTGAGCAACTACCACATGTTCCTCCTTTCTGCACTCCTCGGGCTCTCTGGTATTACATAAAGAGCCAAATACACTTGCACAATCCTTTCTGTTATTCAGATTGCATGGCACTGCATGTGCACGTGCCCAAACTCAAGTGCACGTTGCCTGATTTGCTTGGGCATGTGGCCTCATGATAATGGGGAAACCCTTTGCTTCTGCACCCATGCCATATTACAGATGTGGGCATAGAGGCAAAGGAGATGTCAGTGGGCGCACTGCCCATGTATTACATTGAAGTAACGCACAATCAGTGTGCCCTCGGATTTCACTCTTTCAAAGCATGGCAACAGGCGTCTATGGACTCTCAACTATCCTCCTATAGGTGGGTGCAGTCCTTCATAACACCAACCTGCAGAGGATCTATGCCACACCTTCCAACTGAAGGCTGTGATGCCGCCTGCTCAGTTAAATGCAGACTGTTGGCTTCAAACAGATGGTCTACATTTCATTAATGTGCTGTTCCCAGTGCAGATGCCTGAAAGCGCTTGAATACCCTATTGGGTGATTAGCCGCGCTTTATAAATCTTAATAGAACGATAGAGATGCGGAATTGTGCCTGGACTGGGAACAATGCATTTGTTGTGATATGGTTCAAAGACTTACCTGTGTGCCATATCTATTATACAGCGCGTGCTATTTACCCATTGAACCGCAATAAAAAAATCTGTAAGCTGGACGCCTTCAGTTTTCTAAACAGAGGAAGCTGTAAATGCTTGTCTGCCCCTTTCCATGCTTAAAGGATACAGGTTAAGACTTAAGGCCATTGATGGGTACTGTGGCTTATGTGCTATGATTCAATAGTTGTAACCATCTGACACAAAAATGGTGGATATCTCTTCACCACACCCCACAGGAACCTGTCCTAGAAATATGTCTGCTACTGGTTTCTGAAGGATCTTGAATGAGCTATGCAGTTCATGGCTTGCTTTGTGTCAGAGGTAGTTCTCTTCTTGGATGATTCCTGTGCATTAAGCGTGAGTGCTCTTTTCACAGAAGCAATCCATTTAAATAGCATTTTAACAAATAGTCTAGGTTCCGTAACTAAATTCAATATTGGTCTATTTGCCTATCTGTCTAATGAATTCTTATTCTTAGTTTAAGAAAATCACATTCCTTGACGATGGAGTCAGATCTGTAGTGATTATCTTGTTGCTAACTGAGGGCAATAGTTTTTAATCTTTCTTCATTAACACTTAATATAGACCACGGCAGCCAACAAACCTGGGCCAGCTGCTTTCCCAGATGTTAGATCTCTAATTCTATCAATTATTACCTCCAGTGTTATCTCTGCATCCAGTTGCTGTTATTTCTCCTCATTGACTGTGGGTGGATTAACTGAGTGCAGCTATTGATTGCTCTTGTCTTTCAGAGGACTTTGAGTCTACTCAAGACAGGTGTAGAGGTCAGTATAATATTGTCAAAATTCCACTGGAAATCCATTTGCTTCAGATATCAATCAGCCAGCTCCATCTTAAATAGTTGCTTTGTATGCCCCATATTCATGAGGTTTAGCCATCAGCACAATAATTTGGCCTCATTTCTTAAGGTTTTCAATTAATCTAGAGCAAAGGCTAATTTGGCCACTTCTGATCCACTGGGTGTTCATTTATCCATCAGACTATGTGATCATCATTGGTTCCCCATTGTTGCCTTTTAGAAGACTGGCTGGAAAAAGAAATCATGCCCTTTGCAGATGACAGGAGTCCTCTGGCCTGCCATGTGAAACTATTTGTATCTAAGAAAATCCAGCAGGGTGATCATAATGGGTCCTGGCCATGTGGTATCCTTCAGTGGGCAGAGAGGGACCCTATGTGCTCTCTCTATGTCTTTCTTAAAGTTCCACGATTTCAAGCCCAGAATGCCTAAGTGAGCAGTGTTTAGGTCAGAAGCTCTTTCAGCTGAATCTCCCACTGTATGTATTCTTTGTGTTGCCAAGGTGACATTGTTTAACTGTGTTGCTACGCATGGCTCGAGGTTAGAAGCTGTAACCTGCTTAGTGGTAGCCCTAGTGCTGCATTGTTTATATTGATATTCATATTATCAATCAAGTCCTCACCGGGGCTTCCTCCATCATTCATAATAGTTGTAGCTGCCCTCCTAGTAAATCCGGTGGTTCAATAATTTTCTGTTTTTGCCAGAATAATAGCCAAAGTATTGTTAAAAGCTCATGAAGGGCATTCACAGCCTCTCCATTTGAACCGACACAACGGATATGCCAAGGGTCCATGACTAATCAGGGATCCAGGCCACGAATGCTCCGACTTTCTTCTGATCATTGAAGGGCTCATTTTATATTTTTGACCGTGGAAAAGTACCTTGAAAGACACCAGGTTGCTGTATATCGACCCTGAATGCCGATCTCCATCTGATAGGACTATTTCTCCAGCTTGAAAACCCATGAGGTAAAACTGAAGTTTACTCCATCTGGATTCTGCAAATATCTTGGCCCCCTGACACCTGTGTCCACATTTGAAACCTGTTTTGCTTCAAATCTTCGAAATCGATATCCTGTCCCACTGTGCCTTTGTATACTCCCGCCCTGATGAAGGTGTAGCCCCGTCCGGGGGAGTACACCGAAACGCGCGTTGGCGTCTTTTCCATCTAGGGACCACCTGATTGATCTGGGGTTCATCCCTAGTGCATTGTATTCCACCTATTATTCTAAGATCAACCCCTGGTTATGATATATCTGTGGAGTTGTGTACAGTTTGCGATATGAGTTGTATGTATGCTGGTATGCAAGTGTTGGTTGGCATGTGGGACTCTTGTGATGATGTGACTGATCTATTCTTATATTAAATATTCTTTTATGTGATGCAATAATTATGCAATAATTATGTATTGAGAAACTTTTTTCCTTCATGTAATAAAATCTTTATATCTTTGTAATCATGTTCTGGGGTTATTGTTTGTGGTTCAGGGGCTAGCATAATTATATAAGGGCTTTTTTAGGCCTATATTAGATCATTATTGGCAGGTATTTCATGTTCTTTTTGTCTTCTGGGAGGAATGTTCAGAGAAGACCTGGTATACTGGGGTGGAGTCTTATCCACCTTATTCACTGAATGTCGCCTGCAAGCCTATGTCCCGTATTCACGGCGTGGCTCACTGCTACAACCTATATTTAGCAAAGGAGATAACACAGAGCCAAAAAACGATAGATTGATTGCCCTACTGGACATTGAAGGGAAAGCCTAGACTAGCACCATATAGGCAGAGCTGAATAGATGGATTAAAGACAAAGAAATCGTCCCCCATACCAAACAGGACTTCGCAAAGGAGGGTCAACAATTGACAACATAGTGGCTGTTTCTCATCTGAGCCAGCGAACTAACTCAAAAAATAAAAAAACAGCCTATGCCTGCTTTGTCGACTATTCTGCGGCATACAATGGGGTCTCTCGACATAAGCTTTGGAATAAGCTAAGAAACTGGTACATTTGAGTAGGCCTCTTGAATGCCATCATCTCCCTATACAGTAAAACCTGGATAAAAGTTAAATTAGCAGACAACACAACAACAAAAAAGTGCTTTCACAGACCGGGGTGTAAAACAGGGCTGCGTTCTTGCCCTAACGCTCTTTAACCTATATACAGCAGCTCTAGGGAAGACGCTCCAAAATTCCAACCTCGCCAGTTTCAAAATAGGCCTCAACAACTTTCAAATATTGCAATACGCAGACGACCTGGTTGTGATGGATCACACCAAAATTGGCCTTCAAAGGGCACTAAATGCTCTTAACATCTATAATGAGACCAATGAACTGGTCATAAACTCACACAAGACAAAAGTAATGATATTTGTGCATTGTGCAAAAAAAGCACTACTCAAATGGAAAGTGGGCAGTGAGACAATTTCTACCACAAAATCATACAACCATCTTGGAGCATGGCTCAGCGACAGCGGGAAGCATCCTTACACCTACAAAAAATAAACTCAAAAGCTCTGTTGGCAATCTACGCTGTGTGCAAACTCCACGAGAAATCGCAAAGCCCAGTGACAGCCCCAATAAGAAGAGTCATACAGTCCAAAAAAAGGGCAATAGAGGGCTTTGCACAGCAGTCATTCCCAGTCAAAATGGATATTATAAAAGAGAAATCACTATGGCAGGCGTACAAACGCATATTTAAGCTACCAAAATACACCCATAACAGCCTGATTCGCTTGGAGTTCGGTCTGGTGCAACAACACTATGAATGCCTGGAAATGTAGACAAAATACTATTAGCAAGTGTTGAATGCACCAAATGGAAGCCTAATGAGCATGCTAAAGCCCATTTGTGAAGAGACAACTAATATATGGAAAACTTATATGCAGGAAGCAGTGGAATCATTGGGCCTGGCAACACCAACTTGGGGTCGAGAGGGCCTAAGCTATGTGGCAATCAAAAATACACTCAACAAACGTATCAACCAACTGTCACGGGAACCAGACGCAACACAGGGAGGTCTCCAGGGGCTGATAACAACATACAAGAAGCATTAAATGCAGCCTTCTTTGAAGCAAGTAGTGGGGAGGAAGGCTTTAAAAACATACAATGGGCCAGGCTAGTGCGTCTGCCCACCAAATTCCTGGATGGAAATATCTGGCCTCCGTGACTAGGTGCAGAATTTGTAATTATAAAAAGGAGTCTCAGCTACATTTAGTCTGTTGCTGTCACGGCCTGCTACAACATCGCCAGAAGTTGCTAAGAACGACGTGTCTATCTAAAGGGGTTCAGAAATGCAAAGAAGTGGTAACAGCTCTGTTTGCCTGCAATGCATCACCAGATTTATCAAAATTTGGGAAATATATGGCTGAGTTTCGCGTTCGGCTCTCTGACAAAGAAGGTTCGGTTGTCATCTGAACAACTCTTATGGAAGCAAAGTAAATAAACAGGAAATAGACTTGCTTTCCAATCTTAACATCAAACTCTCTCTAACACAAGGCACTTAGTCAAACAAAACCTAGTGCTGCTTAGATACACGGTGGTCGATTTAGATGTCAATACTGTTGTACACTGTCGCTGCTCATTGGCTTCAAGTCACTGAATCGGACACTTATTTTTTAATTGCTGCTAAAATACCTCCTTTGTTGTAGACAAATAAGCATTTTTAAACAATTTTACTATAGCCTTCAGTTTGCATTTTTATTCATGTTTTCTATTTACAAATGTAAGAAAATTGTAAATGGTTTTAAGTAATTGTGCAATAAACATTTCATTCAATTCCTCAGTTCTAGAGCATGTGTCTGTAATTGGTACATAGTGTCTTCATGGGAGTTCGGAAAAAAGGTCCTGCCTTATTGGAAATCTATTTGGGATCGTGCTCCTCGCATGTTCTGTACAATGGGTCTGATGTAAGTTTGTGAGTATAAAGAAAAAAGTCATAAATATCACACTTGTAAGAGAAATTCACATTTCTCGACCAGGGAAGTCCTACCAACAGCAGGATACTTTTGTTGCCTTCACATGGTATAGATTGTTACCTTTAGACTTAGTCTCTTTTTGGAGCACGGAATCCTCCAGTGGAGCAAGGCTGCAGAGTGTATCTAAAGAGGGCTCCAAGAGGCCGGGCACCTTCTTAGCTGAATCAGATGTGCTGTTGCAGAGAAGCTCAGAGCTGAGGACAACTGTTTCTTCAGCTCAGCAGCAACAAACCTTGGGCAGATGGGCTTTGAATGTTTGTCCTGGTCCTCCAGAGGTCTAAAGTTAAAAAAAAATCTAAGTCACAGGTTTTTTGGGGATGTTAGATGGAGTACACTTTGATTGAGCCAAAGGTCCCAGCATCTCAGGGATAGACCTTGGGGCCCAACACTGACTCAAGCAGAGGCCACCAGTGTGGTCTAGGTATGGTCAGGTTGCTAATAATTATCTGGGATCTTCAGGGAAAAGGCCTCTTGCAGCTTGTTGTGGCCCTGTAGCTTACACAGGAGGCCAGTCAACTGATACATGGAGTCCACTTCTTTGTCCTGGGTACAAACAGGAGCAGGTCTAGTCCTTCAGGTCTTCTTAGAGGCCTCAAACAGCAGGTGCAGTCCTTCTTTTGCACTTCCACAGGTCCAGAGTGCTCTGAGAAAGGTGCCCAGGTGTGCTACATTTATGGTTAACATTTACTTGTGGGTGGAGCTTAAACTTATGCCCTCCTTAACTAAAAGTTTTAAAGTTTCCGATGGTACATCAATGTAGCTTTGTTGTTATAAATTATTATTTTAAATGCATTTTATTATATATTTACACTTACACACATAAGGAATGAGAGTGTTTAGGCGCACTGTCATTTTAACATTGTCTGATTTTAATTAAGCTGAATTATAAATCAAATTTTAAGAAGTTCTTAATATTTATCGCATATTTATTCTTGTGTAAAGTTTTGCGAAAAAGCATTGTATGTTTTATGTGCTTTTATGATTGTTAAAAAAGCAATCGA
Source organism: Lissotriton helveticus (assembly GCF_964261635.1). NCBI lineage: Eukaryota > Metazoa > Chordata > Amphibia > Caudata > Salamandridae > Lissotriton > Lissotriton helveticus. The sequence continues at coordinate 1,065,119,928 of NC_136069.1, read as the reverse complement.
ATAAAGCTTTCCATGACTTGACTTGACTTTACTACACTTACACACTTTTTTAAAGAAAGATAGGATTCTGTGGTTCTCATAGTAGGGTTGAAAGAGTTCAAATCGTAGGAGCACTGCTCAAAAAGGATTGAAGAACAGTGTGCTGTGTTTTCAAGGCTGCAAGAAGAAAAGAAAGAAAGAAAAGACAAGACAAGAAGAAAAGACAAAGAACTGTGGGGCATATTATCAAGGGGGTTTATCTCCGCTTTTTTGGCTTTAAAAGCCAAGAAAGCGGAGATAAAATTATCTCCCTATTACCTAGCTGTCGCTAACACCAGTTAGCGACAGCTAGTAGGAGCTAGCGACCATCTTGGGCCCCACTTTGCATGTCAGTGATATTTATAACTAATGACATGCAAAGTGGGCGTGCCAAGATGTTTTCGACTGAAAACAGTCGCTAACATCGCTATCTCCTATTACCAACTTTTGGAGATATTCGCGCTAAGCTCGATTATCTCCAAAAGCTAACACCTGCCCTGAGCAGTTCTTAGCCATGTTATCCAATGGGAGGTGGATAACATGACTAAGAGCATTAGCTCGGTAATGCATGAATATCGCTGACTTTTCAGCGATATTCATGCACTGCGGCCGTTTTTTACCGCAGCTCAGCGGTAAATTTTTGTCTCTAACCAAGCAATAGCGATAATTATCGCTATTGCTTGGTAATATGCCCCTTTGTACGTTACAGGAAGTTTCATATAAAGTCATTTTTATGTGCTAGAGTCGAAATTCTTGTGCTAAAGTTTAATCATTCTCCAGTAAGATCAAATGATGCAATTGGTTTGAGTTTTTATTTGGTTTCTGGGTAGTTGTAGGGTGCTAGCTTACCAAACCATTAAAGCATCAAGATGTATAGAACAGATGAATGCACAGGAGTGGTTAGATGGTAAAAAAAAGGGATATGAAAAGATTCCTGCAACAGTATGGCTCTCTGTAATGAGCGTAGAGAGTTTCTGGAAATGGGTTCTCATAACAGAAAAAAATGTCCTTTCATTATTAAAACGTGGCTTGGAAAGAATGCATAGGGAAAGTGACCAGCCATTTAAGGTTGAAGGCAGAGAGAAGTTTTCAGTTTTCTTAATGTTGAGATGGAGGGAGAAGAAACAGTGAAAAAGATTATAGGAGGTCAGAGGTCCACTCTGCTCCCAGAAATTAAACTGTTTTAGAGATGGAATTTTAGTTAGTTTGCAGAGGCTGTTCCAAGATATTTTCTTTTTAAAGATAGCTAATAAAAACTTTGTTATCCTGGGTAGAATGTTCAGAAGCAGGGTAACTGTCAACATAGGTTCTTAGAAGCATGTGTAAAGTTTGGTTTACTGGTTCCATAAGAACACTTGAGAATTAAGTCTGCACATTAAATGGATCACTGTCTGCAACTCTGCCAATCAATATTTGCTGCCCCACCAACTTTAGCTGGCTTTTAAGAGTTTGGTTTAACTGGGCACATTCTGTCACTCCAGTGATTAAGTATCACTGGAGTGACCCTGAAACCGCGGAAAATATACCTGTTGTTGTCTAGAGCCCTGAAAAGAGGGGTCTTACATTTTACTACAAAAGACCGTTCCACCAGAGATGTACTATGATAAACATTATTTGTCTCCATGATTAACTTTTGTATGGCAGAAAAGTGCATATATATCAGCAGCACAAAAAGCTCCAATGCTCCAATGAGCTTCTTTGTCTGACACGTCTACTATCTTCTATCTTTTTGTATCAAGTAGTTGGAAACGTACCTTTTTAATTACTATTTATCTGACAACTATTTATCCCTCTAGCAGCGCCAAGAAACTTCCTTTGTTGAAAGTCTCTTAACAAATAAAATGAAATGAACATAAACATGAGTAGGGTGGCTGAGTTTTGTGAAACTTAAAGTGCCTTTTTGAGTGGGGGGCTCTCTAGCAAGGATGCAATAGTGAATTTTGAGGGTAATCAGTGACAGTTCTGATGTCTAGATCTAAGTTGTTTCATGGTCTGGGCACATTTAGAGTACATTTACAAGAGATCACTCAGCTGATGTGAACCTTAGATTGGAGGGTTGGGTCCAGTGTGACACTGAGGGGCATATTCACAACTGACTGGCGGAGCACGGTGTTATGCCACAGTTAGTAATGCAGCAATCTGGCATTCTGAAATGCTAGGATGCGTCGCATTTACAATATTACGGCACACCCCAGCATTTCCCCTGGCACTAAATTTAACTGCCTAGCAACATCACAGTCACCCTTGCACTACAGTGTAAGGGTGCCTGCATTGCAGGGAATGCTTATTCATGTGCAGGAAGGTGTTCCTTCCTGCACATAAACAATCCCTATTGGCAGTTTGCTCTTTCTATGTGCGCTGCAGAATGCAGTACACATAGAAAAGGAAAAAAACAAGGGGAAATTAGTAATTTCTCTTCATTGTGCCAGTTTAAGATAAGGTTTTTCCTGGCCTTTTTTGGGCGCTGCTCCATATTTACACCACCATTGTAAATAGGCGGCAGCAAGAAAAAGCAATGGGTGTTGTGGTGGAATACACACTGCAACACCCATTGCCAACCCCTTTCACGCTAAGTGCTGCATGAATAGGGGCATTATTTACAAGACTGCATTAAGCCACATTAAGTGGCTTTAAGCAGCCTTGTAAATAAGGCAAAGTGGGTTATCATCACCAGAATGTCCAAAAAAATGACTTTCTGGTGGCGATAATCCCTTATAAATATGTCCCCAAATCTATTTACTTTTGCTCCTGTGAAGTTGCTGCGGTCGGGGATGAGCAGGATTTGAACTGAACTGTAAATCACTTCTACTGATCATGCTTCTTAACCCCTTCGACGCTCATGACGAGCTCAGCTCGTCATGAGGTACGCCTGTCGTACGCTCATGACGGGCTGAGCTCGTCATGTAACGCGGTTTTTAAAAAAACTCAGCGTACGGCGGAAAAATGCGCCGCACGCATGAGGTTAAAAAAAAAAACACAATGCATTGGTTGGCTTAACATAGACTATAACTAGACAACTATTTGTATGTTTTATGTATTTTTTTAAAACAAATATTTTGAAAATCTTTTCAGTGGTGCAAGCTACAAATTAATGAATGAGATTCCCCATTATACAACCAATATTGCGACTGGTGAAGGGGGACTGCTCTTTGAGCTGCAGGGCCATATTATTGAACAGGGCAAATTGACCAAATGTGCGCATATGTTAGTGCAAACTCGGTGCACAGTTCAGACACTGGAGCCACATGCTCTTTTAATTTTAATGCTTATGTTGGCATGCAAGCACACACAGTTAAGCACTAAAGGCTGGCCCTGCTGCTCCATGGTTGCATGTGTATGGCTTCCCAGAATCTCATTGGGGGTGGGGTCCCTGATGCCCCTTAGGTTGGGCGCTGTTGCAGATTGCATTCACCATCAGATGAGCTTTCAGGCACTTCCACAAAGTTTTGCATGGATAGCCTTCTCCAGGTTTTATGATAGAGGCACGCTTGGCTAAACCACAAGTGCCACTACCATGCAGCCCGAACCACGAATGCATCTTAACCATGCATTCCTTTACCACTCATGCCTTTACCCCAGAATTTCTTGCTAAAGCATGAATGGTAAAGGGGTATACTACCTGAACCCCTCACACCCTGTGTTGTCCCTAAAACTACCCCAACCCCTTCCACTGCCCTTAGGCCAAAAACACTAACCCCTATTTCTAAAAACTACCCTGATCCCCACCCCTACGCCCTAAAAAAAATCCCCCCACCCTCCCCTAAGCCCTAAAAACGACACCAAATACCCATTCCCCTCCCCATGCTCTGAGGCCTAAAACCCTGTTGCCCGACCCCTTCCCATCCCCACGCTGTCCCTAAAACTGCCCCATCCTCTTCTACTGCTCTTAAACCTAACACACTAACCACTAATTAAAAAAACTCCCCAAACCTAATCTAGCCCTGAAAATGACCCCGACCATCCTACAACCCTGAAAGCTACCTGACCCTCCTCCAGCCCTGAAACTACCCCGACCCCCATATCATGAAAATGACCCCTGACCCCCCAGCACTGAAAGCATCCTCCCAAGGCCTAAAAACGACCCGACCCCCCAGCCCTGCTACCAACCCCCGAACCCACACAAACTACCTACACCAAACCCAGAACCAGCCCCACTTACCTCACTGCGTGCTCTCTGGAATCTTCCTGCTTCTGCCGAGCTGCAGACAGTGGATAGATAGCGCATTGCCTAAACCATGCATATGTGTGGTTAAGGCATATGCGTGTTTAAAGTATGTGTGGCAGGGCTTGTGTTGTTGGAACACGTGTGACTCTGCCCACGTTGTTCCGACTGTTTCCCCCTTTTCCAGCTTGTGTATAATCGGGCAAGGGAATATCCTGGGACCTGTTTAGCTTAATTGGGTGCTTCTGTCATCAGAATATAATAATAATATAAGTATTAACAAAAACATCTTCTAAGGCAGCACTTCAAAGCAGAGTTCCGCCATTTCTAGGTGCAGAGGCTACTGTTGCCAAATGTATGGAACTCAGTTTCCTGACCTCAGAAATTTGGAGGAGTGAGTATGCCTAACATGGGGGTCTATTAGTATATCGGGTGGATCGCCACCACCCGTATGGCGGTGGCGATCCGCCCGCCGTTTCCCACCGCCCACCTCCCGTTTCCCCCGCCATATTACGATGGCAGGGGGACCCCGGCGGACGGAAAGACCGTCCACTGGTTTTCCACGAGTCGACCGGGAGGAAAAGGGGCTGAATATGGTGGCAGTGTCTGCAAGACACCGCCATCCATATTATTATGCAGGCGGAGATGTGCCGTTCCATGGCGGCATTGCCGCCATGGAACGGCATGCGGTGTCTGCATGTGGGGACATATTGCGGGCCCCCGGTGTTTTAGGGGCGTGGGGGGTGCACATGGGGGGTACCTATGGTACCCCCTTCATTTGCATGCACAACATGCCTTTTTGACATTGCAGTGGGTGCTGCTGAAAGTACCGCCCTCTGCAATGTAAAAAATGCGGAATGCGCCCGCCAGTGTGGCTGGCGCATGCTAATCCGCATCACGGGACTGCCACACATATGGCGGGCGGTCCCTTTTGCCGATACGATGGCGGGCAGACTTTGTCCGCCCGCCATCGTAATAGACCCCTTGGTTCTTAACTCTTGACCATTGGACCACCAAATTTACAGCATAGAACATTCTACTCACTGAAACACTAAGGAAATGCAGTTTCTTTTCGGAGGCAAAGATTTTGTCCTTTAAGCCCTGTTGAACATTTATTAAATACAATAAATCTATAAAAAATTATATGGAAAAAAATATATGAATATGCAAGTTGTTGTGCAGTGATCCTCAAAATTATGTTCAGTGATTGGAGGGTATATGTGAAAAGTGCACTGCATGCACTTGGGACGTTCTTTGAAAATTATTAATGCAATGTCCTGTCATAGAGTAACTATAACTTTTTTTTGTGCTCATGCTGACAATGCATACAGGATGAGTTCATCTCTTTATTTATTTATTTTTTCATTTTTATTGGGTTCATCTCTAACTTTGAGATGTCCTGCGTTTTGGCGTGCAACATAAATTGTTTATTTTTCTTTTACTTGCGAAGATCACTCTCTGATTCTCATGAGATCAGCTTCTTAGAAACAGTACAAATGCATTTGCCTGTATTCTTGGTGAGAATTCTGTCATGTGATCAATACTAGAAACTCCTGTGTGTTAGGGTATCCATTTGATTCCTGCTTGTCCTCTCATGAAATCCAGGTTGAAATCCAGGTGATCCCCTGGTCGTTTGATCCTGTGAATCACAGACTCCTATTTTTATTTTGTCAATAAATGGTGAAGACATTTCTTTTACGTCACTGATACCGACCTAATGTGGGACTGCATCCAGCATCTGTGCAGGATGTCTTTAAAAATTGCTTTCCATAAATATGTGCCGCAACAGAGCTGGCCTGATGAGGGAGGTGTCTGTAGGAGCCAACAGCAACGTTTTCAACTGGCCTCCGTCCCCCTGTGTGTAACTGATTATCCAGTGCTTAATTTGTGCTGGTGTTTGAAGGTGATTGGCACCGTCACTCAATTTTACAGACCGAAATTAGTTTCACCCTTTTTTTTTTCCAAACAATAAAACTTTATTTGGTTTTTACAAACAAAACCATAATAGTCCAGCAAACACAGTTAAAAAGTAGCATCAAGGACTGTGGAATCAATTCTGATGTCACTGAACATGCAAAGAACCGACAAGGGTGTGGATGGGGAGCTTCACAAAAGAAGGAACAAAGAGGGGAGAAAAAGGGAAGACGGAGGGTTGTATTTTGCTAGCAGGCAGCTAGGGCACTGTAAATAGAACTCTCCAAACATTGTATCTAATGCACCAGCCTTTCCTGATTAGTCTGTGTTTCATCCGATTACTCAAAATTCTTATCCTGAAATTTAGGATAGCACAAGAGGTTCCAACTGTGCCATGAATAGCTTTGTCCCCGTAGATCAAAACGGCCCCTATGTAGATTGTGTCATTATCGGTAAGCGTACCACTTGCATTATTGACATGGGTGCTAGTCGTTAAGCTTTAAAAAACGCTTTAATTCTCTTGGGCATGTCCATAATGCCGTCAGTATTTCTTTTTTTTTTTAAATATATTTTTATTTTCTGCAGTGATATTCACATCATTACAACATTTGTTGTCATCATATTATGCTTTTTATGTTACATTGTGCATATATGTCTTGAATATACAGAACATTGCAGTTTTCTTTTTCCTAACAACTTCCCTCGCACTTTAATCAAGTCGTCCGTTTGTTTCGCATTGTACTGGGTCATCTCTATACATTACAGTAATATCTCCTGTTCCTCCTACTCCCAACACCCTTGTCTGCAGTGTTAGCTGCTACCGAGTTTATCAACTACTGCACCCTTCGGTGTGCGACCATTTCAATCAGGTAGGGGGGGTGGAGGGGTGGAGGGGGTGGGAGGGGGGGTGTCCCAGGTTTTTGCATCCGTTATTCGTTATAGCTATCATACTAACAACATTTGCCTATGCCACTGCAGCGACATCATACGCTTCAAGTTTTATGAGTATGGCCTGCCATTCCAATGAGATGTGCGTTTTACGGAGGCCTCTACGTTCTTCCCTCTGCAGTTCGGTCCCTTCTGCTTTCCCCCATCGTACCACCTCCCCGTGCCAGTCACCAGGGTCAGGGGGTCTGGCGGATTTCCACCTCATCGTTATCGTTCTTTTAACCAAGAGCAAGGCCAGATCTACGAAACATGTGGTGGTGCTTTTCTTCTTTTCAGTGGGGCCTAGGCCTAGTATACAGTATGTCAGGGAGGAGTAAGGTCTTGCGGGGGCAATCACCGTCAGAGCCTTGTGGATTGTTCCCCAGTAATGACCCAGTCTGGGGCAGTCCCACAACATGTGCAGGAGGCCAGCGTCCGCAGCCATGCATCGGGGCACATGTCCGCTGCGCCAGGGAACATGATGTGCAGTCGGTGGGGAGTAAGGTACGCTCTATGCAGAATCATTAGTTGTATACATTTTAATTTAGGGTCCCGCGACACCTTTTTGGGGAATTTCAAAATAATTTCCCATTCCTTATCTCTGAGCGCCCGCCCTATATCTTGGTCCCAGCGCTCCCGAGTGGGTTGTAGTGAGGTCGCCCTGCTAGTTTGTATTCCGTGCATCAACCATTTCGTTAGGTGGCTGCCGGCCCCCATTAACCCCATCCGCGCTAAGCGTTTTCCCGCTGTGCGCTAAAGATTCGCAAATACCGCGTTACATGACGAGCTCAGCTCGTCATGAGCGTACGACAGGCGTACCTCATGACGAGCTGAGCTCGTCATGAGCGTGGAAGGGGTTAAATATTGCATGGTGAGTAGTGGATTCGTAGGTGGCTCTGTTCCATCCTGTGCCCAAGTCGTAGTAATGTAGTGTGTCACTCGTGCATGCATTAAAAACAAGGCTTCAGGGGTCTGATGCGTTCGTGCGAAGTCCACGTGTGTCATGATATTGCCATCTGCAAAAAAGTCGCCTATTTGCATAACACCAGAGTCATGCCATGTTTGGAGCGCGCGCTCCGTCAGTGTCCCTGTCCCAAGGGGAAGGCCTAGCAATGGTATTGTGGGCGCATAAGGGGTCATTGCACTTGTGTATTTCACAGCTCTCCTTCAGCACCTGACTGCAAGACGTAATAGGTGTGGCGTCGATCTGGGTATCGTGATATTCGGTAGGAGTAGGCGGTGTATGATGCCGCGGTCCCTATCGGTCGTGGTCATGTCTATCTCGTGGAGGTTACGGCCCGCCAGCCAGTAGGCCAGCCATTGGAGTTGGCAGGCGTAGCTATATGCGGTCATGTCTGGCACACTCATACCGCCCAGAGATGTTGGTAATTGTAACTTAGCGAGACTTACACGTCGTCTCCCCGATCCCCATATCAGTTCCGTCAACAACGTGTTTAGCAATTTATAGGTGCTCATTGGTATGTGGAGCGGGAGATTCATAAAGAAGTAGACCAGTCGGGGCAGGACCACCATCTTGGAGATTGCTACTCTTCCTGCTATTGACAATGGCAGGGTAGTCCAGAACTGTATTTGTGTTTTAAGGGTTGTAAGCGCCTTACCTAGGTTACTATCTAGGAGGTCTCGCGTGTCGCGGTATATTTGTATCCCTAAATATTTAAATGTCGAGGGCGCCATCTGGAACCTATGCAAGGGAAACTGTATTTGGGTATCACTCGAAGCGTCACCAAAATAGTAGCCGTATGATTTAGTTTCATTTATAGCCAGGCCCGATATTGGTCGGAAGGTTTCAAAGATTTCAGGCATAGGATCAAGGCAGCCTGACATGTCCCTAACGTATAATATTATATCGTCTGCATAGGCCGATACTATGTGTGGCACTAAGTTGCGCAGTACCCCCCATGGTGCGGCTAGGGCTCGGAGCTTGTGTAGTAAAGGTTCCAAGGCCAGTATGAAAAGTAGGGGGGACAATGGGCAGCCCTGTTGCGTGCCTCTAGCTATCGCAAACTGTGCCGATATACATTTATTAGTCCTGACACGTGCCGTCGGGTGCAAATATAAGAGATTCACCCATGCTAGATATTCAGGCGGTATGCCGAATCTCGCCAGGGCTGCAAACATATAGTCCCATCTTAAGGAATCAAACGCCTGCTTTAAGTCAAGGGAGATACAGCCCTCTGACCCACTTCGTGCGTCCTCGTGTAGCATTATCTGACTCAGTCCCCTTAGATTGAGCGCCGTGCTTCATCCGGGCACGAAGCCACATTGGTCCGCACGTATGAGCGCTGGGATGTATTGGTTCAGTCTTGCCGCTAAGATCTTGCTAAGAATTTTGTAGTCCGTATTTAATAGCGACAGCGGTCTATAATTCGCCATCTGTAAACCGTCTCTACCAGCTTTTAGAAGGGAGACAATCAGTGCCTGTAGGGTCGTGGGTAGGGCACTGGACTCCATCGATTCTCGGTATAGGAGATGCAGCTGTGGGGCTAGTAAGTCAATATATGTTACATAGAACTCGGCTGGTAGACCGTCAGTCCCAGAGGTTTTATTCCGTGGCAAGGCTTTAATTGCCTGTCTGATTTCTGCGGTCGTAATGGGGCACACTAGGTGATCTCGCTGCGCAGTCGTGAGTTGTGGGATAGGTAGGTCTTACATAAAGGACCCAAAAGACATGTCCGTCATCGGTGGGTGCAGTCCGTATAGCTGCGTGTAGTAGTCCTTAAAGGTGGTATTGATGCCTAATTGTGTCCCTATCGTCTTCCCAGTCTGATCATTGACCTCTACTATAGGGCCGCACATGGGTGCATTACGTACTATTCGTGCTAGCAATGGTCCCGATCTGTCGGCCTGAGTGTGTTGTCTAGTCGTATATTCCCTATAGTCAATGGCCCTTAACTCCTCAAGTAACCCTGCATGCTGTATATGGGCCTCTTGAAGTTGTGTAAGTTGGTCGTTTGTGCCCGCGGCCTCACTTTCCAGCATCGCTAGTCTGCCCTCCATCCCCATAAGTTTTTCCACCACAGTCTGTCTGATGCCTACTTTTGTGCCCATGGCAGCTCCCCATATAGTCGCCTTGAAGGCGTCCCATTCTATTTGTCTGGAGCTAGCCGTGCCCGCGTTCTAAAGAACGCGGTTATGGCTTCCGATATTGTTGACCTGAAAACCGGATCCTCAAGTACCCCCGGCGGTAGTCGCCAAGTTGGTATCGGGGTTGGGACCCTCCCCCATTGCATTGTTAGTTCTACTGGGTTGTGGTTGGATAGTGTCTTTCCCATATGTAGAGCAGTAGCGATGGACCCCAGCAGTGTGTTAGAACAGAAAAAGCGGTCTATTCTGGTATGTAATTTGTGTGGTGGTGAGTAGAAGGTATACTCCCTATGTTCCGCGTGTTTGATTCTCCACACATCCGACATGTCCCAGCATTCTGCCCAGTGTGCCAGTGCCTCTGTCTGCTTTCTACTATCAGCTGAGTGTAGTGGGGGGTGGGACCTGTCGAGGGAGATATCCAGGACCGCATCGTAGTCCCCGCCTATTATCCATCCGTGCTCAGACCAGTCTGATATTACTACGCTAAGAGTTTTAAGGAACTTCATCTGGTATGTATTGGTGGGGTAGACGCATCCCAGTACTACAGGGGAGCCATCCAACATCCCACGTACGAATACATATCGTCCCTCTTTGTCCACCCGCTGCTCTATTAATTTAAAGGGGACGGAGTTTCTTATCCTTATAGCAGCCCCCCTAGAGAAGGCTGAATAGGCGGTGGCAAATAATTGACCCTTCCATTTTCGGTGCAATTTGGAGCCTTCCGGCCCATTCAGATGGGTTTCTTGCAGATAAGCTATAGTAATCTTCCTTCTATTCAATTGTGCCAGTATTATATGCCTCTTGTGCACTGATCCCATGCCACGCACATTCCAGGTGCAGAATGTATATGTGTTAGGTGTCGTTATAGTGAGGTGAATACACGGTGGATGCTATACCCAGTACAACAGGTGTGTTAGACATAATGAGTTTTGATCTGAGTGCTCTAACTATGCTAAACTTCCCAACCTTAAGGTCCTCACCCATAACCTGCTGGGGACCAAACAACTGTTACCCAACGTGGGTAAAACAATTAAGCACAACTGTGCTTTCGCCTGGGGTGGTGGGTCCGGTTGCGCTCACCCAGTAATTGTCCACTGAGAGTTCCTAAGGCGCACCCTGTCATAGCAAAGAACCCTCGTCCACATGTGCCCACCTCTTCTTGGTCAGAATATACAGTTACATACGTTACCAATTGGCATCTTCAACACGGGCATTCAAAATTCGTTCGCCATTTGCGCAGTAATACGCGGAAATAGTTGCAGGCTAGTGTCAGAGTCCGAAACTTCTGTGTGTGTGCCAGACTGGCGATCCGTGCCTGGCTATTCCTGGGCGTCGTGGGCTGCCAAAGCCGTTGCTGTCAGGAGCGCTGCTTCTACCACTGTCTCTTCCACATTCGGTGCCTGGGTCGAATCTGTGATAGTCATGCCATGAGTGTGTCCCGCCTGGTTTGTGTTCAGTTCCATCCGGTGAGAGGGGCGGTCACCCAGTGCCTCTGTCAGGGGATCCTGTGAGGCGTTCGGCGTGAATGTTATCTCCATCCATTCTGACGCCTCCTCCGGGGTATCGAAAAAATAAGTCTTGTGGCCATGCATGATTTTCAGGCGTGCTGGGAAGAGGAGAGCGTACTTCAGGTTACGATGATGCAGCGCACGTTTCACTCCCATGAAGGTCAATCTAGCTTTCTGGACTGCTGGGGTGAAATCCGGGTATAGTGATATTGTCCTATTTTCGTATTTCACCGGGGTGCTCTCTCTGGCAGCTTTGAGGATCGTGTCCCTGTCCTTGTAATGAAGTAGGCGCGCAATCAGGGGGCGCGGGGTGCTCCTGGTCTGGGCGGTCGCGGAGGTACCCTATGCGCTCGTTCCACACTGTAGAGTGGGGTAAGGCCCGTTGGTGCCACCACGTTTTTGAGCCAGTCTTCCACAAACTGGGTGGGGTTCGTGCCCTCGCTGCGCTCCGGAATGCCCAGGATACGGACATTATTGCGGCGTGAGCGCCCTTCCGCGTCATCAACTCTGTCCCGCAATCCTCTAAGTTGACGCTCCAGATCCTCCAGACGCGTGTAATGTACCGTCTGCTGCGGTATCAGGTCGTCAAGTGCCAATTTGTGCTCAGTTAACTTCTCTGCAAGTTTGTTATGGTCCGCCTTCAGCAAGGATAGTCCTGTGGACATTGCCTCCATGCGTGTTTCCAGTGCCTCTCTAGAGGCTCTGATTTCTGACAGTATTAAGTCTAGTTTGGCCTCTTGTGAGTCCATCCCTGTTGGTGGTATTACTTCATTATTGGATGAGGCTAAGGGGTCCTTAGAGCTGGTAGATTGCATGGTAGTGCCCACCACGGGGTCCGGCTGCCTGGCTCTGGTACGTCCCATGATAATTTCCGCGGCTGTGTCTGAGCTGTTCCCGCGTGTATCGAGCTAGCCCCCCCTGCTGCTGTCGGCGTACCCCTCTATCGCGTCATTGGGTCTCTATAGATGGTTCACCGCAGGCCCAAGGGAATGATCACGACGGGTGACAGCCACTGCTCAGGCCCTGGGTGCCTGCATGTACCCCGTGCCGCTCTCTTCATTGTTCAATTAGTTCCCAGGCGCAGTCTTTCACTGTTGCGCCGGTTACGAACTCCACCCTGTGGGGGGGGGGGGGCGTGTGTTTGCGGGCGCTGCCAAGTTCGTGCTGCCACCCTTGTGCGTTTCACTTAACTTTGCACGTGTTGCACTGGCAGCTCCCCCTCTCTTGCTGAGTAAGGGTCCACTCTGTGTCTGCGTTCAGTGAAATGACTCTCCGTCCCGCTAGGAATGTTGTCTCCTGCCCTGTAGACCGAGGCGTCCTCCCCACGTATCACGCCGCCATTTTGCGCCCTGCATCAGTGCTTGCATAAACTTTAATAGTGTTCCTGCAGGGTATTCTGTGCTTAGGAGTGAGAAGGGCCCCCTTCTCGATGTGCGGTAGTCAGCCTACTTATCTAGTGCTGTTTCACTCTTTACCTCTTCGTTAAAACTACCAGCTTTGGTGCAGAGGCGTAACACAGGCCCCCGCAGCCCCTCAGTGTTGGGTGTCCGAGCTGCAGGAAGCCCCCCTAGCACAGTACTCTGGCCTGAGATCTGATTACACCTGGAACAGGGACCTCTTCATGTAACTTGCAGGGGAGGGGGGTCTTCAAGTATTGTTACGCCACTGCTTTGGCGTTTTAAAATCCCGGCATTCAGTAGTACTGGCTGTAGGACTTTAAAAAAATCTTTGAGACCATGCACCTATTTATTTATTTTAAATATTAAGCAGAGGCCCAGCTTATACATTGACAGAAAAATAATGGCAATGCCTATGTCAGGGGTGAATGGTGTAGCAGGCGCTGTAAAGTTTGCAAATCCTTGAAATACATATTCCACAAAATTGCATTTTAGCTAATATTTTTCTCAATATACAGCTATTGCATGTAATTTAGCTTGCTGAATTGTGCTATACAAGTCATTCTGACGAATTAGGTACAGAAATAAGCAACACAAACATTAGAAGCTTCACAATACAATTTTTTTCTGATTGGCACATTCTGCCAGAAACCCAACAATGTAGAAAGCATCTCTACAATTAACATCCATTGTTTGTAATTAGCAGCCATGTCAGTGTGGTGGATCTGGTGATGTCAGGCACTCCTGCCTTTAGTTCCCATTGCTGAGAACAGTTGCCATTCACCAGTCTGAAGAGCCTTCTTTTAAACAGAGTACATTTCCCAGTGGCGAACAGAGAAGGGAAAGAAGTCAATACAATCAGCTGGTGGGGTATGAAAAGGCAATAAAATGCTGAAGACAGAAAGAGCTTCTGAGCAAGCTTAGTGAATAAATGAAAGATATGCTCTGTGCACAAAGCGATAAAACTATTGAAATTGGCTGAATGTGACAGGAACAGGGCGTACAGCTCTGCTACATTATGCAACTTGCAGACTCAAGATATAACACCGCTTCATCGGTGTTTTATGATCTTGCTTTCTAAATGATCTATTGAAGTCTTTACCCTCATACTTATGCTTGAAGATCTCTGTGTTGTGTTATCGCACACCCGAAGTACAGCATTGAATACAAGAAAGGTTAACATTTTCAGGGTCCATAATTAAACAAAACTTCTCATCTTTAATAATACATATATTAGGTTTTGTAGTGTTTTCATCAAGTTTGATGATGACTGTTGCTTGTCGTTTTCTCAATTCTTCTGAGCATGTGTATCCAGTGGCGTAGCAAGGGGGGGAGCGGTCTGATCCGGGCGGCACGAGTTTTGGGGGCGGCTCTTTAATGCAGTCGCCACGGCAAACACGGGAACTGCCACGGCCGGCCAAAGGGTTAGGTAAGCTACTGCGTGTATCTCCTCCATTTATGTGTCTGGCACCTACTGGTTTGTGGCTGACCAAATTTAGCTGGTGCAAGTGCTTAATTTGAATTGATGGTTGTTCTTGGGGCCCCTGATACTTTATTAGGGGTCTGGCACTTTTTTGTCCTCATCAGACTTTCACCCAGTACAGCAGAAAAAAACAAAAGAAGAAAAGGAGGAAGAAAAAGACAGAAAACTAGTAATAAATAAAGAAAGAAGAATGAAAACGATCCTGAAAGAGTGAAATAAAGGAGCAGAGAATATCTGGTGGTGGAAAAAAAGAGCAAGAGGTGGAATCAAGACTTTGAAGCTTTGGTATTTGGCAACACTGACGTTCGACGGCACCATCAGTGGACTTCTGAGCAAAACGTGGGACACATGCCCTCATACCTTTGCAAATGAAGGGAGCGGTGAAGTCTTCCATCTCTCTGTGCTTTTGGACTGGAAGGATAACATTCATGCAAATGCATTACTCACCAGACATTGAACCCCTCCCCAGAACGAGAAAGGAAGCAACATGATTGCCTGATTGATAAAGCTGCAATAGACCGTGAAGAGAACCTATCATGTATATAATATGCAAATTAATGCAATTTAATGCACAAATCAAATTTGATCTCACCATGCCTGGGTAAGGCTAGTTAGGACAAGTACCTTCTAAAAAGAACTTAGCCATGGCAACATATTGATATATGGGGTAAAGTGCCCCCTAATAAACATTATAAGAATATTGCGAGGAGTTCTGTGTCAATATAGAGGCACAAATCTGCAGACCAAGGGCCTTTAATCTAACTCTTCGGTAACTTTCAATATCCTTTTTAGGTCGAGCCTGGCGTACGCAGCGTGAAGCGCTGTCGCCAGCGAGGCTTATTGTTGTGGACTTGCTTCGGAAGTGGGACAGGAGATGGGCACGCGCAGGGCGATTGGCGATTGGAGCAGGTGCACACGCACGTACAGCCACGCGCTGTGCACATCTCCTGTCCTCCTTCCATCCAGGCAAGGCAGCTGCATGCAGTAAGTGTGGCAAGAAACACACACACACGCGTGCACCAGCTGCCCCCAGCCAGTGCATGTGTACTTGTCTCCCTCAACAACAGAGACACACACACACACCAGATGCCCCCTGCCGTTTTCCCTCCCTCCGGCATTTCAGGCCACGCTCTCACCTAAGTGCCCTTCTGATGCAGGGTCCATAGCCCACAATCTCTGACTCGGCCTGCTCTCACCTGCTAAACTCCAGCAGTGCCTACTTCGCCGAGTTGTACGCTTCCTGTTTTTTTCGTTGTGTTTTTTTTGCTTTAGGCGCTTTGGCGGCCCCCTCCCTAGGCCGCACCAGCCGCGCAGCACTTAGCCATGCGCTGCCACGGTCACGAGCTGCAGGTCACGCTGATGTGTACGCTCACACCGTGCCTACAATGCGCAGGTGCTCTTTCACTTTCCCTTGTTGCTTCTCGGCTCGATCCGAGGTTGTATTCCTCATCTATGCAATTTTCCTCCATGGTAGCGTCTGTTGGGGATTTCGCCACTCCCGGTCCCTTGTTTTGTGTTTTACTGTGTGCTTGCAGTTCCCTTAAACCTGCAGTGCGCAGGATGCAATGAGGCGTAATGGCGCACGTGTGGTCTCCAGAGGCGCTCTCGCTAGTGACTGCGATGGTTTGGCGTAGAGATCGGCATACACCAGGCGTAATTCCAAGAGGTGTTCGCGCCAGACACAGGTCTGAAAAGGTGCTATCGAATCGCATAGGTGCGGTTTACACTTTAGTAGGGTGCTCCTCATTGACTGCTTGGGAAGTAGTTTGCTACAGAAACGTTGCATGGCTGCTGGGATCAAATGTTATAACCCGGGGACCTGGGATACAGTATCCCCCGTATCCTGGTTATTGTTTTCTTGTTATTTTAGACCATGCTACGCAGGTGAAAGATCTCTTGCTCTGTGAGCAGTTACCGTCAGTGCTTTACATCTGCAGTTTCTGTCGGGTACTGACTACCCACACTTCGTTCATTCGACAAGGAGAGTGCCAGCACTTCTCAGTAGCAAGTCGGTGTTTGGTGATATTAAGTAAACAGGAGGCCATGTTTAGGAGACTACCACAGCTGCTTGAAAAGTGATATAACACACACCTCACCGAAAAGTCCTTGAGCTTTTGAAGTCGTTGAAGACATAAGTGCACAAGAACACTAAATTAACCAAAGAGCTTTTTCCTTTTATTTTTTTAGTTGTGTGGTTTTATTTTTTTAGCCAGGAGTGGGGTATACTATTGGTATGGTGACGAAAAATATGTTCATGTCTGCAGACCCTCCAAGCTTCACATTTCTGTACTTGTGTTTTCGTTGCATTATGGGATTCGAAGTACAGCTTATCCAATTGTAAAACTAGGACTACAAATGCCAGAATGTAAAGAAGATACCTGTCCTAGCTACATCAGTTTTTTGCACATAAAGGACATATGATGATCCCTGCTGCTGCTATGCCCCCGCGTGTGATGTCATTCTGACTTTTCATTTAACGGTTCTTGAAATGCTGGAACTAATGTTTAACATGGGCAGATACTGAACACCTTCACGTATATAATTTGAAAGGGAGAGTGCCAGCACTTCGAAGTGGGATTCGGAACTTTTAATATGGTAGTATCAACACGTCTGAGTAGAAAAAAGGGACTCTGAGCATTTGCGCATTCATTAACAGTTCTTTATTTTAAGCACCGACTGTGACTTCTGCATGAGCTATTTTAAAATATTTGTTATTCAGTTTTACCATATACAATATCATGTGTTCGTGCTTCAAGTGGGATAAACAAACTGGGGGGAAGGGTGGGGTCCTTTAAAGGGGCGTGGCCAGTGTATTTAAGGGCGTGGCTTTAAAACACTTTAGCTAAAAATCTGTGCTTAGCATAGTGTGCCGCCCAACTTGAATTTTGCTGTTGATGTCGCTGCATCCAGATATATGATACAACAAGTAACATCATACCTACAAGAAGTCAGGTCGATTGGCTTTGTCAATAGTTGTTAGTTGCATGAGATAAATAAGCAGCAACTTTGGCTTGTATATAATATTGAAAAGCTTCCACTTAAAGCCCTGGTGACCCCACGACAATGTTGTTGCTCCTGAGTTTAAAAAACAGAAGGGAAATCCAGAGAGCAAATGACCCTCTTTAAAGGATACCCTTCACCTACAACACTCCCCTGGAATGATTCATGCCGTAACTTCTCCAGTACTGAGAAGTGAGAGGTGTGAGCACGCCCACATCGATGTGCCTGCTGTCACTGCAGTCCGGAAAAAAACAAACCTGCCTGTGCCAAGGCACAAAACAGTGCACGATAAAGACCCGTTTTGAGGCCCCCTTGAAATAAGCGTTTGCATGCAATAGGTCTCGCATTTGCGCGAGTGAAGCTATTGGCATTGTAAATGACAATGCCTTTTAGTTAGGATTTAAAAACGAAATTAAATAAAGGCATTGTCATTTGCAATGTCAATAGCTCAAACGTGCATAATTGCGAGACCTATTGCATTGCAAATGCTTGTTATGTTAAAGTAAGGGGGCATTTTGTCCCATAAAATATGTGTGCTTGGATCCTCTAGCCCCTATGGCTGCTATGTAGCTTCAAGTCATATATGACATCTTCAGCGAGTCCTGGCTTTTTAGTCATCACTTCTTTACATGCTTGGATGGTTGAGCCTTACTTTCAGTACTGAAGCCTCAACTCTGTATGCCAGAAAGGTATACTCTCCAGATAAAGGACCGACTGGTTAAAGATGTCACTCATGATGCTCTGCGCACTTGTCAACGGAACCTTAGTTTTTCACTGCTGATTTATTTCTGCTTTAAGAGTAGAGCGCCAGCAAAATAAATTATTACTTTCCTTTGATGGGCTGCTGTTGTTGTGTTGTGCTTCCTGAAGGCTACCTAAACAGCCTGTATTTTGGAGTTTGTGGAGAAGTTGGTTTGGAGATACCAGATCACTTTCTCTGTCTACTGGAAAAAGAATCAGTTTGTATTACAAGTTTTGCAATGTGCACCAACACAGGGCTATATTTATCATGTTTGCATGCAACGCAGCAAGACACCTTGCTGTGATGCATGAAAGGAAGAGGAAAGAATGCGCCACATCTATCATATCACTTTTGCTGCCTAGCGCCAACAAAGGCGGGTGTTGGCATTGCAAGCAGGATTTTTATGTGCAGGAAGGAACACCTTCCTGCACAAAAGCAATCCTTTGAGGCTTTTTCCTCTTTCTACATATACGGCAGAATGCAGCAAATGTAAAAAGAGGAAAAAAATAGCAAAATATAGATATTTCTTCTTGTTACGCCTCCCCTAGGAAGTGGCAATATTTTGGAATATTCCCAGGTCTAACACACATGGTAAATCTGGGAATGTAAATTGGGAATTATTTGCCTGGAAAAAGGAAAAAACACCCAGGGATTTTAAAGTAGAAACAGTGTATATTTATTAGCAAAATGGTCAAAGACACAGAAATTTACAAGAAAGATTGCTGAATAATACATGCAACCATTGAGGACCGAAGTAGATATTTAGGAAGACCGTGAAGTACTAACGACATCACCCTGTATTGTAGTGAGTTTATAATTAAATTGAGGGAGAAATCTATTCATCCCGAAGAAGGTGAATCTAAATACTGTGAATCCACCGAAACGCTTGATGCAACTTTAACACTAAATCTGATAACTAATGAGTGATTCAGTAGATATTAATGATTTTATCAACATTTTGCATTTTAAGAAAGAATTAAAATAGAATAGTGATTTGAAGACATAACTTATTGTCCTATTCTCCAATTTGTCCGTGTTTTATGTATCTAAATAATAACTGTGTTTGTGATTGTTGTTTGCACATGTCCTGTTTTAGAAAGTATCTTGTGTTCAAATTATGAACTGGTTCCCATCTTAAATATTGTCAGTGTTTGATATTAGAGATCTTTTTCCATCCTTGTAAGTGAGGAATAACATGGTGAATTTGCTTTTGCATATGTTTTGTTAGGACGTGTATGCCCTTTTTTAACAATACATTTTTAATGTCTAATAGTGATTGTATTATTGCAAAATTTAGAAATATTGACTCTTTATACATATACACCTTAGATTTTTTTATGTGGGGCTTTATCACTATATGTCCAGGGGAATATAAGAAGTGATGAGTAAGAGTCTATGAAGAGTATGAAGAGTGTTTGGGATCAGATTTAAGATAACCAAAGAGAGTTTCTACTTGACTGGAAAATCTAGTAATGTGCCAAAATCCATAGGTGGATGTGGGGAGCACCTGTTGCTAGGATTTCGGCTCATACACAGAACTGTGCACAGAGACCTAGGACATTAGTGAATTGTGGTGTATCAGAAACTCACCTCAGTACTTAGAAAACCCCAACCAGCTAGCATCAGTGTCTCATTAGCTCTTCATCCTATAGCAGAGTAACCAATGATTAGACAACCTAGAACATGCGACTTAGGACCATCTCAGGAATGGTGGGAAGTGAGAACACTCTTTTGTTATACTCTCATATCAGTCCACAACAGGAGTAAAAAAGAGACACGGTAAGGTTAAAATATTTATTTTAACGACGTGATCTCATATGCAGTATTTTAGCAAACATAAGCAGATATATGATTGAGAATAATACGGTCAACATGATTACAATTCCATAAAATACAAGAGGAGGAATCATATTACAATCATAGTGCAAACAGGTTTTATAGCGCCTAGTTTTAACACCCTCCCTATATAGTAACTATGTATTATAAACTAAAGAAGGTCTCTTGGGCTTGTTTTGGGGGACCCCATTACCTTTCCGCTTAGTAAGAGTAAATTACATCTGGATCAGCATAGTCTCTCTGCATCCCTGGAAACGAGAATCTTCCAAGTGTGTGAAATCATGGCGAGTGTGTGATAATAAAGACGCCAGAATCTTACTGGGCTCACAGCTGCCAAACTGTTGTGTCTAGAGAGCGTTACACAGACATGTTGAAAAACAGCGAACATGTTTTGATTAATCTTGACGGCTCAGCACTCACTTTTCAGACTAAGGGCACAATGTAAGTCTAGAGATGTCGAAAAACAAACCTTTTCTCATGTGTAGACCTTTGTGAAGGCTAACATACAAAAACAGCTATGCAGTGTCATGTGCAAAAGCAGCAAAAGGTAAAATGGTGTTTAAACTTCTAATAAGCCATGCTAACATAACATGCACGAAAAGCAGGCCTCAGGCCATACTACACACCCATGCCTCCCTGGGGCTGAGTAACATAAGAAAGTGACTTGCGCAGACTTGTGTTACTCCAGATTTACCAAGCCATGCAGATCCAAGCAAGGTGGCCAGTGTAGTTTGGTGAATCTCATTCTAGATTTTGAGCCACCCTGCATTTCTTTGTGAGGCGCAAGGGTGATACAAAACGTTTGATGAATCTGGCCCACAAAGTTTAGGCTGCTGTGTATCCTCCCTGAACAGAGCAGGCCTTTGCAATGTGGTAGATTATACCATAAATAGAAGATTACCTTTTGTGCGAAACAATTAAGTGTGTGAACCTAAATTGTTATCTCAATAGCCCAGTATGGATGCACTAAACACAATATTACATCAATGCTAAAGATTTACGAAAATTTGATAATGGGATATTGGGCTGTAACATACACATTGAATCATAAGTGACCAGTGGAACAATAACGTAAAAAGTTGCGAACAATAAGGATTCTTACTAGTTGGGAGGACCTCATGTATATTGGTCTACAGGGGAAGTAATATTATTGAAGGTAACTGGATATGCTTGTTAAAGAAACCACAATGAAATAATGAATGAGACTTATGAAATAATTCCCTACGTTTACATCAGAATATCAAGTTACAAAATTTGTGGAGGTGATTGTGTCAAATCACCGGAATACCACCTTTGATTGGAGAGACCCAATGAATTACAATTAAGAATATAATTGTTTCATTGTATGAAAAATTATTTTTTATATACATTTCTGCTGAAGAGGGCAGGAATCTACCATAAGAACCGCCGTAACGTTGCGTTGACAAAAACGTTTTAAAGGAATTAGGACTAAATGTGATAGAATTTTATACATTGAGCATTTATTGTTGTTGTTTTTTTAATTAAATCATTTTTTGTTGAAACTTTGTAATCTATGAAGAGTGTTAACAAGGAATAGAGTGCTTACTAAAGTCTTGTTTTAGACAAGTATGATCATATGACACATATAATGTATATCTTGACCCGAGAGCTGTACACCATATATTGATATCTATGATATTTTAAGGTTTTAAATTGTGCACTACGCTGAATATTATTATATTTATTCTGAATGACAACAATAAAAAAATATATTTTTTTCAATAAGAAGACAGAGTGATATGTATTTCCATGTATCATTGGCATTGATGTAATATTGTGTTTAGTGCATCCGTACTGGGCTATTGTGATTAAGATTTGGGTTCACACGTAATTGGTGACACAAAAGGGAATCTCCTGTTTAAGGTATAATCTACCCCGTCCCATTTGGTTAGAAAAGATGCCTCGTTTTGGATTTGCACTTTGCAGTGTGGTGACACCACTCCTCAGCTGTAATAAATTATGACATGAGACTTGGGTTCAATATTTCCTTATGTCAGGCATGTTCTGTTATGATGTCTGACCATACCTTTAATAAGAACATAAACAAACGTTGGCAAAGCCAACAGATCGTGCCTTTGAAACCTATTGTCTTTGTCAATGCTTGGGTATTTCTCCTAGATGGCTGCTGTGCTTACACTTGCAGACACAGAGGCTATTTTGGAACAATGTTTCTTTTGTTTTAACAAAAAACATTCCAAACAGGCTGCTGGTTGTGGGCGTGCATGAATGACAAGCAACTTCGAAATATTTCTCTTAAAACAAAAATATGTGGCCACCTCGAATGGTTTTAAATCTATTTCAAGATGACAGCCCACAAAAATAGCAGTGGGTGGTATGAGAGTGAGTGCTGTTGGGTGCAAGCAGGCGTTGCATTGGCTAATCAGTTATAAAAAAGAATAGATTTCCAGTGGGTGCAGATAAGGAAGTGACACAGAGATGAGGGAAATTTTCCCTCATGCACAGAAATGCCAGTTTCTGATGTCAGCAGTGGAAGGATGCAACTCATCCAATCAAAACACTGTGAGGCCGATATGCTCTTTGGCCTGGACAAGCAAGAGTAAAGGGAGGAAAGCCAGTTAATCAGAAGAAGATAATTGAGATAGACAAGGAAGTCTTCTAAACATGGAACAGTGGTGGACACACAGCCCAGCCTTAAGTATACATTGGGTACTATCTATCTGTAGGCTAGATCTCAAACAGGAGTACAATTTAAGTGGATTATTCTTTCCCGCATAATATAAATTGACAGTATCGGAATGCTGGAGTATTGATTTATCACTTCCTGCCCCCAGAGTCAGTTAAGACCACCACTTGATTGTGCTGAGCAGCATATTCTCCTCTGCCAACACAGGACCCAGCCCTAGACCTGAATGAGAATGACTTGTATCACTACCACATTCTAGTTAGGTACTGCTGTCACCAAAGAATGAGTGACTTGTATCACTACCATATTCTAGTTAGGTACTGCTGTCACCAAAGGACCAGCCGGTTCCTCCAACCTCCCTCCTTAACTGGGAAAAAACAAGTCTGCTGTCGAGCCCACTGTTCAGCTTCAGGAGGGTGATTACTGTCTCTACATCCCTGCACATTTTTATGTTTAGGGGTTATGTCATACGTGGCAGTAACATAAGGCTGCCACGATTTGTAGTTGCTTTGTACTGCAGGGGTGGCTCTCAAAATGCACTACATACATATCCACCTATGTTAATTACAAGATGCTCTGTCTGTTTGTTTCAGTGGAACCTAATAGGGCACCACCAATATCCAGCTCATGTTAGAGCAGGGGTGTACAGCATTGATCCAGAAGCATCCGATCCATTACAGAGTTTTAGGATAACCACATACAGTACATTTAAAAACATTGAACCTCGATAGATGTAACGGATCTAGCCAATGGCTAACCTGAAACTCTACAATGTATTCTGCGATCCTGGACCCATGGTGCACAGCATTGAGCAAGAGCGATTGAGTTACGTAAATTCATTGTATCTCGAAGGTAACTTTTTCTTGTAGCTTGGCAGCCACCATCCGCTGGGTTTATCCACACACAGTCCAGCCTGCCGAGCGATGCTGGTCCTATTGAAGATTCCAAATGATAAACTTACAGAATTGCTAAATGTTTATAAACATTCCTCAAAAAAGCTGTTACAGTGAGCTACTCTTTAGTTACAATGTAAAATGGTTACAATTATTTTTCAAAGCTGGACTGTTCCCATGAGGCACAGGGTCAAGACTGATTTGCATATAGCTGGGTCTGAACTGGGGTGACCAAGTTAGCTAAAGAAAGATGATGGATTCAACCCAGATCTGTGGCTGGGGGTAAGCGTCTGAAAAGTTCCAGCACTCTGTCCATAATCTCCTTGTGTTTCCTTTATTCGCCATAAGTTGGCAGGGTATGCCCAGGCATGTGTCCCTTGCTCACTTTGCCACTAGATTCAAGCTAGCCTGGCTGATATCGGGTGTTACTCCGAAACTGGTCCCAGGGTGCTTGTTTCCGGTCCAGGGAAGACCTGGCTTGGCAGTTTGGGCTGGACTGTTGCCATGAGGAGCAGGGTCAAGACTGATTTGAATATAGCTGGGTCTGAACTGGGGTGGCGAAGTGAGCTAAAGAACGATGATGGATTCAACCCAGATCAGTGACTGGGGGGGAGTGTCTGAAAGGTTTCAGCGCTCCGTCCATCATCTCCTTGTGTTTGTTTACATTTATTTTTCTCCTGAGTTCACATATTTGCACCCAAATGTTTGTAAGGTTCATATCTAGTGAATTATAACTAGTACAGTAACTACTTTTGTTTGACCTTATATTCCTTATCTGTTGCTGTCTTGCTGCAGACAACTTTAGCTGTGTGTCATAGACAGCATTGTAACTAATAATTCAGCATACTTAGAGTAGGCTTTGGCTCTGCCGCTTGCCTTGTAGATGATGAGATGTATATTTCAATTCCCTGCACCTGATTCAAGGCTTCTCCTCCAATTCTTGTGTTTGTTCCATCCCTGAAGCAATTAGGTTTCACTCTAATGTTTGATTTGTTCATTCTGTGCTTCCACTGCTGATGTTAGGGGTTATGGAGCTACTTTTTTAAAATCATTTGTGAATTATTTTAGACCTGACATTCTTGGTGTGGTTTCCCCCTAACTTCAGACCTCCTGATTTTGCTGGCCTTAAGACTCTGCAAACTTTACCACTGCTGACCAGTGCTAAACACTTGTGCTCTCTCCTTAAATTGGCTTATACTCAAATGGCATATTTAATTTATTTTTAAGTCTCTAGTGAAGTGGCACTTCCTGTGAAGTAATAATGATTGTGCCACCCACTTAAATAGCACTTTAAACGTGTCTAAGGCCTACCACTGCAGCCTGTGTGCATGCAGTCTGAAACTGCCATTTCGACCTGGCAAAATAAACCTTTTGCTAGGCTCTAACTGTCATTTATAATACACATAACTCACCCCTAAGGTAAGCCCTGGACTGTCTCAAAGTCAGGGTGAATGTAATTAAAAAGTTGGACATGTACTTTTTAAGTTTTACATGTCTTGGTAGTGAAAACATCTTAAATTAGTTTTTCACTACTCCAAGACCTACCTTTTTCATAGGATACAATTACAATTACCTTATTACATTTTATGAGTGTCATTCCGAAATGTGAATGGGTAAATCTTTCATGTTTGGTGTCTCTGGAATCATAATATAAAAATCCTAGCTTATGGTACAGTCAGATTTTAAATTACAATTCTGAAAATAACACTTTTAGAAAGTTGGCATTTTCTTGTCTCAACCATTTGGTGCCTACACCCTGTCTCTGGGTCGCATGACTGTGTGTGGATGACAGTTGGGATTTATGTATTCCTCCTAGACAGCCACACACAATGGGAGGCTAAGGTGGGACTGGGTGGGCCATCACTGTCAGGGTGGGTAGGAGGAGTTGGACCCAGCCCCACTTGCACTTGAATAGGCTGTGTCCTATCTCCGGAAAATGGGCTGCAAACCCCCTGTAGTTAGTCTGGAGCTGCTAGTACCAGGAAAGCACGGCACCTGTGCACCAGAGGCATGCCTCTAAAATCTTCCCCCCCACTTTAAAGGCACGACTGAGTATAAATACAGGCCAGACACCGACTCTTCAGTACTTTTCTGTATCTGTGGATACTCTGCCTGGAAGATGGACTGCAGCACTGCTGAAAGGAGTACCACTCTGCTGGACTGCTGCTGTGAAGGAACTGCTGCCCTGCTGTGCTGACCTGCTGTCTGCTGCACTCATGCCCCGGTGAGAAGGACTGAACGTTCATCTCTGGCACCCAGAACTGCCAACATTACATCTGCACCTGGACTCTGCCATCTGTGAGTCTACCCCGCCAAGTGGTGCAACCCCAGTCCTGGAAACTTGGAAGTGGGCTAAAGTGCTTTGCCAGCCTCTGTGGTACCCATAAAATCGACACATCCCCGATGCTGAGCGTCGCAAACCTAAGCAGCCGGTCCCTCTTTGAAGGGAATATGAGAGGACAAAGAACTTGAGTGTGGGCTGGTTAAGACCATTTTGGGCTTGATGCCCACCGGTCTCTACCCAGAAAAGAAAATGGTGGAAGCATGCTCTGCCTTGCACTAGGTAACTCTTGATTTATGCTAAAGTTACATTGCTTGTTAATTCACTTTTCATCTTGTTTGATAAATTCTCCAAACTTGAACAAGTATTGGCAAAACCAATAAGTCTGGCTTTCATTTTGAGTCAGAATAAAACATGTTTTTAAAACGTGCTTCAGTTAAAAAAATAGCTTTCTCTATATGATGCATCAACAAGATAAAAAAATTCTGATAATTCAGTGAACTTTTGAGAAGTGAAATATGTCCTCATACATTGCTATGCATGAACTTCATAGAAGGCAGAATGAAACACTAAATAGCCAATACCTTGAGGTGATCAAGGATTATCCCTTAAGGTAAAGTTACTTTAAGTATAATTTAAGGAATTGGTAACACTAGGCCTTGCACGCAGCTTTAGAGCCAAGACAGACCACACACTTTTAATGCTTTGAAACAGGTTAGATGTGCTGTATAGCAACCTGAACAGATACACATAGAATAATTTTATAATCTGCATTTGAGAAAGTTCAGAAATATCTACATATTTTGAAATTCTGCCAATGTATTTTTTTCATTTGGTAATCACTGCCAGCCCCATCCCTTGGAAATTCCCTGCATTCTGCATAGTTCAATTATGGAACGGAAAGTCGTAATTTTACTCAGATCGAACTGTAACATTATATTTCAAGGTCAGCTTTAAGCATGGCATTGATTTTATTTGTGCTTATTTCATTTTGGACTTTAAGTACACTACCAGATAAAAGGTGTTCAGAAGCAAGGCATTAAACAACAAGGTTTGCAGCGGACTCTCTAGAATTTAATTTTAGTGGGACACACATTGGGCCTCATATATATGTACATGTTCACTGAAAAATCGAAGGTTACAGGGACGTTTTAATTACATTTAAGAAATATTACACTCATTGGATGATGTCATCAGTGATGTCATTTGAAATGTCATCAGTGATGTCACTGATCATGTCATTAGTGATGTAATATGTGAGATTATAAGCAGTGCATTGCGGAGGTGTAAGTTATAATTAGCTCAGGTAATTATAACTGCTGAATTTCTATGGTTTTGTACAAGTGAAATATCAGCCTAACTATTTCCTAACTATGATGCCCCTGTAACCCTTCACTTTTTCAGTGAATTTGTAAGGTTTTTCAAATTGCATTTGTAAAATATTATCTCTTTCTAATGTTTACTCTTTTAGTTAATTTGTAGGGTTTATTTTTAATACTAAGTGTATTACAATAATTTTTGTTTTTATTAATTACGTTTGTTAAAATACTATGGATATTCTCATTTTACAAATCAATTTTTTATCTATTTAAAAATATAAAATTCACATATTTATTTAATGTAAAGTAGAATACGTTTTTTAATGCAATTAAATAAATTTAAAAAACGTATTTTTGGGGGTATCCTGGTACCTTTGCAGGCTGCAAAACATAGACGTCTGCTACTCTATGGTTTTTACTCCCAATCACGTGTTCAGTATGAATCTGCGATTCCAGATCCGCAGATTTGACTAAAAGTTTACATGTTACTGCACATATGTACACTCCTCCATTGTCATTATAACATCATTTGGAACCTATTTACAGATATATATAAACCATCTTATATCCGTTTTCCCCCAAATTTACAAATTTTACAAGTTTCAGAGATTTGCTAATTCACACACCGGAACTGCAAAAGCACGTGATAACTCACCCAAACCTTGCCTTCTAATTGGATGCATTAGGACGCCACACTTCTATATGGGAAAACCACACCCAAAGACAGTTACTTCTCCAGTGAAGTCCCTAGAAGGAGGTTTGAGAAGCAGCAGTTCTGTGCTTTTAGACAAAGGCTGAAGCTACATTGCCCCTCCAAAATGAGGATCCACAACCTCTTGACAATGAGGAAAAAGAGACACCACCTTGCAGTGGTGTGGAAGCCCTTCACTGGGGAAAAATGTATCAACAAAATATGTCAAGCGTACAGTTTGTGGCAAGCAGTTATCCAGAGGCACTGCAAATAAATATTTGTGTGGGATACGTTTTATGTGGAAGCACCTACAAACAATTGATGAGAGGATGTACAACCAGATGAAGCAGGAGAAAGCATCTGCAAAATGACAGACAACCTCTACAGCAGCCTTGGGATAACCATCTTCATCTGCACTCCTTATAATACCAGCTGCCTGTGAGGAATTCACTGACATGGGTACTAATTACACGAAATGTCACATGCTTGTCACTGTAAAAATGTCTTCTGTCGGTGCCTTTTTGGATACAGTGAAGAAGTATTGCTCCTAGGTTTTCTTTTTTTTTTGCATTCTAAGACTACAAAATGTTTGCTTAGAGTGAAGCCAGTTGCTTCTTTGCATTTCCCCATCCATACCCTATTCACTGCCTGGTTTACTTTTTGTTGAAAAAAACACGATTTTTTATTAAAACAGTTAAAAAACCCTTCTAGAAAAACAAACGGTCCTTGTTATAGCCACCATCTACTCAAACAAAGAGCTAACTCTGGGTGTAACAGTGGGTGTATCGGCAGTAGCGGTTGGCAGTAGGAGTTACTGCAGGGTGGTGATGTGGGCAGGGGGAGGGGCAGGGTGGGGGGTAGTAATGTATGGATTACGGAGTTTTACAGGTAAGTAAACATTTAAATAAATAAAACAAATTTTGTTGCGCGCAGTGCATCACATTTGGTGATGCAGTGCGCGCAACGAAATTCGTTTTATATATTTAAATGTTTACTTACCTGTAAAACTCCGTAATCCATACATTACTACCCCCCACCCTGCCCCCCCTGCCCACGTCACCGCCCTGCAGTAACGCCTACTGTCGACCGCTACTGTGTATCGGTATGTACATGAGGGTGTGCCTACCAGTGTTAGTGTATGCAGTATGTTAGTTTATTCATGTGTGTGTGCCTCGGTGTGTTAGCATTAGCATGTGCCTGAGTACTGTTTACCTGGGTGTGTCAGTGTCTGCATTGCTGTATGCCTGGGTTTGTAAATGCATCCACAGATACGCCCATGTGCATGTCAGTGTATGTGTCAGTGTATGCCTAGGTGAAGGTATTGGATGCATCAATGTGTGTTTGGCTGTATCAGTGTCTGAATTGATATATGCATGTTTGTGTCAATGTCTGAATTGCTATGTCCCTGGGTGTGTCAGTGTATGCCTGGGTGTGTTATTGGATGCATTTAATGTTTGGCTGGCTGTATCAGTGTCTACATTACAGTATGCCTAGCTGTGTTCTTGTGTGCATTGAAATGTCCCTGGGTCTGTCAGTGTCTGCATCAGTGTGTTAGTACATGCATTAATGTTTAGCTGGGTGTGGCAGTGTCTGTGTTGTTGTATGTCTGGGCTTCTCAGTGTTTGCATTGGTATGTTCCTGGGTGTGTCAGTATATGTGTAAGTGTATGCCTGCATGTGTTATTGGGTGCAATATTATTTGGCAGGCTGTGTCAGTGTCTGCATTGCGGTATGGTTCAGTGTGTCAGTGTCTATATTGCTATGTCACGGGGTGTGTCACTCTATGCATTAGTGTATGCCTGGGTGTGTTATTTGATGCATTAATGTTTGCCTGCCTGTCTTAGTGCATGCATTGTTGAATGCCTGAGTGTGTCAGCGTCTGCTTTGCTAAGTCCCAGAGTGTTTCATTGTTTACATCAGTCTATGCTTGGGTGTGTTATTGGTTGCATTAGTATTTGGCTGGATGTGTTAGTGGCTGCATCAGTGTGTAGTTGGGTGTGTTAGTTACTGCATCAATGTGTGTCTAGGTGTGTCAGTGACTCTCCCTGTGTGAGCCTGTGTCTATTAGTACTTCTTTTTGTATGCAGCTGGTTGCATGAGTCGATGTACTAATGTGTGTCTAGATGTGTTAGTAACTGTATCAATCTGTCCTTGGGTGTGTGTCCTCAAAATGTAAAGTTATGGAACAACACTGAAAGAACTAATTAGTAAAGTACTTTTCCCCAATATGTGGGCCATTGATGTGCATGAAAAGTAAAAAACTGAAATGTGTGTTAATTTTATAATTATTAGATTTGCTAAAGTAACTTACAGTTTCAAAAATGCCTAAAGAAATAATGCTAACACATAACTAGACATTTCTCATACTGTAAAGCTATATTTTAATATGAGTAAGCCTTTCAATTTCCCTTTTTTACTGTTCTCAGCTGCTTTACTCATACATTGCAATCAATGTACTTTTTATGAAGACATCATAAAACAGTGGGGAAAACAATCTTAAGGATTTTACAACCCCCCCCAACAAATCTGCACACTATCTTATTGCAATTAAGGATCACTGGATCGTACTCACTGTAAAAAAATATAATATAACTTATCTAACTCTTATTAACCATTATTAACTATTTACAAATATAGGTTTCAACACAATCTTTTCAAACACATTAATTTATATCTCTACAAAACTACAAAATAAAGTCATGTTTGGAATTACTTTACTATACCTTCTGGGGAAAAGGAGGTTGCAGCAAAATATGTGCAGTGTAATATTTGCTGCATACAGTTACCCAGCAGCGCTACCAAGAAGTATTCACATGGGACAAGTTCCAATTGTAAGCACTTAAAACCAATTCATGAAAGGTTTTACAACTGAAACATACACAATATTCAAGTGTAGCAGAAAATTCCACCACTAGCGCACCCCTGGAGAACGTTGTTCAGCTGTGGTTATTAGAATACCAGCAGCCTGTGAATATTCGAGTGAGATTATTACTCACTGTGTGAAATGCCACATGTTTGCCAATGTAAAAATGTCTTACGAGGCTCCATTTTCCCTACTACTGTACCTGTATGAATGACTGTATAGGTGGGTGTATTTGTGACCCTTACATTAACTTAATAGTAAATATATTTATAACTTTACAAGTATATAACATATTACAATTCAATTCAATCCAAACAATTAACAAACAAATATAACATAACATTTAACTATTTACAAACACAGAAAAACAATGAAACTCAAAAACTTTTAGAGCAAAAAGTTGCACCATAGGCAAAGAAGATATGACTCCTAGAAATTTAGAAGAAGAAATAGATGAATAGGTACAAGGGAGGAGAAGACGTGCTCATGTGTATAAATGAGAGTCTAGTAGTATTTGTAGGATTGTCCAGGATTGAACTGAACGGTAGGACCCCCACCCTTGTACTTGCAGTTCTGTTGTTTATTTACTTTACATAAGCAAATATTGGGATGCATGAGAACTGGTGTCACTGTTATGTTAAGCTTAACTACATTTTGTGAAATGTAGGAACACTAGCTTTGTTTCTAACCCTGAGTTGTGTAAAATATTTATGGTGGCACTTACATTACTTTAGTAGAGAAGTATACTCTAGCATTAAATGTATCATCCACTGAGCTTCATATTTGAAACACTATATTGAAACTGTGGGTGTAGAGAGAGATTTGGAAGAACTGCTTGTTATTCTAGTGAATGGTGTGCCTACGAAAAACAAACAAATCGGTGGCTGTAAATAAGGTGAAGAAAGCTATACTATATCTGAAAGACAATAATGTGTACTATAAGATGTAGATGTTCTCTAACAAGGAAGTTGCATGAGGAAAGAAATGTTGCCTACAAGTGGACAGTTTGAAAAGTAGATAGAAGTAGATCTGAAGAAATATATGAGCCTTATAGTATCCACCTACTACATTCAAAAGAGATTATGGGGATGCCATTAAAGTGTATCAGATAAACATGCTGAAAGAACTCCAATAAGTGTTGGAAGAAAAGGTTCCTCAACTTGCTTCTTCTCAGTCCTAATTGAAAAAAATATAAAGTATACACTTGTAAGAAACACCTTCCTAAAAAACAATAATACTTTTAACAAACATTTGACAACGACCCCACTAAATCTCCCAGTAGTAATTACACAGTTTATGACTAAGACTGAATTTCAAGCCCCACTCCTCTGGGGTTAGTTCATAGTTACAGACAAGGACCTCCTGTATAGTGGGATACCTCAACCTCTTCCCCTTCTCAATAAAAACTATGTTGTCCCTCACATCCCCATGAATGTGACTCGAAAGGCATTTCTACAATCATCCTAAGAGATCCTCTGTACCACTACAGCTACTTCCTATGACAGAATAACCTTTTTATATCAAAATCCACCTTAAAGTCATCCACCAAGTCTCTGAATGTATGAACTCTCTCTTCTGCACTGGACACACTAGTGGTGCTCACACCTTGTTTGCTAGACTCTAAAGAGCTATTTCGCCTTCATGTGCACCTCCTTAAGACTACAGCCAGCAAGACCCTTTTATCATCCAAGGCTCTCTTAGCCTCACCTTTTTTCTACTCTGCACCCACCTGGGACTGCTGCAGCCTCAGCTCCCACTCAGCCTGTCTGTCCTTGAGGTCCTCAGGGCACTGAGATTGGGAGGAGACAGTGCTTGCTGCACTGTATCATTAGGGAAGTTTCTCTCTGGGGGATACCCTCACTCCTCTAGAGACTTTACCCACTCACTTTTCCACTCTTCCTCCTTCTGAAACTGACTACTCTTTGGAGCCCTGATATTGACCTCAACTACAATCATGGCACTGTCTGTTCAAGAGTGCTCAAGTAGCCCTCTTCCAACTCTTCTTGAGGTGCAGATTTCATTCTGCGCATGTTCTCCCAGGCTGTAAGGGCAAACTAATACTCAAACGTACGTATAGGCCAATAAATGGGTGTGTGAATGCTTTTATGATGTTCTGACTGAGTGTTGTAGTCAATGTCTGGCTTTATGAGAGGTGGCTAAATAATTGCTTTTGTGGGAGTTTAAGTGGATATGTAAGTGCCTGTCTGAACATATGCAAATTACCTACTTTAAGCAAACACCCAAATCTAATTTCAAACAAATTCATTCATACTGGCTTAATAAAATTACTATTCTTTCAGTATACTAATTCATCTTTCATCTTTCTTCTTTCCTGTTCAGTTGATTTTTAGTTAGTATTCTTATCTAAGATTCCTGCTATTCTCCAGCTACTATAGTGTCTGGAAGGTACACATTTTCTTTCAGTTTACACACACACTCTCTCTAAATATACTTTTATATACTACAACCTATTTAACATACCTCTAAAATCGCTTTGTTGTTCTCCCAGTATTATTTCTATATCTGGCAACAACTGTTTTTATTCCAAATCCCCAGTCAGACCTCCTGCAAATCATCTCCTCTCTCGGTAGACAAGCAGGTAAGATGGCTACCCCCCACCATGTGCTCTTACTTATGCTGCTCTAGATAGTAAATCACAGGCGTCCTTAAATCCTTATTTTTTGTTTTACCACTTCTAAATGGTCAGTATCTCTCTAACTCTTTCCATGCTTCCTGCAAAGAAGCCCAACTTGGTTTGATTTTTCCAGAATCCACACATCCTATGTGATGCTCAGGGCTGCCTCCTCGTGTGACATCGCAGTGCAGTTCACGGATTTACATGGGGGCTACTCCGAGTCCTGCAATGGCTCTGTGGATTTTGTGATGAACAAAACATTTTTGGCCATTTTTTTACCCATTAAACATTCTTTCATATAATTTTTAACACACCCTTAGGGTCAGGGCACCTCTACCATGACCCCTTCATGTGCTCAACATGCTTATTTTCAGCCCCATGGACTGTTTCCTGACCCATAAAATGGTGGACGCAACTTTTCTCTCAGGTTGTGGGCAGATAATCAGGGCCCTGCTGTGGGTCGTGGACCTGCAGATGCACCGCCGGTGGCTCCACAGACAGTTAAGACCCCTAGATATACAAATTTGGATTTTGGTTAATATCTCTAAAACTACTGAACGGATTTACACCAAATCATAAAAAGGTACTATTCCGGATGAAAAGCTATCTCTAAAACTACTGAACGGATTTACACCAAATCATAAAAAGGTACTATTCCGGATGAAAAGCTATCTTTCTGCTAATGTGTTATCGCTGTTCAATTCTCCAAAGGGAATTAACATGGGAAAACATGTTTTGGGACCCCCTTTATACCGGCCCTCGCTTGACTGATCCCCCAAAACTTTCATGACAACAACTGAAGTGAGCATCATATTAGTTTTGAAAATGTTGTGAAGATTCGACAAACGGCTCCATGGGTGAATTGGGGATTTTGTTTGATATTAGAAATATTAGGGATTTTTGAGTCACACCGCTTACCATACAGGTAAGTTCACTTTTGATGGGAGGAGGAGAGCTGGGGAGTAGGATGGGCACACGTCCTCGGTTGCAATACCAGATGGCAGGTACACAGACATATAATTGCATGACATGAAACATAAGTTGAACGCACACCATGCCGAAGATATGTAAGGTATTTTCTTATCTTAAAAGGCGGGGAGTAGAAATAGCCCTACTTGCAGGAAACATACCTCACAAAGAAAGAGGAGCTAGCATTGCAGAGACAGTGGAGAGGTTAAACTTTCTATACCATGTACTCCACGTAAACGAGAAGGGTGTAAGGGCAAACTAATACTCAAACGTACGTATAGGCCAATAAACGGGTGTGTGAATGCTTTTATGATGTTCTGACTGAGTGTTGTAGTCAATGTCTGGCTTTATGAGAGGTGGCTAAATAATTGATTTTGTGGGAGTTTAAGTGGATATGTAAGTGCCTGTCTGAACATATGCAAATTACCTACTTTAAGCAAACACCCAAATCTAATTTCAAACAAATTCATTCATACTGGCTTAATAAAATTACTATTCTTTCAGTATACTAATTCATCTTTCATCTTTCTTCTTTCCTGTTCAGTTGATTTTTAGTTAGTATTTTTATCTAAGATTCCTGCTATTCTCCAGCTACTATAGTGTCTGGAAGGTACCCATTTTCTTTCAGTTTACACACACACTCTCTCTAAATATACTTTTATATACTACAACCTATTTAACATACCTCTAAAATCGGGGGAGGAGCCTAGACGGCGGCCAAAGTGGCCGCATAGACGCCCGGCTCCGCCGTGCGCCCTCACCTCCCATGCCATCCTGGCGTCGATCCTGAATCCCGATTGCGCCCAAGTGTGTATGAATGCCCGTGGAGCCCGGCTGTGTTATTCCGGCGCGAAATCTGCCTCTGATGGCCGAGATACATCGTCTCAAACTTCCCGGCCCTTGCGCTGAGTGAGCTGGGACCTCGAGTGACGCTGCATCCGGCGCGCGACTGAACAACATCGGCTCCGACCGGCCGGCTTCGCCCGGTTGCCCAGACCGGGACCTGTGATTAGGCGCGGCCAGAGACGGCTAGTCGGAGATTGGCGCTGGCACCCCTGAACAGCCCAACAAAGGTTTCCGCCGGTGCCTGCTATCGATCATACACTCGGCTACACCCACCGACATACGGCCAGGCTTCGCCCTATCCCGGGAACTGCCGGCGACCGATGGATCTCCTTGCAATTCTGTTTTAAGGGAGGAATCGGATACGCCTGGTGAGCGACTTGTACAGTGGTGGGGGATCGTGGTCTTGAGTGTGCCTGCTAAGACCCGCTATTTTGTTGTGGGCGGCGGTTGGCTTTTTGGCTACCGGTGGTGCTTGCTTCCCCTTCTGCCCTGGGGTTCCTTGGACGAGAGGTGCACTACAGTGACCTGTGGAGTGGCGATGGAACCCACACTGCGAGACGTCCTACTGGCTCTCACGGATTTGCACTCCCTTTTGAGCTGCCGCTGGATGCTCGTTGATGACCCGCAGGCGGCGGCGAGTTGTACAATGACGGACGGCCAAAGTATCGATCCGGAGCCCGACCTTCCCCGGTCTGCCGATGCTGAGGACCCCTTGAAGTGCGTGGAACTGGACAGTGGACTTGGTGGATCATGCGGCCGAGCCTATGTGTCTGCTGACTTTCTCACCCTCCAGCTGGCTATCACCGCTCCTGACTTGCATTACCCTGTTTTTTCGCCGGCTGGTGTGTCATGGAGTCGCACTATCGCATTGACTTTTTTGCTTTTACCTACTGCTACGTTAGTTCCACGAGGGACTGTGGACTCATTGACCCTGCCTTCCCTTGCTGTGCGACGCCTTACTACCTCAACTCGGACCGGACAAGGCTGAACCTGAACTGTTTAAGTATTTGCTGGATGTTCTTGGTGCCGGACTGTGACATGGCTTTTGATAGTGTCTTGGGGTGATTGGGATGACTCTACGTTGCTGTTTGCCCTCCGTTATGGTGGGCTTACTTGTTTTTTTTTTTTTCAGGATGGGTGGGGGGGGGGGCGTGTCTGGGGCTGGAGCTGGGGCCCTCCTCCTCTTTTCTCTTTTTCGGGGTTTCCTGGGGCGACAGGCATGCCTATGGGGGGGGTGGGCCGTGGCCTTCCGCTGCATGCTGGGTGGGGGGTGGGGGTGGGACGTGTGTTTGTTTCTTCTTTGTCTCTATGGCCCACTTTTTCTCTTTCTTTTCTTGGTCCTTCTTGGTATATCTTCCTTTTTTATGTTTTTTGTGGTTGTAGTCGGGGGCTTGGGTTCCTTGGGAGGGTCATTGTTTGTGTCCTTGTATGTTACAAAATCCTGTTAACATTGCTCGATTCGTGAGCGGGTCACTATGGTTCGGTGGGATTGTTCTTAGACTTACGTTTTCCTGTTGTTCTCTCGATGGTACGCTCAATTGCATGCTGTTGTCCTGTCCTGTGATTAGCTTGGTAAACGATGTCGTCCTGTGGGTCAGGTTTTGTTTCTTGGGAAGAATTTTGCATTTTGTGCTCATGTTTTTTTCGCATTGTTTATTGACTCTCTGGATGTGATATCGCCTCTCGTGCTTAGCCATTGAATGCTTACGTGTCCTGCTTTTTACTTCCCACTTCCACTCCTATTTGAGGGCGATTAGCTTGTTACATGACTTGCTCCACGTACGGTTTTGCTTTATTGTATGTCACTGGATCCTTCCATCTCTGCTATAGAATGACCCTCTCGCATCCTGTTATACGTGGACAGACTGAACTGTAACTCCTACGGTGTTATACCGATTGGGCGGGCACTGACTGGTGCGTACTGCAATTCCGCGCTTGGGTATCCTGCTTGCGATATCTCAAGCCAGTATCCCGATTATTGTCGTTCCACTAGTTGATATCCTGTTATATGGCTCGCCCTATTGGCTATCTGGCCTGACTCTGTGATACTTCCGCAAAATTATAAAATGAAACCTACGTTCTCCTTTTCCTGCCATTTTGTACCACTGCATCGTAATGTTAATGTTTTTGGCTTTTTCCGCAGCGCAAGGTGGCCTGAAATGTTGTTCTTTGTCATAGCGGCCGGCCCGCAGTGGTTGTAGGCAGACGCTGTGTACTGTGCATACCATAAATAAAGGTTTTAATGAAAAAAAACAAAACAAAAAAAAAAACATACCTCTAAAATCGCTTTGTTGTTCTCCCAGTATTATTTCTATATCTGGCAACAACTGTTTTTATTCCAAATCTCCAGTCAGACCTCCTGCAAATCATCTCCTCTCTCGGTAGACAAGCAGGTAAGATGGCTACCCCCCACCATGTGCTCTTACTTATGCTACTCTAGATAGTAAATCACAGGCTTCCTTAAATCCTTATTTTTTGTTTTACCACTTCTAAATGGTCAGTATCTCTCTAACTCTTTCCATGCTTCCTGCAAAGAAGCCCAACTTGGTTTGATTTTTCCACGAATCCACACATCCTATGTGATGCACAGGGCTGCCTCCTCGTGTGACATCGCAGTGCAGTTCACGGATTTACATGGGGGCTACTACGAGTCCTGCAATGGCTCTGTGGATTTTGTGATGAACAAAACATTTTTGGCCATTTTTTTACCCATTAAACATTCTTTCATATAATTTTTAACACACCCTTAGGGTCAGGGCACCTCTACCATGACCCCTTCATGTGCTCAACATGCTTATTTTCAGCCCCATGGACTGTTTCCTGACCCATAAAATGGTGGACGCAACTTTTCTCTCAGGTTGTGGGCAGATAATCAGGGCCCTGCTGTGGGTCGTGGACCTGCAGATGCACCGCCGGTGACTCCACAGACAGTTAAGACCCCTAGATATACAAATTTGGATTTTGGTTAATATCTCTAAAACTACTGAACGGATTTACACCAAATCATAAAAAGGTACTATTCCGGATGAAAAGCTATCTCTAAAACTACTGAACGGATTTACACCAAATCATAAAAAGGTACTATTCCGGATGAAAAGCTATCTTTCTGCTAATGTGTTATCGCTGTTCAATTTTCCAAAGGGAATTAACATGGGAAAACATGTTTTGGGACCCCCTTTATACCGGCCCTCGCTTGACTGATCCCCCAAAACTTTCATGACAATAACTGAAGTGAGCATCATATTAGTTTTGAAAATGTTGTGAAGATTCGACAAACGGCTCCATGGGTGAATTGGGGATTTTGTTTGATATTAGAAATATTAGGGATTTTTGAGTCACACCGCTTACCATACAGGTAAGTTCACTTTTGATGGGAGGAGGAGAGTTGGGGAGTAGGATGGGCACACGTCCTCGGTTGCAATACCAGATGGCAGGTACACAGACATATAAATGCATGACATGAAACATAAGTTGAACGCACACCATGCCGAAGATATGTAAGGTATTTTCTTATCTTAAAAGGCGGGGAGTAGAAATAGCCCTACTTGCAGGAAACATACCTCACAAAGAAAGAGGAGCTAGCATTGCAGAGACAGTGGAGAGGTTAAACTTTCTATACCATGTACTCCACGTAAACGAGAAGGGTGTAAGGGCAAACTAATACTCAAACGTACGTATAGGCCAATAAATGGGTGTGTGAATGCTTTTATGATGTTCTGACTGAGTGTTGTAGTCAATGTCTGGCTTTATGAGAGGTGGCTAAATAATTGATTTTGTGGGAGTTTAAGTGGATATGTAAGTGCCTGTCTGAACATATGCAAATTACCTACTTTAAGCAAACACCCAAATCTAATTTCAAACAAATTCATTCATACTGGCTTAATAAAATTACTATTCTTTCAGTATACTAATTCATCTTTCATCTTTCTTCTTTCCTGTTCAGTTGATTTTTAGTTAGTATTCTTATCTAAGATTCCTGCTATTCTCCAGCTACTATAGTGTCTGGAAGGTACACATTTTCTTTCAGTTTACACACACACTCTCTCTAAATATACTTTTATATACTACAACCTATTTAACATACCTCTAAAATCGCTTTGTTGTTCTCCCAGTATTATTTCTATATCTGGCAACAACTGTTTTTATTCCAAATCTCCAGTCAGACCTCCTGCAAATCATCTCCTCTCTCGGTAGACAAGCAGGTAAGATGGCTACCCCCCACCATGTGCTCTTACTTATGCTACTCTAGATAGTAAATCACAGGCTTCCTTAAATCCTTATTTTTTGTTTTACCACTTCTAAATGGTCAGTATCTCTCTAACTCTTTCCATGCTTCCTGCAAAGAAGCCCAACTTGGTTTGATTTTTCCACGAATCCACACATCCTATGTGATGCACAGGGCTGCCTCCTCGTGTGACATCGCAGTGCAGTTCACGGATTTACATGGGGGCTACTCCGAGTCCTGCAATGGCTCTGTGGATTTTGTGATGAACAAAACATTTTTGGCCATTTTTTTACCCATTAAACATTCTTTCATATAATTTTTAACACACCCTTAGGGTCAGGGCACCTCTACCATGACCCCTTCATGTGCTCAACATGCTTATTTTCAGCCCCATGGACTGTTTCCTGACCCATAAAATGGTGGACGCAACTTTTCTCTCAGGTTGTGGGCAGATAATCAGGGCCCTGCTGTGGGTCGTGGACCTGCAGATGCACCGCCGGTGGCTCCACGGACAGTTAAGACCCCTAGATATACAAATTTGGATTTTGGTTAATATCTCTAAAACTACTGAACGGATTTACACCAAATCATAAAAAGGTACTATTCCGGATGAAAAGCTATCTCTAAAACTACTGAACGGATTTACACCAAATCATAAAAAGGTACTATTCCGGATGAAAAGCTATCTTTCTGCTAATGTGTTATCGCTGTTCAATTTTCCAAAGGGAATTAACATGGGAAAACATGTTTTGGGACCCCCTTTATACCGGCCCTCGCTTGACTGATCCCCCAAAACTTTCATGACAACAACTGAAGTGAGCATCATATTAGTTTTGAAAATGTTGTGAAGATTCGACAAACGGCTCCATGGGTGAATTGGGGATTTTGTTTGATATTAGAAATATTAGGGATTTTTGAGTCACACCGCTTACCATACAGGTAAGTTCACTTTTGATGGGAGGAGGAGAGCTGGGGAGTAGGATGGGCACACGTCCTCGGTTGCAATACCAGATGGCAGGTACACAGACATATAAATGCATGACATGAAACATAAGTTGAACGCACACCATGCCGAAGATATGTAAGGTATTTTCTTATCTTAAAAGGCGGGGAGTAGAAATAGCCCTACTTGCAGGAAATATACCTCACAAAGAAAGAGGAGCTAGCATTGCAGAGACAGTGGAGAGGTTAAACTTTCTATACCATGTACTCCACGTAAACGAGAAGGGCTCTGACATGGATAGAAGCAGGAGACCAATTAGAGCTGATAGACTCCTTAATAGACCAAAGTTACGCTATGTACTTGTTAGAGGACGTTTAGAAGGATTCAAACTGAATATACTGAGTATTTATGCCCCTAAAACTGAACAGCCTGCTTTCTGTGCTTCCATGTCCCACTTGACCAGCACTTTGATACTGGAGGAGACTTAAACAGCATAGCTGACATACACGTGGACAGATCTCACTGCTGCTACGAGACTCACCAACAACCCGCACAGGGCGGGCATTTAGTGACTGGCAGCATCGCAGGGGACGATTGGACTCCTGGAGAACTCCTATTTTTCGGCTATACACGCTGTCCATGTACATCTAGACACCTTTTTATGCACTGCAGATATGTAGCATCTAGTACACACAGTTTAATATCTTTCCCGGACAATATCGG
This sequence comes from Lissotriton helveticus, assembly GCF_964261635.1. Taxonomy (NCBI): domain Eukaryota; kingdom Metazoa; phylum Chordata; class Amphibia; order Caudata; family Salamandridae; genus Lissotriton; species Lissotriton helveticus. The sequence continues at coordinate 1,065,078,784 of NC_136069.1, read as the reverse complement.
ACCATAACCCGGTCCTCTTAGGCCTAAGGTGGACGCACCCTATGGCCACAATTCCTACCTGGTGACTCCGCCTAGATGCACTGGAGGACCAGGTGTTTAGGGAGGCGATAAGCGGGAGGATCACTCAGTATTTTGAGGGCAACAAAGGGACAGCCTCTTCTCTAATGGCGGAGTGGGACGCCTTCAAAGTGGTCCTGGAAGAGCAATGTATAGCAGAGAACAAGGGAGTCAGGTGTACATTTCTGCAGGAGGAAGAGGAGGCGGAAAACACTCTCAGGGAGCTAGAGTGGAGCAGGCCGGGACATCCTGAGTTGCTACAGGATGTACAAGTAGCTAGAGAAGAAGCGGCGTGACAGACTGAAAGACTTAGGTGCCTTGATTACAAACAATACCTAGATCGCACGCACGCTGAACGGGATAAATCTGGATGCCTCCTGACGTGGCTAGCAGACCCCATCAGCAGGGGCTCTCTGATAGTGGAAATGGAGGATGAGGGCCATAGACAGTACACACGGAAGAAGATCAATTAAATTTTTGCGCAATATTATGCTAAGTTATCTCAAGGTACAGCACCATGTGACGGAACTACACCAGGGAATATCTAGAGGGACTGCAGTTGTTCCACATAGAACCGGAGGAGGTGGAGGAGATGGGTGCAGACTTGACTCTGCAGGGAGTGCAGGCAGCTATCAAGCATATGGCGCGCTATAAGACCCCAGGGATGGATGGATTACCAGCATAGTTCTATGCTGCGTATGTTGGGAAACTGGCCCCAAGGTGGGTTAATTGTACACTAGAGCTCGGGAGGCTGGGATACTACCTGAGAGCACCAGCGAGATGCTAATTGTCCCGGTCTTGAAACAAGGAAAGCCCGGGCACAATCGCACAATCGCATGGCATACAGGCCACTATCCATGCTAAACAAGGCGGCTCCTCGCCATCATGGTTATAGATGACATAGTTCTATGCTGCGTATATTGGGAAACTGGCCCCCAGGTGGGTTAATTGTACACTAGAGCTCGGGAGGCTGGGATACTACCTGAGAGCACCAGAGAGATGCTAATTGTTCCGGTCTTGAAACAAGGAAAGCCCGGGCACAATCGCACAATCGCATGGCATACAGGCCACTATCGATGCTAAACAAGGCGGATCACCATCATGGTTATAGATGACTGGGATCGAACTGCAGTGGCGGTGTACACCGCAGACATTGAGAAGGCCTTTGATAGACTCAAATGGTAGTACTTCCTATACGAGGTGCTGAAAGCATTAGGCTTCGGAGGCGGCTTCTCCGCATGGATGAAACTGTTATGTACGAATCCGACGGCCAGAGTGCGCACCGGAAAGACCATCTCCCTCAGTTAGGAACTGGAGAGGGGCACAAGGCAGGGATGCCCCTTTATCTCTGCTACTGTGAGAGTGGGACGTGATTACAGAGGGCTGGTGGTGAGAGAGAAACAGCACTATATAGCCCTGTACATAGATGATCTCCTGATCTTCCTCCAAGACACAAAGGAGGATCTGAATTGGGTGCGGAACATGCTGGAGCTTTTTGGAAGACTCTCTGGCCTGAAGGTGAACTGGAAGAAATCAAAGCTATTCCCTGTGACGCCTGATGGGCCTCCACCGACTGCACTGGACAGCCTCCAATGGGATCCCAGATGCTTGGCATACTTAGGGGTGAAAATATACCATGGACCCACTGAGATCCCGGAGGGCAATATAGGCAGAGTGATATGCTTTCTCTGCTTCTCCATAGAGTTTTGGATCACCCTACTACTGTTGGCAGCCGGCAGAGTGGCCCTCCTGAAGATGGTGGTACTACATGACTTGTTTCACTACTTTGGGACATGCTTGGTGTGGATTCCCAGTGCGATATTCAGGGAATTCGACTGGATTATATTATTCATATGGGCAACGGGCCACAGACTCAGTGGAGCTTACCACTATGCAGCGTTCCACAGTGATGGGTGGACTAGCAGACCTGGACTTTGAAGCATACTACATAGCGGCACAACTTAACTGACTGATCCAGTGGATGGCAGCCAGGAGGCATACTGACAGAGGGCAGCACCTATTCACACCGACGGCCTCGGAGCTTGCAAAAATACAATTGCGCATACAGAGGAGGCCTGCGGAAGATACTTCAGAAGTCAAGGTAGTGACTAGGTGCTGAGCTAGATACCAGCAATGCATTGGTTTCAGAGCCCCCGGACCTGCACATAACCATGATTCCACATCTGCCATATGAGAGGAACTGGGTGTGCCTCAGTGACTGAGAGTAAGCAGGAGTGAGGGAGATGGGTGACCTTTTTTGAGACTCTGAAATCAATCAATCAATCAATCAAAACAATTTATATAGCGCGCTACTCACCCGGTAGGGTCTCAAGGCGCTGGGGGGGAGGGGTCCGTTACTGCTCGAAGAGCCAGGTCTTGAGTTGCTTCCTGAAGGAGAGATGGTCCTGGGTCAGTCGTAGGTGGATGGGGAGGGAGTTCCATGTCTTGGCCGCTAGAAAGGAGAAGGATTTTCCTCCGGCGGTGGCTCTGCGAATGCGTGGTACGATGGCGAGGGCGAGGCTGGTCGATCGCAGCTGGCGGGTGGGCGTGTAGAAGGTTAGGCGGTTGTTGAGGTACTTGGGGCCCAGGTCGTGGAGAGCCTTGTGTGCGTGGGTGAGGAGTCTGAACGTGATCCTGACTGGGAGCCAGTGCAGGTCTCTCAGGTGGGCGGAGATGTGGTTGTGGCGGGGGATGAAGAAAAACCAAAGGTGGTGATGGACGGAGCGTTGACAATACAAACACTCACACCCAGTCAACTGATCTGGGTTAAATCCATCACCGTTCTTTAGCTCACTCCACCACCCCAGTTCAGACAAACGGCGGGAGATGTTCAGGACGAGTCGTGCGGAGACGTTCTGTATGCGCTGGAGTCTTTTCTGTAGTTTGGCAGTGGTTCACGCGTAGAGAGTGTTCCTGTAGTCCAGTCGGCTGGTGACGAGTGCCTGGGTGACCGTCTTCCTGGTTTCGGTGGGGATCCATCGGAAGATCTTTCGGAGCATGCGCAGGGTGTTGAAACAGGATGATGAGATGGCGTTAACTTGTCTGGTCATCGAGAGGGAGGAGTCCAGGATGAAGCCCAGGTTTCGTACGTGGTCCGTTGGTTTGGGGGTGGTGCCCAGTGTAGGGGGCCACCAGGAGTCGTCCCAGGCAGAGGGGGATGATCCCAGGATGAGGACTTCCGTCTTGTCTGAATTCAGCTTCAGGCGGCTGTTCTTCATCCATTCGGCGACGTCCTTCATTCCCTCGTGTAGGCTGGCTCGGGCGGTGGCAGGGTCGTTGGTGAGGGAGAGGATCAACTGGGTGTCGTCGGCGTAGGAGATGATGTTAAGGTTGAGTTGGCGTGCGATGTCTGCGAGGGGGCTCAAGTAGACGTTGAAGAGGGTGGGGCTGAGCGAGGATCCCTGTGGTATGCCGCAGACGACTTCGGTGGCCGTGGATCTGAATGGGGAGGCGGACTCTTTGGGTTCTTCCGGCGAGGAATGAGATGATCCATTCCAGTGCCTTCTCTTGAATTCCGGTGTTGCTGAGGTGCTGTATTAGGGTGCGGTGAAATGCTCCCTTTTGACAAACTCTGGATTGAATTTGACTAGTCCCGGTGCCATTTTTTATTGCACAGTGCTCTCACTCTAGAAGTGAGGAAGCACTGGAGCACGGGTCTCGCAGCACCACGAGCACTGGACTGTTGCCGCTACATAGCATCATCAGCAGGCAAGATCAAAATGGTCTCCTGCCTATATAAAGTGATACGCTGTGACATCCAAAATCCTCTGGAGCGACTGCAGCGGGTGGAGGATTTCTGAAAAACAGTCCCTGAAGCAGACTGGGAGAGTATAGTGGAAAGGACCCTGAAGGTCTCTAGGAATGCACAGTTCAAATGAATACATTATTATTTCCTGCACAGGTCACATATTACCTCAACGCGAGTTAGGTGATACTTCCAGGTGGAGACGGTGGCCTGCCCTAGGTGATGGGAAAGGGAAGCACAAGGCTAGTTTTTCCTCCTCTAACCCATGATTTAGTCTATGGGGAAATAACCACCCCAGTCCCTCCTAACAAATGCAAAATCGAAAAGATTAGTTTGGACATGGGGATTGATTAGTAGAACTTGCAATTTACTAGGATTATTCTCTATGGACATTCCTGTAAAGCTCCACATTTATCAACAACCTTCTCCAACTTTACAATACACTTCTGGTGTGAATCTAAAAGAAATCTTTAATTTCTTAATCTAATTTATTAACTCATCCCGAACTGACGCCCTGTTTTACATCCACGTTTTGCGGGAGGTAGTCTAACGAAGGTTTTTCCTCACGTTTTCTGTGAGGATTATCCAAAGTGCACATGCGCACTGGAGCACCAGCATCTCCAATATGGGGTCAGGGGTTAGCGCTCCAGTGTTTCTCCTCCTTTCCGCTCCTCCCAGGCCATCTACATCGCGGACACGATGACGTGGGCAGGGGGAGGGATGGATAATATGGGCTTTGGCCGCGCGGTACATTAAACCTGCATGGCGCTGTGAGGGACAAGTTGTGTGAGCACAGCTCACCTTGATTAAGTAAGTTGGGCATTTTTAAACTAATCAATGGAGGTCGGAGTGAGATCCGGTTCGGGCACAATGGCACAGGATGAGCGGATAGAGCTTTCTGTCCCTCCCAGTGCCGTGACACCATTTTTATTCACCATACGGGGCTTACAAGACCCGGGTCTTTTCTCAGACCATTACTACATTGTTCCGTGTGCCTTTAAATACTCACTGTGTCATTTTCTATCCCTATGTCTCGCAGAGTGTGACTATAGGGAGCTGTCCTCGCTCCCCCGCCAGTTCAAGTTTTGATTTTAAATGAACTCAGTAAGATTTGACGAGTGCGTGGTCATGTACGGGCCTCCTAGCACTGATGCCTGTGTTTTTACCTGGGCAATTTTTAAGAATAAATGAGTGCAGATTGTTTGCTCTCTTTGGGACGTCTGACATCATTAAATACACTGCCGGGCCATAATAATTGCACATTTGGCCTGTGTCGGTGTTGCGACGCCCATAAGGAATCAGGTGGGTGAACACAATTTTGTATGTGTGTGTGTGTTTATTCACAGAGGTCACTGCACAGTTTGTTTGATACTTGTTTTTATTAACTTTGTTACAGATTCCTCTTGGAGAGCAAGGCACTCTAGCACATATTATCTCAGCCTTTACTAAGAGGATGTCTTCCCTCTACCCTTGGGTTAAAGTAGGTAGGGTTAGTACTCATGGGATCTTTTCTTATGTGAGTCCTGATGAAAGCCGTGGTATTTAGTTTTGCCGGCTTAAACATGTCGACGGTTTTGCAGAGTGGAGGGGTAGGTGACTAATTACAGCTTCCCATACCACCATCCACTGGTCTTGAAGTGACCTATTTACTCTGGACAGGGTATCCAAGATTAAAGTTATATTTGGGATTTCCCGTGACCAGTTTTAATCACTGTTTCTGCACTTATGTTCACTTGTGGTCCCATACTGTTTCCACGTATGTGTTGTATTGTCTTCCCCCTCCCTATTGCTCCACCTCCAGCATTGGTCTGCGCGGAGGTGTGTTAGCAGCCCTATGATGAAGCATGACACAGTTCTCTGTGTGTGAGGGCAGTTTAAAACCCCTGTGTGTTCCCCCAACCTTTGATCCCAGCGATCATACATATGTTCTGGGAATGCCCCACGCTGGGTGCATTTTGGAAGGAGGTAATACGTATAGTGGCAACTATCATATAGAGGAGGACCCACAAGCCCCAGGCCACCACTTACTAGGTTGGTTCCCGCACATGGCCACAACAAAAATGATTGGGAAATTCCAGGACATTGCCTAGGTTCTGGTCAAACAGGTAATTACCGGGAACTGAAAGTTAGTGGGAGGGCTGAGAGTGGAGGAATGGAAAAGGGAATTAGAAAAATGGGCAAGCTGAAAAGGGAGAACACTCTTACAAGAAGCAAGAAGGGGTATAGGCACATTGGACAATGCAAGGGCATGGGGACGCCTGGTTGACGAGCTAATGGCGTTTGACCAAGAAGTGGAGAGGGTGGTCCACTCACGGGCCTCATCAACTGAATGGGCCCGCTAGCACACTCTCCAGCGCTGGGATGCCCCCGGGTAGCAACTCGCTTTACAAATCCTCTTTTCATTTCATCTAGTGTTGCAGGGTTTCTGTACTCACACAGAACTGTGCACAGAGCAGTGGAACCTCGGCAAATTAGGGTGTCCCAAAACTTACCTTAGCAACCAACTCACCCCTTACCGAGCTAGCTACAGTGTCTCATTGGACATATCAAACACCCAATGTTTAGACAAACCAGAACATGAACTTACAGTACCTCAGGGTACGTGGGACTCATGAACACTCTTTCGTTATATTATCATTACAAACCAGAACATGGAGTAAAGAAGACACATGTGCATTTGAAATGTTTATTTACTAATGCCGTCTTCTCAGGCGCAGTATCTTTGATAATACAAGTATACTTATTATCAGTAGCAAAATTATCAGCATAGTTACTAAGACATAAAAAGCGAATGGTGACAGCATGTTAACATGCTGTAATGAATAAGAGTTAACAACACTTATATCTCACCCTCCCTAACACATATATTATATTATTATCTAAGAAGGTCTCTTTGGGTTGTTTTAGGGCGGGCCCATACCTTAGTGTCCTAGCATGAAGGAATCACATCAGCATACACCAGCTCTCTCTGCATGTGCACCGCATCAAGTGTGTTAACAATTCTCGTGCAAAGCAATATCAATCCCGCCTCAAGCCCAAGTTGGCAAAGGCTGCACTTGTGTTATGACTATGAAGGCGTGGAGATCAGACCTCATAACAATTCCATATCGTGTTGCTCCTGAAACTTCAGCACTCTCCGTGCAGACATGTTTTATTAAACAAGACTGATATCAGAGCAATAACATATTATTCTCACATACACCACGGCAAACCACTAGGTTGAAAGCTAAGTCAACAATTAAGGGTCGTGTGCAGAAGTTGCAAGAAAGGAAAAATGGCGTTTAAATCTCAAATGTACCTATGCTAACTTAACACGATATAAGGATATATAGGAGCTATACAACACCCCCCCATGATCCGAGAACGGACTAAATAAGGTAACAGAAGTGCCATCACATGAGAGCAGAATCCATTTATAAACGAGCATGAATAAAGATTCAATTATAAAAATTAATGCTAAAAAAATAGCCCACAAATATAATGTGGCTCAAGCCAATAGGCAAGGAAAAATAAAATGTCTTGACCAAAAGTCAATAAAGTCAAGGAAATGCTATCAATCAGCATGTCAATTTGAGGCAGTGTCTAAGATAAGACCGTATATGAAAAGTAAGCTGCAACAGCCTCCAGGAGGAAGTCACTGTCCTCATCAGAAAACAGTTCAGCCATCCAATTTAAAAGATGAAAGGAACATACGTGATCTTCCAGCACCGGATCCTCTATAACCATCAGAGGACAGCTCGGTGGGTTCTCAAGAAAACTTAGTTCCAAGAAATTCTGCGCTGCCGACAACACATCCCAGGGACCCATTAGTCCATGTGCCACCACCAAGGCCATAACCCTTTCGTCAGAACAAACCAACTCGTGAGCAATGATAGGACTCATCAGTTGATCAAAATCGACGTCAGAAGATGCTGGTCCGCAGAGACACAAATCAATGGCCCAAAGGAAATCACAGGTCAGACAGCGAAATACAGGCTGGACACAGGTGAAATAGGAGAACCGAAAAGATAATCCAAACGCCGTGCTTAGAGTCGCTAACGGCAGTGTGCCATAGTAATCAAGCATGCGGTTGCGAAACCGCGTCAGTAGTAGCCGTGCGTGGTCTTGCACAGGAAGGGCATCCATATTTAAAAAGGCAGAAAACCACCAATGCGCCAGCCGCTAATGCAAGCAAAAACGGGAACCCTCCAAATAAGGATGAAAAAATAGAATGGAAGAATGCAGGGATGACTCCAAATATCTTCTCAAAGGAAGTCACGAGACCACCGCTAACAACTTTAAAAAAATGTGCTAGGCCCGTTGTGGAGGATGCGTTAAAGATAGAACGGACCATGGCTCCGAAATGCAAGGGCAAATCAGTGTTTAAAAGAGCCTGAACCTCCGTGCGGGTGTTAGCAATGTGAAGCACGAAAGTTTCACGGGCCGAGCTCAAGGCCACCTCTTTCTGGGACAATAGAGCTCTTATTCTAGCCATGCCGCTGAATTCTGCTCCCAAGGTCGGTATCTGTGGCCGAATGGAAGACTCCCTATGTTCACGTGTGGGAGGATAAAGAACATTTCTGCAGCAAATAACTCGCTCACTAACCGTTACTATGAAAGCTATACCTTTAATTAAACCACAGCAGTTTTCATTATTGAGCATTAAATAACTACCATTCTCTAACAATTTAAACGTGGGGATGATAGCAGGAACTGGCGTGCCCTGTAAAACGCAAGCCATATTCGGTCTGTCCCTGTTACATGAACCGTGTAACTGTATGTGTCTACACATTAAAGAATGATCTGGCGTCTCAGTACACTCATCCCCTGTTAGATAAACCTCTTGTTCATCCTTGAAACATCTGTATGTGTATGGGAGTGACCAGACCTCATGAAGAAAACCGCTACCTAAGGGTTCAAAACGACCTATTGGCACATATTTCATACAATTTGAAAACTTATATAAAGCAAAAGGCAGCGTTATTAAACCGTGGATAAGCCACGTAGCAGCAGTGGTCTCTGCCACAGAAAAAGGTAAAGATTCCAACCTTTCAATATGGAGCATAGAAAAGGAAGCATTACGCATTGAAAGCAAGCGTTGCTTGTCTGTCAAATTAAATGGTGCAAATAAAGAGGAAACGTTCATGTATCCCCAGGGAACTTTACCCATTTTTAGAGTCTGTAGTGTCCATGCAAACTGCATGATTGAACGTAATTGATTTTGACCATGGTATAATACAGACACTTCATCATGCACAATATCAACAACAGACGACACAATATTATCTAATGTGTAAATTCTAGAGGAAAGCACGTTAATGCTATTGTCAACCACTGCAAGCACTTTCTCAAGATTTGCCTGATCAATAGCCCTAAGGCGTGAAGCAGCCTCAATCTGTGAGAGTTTCCAAATTTCATTGTAAACACCATATAACCACCTTTTCGACCTGCCACTAGCTGGGCCCTTAATGAAATCATTCAAATCCACGTCTGCATTCAGTTTGGAAAGGTGATACTTAACCGCAGGTAAAGTTGAATGTTTCAGCCAAGCTTGACACAACTTGCCAACAGAGTAAGAGGTGACAGTATGACTCAAATCAAAACGGGGATCAGATCTAACAGTCTTAAAACCGTCAGTTATATTTAAAAATCTCTTTTGGCAAGAATCAGCACCACGGTGCCAAAGCAGCCAACCCTTGGGATTCATACTGGAAATGTTAAAGGAGGAATTCAGAAGCAGAGCCTGTATATCTCTAATGGACAATTTAGTAAAATTACTCCAATTCTCATATTCCTCCAACTCCGGGAAAGACGGGGTGTTTAACCTTTTAGATGTAGCCAATCCAAAGCACGTGGTCTGGGAAATGGTTTCATTTAAAAACCACATATGATTTGGGATGAGACATGCACGGTGCAAAGCCTCAGTGCCTTGTACCTGCCAGGCCCTTGAGCCCCAAACTGATTTAAGGTCTATGGTATCCTTCCATAACTCATACCCTCCAGTAACTAATTGATCCAGGAAGGCCTTTGAATATAACAATTTTGTATTTGTAAGTCGAACCTTGGACAGTGGCTGTTTGTGAAATTTAAAATAAAAGGACTCGGGATTGGACTGATTAAAGTCAGTGAAATAAGTATACTTTTTAAGAAACGTTTCTGAACTCCCTTGTGTTGGTGCTGGGCAATGTTCCCACTGAGTAAAATTAACCGCATCCCTGCGGGAAGATGACTTGTGTAAGAAGTGATTGCCATAATGTTGGTAACAGAACAATTCACCATAATTAGCAGATTCTAAATATAAATCCTCAGCATCAAAAGCAGCATAATATTTCAAATCAGAAAACAAACTTTCCACAGCATTAACATCCCAATCATCAGAACGAATGTTTTGTTTCACCACATCCCCCATATTAACTCTTAGTACATTAGGGACATTAACGACTTCCGTTGGACCATGAATCTGAAAACGAACTGCATCCCACGCGATTCCATCCAGAACAGGCCACGCTGTGATGTTAACCAAAGTCAAGTCTCTTTTTAATCTGTGTGTAGAATGTGAAGAGGAAAGTGGGGCCAAAGTTCCATTCAAATGAGTAATGCAAGTTCTCTCCTCGACATAGTGTCCATTCATAATCCGAAAAAAATAAAACACAAAACCAATTGACATAAAAAGGTAAACTGAAAAAAGGACCAGCCAAATGTATATCCAAGGAGGTATCAAAAAATGTTTTTTAAACAGGCTAGCATATAATGCAATTTTAGAGGGTTTTTTCGAGGCAAGGGAAGCAGAGTCAAATGAAAATCTGGATTCCGTGGCTAAACGAGCTTGCAGGTCAGGCATGGACAAATCAGTGGGGTATGTATAGTCTGTCTCATCAAGGTTAGTTCCTGGTAAATTATTCAATAATGGAGTGGAAACAGCAGGTAATTCGATGGCCACCTCAGGTTCATTATTAGAAGCAGTGGGCATAATTGAATTTCTCACAATGGAAGGACAGGAAACAGCCGGTGTCATGCTAAGAAGAATCGGCCACTCTGTGTATCTTGACATTGTCAATAGAAATAAACCTGTTTTCCTTACGACCTGGAAGTGGTGGTAAAATGACTGTTCTTGTGCCCTTCACTCCAAGCACTGGGACCGGAGCTCGATAGGAGGGACCAAACTCTTTCTTGTTGTCGATCTTCTCTCGAACCAGTTCTCCAACTTGGGGTAGCCAGCCAACTACCGGGATCTGCAACGCATCATCCGACGTGGAGGGCAAATGTTCCTTTGCAAGAGTGTCTCTCGTCTTTTGTAGATTCTGTAAAACATTGCAATGTTCATCTGCGTCAAAGGAAGTGGCGCGAACCACCGAGTCTAGACCGTCAAGGTCAGGGACGAACATCTTGATGCCAAAGAGCATTTCGTATGGGGTCCGCCCACCCAGAGACCTTCTAGGGAGATTATTAAGAGCACGCTGCACGCCATAGAGGTGAGCCAGCCAATTTCTGCCAGTGCCTATAACTCGGGCTGTCAAAGATTGCTTTAAATCACGGTTCATTCGTTCAACTACACTATTACCCTCGGGTCTGTAGGGTGACGAAAACTTGACTTGGACCCCCATCGAAGTCATGGCATCCTTATACGCCTTAGAGGCGAAAGCCGGACCCTGATCCGAATGGAAGGTACCACAGGCAAAAATCCCTATAAAGATACGCAAATCTCTGATGACAGTCCGGGAATCAGCGCTGCGATGTGGCCATACCCAAACAAAGCGTGTGCATGAGTCAACTGCTACTAAGATGTATTTATACGCAGTATCAGATGAAAATGGACCGCAGTGATCTAAATAAACACAGCCTAGTGGTTTATTAGAAATGTACAACTGAGTCTGAGGCGGACGCGTAGCAGTTGAAGGTTTAATCTGCTGGCATATGTCACAAAGAAGGACATAATCACGCGTCAGTTTGTACAGTCCCCGCCACCAGAAACGTTGTTGTAGTTGCGTTACAGTGGCTGAGACGCCCGCATGCGCAGACGCCACACCTTCATGAGCCGCTGTAATCAAGTCTGTTCTGCGATCCGAGTTGGGAATCAGCCGTTCCCCAACATCAGGAATTGTCACAAAAGGAACCTTTTCGGGACGTAAGTGGTATTTATACTTCGAAGGGAATCCCGAAGGATGTTTACTTCCCTTCTCAGAGGCAGCAATCGCTGCCAAGATGTCGCTATCAATCTTGGTTTTAGACCTAGTAACTGCTGCAACCAAGTATGTAGATACACATCTACTGTGAATCCACCGAGGGTGCAAAGCTTTCGAATTTGGTACACTGGCTTTCGCGACTGCCTCCAAATGAGGACAGGGTGTTACCACTAGCATGCGTTTCCCCTGTGACAGAGCTCGTTCCTTTAGAATAGCCATCTGTACAGCAGTTAAAACCTTTTCTATGGTGGGAAACCGCATCTCAGCCGAGGTGTACAAGTGTGACTTGTAAGCAATAGGTACTGTGTCACCTTCATTAAAAGAGAGGTAAGTGAAACCCACCGTCCCAGGAATTATTCTTATGACCAGGTTGGTGTGGTTATCACGAGTCAGTAAATATTTAGAAGCGAGCAGATCAGCCTGCAAGGATTGCAAAATGGCTGAATGCTCAGGCAGCCAGCATGATTTTGAGAAAGTTGGTTGTATCAAAGCATACAAAGGCTTGATACGCTGGGCATATTCCGGAATGTAAGTTCTGCCGAAATTCAAAAAGCCCAGTAAGGATTGTAATTTTTTCAGAGTTGTTGGTGCGCGCAATTGTGCGCACTTCTCCAAGAAGTGAGGAGCCAAACCTCTACCTTCATTGTTGAGCTCATAGCCCAAAAACAACACTGTGTGTTCAGCAATGTGCGATTTTGCAAAGTTGAATTTGTAACCCATGTCTGCGAAGTTGCAAACAAGAGAATTTACACGACACAGATGCTCCCAAATATCGTCGTCTGTGAGATATATGCCATCCACATACGAAAAAGCATCAGGGTCGAGTGCCTCCAGAATAGAGACAATTCGAGCGGTAAATACACCAGGACTATTCTTGTAGCCCATTGGAAGACGCCGGAATTGCTTTTGCACTCCAGCGCTTGTAAAACTGGTCCATTGGGAGCTAAAGCTGTCCAATCTGTGGGCATAAAAACCATTGGATATGTCAAGCGTTGTCTTGAAACGCTTACGCACGAGACTATCCACTAGGGCAGAGCCGTGGGTATTCTGTACTGCACAGTTACGGCAATGCGAGTTCAAATGCCGGTAATCCAAAACCAAACGATATGATCCGTCAGGTTTATTCACAGTAAAAAGTGGATTATTCATCGGCGACACACACGTTTCAATAACTCCCTGATATTCCAATTGTTCAAGGATTTCCGCGACGGAAGATTTTGCTTCACGCCGAATGGGATATTGAGGTTGAGGCTGCGGCTGAGACCGCAACGGAATTTCGTGGCAAGGCGACAATTTATCCCAACCACATTGGTTACGGTACAGAGCCGGCGCGAGAGCCCGAGCCCACTCTTCGGCAAAATGCTGCGCATGCTCTTTCGAGACAGTGTTCGCGAAACTGGGTAGGATTACCTCCTCCCCTCGCGGCGCCGCGAGCACAAAAGGTGGGGGCCAGTCAGCCTCCGAAAGTAAAATATCATATGTAGAAGACAGATTCTCCCAAAATACACCTTTAACGGTACGCTGTATGTCACCTTCAATTAACAGGACAATTTCATATAGTCTTTCAGGGGGAGCGAGTCTAGTATCCGCTGTTTCCATCACAACGTAGACATCAGTCGCCGTCACCCTCAGTAGTGGACGCAGCGCCTCTCTGACTATGGTTATCTCCGCCGCGCTGTCCAGCAAGGTCAGAGCCCACGTCAGATTCCGAAGCCGCGTTCTCACTATCTGTGGCATATCGATGAGCTGTTAAGGCTGCGACTTCCTTTTTCGCAAACTGCGGACGCCTAGGCGTAGAATCCTCCTGCTTCACTGCGCCGTCCGTCTGGCGGGACTGGCCACGTCCTTGTTGGCCACCACGTCCACGTCCACCCCCTCCTCCTCCACCGGTCTTCGGGGCCGATGTGTCCTGAAAGGAACGAGGAGAGCGTTGATCAGAACCCTGAAAACGATCAGGCGATTTAATCATCGCGCGGTCGCGCAAATCATAAACTTTTTCGGGTGGCGCAGGAGCTTGTATTGCAGGAAAAGTACCCTGAGTCTGCGTTGTCTGCTTCCCCTGTGTCTGTTTTTTAGGCCAATTTTGTTTCTTGGACTTGGGCTGGGCATCTGTCACTGCAGATTGTCCCTGTGGTTGTTTTTTCTCCTTCACTGGAAAATATTTCAGACCTCTACTTGTGCGGCCAATCGTTTTATAAGCGGCCACCACAATCTTTGCTAACTGGCGGGGTTTGTCGGCATCGGGCAGAGCAGCCAAAGCATTCGACACCTGAAAGTTAACTGCATCTCCTTTAACATTGGAGAGAATGAGATCACTTACAATCTCAAAAGAACCACACAGGCGCATACCCAATTCAACCGCTGCCTCTGGACCGTGATCATTCTGAACACGTCTAACGATTTCAGGCAGGGCAGTCATAGACGGGGTGCCGAAGCACCTTGTATAAACTGCCGCAAATGTTTTTCCCCAGCTGTCACAGTCAGCAAGTTCAGGAGTAATATCCTTCGGTAGAGTAATCGTCAACATTCTATGTTTATCAGCAGGAGTAGAATTCGGAAAAACCGCCTCCAGTTGATCAAACTTCTCTGCTAGCCAGAATGGGAAGTCATCGTTGTCAACCGGACGCGCACCAAAAACCGAATTTACCATCACTGGATTGAGACGCATTCCGCCTCGTTCCAGGGGAGCGGCCGCACCCCCCTGGGGACCACCAGGAAGATGTCGACCGATGTATTGCACTAAAGCACGAATCACGGAAATGGAAACTACATGCAGCCTGCGAATTTCTGCCAGGGTGCAAGCCCCGTGATTCGGGTGCGGGGTAAAGCCACCCAACGCAGGCCAATTAGTACCTGGAATTGAGAGTGGGCCTAACCTCGCAGGGGACATAGAGTGGGGGAGGGCGCCATCAAACCAAACTCGATGCTGCCAATGATCAATAGGTATTTCCAATGCCCTGTACGGCGTATATTCAGCCGGGACATCCGAGGCGGTGTAGGAGTGGAACAAACCAGAATTAGCGTCCACAGCCGGAAACGTAACCCAAGAGTAAAACAACTCGTAAGGAAACGCCGGATCTGCACATACCACGAAAATCACAGCCATCCCATCTACTGGGACTTGGTACGTCTGAAGATGGTTGCGTACCGCTACGCGACTATGCTGCGCAATAGCCACCGCTGCCGCCATTACAGAATTGGAAATAAGAAAACACAAAGAATACTTTGTAGCACAACTGGGTAGTAATTCAAAGAAACCGTTTAAGAAAGAATCAAGCTTGAATAAAGACCTATTGCAAAAAATAGGTAGGTTTCACCGACACCCCGTTTTCCGGAAACGGACGTGAAGGGGTTAAGGCATGAACGATAAACTACTCGAGTGTCATGATATAAGACCACCGAAACCGTTGGGCGCCATGTTGCAGGGTTTCTGTACTCACACAGAACTGTGCACAGAGGAGTGGAACCTCGGCAAATTAGGGTGTCCCAAAACTTACCTTAGCAACCAACTCACCCCTTACCGAGCTAGCTACAGTGTCTCATTGGACATATCAAACACCCAATGTTTAGACAAACCAGAACATGAACTTACAGTACCTCAGGGTACGTGGGACTCATGAACACTCTTTCGTTATATTATCATTACAAACCAGAACATGGAGTAAAGAAGACACATGTGCATTTGAAATGTTTATTTACTAATGCCGTCTTCTCAGGCGCAGTATCTTTGATAATACAAGTATACTTATTATCAGTAGCAAAATTATCAGCATAGTTACTAAGACATAAAAAGCGAATGGTGACAGCATGTTAACATGCTGTAATGAATAAGAGTTAACAACACTTATATCTCACCCTCCCTAACACATATATTATATTATTATCTAAGAAGGTCTCTTTGGGTTGTTTTAGGGCGGGCCCATACCTTAGTGTCCTAGCATGAAGGAATCACATCAGCATACACCAGCTCTCTCTGCATGTGCACCGCATCAAGTGTGTTAACAATTCTCGTGCAAAGCAATATCAATCCCGCCTCAAGCCCAAGTTGGCAAAGGCTGCACTTGTGTTATGACTATGAAGGCGTGGAGATCAGACCTCATAACAATTCCATATCGTGTTGCTCCTGAAACTTCAGCACTCTCCGTGCAGACATGTTTTATTAAACAAGACTGATATCAGAGCAATAACATATTATTCTCACATACACCACGGCAAACCACTAGGTTGAAAGCTAAGTCAACAATTAAGGGTCGTGTGCAGAAGTTGCAAGAAAGGAAAAATGGCGTTTAAATCTCAAATGTACCTATGCTAACTTAACACGATATAAGGATATATAGGAGCTATACAACACTAGATTTGATGTAGTAAAGGCCAGCTGCGCCCCTGGACCTACCCCCAGTATAGTTGATCACATAGTATTGAGGATAACTAGTGAAAGAACCCACTGCACGAACACCATCCAGAACAGAACAGTATTATGAAGCAGTTGCGACTCAAGGGGGAAGGATTTGAAAGAGTCACGCACCACCAGCAAGCCCTGATTGGCTGGCTGCAATCTGAAAGAAAATTTGTGGCTGACATTTTATGTGTCAGGAAATGATCCATGGAGCTGAAATGTAGGCTGCAATTTATATGCAGAGTAGAGGTTCCCTGACCCCATGTTTGTGTTACATAGGTGTCAAAAGTAGGTATGATGGGCAACAAATTGCCTACAAACATTTCTTTTGCCTTGTGCGAGATCTGCGGTCCACCACGGGACTCACATTGCCCCTTGTGTAAATCTGCAACATACTTATATATATATATATATATATATACAACGCCGTGTCTTGCGTAAACAATACATTTATTTGTCAGCTGACAAATATATGTATTATTTATGCAAGACACGGCGTCGTCATCCTTTACCACAGTAAAGGGAAACTTTGGTGAAGTCATTACGGATCTTGCTGGGTTGATCCCTTTGTTCTGGAGCTGCGGCAGTTTGAACCAAGCACACAAACCTTGTCCATATATATATATGACATTTGGGGCCCTTGGGGGTCCTTGTGGGACCCCCTGAGCAGGCCTAGGGGGTCAGGGTGCTTCTACCCTGCCCCCTTTTTGAGTTCTAAACCTTTCCGAGCACGAGCTGCATGCTCATTGGCTTTCAAAACTTCAAACCAGGAAGTGTTGGCAGCCATCTTGTGCTCGGTAGACCGAGGCACAAGAAATCAGAAAAACAAATGTGTAGAACACAAAAAGGGGGCAGGGTAGAAACACCCTGACCCCCTACGCCTGCCCAGGTGGTCCCACAAGGACCCAAAAATGTTTTTTAAAACCCGGTCTGTTTTTTTCAAATTACCCCCCGGGGGGACCAAATCGCAGGGGCATAGTGATAAAGAAGTGTGGGGGGGCCCCAATCCCACCCACACTGCCCCGGGGACCGCCGCCCCCCGGGGCACAGCAACGCAGCCTTCTGGCGCATACTGGAGGCTCCTGGTGGGCTAGTTGGCCCCCCAGGGACCCCAAGTGTGCAAGGGGAATTAGTTCCCCCTCTGCAAACGTGCCAGGGGGCTGTGTTGCAGAGAGGTGTAAAAAGGGGCGTAGCCTCATTACAACTCTCTGCAATGCAGCTCCCTGGCACATACTGGAGGTTCCAGGTGGGCTAGTTGGCCCCAGGGACCCCCGGTATGCAAGGGGAATTAGTTCCCCCTCTGCAAACGCGCCCGGGGGCTGCGTTGCAGAGAGGTGTAAAAAAGGGTGTGGCCTCCTTACACCTCTCTGCAATGCAGCCCCCTGGCGCATACTGGAGGTTCCGGGTGGGCTAGCTGGCCCCCAGGGACCCCTAGTATGCAGATGGAATTAGTTTCCCTTCTGCAAACGCGCCAGGGGGCTGCGTTGCAGAGAAGTGTCAAAAGGGGCATAGCCTCCTTACACCTCTCTGCAATGTAGCCCCCTGGCGCATACTGGAGGTTCCAGGTAGGCTAGTTGGCCCTCAGTATGCTAGGGGAATTAGTTCCCCCTCTGCAAACGCGTTAGGGGGCTGCGTTGCACAGAGGTGTAAAAAGGGGCATAGCCTCATTACACCTCTCTGCAATGCAGCCCCCTGGCGCATACTGGAGGTTCCAGGTGGGCTAGTTGGCCCCCAGGGACCCCTAGTATGCAAGGGGAATTAGTTCCCCCTCTGTTAGCTGCGATACGTTGATATGATTAATTGTGAAATGTAATACTATTGTGCTTTGATGGTTTTAAACTTTTTAACCGAATAAAGTAAATCTATCCCCCTCTGCAAACGCGCCCGGGGGCTGCGCAGCACACAGGTGTAAAAAAGGGTGTGGCCTCATTACACCTCTCTACAATACAGCCCCCTGGTGCATACTGGAGGTTCCTGGTGGGCTAGTTGGCACCCAGGGACCCCAGTATGCAAGGGGAATTAGTTCCCCCTCTGCAAACACGCCAGGGGGCTGCGTTGCAGAGAGGTGTAAAAACATTTTTTTTCAATTTATATTAAAAATATGTAATGTAATTTAAAAAATAAAATATCTAAAAATAAATAATTTAAAATAATGTAGTAAATCAGTATAAAAAATATAACAATTAATACATTTAAAGATTATCATTTACAAAACCATTGAAATTCACTGAAAAAACATAGGTTTCAGCCAAGTTATAGTTGCATTGCAAACTGCTTTCCTATTTGGAAGATAGAGCAGGAAACCTGCTCTCTCTTCCAAATAGGAAAGCAGATTGCTTTTCCACATGGGGAGCAGCATGTTAGCTGCTCCCCATGTGGAAAAGCAATGCCAGCTCCTGCAAAATGCAAGGAGCCGGCTGGGACCGTTGGGGGATTGGGGACACCTCCACAGCCCCCAACAAGGAGGGCCAGCCCCGGGGGATGAGGTCCCGGGGCTAGTAGTGGCCCGGGATGGGGTCCACGCGACCCCCCTCCACAAAAAAAATAAAAAAAATAAAAAATAACAACAGCCCCGGGGGTCGGGGTCCCTGGGCCCATAAGAGGCCACAGGAGGGGGACAAGCCAGACCCCTCCAAAAGATACTTTTTTTTTTAAAGGTGGAATGATGGGATTAGTCACTCTTAAGAATAGATATTCATTCAAGTCAAGCATTTGTTTATCATGCCATTTTTTCAGTAATGCATGTAGCTCAGTGATACTGTCCTGATACCTTGCTTTTGTAGTTGGTTCATAGCAGGTATGATCACCCAGTTGCCTCATCGCCTCTTCCACGTACTGTTCACGGGAAAGTAGTACCACGTTGCCCCCTTTGTCCGAGGGTTAACAGACAATGGAGGTATCCTCAGATAAGCTTTTCATGGCTGATCGTTGAGCTTTAGTAAGATTGTTATGTCGCTGAACTGGTGGTCTTTTTTCCCTGAAAATCATCAAATACTTGATGATTAGATCCGAAAAAGTATCAATCGTGTCCGACGGCATCTGTGGTAGAAATTTAGATGTAGGATTGAAACCACTATCCAGAGTTTCCTGCCCTATTTATACCCGTGTTAATCTTTGAGTCAATGTCGTGGGCATTGTGCTCATGCCTGTGGAGCTCTCTTGGCGTAGATCTTCTAATAGCTCCAATGCAGTTAAATCATTTACGTTCAAAAGATCAGTGTCCTTTTGATGCATTCTTAGCAAATTAGCTTCATTGGGTGTAGGTTTGATTTTATAAAATTTATGGAGCTTCAGCTTGCAAATGAATTTAAACAGATCTATTCTTGTCTGAGTGGATTCCATATGATTGTCTGGACAAAAGGTGAGTCCTAATTTAACACAGTTTCTTCTTCCGTGGTCAAGACCCGGGTGAGAGATTTATGATCGTCAAATGATCTTCATCCTTTACCACCTGGCCCCTCTTTTGCTTCTTGTCATTCTGGCAGTTAGGTTTGATTTGGCTCTTCCAAGGCATAAGAAACCTAAAATAAAACCTTGCAAAACGCGATAAGGGGGCAGGGTAGAAACACCCTGACCCCCTAGGCCTGCTTATAAAAACAGGAGGATGCGAGCATCCTGCCGATTATTTTTTGTTGTTGTCTTTTTAAGCCCCCGGGGGGGCAAATCCCGGGGGCAATGAATAAATGATATTGGGGGGCCCAAAGGGGCCCCTCAGCCCCAGGGACTACCACCCCCCGGGGCTTTGCATAATTATGTAAGGGGAGGCTCTGTGGCCCCCCAGCCACCCCTCAGGGCTTAATGAAATTGGGTGGGGGGCTCTCAGGCCCACCAGCCCCGGGGACTGCCACCCTCTGGGGCTTGGAATTGATGTGGGAGGGGGGGCCGCGTGGCCCCTCTCCTGGAACCTTCCGTAGGCCCTGGCCGGCTTCTGCAGTGTCCCGGGTGCCCACCCCCGGGACAATGCCGTTTGCAATGACAGGGCGGGAGCTGCGCATTGCAAACTGCTTTCCTATTTGGAAGATAGAGCAGGAAACCTGCTCTCTCTTCCAAATAGGAAAGCAGATTGTTTTTCCACATGGGGAGCAGCATGTTAGCTGCTCCCCATGTGGAAAAGCAATGCCGGCTCCTGCAGGATGCGGGGAGCCGGCTGGGACCGTGGGGGGGTTGGGGATACCTCCATGAACCCCAACAAGGAGGGCCAGCCCCGGGGGATGAGGTCCCTGGGGCTAGTAGTGGCCCGGGATGGGGGCCACGCGGCCCCCCTCCACAAATCTTTTCTAAAATTTAAAAATTTTAAAATAAAAACGGCCCGGGGGTCTCCGGGCCCATAAGAGGCCACAGGAGGGGGGCAAGGCAGACCCCTACAAAAGATACTTTTTTAAAAAAGGCCATGCCCCGGGGGATGGGGTCCCTGGGGCCGAAAAAAGCCTCAGGAGGGGGGCCACACGGCCCCATTCCCAAATTTTTAAAAAAATACAAAATTGGAGGGCAAGCCCTGGGGGATGGGGTCCCCAGGGCCAAAATAAAAAAAGAAAAAGAAGGGGGGCTACACAGCCCCCCTTTTTAAAAGTAAATTTTTAAAAAAAGGGATCGGAGAGGAGGCCACACCCCCTAATTGCACCTCTTGCAAACGCGCCCCCTGGGGGTTGCGTTGCGGAGAGGTGTAAAAAGGGGCATGGCCTCATTACACCTCTCTGCAACGCAGCCCCCTGGTGCATACTGGAGGTACCTGGTGGGCTAGTTGGCCCCTAGGGACCCCCAGTATTCAAGGAGAATTATTTCCCCCTCTGCAAACGCACCTCTCAATAGGCTAACATTGACTGGTTTCACTTGGAAATTCTTCTAAGTGTGGAGTTTTGAAACTTAAAAAAATTCCTCTAAAATCAGCCGAACTACAAATTCCGATTTACTCACGTGTTATCAGGAGAGACCTCAGTGCTGCCTCTTTCAGCCCACTACTGATCCTGAAAAGTAATTCTAACCATACTTACCAGTAACTTGAATTTCCTTCCGTAGGAGATCATTGCCTGCTAGATAATATATATATAAATTAAAAAAATATAAAATAGAAATAAACAAATATTACAATTTCAATATTTTTAAAAACATTTTTTTTCAATTTATATAAAAAATATGTAATGTAATTTATAAAATAAAATATCTAAAAATAAATAGTTTAAAACATGGTAGTAAATCAGTATAAAAAAAATATAACAATTAATACATTTAAAAATTATCATTTACAAAACCTTTGAAATTCACTGAAAAAACCATAGGTTTCAGCCATGTTATAGTTAGGAATTAGCATTTAAAAAACCTTAGAAATTCACTGAAAAAACCATAGGTTTCAGCCACGTTATAGTTAGGAATTAGCATTTAAAAAGCCTTAGAAATTCACTGAAAAAAACCATAGGTTTCACACATGTTATAGTTAGCTGGACATTTCACTCGTACAAAACCATTGAAATTCCCCTGTTATAGTTAGTTTGGCTAACTATAACTCACGCGCCCGCAATGCACTGCTGATGACGTCACATATTACATCACTCATGACATGGTCAGTGACATCACTCATGACATCACTGATGACATCTCAAATGACATCACTGATGACCTCACTGATGACATCATCCTTGTGAAAGAGTGGCAGACCTCCTCTCACCGTAATATAACCTTTGATACACACATTCAAAAATAGAAACTAAAATAAAAAAAAAATGAAGATACGAATACCAGTTACAACAACCTATTCAGTAATTCCAACATCTACATACACATCCGCTCTTTTACAAACAGTTCTATATAGTCTCTCACACTTGTACTCACTCATCATATGTACTCATACACCTTTACATCCTGTTACCCACCGACACTCATCCATAGTTACTCACACACATACTCACACATGCAATTAAACTATCAAACATCCATTCACTTGCATATATAGCTATACACACACTACTACACTTACTTCTACAGAAACGTACACATATTCACTCTCTTAAACAATCACTTATAGAAACACATATTTATACAGGAACACTTCCAATCTCTCACTCTCACATATACTCACATATATACATCAATACTCACATATACTAGTTTAAAAAATATGTAGTTACTCATAAAGATACTATTGAGACAGTCATTCACTCACTAACACACCCATGCACACACTCATCCACCGATACAGTCCTGCACACATGCTGTCTTCAAAACACATACAAACAGTGAGTCAGTCATTCATGCATCTATGCGCTAAGTAACATCCCCCATCGATTTTTGGAAGGAGCTTTAATGGTGGATGTGAATTTTGCGGCATTGCCCACTGGGGCGGTATTGCCAAACTATGACCAATAGTCTGTCTGTGTGATTTAACACAATTACAACAATATGTTGCCTGAACCTAATACCAGCAGGATTGCATGAGAAATTTTATGGCAACATTATCGTATTGTTGAACATTTATTTTGCCTCGTGAATTCAACTACCTAATGAATTGAGACTTCCATTGTATATATATATACATATTTCTCCTTTCCTGATTTATAGACATGAATGGAATGTTTATACAATCTGTTTTTGATTTGAAAGAGTATGGAACACTGCATTAATCTTAAAGTTTTCTTTATGTCTATGATCACGAGGTACAACTTTAAACTGAGCATATTACTTTAAAAGAATGATGGTACTGACAAGCTCCACCCGTGAGCAAGAGATCGGCTGATCTCGAAACGCGTTGGGTGTTTGTTTTTGCTAATTAAATCTGACAGCACTGTTCTACATTTGGACTCCGACTCTGGTTTTTTCCTAAAAGAATTATAAACCTGGAGTGTGTGCAGATTGAGGGGTTGGCGAACCCCGTCGTGAGCCCGCCGTTTCAAGTGGCTGGAGCACGCCATTCCGACGTGTGTTTATTTTGAAGTAATTGCTTCTGCCCGCCTGAACTGTGGCTGCGCTGTGTTGGGAAATCGCACAAGAAAAAGAAAAGCGGGCTTTGAATTTAACGAAAGCCGCGCAATAACACGATTTTTTCCGGCAACGGGGGTCAGACCGGAGTGTTTCCAATCATCAGGAAGTGCGATATCCCGCCCCTGAAGTGAGGACAGCAGCAGCTTATTTCAGAGCAATACGGAGGAACACGGTGCACGCAACTATATACCGGCCGGTTGGTTGTGTCAGTAACTATGGCAGAATCGAGAAACAATAGGAGGTTGGAGGCAGGGGCAAAGCTCTTTACTGCAACAGAACCCAGTGTTGGTGAAGAAACGCGACCACCTGGTAAGAAAATTGATGAACTAAGACAGCTATGGGATGCTTTATGGAAAAATCTTAAACGAGAGCAATCGCGGTGGTGGGAGGCGGCTGCCCTCACTAAATACCTGGAATGCAACAGGATACCGCGAGGTTTGAGAATTTTTGTTATACCAACGTTTCAAAATCCAGACCCAGACCTAATCAGTGAGTGGATGGATAACAACCACGCATGTTCCCTCAACATGTTAAAAATGCTTATCAAAAATGCGGAGAAAGAGTGTGCACAATTGAATACAGAGGGTGAAGCAATAATTATGAAACTGAAAGCCAAATACAGTGAAAGCGAGTTTACCACTGAACAAACGCCTTGATAAAATAGAGGAGGAAATTAAAGAGAAAAAACAGCGAAAATTTCAACGCGATGAAATTGACTATAGTAAAGGCCAAATATTGACTTTTGCCAAAAGGTATGACGTTATCAGAGATGCAGCAAAGAAAACTAAAATACACATGACACCTGGACTGAAGAAGAATGTGCCTAACCTAACGGAAGCCATCCAGGGGGAATCTGTAAACCTGGATGAAGATAATGAATCTGTGGAAAGTGATGTTTCTGAGCCTGCTGACGCTATTCCAGCAAAAGATTTAATTTTAAAGGAGGTAGCCCCAATCACCAAGGGATGCCAGACAGGCACCCCGTCAAAAGGGCGTGGAAAAGGAGGCAGAGGCGGACGCGGCAGAGGAAACAAATCATTCGAGGCAGCACAAAGTCCAGCAGGCGTTGTAACTAGGGGCAGAGCAGCAAGGAAGTGAACACCATGACTGTGGTAAACCTTTCAAAACGTATTTTAACACCTGTACAGCTTGAAGAATTATCTAGAGGGCTTTCATTCTGTCCAACATCCAAATTTAATTTCACTAATGCCCATATACATCTGTTTTGCTTTACACGCAAATTAAAGTTAAAGAAATGGTTTGCGACTAAACCACGGCTGAAAAAGGATACAATGGTTGACAAACCCAGTGCCCTAAGTATAAATGATGCGGAACTATTACAATCTGTTCAAATATTGGCAGGCTGTGACGATGTCAGTGACAATGCTATATTTAACTTAGTTGACACTGAGAACTCAGTCGAATTAAGCAGTAACAGTGGGTTCAAACCTAAGTCAGTCTTTGTACCACAAATAAGTAACAGTCACATTGACAGTTTTGAACAAGGCATGATTAAAGAAATGAGAAAGATGGACAGAATGAAACCCAAACTAAATTGGAATCTTAACAAAAAACAGTTTCTTGCTTTGAAGGAGATGGAGAGTTGGGCTGATGTGGTCATTAAAAACAGTGACAAAGGTGGAAATGTAGTGGTCTGGCCATTGGACATGTACCTTAAAGAGGGTTTAATGCAATTGTCTGATGTAAATAATTATGTAAAAGCTACTAGAGATGAATACAATGTATCTAAAGGTGTGTATGGTGACAAACTTATTGATTGGAAAGCAAGGGGGCTACTAGAAGATGATGAATACAATTACCTCCATGTAAAGTATCCTAAATTATCCGCACTTTATTTGTTACCTAAGCTTCACAAATGTCTTCAGACACCTCCAGGCAGACCAATTGTTTCTTCCGTGGGGAGCCTTTACGAAAACACGTCTAGGTACATAGACCATTTCTTGCAGCCTTATGTCACTAGTTTGCCCTCGTATGTCAGGGATTCATCAGATTTTTTGAGGATTATAAAGGACATCGCATGGAAATCTGAGTACTGGTTGGTGAGCTTTGACGTCGTCAGTTTGTATACCAGCATCCCCCAAGAACTAGGTATAGAAGCATGTAAATACTATCTAAAGGATCGATCTGTTTCTCACTTGTCACATACTAACATGCTTCTGGAGATGATGTGGGAATGCCTAACTAATAATTTCTTCGTCTTCAACAAACAATTGTTTAAACAAACCAGGGGGGTGGCGATGGGTACTTGCTTCGCCCCCAGCCTGGCATGTCTGTATCTGGGCTGGTGGGAGGAGTTGGTGGTGAATAAGATCTCCCACTTCAGTACCCACGTCATCCTCTGGAAACGATATATCGATGACATTTTCTGTGTTTGGAATGGCACCCTCCAACAGGTACATGAATTTGAATCCATTCTGAATCAAAATTCACTCAATCTGAGATTTACTAGTGTCATCAGTAACAAACAATTGGAATTTCTGGATATAAAACTTGAGGAAATTGAGGGAACTTTAAAAAGTTCTTTATTTCGAAAATTAACCGCTGGAAATAGTCTTCTCCATGCGGGCAGTTGTCATCCGCCAAATTTAATACGCAGTATACCAGTAGGCGAGCTGATTAGAGCCAAAAGAAACTGCAGCACGGCTGAGAGCTTTTCCAAAGAGAGTAAAATAATGGTGAAACGGTTCTCAGAGAGGGGCTACAGCCAAAAAGTGATTAATCAAGCCTTAACTAGGGTCCAGAATATGGATAGAAATAGCCTGCTTGTCCCTAAACAACAAGAAACGGAAGATAAAATACGTTTCATTACAACATACAATAACCAATCTTGGAAACTGCGCAAATGCCTAGGAAAATACTGGGATACACTTAAACTTGACAATGACATTAACGAAGTCATTCATGATATTCCCTCACTGACCTTGAGGAAGGCAAAATCCTTGAAAGATGTATTGAGTACCACATTGGTAAAAGAGAATCAAAGAATCAATACAATACAGGGATTTTATCCATGTCACAGATGCAAAGCGTGCAAATACAGCAGCAATTGCAAAACAATACAACTGTCTAAAGAACGCTGTGCACATAAGATTACCAAACATCTCAGTTGCACCACAGAATATGTAATTTATGCATTGGAATGTCCATGCAAAAAATTCTACATAGGGTGCACTACTAAACAAGCGAAGTTGAGAATCTTAGAGCATCAGAGAGCGATCAGGAATGTGAATCAACAATACCCTGTAGCCAGGCATTTTGCCGAGGTACACAACAGGAATCCCAACTTGATGAAATTCTGTGTCTTGGACAGTGTAGAGAGTAATGAGAGGGGTGGGAACAGGTGGTTGGAGTTGAGAAAATTGGAATCAAAGTACATTATCATGTACAATACAATGCAACCTGTAGGTCACAATTTGGGGGAAGAGTTAGCAATTCACCTCCATAATTGAAATGAATCTTGTTGATGTATTGAGTAGTCGCATGCTTTTGGGTAACTGAATTCTGGTTTTAATCTATGTTTTTAACTGTACACGGATCTGTAAGGTAACAACTGGTACTATAGCAGTGTCTTTTTCTTTTCTTTTGCAGGAAGTGGATTAATATTGAACTATGCCCACTCGGGCTGAATTTTGGAAGGAGCTTTAATGGTGGATGTGAATTTTGCGGCATTGCCCACTGGGGCGGTATTGCCAAACTATGACCAATAGTCTGTCTGTGTGATTTAACACAATTACAACAATATGTTGCCTGAACCTAATACCAGCAGGATTGCATGAGAAATTTTATGGCAACATTATCGTATTGTTGAACATTTATTTTGCCTCGTGAATTCAACTACCTAATGAATTGAGACTTCCATTGTATATATATATATACATATTTCTCCTTTCCTGATTTATGGACATGAATGGAATGTTTATACAATCTGTTTTTGATTTGAAAGAGTATGGAACACTGCATTAATCTTAAAGTTTTCTTTATGTCTATGATCACGAGGTACAACTTTAAACTGAGCATATTACTTTAAAAGAAGGATGGTACTGACAAGCTCCACCCGTGAGCAAAAGATCGGCTGATCTTGAAACGCGTAGGGTGTTTGTTTTTGCTAATTAAATCTGACAGCACTGTTCTACATTTGGGCTCCGACTCTGGTTTTTTCCTAAAAGAATTATAAACCTGGAGTGTGTGCAGATTGAGGGGTTGGCGAACCCCGTCGTGAGCCCGCCGTTTCAAGTGGCTGGAGCACGCCATTCCGACGTGTGTTTATATATATATATATATATATATATTCAATCACCCACTCACAGACCCACACAGACACTTACACACCCGGTCACACCCCACATGGACAGTGACATACTCACTCACAGATCCATGTAAACACTTTCACGTACTACTCACAGACCCACGCAGGTGCTCTCACACCCACTCACAGACCCACGCAGGCACTCTCGCACCCAATCACAGACCTACTCAGACACTGACATCCCCACTCACAGACTCATGTAGGCACTCTCACAGCCACTTACAGACCTATTCAGATGCTCTCACAAACCCACTCTCAGACCCACACAGACACTCACACACCCAGTCAGTCTCACACAGACATTCAATCACAGATCCATACAGGTGCTCTCACACCTACTCAGACACACTCACACTCACACACAGACCCATGCAGGCACTCGTACACTCTCTCACAGATCCACACAGACACTGTCACACCCTCTCACAGACTCACACAGACATTCACAAATGCAGTCACAAACCAACACAGACACTCACACACTCACTCAAAGTCTCTCACAGACACTCACAAACTCACAGACCTACACAGGCACTCTCATACCCACTCGCAGACCCTTATAGGTGCTCTCACACTCACTCACAAACTCACACAGATACTCACACACCCAATCACAGGCCCACACAGACTCCGTCACACCATCTTACAGACCCACACAGACACTGTCACACCCTCTCACAGACTCACACAGACACTCGTATATGCACTCACAGGCCCACACAGACCCTCATAAACATACTCACAAACCCACTCAGACACTTACACACACAGTCATAGATCCTGTGCGGATCCACAAATCTACTGCAAGGTTACACAGGTGCTGCTTTGACCATCATAGAGGGTTAACAGATTCATGGAATAAAACAGCCAAATTGGGCTTCTTTACGGAAAACATGGAAAAGGCTAAACAAATTCTGACATTTAGAAGTGGTATAACGAAAATGAAAGATGAAAGGAAACCTGTGATTTGTTTACTATTGGTATTTGTTTCTCCACAGTAAATTCGATAATGTTGTGCCGACTTAAAACATTTTTTTTAAATAAAAACCGTTATTAATGTACTTTCTGATAAACACATACCAAATCAAAAAAATAGTAGTATATAATATAAATGTAATATACAATATCCATTTATAGAAAAAAAATAAGAAAATCTTAGACGCTCTCAAAAAAATGGATGTTACAATTAAGAAATAGAATTTTTTTAAACTATAGAAATTTACTGAAAAAAACAATGGTTACAGGGACATTATAGTAAGGAATTAGAGACATTATAGTTAGGCTGATATTTCACTCATGCAAAACCAGAGAAATTCAGCAGTTATAGTCAGCTGAGCTAACTGTAACTTGCTCCCCGCAATGCACTGTTTATGACCTCACATATTACATCACTCATGACATGGTCAAGGACATCACTGATGGCATCTCAAATAACATCACTGATGACATCATCCACAGAATCTCTGACACACCCACTCACAACCCAATATAACCTTTCATACACCTACTCCAACTTCCACACCACCATTCTCAAAACCATTGATACACCCAAACCAGTACTTACACTCCCACCCAATAGGTCTATTCACACATCCACTCAGTCACCCATTCAAGCACTCATAAACCAATACACACACTAATATGGCCACTCATATATCCACTCATATACCCATACTACCACTCGCACACTGTAAGTCACCCTTAGAGCTTCTCAGAAACCTACTCAGTCACCCATGGAGTCAATCACACAGCCACTTACTTACCTATACAGTTATACACACACCCACTCACTTATTCATAGAAATACTAACATATACTCACTCACCTATACTGTCAGTGACACAAGCAAACACTCACCAATACAGGTATTCTCACAATCACTCACTCATGCATATAGTCACTTATATACTCCAGGACTCACCTATACTGCCTTCCACATTTGCAGTCTCTCACCCATATACCACTGATACATCTATTCACTTACCGACACAGCCATACCTCTGAACAGATTTACACCAAATTTGACAGAAAGCTAGATCTTGGTCCAGAAAAAGTGCTTTTTATATAAATCGTTCAGTAGTTTTAAAGAAATAAAGGTTACATTTTTTTTATATTTCACGCTGTGGAAGATCCGCAGAGCTGACAAATCTCAATCTGATTGGCTGCCACCACCTCAGCCAGGAAGTGGTGCCCTTAGTCCTGAGGTCTAAATAAAGGTTACAAAAAGACGAAGGGGGCAGGGTAGGAATACCCTAACCCCCTGGGGCTGGGGCAAAAAGCATTAAAAAAATGGTCATGAATTTGCCGAGACTCCATGGCAAAATTTAAAAGTAAAATAAGGACAGCCTATCACTCTTCTTTTTTACCTCCCTCGGGTATGCCAAGGCCTGCAGGGACAGTGCTTTTATTTTTTTGGGGAAGGTAGGCATGCATGACACCTCACTCCGATTTCGGAACTGGGGACCCCATTCCCCAGGGCCTGAAGTATTTGTTAGGGGGAGGGGGCACGCAGCCCATTCCCCGGGCTCTTTTCCACCACTGGGATCCCATCTATGTAGCCCAATTACGTTTTAAGGGGAGGGAGGCACACGGTCCTCCTCCCTGAGCTGCTTTCAGCCCCGAGGATCTCATCCCTGAGTTGCTAATCTAATTAAAAGGGAGGGGGGGATGTGCCGCCCCCCCCCTCACTGAGCCATTAATGGCCCCAAGGACCCCATTCCGAGGGGCCTGCTCACATGCTTTTTCTTGGTGATCCCAACCCCCCGGCCACAGCAGTTTCCCGGTCAATCAATACTGTAGTGGGCCTGGAAACATGTGTTTACTCCGGCCTATCGGGAGCATTTTCAAACTCAAAGTCGGCTCCTAGCCAGTGGGAGCTTTGAAAATGCTCCCGCCAGCTGGGAGCAGACTTTTGATATGTTTCCCTGCCCACATGGATGCAGGCAGAGAAACAGTTCAAAATATTGCTCCCGCTCAGTGGGAGCTACCTACGTAGTTTCTCCCTGCAGGCAGAAGTAATGCTGGCTCTGCTGTATGCTGGTAACTGGCCAGGGCCATGGGGCCTTGGGGCTCCCCCAACATCCTGCAGCAAGTGTATGGTGGATGCCCTGAGCGGGCACCAGGGCACTCGCCTTTAAGTAATGCGAACACCAGTGGATGGGGTCTCCAGGGCTGATAATGGGTTGGGGAGGTGGGATGCCTTGCCCCCTCCACTTTATTTTAAGTAGTGACCCTGGGGATAGGGTCCCCAGGGCCTAATACGACTTAGGAAGGGGGACGCATGGGCCCCCTCCTCTTGAATAAAAAAAAAAGGCCCTGGTGGATGGGATTCCTACAGCCTACCACGGCTCCCTTCCCTATAACAAATATGCCAGGCCCCAGGGGATGGGGTCCCCGGGGCCAAAATCAGCCCAGGGAGGCGAACACATGCCCCCATCCAAAACAGAATGTGCCTGGCTGCAGGTGATGGGGCTGATATCGCCCCATGAAGGGGGACTGCATTGGTTGGCTGCATGTAGGGTCTTGGTCGCAGGTCCTGGCCACAGGCCAGGCAAGGCAGCCAACCCCCTGCCATGCGTGGTGTGGGGTTGCTTGCATACAGGTAACTGGCTGCAGGGTCTGGTTTCAGGTCAGGCCCTGCCGTCAGCCCCCAACACGCACGGCCTTCCTCAGTTATAGTTAGAGATATCTCAATTATAACTGCTGAATTTCTGTGGCTTTGTGTGTGTAAAATCTGAACGTAACTATAATGTCCTTGTATCCCTTGGCTTTTTAATGAATTTCTATGGTTTTTTCAAATCTATTTCCTAACTATAATGTCCCTGTAACCTTTGTTTTTTTCAGTGAATTTCTCGTTTTTTAACGCTTCTTTCTAACTATAACCTCCTTGTAACTTTAGTTTTTTCCTCAGTGAATATATATATATATTCACTGAGAAAACCATAGGTTATAGACCATATATAGTTAGGAATTAGCATTTACAAAACCTTGAAAATTCACTGAAAAAACCATAGGTTATAGACCATATATAGTTAGGAATTAGCATTTAAAAAACCTTATTTTACTCACACAAAACCATTGAAATTCCATATATAGTTAGTTGCACTAACTATATATCGCGCACCCGCAATCCACTGCTGATCATGTCACATATTACATCATTCATGACATGGTCAGTGACATCACTGATGACATCACTGATGACATCTCAAATGACATCACTGATGACATCACTGATGACATCTCATTTGACATCATTCTTGTGCTAATACGATAAACCTCTTCAGACTCTAATATAACCTTAGATACACTCAGTGTATACAGACACTCACACACTGTCACTCATCCATGGAGTTACTCACACACCTAGTCAGTCATGCAAAGAAACAATCTCACCTCCATTTCCTTAACTATACAGTTATACACACCTTACTTATTCAAGCATATACTAACACATATTTACTCTCTTACACAATCCCTGATACAAGTTCACAATGATCCATACAGCCACTCACACATTCAGTGGCTCTCATGCACAGTTAAATATATATGCCAACTCTCACATGTACTGTGTTTTACATATGTACTTACTATGACATGTAGCATTGAGATATCCATTCACTCATCAATACACTCATGCACACAGTCAACTGCCCATGTAGCTGTTTCCACATGCACTCTTGAACTCATACACCTAGTGAATCAACTGCTGACACATCTATGCACAGAGTCACACACCTCCCAGCCACCCCCACACAAACTCAATCTCCCATACAAATACTTGGGCAACCAATCAATAACACATATAGCCTCTCGTATAGCTAATGATCAACACATGCAGCAGTTTACATCACAACAGACATACTGATGCACACATTCAGACTGTTTAGTCACTAACCCATGCATTTAGTACGACACTTTTATTCACTCACTCACAGTCAGTCACGCACCTACTAAATCCTTCATCCAGACACTTATACATCCACTCATTCTTCAATATATCAAACATATTTAAACTTTACAGAAACACACAGTCACTGGATGATGTCATCAGTGATGTCATCAGTGATGTCATTTGAGATGTCATCAGTGATGTCATCAGTGATGTCATTTGAGATGTCATCAGTGATGTCATCAGTGATGTCACTGACCATGTCATGAATGATGTAATATGTGACATGATCAGCAGTGGATTGCGGGTGCGCGATATATAGTTAGTGCAACTAACTATATATGGAATTTCAATGGTTTTGTGTGAGTAAAATAAGGTTTTTTAAATGCTAATTCCTAACTATATATGGTCTATAACCTATGGTTTTTTCAGTGAATTTTCAAGGTTTTGTAAATGCTAATTCCTAACTATATATGGTCTATAACCTATGGTTTTTTCAGTGAATTTCAATGGTTTTTTAATAGCAAATATCATAAGCTGTCGAATGTCAAGTACGTGGTAAGTGAAAACATTTTCGTGTTTATGCACACTGATCTGCTTTGAATGGTGCCCCCCCCCCCCTCATTTCTATTAGGAGTACTCTCTCTTTGCAGATAGTGAAAGGTAGTTAACGCAGGCCTTTGCCCCCGTTGTAATCCGTCGTGCCTGCTTCTCTCTCCATTTGATTGATTGTTATCCAAGTATTTACTGTTTTAGAATTAGTTCTCTTTGGTTCATTCTCTATTTACAAACAAACACAGAGTCGCAATACTCTGTTTAGTCTTTGCAGATAACGAAAAATCGTGTAAAAAAAAAGAAAAGGAATCGAGCAAAATCAGTAGGCCACTAATGGGATCTCTTTTTGACCTCGCTAAAATAGAAACATTAGGAACAACCCCTCATGACAAATACAAAACTAGTGAGATGAACTGAACTCCACACAATGATGGCTGCAAAACAGCTCGGCTCCGCCACCCACCCCGCCCAAAATAACGATAAAGAGCGGCTGCCATGATTGGTTGTGGAATGGCCACAACGGAGCTACAAAATGGTGCTGCTCTCATGCTAACCCCAGCTTCGGTCTGAAACATCCAGAAACACTGTAGACTACCAATTCGATCAGTTCCGGTAGCGCCCCAATGTAACCCGGTAGAGAAGAACTAGCCCTCCCCTCTTTGACTGATGGTTCTTGTTGCCTGTCCTTTCTGTTGTCATTTAACAGAACTATTTAGCCTGCTGAAAGGGGTTGTGTTTCGACCGCTGGTTGGTGGAGACATTTTGACTATATTCTGGACCTGCGTTGTCGCGTAATGCGTCATATGACGCGCCGCGTTAGCGCATCCGGAAGTCATCCGGGGCGCGCAGCGCGTAACGTAAGCATAACAAGTCATGTGACTTGTTAATAAAACTTTTCATTGGTTCATTTTACTTTTCTTATTCTAATGATGAAAGCCTTGGTCATATCACCTAAAAATTACGCTTTTAATTACTTCCGAACATTATTTTCTCTTAAATATATGTTATAATGTTCCAGGCTAATGTACTTTCCCGGAAATTTTACAACTGTCCTGCAAGTAAAATATATTCTTTTTTCGAGAAAAAGAGCGTTTCTTCGTCCCATGACGGAGCCGTTGAGCAAAAGAGGGTCGACCTGCTGTCTTAGTCGCCGATACGCCTGAATATGAGATTCTTATCGATCACTTTATGTTGCAGGAATAGAAAACACAACAGCCCTTGACCATTTATCTTTACTGCGTTCCTTCGTATTATACCTTTTACCCTTCATGTAATTGGTCTGCTTTATTTCACTTGCCTTTTAATGATTCTAAAACAGTGACTATTATTAAAAACTTTACCAATGTATACACTACTACCATGTTTTCTTTTAAAAACCTTTATTGTGAAAATTTCATTATACAAATACGAGCCTATAACCACGTGGGCCTGCCACGGAGCAAACTGTAATCGTATATGATGAATAGACATTTACACTGTAGAGGAACGTAACGGGCGGGCCATTAGGTTGCAAAAACTAAGGTGTCTAACAGTTACGGAATCGGTGGACGTACATTTTATAATTAAAATACGACAGGGCCAGTTACAATAAAATTATCTAGATATACATTTGCGGGCAAGTACCATGGGTGACGTTAATTCGAATTTTCAACAGTACAGTAATCAATAACACATCAGAACTTAATATCAATAGGGATGTCGAAATATTCAATCAATTCTCGTCCCCGCCCGCCATGTGCTTCAAAACTGCATACGTATCTCGTGATTTCAAGGTTCTGCAACCAGTACACAACAAGGAGTTACGAGTCCCATTTATTCCGGCGCCATTTTGGGCGAGGACGGGCAGGTCCAGGATATAGTCAAAATGTCTCTACCAACCATCGACTATGATGATGTTCATATGCTGTATTTATTAGAGTAACACTCATCTGCCCACATGAAATTAATTTACCACAATCTAAACATGTCATTTTAATCTTTCCAAAGTTCTTCTAAATATTTGGGACCGTTTCCCTTGCCTCTGAAGCTCTCAGTGCCACTTCTTTGATGAATGTACTAGCAGGTCAGGGGTTCTCCTCCAAATCTCTCTTTTATGCAGCACTATAATTAATTGGTGCCACCTCTCCATATGACGATGCATGGTATAGTTACCACAACTATATATTTTTTCGGTTCCTCTGGAGAGTTCATCGTGGCAGATGAAGCGTGTAACATACCGGGCATTTACCTTTTTTTGCATGTACAGGAAAGGAAAAAAAAATCGAGCGTTCGAGTTCTTAGGTGTCCCAGGGCCATTTTAGTGGACCAGGCCCAAATCCAAAGAACAGCTATCTCACAGGCTAATGGGGCGACCCACGCCGAGTTTCAGCATTGTAGGATGACCACACAAGTACAGCAACTTGCTAGACATCACCTCGGTGCCATCCGGATCTCGGCGCCCCACTGCAGATGAAGTGCCTCTCAACTATGAAACCACCACGGTGACATCCGGATCTTGGCGCGTTGTGCTGCCTTCGGCCTATTCGCACATCGGTCCGCTACTGACGCCATCTCACAGGCTAATGGGGTGACCCACGCCGAGTTTCAGCATTGTAGGATGACCACACCAACTTGCTAGACATCACCTCGGTGCCATCCGAATCTTGGCATCTCAACGCCTAGTGGTATCTTCCATACAGAAAATATTGTTACGCTGCCTTTGGCCCCATTCGCACATCAGTCCGCAACTTAGACATCACCTCGATGCCATCCGGATCTTGGCATCTCAGCGCCTTGTGGTGTCAGTCAGAAAATATTGTTGCGCTGCCTTTGGCCCCATTCGCACATCAGTCCGCTACTGACACCATCTCACAGGCCAATAGGGCGCCCCACGCCGACTTTTACCATTGTACGATGGCCACACCAGTGGCACAACTTCCTAGACATCACCTCGGTGCCATCCGAATCTTGGCATCTCAACGCCTAGTGGTATCTTCCATACAGAAAATCTTGTTACGCTACCTTTGGCCCCATTCGCACATCGGTCCGCAACTTAGACATCACCTCGGTGCCATCCGGATCTTGGCATCTCAGCGCCTTGTGGTGTATTCTCTTCAGAAAATATTGTTGAGCTGCCTTTGGCCCCATTCGCACATCCGTCCGCAACTTACACATCACCTCGGTGCCATCCGGATCTTGGCATCTCAGCGCCTTGTGGTGTCTTCTACTCCGAAAATATAGTAGAAAATATTGTTGCGCTGCCTTTGGCCCCATTCACACATCAGTCCGCTACTGACACCATCTCACAGGCCAACAGGGCGCCCCACGCCGACTTTTACCATTGTACGATGGCCACACCAGTGCCACAACTTGCTAGACACCACCTCGGTGCCATCCGGATCTTGGCATCTCAGCGCCTTGTGGTGTCTTCAAATCAGAAAATATTGTTGCGCTGCCTTTGGCCCCATTCGCACATCGGTCCGCTACTGACGCCATCTCACAGGCCAACGGGGCGCCCCACGCCGACTTTCAACATTGTAGGATGGCCACAGAAGTGCGACAACTTACTAGACACCACCTCGGTGCCATCCGGATCTTGGCGCGTTGTGCTGCCTTCGACCTATTCGCACATCGGTCCGCTACTGACGCAAACTCACAGGCCAACGGGGCGCCCCACGCCGACTTTCAGCATTGTAGGATGGCCACACCAGTGCGGCAACTTACTAGACACCACCTCGGTGCCATCCGGATCTTGGCGCGTTGTGCTGCCTTCGGCCTATTCGCAAATCGGTCCGCTACTGACGCAAACTCACAGGCCAACGGGGCGCCCCACGCCGACTTTCAGCATTGTTGGATGGCCACACCAGTGCGACAACTTACTAGACACCACCTCGGTGCCATCCGGATCTTGGCGCGTTGTGCTGCCTTCGGCCTATTCGCACATCGGTCCGCTACTGACGCAAACTCACAGGCCAACGGGGCGCCCCACGCCGACTTTCAGCATTGTAGGATGGCCACACCAGTGCTGCAACTTGCTGGACACCACCTCGGTGCCATCCAGATCTTGGCGCGTTGTGTTGCCTTCGGCCTATTCGCACATCGGTCCGCTACTGACGCCGCCTCACGTGCCAACGTATTTTCTCCTAATTTTACACCCTATGCCGCATAACAGGTCATGTGACTTGTTTATAAAACTTTTCATTGGTTCATTTTACTTTTGGTTTCCTAATGATGGAAGGCTTGATCATGTGACCTAAAAACAACACTTTTCATAGGATGAAAACTTTTTTTTTTCCCCAAACGATGAAAGCCCCACCTTGTTTCTGGATGTTTCAGACTGAAGCTGGCGTCAGCATGAAAGCACCACCATCTCGTAGCTCAGTCGTGGTCATTCCGCGAGCAATCATGGCAGCCGCTCCCCACCAGAAGCCTGCAGGAGTCGGAGCCCCCAAAACTTTTGATGAATTCTCAAGGCGGAGGGGACGCTTTCGAGAATGAGGTCCAAGACCTAGCAGACAAGCGTCCGATTTCCAAGGTGTCCCAGTGCCATTTCAGTGGACCAGGCCCAAAAAGGAAAGAGCCTGCCGCCATTTTGAGAGTCCTGTGACAGCCGCCTATCGCTGCACCGCAAGAGTGGGCGCAACTCAGCTGAATTGCGGCTTTTGACACAGTGGACCAAAAACGGACGGAATGGCAACTGAAACGGTAAAGGGGCGCCCCACTACAACAGATGACACTCCACCTGGAGAGGCCCGTTCACGCCGCCTCCCCCGGGGCGCTCCACGCCGTTATTCGGAGCAGCATTGTAGGATACCAAAACCAGTGCGGCAACTTACTGGACATCACCTTGGTGCCATCGTTCTGCTGCCTTGGAACTATTCGCGCAACAGTTTGCTACTGATGACCCACCCCCCGCGACGCCCCATGCCGTTATTTGCTGGGTGGCAACTTACTAGACATCACTTTCGTGTCATCTAGATTTCAACGCGTTCTGCTGCCTTGGAACTATTCGCACAACAGTTTGCTACTGATGACCCACCCCCCGCGACGCCCCACGCCGGAAATCTGGACGTTGTGCTGCGTTGGGACTATTCGCACAGCCGACCGCTACTTCGTTGTTTTTCCCTAAAAATGTTTATATGTTATTACTATTTTTGTTTTCTTGTATATATTTATAAATTATTAAAGTTTTATAATCTTACTACTTTGTCGGAGTGCTATATATTTTTAATGTGACACATAATTGTAAAAACTTTGATGTACAAACAGTCATCCCTGGAATCTTCCGCTTCAGGCTCGGTCCCCTCCCCAATCACAATACAGGATGGTTTTCAGATAATAGCAACGCTTCTGCTGTGACGAATCTCATCAAGTGTGGGCCTTGATCTACTATAACTCCTTTGAAGAGGGGTGATTCTTTACAGCTGTGGCCATAAACTACATCTGCAGGGCTAGCTGATACCCTAGGACCAGCCTGGACAATCGGACACAGAGGAAAAGGAGTGTCAGAGGGTGCGGTAGTGAATAGGGCGAAAGGGAGGTGTCGGGCGGGCACAGGGTGTGATTCTCAGGGAACAGCAGCGCAGATGGGGGAGGTTTATTACCCATGCATAAGACAGAGAGCGGGGGTGACCACTGCCTGGGGGAGATGTTTGCGAGGGTGGGGAGCCATGCTAAGGATCGACAGCGTGCACAGAGTGGGTCTGGTCAAGGCATCTAAAATGGCTGCCGTGCACGACAAAAGTGTGGCATTTGAAAAAAGACAAGATGGCGCAGACAATGTTTTTCAACACTTCCTGATTTCCTTCGAATCGAACGTTAACAGACGTTGGGGCATATTACCAAAGTTAAGCGATATTTATCCCTAACGATGCTTAGCAACGATTTTTTTACCGTCAGAAATTATCGCAGATAAACCTTGCTATTATCAAGGTTTATCGGAAATACGATAAAAAACGACCGCAATGCATTAATATCGCTGAAAACTCAGCGATATTCATGCATTACCGAGCTAATGCTCTTAGCCATGTTATCCACCTCCCATTGGATAACATGGCTAAGAACTGCTCAGGGCAGGTGGTAGCTTTTAGAGATATTCGCCCTTATCTCGAATATTTCCAAAAGTTGATAATAGGAGATAGCGATGTTAGCGACTGTTTCCAGTCGCTAACATCTTGGCATGCCCACTTTGCATGTCATTAGTGATAAATATCACTCACATGCAAAGTGGGGCCCAAGATGGTCGCTATCTTCTACTAGCCGTCGCTAACTGGTGTTAGCAACAGCTAGGTAATACACATATAATTTTATCTCCGCGAAGCGGAGCGCTGTTACAGATATATATCTTGTTTCTGAACGTTAATTTCTCAAAATGCACTGAAGCACATATATTGAGACCTAGCAAAGGCACATCGGGCTACCAGTCCCTACAATTTTGCCAAGTTTCGTGCAAATCCATTCAGCTGTTCGATCCTACCGAGAGACAAGATGGCGGCCGCTACGGACTGTTTGGAATGTTTACAGACACCGGAGAGCCAATCAGCTTCGCTTCGCAAAGCTCCGTAACGCGAAAAGTACGCGAAGCGGTGCGCTGTTACAGATATATACCTTTTTTTGAACGTTAATTTCTCAAAATCCACTGGAGCACATATATTGAGATCTAGCAAAGGCACATCGGGCTACCAGTCCCTACAATTTTGCCAAGTTTCGTGCAAATCCATTCAGCTGTTCGATTATTATTATTTTTATTTTTTTTTGCCCCGCGGGGCCCTTTTAAAACCTCCACATCAAACCTAGGGGGTGAGCGACAATGTACTATGCCCCCTTATGGTCATTTGCCCCTTCGCTTCGGCCTCCTCTTGTCTCTCGATCCTACCGAGAGACAAGATGGCGGCCGCTACGGACTGTTTGGAATGTTGACAGACGCCGGAGAACCAATCAGCTTCGCTTCACAAAGCTCCGTTGCGCGAAAAGTCCGCGAACCAGTGCGCTGCCCGGTCCGCTGTTACAGATATATATCTTTTTTTAAACGTTAATTTCTCAAAATCCACTGGAGCACATATATTGAGACCTACAAAAGGCACATCGGGCTACCAGTCCCTACAATTTTGCCAAGTTTCGTGCAAATCCATTCAGCCGTTCGGGCTAAAAGTGAGGCCAACCGCCCTATGGAAAACTCAATGTTAAAAACACGTTTTGGGACGCCCCTTTTTTCTCGGCCCCCACTGGACGAACCCCCCCCAAATTTTCAAGGGCTGCTCAGAAACAAAATGTGCCATTTTCCTGAAAATTTCAGCCAATTCCGTCCACAAACGCCAAAGTTATTAGACATAGAATTTTCAAAAAACCCATAGAGAAAAAATCCTAACTATATATACCTACTGGCGACCGCCAGTAGGTAATATATATACATATATATATTAAATATGTATATATAGACACAAACATTTAGATTTATATACTCATACATGCAATGTTGGATTTAAACAGTTTAGACAAACAACACTGTGTTGCAGTGAAAGCTACTTGATCAAATGAATGCGTGTGACAAGATGCAGTGCTTCTTGTTTTTTCTGTGTTGCCTCACGGCACATTAAGCAGCTGTGGTGGTTACACAAAAGGGGGGGCAGGTCAAATAAAGCTGGTGCATGTGCGCCATCTGCCCCCCACCTCTTGAGTCGTTTCCAAAGGTTTGGTGATTTGTTTGCTCGAGGTGATATTTTACCCTCATCTACCTTACTTTGTATGACCCCATTCTTTTGACAGCACTTTGTGACCTTCAGCACCCTAATCTCAAATATTTACATTGAAACAGAAACTATAACATTTTATAAACAAAAATACATTCAAAAGAAAGCACTATCACTGACCGCCAGCATGAGGATGCGACCCGAAGCGAACTGATTTGGGACTCCACTGTGTGTTCAGGAATGCCATTTACTGAATTGGCTTTCTCTTCGTGTGCAGCACATCTGTATATGTTGGTTTGAACTTTTTGCACTTTCATTAAATCGTCCAGAGAAGCACTATGTCTTTAAAACTTCAAAGAGGCCGAGTCATCCAGTTAGTGGGAGTGACTATATGAACACTTCAATGGGCCCCAGGTGTGACAACCTATACTGAAGCTGGCACTGAGGAAAGCGGATAACGCTGAAACGCATCTGCAGAGGCGCTTCACGAACTCGAGGACTGAGCGCAGTGAATAAAACCCCTCAAACCAGAACCCTTGCTGTGTCTGACCCCCTTTTACTTGAGGGGGTATTGGTTTTATGTTTTACCAAGCACGCTGTCGCTGGTTACGACACGCCCTCTCGATCTGGAGCAACGCGTCTGACAGCAACTTGTGGTGAAGTATGGAAATACAAACGCGTTACCCGCTCCAGCATTTAATTACACACTGTATACTTTTATGTATAGGGAGAAAGGAAGCAGTATTCTACTGCGAAGGGAAGCCCAAGGGGACTGAATTTATTCAAAAGAAAGAACTGTTACTGACCGCCAGTACAAGGGTGCGACCCAAAGCCAACTGAGTTGGGACTCCAGTGTGTGTTCATGAATGTCGTTTACTGAATTGGCTTTCTCTTCGTGTGCAGCACACTGTACATCCGTGTTATGGTGGTTTGAACTTTTTGCGCTTTCATTAAATCGTCTAGAGAAGCACTATGGGGCATATTTACAAGTTCTGGCGCATCTCTGCAAATCAGCAGGGATGCGCCAGAACAGATGCGTCACGCAATCCCCTCCATGACATGTGCCACCACAAATGCGCCGCATTTACAGTGCAGCGGCACAATGGTGCAAGGAAGGGCAGATGCGTGACGCATCTTGTGGTGTACGGGCGGCGCATTGCTGGAGTCGCGTCGCAAGTGCGACGCAACTCCTGCAAGGCACAGGGGCCACCCATACTCAACGTGGTGTGTCACTCCTTACGCCTGCTTCAAGCAGGCATAAGGATTTGACGCAGCAGCGTTGTAAAACTGACTCAGTGAAATCTTGTAGATTTCACTGCGTCAGTTTATGGGGCTTTCCTGCGAGGGAACGCCCACCCTGCGACAGAACGCCCACATGAAACCTGACGCAGGTTTCATGTGGCGCAGGGCTTTACAACGTGACACATCTGCCTAGATGCGTCACGTTTTAAATAAGTCGCAACGTGGCGCATTGTTTACGCCGCCGCTTTGTCACAAAAGTGATGCAACGGCAGCGTAAAAGTGTCGCAAAGGGGTTGTAAATCTGCCCCTATGTCTTTAAGACTTCAAAGAGGCCGAGTCATCCAGTTAGTGGGAGTGACTAAAAGAACACTTCAATGGGCCCCAGGTGTGACGAACTATACTGAAGCTGGCACTGAGGAAAGCGGATAACGCTGAAACGCGTCTGCCGAGGCGCTTCACGAACTCGAGGACTGTGCGCAGTGAATAAAACCCCATGAACCAGAACCCTTGCTGTGCCTGACCCCCTTTTACTTCAGGGGGTATTGGTTTTATATATATTAAAAATTTATATATCGACCCAAACATTTAGATTTATATACTGATACATGCAATATTGGATTTAAACAGTTTAGACAAACAACACTGTGTTGCAGTGAAAGCTACTTGATCAAATGAATGCGTGTGACAAGATGCAGTGCTTCTTTGTTTTTTCTGTGTTGCCTCACAGCATATTAAGCAGCTGTGGTGGTTACACAAAAGGGGGGGGGGCAGGTCAAATAAAGCTGGTGCATGTGCGCCATCTGCCCGCCACCTCTTGAGTCGTTTCCAAAGGTTTGGTGATTTGTTTGCTCGAGGTGATATTTTACCTTCATCTACCTTACTTTGTATGACCCCGATTCTTTTGCCAGCACTTTGTGACCTTCATCACCCTAACCTCAAAGATTTACATTGAAACAGAAACTGTAACATTTTATAAACAAAAATAAAATCTAAGTTTTGTCACTGCAGCAGAAAATACTGTTCCTGCACATTCTGGTAATGTATTTCACCTAGCGTATTATATTCAGTTTTTTAATTTTTTTATATTATATTATATTCTAGTTAGCTGCGCAAATATGTAAAGTGAATAATCAATGTGTTTGGATTCTTAGCACTAAAATATGCAAATTATACAGGCCGTTGTATGTTTGTTACTATAAAGAAAACAAATTATACACTGTATCTTTGTTTAGCATGAAAATAACGCACTTGACGTAATAAAATTTACTGGAAAACGTATTTAATACTGGTTTTTTAGCTTTTAATGTTTCTAAGTTTAGTGCTGTATGCAATATAAACTAATTCCCATTTAAATATAGACGATTAAGATGTATTTTGCTGCAACAAAGGTAAAGTAGCCTCCCTTCATAACAGCTCTCCAGAAGTATTGCAAAAACAGCAATCGCTTTCCAGAACGAGACATGGGCAAAATCTCAGAATTATCCAAAGAGCATTTATAATACCCTGTGGGGGTCCTGGGTGATCTGCAAATATTCCTGGGCTAATTTAGGTTCATAAAGGTTTCTGTCCTCATGTAATTCAACTGGTGCTATGTAAATCGCTCTGATAGCCGATTCGGGTCAAGTTCGCACTATATAAAAACTAAAAGAAAACCGGAGACAAATCTCGCGTTAGCTTTATGCAGGAGCCCCCCTCAAACTCCAGTTTTTTAACCTTACCAGGTTAGGTAGGGCAGGCCTTAGAGAGGTATATTCTTATGTATTCCAGTTTATCTAGGGGGGGCATTTCCACTGTGCTGTGCAGCTTTTTCTCCCATTTCTTCAGCATTGGGGGACATGGCTGTTGTATGCAGCCTTTTTTTGTCTGACTCCCTAGACTTGACACATCACGAGACGACCTTAGAGCAGCCACGGCTGGCAGTGGGAGTTCCTGCAGGGCGGTGACGTGGGGAGGGGGAGGGGCAGGGTGAGGGGTAGTAATGTATGGATTACGGAGTTTTACAGGTAAGTAAACATTTAAATAAATAAAACAAATTTCGTTGCGCGCACTGCATGACATTTGGGGATGCAGTGCACTCAACGAAATTCGTTTTATTTATTTAAATGTTTACTTACCTGGGAAGCTCCGTATTCCATACATTACTACCCCCCACCCTGCCCCTCCCCCTCCCCACGTCACCGCCCTGCCGGTACTCCCACTGCCGGCCGCGGCTGCCTTAGAGTGTAAAATTCATGTAATTTGCTTTCATGTAATTATGCAAAATGCAAATCTGGGATTAAGCGCTCTAGTTTACTGTGAAATGAATTTGTGTTTCCATTTTTGATGCGAGGGTACGATTTCCGCTAAAACTAAATAGCATAAATAAGCACAAGTGCAGCGAGCAACTTCTACCCGTGTTCTTGTTGTTCACATTGTTTCTGTGCAGCTCCTGCACTGTAACATTATTGCAGGCATGGCTTAATCACATGACATGGTGTAATGGTAAACTTTTGGGGATTTGATGTTACTCGTGTAATGCAAAATACATGAAACTGTGCAAATTATGACACCTTATTTTAAATTTTGTCCCAGCTGATACTCTACTTGGCAAAATGTTCCCTTCGCCACAGCACT
This sequence comes from Lissotriton helveticus, assembly GCF_964261635.1. Taxonomy (NCBI): domain Eukaryota; kingdom Metazoa; phylum Chordata; class Amphibia; order Caudata; family Salamandridae; genus Lissotriton; species Lissotriton helveticus. Next base: position 1,065,034,157 of record NC_136069.1, on the reverse strand, counting down.
AAAACATAGTTGAAAAGAGCACTACCTGTTTCTGTGTCTAATACATTTTAGATGTAAATAAATGATTACCTTCTGCTCCTATGCCTATAGTCGTGTAGACATAGTAAAAATACTTCTATCTGTAACTGAGAGGCGATTCTGCTGTGTTTTAGAAAGTGGTACAAAAGGGGGTGGTCATGGACGGAGCTTCTGAACCAATCAAACACTCACACCCAGTCACCAGATCTGGGTTTAATCCATCACCGTTCTTTAGCCCACTCTGGGACCCCAGTTCAGACATGGCCATATGCAAATCAGTCTGACCCTGTGCCTCATGGGAACAGTCCAGCCCGAACTGCCAAGCCATGCCTTCCCTGGACCGCAATCAAGCTTCTTGGACCGGTTTCTGGCATTTCAGCCGTCTTCAGCCAGGCTTGCTTGAATCCAGTGGCAAAGTGAGCAGGGGACTCACGTCTGAGCATACCCTGCCAACTTATGGCGAACAGAGCGGTACAAAAGGGGGTGGTGATGGACGGAGCATCTGAACCAATCAAACACTCACACCCAGTCAGCAGAACTGGGTTTAATCCATCACCGTTTTTTAGCCCACTCTGCCACCCCAGTTCAGACATGGCCATATGCAAATCAGTCTGACCCTATGCCTCATTGGAACAGTCCAGCCGGAACTGCCAAAACATGCCTTCCCTGGACCGTAAACAAGCTTCCTAGGACCAGTTTCTGGCATTTCATCCGTCTTCAACCAGGCTTGCTTGAATCCAGGGGCAAAGTGAGCAAGGGACTCACGTATGAGCATACTCACGGCGAACGAAGCGGTACAAAAGGGGGTGGTGATGGACGGAGCATCTGCACCAATTAAACACTCAAACCCAGTCAACAGATCTGGGTTTAATGCATCACCGTTCTTTAGCCCACTCTGCCACCTCAGTTCAGACATGGCCATATGCAAATCAGTCTGACCCTGTGCCTCATGGGAACAGTCCAGCCTGAACTGTCAAGCCATGCCTTCCCTGGACCGGAAACAAGCTTCCTAGGGCAGATTTCTGGCATTACTGCCGTCTTCAGCCAGGCTTGCTTGAATCCAGTGGCAAACTGAGCAAGGGACTCACGTCTGAGCATACCCTGCCAACTTATGGCGAACAAAGCGGTGCAAAAGGGGGTGGTGATGGACGGAGCATCTGAACCAATCAAAACTCACACCCAGTCAACAGATCTGGGTTTAATCCATCACCGTTCTTTAGCCCACTCCCTCACCCCAGTTCTGAACTGGGTGGTGTGGTGAGAAAAATAACGATGGATTAAACCCAGATCTGTGACTGGGGATGAATGTTTTGCCATTGTGCAACATTCCGTTCATCAGTTGTTGTTTTTGCTTTTGTCACCCTGATTGGGATGCGTATGCTCAGACGTGAGTCCCATGCTCTCCATGCCACTGGAATCAAGCTATCCTGGCTGATGACGGCTGATAGCCAGAAATCGGTCCTAGGATGCTTGATTCTAGTCCAGGAAAGACATGGCTTGGCCGATCGGGCTGGACTGTTCCCATGAGGCACAGGGTCAAGGCTGATTTGCATATGGCCATGTCTGAACTGGGTGGTGTGGTGAGCAAAATAACGGTGGGTTAAACCCAGATCTGTGACTGGGGGTGAATGTTTTGCCATTGTGCAACATTCCGTCCATCAATTGTTGTTTTTACTTTTGTCACCTCGAGTGGGATGGGTACGCTCAGACGTGAGTCCCATGCTCTCCATGCCACTGGAATCAAGCTATCCTGGCTGATGACGGCTGATAGCCAGAAACCGTTCCTAGGATTCTTGATTCTGGTCCAAGAAAGACATGGCTTGGTAGTTCGGGCTGGACTGTTCCCATGAGGCACAGGGTCAAGACTGATTTGCATATGGCCATGTCTGAACTGGGTGGTGTGGTGAGCAAAATAACGATGGATTAAACCCAGATCTGTGACTGGGGGTGAATGTTTTGCCATAGTGAAACATTCCGTCCATTAATTGTTGTTTTTGCTCTTGTCACCCCTAGTGGGATGGGTATGCTCAGACGTGAGTCCCATGCTCTCCATGCCACTGGAATCAAGCTATCCTGGCTGATGACGGCTGATAGCCAGAAACCGGTCCTAGGATGCTTGATTACAGTCCAGGAAAGACATGGCTTGGCAGTTCGGGCTGGACTGTTCCCATGAGGCACAGGGTCAAGACTGATTTGCATATGGCCATGTCTGAACTGGGTGGTGTGTGAGCAAAATAACGGTGGATTAAACCCAGATCTGTGACTGGGGGTGAATGTTTTGCCATTGTGCAACATTCCGACCATCAATTGTTGTTTTTACTTTTGTCACTTCGAGTGGGATGGGTTTGCTCAGACGTGAGTCCCATGCTCTCCATGCCACTGGAATCAAGCTATCCTGGCTGATGACGGCTGATAGCCAGAAACCGTTCCTAGGATGCTTGATTCTGGTCCAAGAAAGACATGGCTTGGTAGTTCGGGCTGGGTTGTTCCCATGAGGCACAGGGTCAAGACTGATTTGCATATGGCCATGTCTGAACTGGGTGGTGTGGTGAGCAAAATAACGATGGATTAAACCCAGAACTGTGACTGGGGGTGAATGTTTTGCCATTGTGCAACATTCCGTCCATCAATTGTTGTTTTTGCTTTTGTCACCCCTAGTGGTATGGGTATGCTCAGACGTGAGTCCCATGCTCTCCATGCCACTGGAATCAAGCTATCCTGGCTGATGACGGCTGGTAGCCAGAAACCGGTCCTAGGATGCTTGATTCCGGTCCAGGAAAGACATGGCTTGGCAGTTTTTAGATTGATGTATTGTACAAATCATGTTTTTATTATAATTATTTTTTGTTTTTAACTGCAATTAATGTACATTATTAAATGAACACTTTTTAATATGGATCTTTGAGTTCCCTGCCCTTTATGTGCATTAGATTTGTTTTGGTTCAGAGAGTAATATATATGTACATTTTGACATTCTCTGAAAATGGAAAATGCTTTCATTTCTTCAGACAATCCATACTTTGCATGTGTGCTGCAGTTCACAGCAAATATCCAACGCGTGGGAATGGCATTGTTCTGCATTCTATCTATCAACTGATGTTTTTGCATTTGTCACCCCTAGTGGGATGGATATGCTCAGACGTGAGTCCCGTGCTCTCCACACCACTGGAGTCAAGCTATCCTGGCTGATGACAGCTCATAGCCAGAAACCGGTCCTAGGATGCTTTATTCCGGTCCAGTGAATTAATGGATTGGCAGTTTGGGCTGGACTGTTCCCTTGAGGCACAGGGTCAAGACTGATTTGCATATGGCCATGTCTTAACTGAGGTGGTGTGGATTGCAAAAAAACGATGGATTTAGGCCCAGATCTCTGTACTGGGGTGAATGTGTGATATTGTTCTACATTCTGTCCATCAACTGTTGTTTTTTCACAGTTTGTCTAGGCATAGGAATTTGTACTGCAAGGGTATGCTAGACAGCAGACACTAACCTCTGCACCTTGGTCCGAGACTTTCTAAATACAGAAGACAGCCTTTTCACTGCGCCTGTGAAGGGGATGACTGCAGCATCAGGCCTTATTACTAAATATGGCTCAGCGCTGTTTTCCACCCCTTGTGCAACACAGTGCTGCAATTTTTGTAGCAGCCTTGCAATGTACAGAAAATACTCAATCTGGAACAGTGTCTATTTAATTACCATCGTAAAGACTTATGTTTGCAGCACCAAATACGGTTGCGCTACACGAGGACTCGCCCAAGCGTTTGTAAATGTGGGCTGGAATATTGAAGATAATCAGTCTTCTGATAAAGGGCTGGATTAAGCCTGAAATCAATTTGGTACAAATTCATCAATTACCAAATAGAAACTGTGAAAGGATTACACATTTTAGTCTTTAAAATAAGGTGCAGAAATGACCCATTTAAAAAGATGCTATTATTGCTGAGAAAGTTTGTTCTTGGTGGAGGCCAAATAAATTTATTTACAGTAATCTAGGTGATGCCTGTGTAATGGGGCAAATGTTTACTAAAATGTGAAATGATGTTTAACATTGAGTGGCTGAGAAAATAATCTGATGATGTTTTAACTTGAGGTACCATAGTTAATCCAGAATCAACTTCGATCCCAGTTTTTTTTTTTACCACTTGAACTGGAGAGAATGGAGTTTCAAGTTGAAAAGGCTGCACCTTATGAACCCCAAGGAGAAACTCATATCATGTAAAGGGGGAACATTTTTGTCTGGCTCCCACTTCCTTTCTATCAATTTTTTGCACATCAGTGTATCAGTGGCAAGAAGATTGAACTGGAAGTTTCCACTAGCTGCTGCGAGATTCCCTCCACCACTGCCTTGCCAAAGATACTGAATTGTTAGAAATGGGGTCTCTAGTTAGCAGGGGTGTGCACCCTGTCCAAGTAGGGACCCTCACTCTAGTCAGGGTGATGGGGGTCACACAGCTAAGATTACCCCTGCTCACCCTCTTGGTAGCTTGGCATGAGCAGTCAGGCTTATCTTAGAGGCAATGTGTAGAATATTTGTACACACACACACATGCAAACACACACACACAGTAAAGCAGTGATAACACTAAAAAAGAAGTCTACACCAGTTTAGAAAAATAGCCAATATTTACCTGAATAAAACAATAACAAAATGACAAACATCCAACATACACAAGTCAAAATTTCACTTTCAAAAGATTAAGCATGTTTAGTCCATAAAAATCAATGTATGCGTTCATTTAAGCACAAAGTACCTTAGATGTGGAAAACATCAAAGACGTGCAAGGGGGTGAGGTGCCGGGAAAGCAAAGAAATGCACTGATTCCTTAATACACAGGGGGGGTGGTGCGTCAGTACCTTACTAGCAGGGGAAGTGATGTGGTGGTTCCTTGCTGCTAGGCAGGGGAGGTGATGTGTTGGTTCCTTACTTACAGGGGAGGTGTCAAAGCCCTTCAGCCCTATTCTTTAGTATTCCCTTATCAGGCACATCTCCTTTCTCAGATGTATCCAGGTTCCCTCTGACAAGTGGCTTTTTCATATTCAAAGTAGCCTTTTGAAGTGTTCAGGAGAGCCTGGCTCTCTCTTTTTTCAGTGTGTTTCTTCCACCAAGCTCGCAGGATTACAGGCAATCTGCAAATCTATCTGGAATGACTCCTCCACATGCCTTCCTCAAGGCCTTGGGTTTCCAATATGAAACACACAGGCCTCCATGTATTTTACAACTCACAGGCGCACATACATCACAGCAAGCATATGAACACAAATGAGCTGAACAGCGCTGCATGTGAACACCATGCACGCCAAGAGTGAGCTAACCACACAGCAGACAATGTTTACATGACTGGGCTGCTGAGCCTCACTCCCATGACACAGGTAAAAGGTCTATTCACTCTACTAATCACTACTACAAAAACGTGGTATGCTGCCACTACTGTGCTTGTGCTACTCAACTCTTTGTTAAGAGCAATGGTCCTTTACCAATTATGATGGTAAAACTTTGGGCACCCCTCTTGGTCCAAGAAGACCACAATCTGTAAAATTGGCCTAGGTCATGCAGTACTTGCATGATGCATCTTTGCCCAAGACTAAAAATCAGCACAAAAAATAAGCTCCAGGGATCCAGGTTTCATTGCAGCTAGCTCACTCAGGGCAGAGATACAAGTCTGTCACCATGCAAGGGACTTTTCCATCCCAACAATGATTACCAATAAAGTAGGCTTAGTGTAGCATCAGGGTGTGCGCTTTATTCTTCTACATTTCTTAAAGTAGTTCTCTTCATTAGAAGGGCCGTCTTTTCACAAAGTAAGTTAATGCAGAAACCTCATAATGCCACATACTAGTGCTCTTAAATTATAACAGAAGATCCTAAATTGGTGGTTTAATTAATGTATCAAAAGTGCTGCAGCAAGCAAAATGCAACGTAACCTAAAGCATTAGGATGACCACCTCATTCCAGGTCATTAAGGACACTGTGTCTAGTCGTAAACCTTTCTGCGATCACGTAATTCATGATGGGTTTTGTGGTCTGCATTTCTTCCATTTACGTAATTAGATGAACACACCTAAAAGCAGTGAAATGTTCAGGACAGGAGGCACTGTTGCAATGACCTTGAGTGAGGTAGTCACGCTTTTGACCAATGAGAATTCATTTTTGCATCCTTATTGTTCATCATCTGGAGTAACTCAAATTTGTATTAAATTGTTTACGCAAGTAGGAAGGGCATAAAAAAATACTAGGTTGGGTAGAAACCTCATCATTGCCCAGGTTATGCAGAGGGAAAGAGAAAACATAAAAATTGTAACACATAGCGGGTGACCCATCTGAACATCCAAGGTATTCACTCATCTTGACTCCAGGTACTGATACATACTTCCACATGCAAACACCCCCTATAGGCTGCTTCCCCTCCATTAATACTCTCTTTGCCCATGCTCAACCCCCTGCTTAAGATTACATTGTGCCTTTGCGCCCAATTGTTGATACCAATCCTTTGGTAAATGATGGTAACACAACCCGCGGGCTGATAGTAATATTTAAAAAGCAATGCAATGCTATTAAAATGTAATTTGGAATAAAGGTGGTATGTCCCTCTTTGCTTCTGATTTAGAGCACATTGGCTAGTTCCAATGAGGAAACCTTAAACAAGCACAAAGCTAGCCACTGTTGCAATTGTTTTTGCAAAGTTTCTGAACTGCAGAATGTGGTGTAGGTTAGGTTTACGACATGGCTTATGGTCTTGATGTTAAGAGTGGAGACAGCTTAATAAGTGTGAGTGAAATAATGCACTGGACCAACCTCAGGTTTCCCAAGAGCTATATAAATCAAGTTTGAAATTGGATATTTGGGAATAATGATAAATACGTTTTTTCATAAACAAACTTGCTGAGAGGAGCAATTAAGGACTGGTTGTTTGATTAGCCATTAATATGCTGTTCCTCATCTTGTTTAGAATACCCCTTGTTAAGTAGGGCAAATGTGGCTTTTGAAATTGAATTAAGGGTGAACCGGAAGAAGTGTGGCCTGATCTATTGTCACAGTGAAAAATAACGGGGGCATTTCTGGCGTACAATTTGTTTCTTTTGGCTCCTGCCTGGACTGCTGCCATCCCAGCATATTGGAGACCCCAGTGACTGCTGTCCCCCCCAATTGCAACGAGCAGCTAATGGGGGCTCCCCTGCACAGGTGGGTCTGTAAGAGCAGCACCGTGCTCAGGCCGGGCTCCAGGAACTTTTTGGGTGGGCCAAGTGTGCATTTGGGTGGGCCACTGTGGGCCAAATGTGTCACTTCTTGTGGTAGCCTACAAGCCCTAGATTACTTCATATCTACTTGCAAACAGTCACCATGATACAACTGATCGATTCTGTGTGTATACAGAGCATGTGGAGAGTTATTTGAAAGTAAGCACAATGTCTGGACCTAAGTGCAAACCCCCAAATTCCAACAGGCCAGACTTCAACACAAGTACTTCCAGGCCAGATTATCCACTTTACTACCATCCCTCTACTGAGTACCTTATCTCACAGCGGACCTTGGGCCCCAGCCCCATGTCAGCCATCATCCAGCTCCACTTTCATTATTCCCGTAAAAAATATTAGTAACATCACCTTTAAACTTTAAACATTGAATATAGCAGTAAAAATAATTAGCACGGACTTTAAAATATGTTCCACAGTCACCCTAATGACCTGACTGCTAATTAAATAAAAACAGAAAGGCCATGACAGTGCTGGCTTTAGCACTAGTGTGAAAGTCTTTTTTGGTGCCCCCACCAATGACAAGTGCCCTTCAACTCTCCGTAGCCACTCTCTCATATGCATTTTATTTGGTGTATAGAGCAACTTATATCAGTGCAGGGTGTCACAGTACTTTACATCATGTACACATTATACAGAAACAATGAATCATACAAGTATGTAAATAAGTCTATAAGGAATGTCACATAAACCAATGAGGATTTCAAGGTGTAGGAATCACGTCATCCATTATGGTGGGCAGTTTATTTTAAGAGGGGTTGGGCAGGGAAGCACAAACTCAGGAATTAAAGCATACCCCAGTGGTTGGGTGTTGACTTTACTAATAAAAATGTATATGGGCCCAAACTCTTTTTAGCAGCATTAACATTAATTAATGAAAGACTGGGGAAGTTCTAACTATATAGTAACACAAAAAAATGTAGTTCCAACTATACCATTCATGTTTGTATGCAGCTCCTTGATGACAGTTCATAGGACACTGTCCTATGTCAGGATTGTAACTTCTGAACTGCAAGTAACACAAGAATCTCTGTGACAAAGGCAGTAACCCACTGAGCTATCCACATAAAATACAGCTTATCTGCATTTCAAAACTACCAACAGGCAAAGGATTGCTCTCCAACAGGAACACTAATCACCAGTTTTATGGACATTTTTATTATTGTCTTGCATCCATGGCCATAATAATGATAAAAACAATTTAAATGAAGCATCACAGAGTATGTGCCTTGCTGGGCCTGTGCAGGTCTAAGGAATAAAAACAAAGAGTAACACATTCTCTTACCTACTCTGTTGGTCAAACTTTGTGTCACAGCCTGATCTGATAAGCATCTTCAGGGGTCAGGAAAAGGTGAAACAGAATAAACAAACTTCTTTTCTCCAGTGCTGAACAGAAAATGAAATATCCATGCAGCAGGGCGCAGGCAAAAGATACTAGGTGCCAAATAAAGAATGTGTCCCCTTCACCATGCCCCTATTGTACCTGAATGACACAGCCAACCTTTCTAAAAGGAGTTGGGTGAATGGGGATGGCTGTGAGAGAGAGCCCAGGCCCAATCACGCAACTCCCAGAATAGGAAGAAAAACGACGTTCAGAGGAACGTTTTAAATTATAGTGCCCATTTTCTATTGGCCTACATGTCCTCACTGCGAGCACCATGGCTCGTGTTTGGGTGGGCCAGGCTAATTTTTGGGTGGCCTTGTATCAACAGGAGAGGAAGGGAAAGAGATAAACACTTCTACACCCCTCGAGATAAATCAAGAAATCAACAAAGGAGTGTATTAACGAAAAGGAAGAAGAGCAAGCATGTATTATCATTCACAGTATGAGTTTCCTGTGAAGACAGCTGTCCTCTGTCTTTTTCATGAGGATTCTGTTGATAGTCTTGTATGCGCGCAAGTGCACTATTAGTAAATGTAAATGTAAATGTATTTCGATTTATATAGCGCACGAATCACCCAGGGGTCTCAAGGCGCTTGCTTAGGGAACCCGTCCTGGTATTCCCCTGTGAGATACCCGGCAGGGTATTCACAAGGTGAAAGCCAGGCATCCCGCCGCGAGGGGCAGTATTAGTGGCAGTATTAGTGGCACTCATGCCCTGATACTGTTAAAAGTGCACCTCGAAGAGCACACCAGCATGATTATTCTACTGATGACAACTTTTAGGAGCATATTGAAATAATCATTTTGTCTCTCTTTGTTCTTATATGTTTGTCCGTCATTTTATCCAACCAGAATAAACTCGGTTCGGCTCTAAATCTGAAGGAATCTACAATCAGTGTTTTTAATACCATTTTTAACACTAGTAACCCCTGGTCAGGGTGGGCATTAGCGTGCCCATACCGCCCGGGTTCACCATTACACTTTATTGGTCCTGATGAAAGCCTGACTAAATGCTTACACATAGGCAGAATTCAATATAATATGATTTTATGTGGGGGTGCACACCTGTTATGCTTTTGTGTAATCCAATATGAAAAAGGGGATGCTGCAACATGCAAGAGCTGTCAACTCCTGTGACTATTAAATCCAAATGATAGCAGGCAACAAGGCCTGACTTAGTTGCGCACAATGCACCTGGTGTAAAAACACCAGAATGTAAACCAATATTCTTAAATATATTTCAGTGTTTCACACAATGTCTATACTTTTTATCTTTATGTTACAGTGTTATGTTCTTGCATTTCTCAGTACATAACAAATAACTGTTCTTGTAAACATTGTTAGTTCACAATTCTCAATACAAAAAAACAATATACATCTACAGTTTTACAATCTTAATTCTCATTCAGTGTTGGCGCCCAATGCATTTCGGAACTGATTATAGTTCCTTCTTCAGGGGCTAATCTGTAAATGAAACCTATAATGGATACTGTCAACGGTCATGAAGGATTCAAATAATCTCTTAACATATCAATGTATGTGTAGCATTGTTTGCCATATTGGAAATATGTGCCCATGTGAGTTCATTACCATGCAAAAACCCAAGATGTGTGTATATGTATGTGGTTTGCCCTAACTTCCTCTAAATGAAGCAGTCTTCGACATCCAGTGTACCCATGCAATAAACTGAAATTGACCAAAAAACGCCATAAGTACTCAACAACTCGCTAACTAACATAATACCCAAGTACTCCATGATTTCAACATGGAGCTGTTGATGAACCCCAGACTCCTTGACACACTTGCACAACTCATCGAATGGTGACAATTTGTCTCCTAAAGAATTGATTGGGGGGTGCCTTATGTCCGTGGTACAACACATTATTTACAGTACCAAATTAAATGTATGCAGGAAATATTAGGAGCCTGGCTGGAGGGAGCGTCCATGACAAGATGGATTTAGTAACAGCCCCTTACACCTCCTGTCAGGTGATGTGCCCATGGATGGGAGATGACTTTACAAAGTTTTTGTTGGAAAAGTTTGGATAAAGCACCATCTCAACTCAACCTTGGGAAATGGTAGTTGGGTTTGCATTGTGTGATGTTTTTGTGATTTCAATGAACTAGTTACACTATGGCTTCGTGGAATAGGAGTGCTTGGTCAAAGGAAATGGGGAGATTAGCTTTATAAAGGATAGTGGTAAAGGCAATAGCAAGAAAAGGAAAACCCACTGAAACCTTAGAATCAGGATGTCTACAGTGAACAATTTCTCTTTTATAACATGCAATAGAAGAGGTATGGGTTTCGCCTCCAAGCTATGTAAGATGTATGTGAGGTGATTTTTGTACAGGAGACACAGCTGGTAGAGAAGTGACACAACTGCAATGTAGAAGGAGAGGCTAAATATTTGCCAAGGCCTACTCTGGCTATGCCAGGAGAGGCTTTGATTTGGGTTCCTCCAGAGATATCCTGTTCAGCCATACAAAGTGACATAGATGCATAGGTGTGCTATGTGCCAGTGCTTGGAATGCAGAATGGCCACGAGGTGATGCTGGGAAGTCTCTATGCTCCTAACTGTGATCAAGTGAAGTTTTTTGTCAGGGTCTCCTCCAAATTAGTCAATTGGCCTCAGACTTCCAGAGTGATCGGGGAAGATAGTAACTGTGGACGAAAGGCAGATTTAGATAGATCATTGCCACCACTGTCATCCTCATGACCCTTGGGACTAGGTAGCGGCTTTTCAAAATGGCAGTTAGACTGGGGAATGGTCGGCATATGGAGACATATTCACGCCATGACTAAAGAATACTCCTTCGAGTCTCCAGTACATGACTTACACACCCACCTTGAATGCATTATGGGATCTGCACACACAGCCTTAACTGCATACCAGGCTGAGTACCTGGGAATGATCCTATTAGACCACAACTCCATGTGCCTTAATGTCAAATTAGGGAGGCAAGCCTCAAACAATCCCCTCTTAGCTACTTCATGGGGTTGACTTGGAAAGCCCTCCAATAAAAAATCTTTCTATGAGGCAATCCCCAATTAATCTGATGGAAAGCAGGAAGTGCAGCGAGCCCCCTCGCTGAGTGGAACGCATTCAAAACAGTAATAAACGGCTAAAGCAGGCACTAACATGGGAATTAAACAAAACTGATGACTCTGCCAACACTGGAGATGGAAGCAGTGGGAGACTCAGATAAGAAGCAAGAGTTGTTAGATTTGAGTTAGGATTATGCTACTTCGGTTGAAAGGCTGAGGTGCCTCAACTACAGAGGACACTTGCCTGCACACATACAGGAGACAAAAGATTGGGCACGTCTTGCGAAGTTATCCAGACTGCTCTTTCACTACAATCACTCAAATATATAACACATTGGGGCAGACACTCAGGGATTACATTATTAACTTGGCTGTCAGCGAGAGTGACTTGTATAAGGCTAATGTTGAGACCTTTGATCCCCAAATAGAGGGCTACTTAGTCGGATTGACACTCTTTATTATTACTGTGGAGGACACCAAGTTGTTGGGGAATAACATTACTGGCGGGGAAATTGAGCAAGTCTTGGAGCTGTTAGCTGTCAGAAAAACCCTGATATGGACGGTTTGCCTACTGAGTTCTACCGCATGTATTCTGAGATTCTAATACCCCAGCTGAGTAGAATATATACTGTGGCCTGGGAAGCAGGTAAACTCCCTGACACCTGAAACTCTGAGCACTGATAATCAATGATTTTTAAACCACCAGGAATCTATTTGATCGGTCCTCTTATAGACCACTGTCAATATTGAACCTTGATTACATTATTTTGAGCGAGGAATTAGCCCTAAGACTACACCTTTGCATGAATTCACTAGTTCACAAGGACTAGAAAGGTTTCATACCCATGAGAAACACACCACATAGTATCAGATGCCTTTGAGATTAATGGACAAAACGCATGAGGACGTACACCCTAGATCCACAGTCCTGGAAAAAATGTAAAAAAGGCATTTTTTTCCCTTAGCTTGGAATTTCTATTTGGGTATGAGTGTAAACTAGATACGTGGATTAGACTTCTATAGTGTAATTCCTCCACCAGGGGTCTAATGGGTGGAGTGATTTATTCCTTATATCCAATTAATTGGCGTATGTGGCAAGGTTGCCCTCCAACCCCTCATGCTATTTGCTCTGGCCATTGAGCTCCTTGTGGAAAATCGCAGGGCATAAAATAAGAAACTCTTACTTTTTGATACCTAGGTATTGGAATGTATCATATCCTCAGAAGATTTGTGGGCATGCAACCTAGAAGTTGCAACAGAACTGGAGGAGCTGTAACAACTTTTGGCAAATTCTGCAACATGATGACGTTAATTAAAATGGTGATGCATCAAAGACTGCTCTATTATTTTAGTAATCCATTAGCATATCAAGATCTTGGTTCAGGGAGGTGGAGATGACCCTGATGGACTTCATCTGGGCTGGGGCCCGGTGAACAGTCAAAATATCGACTCCAAAATATCGACTGGACATAATATCGAGTTTTAAATATCGACTGGACAAAATATCGACTGGACAGAATATAGACATCAAAAATATCGTTTTTAAGGTAAGTAAAGTAATATCGACTGTTAAAAATATAGACAGTTAAAATATCAAAGTATATAATATAGGTTATTAAAATTATTTAATTTTTAATAATATTGAATTTTTTATAGTGTTTTTTATGTTATTATATGTGTGAAAAAAGTGTATTTATGTTATAAATAATAATAATTAATGACATTTTGATTTTTTTAATTTTTGCGTTATTTAATTCTGTAGCGCGTTGTGGGTTTTTTAGGGGAATAGGGTGGGAAGTAATTTAATAATAATTAATTAAATATGTAAATTTATTTGTTGTTATTAATTTTTAATTATTTGCTAATTAAATTATATTTGGTAATTATTTAAATTTTAATTTGCAATTAATTTAAATTAACTGATTAATTGTTAATTAAGTTAATTTTTCTAATTTATTTTCTGTAGCGGGTTGTGGGTTTATAGGGGAATTGGGTGGGAAGTAATTTATTTATAATTAATTAAATATGCAAACATATTTATTGGTACTGTAGAATTAATTGTTAATTAATTTTTTATGGGTAATTAATTAAATTAGAATTGCTAATTAATTTTATTTAATTGATTAATTGCTAATTATGTCAATTTAATAATTTATTTTCTGTAGTGGGTTGTGGGTTTATAGGGGAATAGGATGGGAAGTAATGTATTTATAATTAATTAAATAAATCAAATTCAATTTATTGAATTTAATTTGAATTTATTGTAAATTAATTTTCAAATGTTAAATTATTAATTGTTAATTTGCAATTAATTTGTATTAATAGTTAAATAATTGTAATAATTAAATTTAATTTGTAATTATAATTGATTAATTATTATATTATATTAAATTCGTACTTACTTTTAATTAATTTTTGATACATATTAATTTATATTTATTGATATAATATATGAAGTATTTAAATTTGCTACTGTTGCACTCTCTGGAGTGGGAATAGTAATTTTTACCCCTACGCTATCCAACACTTTCCCTATTGTTGCACTCTCTGGAGTTGGAATAGTAATTGTTACCGCTACGCTATCCAAAACTTTCCCTACTGTTGCACTCTCTGGAGTTAGAATAGTAATTTTTACCCCTACGCGATCCAACACTTTCTCTACTGTTGCACCCACTCTAGTGGGAATAGTAATTTTTACCCCTACGCTATCCAACACTTTCCCTACTGTTGCACCCACTGGAGTGGGCATAGTAATTTTTACTCCTACGCTATCCAACACTTTCCCTACTGTTGCACTCACTGGAGTGGGAATAGTAATTTTTACCCCTACGCTATCCAACGCTTTCCCTACTGTTGCACCCACTGGAGTGGGAATAGTAATTTTTACCTCTATGCTATCCAATGCTTTTCCTACTGCTGCACTCTTTGGAGTGGGAATAGTAATTTAAACCCCTACGCTATCCAACGCTTTCCCTACTGTTGCACTCTTTGGAGTGGGAATAGTAATTTAAACCCCTACGCTATCCAACAATTTCCCTACTGTTGCACCCACTGGAGTGGGAATAGTAATTTAAACCCCTATGCTATCCAACGCTTTCCCTACTGTTGCACTCACTGGAGTGGGAATAGTAATTTTTACCCCTACGCTAGCCAACGCTTTCCCTACTGTTGCACCCACTGGAGTGGGAATAGTAATTTTTACCTCTAAGCTATCCAATGCTTTCCCTACTGCTGCACTCTTTGGAGTGGGAATAGTAATTTAAACCCCTACGCTATCCAACGCTTTCCCTACTGTTGCACTCTTTGGAGTGGGAATAGTAATTTAAACCCCTACGCTATCCAACAATTTCCCAACTGTTGCACCCACTGGAGTGGGAATAGTAATTTAAACCCCTACGCTATCCAATGCTTTCCCTACTGTTGCACTCTTTGGAGTGGGAATAGTAATTAAAACCCCTACACTATCCAACGCTTTCCCTACTGTTGCACTCTTTGGAGTGGGAATAGTAATTTAAACCCCTACGCTATCCAACGCTTTCCCTACTGTTGCACTATTTAGAGTTGGAATAGTAATTTTAACCCCTACGCTATCCAATGCCTTCCCTACAGTTGCACCCACTGGAGTGGGAATAGTAATTTTTACCCCAGCGCTATCCAACGCTTTCCCTACTGTTGCACCCACTGGAGTGGGAATAGTATTTTTTACCCCTACGCTATCCAACGCTTTCCTCACTGTTGCACCCACTGGAGTGGGAATAGTATTTTTTACATTTTGCTATTGTACGTTAATAATATTGGATATTATTTAATTATGTTATGTTAATATATATATATGTTTTAACAAATATGATTCTTAATTTTTTTATAACTTTTATTAAATATTTAATTATTATAATTCAATTTCAGTATTTTTAAGCATATTTTAGTAATTAATTTTACATTTTAATTTAATTTAACACTGTTTTTAATAAAGTCGATATTTTTTTAAACTATTTTTTTGTAAACGATATTTTGTACTCGATATTTTTGTACTTACCTGTTTGTACATACAAACTCGATATTTTGTCTTTAGATATTTTTTCCTCGATATTTTGGGTAGTCGATATTTTGTCAGTCGATATTATGTCAGTGATCCCTGGGGCCCATCATAGAGTAGCTTTAAGAACACTTAAATCACTAATACTCGAGGCGGGATCAGGTTTTACTAAATTGTAACTGTATTATTTAAGCGCCCAGACCCAATGGATACCCTGGTGGTTAAAAGCTGAGTTTCCCAAAGAGCAAGGACAGAAAGGACGCAAGTCAGCAAAGCACAAACTAGTGGCAGGCGTCCTAGGTCAGTGAGAAGGCCCTTTTTAACAAATGATTTGATAGCAATAACTCTGAGCTTTTGGGCGCCCAGTGTACGCAAGATGGTGTGCACCCCGCTGTACGCCCCACCATACCCTCACTAGAATTCCTGAATGGAATCCCAAATGCAGACCCAATGGTTGGAGGCCAGTCTGATGACTAATACTATTGCAATGGTGAGCTATCACTCAGAGCCTTATTGTCACTTATGTATCAATAACACAGACACCAAAAATAAATGGAAGACTAACCTTAGTGAACCAGACACGTACGATAAACTGCAACTATTGTTCACAACTTTGGCAGGGGTTGTAAACTTGTGACCTGATGTTACCATCCCTTTAATGGAGATGACCAAACCAGGGGTCATATTTACAATGAGTTAACGCCACCAGAATGCCACTTTTTCCAACATTCTGGTAGCGTTAACTTCTTTGCCTTATTTACAAGGCGGCGTTAAGCCACTTAACGTGGCTTAACGGTGCCTTGTAAATAATGCCCCTATTCACGCAGCACTTAGTGTGAAAGGGGTGTGCTATAGGTGTTCCAGTGGGCGTTCCACAGCAACACCCATTGCTTTTTGATGCTGCCCCATATATACAAGGTATGGGGCAGTGCCTAAAATACCACCAGGGAGTACCTGGTCTTAAGCAGGCGATATGAGGAGAAATGTTTTATTTCTCCTCGTATTTTGCTCTTTTTGCATGTGCTGCATTCTGCAACACATATATAAATGTATAGCATACATAGATAGAGCAAATCACCTGTAAAGACAATTTAAGTTCAGGAAGGTGTCCCTTCCTGCACATAAACAATTACCCATGCAGCGCAGGCACCCTAGCCAAATGGCACTCGGGAGCCTGCGCTGGAGATAAGCAGCTTTTTTAGCACTAGCGCTAGGGGTTATGTAAGGGTGAACTGCATTCTTGTGAATACGCTCCATCCCTAAGTTTTGAAACTGTAGGAGTGTAACATTACCATTTTTGGCGTCACTCCCTGCTCCGCTAGTTTCTTGTAAATAGGCCCCCATTTTTAATGCACTCCAGTGTTAAATGGGAGGCAGAATTGGACAGAAGGCATAAGGCCTAAATGCACCCAATGTATTTACCTACATAGGACCTATGTGTCCCCAACCACCCAAACGAGTAAATGTATTTCACAAAATGTCAGACTCTACCATATAGTCTGGGCTTTCAGACAGATTCAAATGCTCTGGAAAAAGATTGTGGAGCAGCTTGAGTCGTTTCTCAAATGGGCTGCTTACACTAACTGCCTGCTTGCTGGGAATGTTTTCAAAATCTAAAACTCAAAAACCGGGACAGCAGACATATTAATTCTGAACAGACAGCACATAGTGATTTGCTAGAATGCTTAAGCCCTTCCCCCATTGATAGATGGCGATGAGATCTTGGCAGATGGGCCACAGCTGAAATCCTTGCCCTGCACGGTGAAGAAAGATGGGACCATCAGTAGAGGCCCCTGGCACATCTGGGGGACGGATTCTCATAAAATTTTGTTTGAAAATTCTGAACCGAGTGCATAGCATAGATTGTACTTGGGAAAACAAGATTGACATGCAGTGACTGATCCAAGTCCCTTACTCTCCCCTATCATTAACAGCTATGCACATTCTTGCTCATCCAGGGCCTCATTTACAAGGTTTTGATGCAACTAATAAACAGATCATTTTTAAAATAGTCATAATGAAAATCTTTTCCCTTCCCTTTTTTTGTCTCTGGCTCTTTCCATCTTACACTTCCTTTACTTAATTTAGGTTTTTTCGGTGGAGCTGTGCATTGCATTTGGAGTAGGATTCATCCTGCAATTTGACAATTGATTTACATCTGTGGTTTTGAACGTAGACCAGGACATGTCCATCCAAGACATTTTTCGGGATAACCCATGGCTAAGAAAATAAATTGTGCTTAGCATGATTATTTTTATGTCAATGTAATATAGATATCTTCAAAATCTGCCATGCATCTTTCTCTCTTGGTCCTAGTTTGGACACCCCTGATTTTCATGCTGTGGTTTATTTGCATGCATCTTGTGTGTTCACGAGGAAGGACGCCAGGCTTTGCATAGCAGCATCAGTTGCGCTGCTAGACCAGAGGGCCAGGATAAGGCGTCCACTTGTAGAATTTGGTGACACTCCCCGAGAGCACAGACCCATGCTGTAATCACATATGAAACTGGAGCCACTAAGGAGTACTTTAGAGCCATGTAATCTCCACATGATGTCATCATCTCTCATAAAATTGAGTCTCATAGTTAATTGCAGTTCATACTTGATTTTGCATGTTATGTACTCTTTTCACTGTTGGTCATGTTTTCGTTTGTAATAATTGTCCTATATTGCACATTTTGTGTGTTTTGTAGTTAATCCCCAAGCTGTGCTCCTCAGTCTTCATTTTATATTCTTCTCCCTGTTGAGGTTTGATGGGAAGATCTTACATTTCTGTTGAGTTGAAGCAGTACTGTCTTCATTCCCACTGCTCTGCCATTGCAAGTGGTCAAACATTTTCAACCTACACCCTTCAAACACAGGCAGACCAGATAGTCCCTCTGTTAGATCTGGGGGTCTCTAGTTCACATAGGTAGGTACCTGTGACAAATAGGGACCCTTTTGTCTAGTCAGGGTAAGGGGGTACACTCCTAAAATAACCCCAGCTCACCCCCTTGGTAGCTTGGTGCAAACAGACAGGCTTATCTCAGAGGCAGAGTGTAAAGCAGTTGTGAACACATACAGTAATCTAGTGACAACACTCCAGATGGACACCACACCAGTTTTATATCAAAAATAAGTATTCTTTATATAGACTTATCACAAGACCACAAAAAACAAAAATCCACAATACTGTACTTTTATGGTGTAATTAGCTTAGTTCTTTTTAGATGTTAAAATGTGACACTTTGAGTTCAATGTACCTCTGGATGCATAACGCTACACAACGAAAGTGTTGCAAGGAAGGTGATGCGTCGGTCCCTTACCCGCAGGGACGGGGATGCATCGGTTTCTTACTGCTCTTCCGTGGCGATGCGGCTTGCAACGCCGTGATGCGATGAAGATCCGGTGCGATGAAAACAAAGATGGCGTCTTCTCCTTGATGCGATACGATGCGTGCACGCCAGACAGCAGTGCGGCGACTCAACAATTCTTCTGAGCTGCGACAGACCCTGCGACACGCTTCTTCAGTGATGCGGTACACTCCGGCGAGGCGATGTGACAACTGCAGCAGCGACACTCTTGTACAGTGATGAGACACCAGTGGCTGCTGCGGCGGCACTCTTTTCCGGTGATGCGAGACGCTTCAGCGATGCGACAGCTATAGCGGTGACACCTTTGTTCAGTGATGCGACAGCAGTGGCTGCGGCGGCGACCCGCCTCTTCCTCGTGAGTCGCGCTTCCAGCTCCTTGCGACACGCAGTCCTGAGACTTCAGCAGGAGGCAAGCTCTTTCTCAAGCCCTTGGAGATCCTTCACAAGTTGATGAAAGTACACACAAAGTTCCTCTCTCCTCTCTTTGGCAACCAATGCGGGCCAATGCCCCAAGCAGCACTTCAGCTTAGGGATAGTCTCTCCTCAATCTCTCTGGTTCCTCTCCTCAGCAAAGGTTTCTTCTTGTTTTCCAACAGTGATGTAAAATTCTGGGGTCTGGGCCCCCTCTTTTATACATAGTTTCTATTTGTTCTCTGAAGGCAGAGAGGCTTTTGCCTAGTCCAACCAGTTCTGATCAGTCCTGGAGCACTTTGTTTATATGACTACTTCTTGCCTTTCACAGGGCAGGGACATCAGATGCACCACAGGAGGTGGAACCATCATTGTGGAGGCACAGCCCTATTCAGGTCCCAGGTTCAACTCCTCCATCGCATCTGCATGCAGTTGTCTCTATTCAGCCCTGTGCTGACTCACCCTGTCTCCTGGAATCCCCCAGCCCCTGTCACTCAAACTCCTGACAAGGAATACACAACCTAGCAGAGGCAGGCTTGAATGGTTAGACAAGAAAATACATACTTTCTAAAAGTGGTATTTTCAAACACAAAATGTTAAAACCAACTTCACTAAAAGATGTATTTTATCATTCTGAGTTCAGGCATACTAAACTCGAATTTCTACCCAGTTCCCTGAGTCAGTTAGGATTATAAAATGTAATAATCAAACTGCTCATTCTGGCCTATGGGGGACAGGTAGCTATGCAATAGTGAAAAACAAACATGGCTGTAATTCACTATTGGGACATGCCACACACATCAGGGCTTGTCCTACCTTATACTTACAATGCACACTACCATAGGGGTGTCTGATATGAAGAAAAGGGAAGGTTTAGGGACTGGAAAGTGGGTGCACTTGTCCAGTCAGCATAGCAGTACCAGACTGCACACAGGCTCTGCAATGGCACGCCTGAGACATATTTGACAAGGGTGCGTCTGTGGGTGGCACAGCCAGTGCTGCAAGCCCACCAGAAGCATTTGGATTTACAAGCCCTGGGCACACTCAGTGCACTGTACTAGGGCGTGACAAGTAAACCAAATCAGGCAATCATTAAGTCACTAATTCATACATCAATTTACAATAGGGAGAGCATATGTACTTTAACACTGATCAGCAGTGGTAAAGTGCCCAGAGTCATAAAACCAACAAAAACTGGTCAGACAAAATACAGGAGAAAGGCAAAAAGTTCAGGGATGACCCTGTAAAAAGAGCCAAGTCCAACACCCTCATTATGAGTGGCCTGGTAAATCAGCTTGATGTTCTCCACCTCTGGAGGTACCAGTTACAACATGGGCCATGCTTAATTTGCCAAAAAATAAGTGCCAGGCCCAGGTTTTGCTCAGAGGCTCGCAACTGAAGCTATCGAAAGTATGGGTGTCGATTGCTAAGGTTATGTAGTTTTGATTTCATCTCATGCCTACTTAATCCACCACCGGATTCTTCCTGCCTGCTTACCTTACTCTTGCAGGTTCTTTTTCATCCCATATTTCACTATTTGTCTGTGTTTTTTTACATCATTCGCTTCCTCTTTCTTTCGCCCTTCTGTGTTTTTCTCTCTTGCTGTATATTCATCAAAGTCTTTGAGGAAACATAAGTTCCAGTCCCCAAAAAGGATTAACAGTGGGCTCCACCTCCAACCACCAGGTCAACTTAAGCACTATCCAGGTATGTAGAAAATCTGTTGGGGAAAATCTGGCTCATGAGGAAATACCTGAGCAAGTAATCATTCCAGGTAATTCCTCATTTCTCCCGCACATTCACCCAGTGATTTTGGCTGGTTTCAGCACCCAAAATCTTGGGGAGATCTGCAATGTTCCTGCATGTGCCATAATACTAATGGGCTGGTAATTGTTGTTACCAGCCCCACCAGAATTAAGAGGCCATTCATAAGTTCCCCAAGGACCTCAAGAACTTCCGGCCCATCAGCCTGCTCCCATTCCCGGCGAAGGTCATTGATAAGACCGTCAACAAACAACTGACCCGCTACCTCGAGGAGAACAGCATCCTGGACCCATCACAGTCCAGGTTCCGCAGCAACCACAGCACCGAATTTGCCCTGATCGCCGCCACCGATGACATCACGACCCTGCTAGCCAACCGAGAAACAACAGCCCTCATCCTCCTGGACCTGTCAGCCGCCTTCGACACGGTCTGCCACCGCACACTATGAACATGCCTCCATGACGCCGGGATCCAGGATAAGGTACTGGACTAGACCACCTCCTTCCTCACCGGCAGAACACAGAGCGTCCACCTCCCCCTCTTCCGCTCCAAAGCCACCGAGATCATCTGCAGCGTATCCCAGGGCTCATTCCTCAGCCCAACGTTGTTCAAAATCTACATGGCTCCGCTCGAACATCGCCGGACTGCACGACCTCAACATCATCTTCTATGCCGATAACACCCAACTGATCCTCTCCCTCACCAAGGACCCCAACACCGCCAAAACTAACCTCCACGAAGTAATGAAGGCCGTTGCCGAATGGATGAGGAACCGCCGAGTGAAGCTGAACTCAGACAAGACATAGGTCAGCATCCTAGGATCCACCCCCTCAGCCTGGAACGACTCCCGGTGGCTGACCTTACTGGGAACAGCTCCACACCCACCAACCCCGCACGCAACTAGGGGTCATCTTCGACCCCACCCTCTACATGATCAAGCAGGTCAACGCCATCTCGTCCTCCTGCTTCAACACACTCAGCATGCTCCGCTAGATCTACAAGTGGATCCTCACCGAAATAAGAAGAATGGTCACCCAGGGCCTCGTCAGCAGCAGGTTGGACTACGGAAACGCCCTCTACGCAGGAGCCTCGGCCAAACTCCTGAAACGGTTTAAACGCATCCAGAACGCTTCTGCACGCCTAATCCTCGACATCCCTCGTCACAGCCACATCCCATTTCACCTGATAGACCTGCATTGGCTCCCTGTCAACAAGAGGATAACCTTCAAGCTCCTCACCCACGCACACAAGGCACTCCACAACACCGGACCTACGTACCTCAACAGCCGGCTCAGCTTCTACACCCCCATCCACCATCTCTGCTCCGCCGACCATGCCCTGGCCACTGTCCCCGCACCCAAAGTGCAACCTCCGGTGGCAGATCATTCTCCCACCTCTCCGCCAAGCCCTGAAACATCCTCCCCATCCACTCACGGCAGACCCAAGACCTGCTGTCCTTCAGAAGACTCCTCAAGACCTGGCTCTTCGAGCAGTAGCAGCACCCCCATCCCCCAGCGCCTTGAGGCCCTCACGGGTAAGTAGTGCACTTTACAAATGCTATGATTGATTGATTGAAGGGCCAAAGTTGTAATTTAATGAACCTACCATTTACCTAGTTTCTGCTTTCCTGTTTCTACTTAAAAAATGGTATGTGCTTGTTAGACTTGGCCCTGCCGGGTCCTCCCCAAACCTTTGGCCCTCACCATCCTGCCTTTTAAGAATATGCACACTTTACCACTGCTAAGCAGTGCTAAAGTGCTTGTGCTTTCTCCTTTAAACATGGTAGAATTGGCTTACACCCAATTGGCTTATTTAATGCACGTGTAAGTCCCTAGTAAAGTGGTACCACCTGTGCCCAGGGCCTGTAAATGAGATGTGACTAGGAGGCCTTCAGTACTGATTGGGCTACTCATTTAGGTAGCCCTTTAAGCATGCCTAAGGCCTGCCATTGTAGCCTGTGTGTGCAATTAAAACTGCCATTTCACTTGACAAAATAAACCTTTTACCAGGCCTAAACCCTATTTTTGACCACATATACGTCATCCTCGGGCAGCCCCTGAACAGCCCAGAGGGCAGGGTGCAGTGTATTTAGAGTAGGACATGCACTTTCAAGTTATTTTTCACTGCTGCAAGGCCTACCTCTCCCAGAGCATATTATTGGAGTTACCTTATTGCAGTGAACAAGTGGTAACTTCCAATTAGGAACAGGTAGACAAGTTGAGTTTGATGTCAAAAGAATTGCCATTAGGAGCCCTCTTTAATGGTAAAGTCGAATTTTCACACAATTCTGAAAATGCCACTTTTAGAAAGTTGGAATTCTCTTGACCTAACCATTTGATGCCTGCAGCCTGATCCTGGGTGAAATGACTAGGTGTAGCTGGCAGTTGGTCTTTGTATATTGCTCCCAGAGAGAAAGACAAAAGGAAGACAGGTTTTGGAAAGGATGGGCCACTCTGCGTTACTAAGGAGGTGGAGCTGTCACCTACCTCACTTGCACATTACAGAGACCCTGCTTGAGCACTCTCACAAAGGGCTTGTCACTAGTCTTTTATGACCCCAGATAAGCTTGGGCCAGGACAGGGAGGAAGGGGATGCCTGCACCTCAAGGGGCAGAAACCGGTAGAAGCTTCCTTTACTTCAAAGTGGGCATCATGTACAAATATTGGACCTCATACCCAAGGTCTCAGTACACTTCTGGACCTGTGGATACTCTGCCAGGAAGAAGGACTTCTGATCTGCTGAAAGGACTGCCACTCTGCTGGACTGCTGAAGTACTACTGCCCTGCTGTGTTGACCTGTTGCCTGCTGCCCTCTTGCCTGGGTGGCAAGGCTTTCTCCAAGGGGTAGATGGATGGCCTCCTCACTAGAACCTCAGGGACAGAAGGCTCCAACAAACCTCAACCCAGCACCCGTACTCTACCGTTTGGAAGTCCTACCTTGCCAAGTGGTGCCACCCCTGTTCTTGACCATTGTAACCTGGCCTGAAAGTGCTCTGCCAGCCATCTGTGGTTTCAGCAGAACCAACGCATCTCCTATGCTGCGTGGTGCAACCCCAAGCAGACGGACACATTGCCTCTGCTATGTGGATTTCCTCCACTCAAGGACCTTGCATCACTGATCGCAACTGCCCTTGAACCACTGCTGCGCAATGCATTCTCGACGCAGGCCTTTGCGTAGCAAGCCCCTTGTTGACTGTTTAATCAATGATGATGCAGGAACTCATATTACAGCTTCCCATCTTCTTGATATCACTGCTGAGCGACGCGTCCTCAACACTTTGCCACCGGGATTTAAGGTACTTTTGTTCAGCTGGCCTAACTGGATCCCTGTAGCTGTCCCACACTCCATCCTGGTCGGCCTGTGATTTTTTCCCAGTCTAGCACGACCAGATATCCGCACTTGATACTTTGTGCTTTTTGCCACTGTAATCACTGAAACCTTTACAATTGCATAGCTCTGGTTCTACTTGTGGTTTTGGTCTTGATTTTTTTTATTACAATTGACTACTTTTCTAAATTGGTGTGGGATTTTGCTTGTGTTGTGTTTTCCCTTTCTTACTGTTCGAAGTGCTGCATAAAATACTTTACACATTGCCTCTAAGTTAAGCCTGACTGCACTGTGCCGTTACCACTGCCAGTGGGATGAGAACAGGTTAATTTGGGGTTTGCTTGGGTTTGCTTGAGCCTCATCCTTACAAGGATTGTGGTTTTTGCTTGAGTAGGGTTTCACCCACCTCAACAAGAAGCCCAATTATCTACAGTGCTACACTGTGCTGTGCATATTTGGAGAAGTTTGCATTGCCTGCATAGCACTTTTTCCAATTAAGGCCTCAACCAAAAACTAAAGTGCGGTACTGGTGCGAAATACACACATCATTGGGCGTAACATGGCCAATGTAGACACTGAAAGATTGGTCCTATGCCTCAGGGAGGACTACATTCTAACCAATTCCATGTTCATCTGTGAGGTGGCCAGCCTAGCAGAAACTTGAAGGGCCCCCTCACTATATTTTTTAGGAATCCTATTATTTTACTTTTCACTTTTTACATGATTTAGTAAGAATTGTTAATATAATTGAGAGCTCCTCTTGGCGTATGAAAGTTCAGACAGAGTTAGATATATACCGCAGTGGAATATGAAATAGAAGCAGCATTAATATTTGAAAGGCCTTCCCTGGACTCAAGCTGGTGTACCTTTCATTAATACTGCATTTACTATTCCCTTCTAGCATATTACATTTTTGGATCTTTACATTATAGGATATCATTCTGACACGCACAGCAGTGCACACGCTGACTTTGCTGTGCCAACAGTTTGCTTTCAGCCTACAGATGGGTGCTACTGTAAGTACCATTTCTCCAGGAGAAATATGAGTGGCCCAATACAATCCCAACGGTGTTATTCAGTGAAGGCCACATACAAAGAAACCAATTTTCTTTCCTGAGACATCAGCGAATGGCGAACTGTTAGTCTATGATTGTCAGACCAGACAAGTCAACCCACGACTAATCAAACCTGGATATAACTGAGTAAACCATCAAGATAAAACAGGCTCTTATATTTTTTAGGTCTGGCCATTCAGCCGGCGTAACTGTGTCAGACTACTGTTTTAACTAAAACTCATACAAAATATACATACTTACAGTGTCTTTTGGTCAGCAGGCTTCATTCATTAGTTTGGTTATTGCCAGCAAGTTTCCCTCCACCCACCATAGCAGGGTGAATAACAACCAGGGACTGGGGGAGCGGGGGATGGGCACAATGGCACACATGCACAACGAGGTGTAGCACACTGCACAACGATAATGACCCAGGATCATGTCCATGTTCCCTGTAGCACACTCCAGCACATACACATAGCAAAAGCAGCACACCCACATTGATGACAATGTGGTGCAACGCGCAAACACGACTCTGCATAACAGAGGAATCAACTGGGTCTGCACACGCGCAGAAACAGGCCAACTACATCTGACAGAGCTGAAAACTGTAAATGGAAATCTACGCATACAAACTCACATCCGTCATGTAGTCCAAATGTACACGGTCCCCCATCCAAATTCTGCACCTCCCAAACAGTCACAATGTTCATTGTCTGACAGTCTGCATGTAAACAAGAACAATGCACCAACATACATGTCAACACAATGTCACCAGGCGTCTCCTCTTCACATTGCAGAGGGACACACAACACCTCCAGCAGAGCAGAGAAGACCACACATCAGTGATACCAGAGAGGACCAC
Organism: Lissotriton helveticus; assembly: GCF_964261635.1. Taxonomy (NCBI): domain Eukaryota; kingdom Metazoa; phylum Chordata; class Amphibia; order Caudata; family Salamandridae; genus Lissotriton; species Lissotriton helveticus. Next base: position 1,065,007,650 of record NC_136069.1, on the reverse strand, counting down.
TACAGCTTCGACACCGACACCCTACAACAGCCCATTAACATCCCACCCAACCCACCACCATGACCAGGGCAGCCAAGTTACGCAGAGGAAAACACAGCCCCTGTAACAGACCACACAACAGGAAGCACGGCTGGCTCACAACACTTCACCGAGCCACACATGGCACCCCAATGGCAGGTGTCAGAACGCCAAAGGAGGGGGTCAAACAGGTGTGGGTGGGGTCCAAACCCATGGAAGGCGAACTAGATCACAGACTTGGGTGTCCATTATCCTTGAGAGACCACCTACACCCCACAGAGGAGACCAACTCCTTTTTTCCTCCCAAATGCAACGCGTCATCCTCTTATGCCTCTCCTTGCATGCAATGATATGTACTCTGTCTTTGAATAATCGATGTCCAGTTCCAATTCCTTGACCTACTCGAGCGCAGCATAGGCCGAGAGCAGTAGTCTGCGTGGGCCCACATGCACGTGTGGTTGTGATGCTAAGCACAGACTTGGTGGCACAACATCGAAGGGAGTATAGTGATTTCAAGTCAGCCATTAACATCGTCCTCTGCCATGGTGTAATCAAGATTCAGTACCAAATGTGTGACCTACTAGTCCGCTGTGGCAGCCGGTAGAGTACGCAAAGGATAAAGGAGTCCTCTCCGCCTTGCTCGCGGAGGCCGTGACAGTCGTAGCAGGTTTGCCAGGGTCGCGGGCATCAGGCTTGGAGCATGCACCGGCAAGTGGTGGGCCCTCTTTGACACACGCCGGTGTCTGCAGGTGGGCATTGAGGCCTGAGTAGGCAGGGGCTGCTGAGACAGGTTCAGGGACCAGCGTTCCGGGGTGCAGCAGGCGCACAGGATCGCAGGCAACGCCATGATGGTTTTTGCGGCTGCTATCGAGGGCAAACTGCTGCTACGGGCTGTTAACACCAGCTTGTGAATGGGGTGATAACTTTATCGCGACTTTGGCTGTGATAAAATAGCTCCTTGAGAATATGCCCCTCAGATTCTCTGACTCCCACATGCTGCAATCTGAACTTGTTGTGAACGCATATACTGGTATTAAGAAAGCCAACACAGTTGTCTGCTCATCTTTGCCTGTTTTTAGTGACTTTAGATTGATGCGTCACCTGCCTCTCTGAAGTCACCATAGCTTTTATGTCTCTGCATATTTCATTGTTTTACATCATTGACAAATTGATTGGGTGGCAGATGTGGTTCAGTAAGGTGTACTGTATGCAAGAGGAGGGGAAAGGCATAATCAGTTGAAAAATGAGGGTCATTGGTTGTTACCCTCCTCATGCAAATTTAGAGATGGGGAAAACCAGGAAAAGTCCTTTAAAAGAAATACAGTATCATCATTCAGCAAGCATGCTTGACTTTTTAGATGTTTTTCTAAAATAACTATTTTTATATACTTTGAATGGCAAAATATTCCAAATAGTATTAAGGCTTGTTGCACTTAATTGTATTGTTTATTTCATTTGAATTTGTATATAGCACTAAAAAGTCCCCAGAGGCTGTTTCAAAGCACATGTTGTTTTTTATTTCTTCCTAATTCATATCTTTGACATGTATGGCTGTGTTATGATTGTTTCCATGTTATAAAGATTTTATAAACATCTCCACCTTAAAACATACTGAGTGAATCTCCAGTTTCCACACCAATTTATTCTTCAGTTCAATGAATCTTTGCCACAGTGTTAGAATGCAGCACAAAACCAAATACATTTCTAAATAAATCATCACTTATAGTATTTAATGCTCATCAATGATGAGAGGTTTGGTGAAGTTTTAAAAGTTTTATTTTCTCATTAAGATATTAGTCCACATTTTTGTCTTTTTATTTAGGTTAGTCAACAACAACAAAACTTTATTTGGCTTTCATAAAAAAACATAAAAGTCATGGATATATTATAATGACACAAGATAAAATACGATAGCACCATTTTTAAATAGATACATTTCCAGTCTACATCCCATCACAATAAATAATCATCCGCCACCCACCGTGATTAATCACAGGTCGATCTAAGCTTTACTGCGTCCTTTAAAAAACTGAGAACATGCCATACTGTGCTCCCTGATAACATTAAAAAAAAATTAAAAACAGGATGTACTTGAATAAATTGAGCTTTTCTTAAAATGGGGATATAAAGGTCTTCCTTGGCACCTCATTATTACTACAGAACATTCAAAAATGAAGCATGTCCTATGGAGATGTGCCGTCTCAGCCACAGGACGCAAGATCTCGCCTTTCTTGGTCCCACAAGGGTGAGCAAAAAGGAGGTGGAATAAATCTATCGAAATCTAGTGAATAAAAAATTATCTTGTGAGCTGGAAAAAACAAAAAAATATGGTTCCGTTGATAATACAGTTTTCAGGGGGATAAATCTACGTACACTGGCCTTCCTCAATTCACATGCTTCCCTATCCGTCACCCGCTGTTTAAAAATGACTCCTTTGCCCAGGACAGATCTTTCCGTATTAAGGTTAGTCAATTAAGTCTGTTTATAGAAACATCAGGAAAAATGTGTTAGAATTAGCATGCACAATAGAGTGTTCCATAAAGCGATTAACCTCTATCTTACTCTATAGGACCTAACTTATCCTAGCCAGAACCCATAAACAGTTCCTTTGGAAAAGAGCCAGAGAAAATCTTGAGCAACAGGCTAACAGCTATAAGAGGTCGAACTCCCCATAAAGAGTAGTTCTGGAAACTCAGCTGAGTTCCCTAACAGCTGCAGTAGCAACCGTTAACACAGGTGTAAGGAAATAAACTCAGCAGTAACTATGATCACTGTTAGACCTGGCCCTTTTTTGTATGTGTATCCCGAAACATTTTGCCTTTTACCTCCTATTTTTCTGACTTTATGTTTGTTTGCTGTAGGACTCTGGACACTTTCCCACTGCGGATCAGTGCTAAAGTGTAAGAGGCCTATAGTCCTGTGTAAATTGTGATTCTGATTGGTTAGCCATGATTGCCATATTTGATTTACTGGTGGGTCCCTGGTAAAGTGCCCTGAGTGTGCCTAGGGCCTGTAAATCAAATGCTACTAGTGTTCCTGCATCACTAGGTGTACAACCCACACAAGTAGGCTTTTCCAAATGTAACTCAGACCGGCCACTACAATGTATGAGCGCACAGTTTTAAACTGCCATGTCGACCTACCAAGTGCACCCACTTGCCAGGCCCAAACCTTCCCTTTTCTTACATGTAAGGCACCGCTCAGGTAGACCCACGGTAACCTCATGGGCAGGGTGCAGGGTATGTGAAAGGTAGAACATGTGCTGGTTTGTTTTGCATGTCCTGATTGTGAAATACTGTGCATTTCATGTTTCACCATTGAAAGGCTGGCTGTCCCATAGGTTAACACTGGAGCTACATTTTAACATCTTACCAAGTGTAACTTTCCAGTGTGACAAATGAGAGAAATAAATGTAGGCTCTCTGAGCTCAGAATTTATTAACAACTTTTAGTAAAGGTGGTTCTAAAATTGTGTGTTGGAAAATGCCACTTTTAGAATGTGAGGGAACAAAGGACAAGGGAACCCTGTAACTCAGAAAGGACAAAGGGTAGCAGTGTGTTATTAGAGACAGTGGTCCCTATCAAGGAAAATATGCCATCATAATCATAAAACTCCAACCAGAGTTGTGTATGTCAATATCCAAATGGATTTTTTTTATTTATTTACACATTCAATAAACACGAAAAAGCATATAGTATGATGCAGTGAGCTGAAAGTGACGAGGTTACAGAAATCAACAGATTTCTAGACCTCAGGCATACATTTGCAGAGTGACTTTTTAGTGATACATAAGTCACAGTAATCACAATGAGGAAAACATCTTATGCTCCACATTATTTATAAGCAGAAGGTTGGAGTCAAGATGTGGTTGTTGACTATGTTTCTGTGAACAGGGGTTTAAAAATGGGGAGTGGAGAGATTTATATTGTTGCAGTGCCAACTCAATCCAGAGATGTAACACCACCTCTCTATCACTGAATGGCACTTCAATGGCTGTCCAACCCACTCGTAACAGCATTCTGGGAGGTTTCAAGATAGAAACTTGAATGGATACTAGGAAAGATCGCTGTTCTGAGGCAAACCCTCCCAGACAGATCTGGTTTCCTCTATCCAAGACTTCAAGGAAATCCCTCTTGTGTGATTTATGTCGGAAGTCTGTTTACTCTCTCATTAGGAGACACGGGACAGTGCTTGTCAGAGTGAGGTAGCAAATTATCTGATGGAGATTCCTTTCCAATCCTTTCCTTTCCCAGAAGACTGATCCCTCAGGATGAGTGTATTGTTCAGGGGGAGTTTTGAATTGCCAATTTATCAGCAGAGTAAACAGTGTGTCTCAGTAGGGTGTCTCAGAACATGAATTCCATTAAGGCTGGCTAAGGGCAATGTGCCCAACCTTAAATGACAAAAATTAAGCCAAACATAGAGAAACTATCTCTAAATAGGTGTTCAGGACCTACATTTCTGTAGGGAAAGACACCCCAATTGTCTTTCTACTTCTTGACATGATTCCGGAAGACTTTATATAATATGTAAAAAGCGGATCAAACAATGTGGATTTTACGCTCTGGTTCTGTTACCTTTGCAGCACTTCCCCTTGCTCCTTACACAGGACTCACAAGCTTTCATCTGGTGTAGCATGAACACTGGCCCATTCCTGTCACCACCCACAGTGGAGTGGGTACTGGAAGAAGTCCCTTGGGGCTACAGTTGAGAGTCCCCTATCCTTACTTTGCTGAACAGAATTCTAGCCCTTGACTGACTTGAATGCTAGCAGTCAGGAACTCATAGAAAGAACATTTTTACCGGGACGAAAATGTACATGAAGAGAATAGAGTATAATCTTCTTGATTTTATATGCCCTGAAGTCTTTCTTCTAACCCGCCTGAAGGACTGGACTTTTAAGAACCAGCGGTGCCAGGGAACAACACCTGAAACCTTCGTAGGATACCTGTTCGGCGCACAAGTGACAGAGACACGGGACACTTCCTTCGGCGTCAAAGATCAGCGTTTATTACTGCAGGGATGCAAAAGTCATGGGAAGTACAACAGAGTGTAGGTTCCAAGAGTCTGCTTCAAATTGTAAATGTGGATCGCTCCTTTTATACACATTTTCAGCATTCAATAACGTAACGAACAAAAGGTTACAACTCAGTTCCCACAATAAACTTAAAAGGGCTTCATTCATGGTGTCGGAAACCCGGAACATAATCACAGTAACATTTGTTGGTTCCCAACTGTAAAAGCACATTATCCTGCTGCTATGCACATTCCACTCTAGTTGTAAAAGGACGAGAGTAAGAGACAGGAACAGGTGCAAGGAAGTCAGACAACAGAAGAAGAAAGAGTGTGGAGGTAATATCGGAAGCGCAATCCCAGGATCAAAGGATTCGAGCCGAGCGCATGCAAGGCTGAAACAATAGGCCAACGTGAGAAGATTACCCAGCTGCGGAGCCATCTGTCTCTGCCGTGTCATCCCCCAGTCTTGGGAATCACAGGGTCATGAGGCGGACATTTGCCTGTTCGCTGACTACGTGAGGGCAAGAAACAAAATGGATGCCGTATCTAAAATGGAACCCGAGGGTAAAAACGAAGAAACCTGTAAATAAGACGAACCCTTCTAAGTAGCGTATCGAAAATGCGTACACCTATTAACCTCGTCATTTACGGTTCATAGATACCACCCTCGCTAGCATCGTAACGGAGCTCATTGCTCCTCAGACGCTCCTTTTGCCCTCATGTAGGCAAGCACTAATCGGAATCATAATCAATTTCGATATTCATCAGATCATTCAAGTGTTGCTGGAACATCATCTTATTCATCAATGTCTCGCCGGTAACAGATGGCCTTCTTATACACGTTGTAGCACAAAGGCCACATAAGGCAGGACCACACTGCACACAGAGACAACACGTGAACAGAAACGTCACAACAACCCCGATAATCATCAGAATTTTCCAACCCCAAGTTGACATCAGGCCCCAAAACCATCCTAGAAGCGTCCAATCTCCCTCGTCCACGTGTATGGACTCCGAGATTTTATGCAACTTCGAGATGGCTTGGTAAACCGTTGGAGCGTTATCAGGTATGAAAATGCAGCAGCTCGAATGGATGACCTTACACACACCACCTCTGTCTGCTAGTACTACGTCTAGAACCATACGGTTCTGTAGCGTCATAAGCCTATCCGCTTGAAGCTCTGCTGTCAGATTACCAAGGGCGCTTGCAGTTATGTTAGCGGTTGCTTCCACTACACGAGTTAACTGTCTCAGATTCCTGCTATTGACCATAGGGCCCCAAAACGGTAGGAAACCCTTAAAGAAATCTCCTGCTTCTTGACCGGCAGTATCTTCTTTACTAATGACACCTCTCACAACTCTGGTTTTATGATAATCTGAGGCAACAGTGAAAGTTGGAGGCAAAAGATTCGCGATATAGCAGGTACCCGAGAAGTCATGAGGTAACCACGTATATGCGCGATCATAACATACAAAATAGGTACCCTTGGCAGTCAGAAAGACAGGGGACGAGAGCATTGGTAAAACGTAAGTATCAACACAAGCACTCTTCCCAAGCTGAGCTCTCGGATTTCGACCAAGACCTTGCAGACAGAAATGACCGAGATGAGGTACGATCCAGATTGGAGATGAGCTTTTAAACTGCCTATCATTCACTGATGTACTATACTCGACCTCACTCAGATCCTTATAAGCTCGCACCTCTTCCTCTGGGATAAGTGTTGCGTCAAAAATATCTCTATTTAAATCTGCAATTGCTATTGCCAAGGACTTGTGGTACGGGCCAGGACCAAGGTTTGCAGAGCGAGGCTCTCGATGGGGGTAGGAGTCTAGCGCACTACGGAACATGGTCTGGAATGCTCGAGCTGACCCTTGGGGGCTATAAGGAAGAACAAAATATGGGATACCCTTATCCATGGTATGTGGCATTAACCCACATACCCAACAATTGGTAGTGTTCATCACCAACTGATGCTGATGTAGAAGTTGAACAAAAGAATTGTTCATAAATTCCGCACGTCTGACCTGTTCATGTTGGGGCAGAAGATGAAAGGAATGTGGAGACATAGTGGAAACAGAATTTAAATCAAGAGAAGGAGGAGTAGGCAAAGTAGAAGGCAGCAATGATTGAAAACCAAAATATACTCCACCCACCAGCAGCATAGAAACAGTTAGGAACAACATAAAAACCTGTAATAAAAACATTTTTTCCGAAATGTCTTGTGCAGTTTGGATCTTTGCGCCACCATTTTCTCAATTTCCAACAGCTTAGAAGACTCCATCTTCTAAAAACCGTCCGTGACGTTCTTGACGCACTTCGTTCTGAGTAGCGATTATCAATCCCCAGGAGTTCCCAGAAATCGACAAAAGTAATCGACCTAGTGTCAGATACCTGCTAAACAGGAGGAAGTACCCGCACGGCCCTACGATTAACCCAGATGGTAGAGTTCATTGAGTTCAATATACGCCTCCTAGCTGTAAGGAAAAAGGTACACAATATAATCACGTCCACAATTTTTATGGCAACAATAGAGGTGATGTAAATTCGAAAAAATAAAAAATAATTTATTAGTCTGTTAGCGCGGTCGAAGAAAGTATCGACTTCTTCCGGGGCGAGTCTGCTCTTCAAACAGTGGATCAGACGGCAAAAGAGTGTTCGGTTGTCCACGCAATTGTTCAGAACTTGAATTCTCCAATGCTGCTGAAAGAGGGTTAACTTCGGATGGTTCAACTGGGGTGTCGGGTCTTACTGTGTTATTTCCTACAAGCTGTGCGTCACTAAACGGCACGTAATTTTGAGGGACGTCAGTTTCAGACGAGCCGAATCCTTTTCTGATCCAACTATCTGCTGGCAATGGGAGCAGAATTTTCTTGGTGTGGGTGGCATGCACCCAGTGTTTTCTCCCTTCCAGCCGAACCGCAGTCCTCGTTGCCAGCAACACCTGGTAAGGTCCCACGAACCTTGGCTCAAGATTTCGTTTTCGTCCAAAGTTGCGGGTAAGAACCCAATCACCTGGTTGGAGCCGATGACCAGGACCCTCTGTTTGTGCCGGTAGAGCCTCAAAGACCTGTTGATGAATCAAACTCAATTTAGCAGTCAGATCATAGAGATAGTCAATTAACATTGGATATTCAAGTCTGTCAAATTCTTTAGGTCTCGGAACTCCCCAAATGTTCGCAGGACGGCCGAACACAATCTCATATGGGCTGAGCCCTACTCGAGAGTGCACAGTCGCTCTGGTCGATAAGAGAGCTAAAGGCAAGGCGTCGGGCCATGATAGACCAGTCGTTGCCTGGATTTTGGCAAGTTTCAGTTTCAGAGTGCCATTATATCTTTCCACTAAACCCGCAGACGGAGGATGATTAGCACTATGAAATTTCTGATTTATGCCAAGACCACGACATACACTCTTCATTACACTTCCCACAAACTCACTTCCGTTATCTGACCATACAATCCGTGGCATTCCATACCTGGGGAAATACTCTTTGAGTAGGACCTTTGCTGTGGACAGGGCAGTATTATCCTTTAGGGGGTAAGCCTCAATCCATCTGGAGAACGCACAAACTACAACCAAGACGAACTTTAAATTATTGCATCTCTCCATGTGGATAAAGTCTAACTGAATAATTTCAAAGGGACATGTGGGAGGAGCAAAATGACCACGTGGAGTGGGGGTGCCCTTGCCAGGATTATACATCAAACATACCATGCAATTCTTAACCACTCTCTCCGCACATTTAACCACTTCACTGCGGCGGCTATTCCGCCGCAGTGCTAACGAATTTGCGCGGCCGCGCGGCGGCCGCATGCTCGTGACGGAGCCGCTCCGTCACGAGCCTCGGTTGAGCTGTGCTCATGACGGAGCGGTTCCGTCACCAGCACCGAAGGGGTTAATAATTCCATCATTCTTCCATACGGGCGACAACAATTTACATATGCCTTTCACATTAATGTGTGATGTACCATGAGCCATAGTAACAACAGCAAGCACGTATGCATCTGGTAACATCCACCTCTGCTTTTCCGACAAATCAACCCAACATCCATTCTCGTCTAACTTTCCCGTACTTTCTTTCCACTGAGTCTTTTCCATCTCAGTAGCTTCATCCTGTATCTTCTTCACACTCTCAACTGTGTCCTCACACATACTAGTCTCCGCTGGCCATCTTACTGAATTCGCAACGTACATTCGATTTGTCAGATCTCTGGCCGTCTCCTTCGCAATCTCATCCGCAAACGCATTACCGCGACCAACATCATCCGTCACCTTCCGATGCGCACTACATTTGATTATTGCCACCTCTTTAGGCAATGTGAGTGCGTCCAAAAGGTCATTCACAAGCTGTCCGTGCTGAATCTTCGTACCATGCGACGTCAAAAATCCTCTTTCTCTCCACAATCGACCAAAACTATGCGCCACACCAAAAGCATACTGGCTGTCTGTAAACACATTCACCCGCTTCCCTCTGGATAACACACACGCTCTCGTCAAGGCGATCAACTCAGCCGCTTGGGCCGAATTCTGACTCAATCTCGCAGATTCCACAACCGTACTCAATGTTACTACAGCATACGCAGTCGTCACATCACCATTTGGTAACTTAAAACATGAACCATCCACATACAAAGTTCCATCGGGATCTACCAATGGAGTGTTTTTCAGGTCAATACGACCCTTCGTCTCCTCTTCAGTTCTCAAATAACAATCATGTGGTGTTACATCACTTAATTCCATGTCGATCGGCAACAACGTTGCTGGATTCAACACATTACACCGTTTTATCCGTATGTGACTTGCCAATAACGTCAACTCATATCCAGACAACCTTGCGCTCGTCAAATGTTTAGTTTTCGTTCGGTTCAAGAGAGTGTCGACTGCATGCGGGACCATCACCGTGAGCATATTATCCATGACCAGACCTGCGGACTGTCGAATGGACGCCGCAGCTGCCGCTGTTGCTCTCAAACAACTCGGCAAGGCTCTAGCTACTGGGTCTAAGGTCGAAGAAAAATATGCGCATGGATGTTGTTTGTCGCCAAATTGTTGTGTCAGAACACTCAACGCACAACCGTCCCTCTCGTGAACATGAAGTGTGAACGGCTTATTGTAATCAGGAGTACCCAACACAGGAGCCGAACACAACGCATCACGCAATTCAGAAAAACTTTTCTGACACTCTTCAGTCCATGGCAAAGGAGATGAAACATCCTTGCACGTAAGGGCTATCAATGGTTTCGCCAACAATGAAAAATTTGGAATCCATTGTCTGCAGTATGACGTAATACCTAGAAAGGCACGTACATCTCTCTGAGTCTTTGGCACAGTCATTCGAGCAATCGCTGCAATTCTCTCTGGGGTCAACCTTCTCCCATCCTTTGACAGCAAGTGACCTAAGTAGGTTACTTCTTGACAACAATATTGTAGCTTAGAAGGTGACACCTTGTGATGTAAGTCACATAGGTGCTGCAACAATGATACTGTAGCGGTTTTGCAAATAGCTTCTGTATCAGCTGCCACTAATAGGTCGTCAACGTATTGAACTAAGGCTGCGCCTGTCGGCAACACAAATGCATCAAGCTGACTTTTAAGTGCTTGGCTATAGATCGATGGACTCTCACAGTAGCCCTGAGGTGCGCGTTTAAATCTAAAACTGCGACCACCTAGTGAAAATCCGAATAGGTCTCTGCTTTCCTCAGCGATCGGAATACTAAAGAAAGCATTCTTTAGATCAATTACCGTGAACCAGGAGGCAGAAGCCGGAATCAGGGTCAACAAAGCCGTGATGTCAGGCACCACAGGAAACTGGGGAACCACGATTTTATTTACTTCTCGCAAATCAATTACAAAGCGGTACACAGGAGGTTTAGTTGGATCTGTGCGTTTCAAAATCGGTAACACAGGACTATTACACACATTGCCTCGAGTTTCTTCAATGACATCCTTTTCGATCAGGTCATAAATGATCGCTAATAGTGCTCGCTCACCATCAAAAGAGATACGATACTGTGGTATACGTGGGAAACGCACATTCGATTTCAACTGAACCACATAAGGTGGGATGTTCAATAAGCCTACATCGTTGGGACCTGTAGCCCATAACGACGCAGGAAGGGAACTCAATTCCGGTGGGAACTTATCAATTGATAAGTACATAGGAGAGATCGCTCTCTGACCTAATGTAAGCTCCACTCCCGCAGGAGAGCAGTACAAAGTCGCATATAACCGTTTTAACAAATCCAAGCCCAAAAGATTCTCACCACAACCAGTAGATAAAATCAATGGGGCCTCTAGCTCATGAGGACCAATCGTAAGGGACAAAGGGCTAGAGACAGGATTGCTAACAGGGGCGCCAGAGAATCCAATGGAAACATTTGTTAAGCCGGACAAAGGTGCGCCAGGGAGTTTCGAGTGCATGATGGAACTTTTCGTCGCACCAGTGTCTAACAGAAAAGGCTCAACTACGCCAGATGTAGCAACTGCGACGTAAGGCCCACTCTGATCAACCAGAACTGATACTACTCCCTCTCTCTGTCGGTGGCTGTCCTAGTAGTGGTTACCTGCATCAATCTCATGTTCGACGTAATAATCGTCCACATGATACTGTGCTGATTTATCGGACCTCACATTTCGTTGGTCAAAATAATTATTCGTGTCTGATGTGGTATGAGGGCGCTATTTTGATTTTGAGGGGCACCGCGGCCTCTACCTCGGGGTGCTTGTTGAGGACCACCACGACCCCCTCGTGCCGACACACCGTTAAGCCGGTCACGCAAAGCTGGACAGTCATATTTTATATGGCCCTCTCTTCTACAATATGCACACTGATTATACCCAAGAGTAGATCTAAAGTCGGAGAAGTCAGATCGTGACTGCATTCTAGTGGACTGGTCTCGTGGTCGATACTGCTGTTGCGAATCATTTTGATTCGAACGTGGAGGATATGCCTGCTGTAACAAAACCTTAGTTTTGAGCTCCTTCGTTTTCTTATCTGAACGATCACTTTCTTCCTTTTCCCTATTCTCATAATATTGAGCCGTAGCTAATATCTGTGCAGTGGTTGAAACAGCCCATGCACTTTCTGAATTCTTCAATTTGTTGCATAGTTCGGGCAACAAATTCAATACAAATTTATCAACAAATAACCGTTGGCCTCCCTCGGTGCCCATATCCTGACCACTATGATCGACAAATGCCTCTTCGAATCTGGTAAAGAAATCGGAGACACTCTCGTCCTTCTTTTGCTTACAGGCGGCTAATTTATCCCAATTTACCTTCATCGCTGGCATGAGCGTTTTCATAAGTGTAATAATTTTCTGAGGCAGATCCGTAATTAACTGCTCAGGCTTAGCCCCACCAACTTGTCGTCCATCTGCCGCTATTAGTGTAGCCCAGTCACCACCTAACTCAACTAAATGATTCTCTTGGCGAATTTTCGCCCAAATCGGTTGTGGTACGACATTGCCAAACAGCATGTCGATGTCCGCAAGATTCATAATAGTAGCGTCTACCAGTTGAGACAACTCCTTATAATAACCTGTCGGATTCTTGCGTGGATCGGGTAAAGATTGTTTTACCTGCAAAACTTCTGATCGCTTCCATGGGAGGTGTATCCAAACTCTCTGAAAGTATGGCAGAATCACAGGATTAGCTTGCGGATCACCTGGCATGTATACTGGCGGAACCTCTCTCATAGGATACTGACCAGAGTTCGTTTTCTGAGTATCGGAATCGTCATCAAACGACACTCGAGAAAACACTGTGCACCGTAAGGCTAATAATCGCTCTAATGCACATCGTACATCTCCACCTACAATCATGCCGTTCGAAAATTGACTCTGAAGTTCAGTCATATCGGGCGGTACATTATCCAAATCATCATTATACCATTCTTCTCTCAAAAAGTTACACATTTCTTCAAACACAAATCTCTGAGTGGGCTCATTAAACTGAGAAAACGTATCAAAGACCACGCGCGGCAGGTAGTTAGCAGGGTGTCTTATCCATCTACGCGCCATAGTTACCAACGTGGCACTCTCCCTTCCACCAGGGATTTGACTGCGCCTCTGAGGGGTTTCAGAGACTTCGGATCGGAGTAACGATCCAGAAAGTGAGGAGTAAAGAGTAGCGACAGTATTAGGGATACGATTACGAACAGAAGGAGAAAAAAGAACAGGAGCAACAACATTAGAAGTGAACGTAGGGACAGCAGAGGTAGCCGGGACGGCTGAGGTAACAGGAAAAATTGACTGAGGAGGTACAGGCAAAGGAGCAGTAGGAATAGGACCAGGTGGTAGGACAAACGCAGGACCAACAACAGGCTGACCAGCAGCCGCTGGAACTACAGGAGGAACTACAGGAGGAACTACAGGGGCTGTAGCACCCTGTGCATAAGGAGGTGGCGATTTCATCAAATACGCTAACAGAGGATCCTCCTTCGAGTCCTCTTCTGTCTTATCAAGACTAGTTGATAATACCGGATAACATTTGTCTATCCTCATGTGATGTAGTCTAGTAGAAACTTCTATTTCTTTTTCTTCTTTATCTCGCTGACATTGTTGTACAACTTGCATTATCGGAACGATACCTTCTTTACGATTCTTTTTAAGCTGTTTGATTTCTTTCTGCTTGGCCTCTTTACGCCACAACCGAAGGGAATCAAACATAGCTGGCCTAGCTTTCATCTTAAATAATTTCGTTTCTAGATTATCTAAAATCTCCATTCCAAAACTTCCGTGTGGTGGCCAACTAAGGACACCATCCTTTCTCGTATAACGGACCCAACAGTCATTATATATAATAGGGCCCACACCATGTCGACTATAGAGCTCATATATCGGAGTTCCAACTGGAGGTATCGGACACGAGTCCTCCAACCGGGAATCCTTGTTGCAACATTTGAAGAAACCAATGAAACCACTACGGCTAGGCATCATGCACACTAACCAAGTATCAAACTTCAAGGGTTACCAAAGTACTAAATCTTCGTGAAAGACAAAACCCTCGGTTTTTGGCAATTGCAACTGTCAAATAACAACTAAGGACCAACAACTAAGCACCACGAATGCAATGGAACCATGCAAACAACTAAGCACCAACAACTAAGGACTGGGAGCGACCCACAAATACTTAACTGAGAGCTCGATGGCGTCACCAGGAAGGCCCGTCTATCGTCTCGCCATACAAAGGACTACGCCAGGCACCAAAACAGGTCGACAGTCAGAGCATCGATCCGTTGCAGCCGTCAGGAGGCGGGAATCTTCGCGGGAAAAATCTTTGGACCACTTATTTCGACAACAGGATCGATGAAGCGGGGTGCACCTTTTCCTCGGAGATTTCACACGAAGTTCCTCGCAATCGTCAGGGTTTGGACCGGTACCGCTGATGTCGCCCCACGTTGGGCGCCAACTGAAGGACTGGACTTTTAAGAACCAGCGGTGCCAGGGAACAACACCTGAAACCTTCGTAGGATACCTGTTCGGCGCACAAGTGACAGAGACACGGGACACTTCCTTCGGCGTCAAAGATCAGCGTTTATTACTGCAGGGATGCAAAAGTCATGGGAAGTACAACAGAGTGTAGGTTCCAAGAGTCTGCTTCAAATTGTAAATGTGGATCGCTCCTTTTATACACATTTTCAGCATTCAATAACGTAACGAACAAAAGGTTACAACTCAGTTCCCACAATAAACTTAAAAGGGCTTCATTCATGGTGTCGGAAACCCGGATAATAATCACAGTAACATTTGTCGGTTCCCAACTGTAAAAGCACATTATCCTGCTGCTATGCACATTCCACTCTAGTTGTAAAAGGACGAGAGTAAGAGACAGGAACAGGTGCAAGGAAGTCAGACAACAGAAGAAGAAAGAGTGTGGAGGTAATATCGGAAGCGCAATCCCAGGATCAAAGGATTCGAGCCGAGCGCATGCAAGGCTGAAACAATAGGCCAACGTGGGAAGATTACCCAGCTGCGGAGCCATCTGTCTCTGCCGTGTCATCCCCCAGTCTTGGGAATCACAGGGTCATGAGGCGGACATTTGCCTGTTCGCTGACTACGTGAGGGCAAGAAACAAAATGGATGCCGTATCTAAAATGGAACCCGAGGGTAAAAACGAAGAAACCTGTAAATAAGACGAACCCTTCTAAGTAGCGTATCGAAAATGCGTACACCTATTAACCTCGTCATTTACGGTTCATAGATACCACCCTCGCTAGCATCGTAACGGAGCTCATTGCTCCTCACGCCCCACCTGACATCGTTGCCACCTGCTGCATTGGCCCTTCACGCACTAATGTGACCCTGTTGATAAGCGTCATCACAGTATTCTTTCAATTTCAGCTTCTCTCTCTACCTTTTTCTGCATTACCTACTGTGAAAGTGCCAGTTCACACAGCATCAGTTGCTTTATAGCTAAATAGGTGCTTTGTAAATCACATGCATGCCTGGATACATAGACAAATGGTGTAAATACATCCATGTTTTAGCTTGCACTTTTCACACTTAAACATCAAAACCTCTATTGCATAAGCCAGGCTGTCAAGTGTGCCTTTAGGTGTCAAAAATTGATCTAAGTCTACACCCACAGGTGAAGAAAGTGCATAGTGAATGCCAACTGCCTTTAAGAACATAAAGCTTTATTAGATTACTCGCAGTTGCTTCAGATTTGGGTATCTTCAGCTTGGCCAGATATTTGCTTTGTCATTTGTCGCAATATCTATGTTATCCAAAAATTACTTCCTTTTTCATAGGAAGTCTTATTGAGATCTTCATACCCTCCCAAACTGCTCTTAGGCCTGGGAAAAGATTTTCATGGGTGGGTGACTTCTCAAAGAAATATGCACATTTCACGTTAAGCAAATTTTCGTTTTGAACCACTCTCCTGCATGCATCTAACCTGACTTTTAATTAGAAGGTATGCCCTTGCATTCAATTATCACATGAGGTGCTACCCAAGTACATTTTGCACAATACACCTAATTTCATACAATGTTCATGAAACTGCACCTAACTTTCCAGAAATGTATGCCTCTTGCACCGCCGGTGCGTCACTTTTAATATGGGTAAAAGTGACATACCTACTGTGAAAGGGGCTTGTAAATAAGCCCCTGAGGGCCTCATTTATAATTTTTTGCCATAGGTCAGCGCCACAGGCTTTCCTGTGGCACTGCCCTTTATCAAAAGAAAAGGGCAGGAATCTATCAGATACGCCACATTCCTGTTCTTTTCCCCTACGCTGGCACACAATGGAATGCCGCTAGCCAACACAGGCACCTTCACACCATGGTGCAAGGGTGCTTGCGTTGTGGGGATGATTGTTTTTGTGCATGAAGGGAACCCTTCCTCCACAAAACTAATCACTAGAGGCTTTTTCCTCCTTCTATGTGTGCAAACATGGAAAAAGGGAAAACAAGGAGAAATAAATATATTTTCTTCGTTGTGCCTCCCTTATGCCTCCCCTGGGCAGGCATACGTTTTTGGCACTGCTTCAGAGTTACGATTTATTGTAAATCTGGGGGAGTGTCAAGAATCCATGGATGTTGCTGGGATCGCCCCCAGCAACACCCATTGCACGCCCCTTTAACACAGAAAATAGTGTTAAAGGGAACAATACTAACAAGGCAGCATTAAGACAAACAAAAAAGTGGCTTAATGTTACCTGGTAAATATGGAGCATGCTCCTGCGCCACAGGGGCGTCTCAAACGGTGATGCACTGGCAGCACAAGGAGCTTATAAATTAGCCCCTCAGTGTTTAAATAAAAATAAAATTGTGATTTTATCCATCCCTATCCTATTTTGGTTAGATATGTAGGACCACTGACAGAATATCGGAACCATAAATATTGTGTGGACAGAATATCATGTCAAAAATATCGAGGACCAAACTATTTAGAAGGTAAGTGCACATAGGTAAGTATAGATCTGCTATTCATAACTCCACCTCTACATACCGTGAAGATATATATATCATCAAAGTACACATAAGCAGCCGCGGTTGGTAGTAGGAGTTCCTGCAGGGCGGTGACGAGGGGAGGGGGAGGGACAGGGTGGGGGGTAGTAATGTATGGATTACGGAGTTTAACAGGTAAGTAAACATAAAAATAAATAAAACGAATTTCGATGCGCGCACTGCATCACAAAATGCGATGTAGTGCGCGCAACGAAATTCGTTTTATTTATTTATATGTTTACTTACCTGTAAAACTCCGTAATCCAAACATTACTACCCCCCACCCTGCCCCTCCCCCTCCCCACATCACCGCCCTGCAGGAACTCCTACTACCGACCGCGGCAGCATATAAGTGGAGTTATATACAGTAAAACTTGATTTACCTATAGAAACTTACCTTCATGATATTTTTCTTCTCGATATTCTTGATACCATATTTGGTCCCACTATATTTTTAGTTCTGATATTCTGTGTGAACACCTATATGGCAAATGTCCTTCAATCTCCTTTGCAATTCATTGGAGGCAAAACATACATAACCAATGGAGGCATCACAAATGCTCCCGCAATATTCGAAAAGTAACCTTTACTTTTCCTACCTCACATTAAAACGGCGGCTCAGATTTTAAACGCATTCCACAAGCGAAACAAATCCTATTTCCCTCCTCATCTTTTCTTGCACATGTTATCCTCCTTAATGCCTTGGATTATGACAAACCATTGGCATCAATTTGCTAACTTCGGATTATGGCCCGTAAGCATCTTGCTTTCTCGGATAGGTAATCTGCATCTAATCTGCTTGTACCAGTGCCACGCGCCGCTGGTGCACTTTGCATTCTCTCATCAAAGTGAGTCATGCTATCAAGTAAATTAGCATAGCTTTTCTGACAATGCCATCATTCAAGCTTGAAACGTTCGAGCTAGTCTGCTATTGTGTAAAAGGCCTGTAAAATAACAATGCCCTGACTATTAAGTGCATGGTAACTACTGGTTCAAATTCCACCGACGCTAATTACCATTTGCATGGGGTAAGGTAATTAGTGGGTGTGAGAGCGGCACCCGTTACAAGCTGCAGGCATCAGAATGAAGCACAATGCACTAACTCAGTGATACTCAAAGTACAGCCCGGGGCTGCATGCAGCCCTACTGACCTTCACATGTGACCTCCAACTGAACTGGCACTGGGCTGCTGAAAACATTCATAAAGATGTTAATCAAACCTTCAAGTGTTCATTTACACTAACGGAAATCAAAGAAAAGTAGCAAATAAGGTGTCTTGCACCATTTAACTTTAGGAACAGGTTAATTTCGAAGACATCTTTGAACAAATGTGCAAAAATAAAGTATCTTCGGAATTCACAAAGTGTATTTCATTAACACACGTTTCACCCTAGTACATCAGTTTATATCAGTGCTTTGAGATTTTGAGAAAAGTGACAGTTTTCAAAATTAAATAGAAAATGTCATGCCGCCTACCAACCTGGAAACAATGCCAATACCGAACTAAGGGGCATATTATCAAGCAGGGCGATAGGCAATTATCGCCGCTTTAGCGACCGTTTTCGGCAGCTAAGCGGTGATAATTCTATTGCCCTATTAGCAAGCTGTCGCTAACTGATGTTAGTGACAGCATTTAGGCGATAGCAAGCGGTTTGTGGCCCGCTTTGCATGTCAGTGATGTTTATCGCTGTGACTGAAAGCAGTCGCTAACGTCGCTATTGCCTATTAGCAAGGAGACGCGAATATCTCCAAATACTAACTCCTGCCCAGACCAGTTCTTAGCCATGTTATCCAACGGGAGGTGGATAACATGGCTAAGAGCATTTCGTCGCTAATGCGTGAATATCGCTGTATTCTCAGCGATATTCACGCATTTCGCCGATATCGCTATTCCCACCACCACCATGCTGGCATCAGTGTGGCCCTAGGGCATACCACAAACCTTACTTTGTGGCCCATGGCAAATGCTTGTTAGTACCCAAGCGCTAACTGAACATGTTTTCCCTTGTTCCAGGAAGAGTCAAATGGGAATGTGTGCTATCTGGCTCCCTGCTTTATAGTATGCAGTGTCTGCTGCGAATTGCCAGGGGAAACGCCAGAACAGGGCACAACTGTCACCCAATTTGAAATTCTGCCTGGGCTCTAACAGGAGTTTTTACCCAAAAAGCGATTAGTAGTTTACTTAGAATCAGTGCTCCGGACATGTTACCTCTGAACAGTGTGTTGCTAGTTTACTGATGCTGCAAACTTCTCATTGTTTGGGAGACCCTGCTTTTTTTTATCCTATTCCACTTTAGTGATGGGCACACTGTGAAAAACTGGCATGTGGGCCTGCCTCCTGTAGCTCTTTTACATAAGTGCATAGAAACTCTCAGAGCATCTTCAGACAAAACAATCTATGTTGTTCCCTTCCCTCAATTGTTTTATTTGTGGAGCGCAACTACGCGATCTTCAGGACAGTGAAATAACACGTGACATGTGTGGATTGTATGGATTTGTATCAGTTGTTCATTACGAACCATTCCGAAAACATAAGCGTTCGTTACCTTATTTATGTCATTAGAAGCTTGCACAAATACCTGTGACAAATCTTGTAATGTGCCTGGCGTTTATGTGCCATGTACTGGGGGCACCAGAATTATGTGGCAGGGGAGGGCCAAATTATACAGCAGCATTGAGTAAATTATGCGCCAAGAAAAAGCAAATTATGTGGCGTAATGCGGCACATTTTGTAATAGTATTTTGTCAGTTTTTACATTTGTTTATTACTGTCTGGGCCTTGTGCTGCAACTCATTAGTACCAATTTAATATCCAAATACAGCAATAAGCAACAGAAAGGTGACCAGTCCAGCTTTGTAAAGGGCCTTCTGCTGCGCAGCAACATGTGTCACTGTGTTTTAATAACTTTTGAACTGTTTGAGCTAGAAACTATTTATTTTTGTTCAAATCTGCAGATGATGCAGCAGATGATGGAATATGTGGCAAGTGCGGCAAATCCAAAATAATGCAAAAGTTGCCACATCTGCACAATCGCATAAATCCAGTGGTCCTGCATATACTCCCAAAACGTTAACATGATAAGAAAGCATTCTTCAAATGAAAAAGCCCAGTGTCGTAGGTATTAATAGTGCAGCGGGTGCAATGGCACCGAGGCCCTAGGACCCTGGGGCCCTATGTACTCCAAAAGGGTGCATTTCATTTGCTTCCATGAGAGCCCAAAGCAACATAGGTACAACATTGAATAGAGCAATGATACCCAGTGACATGTTTTTGCGTATAGTGTTGTCGAGCTGGGTAATTTACCCTGGAACTAGATGATATAAACGAAACTAGTAAATGTTGAATTATGAACTGGCAGTAATAAACTGCATAGACTTTACTGCTCCAAATTTGCAACGACATTTGCTCTTACATTCCAACCTACTAATGCGGAAAAATTAAATTTTTACATTGCTCAGTCTGTACAGATGCCGTTTTTGCGCTTGCCAAATGGTGCACATGTTGTCGTAAAATTACAATGGCTTCAGTTCATTATATATGAATGCAGCAATGCTACCAACCAAATGGTTATCACTCATAAGAGTGCACCGGGCATGTTATTTACTCACACCAACTGCGCCATTATACAATACATTTATAAAGAAACTCTTTCCCGATTACTGTTTGGATTAAATAACAATTTGGTTGGTAGCATTGTTGCATCCATTCATATGGGTAGGGACAATTGGTTTGTGTTACAGTATTTCCCAAATGTCCATGAGGACTCTTAAGTTCAGGCCAATTAATTCTCAGTTTATTTAGAGTTCCCCCCTTTTTAAGCTGACCCTTCCTAATCATGAAGGCAAATACTAAAGACGCTTTGAGGTCATCTGATGATCGTACGCTTCCGCATGTTGATAGGTAGAGGAAAGGTGAATAGAATTTGGCATCCAGAATTCTCAGAATGAAACTGTGATCCCTCTAGATCCAATGCCATATCCATGAAAATCCTCTGGCACAACCCGGGAAGTCGTGACTCCTAACGGGATCCATGGGTAAAAGCCAGCTAAAATGTAATTTAGACTGATGGAAAGGAAGCAGGATAAAGTACATTTCTTGGCTCTTGGAGTGCAGAATTACAACAAAATCCTCAAATCATACCAGTTTCCACTGCAATTCTAAAATCTGGTCCATTTTAATTAAGGTTTCATACCTTGTTGCCTTCAAAGTTTGTTACACCTGAGTCACACTCTCTATGTGACCTAAGCAGGAGCTTTTTATGAGGGGCGATTTTGGGTGACAAATCATTTCTGTGGATTAATTATTTCAATGATCCAAATAGTCAAAACCAATGAATTAATGATGTTGAGCTTAAAATTATTTGATTTTAAAGTTTAGGAATGTTTATTAAGATAGTTTAAATTAGGCCACACTTTAGGTGAGAGATACAATTCAATTTAAATGGATGCAGTTCTTTGATGTTTTGATCATCATGCTCCTGCTCATTCCCCCTCCCAATCAAAGTTCCACTGCCAGTTGTTTCTTCTTACAGTTGCCGCAGAGCACAGTGTATTGGTTCGTATATAGAGAATAAAGCTTTTTATCATGTTTCCGATTGAATCATTTTGAAGGACTTCCGCAGGAAGTTATGATGGAGGCCTACAAAGACACTCATGTATGAGCCTTTGTTTGAGAATGTTTCATAATGTATTTCACATCTGTGGCTAGTGTTGCTGGGGAAGCAAACAGGAGAATTCTTCCACCTTAGAAATGGGTTAGTGCTAAGGAGTCTTAAAATATGATCTTGCTTTTCAATTGTCCGGTGTGAGCTAATAATGATCATGTCATGCTGAATTTGAGTTTTGCAAACTGTTTATGCATAAAATGTGTACAAAAACTCCTCGTTTTGGGGGTTCAGGCATGATTTCTCCTTTTACTTCCAAGAATATGTCCATTTGTCCTAAAAAAATTCTTTACCTTAGGATGCCGCAGCGCTCTTCATGAGCTTGACCTTAGAATTTTGAACGACTTAACTGCTTAAAAAAGGATTACTAAAATTCGAATTTCTGATTTAGTTTTTTGTATCTAAGCCTTTATAGCAATAACTTTATTTCTCTGTATTGCCAATACTAACATTTCAGTAATTAAACTTTACTTTGATCTGGGACTCAAATATTGAGTGGTCCCATTTACTATTTGATTTTTACTCTGATAAATGGGTAGGTTTGATGTTGTGGAGGATGGTGACTCTTGCCGCTAGATCAAGAGAACTGCAGCAAAAATAATCAAAGGTAAATTTTGGAGTGTTCAAAATATTGGAAAATATTGGGATTTCGTGGTGTATTGAGGTTTGTCCTCCTACGCCTGTATACTTTTCTTTCTATTCAGATCAGTGGAGTTTCACCTTTAATCTAAGATAATTTCTTTACCTTGCCCATTATTATTCTTGTGAGTTGTGTCTTCCCTGTGTGTACTTTTGAAAGAGCATTGCAGTTAATGTAGTTTTGTTATTAATTGACATCTAAACAAGACTTTGTTGAAAACTCCCCTACTTGCCTGAAGAAAAATTCTCCTGGTGACTTTAGAAGAGGTTTCCTATGGCTTTCCTGGTTCTTCATGAATGGGCAACTTGTACTGGCTATCATTTCACCATTTGTTTTTTTTTTATTTGTATTTACTGTCCTAAGCTTGTCACATTACCTATACTTGTAAGCAGTCCCAGGCTACTTTGGCAGATATTATTAGCCCTCTCTGCCTCAATGTGATTGCGGTTTGTGCTTATCGAGCCCCTACACCATGTATTTCCCCTTTTCACGTTCTTGATTGAAAAACAATGAAACAATGGAAAGTCAGTGAAAGCTTCATTATAAACTCCAGCTCCCTAGTCTAACTGCACGTTTATTGCCAAGCTTCATCTTCATCTTGCTCACTTTTATGCCACACCCTCGTTGGAAAGTGAGCTAGACCACACCTGCCCACCAAATGCATTTTATCAGTATGTTTAATATTCTGGAAAATGTATAGTTCACTACTGTGTACACCTTTAAGTTTAAGGTTTCCCCAGACTCGATATGAAGACTTTCTCTGTTGATCAGCTGCTGACAAAGATAAAGAATAGCGAGCCTAATTCACAAATGATTCAAGCACATTAGGTCAATATCAAGAGACCCTTAACTCTGGGCACAAGCATGCTCACGTGCACACAGACATAAACTCAGTGCGCACATACCCACATACACACCAAAACATAAGCACACACACACACACACAAGCACACACAGCTGATCTAAATACTGGTGTGGCAACAAGAGAAAATGAATATGAAATGGAGTGGATAAGTTTGTGTGAACTGCCAATGGCCAAACAAACCATTACTAGGCACAGGCAGAGCCGTAGCGGCTCCTCCGCTTATGCGAGCAGTAGTTAAAGAAAAACTAAAATGATAATAACCAGCAATATTATCATTTTAGTTTTCTGTTTCCTAGGGTGGGGCGGGCTGGACTGTCACATCAGGGGCCAGGAGGAGGAGTGGTTGCTCCACTCTAAAGTGTGCATAAGGCTGGCCAAACAGTCATGTGCAATTTGTATGCTCTGCACACAGGCCTGCAACAGCATGGGTGCAGAACATGCCCAGGCCCCCATTCCCTGTCTGAGCATCAGACCAGTCACTAACTGCATTGCACCGTTGTGATTGGCCAGGGAAGACAGGAGCCTGGTTGCTTACTGGTTCCTGCTTCTGAGGCGCGAGCGGACTGAGAGGCAGTGGCCAGCCAGTTGGCTGGCCTGATGGTAAGTGTTTTTTAATTATTTATATTCATTTACAGTCCCCCCTCTGCCATCCCCGGTATATAGCAGCCGCCGCTGATGCAGAGGCCACCTTGGTGGGCTCACTTCAACAGTGTGCATACTGGTGTTTGTTATGCAGCCGTGATAGACTCAGTGGGCGAGTAGAAATAGGTGTGCACTCTAGAGAAGATGGCCTAAAATTGGTATTTTAGTTATTGAGCTATCCAAAAAAAGAAGCCTTTCTTAGAATGAACACTCACAAGCTTCCTTACAATAAACACTCAGTCTTCGACACAATTGATATTTCAGAATACTTTACCTCCTGGAAGTTGGCTTTGGCTTTAAAGACACAGTCCTTATACGGTTTTCCTCCTTCCTCTCCAAATGCTCTCAAATCATAAGGATCGATGACAATGTATCTAACCCAGTGCCTATCATCTGTGGAGTTCAACAAGGATCCATCCTGTTGCTCACATTCTTTAAATTTTATGTAGAAATGCTAGGAATATTGTGGAAAGATTCAAGCATCTCTTTCCACTAATATGCAGATGGCACACAAATGTATCTGAAAACTTCAACTTTAAAAGACATACTCACTTTAAAAGCAGTCTTGCTCAACATCCGAACCTAGAATAGGACGAGTTTTCCAATCCTTAATACAAAACGGAATTTATTATATTCCTTCAAAAATCCGACAAATCATCCAATCCAGACCTGTTACAGCACTTAAGCCTTCCTATTTTCAACCCATCTTGCATCCTCCCTTAGAATAACATTTGACCCTCTCTAACTATGTCCCACACATGAATTTGTCAAATGAGCTAATTTCCATTAATTTGTCAAAGGAGCTCATTTCCATCTTCAGATGTTAAAAATCCCATAAACCAATCCCATAACCAAAACACATGAAAAGTGCTGTGCATGCTCTGATTCCCTCTTGACTAGAATTTAGTAATGCAGTTCTCGCTGGGGAATTTCAAGCTGCCCTCATCCAACTAAAAGCTGTATTGCATGTTTCAGCCCATTGATGTCCACTGTCCAAGGCCAAGGAATATGCCCACATCTCCTCAATAGTCACAGAGCTGTACTGGCTTCCCATAGAGGCCAGAATCAACTTCAAGCTGGGCTAGCCTTCAAAGCACTCCATACAAAAAACACACCCTATCTGACCAACCAACTCAAGACCTGAGGAGGAACCAGAAATTTTAGAAGCAAGAAAACCTTCTTCTTTACATACCCCTATTCCAGAATTTGCATGCTCTGCAACAGTCTTCCTCAGGAGCAGTCTCAAACATCTGGCACTCCCTGTCTACTGAAATCAAAACTGTACAAACCTGTCCCTTCCTCCATCGTCTATTAAATACACACCTGTGTAAACTGCACCTAACCCAAAAACCCTGTTTTGTACAGCAGGATCTCAATTGTGTCCCACCTTTAACTGTCAAAGCTGATCAATATGTGTGCAATTTTTGCCCATCCTCCCTCATTCCGTCCCTCCCTACCCTCTCTTCGTCACTTCCCCCGCATTTGCTTCCTTTCTCTTCTCTATGCCCCCACTGCTTTCCCACCTCCAACTCCTACCTTCTATCTCCCCATAAATTTCCTGTCCCCACTTTAGCTCCTTTCATTCCTCTGATCGTCCTCCACCCAATTATACCTACTTGTCCTCTCAACTAATTCATACTGTATCTCTTCTCCACTCATCTTTGACCTCCTCCTCTTTTTTTCTCAAATTCCAATTTTATATAAGACTTTGTATCACACTTGTTACCATGTAAAGAGCATCTACACATTTAGTGATCTGATCATGTGCTATATAATTATGAGAAATAAATGAATAGCAAATACTAAATTAAAACTCAAAAACATAGAATCCAATAAGCGAATTAATCTTCCTAAGTAACAGTGACTATAGAGGTATGAAACACCTTTTCTCCAAAACATTGAGGGCTAAAAGTTAAAAAGAAAGTAAAGAATTGTTTGAGTGAGAAGGAAGTAACTTTCAAGTAACTACTTACAATCAATACATGGGATCAAGCAAACAGTTAAAGCACCTACCGAAGGACATTTTCTGCGAAGATGTCAGAAGTTCTAGGTATTACGACAAACAGATCCAAATCTGTCTTTATTCTGCCCTTTTCTAAGTGACTCACAATCCAGTGATGCCAACACTGTTGTCTTATAAACACATCCTTCAATCGTTCGCATTCTTTTTTTGCTTTTTTAAAGCTTAACATTGTCTTTTTCCAAGAAATAATGATCTATCAGTCCGTGCAAACTGCTTCGTGTGCCCTAGTAGACGAGATATGTTAAATAATGAAAAGTTCATATCATTTTGAGAAAATGCAGTTGCAATACGCATCCTATCACTACTGTTTTTCCAAACCAATTGATTGTAGTACACTACACAAAAATACGTTATCAAAGAACCAAACATTTCCAGCACCAATCAGTCAATAAAATTGACCATAAAGAGGTTTTGTCAAATCTAATCAATCTTATGATTTATAAATGATGCTTTGTCTGATAAGAATTAAATGTGAGTCATGAGTAATAGTAGCTGAATCTTTTAGAAATCAGCTCTACCCATAATAGACTTAAAATATTCCTCGTAGTATAATATACTACTAATTATATCACACATTTACATAGCCAGTGTTTAATTTGCATAAAATAAGTGAAGGTTTCCAAAGTTTTTTATTTAGGGGCCCATCACCAGCCCTGCTGATTACTAAGGCTGCCTAGTCTTGACTCCTCCACAGCCCTCTTTCTCCCACCACATTACATTTCCTGCCTCTTTATCGCGCACTTGCAGGTTATTTCTCATTCCTGCTTTGTCCCTTTACCACTGTTTTCCTGTCTTTGCAACCCCCATTTCTCCCTTTTCTTCTTCACTCTTGCTCTCGATCAAAGAATGATAATGAAAAATAGGTATTGCTCCCTAAAAATAAATGCCTGCGCCCAGGACTGCCAGCCATTAGTAAATATGAACTAATACAAAGCACAGACTACAAACTGTTGCCTTTCTTCAAGCTGATAAACAGCATTAATTCTTTTATTTGTATGTGCTTGATGGTTGTGTATCTGTACACTGTGAGCATCGAACACTTATGGGGGTTACATCTGGAACGGGTTGGTGGGGTATGTGCACAGATATGCTAATTCCCCATCCACCACTATAAGTCCAGAGGCTCAGTTGCTGCTTTATGGTGATACTGGATGTGCGTTCACCTGTTGAACTCAGACGTGGCATTGGCTAGTAATGTTTAAGCGCCATTAGAAACTGAAAGTCAATTGAAGCCGACCACAAACTACATTGTTTTGACACCAGGGAGGTAAGACATGAGCAAAGTGGGCAATTGCCAAGGGCCCCAACTTTTCAAGGGCCCCCATAGGACGGTGAACTATCTTCCAATTTCACCTATGGCTATTTCTGTGTGTTTAATTTGCATAAAATAAGTGAAGGTTTCCAAAGTTTTTTATTTAGGGGCCCATCACCAGCCCTGCTGATTACTAAGGCTGCCTAGTCTTGACTCCTCCACAGCCCTCTTTCTCCCACCACATTACATTTCCTGCCTCTTTATCGCGCACTTGCAGGTTATTTCTCATTCCTGCTTTGTCCCTTTACCACTGTTTTCCTGTCTTTGCAACCCCCATTTCTCCCTTTTCTTCTTCACTCTTGCTCTCGATCAAAGAATGATAATGAAAAATAGGTATTGCTCCCTAAAAATAAATGCCTGCGCCCAGGACTGCCAGCCATTAGTAAATATGAACTAATACAAAGCACAGACTACAAACTGTTGCCTTTCTTCAAGCTGATAAACAGCATTAATTCTTTTATTTGTATGTGCTTGATGGTTGTGTATCTGTACACTGTGAGCATCGAACACTTATGGGGGTTACATCTGGAACGGGTTGGTGGGGTATGTGCACAGATATGCTAATTCCCCATCCACCACTATAAGTCCAGAGGCTCAGTTGCTGCTTTATGGTGATACTGGATGTGCGTTCACCTGTTGAACTCAGACGTGGCATTGGCTAGTAATGTTTAAGCGCCATTAGAAACTGAAAGTCAATTGAAGCCGACCACAAACTACATTGTTTTGACACCAGGGAGGTAAGACATGAGCAAAGTGGGCAATTGCCAAGGGCCCCAACTTTTCAAGGGCCCCCATAGGACGGTGAACTATCTTCCAATTTCACCTATGGCTATTTCTGTATCTTAAGCTCTCTTTCACTTCTCTGCTCACCTATATGTCTGATTCTGTCTCTCTACTCAGTGTCATTTGAAGGATGTTTTACTCTCAAACATAATATATTTAAAACGTTTTTTGTGTTTTTTTGGTGGTCCTCATTGCCCAGGTATACAGGAGTTTACTCCTTGATCACCTCCAAGATGGTGCAAGCCAGTGATCTCATATTTTCCGGGATGGTACACTCTACACCTTGCCATCTGTACTCAACCATCGGTCCCTATTTTGCCCTGTCGTCCATAAGCAACCACCAGAGTATTTTAGTAATATGGTATAAAGACCTAATCATTGGACTTATTATTTAATGATTGTTCCCAGTTCTCATAGGGGACCCAGAAACCGTTGTGCTTACATTTACGTAGTCTATCCAACGTATTGGTATATTTTATTGGGCACACCATTCTATTTTGTTAGGGGGAATAACGTTGACCTAGTTTTTACAAACTTCCCTACGAGCAAGTAGTATTAGGTAAAATATCAATTTTTTAGTATTTTTTAACAGAGATTCGTAATTATCTGGGAGCCCAAATACCCCAAAGATTTGCTTACCTGGATCTTTTCACCAAGTTTGAAAGAATTGTATTACTCACATCCAGTCAGAAACCTTGGATCGCCGGACAATCTATAAACATGTGAGTATCATCACCTTTCTCTTTACCACATTTGGGACATCTTGGCACCGCTCCGTTTCCCAGTTTAGACAATTTATATGGAGTCCAATATACACTATAGAGACAAAAGAGGTGGTTCCGCCTTAAATTTGCGGGCCGTACTGTGGAGTATAACATGTCGCAAGAATCTTGCCATAAATCTTGGATCTGCTCTCCTGGCAAGCTCTTCTCCCACAGCACCGCTGGCAAGTTGAAAACACCATCCGCTATCTCCATTAACAGCCAATATCGGTTCGCCACCTCTTTTTTTTTAGTTACCCCTGCTACCAAGCTTGCTTCCAGTTTATTAGACAGTCCTGCTTCAAGACCATCTGTGAGGCTCCAACTCATCATTTGGAGATACTTGAATCTTGATAATTGGCCATTAAATAGTATTTGGCTCTCTTCCCAAGGTATTAAGTCTCCATTCATCATCAATTGTCTCCAGATAGTTATTCCTGTGTCTTTTAATGGATGCGCCAAACAGTCCTTCGACCACTCTGAAGATCCCTGAGAGTCAAAAATAGGCGCCATCTCACTATAGTAGTTAATGTTTAGCTCTCTCCTAACTTTGTACCATGTTGTTGCTAAGCTCTGTAGGGTTTTCAGATGTATCTTTTTCAAGTAGCGAAGGTCCCATATTTATGAAAAAATCATACTCTCCCCCTTTTACACCTTTTAGCATTGCTACATACATCTTTCCTATTTCCAAATCATCTGGTGCTTGGACAGACCTTTCTTTCCTTTTAATAAAAAAATCCAGGCATAATAGGATAAATCTGACAGCCTTAAGCCCCCTTTCTCATATTGTCGTCTTAATTATTTCCATGAGATACGCACTCCTTTAGAGACCCAAATAAAACTGGTCATTTTTCACCGAGTTTTTTTTAAGCCACTCTTCCTTAAATGCCATAGGAATATTCTGATATAGGAAGGTAATTTTTGGGAGAATTGTCATTTTGATGATATTAACTCTCCCATAGATGGATAATTGCAGGTGAGACCACCCCAACAACAGTTTCCCAATTTCCTTGTTGATTTTCTGAAAGTTAGGTTCAGGGATTTGTTCTATTTTCTGAGTGATTTTAATGCCCAGATACCTCATTTCCTTTTTGATACAACTCTCTTGTGTAATGATATTCCAGACCATTATGACCGTTTTGCCTTGATTTATTTCGTAACCTGAGATCTTCACAAAACCTGCAGCCAGTTCATAAACTATTGGTAATGGACGAGTGAGGTTTGATGCATACACCACACGATCATCCACATATAATCCCACTTTTTTGCCAGCCCCATGCTTGATAAGGAGTTATCTCCTCATGCTTCCTGATTTTCTCCGCGAAGGGTTCAATATAGAGATTAAAAAGTAGTGGGGACAATGGGCACCCCTGTCTTGTCCCTCTAAAGATATTAAACTTTTCGGATAACCTCCCATTTATTAATATTTTAGCTGTGGGGATTTTATATATCTGATTTATTACCCTGCAAACATTTTTCCCCAGGTTTGATAATCTCAAAATTTCCTGCAGATAACACCAGTTTACTCGGTTGAACGCTTTAGTCGCGTCGACTGTGTTGACAGCTAATGGCTCTTTGTCTACAGAGGCTAGGTCAATGGCACCAATAAGACTATAAGTTAGATCTTTAATACTTCTACCACGCACAAAACCTTTTTGATCTTCGTGAAGGAGTGCTCCCAGCACCCCATTCAATCTGTCTGCTAATATTTTTGAATAGATCTTATAATCTGAGTTTAACAGGGAGATAAGCCTGTATGAATCGCAACTGTCTGGTGGTTTATCAGGTTTAAGAATCAAGGTAACAATGGCTTCATTCCATGAGGGAGCAATCTCTTCTCCGTTTTCAAATACTGCTGGAAGCAACCTACCGATAACTGGCATTAAATATTTACCTAGCTTTTTATAAACTTCAATAGGAAGACCGTCAGGCCTGCTGCCTTACTTGGTTTCCCTGCTTTGATGGCATTTTTTATTGCTCAGTTATCGTACTTTTGATGACGTCTTTTTGGAGTTGGGATACTTTATGGGGTAGTTCTTGCTCTAGCCAATCTAGAACCTCCTTTCTTGTTGTATGTAGGTCCTCTGTATACACTTCCCCATAATATTTTAGTAGAGTATCCTCTATACTAGCCCCACTCTGGTTGGATATCCAGCATTACCATAATTAAGTTCTTTTTATAAAACTTTTTGCCTGATCACTCTTTATCTTCCATGCAAGTAACTTGCCACACCCTTCTCTGTAATTAAAGTGGGCCAATTTACTTGTTTTCTATCTTTCTTGCAGCCGCCTTTCCACTACCGCCAACAGATTTGTCTTAAGGGTCTGAATAGATAGTTGTCCGGCCTCATACTCAATTTCATTACATTGTATTTTTTGTTCCAAACTTTGAATTTTATTTTCTATGTTTAGAATCTTTGCCTTCCTCTGTTTAGTTTTGTACAGCTGGAATAATGTAATTTTACCCCTTAAAAAGGCCTTACATGTGTCCCAAACTATCCCTATCGAAGCGCTACCCAAATTATTATGAAAAAATTCCTGAGACTCTAAGCCTAATCTGTTCATCATGTCATCATCGGACAGTATGGGACGGTCCCTATTCCATCTCCGTTGTATTGCTGAGGTCAAAGGGGCCAAAGTCAATGTTAAGGCAGAGTGATCAGACATATGTGCTCCTACATGGTTTACATCACCAACCTGGTTCTTTATATTTTGGTCAACTAAAAACAGATCCATTCTGGATTGGTGCCCATATTTTTCATTTTTAAAAGTAAAACTCTTTAGAGATCCCTTCTTTTCTCTCCATATATTGCACCATCCTAGGTTCTTAATCAAGTTTATTATCAGTGATCTTGACTTGTTGTGTATTATACTTCTGCTTTTAGTAGAACGGTCTAGATTACCATCAAGAACCACATTAAAATCTCCTGCAATTATGACAGGATCAGGAAAATCCAGCAATTCTGAGAGTAAATGGCTAAAAGACGTGGGGTCGTCAATATTAGGCCAATAATGGCCAACTACTGTATATAATTGATCATCGCATTTAATCTTCAAAATTACCCACCTACCAGCCTTATCCACCCTGCTTTCCACTACTGCAATCTGAGGGTTGACTTTTGTCAGAATTGCCACACCTCTTATAGTAAGTTGCTGCTCTGTACATACCATGTTTTTTACCCATCTCCTATTTTTAAATAACTCTCTCTTCTCATTACCGGTTCGGTGCGTCTCTTGGAGTAGAATAATTTGAGCTGAAGTATCTTTAAGATACTGTAGGATCCTCTCACGTCTATAACTCATCCTTAGGCCATTTACATTCCGAGATAGAAATTATATCTCCTTCCTCTTTCTTCTCTGGAAATGTACTCAAATTCTCCTCAAAACCACTTGAAGCCCCACTGCTGTTTCCTTTTATTGTTTTCCTCTCAGCGTTTCCCTGCCCTTCTTCATCCTGAGACTTATTGCACTGACCTGTGTTATCCCCTTCAGGCTCCGTACTTGCCTTTATGCCTGCCGTGGTCAGCCTCACTCTATGCAAGCCTCCACGACTAATCCTCTGCATCAACGCCCAATGGCCCCTGCCGAGCTCTTGAGCAGCTTGGGCTCAGCAGGGATCTTGGATCGGAGACCCTGCGATCTCCGAAGAAGTCCATAAACCGGGCACCCAGGGTTTCAACTTTAGCAGCAAACATGTCTACTCCTGCGTGTATCGCCGCTCCTGTGTCTCTGCACTTTACCTCCAGCTCAACACCGCGGGGAAGAAAACAAGAGCTGCCGTGTACTAGAGAGACGGGAAAGCCACTGGGAAACGGCAACAAGCCAGCTGGAGATGCCAGTTAAACTGCACCCTTACTACAGCACAGATCGACAGATATTCACATTAATCCACTCACTTCTGTCATTACCACATTTTGTTTAGCAGTCAAAATTCTCTGTTTTGATTACTGTGGGTTGTCTATCTTAGCGTAAATCCGCATATTTTCTCCATTGATATGGAGTCTCCGCGACCGCGTACTAAGCAGCCGCCATGTTTCCCCCTGTTGTCCGGGTTATCTGATGTTTTTGTGTGGCCCAGTTGCTGAGTGTTTAATTCAGTGTTGTTTGGCACCATTTTGGTTGAATTCACGGAAAATGAATACTAAGGTTTCTTGCAGCATAAAGAAAATAAACTCCACTCATGGTAAGATACAGACAAAGCAGGACTTTATTGTTGTAACACCCTGCGACCAGCCGCGGCCCGTGGAGGGAGTTACGGTGGGGCAGGGAGGCGGGGAGGGGGAGGGGCGGGGTGGAGGGTGCTAAAAACCGGCATATGGATAATTGCAGGTAAGTAAATAATTTAATTAATTAAACAAAATTCGTAGCGCGCCTTGCATCGCATTTTGCGATGCAAGGCGCGCTACCAAATTCGTTTTATTATTTAAATTGTTTACTTACCTGCAATTATCCATATGCCGGTTTTTAGCACCCTCCAACCTGCCCCTGCCCCTCCCCCTCCCCGCCTCCCTGCCCCACCGTAACTCCCTCCACGGGCCGTGGCTGCCTGCGACAAGAAAGTCTCTCTCTCTCCACCAGCCAGTCTCCAACTGACTTTGTTGGAACATAACATTTACAGCTGGAACCTGGAACATAAGAACAGATCATGTTCCACATTCCTTCAACGGAGGAATAGAAGGAGAAAGGCTATGTATGCTAAGGTATAACATCTCCCCTTCCCTTATTACATTCAAACAAAAGCAAACTAGTTAAAATAACACACTTCAATAAATGAAAAGAAAAAAAAAATACATGAATGAATTGCCAACATATGCATTAAAGCACCATGGTGGAAGACAACATTTCAAGTATGAACATAGTAATTGAGATACCCTGGTAGGTGACAAACTCTACTGATTCTTGTTCCTTTAACAAATGTAAATGTAAATTGGTATTTGTAAAGCGCAAAATATTCACCCATACGGGTCTCAAGGTGCTAGGGGCCGTCGTGGGAATTAAGTGAGCTATTGCGCAGAGTCACATGGTGCTGAGTTGAGCTGCCGCTGGAGCCAGGGATCGAACCCTGAACCCTGTGCTCCGAAGGCAGCTGCCCTGGCGCTGCACCACACCTCTCTCCTCCACAACCAAAGTGGTTGTGAGGATCCAGATTGGTAAACTGCTCAGCCTCCAGTTTACCCCAATCCTAGGGCAATGCCCTAGCACTGGGACCAACTTGTGAAGGAAGTATCAAATCATTATCTGACATTTTTAACATAAAGGCACTGATAGTATGTTGACTACGCTGCCCATAATCCAATTTGCAAAGAACACCTCTTTGATACAGTGCTACTTGCCTGTAGTTCCACTTTTCACCATTTTCCAACACCACAGTATGACATCGGGCACAAATCACTTTAAATGGCCCCTTGAACTTAGACAAACCATCACCACTGCTGCCACTCCACAGTTTTACTAAATCACCTTCACAAATGCGCCGAAGGAGACCACTACCCACTCTCTACCACTGAGTAACCCTGCCTTACAATCTCTTCACCAAATTCTTGTGGTGGTAAGATAAATTCCACTCACGTTAAGATACAGACAAAGCAGGACTTTATTGTTGTAGCATTCTGAAATGAGAAAGTAGATGTCCCTCCTCCAGCTTGTCTCTAACTCACTTTGTTGGAACATACCATTAACAGCTGGAACCAGAAACACGAGAAAAGATCGTTCCACATTCCTTAAACGGGACAGAGGGAGAAAGGCCATGCTAAGGGATAACACAATTCAAGGCTGTTCATAACAACTGGCTTTGTTAGAAATATGGGTCTCTAGTTGGCAGTGGTATGCACCCTGTCCAAGTAGGGACCCATCCTTCTAGTTGCAGTAAGGGAGTTACACACCGAAGTTTAAGCCTACTCACCCCCTTGATAGCTTGGCATGAGAGTCAGGCTTATCTCAGAGGCAATGTGTAAAGTATGTGTACATAAGACACAGCAACACAGTGAAAACACTACAAACAGACACCACACCAGTTTATGTTTTCATTTCTTTATTTTTTATATGGTTACAATTAAATAAACACAGCAATGATAGAAATATGCCCTGTGACATCCCATAATCATAGGAGTAACTATTAGACTTAAGTATATCAACAGTCCCTAACAACCTACCCCTGCAATGTCCCCCCTCCTCCCTCCCCCACTTTCCCCCAGCAGCAGATGACCAACACGGACCCAGTGTGTCGCTTCTTAGGGAGCAGTCGTGTCGGTTCCGCAAGCCGTAAAATCCGCAAATGTTTGTGGCAACTGAGTTCTCTAATTTCAGAGAAAAGCAGCGCCATGAAGGATTTCCAGAGAGCAGGGAATGAGGCACTTTGGTTAATAAGGGAGAGGTAGATCCGTTCCATGTCAAGCATGTGCCACATCCGATGCAACCCTCCCATGTGGGTAGGCAGGTGGGCGTTCCCCAGTGTGCAAGGATATTTTGAAGGGCCGCTGCCAGGGCCAGTTCTATTTGACGTCCCCTGCACGATTCAAGAGGGAATGTGAGAGCGTTTGGTAGGCCTAGGAGAATTTGTGCTGGAAAACGGTGCCATTCTATGTCAAAATGGGTATCAATATCCTTGAGTACATGAGACCAATAGGGGGTTAGAAGGGGGCATTCCCACAATATATGCGTCAGGGTACCAGACGATCCACATCTGCGCCAACTCAAGTGATCTCTTGTCGGGTTGCCCCTGTGGAGTCTAGGGGGAGTAAGATACCATTAGATTGTTATTTTGGTGACGGTCTCTATACTAGAAACTTTATGCGCGGTGTTCCTAGTTCTATAGTATTTGTCCTCCCATCCTCGCTGTGTAAGTGTGCGCCCTAATTCTAGTTCCCATCTTTTTTGACTTGGATACTTATGAGGTGGCAACTGGTCTGGTGTATCCACTGAAAACCCAAGCTATGAATGTCTGAGATATGAGGCGGGTGTCATTCGTTTTCGATAACAGCAACTTCTCGAATGTGGTGAGGTGACGCTGCGTTTGCAGGCCAACACTAGAGTACATAGCCCAGTGTCTTATTTGCTGGTAACGGTACTGTTCCATTTCAGGGAGTACCTGCTGGGAACGGATGATAGCGGGTCCTCCTCATCGAAGAAGTGTCCAATCGACCTGTAACCCTCCCTTGTCACCACGTAAAGATCTTCACCTCCATCCCACGGGAAAAAGCGGAGTTTTACACGATGGGAGTTAATGGGGACGGAAAAGTGGTGAGAGCGCTTTTCTCCGCTATCCTATCCCACGCCACTAGGGGGGCTTGTGTTACAAGTGAGAGGTAAAGGTTCTTAGGCCTAGCTGGTTTTGGCAGGAAAGGAACCTGCCATAGCGACTGCCCTGCCACTGCCCTGTCCATGAAAAGTCAATGCTTTTCGGATTCTGGGTGCAACCATTCCACAAATGCTTTATTGTGGGCTGCCCAGTAGTAATCCTGGAGATTTGGGATCTCGAGACCGCTCTCTCCTGGGGGCCTGCAGCTCAGATCACGCCGCATTCAGGGTCTATTGTCATCCCAAATAAAACATTCCAACTTGCAACATGTGTAGAGTACCTGGGGGTGGTTCCAGTAGGAGGGTCTGAAAAAGAAAAAGTATCTTTGGTGCTATGGACATTTCAACAGCCGCTATATGGCCAAGCCAGGAGAGCGAGTGTGGTCACCATAGGTGCAGGTCTTCCCTGATGTGACAAAGTAAAGCGGAGTAGTTTATTGTTACGGTGGTCGGTAAGGACGCTGTAAGCTGTATCCATAGGTAGGGAATCGCTACTGGGGCCCACTGAATGGGATATGCGCTTCTCAGGCCCTTTAGTGTATTGGGTTTCAGAGTGAGACTGAGGGCTTGTGACTAATGGACATTAATTTGAAGCCTGCTGCCAGGGAGAATTGCTCAAGCTTGAACAAGAAAGCAGGGAGGGAGGTCTGAGGTTCTGCCAAGGTGGTTATTACATCATCCTATAGAACAACACTAAAACCCTATTGAAATAATCACATCATACAATGATAACCCACAGAATATAGGAACTACACTACATGGCGGCCAACGTTTGGTAAGGCGATAATCTAACGCAAGACAATAGAGTAACTCAGTCGTGCTTTTTCACACCGAACCCTTTTTTCCCGTAAATACTCCAAAAGACGTCTGGAGTGGGCAAAAGGTTAAAATCCGCCGGAACTTAGTAGTATAAGAATCCCATGTATAGTTTTTGGGTTTAGTCAACGTTGAAGGATACAGTGTTCCAAAATATTGTGCACCTAATCTTTGTTACCTTGAAACTTGCTCTGCACGGCAAGATGGCCGATGCTGGGTTGCTGTAAGCAGTCGCACTCATCCCCTCTCCAGCCTTAAGAACTTTTCAGAAGCATGATTTATTGATGCTGATTACCCTGAATGGCACCTGAATGGACATTATATGCTGGCGTTAAGCTGCCCAGTATATCCGGCACGAGGATAGCCATAAAATACTTACAGAGGTGTTTTCGAGGTGTTGCCTGGCTCAAGAGAGGTGCTGAAGGTCTGATGAGCTCGCTCGGGCTTAAGAAGAAACTGCAGGCACAAGCGGTTAAAATGCCCGCAAGAACACCAAGGCAAGAAAGGGAGAAGGAGAAAGTGATGTCGGGAGGCGCACCCGGGGACACTGACGATTCGAGCAGACCCCCTCGTAACCCTGGGGCCATCCCGAAGTCAGGAATCCCAGGTGGGGCAAAAAAGAAAGCAGAACAGAAAACAGAGCAGAGATCTAAACCGGCGCAGGGAAACACTGTAGCAACGCGAGCGGTGATCTCAGGCAGAGCGGGAAGGAATGGCGAGAAACAGAGAGGCAAAGAGTTAACGCTGAGACAGCCTACCGTCACAGAAGCCTTTTCGCCGAGATTGCCGTCGCAGCCGGCAGAGGAGAATCCAGGCAGCAAAGTCAGACGGGACAGCGGCAACGCTGGAGATGGCAAGGGCGATGAGAAGGATCTCCGGGAAAGCGTCCTCGAGGACGCTGTGGACGCTGAGGCCGCAGTTGCTAGGCAACGCCGCAGTTCCGATCTGGTGAGCGAGCTGGTGCATGAACTGACTGCAGACACCACCGCAACAGGCCTGACGGAGCAGGGAGGTCAGGTATCACGCCCAGAAGGTAAAATCCCCAGCCCAGTCCCGAATGTGGAATATACAGCAAAAATTGGCAAGAGCTCGACACAGAGCGATTTCGAGTTTGGCAATGCTGATATGATGGGGGCCCTCATGCTAGTAGAAAAAGAAATGAAACTAGCAAAGGGAGGGGGGAGCCTACTAAGACTTGGGGAAGTACCTTTAGCCTCACAAGTAAAGATGGAACGGTGGAGGGAGCGGAAAAAGCCGAGGGAGGCTCTGCAGAAGGAGACTGTTTTTACTCCCTTAATGAGGAATCTGAGTTAGAGCAGACAAGCGATGGGGGTTCAGAGGAGATTTCAGGCTCTGGCTCTGGTTCTGGCTCTGACTCTGGTACGGACAAAGACACCACCCAGAAAAGGAAAAGGAAATCATTAAAGTTATCTAGACAGCTCACAGGGGGCTTCGAGGGGGCCCAAAGAAAATTACTATGGGACTATTCAGCTACCTCTCAGGCATACCAGGAAGAGGATGGCAATAACCCAGAAAATCCACCTGAGGGTACAATGCAACAGATTCCTGTTGAGCTCCTGTTCAACACCCTTAAACAAATGCAGACGGAGGCCAGGGCGGAAAGCCGGAGAGCAAGGCAGGATGCTAAAAAAATCCAGAACACAATGAGAAAAATGAATAAACTATATGATGAACTGGCGGAAAGAGTAACGGAAGCGGAGGAACGGACAGGCAAGCTGGAAGACGACATGGGAAACTTTAAGACCTTTAAAATAGACCAGGAAAAACTCTCAGAAGATTTTCAATGGAAGCTGGAAGATTTTGAGAATCGTCAGCGAAGGAATAACATTAGAATCCTGGGTGTGGCAGAGGGGATTGAAGGGCAGGACACGAGGCAATTTGTAGTAAATATGTTGAAGGGGGCCTTCCCAGAGTCAGAATGGCAATGGGAGAAAGAGATTCAACGGGCACACAGATATCCCTTCACAGTAAAGCATGGAGCAAGGAAGGATGGGCAGGGCTCCTACCCCAGAGCAATCTTAGTAAATGTGGGGAACTTTTTGTTGAGGGAGGAAATTATCGCTAAAGCTAGACCTGATTGTAAGAGAGCATTTGAGGGTACTTCATTCTTCGCCAGGCCTGATTTTTGCCATGTAACAGTAGAGAGAAGGTGGAGGCTCAGACAGCTGATTGCACCATTACAGGCATTAGGGTCAGAAGCATATCTCCTCTTCCCTGCTAAGTTGAAAGTGGTGACAAAAGGGAAAATAAGAATGTTTAACTCAGAAATAAAAGCGCAGCAGTTTATTGAAGAGCTGAAAAACAGGAAAGGGGGCTAAAGTGCTGAAAATGTTGTTTATGATGGATCGAAATTAATGCATATAATTGATTGATTGATCTATGACGAGGGCTGAATCAGGGAGTATGTCAGCTTGCGAGTATGTAGGTATGTAGGCTGAGGGGGGATGCGATTGACGCAATTCAAAAGCGGCCACACATAGGTCATTTTGACCTATTTGCCAGTAAAGGGGGGAGGGTGGACGTGGGAGGGGAGGGAGGGGAGGGGTGGAAGGGTGGTGGGGGGGGAAAAAGGTTCACATTTTTGGTATTAACTGTTGGATTCTGCACATTGGTACATGGTGGAGGTTTAAAGACATATGGTACACAAAAATAGTAGGTTTTTGCATAAGAAATCTGTGGCATTACGATGACATGTAAGATTGCTTCTATTAATATCTGTGGGCTCAATTGTGTTAACAAAAGATTGAGAGTGGTGGCTTGGTTAAAAACTTTAAAATTGGATTTGGTATGTCTACAGGAGACACACATAGAAGGAACAAGAGTGTATTTATTGGAACAACTTGGATTTAAAGTGTTAGCAAACACTAAGCAAGGGACAAAAACAAGAGGAGTTGCAGTGTTGGGTAGGAACAGTGATATAGTAGTAAGAAGAAAGAAAGAGGATCAATGGGGGAGGTGGGTGATTCTTGAAATTTGTTTTAAAGGGGAGGTCTTAACATTAGCATCAATATACGGCTCAACTGAGGACGATCCAGATGTCCTGCAATATTTGGATATTGAACTGGCTCAATGGCCAGAGCCTATTGTATGCTGTGGGGATCTAAATATTCATGTGCCAGATAGCTCTTTTCTGCAGATAGGAGGGAAGTACGGGGGGAGGAAGAAGAAAGTATATAAGGCTTTGGTAGATCTGGTATCACATAATTCTTTGGTGGACCCATGGGTTAAGCTACACCCGTATCTAGATGGCAGTACATTTTTTTCAGCCCCACATAGGACTCTGGTCAGGTTGGATTATTTTTTAATTTCTAGATCATTAATACAGAGCTCGCAAATGGAGAAGCAACCACGGATAGTGTCAGATCATAGCCCGTTGATATTGACTTTGAAATTGGGGCAGGAACAGAACAATAGAACACAGTGGACTTTTGAAAGAGCTTTATTAAAGGATCCCAACTATAGAAAATATATGGAGGAATGGATTACATTTTTTTGGGAGATTAATAGAGAAACTGCACCGCCGGGTGTCGTATGGGACGCTTTTAAGGCCGGGATACGGGGGGAGACTACAAGTTATGTTTTAGCAAGGCAGAAGAAAGAGAGAGTAAGAACAGAGGAAGTAAGATTAAGATTGATAAAAGAGGAAGAAGATCTGGCCCTGGCTATTCTACAGAATTGCCCGCTAGAACTGCATTTATTTAAAATTATAGCTTTAAAAGCAGAAGCCATAGAAGGTATAGCCGAGAAAGCTGCAAAGAATTATCTGATTAAAAAAGAGAACGTATATGAACTGAGTGAAAGGGTAGGACACATCCTGGCTGTGCGTACTAGACAGAGGTTGGCCACATCAGATATTAAAGAGATTAAAGATCAGCAAGGTAATCTGGTAGGAGAGGCTGACTTAATCAGAGAAGTATTTAGAGACTATTACTCTACCCTGTATACTCCCGAGAAGGAAGGAAGTATCGATGAAACCATAAGATACCTTAGAGAAATCGCTTCCCCTAACTTAGCTGAGGATGGAAATGAAGTCTTAGAAGCCGTACTACATATGGATGAATTTAATGTTGCATTGAGTAGTTTACCATCGGGTAAGGCAGCAGGTCCAGATCAGATCCCGGTGGAGTTTTATAAAGTTTTCAAAGGTTCACTGTTGGTTGATATGTTTAACATCATGGTTTTGGCACAAAAAGGGGAGTCAATCCCCCAATCATGGGGGGGGCGGATATTATTGTTATTTTGAAAAAGGGGAAGGATCCAAAAGTTACGGGGTCTTATAGACCGATAACATTGATGAATGCTGACGTCAAAGTATATTCCAAAATCTTAGCTATGAGATTGTCAGGGGTTATTGAGAATTTGGTAAGTCCAGCACAACATGGATTTATTCCTGGCAAAGGGACAACGCAGCACATTAGGACGGTCATCACCATGTTTGATGCGGCAGGTGTCCTGGGAGACCCTATGGCAGCGTTATTCTTAGATGCTGAAAAGGCGTTCGATAGGGTCTCCTGGGATTACTTATGGCAAACTATGAGGTGGTGCGGTATAGGAGAGGGATTTACTAGGGCCATACAGGCGTTATATAATGAGCCTACGGCTAAAATTAGAGTTAACAGAGGGTATTCGGCAGCTGTTAAAATTGGAAGGGGGACAAGGCAAGGTTGTCCCTCATCCCCACTGTTGTTCGCACTTTATTTAGAGCCATTCTTGCGCAAGCTCGAACTCAATCCACTCATATCTCCCATGAGGATGAATGGATGTGTGGTTAAAACACTTGCTTATGCCGATGACGTGGCAATACTTACCCCAGCCCCTCTTCTGGCAATTAGAGAGGTGGAAGCTGAAGCTGAGCTGTTTGGACAAATCTCCGGATATAGTCTGAACAGGTCAAAGACACAGATTGTAGAAAATGTCCACTCTAGTTGCAATGACTTGCGGGTGACTACCACTGCAGTTTATTTAGGGGTGGCTATTTCATCAGATCTAGACAAAGTTGTTGAAAATAATATTGCCCCCCTAATATCAAGAGTAAAATCTGATCTGGATAG
Organism: Lissotriton helveticus; assembly: GCF_964261635.1. Lineage (NCBI taxonomy): Eukaryota > Metazoa > Chordata > Amphibia > Caudata > Salamandridae > Lissotriton > Lissotriton helveticus. The sequence goes on along the minus strand of NC_136069.1, from coordinate 1,064,965,790 downwards.
ATTGAATGTAAATGTAAATGTACAGGGATTTATATAGCGCAAATCACCAAGCGGTTTCTAAGCGCTTGCTTAGGGAACCCGTCCTGGTATTCCCCTGTGAGATAACCCCGGCAGGGTATCCACAAGGTGAAAGCCAGGCATCCCACCGCGAGGGGCCGTTGTGGAGATTAAGCAAGCTATTGCCCAGAGTCGCAGAGTGTGAACCCGTGAATCGAGTAGGCACCGGAGCGAGAATTGTCGAGTCCATGGACATTTTTAGGACTCAAGACCCCGTCGAGCCGGGAATTGAACCCTGGTCCCGGGCTGACCTCTGCTTCCAGGTCTGCCTCTAACCAGTGAGCCACACTTCTCTCTTCACACTGAATAACCTACACTTATCCTTGGTAGGTACTACTAATATTATTAAAATGTTAATCCTCCCCAAATTTCTTTATTTATTTAGATCCATCCCACTTTTCTTTGAAATCAAATGGTTTAACTCATTAGAAATTATTTTGAATAGATTTATCTGGGCACAGGGTAAGACCAGGAGAGCCTACAGACTTATGTCTTTGCCGAGAGAGAGAGGGGGATGGGGGGTACCTGATATTAGAATGTACTATCTTGCTACTGCCCTTCAATACATGCAGGGGTTAATAGGGGGGGTGGTAAAGAGCAAAGAGTGACAACTATGTCTACAAAAGTCTACACGGCTGTTTTAGGTGAGGAAGCAGAAAATTGCTTCTTAAATTGCACGGAATATGGGTACTACAAAAGGACCAGATTTAAAACACTTAATGCAGCAGTTAGGATGTGGAATGCTTTTCTAAAAAAGACAGGTCTTAGAAGATTCAATAGATATACCAGGCTATATAAGAACTGGTCATTCCCCGAGGCAGTTTTTGCCGATGGTACAATGGCTGGTTGGGCTGAAAAGGGAATAGTACAGATCGGGGATTTGAGGGATAAGGGAGAGATACTACAGTTTACAGACCTTATGGCGAAATATGGTATCGATAGGAGGTCGTTTTTTAAATACCTGCAGGTTAGGAGCTTCTTGAGCAGTAAACAGGGAGGGCCTGCAGGGTACCAAAGAAACGAAATTATGGAGAAAATACAGGTATCTGCGGACTGTACAATTAGATCACTGTATGCATGCTTGATGAAAGGGAAAGTAGATGATATGGAAAAGTATTGTAGTAAATGGGTAGAAAAGTTGAGCATTCCGAATGAAATATTCCAGGAGTCACTTGAATTGGCACGCACGGTATTGTGCTCTGCTCCCCTTCAATCACAGCACTATAAAACTTTGTATCAATTATATTTTACCCCAGCAAGAATAGCCAAATGGGGAGGTACTACCGGTATTACCTGCCCAAGATGTAACTCCTTGGAGGCAGATATTGTACATGTATTTGCTACTTGCCCCCAATTGCATACCCTGATTGGAAATATAGAGTGCTTTGTAAATAGAACATTGGGTATTCAAATAACTCTAACCCCCTCATTATTGTTATTGGGGAAAGGCTTAGATATGGGAGGTATGCAGAGAGAATTTATTTTTGTGGCCACTGCAGTATATAGATTGACAATAGCCAGGGCATGGCTCGATAGAAATCCACCTGCTATGCAAAACTGGCTGGCTAATTTACTAGCGGCTTATAATCTGGAAAAACCTATAAATGCTCGGAAAGGTGTGAGAGGTGAGATGAGAGGACTTAGAATTTGGGAACCTATAACCAGATGGAAAGAGAGTTTGGGTTCACATCAAGATTAAGGCTCCATCTTATTATTTTTTTTTACAGAGATATAAGCTGTACCATTTATATATAATATGATGATTTACTCATTTATTTTGTAACCTATGATTGACATGAAATGTTTGAATGTACAATGTGCATAGATTGGAAAAATAAAAAGATATTTAAAAAAAAAAAAAAAAGAAACTTGCTCTGCAACAAAAACCTTTCTGTTAGTAAAAATGACGGAAAGTAAAGACGAAAGGGAGACAGCTAGAATAGCAGCTCAACTCCTAGCGGATGACACAAGTCTCCGAGAAAATGACCCGAATGTTATAATCATTCCGGTAAATGTAAGAAAAACTATAACTATTAAACTTATAGAAAATGGACTGACATCAAGAGGTGGTATAGTCATATTCGTGGTAGAGGCCCATGAATATCGGCAGACAGAGGTATTCTATTCATGGATAAACTTTTCAGCAGAAAATGCTGTAACACACGAATTCCACTATTACAAAATAGAGGAACCTCCGGATGAATACACTCCTTTCGAGGAGATTGAAATCCCACTAAATTACCAAGAGCACCTGCTCTGGTTTAAAGGCGCCCTAAAACACAAAAATCACATCACCAGGCTCGGTCCACTAGGTAGACCAGGAGCAACGTGGCCGGTTCTAGCCAGCTACACACCACACCCCGACATTGATACAATGACAGACCGGGAACTTTTAGCTCAGCTAAAACAGCTAATTAAAATACATAGACAATTAGTCCAATATGTAATGCGGACGTCAACAGTCCAACCAGCAATTAACATTCCACAGCTGACCCCTCATCAGGGGAACACAAACAAAATAACACCACAGAACATACAATCCTGTCTTGGTAAAACACCCGCAAAACGGGAACAAATTCCATTCTGGTTAGCACAAAAAATCACTCAAATAGAGGCAGTATTTCCTGATACTACACCTACTGAGAAACACAGAATTCTGACTATCTGTCTTCCAATAGGGATCCCACCACATGTGGAGGACTGTGACACTTGGGGCACAGTCTTTGCTTCCATTTACACAAAAACAAATGGTGTTCCGTCCATGGCGGTAATACCACATGTGCTAAGACAGATTCAAAATGAATACGGTACAGAACCTGCTTTAACTCTGGGTATGAAATTATTGAAAGACTTCAAGCAGGTCTCGGCTATATTATTAGCCAACATAAAAGGAGAAGCAGCATCTGTGGCGATCCGCCAGAAATTGAAAGAAACAGATATAGCAGAACAGCCATTTGAACTTGCCAGAATAATAGAAAAATCCTATGAAGAACTAGGTAGAGATAGTTTGGGTGGGAAACCAGTAAAACCCCAAGTAACTGAAAACCCTGAAAAATCTTTATTAAAAATAATCTAAATACTCCAAAAAAGAGTTGGGATGGAAATAAACAATCCACTCCCAAAGCAACAAGATTCCAGTCCAGAGGAAGGTCTCCTCAACGAAGAGAAAGATCTACTGACCGAGGAAACAAGTCTCCCCAGAGGGAGCCCTCTGAGAAAAGATACAACCTTAGAAATAGGGATAATTTGTAAAAACCTGACAGATATCAAGATATTGATACACGTCCCTCTCGATCTTTTCAGACTTCCTCGCAGAAATCGGAAAGAAGAGGACGGTCAGAACACAGGGAAGAGCACGTCAAGTCCAAAGACAAGGAACCTCCTCATCAAAGTAAAAAGTTACAATTTCCAATAAAGAAGGTAGCCTGTATTAAAATAATTAAACATGCCGAGGATACTGAGGACACAACTGAAAAACGGAGAGTGGGCCCAGACAATGCTAGACAGCGCAGCAGAAGTGACCATAGCTCGCAAGATCTTGATGAATCTTCTGGAGACAGTGGACACGAATGAATACATTCAGGTGGAAACTGCGGATACCAGGGTTAGCGAACCTCATAAAATATACAAGATAACTTTATGTATAGAGGGAGATAGGACCAGGAAAGTAAGAGGTCTCTTTTGGGATAATCTCTCAAAAGGCTATGACATCCTTTTAGCTGAGAAAGACTGGCCACCAGAGTTTGTCAGGGAGTGCCCTCATGGCGAAGAAATGATTATGCCTGCCTTCTCAAATCATATTCCAATTCATAGAAAATATACATATGCAAGAAAATGGGCAGTAGCCCAAGCTCCTGCATTATATAAAAATCATGTAGGATGGGATGAGGACTCTCCTCCTCACAAAATTCAGTTAAAATGTCAACCTACTGCACAAAGGCAGTACCCAATTAAACAAGAAGCTAAAAAGCAAGTCAGGGAGATCTTAGATCAACTTGAATATCAGGGGGTGATTGAAACATGCACCTCACAAATGAACGATCCTTTGTTTCCTGTCTCCAAGCCAGACGATTCATATCGTCTAGTTTTGGACTACAGACACCTTAACTCATGTTGCAAAACATTTGCAGTACAAAATTCACACAGTGCGACACTAATGAATAACACCGTGCGCAAAAAATACAAAACGACATTAGACATCTCTAATGGATTCTTTTGTCAAAACATTGCACCTGAGAGCAGGTATTTGACCGCGTTCTCAATAATGGGGTCGCAAAAACACTTCTGTCAACTCCCACAGGGATTCAAGAATAGCCCAGGATTATTCTCAGCAAGGGTAACAGAGTTACTATAAATATATGATGATGAGGCATTATCTTATGTCGATGACATCTATCTAACAGACGATGACCTGGATACTCACTTGAAAAGAGTGAACACCATAATACTTGGGTTCGCAGCTGAGGGTTACAAATTCAACTTTAAAAAGTCACGAATTGCCCATCTAACTGTCCTGTTTTTAGGATATGAATTATCAAGTGAAGGCAAAAGCCTAGCAGACAACTTCTTAGAGAAGTGCGCTGTACTCCCAGCACCTAAAACGCTGAAGAACTTACAATAATTTCTAGGTTTCCTGAATTTCGGAAGAACATACATTCTAAATTATGCGGAGAGGGTTAAACCTCTCTATGAATTAATAAAACCTGTTTTCAAACCAATCAATTGGACTCAGTAACACATAGAAATTTTGAGATCATCGCAAACAGACATGTTAGCTAAAACAAAATTGCAAACTCGCGAAAACATACGCAACCTTGTAATCCGAGTCATCCCAGGAAGATGCGGATTCACATACCTGACCTCTAATGAGGGAGAAACGGTACCAATAGCTTACAAATCACACTTGTACACACAAGCTGAAAAGACATTCAGTCTTACGGAAAATATTGTAAATACGGTTCAAACTGCTGTAGCAAAAGAAAGAGCCCAAGCACAAGGCAAAAGGATAACTGTTTTAACAGCAGAATCAGCTTTTGAGGCATTAACAAGCCCACGCAATTTGACTAATGTGGCATTAGATCCAAAATGGATACAATGGGAAAATTCTCTTGCTGCAGAAGACGTGAAATACTATTTTGACCCGAAAATGAAAAAAACTGATAGATCTAACATATGAAAAAGAATATCCTCTGCCAATCGAAATTCTGCCTCTCGAACAATACACATGTGCAATCTACATGGACAGATTTGCACAACACTACGATGTAGAGAAAAAATCCTACAACGCAGCGTGCGCGATTGTTAACGGTCGCTGGCGCTTGGGTAAATTCAGACCGTTAATTACTAAAACTGAATCACTCAGAAACTGTTCAACTCAGCGAGCTGAAATAAGATCTTTAAAGATGGCGCTTGAAAATGCCGATCGCGAATTCCCCACACTAATAGTGTGCGATTCGCATTACTGCGTCAAATCTTACAACAATGACTTGCAGAACTGGGTTTAAAATGATTACAAAGATGACACAGGTGCCACAATAAAGCATAAGAAGCTTTGGGAACAAGTAGTTCTTTTACAGAAAGAACTACAAAAGACTCACGTGATCCATACACTGAGTCATCAACGTGATGGCGTTCACGTTGCAGGGAATTCATTGGCTGACACAGCCACAGCGGAAGCAGCTCAACCGGCTTCCGTAGCCACAAAAAAGCGTTCAGAAAAATACATAGACGGGGAAACCATGCTGGCGGTAAAAACGTCTTCAAAAGGCGACTGTGCAGCACTGCCCTTGAACTATCCACTCAATTATACATACATAATTGATGCAAACTCCGTTCCTTTTGCTCGAATCCCTGGAGTGGGGGATAGAGTAATTCCAAACACGAACAGGAGAGTCTTGTTAATAGCAGACACACACATGGGTGAAGGTCGTAGGCACCGAGAGATCAAGGCATCTCTGAAAGAATTACAATCAGAATACTGGTGGCCGGGGATGAGCCTGCAAAACTACAAATTTGCAATGGGTTGTCCCGACTGCAACAGAGATCGCAGTCGTGAACCGACCGGAGTAATGCCAGGACCCTTCTTTTAGAAAGCATAAGGCTATCTATACGCAAAAATCCAGTAGGAAAAATGCGTCCCATAATATTTAAGACTAGAATCACTTAAAATGTAGCCACCAGCGCTCGGCTGATGCCAGAACTGTTATAAAAGATTTGCGAGTCTTTATCGGCACATACGCAGTTGGCATGCTACATTCTGACCAGGGTCCTGATTTTAGCTCTCGGGCTTATAAGGAGGCCATGACCAGCATGGGCATTGCATTGCGGTACTCTTGTCCCTTCCATCCTGAGGGAAATGCGGTAGTGGAAAGAAAAAACCGGGACATAAAGCAATCTATAACGGCGAGGGTATTAGGTTCGGGTGATGGGTGGGTCCAACATTTAACAAGTGTCCAACGTAGTCTTAATAATCTGCAAAGAAATTCTCTAAAAGGTTTCAGCCCGTACGAACTATTGTTCGGGACTAGAATGCATATTCAGGACCTTGAAATCAGACTTCAGTGGTAGAAGAAAAATGCTTTGATATCAAAGATTGTTTGTCTATTTTACAGGACTTAAATGAAACAAGAAAAGGCCTGAGCAAAGTAAAGTTAAAACAGCAGCCAACAGCCACTGAAGATAAACCACCTGTCCCAGCAAGGCCTGTCTGGATTCCATAGATTGGGGATCTGGTCAGAGAGAAGATCGCGGTGAAGAAGGAATTTGGGCCTTCTTACAGAAAAGCTGTACCTGTCTTAGCTGTCAGCGGAACAAGATCATTTGTACTACCGCCCCTTGCTGGTAAAAAGGAGAACCGAGTTGTATCCATCGACCTGGTAAAACCACAATCATGTGGCCAATAATAAGTAGTAGGCCCAGTGGACTCCCAAGAAATAGCAGAGTACCAAAATTTGCTACAATACAAGAGGTTCAAACTGAGAGACTAATCACATTCGATAAACCTGCAGTGAATAAAAAAGGACTATGCAACAATGCCATGGAACTTGTGCCTCTTGAAGCCCAAATTGCAACAGTTCGTCAAGAAACACCAGTCTACCATGATGTAGCCCCAGACTATGCTAGTGAAACAAAGAAAAATTCAAAAGCAAATGAAAATTCGGAAGCAATTCCAACAATTGACAGAACTGCATCTGGCTACTTCATCAATTCGATAACTTTTCTGAAGATCCAAGCGAACCGGAAGAAACGCCAGCAATAAAACCTTTTAAAGACAAAGTAACTGAACTCCTTCATCAACTCAAAGAAACCCACCTGATTTCTCCATGGATTGAATTTTGGATTGTGTTAGGTGTACTTTTCCTCCTGCGTTGGCTCATCGTGATTCTTTGTTTGGGAAAAATCATTGAAGGAAAATACAGTACAATGGATACAGCAAGTCAGAACATCAACTTGGTCCTAAAACCTCACAAGTCATCTCACATCGAGAAAAGAGAACTATCATCAGTGAATATCACAGCCAATCCAATACCCGGTGGGGTAGCATGGGACAAACCGGATTATGAAATCTATGGCCCGGTTGAGCTCTTGAACTATCCACATCGGTTCAAGGTTTCATTAAGTGACTTTGTAAAACAGAGTACATTCTCTGATGATTGGGACTTTGAAAGTATTAATGATATGATGTCAGATTTAGTAATGTCAGCAAAATTTACAGAACATGATTACTTACAGGGTTCATCAAATTATGAAGAAATGTATTGTTATAATCACTTTGCACATCACTATTTGCATAAATCAGCTCAACCTAGAAATGTTTTTAATTATAATCAATGGGAACATTGTGCAACTCCACCTAAAAGCAGCTCGAAAACATTTTACGAGAAATTCCCATACTTCTCGGGGTTTAACACAAGTGATGCAGAAACGTTTTATTTTAAAATGTTAAATAAGACAGGAATGAAAACAATGTTGACAAATACTAAATTGATTTATTCTGAAACATTTTATGAAAAAATGAATACATTCGGTTTTGATTTCTGGAAGAACAATATTGAAACAAAAACCATCTGGGGTACAAAAGATTGGCAGGTACAAGGTTTAGAAGCATTATTTCGAGCCTGCATGATCCCAGAACAAATAATATTCTTGAATGAAACCATTCAACAGACAACCTGTCTTGGCCTAGCCAAAATTAAAGACTTAAACAAACTGTCTATTCCAAAGCCCATACCTGATAATAATAGCACTACAGACATGGAGATAGACGTACCTAAAATTTTAAACCAAAACAGAACACATCCTGATTGGAAAAAATGGTTGATCTGGCCCACAGACACAAATAACTGTCAAGATAGATTCCTGAACAAATTACAGGGGTTAATACTGAACAGGCCAGACCCAAGATACTCCCAGAGACAACATCCAGGGATAGTAACAACATACAGTGTAGGGAAACTCTGCCTCGAATGGCTACAGAAATCCACACTGGCTGAAATTAAGCAACACTTGACTTTACTTAAAGACGGTGCTGACTTGTGTGATTTCATAATGGGACCACGCAAACAGCATCAAAAACGTTTCATAGCGGCCGGTATATACGCTGCGTACAACGAAGCTTGGAAAGTAATGCAATTTGAAACAGCAGAAAAAATACGAGAAATTGATCGTATTAATTTGGAAAAATCACTTTCTGTTGTGGACAATGGGTTAATGACTCTGTCCTCCAGAATATATTCACTGGACAGTATTGTATCATCTGCTATTGATATAATAGAGCAGGACTTACTAATGTTACAACGCGGTGAGTCCCAATTGCGTTCTATTGTACAGCTTGGCTGGATGTTGCAAAATCTGCGTTCAGGCTACGTACCATGGCGTTTAATCAACACAACGTCTTTATTCTCTATCTTTAACCTTACTGATAAACAAATCAGTTTGGCACAAAAAGGAGCAGACTATACGATTCTGAGCATTGAAAAACTTGAGAGATTACCATTGACAATGTCAGAAAGACCTGTCATTGAATGGATAATAGATGAAATAATTACAATTCCGATAACGACTTTCCAATTTAAATACTGCCAAGAGTATATACCAGCGGGCCAGTATGAAAGGTTGGGTAAAGGGTACATCAAGTCAACATGGAAATTACCTCACACACACACATGCTACAGTGAAAAGAAAAAGAATGTATTTTTTAGTGGTAACAAATGTAAAAGATCACTGAGCGGTAAACTCCTTTGTGAAGGCATTAACTTACACGGGGCCTGCGATGGGTATTCAAATAACCTTTCATGTCACCTGCACGGCACTTCTACAACACAGATAGAGCCATTCTTTAGACAACTTTCTAATGGGAGTTATATTCTAATAACGGACCACAGCTGTTGTGGCATGGTGCCAGGAAAAGCCTATCTCGTCAGCGTGAGTTCCATGGTCACTTGCTGTATGCAAGTATTGTATCCAAACAGCACTCCTGATACGGAGGCAACAAATTGGCCTTCTTTGAATATCTCTTCTATTCGAATGGATACTTTAAGCAGAATAAAGTCTGTTCTTTGACAGACAACTGTGCCCTTAACGTCATCAAAAGAAACGTATGATCTGCAAGTCGCAAGGACAACGGCAGAGATACATACCCTTTTATCAACAAATTGCCCCGTGCATTTCGTAGAAATGCTAAGCCAAATCCTAAATATGTCAGATACCAGTGGTATCCCACATGTATTTAAGACAATTTTTTCGGGACTGTTAACACCCTTCGAAACAGTTCTGAGCATTTTTCCTAATTTTGTCCATTCTGTCTTTAGCGGCCTACCTCTAATTTTGGGACTCGTGGCAGGAATTTTATTTTTGATTCTGCTGCTCCGCTATGGCAAGCCAAGTCGCAGACAAGACTCCAGCAACGATGGAAGAAACGATCCTAGCTATACGCTATCGGGACAGCATAACTAAAGTCCTTGGATTAGCCCGGCTAAGAGATCTGAATATGACCTGGTTTCTTTCATTCAGACCCATCTGGCAGAATTGCATCTTACCTGTGCTTCGATGTATGATATGCGGAGAAGAATGCGTGTTGGACGTCTGTCTTACACTACCATCAGCAGTACCATTGGATACAGATACTTTGCTAAGTCCTGTAACGGCTCATGCATCGTAATGTCCCCAGCGGCTACCCATTCTGATGACGGCATTCGTTGAGACTTCACCACTATGATTTGATGGCAGTGAAGTACGAGGTGAGAGCAGCATCACCCAGGTACGACCTTCTGTGAGCATTGCTGATCCTGACATCGATGATAGCAATCATTCTCACGACTGTACTGTTGCGGCATTTTCAAACTTGGTCGAACTTTCACCTGAAGCCGTAGACCAATTTTTTGAGAGTCTGTCTGAAATGATGTTCTCCCCTGAACAGAAAGAATAATTTTTTAAGCAACGAGCACACAGCGTTCCCTGAACTCTGAATTTGGCCTTCAGCTTTGATAAACAAAAGCTACTGAAAATATTTGGAACTGTTTTTCACCTGAATGCAAAATTATTTTTTTTCAAATACAAAATATTTTCCTTTCTCTGGCACATGTACTCTGCTTAAAGTAGAACTATTCTTAGAGAACAGAGCTTCTATTTTTAGGAACTCTAGAGACAATATATTACCTCAGCCTCTAGCATATGTACAGAATTTGTATTAATATGTGATGGAATGGTCTCGACCTTCTCTTCTGTATTAAGAGCCATTTCATGTGTAAATTTTCGCAATTCATTCAGCTAATATATGCAATTTTTTTTAACTGAATGATACCACTGCTTGAAAAGCGTACAGTACCAATACTCAATTTCGTGTATTTACCATATACCATTTCATATGCAAATTTATGTATTTTGGGATGGGTTGGAAAACACATGCACCATTATATGTTTACTATTGCTTAGTTTTAAGTAATGAGGGACATTAGATCGTGGAGTGGGTGTTGTAGTTCTATCTAGGACCCTAATTCGATATTCCTGATTTATGCCCTTATGTGGTTATAATAAATAATATCCTTATAAAGGCATAAGATTCATATCCATATTTAGTCATAGCCCATGCTGTCCAAATTAAGCGAGGCTACTTGCCCAGGCTCCTAGAAAGTACAACGAGTTCTGTAAACAAACCAACCTCCAGCAACCTGGGAATTCCCTATTGCTTTTGTTTTGATTTCGTCCTAGAACTCCTGTGAGCACTCTAAGAACGGCCAGTTCTTAGTGACATCTTTATTGACGTCTTATGTCCAAGCTTACGTCAAACCCGGCACCTTTCAGGTATAAATATACCAACGTTGCCTTAAGCAAACACACGGTGGTTTTGGAGCAGAGCGGCCATCTACTTGCCTGAGAGCCCAGCTGATGCGAGAGCCCACGGACGCCGCCCCTCCCCTTTGACGCACTGAGAGAGACGCTGTTTTTTCTCCTGCCGAGAAATCCAGCTCCGGTGTTTCCAGATACCCTCGCGGGTTACTGGGATATCGAGTCCTGAGAGAGAGATACCAGACCTCCTGCTTTCTATTACCCAGGTACGGAGCTGACTAAACCCTTAAAGAGAATTCTTGATTCAGATTCCTTGGCAAAACCAACTTAACTTAAACTGCTACTTACTTACTCCTTCCCACGTATTAGGCTTAGGTCAGGTAGGCGTATTTAGAAGCACCAGTTGAGTACGTTAGACAATGTATATATGTATGTATATATTTTATCTATTTTAAAGTAACATATGGCTAAGAAACCATATCAATGCTTTTACAGTATTATTTCATAGTACTCCTTTTACTGTACGCACTTTACTTTATGCTAAGTATTGCAATTGTGGCAATTCATTTCTCTTGCATGAGAAAGAAGACTGCTCAATAAATAACACCTTTTATTGAAAACGCCCGTCTCTCTTTTCTCTGCACTCTGGTGAAACTAAGTATGCACGATTGACTAAGTAAAATAGCTGTCTATTGTTTTCACACGACTCTAGAGATACACTCTTATTCTGAGGGAGCAAAGTTGTCATGCTTTATGGTTGTCAGAAGCTAATCCCTTCTTGTCTATCCAGGGAATTTAAACTCCTCCTTGTTTACTCGAGAAAGTTTCTAGTGACCTCTGAGCTAGCTGGCAAACCTTAAGTCTAATATATTCAGTAGAGACCTAGTCGACCTCAGTCCTACGCCTACACTGCTGTTTATATTATTCCAATGCGCAGAGCCTATTGGGAATATAGGAACTACACTACAACCACACTTTGTAACTCTTGCAACAAACCAGTCTAAGATAAACACTCTCACTTCTACTTCATTCCCTCCTACACACAACATACATTCTACTCATAAACACTTCACCACCCCCTCTACGTCACAACCTCCTCTCACAAACAATACTATACAACCAAAACCAGTGCATGAAACATATACATCATCACCCCTTTTCACTACACCTCAAAAGCAAAACATATCACACACACCAGCACAACAAGATCTTCAGAGCACAACACCTCATAATACTTACCATCACAAAATACATAACATTGGCAAATCCCACCATACAAGAAAAAAACCATGGGTGACACATCCTTCTCTGTTCAAGCAGCCAAACTATGGAACTCTATACCCCACAACATAAGATCCACCGACAACCACCTTATCTTCAGAAAACTCCTCAAGATTTGGCTCTTCCCCACATATGCACCATACGGAAACATACATTTACAGCATATCACTCTGTAAATAAGCATTTGTTTTCACTATAGATATGTACCTATTATTGTGTATTACTTTATAAAACATGTAAAATAAGTATGTTGTGAAGAGAAAATAGAAAAAATAATAATAATATTAATCAATAAATAAAAAACATATTTGGTCTACATGTACATACTTCCATTGTGCATCTATGTACCTTCCATGTACTTGATCTGTGTGTCTGTTAGTTTTCTCCTGAAAAAGCATATCCAATGCACTACCCTATTTCTCATCATGTGCCTCTATCAATATATTTAATCTAAATATACTTACTTCCTTTATGTATCTATATACTTTCAATGTACTTATGGATCTATATATTTATCATTTTCTTCTATTTTAGCATTTCCAATGAACTAGCCTATTTCTCAGCCTATACTTCGCTCAATATATCTTCTAGCCCAGCCTTCTGACTCATCTCAAACTTCTTTCTACTACTCCTTCCAATGCACTACCCTATCTCTCATCCTATACATCTATCAATATATCCTTTACATCCAGTCTCTCATTTATCCCAAACCCCATACCACTACTATGATCGCCAAAATAACATTTTCTAGACTCTCTCCTGCTCCACCCCTCCTTGCATCATCTGACACCTCTTTTTACTACACCGATCCCCTAAAACAAACCTTTCTAATCTCTCCCCTCTGACTCCTCCCCTCCAAAACTCCTTTTTACTCATCCAAAAGCCTCTTCCTACTGCTAAGACCTAAAAAACAAAAACATTCACTCTTTATCCCTCCACTATCCTTTTCAATCAAAATTAACAGACTAACATGTTCACTTCTCAAATTCCATATTCAACTATACTAATATACTGCCCAAATAACTGAATTCCATATATACTACTCAAATCACTTCATATTTATACTATACTAATTTTCAACACCAATCCTTTATGGGTTTCGGAGTGGCGTGCTACTCGCCAGAAAAGCGCTTCAACACCCATCAGGGGTAACAAGTGCTATATGAATGCAAATCTTTCTTCCCCTTTTATCCCTCCACTATCCTTCTCACTCCAAGTAACAGACTAACTGGTAGATTCATCAAAGACCCGTTTTGCGAGTCTTTAATAGCGATTCATAAGGAATCGCTATTAAGGACTTGCAAAATGGGATTCATGTAGGAATCGCTAAATAAATTGCGATTCCTACACATTCCTTATATGCGATTAGCAAATTGCTAATCGCAAATAGGGAATAACTTCCCATTCATTCCTATGGGCCTACAGGCCCATAGGAATGAATGGGGAGTTATTCCTTATTTGTGATTAGCAATTTGCTAATCGCAAATAAGGATGCGATTTCAAGGGTGCCAGGGGTGTCCAAAGGACACCCTGTAGGACCCCTGAAATGCAAATTTACACAGGTGTTGCGCACACACATGTCCAAAGGACATGTGTGTGTGTAACATGCAACTGAAAAAAATGCACTAAAGTGCTTTTTTCTATTTTTTTCGCTATTTACCACGAAGTCTGACTTTGTGGTAAACAGCGACCACATATTGCGAATTCGCAATTTAAAATTGGTTAATGAATTGCATTTAAGGAATCTCAAATAGAGATTCCTTAAATGCAATTCCTCGCAAATATGCGATTTCGCTATTACCGATTTTTGCATTTGGGATGATGAATCCCAAATGCAAAAATTGCGCTCGCAAAGGGCCAGATTCTGAGAATCTGGCCCTTTGCGAGCGCAATTTCCTTTCATGAATCTACCTGTTAAATCCACCACTGAAATTACCTTATATTTCACCATATCAATTTACCACTCATCCTTTATAGGCTGCCTGAATAGCGTGCGTCAACAAGCGATAAATAAATACAAACCTTTGTCCTCCTCTATCCTTCTGCTATCATTCCAAATCCAAATAACTGACTAACCTATCCACCACTTAAAATGTACTTGCATGTTTCACTATACTAATTCAACACTAATCCTCTATGGGTCCCGGAGTAGCTTGCTACCCGCCGAAAAAGCGATTCGACGCCTCGTCAGGGGTAGTAAGCGCTATATAAATGCAATTACAATACAATACAATTTGTGTTGTTTGAATTGTTAGTAATGTCTAATATTTTTATGTATTGTGTATAGTATTAATGTCGGAGGAGTTTATGAGTTTTGTAATGTATGTTTTGTTCCTTTGATGTTTATTGATTGTTCAACTTGGATACATGTGCCATTATGAAGTAATTTTTCTCCCTTTGGCTTTTGGGGCTCCTTAGTCTAGGAGCAATTTTTAAATTCAAATTTGTTTTATTGGTTTCAAAAGCAATGACAGGCAATACATCGTGAAAGAAAGGCATCATGCAAGGGAACCGTCCGAGACAGATATACAAGGCTTCTCCACCAATCAAGCTGGAAACAAGGTACATGAGCCATGCTATGAATAAGCTGCAAGAATCATATTTGCCAAGGGTAGAGGAGAAATAAAACTTCAACAACAGAACCCCCACACTCCCACCCCCCTCTGACCCCCCCACCCCAGCCCGTGTGCCAAAATAGAAAAACAAACGCCAAGCCACCCATAAGGGATTTAGTGTGACACATCAGGAGGCCGTGGAGGACCATCAGGAATCAAGCGGAGATATCTAGGGCACGTGATCTCAGCGAATTCAGTGGAGAGGAGGGACAACAATGGTGCCATACTTTCCGAAACGTGTCTGCGAAATGTGTGAGTGTAGCCTGAATGCGCTCCATGCCTAGCGTAAACCAGAGTTTATGCAGCCAACCCGTGTGGGAGGGTTTGGTGGAGGATCCCCAGAGTGACAGAATGTGTTGTGTTGCCGCCTGCATAGCAATCCCCATCTGACGCCCTCGGATTGATTTCAGAGGGAAGGTGAGCGCATTGGGAAGGCCTAAGATAGCATATGCAGGGAAACATGGGATTTCAGTATTAAAAGTTTTATCTATATCATTCAAGACTGTAGTCCAGTAATCTTTGACTTCCCGGCAGTCCCAGAGGAGATGAGTCATGGTACCACATTCCCCGCAGCCCCTCCAACAAAGCGCACTACGAGCTGGGTTCCCCTTGTTGAGCCTGACAGGAGTAAGATGCCAGTAAAGGGCCAGTTTCACCGCTGCCTCTCTGCCCGCTGTGTTATGTGTAGTGTGGGATGCCCTAAAGTATATGGAACTCCATTCCTGGGTTGACCCGAGGTGTCTGGGGGTGTGAGCATGTTGTAAAGGTCCGAGATAAGATGTTTGTCCGATTCCCTTGTCACCAGCCACCGCTCAAAACTGGTCATATGTCTGCTCACCAAAGGAGCATAATCTGGGTGCTTGAGCCAGTGTCTGAGTTGAAAGTATTGGGACAAGTGGGGAGAGACAACATCATAACCCTTTGACAGTTCGGAGAGAGGGAGAAAGCCCTGCAAGTCAAAGAGATGGCCTGCCGATCTGCAGCTCGTGCCTCGCCACTGCAAAAAGGCGTGGGGGTCCGTACCCGGTGGGAATTCGGGGTTGTCCAGGAGGGGGGTGAGCGGGGAGGGGAAGGTTGTCAGCTCTCTTTTAACAGCAACCGTGTCCCAGACGCGTAGAATAGTGCGAGTGATGGGAGATTTCTGGAGATATTTTGGTCGGTCCTGGCAGCGGAGGAATGGGATTTTCCAAAGGGACGTCCGGGCCATCGCTCTTTCTTGAAATAAACATCACTTTTCGGATTCTGGCCTGTACCACTCCACCAAATAACGGAGTTGGGAAGCCTGGAATACTGCTGGAGATTGGGAATCCCAAGGCCCCCCTCATCGAAGCTGCGGTACGCCAGTTGTTTGTTTAGACGCTGGCGTTTTCCCCCCCAGATGAAATGGTGAAAGGCAGATTGTAAATTAGCAATAGCCCCAGCTGGAGGAGCTACCGGAATGGTCTGGAAGATGTACAAAACCCTGGGTAGAGCCGACATTTTCACTGCCGCGACTCGGCACAGCAAGGAAAGCGGTTGTTTAGCCCATCGCGAGAGGTCAGCTCGAAGTCGGGATGAGAGGGTGTCGTAATTGAGGGAGACCGTCGAGTCCGTGGAAGAGGTAAGCATGATGCCCAGATAAGGGAGTCGCGTGGTCGTCTGCAGACCTCCGCCATATGATGGTGCCTCGCCTAGATCTCGGGCATTCCCACCTAAGGGCAATATCAGTGATTTCCCCCTGTTGATTTTAAAGCCAGATATGGCGCCAGTCAATCTCTTCGAAAAAAGCAGGCATAGAGCGTTACGGGTTGTCGAGAGCAGCAATAATATCGTCGGCGTAAAGGCCGATCGTGTGGGGCTCCCCGCCAAAAGTAATGCCGTGAATGTTGGGATTATCGCGGATCTTTTGCGCCAACAGCTCGACGTAGAGGGCAAATAAAAGGGGTGAGAGTGGACACCCTTGCCTCGTGCCTCTTTGGATTTCGAAGGGACTGGAACGGAAGCCACCCAAGCGGACCCGTGCGGAAGGACGGTGGTAACAGCTCGCAATCCAGATTGGAAGCGGTACCCGAGCCGAAAGCGGGCCAGTACCTGTTGTAAAAAGGTCCAGTCAACGCGGTCAAACCCCTTTTCAGCGTCAATGGCGACAAGCGCCGAATCCGATTGCTCGAACTGGGCCTTGTCAATCAAGTGTAGGATCCGCTTGGTATTGTCGCTACATTGGCGGCTCGGGACAAAACCGGATTGGTCGGGTTCCAGAATCCCAGGTAGGCACGGCCCGAGGCGTGCGGCTAATACCCCGGTGAAAAGCTTCAGGTCCGAATTGAGGAGAGAAATGGGGCGAAATGCCGAGCAGTGTGTGGGATCTTTGCTGGGTTTAGGCAGTACCACGATTTCGTCTGCCAACATATCTGGGGGGATGGAGCCCAGGCCAGTAAAGGAATTGAAGAGCCGAGTCAGGTTTGGAGTGAGCAGCAAGCTAAAGGTCTTATAAAAACTGGCCGAGAAGCCGTCAGGCCCCGGAGATTTAAGAGGGCGGAGGTGGGAGATAGTTGCCAGCACCTCCTCCAGACGGATGGGAGCCTCCAGGGCGTCCACCACTCCCAGGGAGAGTGCGGTGACTTCCGCTGTCTCCAGATAGCTGTCGATATCCCTGCTCGGGACATTATCAGCATGGTATGGTGAGGCGTAGAAATCTCTGAATGTTTCCACAATCCTTGTCTCCCCCTCAACCCCCACGCCATTGTCGTCCGGAGGCCGGAGATCTTCAAGTGTTGTGACTTGGCCTTCAGTGCACTGGCCAGAAGTTGGCCAGTCCTATTCCCCCAACGTAGTACAAGGGGCGCAGTCGGAGAGCCACGAACTCCGCCCTGTCAGTATCTAGGCTGGCTAATTGGGCCCTGGCGGCTTTTAACTGCTTCCACACCCGCGGAGCCCCGGTGCGACTGTGTACTCTCTCGAGTTCAGAAACCTGGGCGGAGAGGTCCTCCCGCTTCGCTCTACGAGCCTTAGCCTCCGCCGCCACTATTGCAATGAGGTCGCCCAGGACCACAGATTTCAGCGCTCCCCACAGAGCCGGGATTGGTGTGTCCGGCGTGTCGTTAATGGCTAAGTAATCTGTGATGCAAGAACGGATTTGTTTAGTCTCCTCCGGGCGTTGTAACAGAGTCTCGCGTAGTCTTCACGGCCCTTGGGGGATGACCAGGGCTGGGAAGCACGAGCAGTATTTCAATGGCATCATGATCGGATAGAGCGGCAGGGACAATGTTAACGTCAACTAGAGAAGTGGCCAGATCAGAGGAGCCCAGGAAGTAGTTGAGCCTGGCGTAAGTGCGGTGCACGTGGGAATAAAAAGTGAATTGAGATGCAGTAGGGTGTTTAGCCCTCCATAAATCCACCCAGCCCCGCTCATGTAGCCAAGCCTTACCTGCGCTGGATAGGGCGCCCGTGTCTCCATACCTGTGCTCAGACCCATCCATATGAGTGTCGAGCACCAGGTTAAGGTCCCCCCAAGGAGCAAGAGAGGGTCAGGGGACTGAAGCGTCTCTGAAATGACACCTTTATAAAGGGCTCCTGACCTGTGTTAGGGGCGTAAAAGGAGCCGATGGTGAGATGTTGATCGCTAATGTAAAAGTTGTAAGCAAGGAGTCTACCCTTAATTTCCCCCACTTTATCCCCTATCCATCCTCTGAAGTGTCTAGAAACCAGAATGGCCACCACTGCCTTCTTCAATTGAAGTGAGGAGAAAAACTGTTGTGGAAAAATGCGGGAGCGCATTCTATGCCAGTCTTTCGTGAGCAAATGGGTCTCCTGAAGCAAACAAATCCCCGCCCCCAGTTCTCCAGATAAGAGATCACTGCCCTCCACTTGATGGGATTGTTCAAGCCCTTCACATTAAGGGTCAACACTTTCAAAACAGAGTTAGCCATTACAAATCGGGTAAAGAAGAGGCGTTGTATGAGGACGGCACCGCCGCGCCCTGAAACAAGGGAAAGTGCGACAAACCCAGACTGGGAAACCCCCTGTGACACACCGGCTGCCCTCCCTCCCCTCCCGCCCCACCCCTCCCACTCCCCCAAAGACACCCTTCCCTCCCTCGCCAACCCCAACAAACCCCCAGGCCCAATAACCAATCTCCCCCCTCCCTCCACCCGGACCCCAACTTCCCAACTGTGTGGATACAATGTCCCAGTCCTGTCAGTCCAACACAGGTCTGTGGTAATAATACCTAATGGGGTGATGTCTAGTGGCAGCTGTCGTGGCCCCCCACCCGTCCCCCCCACCTAGCATGCAACAGTGCTGTGATAATCCCCCTCGGCAGGGAAAGTCAATCAGAGGACGATGTCTCCTTGGCCACTTCTAAAATGGCTGTAGCTCTCTCCTGTGAGATAATGTGGGCCTCAGGCTTGGAGCGGAGGTCCGGGGAGCGCCTCCGGCCAACCTCCCTGGGAGGATCCTTGGGAGGACTGCACTGGCGATGCGTCCTCTACCGACTCTATGCCCAATAGTGCACAAGTGTTCTTGAGTGAACGCATCTGTTTTAGGGCTCCATCCCATTTGAATATCAGGCGGAACGGGTGTCCCCAGGAGTAAGGATTCTCTTGTTTACGCAGAAAGTCCGTAGCTATCTTGAATGCCTTCCTCTTCTGGAGATTGATAGCAGAAAGATCTTGATACAAGGCGATGGGATGACCGCGAAACCGAAGGGGCTGGCTCCCCCGGGCTTCTCGGAGGATCCTTTCTTTGAGCGGGAAATCAGGGAGGAACGCTAAAATGTCCGGTGGTGGGGCAGGTGAGCATCTGGGAAGCCCCACTCTGTGTGCCCTGTCTATCCGAATGACAAAGTCGGAGGGGCTCTCCCAGTATCTCGCGGAAAAGATCTTGTAGGTAGCCAGTGACGTCCGTCCCTTCTGCTTTCTGAGGGACCCCCCGGACTCGAATGTTATTACGGCGAAACCGATTTTCTAAGTCCTCCGCGTGGGCCTGGAGGTCCACCTGTTGTTCTTTGAGCCGTAGGACCTCCTGCTGGAGTTGCTCGACCTCCTCGCTTCTCGTTTGATCGGCGTCCTCAATGGCGGCCACACGCTCTCCCAGGCCCTCCATATCTCTCCGGAGCTCCCTAACCTCCCCGGCCACCTCCTGCGTCAGGGACTTGAAGTCGTCCCTAAGGGAGTTAAACAAGGACTCCAAGAAAGATTTAGTGATCGGCACATTATCGTCAGTGGGCGCTGGCTGTGATTTTGTAACCTCGAGGTGGCTGGTCCTTTGTCATT
Organism: Lissotriton helveticus; assembly: GCF_964261635.1. NCBI lineage: Eukaryota > Metazoa > Chordata > Amphibia > Caudata > Salamandridae > Lissotriton > Lissotriton helveticus. The sequence continues at coordinate 1,064,945,299 of NC_136069.1, read as the reverse complement.
CCTGGCGGCGCCGTTCACCAGCATCTCTGGAAGGGTGCAGTCCCCCTTCTTCCTGAGACCCGCCATATTGTCCACTGTGCCTCCTCTAGGCCGGTGCCCCTGTCAGTTGAGGTCCCCAGGGCAAAAACGAGCGTGGGTGCGTCTCCCAACGTAGGTGTCCCCGGTGTCGTGGTAGGCGACAGCGCTGCCCAAAGGCGAGGTCCTCGCCCCTCTCTGATCCCTGCGGTCGGTGATGGGTGGCCCCGGCGCGAGGCTGCCGGGAGCCGGCTAATTCTGCTCCGCGTGCTTCAGGCCACAGGGTGCAAACAGTCAGGCAAAGTTCTAATGTAGATGTGACCCCCTGAGTCTAGCTACGAGGAGTGTGCGAGGGGCCGGCCGCACATGGCAGGGCAGATGGTCATTGCGACATGAATAGACCTCTCACCGTGGCGTGCTGGACCCCCTAATTCTGCCTTCTTGGTTGCCTGGCAGTGGTCTGCGGTGGTCCCTCGCTCGCAGCTCCCCGCGCTGCTGCACAGTGGTCCCTCCCCACCTTGCCGCCTCCGCCCCCACCAGTCCCAAGCCGTCCTCCTCACCTCCGTTTGGGCCCTTGGACCGATGCTCCACCTGGTCTTCCAGGAGCTAACAGGATTGCTGCGCAGTGCCAGCATTACAAAAGGTCCCCGCCGCGGCCCCCGCTCAGGCCAGGAGCCAGGGCCTCGAGTGCTGCTCCTCCCCGGCGGGCTCCGCTTCCCGCCTCCGGGGGTGACGCAGTGGCTGGTGCCTTCTCCACTCGATGCGGGCGCACACTCCTGGCCCCAAGCAGGCGGACCGGGAACGCGGCCGGCGATTGAATGCGGGCAGACTCAGCTGGCAGCAGGAAGTCCGGGCGGCCGGTGTCACTCGGCGGGACCAGCTGCCATTTCGCCTGCCCGCGAGTCAGCGAGCATCTCACCGATTGGAGGGAGTCCGGAGCTTGCGCAGGCCAGGTCCTGGGCACACCGGAGCAGCTGCAAGGTTCCCCCGCAAGGTTAGTAGGTTGCGTGGTGCTCGGGGGGGGGTGAAAGTGCAATATAAAGGGCGGTAATGGGGAACGGGACGGGGAGCCACAGGAATCACCGTCCGCTCAGGCCGCCATCTTGGCCACGCCCCTAGGAGGAATTTTTAGAGAAAACTTTTGTATGGATGAAATAAAATAAATGTGATTTTTAATATATTTATACTAAAAAATTCAATTTGTTAATAAAAAATATACATTTGAAAAAAAATGTGTTAATTTTCTCTCTGGGTTGTCATTGTATGATGTGATTATTTCATTAGGGGTTTAGTGTTGTTCTATAGGTTGTTTTTCCCTGGTTTCCCCTAGAAATTCCGCATTGCAGGGACCCTCTTATGTATATTTTGTGATTATGACATCATCTGGATATAAACTAAGTGTATGTTTGTCTCCCCTGAAGTGTGTTCCAGAAATTAGCAGATTATCGCAGGTCCGCTGGGCCATTTGCTTCATATATAAGGCAAAAAGCAGAGGGGAGAGGGGGCAGCCTTGACGGGTGCCTCTCTGTATGAGAAATGGGGTAGATGTATAACCATTCACATGGACCATGGCAACTGCCCTGGTGTTTCCACGGATAACCCAAGCTATGAATATTTTGGGGAGCCCAAAGTGCTGCAAGGTCGCTTCTAAGTATGTCCAAGTGATCCTGTTGTATGCTTTTTCGGCATCCATCAAAAGGAGCATGTGTTCGGTATCAAATCGTTGGGCTTTATCTAATATTTGGAGTAATTGTTTAGTATTATCTGCACATTGGCTGCTGGGGGCAAATCCTGCCTGGTCCAGGTCAATTAACCCAGGAAGGAGAGGGGATAAACGTGATGCCAGAATGCCGGTGAATAACTAAAAATCAACATTAAGTAGGGAAATGGGCCTATATGAAGCACATTGACGCTTATGTTTCCCGGGTTTGGGTATTAATATCACTGAGGCCTCTAACAGTGTCTGAGGGAGAGCGGATAATGTCCCTATGGCTTTGTATACTCTAGTGAGTATAGGAGCTAATATAGAGCAGGAAGTTTTGAAAAACGAGGCAGAGAATCCGTCTGGGCCAGGGGATTTGAGCGGTTTCTGCTTAGAAATGACTGAAACCACCTCTTCAATTTTAATAGGGGATTCAATGTCTTCTGCATGGCTTAATGTAATTGTGGAGGCAGGCATTCTCTGTAGATGCTGGACTTGGGTCTGTAGAGAGAGGTATTGTGCCTCATAGTGTTCTGCATAGTATTGGCGGAATGTTTCAGCTATTTGCCGGTCCGTGACCATCTCCTCTCCCGTAGAGGTAACCATGGAGGTAATGCTGGAAGCTTGTCTCTGTGCCCTTAATCTATGGGCCAATAACCTTCCCGCCCTGTCCCCACCAGTGTAAAAGGTGTGTCGGAGTCTGTGCGCTGCATACTCTGCTCTGTCTTTGTCTAATGCTGCTAGCTGAGAGCATGTGGCTTCACATTGTCTCCACTCCCTGTGCGCCCCTGTTCTCTGGTGTATGCATTCTATCTCCTGTGTTTGTTGCGTCAAGAGCTCTCTTTTCTCGCTGCGGGCCTAATTATCTGAAGCTGCGATTGCTATGAATTTCCCTCTAACCACTACTTTTAGGGCATCCCAGAGGACAGCTATGGGGGTCTTGGGGTATAATTTAATTCCAAATAATCCTGCAGTGCTCTTGAGATCTGCTGAACCACCTCCGGGCGGTGTAGCAACGTATCTCGGAGATGCCAGGTCTGTGATGAAGTCTGGACACGTGTCAAGGAGAGGGCCAGGGTGACCGCTGAGTGGTCTGAAAGTATGGATGGTAGCATCTCTATTTAACTGATGCGGGGTCATAAACTCAGTGTGTCTAAGAAATAGTCAATCCTCATATGTTTTGTGGGAATGTGAGTAAAAAGTGTATTCTCCGGTCATGGGGTGTTTATCTCTCCATATATCGAATAGACCTGCGTCAGTGAGCATGTGTTTTTCGTCTTCTGAGCGAGTATGTCCTTGTCTCTGGCCCGAACTGTCTAGGGCGTTATCGAAAGCTATATTTAGGTCTCCGCACAGTAAGATTGTTCTGTCTTGGGAAGCGCTGACTTCTTGCACTACCTTCAATAAATATTCCTCTTGTCCTTCGTTGGGGGTGTAGACTGACCCTATTGTAAGTGTCTGTGAGCAGACACAGAAAGAGTACAGCCTGCCCTTTAGTTCCACATGCATGGGCCCTAGCTTTCCAGGAAAAGTATTAGAAATAAAAATAGCTACTCCTACTTTTTTTGAAGATAAAGAGGAAAAAATGTGTTACAGGAATGACTGAGACCGGAGTCTGTTTGTGTCCCCGGGTAGGAGCTGAGTTTCTTGGAGAAGGCATATGTGGGCCCCAGAGTGTTCAAGGTATGATAGAATAGTACAATGTTTTATAGGGCTAGTCAGACCTTTAACATTCAAGGTTCTTAAGAGTCTGGGTCATTTCGACTGTTGTGAGGTAAGGCTAATATATCAAGCTGTGAAGCACAGGGGTGGTTACCATTGGTCTATATCAGTATATCGGTCTGATTGTGTCTACATCTAGGTAGCACAGGGAGTTGGTGGGACACCTCGGTGTATTCGAGGGGGAACATGAACTAAACAACAACCCCAAATTAAGACAACAAACAAATAACATGTCACAAAATAATGTTATGAATGTTCTGGGTGTGTATACCCACGGGAAGAGGGTGGAAGAGTTCCCGGTCAAGCAGCCCCATTCCCTCCAGGCCCTTGCCGAACTGTATAGGTCATAGAAGTACTGTTTGGGCCCTATGTTCATAGGGTGAGTGCACGTTCAAGTACTGTCTCAGGGCTGCTTACGCCGGTCGGGTGGAGTTCTCTCCCAAGGATGCCAGGACCGCTTGTCTCTCCTTAGCTATTGTCTCAGGGTCTGGGCGCAACCGAGATGAGTTAGAAGTGATCGTTTTCCAGCTCCCTGCTTCACGCCCCCTGCCCGACCCGCCAGTCGAAGGTGGGCTTGCCGCACAGTCTTTCCGGATGTCCAACAATTAACGAGCTTCCCGACCTGAAAAAACTTGTTGGGGCTTTCCATTAAAGCGGAATGGGTGCCCCCTTGAGTATGGGATTTTACTGTTCCGTAGATGTGTCGTGATTGGCTGGAAGGCTCTCCTTTTCTGTACACCACACTAGTTTAGAAAAATAAACAATCTTTATCTAAACCAAAGAATACCAAAACGACAAACATCCACCATACAAATCTTTAAAAAATCACTTTTAAAAGGTTTAAGCAATTCTATCCCTGGTACTATATGGATGCTGTGATTTTAGCACAAAGTAACTGATACATCAAAATCCAAGATGAAGGAGGAAAGTGTTTGAAAACTCAGCGATGTGTCGGTCCTGGAGTCCTTGGGGATTGGATGCATCAGTTCTACTACAAGCTGAAGTGCTGCGTTGATTCTGGACTGCAGGGAGATGGGATGGGTCAATTTTCAGAGGCGACTCCTTTCTGGGGGCGATGCATAGGAAACTTGGGCACACAAGTGCGATGCGTGGATATCCAGCCGTGCTGGAGATCGATGAATCAGCAGCAAAGCAGGCTCTGTGTGGAACCTGTAACCCACTAAAGAGAAGAACTAAAAATCATACCGGAGAGACTCTACTTTAAATCTCTGTCAGAGGGAAACCGCAACTCAGAGAGTTGAGAGAAAAGAAAAGGATAGAAGGGAAAATCATTAGATTTTTAAATACTGCCCTCACCCACTAATTAATGGCATGCTTCAGCATAGGGCCGCTTCAACACCCTGGTGCAGACCAACACACTGGATGGAGCGCTGTTTTTTTAAATGTGAGTTAAAGAAAAAGAGAGAAGGAAAAGTATCCCTCATGAGGGATCATTGGTGAAGAAAAGAGTGTGCTAAAATGGCCTCAGGAAGATCCACATAAATTCCTTTAATATTGGACCACTTTGGCAGGGTTAAAAAAGCAAAATTAGGGTATCTATGAGAGGCAACTACTCCATACCCCCTCTAAATGTACCAGCATGTATTGGCCACATCTAAATGCCCTTTTGGGTCACCGGCCTTCTTCAGGGTAAACATCCTTGTTAGAGTTTAGTCTATATCACTATGTGATCAATTGTTACTGAGTGGTTAAATCAACCTTACTTGTTTCTCCATAACACATTAGTCATTAATATCTGTGAAAGAGAAATTATAATGGTGAGTAAATCCCATCTGCTCCCCTATTTAGTATGTAAATTCAAATTGATTAGTAGGGGACATAGTTAAATTATTCTCCCAACCCAAAGGGTTGCCATAAAAGATTTTTTTTTAATGATAATAATAAAACCATAATATGCACCCAACACATTGAGAGGTTAGGGACTAGTCAATCATAATCCCACTAGTGATAAACACAGAACGTTTTGCAATGAGGATAGCTCTAGAGTGTCTTACCCCAGTTTCACTATGTAATCTACTCACCCATGACCTTCGTGGGGACACCTCCCTGTAGTCACACACTGCAGGATAGAAAAGCTACTAAACCAAAAACTTCTATACCAGCAGAGCCTGATCTGGCATTATCTACAGGATCTGTGCTACTCATTCCACCAGCCATTTTCTAATACTGGTAGTTCCCTAATGCTGATGTTGCAGTAGATTGGGTGGTGAAAAATGCTCTCATGCCCCTTTCCTCTGTTGTCAATTACTTGTCACACTCGGTCTCATACACTAGGTCTGAACTCTATTTACTTTCTTTTCTATCCTTAATTGCTCATCCTTCAGATACATGGGCGAATTGTTAGGATAAGGCCACTCTCCCACCTGTATTATGGAAGTAGTATGCCTGAAAATCAATCATTTAACAGTTTCCCTAATAAGTATGCGACTTGCGCCAAGTCCACACTAAGGTCGCCCCATCCCTGCCCTGCTTACTTCGTCAAGGGTCGGTGTTTTCGAAACACACGCCACTCTGTGTCCCCTGTCGCTTACTGCATGTTTGCCATTCCCCCGTAAGTGCCAATTCTGCCGGATGTAGATTGTACTTCCGGTTCCTGCCTCAGTCAACCATTTCTAGACCAGCAACCACCATTGTTGTGGGTCAAACGGCAGCGTCCATCATGTTTTTCTATCCGGGCTCAAGTTTTTTCTCAAATAGGGAACAGAAAAGGAAGGGAAGAAACAGAGTCGTCCTATCTCTAATTCAGTTCCAATGACCAAATTGTTTTTTATGTTCCATGTGTCATTCAATAATACACTTTTAGTGAATAAGAAAATGATCTGATGCGTCAGTAGTCTACTTAAGGATATGTAACAAGGATAGCTGAGGACGTTTAAAAGCAGAGGACTCTCTATTGGTACAGACACCATAGAGATTATCATTTACTCTTATAGTTCTAGATGTAAGTCTCCCAGTCGTTGTCTGGGTGACTAGAAACCAATTTTAACAACCCACAATCCTACAGATGACTCTCATGCTAATATTGTGTTCCCTGTTGTTATATACAACGATTCCAGGGTATCATGCTGTGTTATTTAGTTGGTTCCAGGGGACAGAGTCATTCAGACCCAGTATGCTGATTTTTAACCTGTGCACCCACCTTTGTTCCCTGGTGAAGGGCAGGCTTCTAATGTCCCTTAATGTGAGTGGGAGATATTGCTTGTGAATTACTGTCCACTTAAAATCCTTTTCAGTGTGTCTTTTTTCAATATAGTGACATGCTAGAATAGTGTTTGCCCTCCCACACCTTATGGTACTCATATGTTCTAGTATACGGATCTTCACCTTCTTGGTCGTCATGCCTATATACTGGAGTCCACATGGGCACCAAATAAAGCAAATTCCATTTTCCATATTGCGGGTTGCGTGGTTCCTAAGTTTCCTTGTTAGGGTAGGCCTATATCCACTTTTTTACCACTGATTGTCAGCGGGCAAGCCTTGTAAAGCCCACACGCATAGTGTCCAGTAACAGACGGTAGGCCCCTTGGTATGTAAGCCAGTTGTCTCGTAGGTTTGGTGTCCTAGGTCTCGTGTGTACCACCAAGTCTCTTATGCTGGCACTTTTTTGAAAAGAGAACAATGGGCTTTCGAGATTCAATCCATTCAAATTCAGGATCCGCCAGTTTTTCATAATGATCTTCCTTACATGATTTGAGGCAGTGTAGAATGTTGTGACACAGATGCTCCCCTCTTTCTATTCTCTCAGATAAGTCTCCAGATGGCGATCTCTGTTGTTAATAGTAGCCTGCTTCATAGATTGTTTTATCATTTGGTCTGGGTAGTCCTGGTCCTGTAGTTTGTGGCTCAACAGTTCTACTTCCTTCTTATAATCAATCGCTTAAGACCGAGCAATTCCTACGCAGGTGCAGGAACTGCCCGTACGGCAAATTCTCTTTCAAGGATTTAGGATGGAAGCTTTTGAAGGAAAGCAGGTTGTTCCTGTCAGTCGGTTTGTGGTAGACGCTCCTCACCAAAGTTCCATTCTCAGCCTTGATGTTAAGATGAAGGTAGGGGAGGCAGTCAATAGTCATTGCGAGCTAAACAACAAATATGGATTCCTATTATTGAGCCATGTCAAGAATCCTTCAGCTGTGGCCATGTCTCCCTTCCAGATTACAATCACATTGTCGATGTATCTCCTCCAAGTCTTATGTGGTCGAAGAACGGGTTCTCCCGTGTGTAGATGTTTTCTCCCTCAAAAGAAGACACATACAGGCATGCCACGCTAGGAGCAAAAGAACTCCCCCTAGACATGCCATGGACCTGCAGGTAAAAGGTATTGTTGTACTTAAAATAGTACGCAGTCAGAGCTATTTCTGCCAGGCACATATTGAACAATCTCATTGTTTGGTAACTCCAATCTTCTGCAAAGAGGATATTCTCCACCACTCTCAGGGTTTCCCTCTGGGGTATATTTGTGTATAGTGACTTAATATCGAGTCAGATCATGATTTTATTTTCTGAATCAAACTGAATATCATTGATCATATTCAGCACTTCTCTAGTATCCTTCAGGTACGCCGGCATTCTCTGGACAATAGGGCGAAGGAATAAATTGCAAAATTGTAAGAGGGGTTCTGTGTGGATGCTTTCAGCTGTGGACCAGCTATGTGTCCATTCTTTTACCCACACAGCAGGGCCTATCCCAAAGTCGGAGCGGGATTCTCAGTCGACGGAGACTCGGTGCTCTGGACTCAGGCTGCGGTACTTTCTTGAACCACTGGCAGGCGCTGTGAAGATTTATTCGGCAGCACAGCTGGGATGCGTGGAAACAGGTACTGGAAGAGTGATGCATAGATTTTAGAGTCTTTTGCAGCAGGAACCCCCTCCCAAGACCTCGAACTGGAATTGGCACCACTTGGCAGGTTAGAACAACCAACAGTGGAGCTCAGGGATGCTACAGGAGAAGTCTTTGATGGCCCTGAGACTTCTAATTAGGAGGCAAGCACACACAAGTGCTTGGAGAATCTTCTCAAGCAGGATACCAGAGTAAAGTCCAGTCTTTGTCCTCTCCAAGACAGAAGCAGCCACTGCAGACCAACACAGCAAATGGGCAGTACTTCTCCTGACAGCACTCCATCTCTTCCTCTTGGCAAAGTGACCTCTTAATCTACAGGTGTTTTAAAAGTCTAGAGTTTTAGGTCCAATTGTTCCCTGTTGGCCTTTGAAGTAGGCTTACTTCAAAGGATAGTCTTTGTAGTGCACAGATCCTCCATTGCCCTGTCTTGGCTCCAGACACACTACATGGGGGTGGAGACAGCATTGTGAGAGGAGAGGCACGGCCCAATACAGGTGTCAGTGACAACTCCTCACACCAATCTAGCTCAGGAATGTCCATCTGCCTGGTGATAGGCCATCAGGATATGCAGGGTACACCTCAGCTCCCTTTGTGTGAGTGCCTAGAGTTAATGCACAAACAACCAAACTGTCAGTCTAAACCAGATGTTGATTCCACAAGCAGGCAGAATCAAAGCTTGGTAAAGCAAGGAAATAAACACTTTCTAAAAGTGACATGTTCAAACACTCAATTTAAAAACCACCTTCACTAAAAGCTTTTGGCCTTATTTACAACAAAATGATGCAGCACAGCACTGCAAGCCATTTTGTTTTGCTGCGCTGCAGCATTTCAAAAGCACTGGAATGCACCATATTTACAACAATGTGACCCATCCCAGTACTTTCCTCTGCGCTGGTGCATGATTGGCTGTCATGTGCCAACACAGGCACCCTTGCACCGTAGTGTAAGGGTGCTTGCGTTGCAGTAATGATTGTTTTTGTGCAGGAAGGGGCACCTTCCTGCACAAAAACAATCATTGATAGTGTTTCCCTCTGTCAATGTGTGCTGCAGAATGCAACATCCAAAGAAAGAGGAAAAAATGAGGAGAAATAAAAGTATTTCTCCTTTTTGCACCTCCTTACGCCTCCCCTGGGGAGGCTTAGGATTCTGACAGATTCCCAGGTTCATGAAAGGTTGTAAATCTGGGAATGTAGCAGACTTTATAGGTGCTGTGTGGGAACACCCACAGCAACCCCCAATGCATACCCTTTTCGCGCAAAGTAATGAGCGAAAAGGCGACATATATACAAGGCTATGAAAAGCCATGCAGGGTGGCTATGCGTGGCCTTGAAATATGGAGCAAAACAGGATGCACCGGCGGCACCAGGGGCTTGTAAATAAGCCCATGAGAGAGCCTAAACTCCAAGTCTCTAGCTTTTCCCAATTGGAACTTACACTTGTAAGATGTTACAAGGCATATCCAATGATAACCTACGGGAGAGATAGTCCTTGCAATAGTGAAAAACAGAATTTGAGGTATTTCACTATCAGGACATGTAAACCACACCAGTTAATGCCCTATGTTTCACATACACTGCTTCTTGCCCATTGGGGTACTTTGGGCCTACCGTAGTGGGGCCTGACATGCAGAGAAAGGGAAGGTTTAGGCCCCGCAAGTGGGTGCACTTGCCAGGTCGACATGGCAGTTTAAAACTGCCCTCACAAATACTATAATGGAAGGTCAGAGACAAGTTTAAAGGGCGACTCATGAGAGTGGCACAACCAGTGCTGCAGGCCCACTATTAGCATTTGATTTACAGATTCTGGACACGTACAGTGCACTTTACTAGGGACTTATCAAGAAAAGAAATATGCAAATCATGGATGACCACTCGTAATCATAATTTAAACAGTGAGCACTTGCACTTTAGCACTAATCAGCCGTGTTAAAGTGCCCAGAGTACAGAAACCAGCAAACATGAAGTAGAGTATGCAATCAAATATAGAGGAGGTGGAGGCACAAAGACAGGGGAAACCACACCCAGGAATCCACACCGGGTGTAACAGTCTTCTACATGGTCTCCAAAATCCTTAAGATTACACTGTTTGACAAGAGCAGATGATAATATGAACGACTACTGGAACAACTGAACATGAATGAGCGTGGTTGGTGGCATGTCATAATTACCACAATTATTTTTACTTACAATGAATCAGATTAAATAATCAACATAGATTAGCAATCCTAAATTAAATTTTTGTTCCCAGTTGTAATGATTGCCAACACTACAATTTTTAAAAGGATTTCAGTTGAACTCCATTTAGTTGTGCCCTTTGTACAAGCACGCACAATAATGCCTGTAATTCGACAGCAATTTATTGTGAGACAATGCTTTTCTAAGCCACAGGTTCCAAATGCTGCCATTGATGTATGCTACAGCATTCATCCCAGACAAATTGAGATGCAACTGCACTTGGACTGCCACTCACAGAGTGTTTTGCATAATTTCCTTGCTTCAATGCTCATTTACGTCTATCGTTTAGATAATTTAGTGCCCTTCGTTGATTTAGAAATACAGGAGTGAGCGATGGAGCAGGGTGTCTGCATTGTGTGCCTTGTATATTGAATAACGAATTTCATAGTTCAAAAAAGGCCAAGCCGGCAAGAGTGTTTTTTGGACATGTGTGTATTTGTGTAGGCGCGTGCGTGCGTGCCTACGTTTGGGTTAATGCTTGTGTGTGGGCATGTGGTCTTATGGTCTTGCTTAAGTGGATATTTTGGGATTTTATACTGTATCCACTCTGGGTTGGATTAATGTAATAGACTATATCTAAGTCTACCAAGTCACAGGTCCCTCCATTGAGCCCAAAATAGAGAATACACGTGTTATGAATTTGCGTAAATTCAATCAGGAGTGATCTTGAATAATTGATGAATAGGAGAAGGATATTATAAAGAGGAGAAATAGAAGGGTCAGTTGAGACCAAAGTGATTACCAACTGGGAAGAGTTTACACCTTTGCAAAAACATATGATGACATTCAACCAGTCAATACATCAGTTGATGCAATGATCCCTTTTGTTACTCCTCACACATCCGACTCAGAGTCCACAAAGAAAATAAGAGTAAATCAGTGCTTAATTTGAGCCAGTGGTTTTTGATTGTGCCCTAATGGTGGCACTGTCTGAGATGTGCACAACAGTGTTTATTAAGTCAAATGGCATAAAAAATGACTAATACCACCCTCTCACACCATTATTAGAGCTTTGTGTGGCCTGAAATAGTCTGAACTATCACACTTGTAGGAGTGCGATGGTTAGGTGTTATGTTGGTCTCGCATTGGCAGCGCTGGCAAGGGCAATGCATGGTGCAGTCTGCAATGGCCTTCTGAGAAGGGCCCTGGCACTTCATTTTTTACAAATTAAGCACAAATTAAGCACTGGAGTAAATGTTTACGTGGAAGTCAAGACAAGTCAAGAGTTCTTTATTCAATGATTAAAAATCACCATAAAAGCACATATATATACAAATAATTAAAAATCTCATTAAATCATTATCAGAACCCAACTTGTTATACAATCTGATTTCAAAAGGAGGGAGAAAAACAATATAATTCATTATCAATCTCATCAATCAACCCCCCCCTCTAGTTGCTCTCAATCTAACCGCCACTCTAATAAAATTCATAATACAGCATAATGTAAAAGGGTCAGTCGCTTGTTGTAAATAAATTAAAGCAGCTCTAGCAGATTTCAGATTAGCTTGTTTTAAGATATCTACCAGGAATCTACGCCTAGGCATTGAATAAAAAGAACACAATAATACAATATGAAGGGAATCCTGCGGAGACCTATTGTCGCAGCCGCAGGATCCCTTCTGCTCAATTGTAGTTAAAAACTCAAACGGGGATGCTAATAAATAGGGTAATAAATTGAGCCTAAAACGGCACATTAAAAACCTATCCTGGGCATTGTGCATAAGGTATAAGTATGGCTCCATTCCCTCAGTGCTTTTGACCAGACTATGGGCGCTCACAGTTTTTTTAGACCCTTCAACCTCTGCTCTTTGTTTTATTTTCTGGGCTAAAAAGGCTCTCTTTACGATCACTTTATCCTGAGGTACAATTGTAGCTGGATCGACAAAGAGATACTTATGGGCCAGATTTTCTAGGGTGGCCTTTACATAATTGAACCATGGGATGCTCATACATTTATCTCTTCCTAGGCAGTCACTTAAAATTTCCCTACTTAGGGATGCCTCGGGATTTGTCCAAATCTTCAGCCAAGCCAAGATGGGTCTGAGCTTCACCAAATATTCAAGGTATGGCCTCCCTAATTCCCTATGTGCTATAACAGCTGGGATACTTTGTGGGATTTTTAAAATGGATCATAAATATTTATTTTCTTCCCACTGAAGTTGCGTAATCTTAGCAAAGCCCCATACCTCAGCCCCATAAATAACTCTGGAGCAGCACATAGAGCAATAAAGGTTCATCACCTGTTCGGGGCACCATCTGCCTACCCTCCGCCCTTAGCTTGCAATAGCGCCATTGGTGGCAATCATTTTACAGCAACGCTCCTCCACCAGGGAATTAAATTGTAAAGACCCATCAAATAGTAAGCCTAGGTAAGAGAATGTATTAACCTTTTCAATTTTGTGGCTTCCTATCATGAAGGAGGATTTGGTGCAAGGTTTATTGCCTGCCAGGAGCACGTAAGACTTGCCTAGGTTGACGGACAGTTCTAAGGATTCCATAAATTTAACAAATCCGCCAATTAAAATTTGTAGACTCTTTGGCGTGCGCGCGAGCAGGACCGCGTCATCCGCGTAAAGAACACAGGGATGTGTTGAGACCCTACTCTTGGACAATCTGTCTTCAAATTTAACAAGAACTGCTCTAAGCCATTTATGTAGAGAGAAAATAAAAAAGGGGCGAGAATACAGCCTTGCCGTACCGCGCTCCTGCATGGAAATGATTCTGTTAATCCACCCTCCTTGTTGTATCGTACTTTTGCGGAAGTGTCATTATGAAGTTCCCTTAAGATGTTAATCAGGCCAACATCAATCCCCATGAGAGTCATCATGGCCCAGAGCTTGTCCCTATTCACGTGGTCGAATGCAGCTGCCAAATCCATGAACCCCATATAGATGACTTCATTGCTGGCCTTGGTATATTTGGCAATCAGCATATAGAGGTTCAGACATTGGTCGCTCGTGGACCTCCCTATCCTAAAGCCGTACTGGGTGTCCGAGATGATGTTATTTTCCTCGGTCCACTCAGCTAGGCGATTAAGGATTCCTCGACCCAAGAGTTTTGCAGACACATCAATCAGTGAAATCGGGCAATAGCACTGGGGATTGTCCCTATTGCCCTTTTTAAAAATAGGGACAATTATGGCCGTTGACCATGAAGACCGCAATCCACAGTTAATGGCTGCATTTATAATTCTAGTCATTATGGGGGCCCACAACTCCACACAGCTCAGAAACAAGTCGGGCGGGATCCCATCTGGGCCGGGGGCTTTGTTTTTAGACAGACCCTCAATTCCGGCAATAATTTCCTTAATGGAAAAAACTACAGGCTGACCCTGCTGTCCCAGTGCACCATCCCTGCCTTCTCTTCTATCATTCCTGCTTCGTGATTGTACAACCCCTTAAAATGTGTGACCCACTGTTCCGGTAAAATATTTGTCCCTATTTCAGGGGCATTGTCATCCTGGAAGCTTGGTATGTTGATAATTCTCCAGAATTCAGACAAATCCCTTTTTCCTCCGGCCTCTCTTAAATTAGCCCAGGCTTCCCCCTGTAGGGCTAGTTTCCTCCTCTTGATCTTGCGCTTGTATTTTAATCTACACAGTGCTACTTGTTGGGTGTTCCTGGGCCTAGTTTTAAGGCTACTTTTAAGCTCCTTTAGCGCGTGTGAACAATCACTGTCAAACCATCTGGGTTGACAGTTGTTCCTCATCGGCGCCCTTGTTTTGAGCAACCCATCTATTAAGCTAGCGATCTGACCAAATGCTGAGAGTAACGCCAACCCTTCTACTGACATATCTAACCAATCCCCAACAGCTGATTTCCCAGTAGCCATCAAGGATTTGTAAAAGGTTTCCCCGTCTATTTTGGACCACCTCAGCCGTCTGCCCTGGTCCGTTACCTTCTCAATGATCGTACCCGACTGTCTTCGCCTAAACCGAGCCAAATAGGAGAACTCCAATACTGAACGATTATGATCACTAAAAGGGCTCCATTTTATCGCTACATGTAGAATTCTGTTTATTAAGGCTCTAGAAGCTAGGATGTAATCAATATAAGAAGAACACTCTCTGCCCTTAAATGTCGGAGGTAGACTACCATCTCTCTCAACAATCATCATATTAATGGTATGCTCTATGTCGTGATTATGTAGGAGTCTACTGAAGGCGAGACCTTCTGGTGTATGATAAAATCCGGCCCGTCCTCCACTGGGCAGTGTGACCATTCCGCGTCTATAGGAACTAAAGCCGGCAGTTAAAATCTCCCATAATGAGTATCGACGGGGCATAAGCCCCTTCGCTGACTGTAGTTTCTTGTCTCAGTCTATCATCCAGTTCCCTTATAAATGGATTATGATCTCTGCTAGCCCCATTATTATAAATATTAAACATGGTCAGCCTTAGTCCTTTGCACCTAAACAGTACTGCCTGTCGGGCATACGAGCACCAGTTCGTAATGGACCATGTGCCCTGAATGTTCAGGTCTACATAAATAGATAGTCCTCCCCTCGCTCTACCTGATCGTGAATTCAGTGCCTGGATACAAAAACATTTGTACCCCTGGATATGAAAGGGGCTGTTGTCAATCACCCATGTCTCCTGAAGGCTGATTATCTGGTACCTGGTGATATATTGTCGCCACTCAGGATTGTTAAATTTAGATGCCAGGCTGGCTATGTTCCAAGAGATAACTCTTACTACTTCCGCTGCTTCCCCTGTTACACTCATAGTCCGTTTTCCGTCAGAAGTTCCTGCATACCCAGGGAGCGACCCTCTGTCCCCCATCCGTGGTTCAGTGATTCTATCCTAATCTCAGATATTTCTGGATCCCCGTTCCCGGTGGTGGTTATTAGTTGTGCTGGTGACATTTGCAACCCTGTTTCCACTGGTGAACACACTCTAGCTCCATCAACTGGACTCACCCTTCTCTGCGCCTTAATGTTGTCCTCCTTGAGTCAGTCATTAGTATCTAGTGAGCTCAATACCTCATATCTGTTACTTAGTGTGACTGGGTCAATATAGGGAGCTACTTGAGAACTGGGCTGTCCCTTACCAATAATCCCAATATTATGGGGGGGGGGTAAAAAAACCTCAATGGGACTACATTTACATAATCATGATGGATTCTAGATGATCCTGCCTGCCTCAAGATATCATCCACCAATCTGGGGGAGCCAAAACTCACCACGACACAGTCGCCTTCCATGCTTTTGATTGACCTGCCCACCCATGGTACCCTTCTCACCATTTTAAAGTTGTTATGCAAGTGGTCACCCAACACAGTTTTGTTAGCCAAGAAATGAAGGGCTTTATTCTTTAGTGTAGTCCAATGTTCTTCACGACCGTCCTGAGTTTTTGGGACATTTGCCAAAATTACTGAGTATGGGCATGCCTCCGGTGGGAGATGCAATGAAAACTCTTTTTTGGGAGGCTTTATCAGTGGGCTTAATCTCCCCACAGGGCCGCAAGGACCATGTTTTACTCCCCCCTAGCTCCTGAAGCAGGAGATAATGTAGTGGATACTACTGCTTGAGTTGTAACTTGAGGCAGGGGGATCATAGAGTCCACCAAATCATTTACTCTAGATGTAATTATATTCAAAGGATGAGCTACAGGTGGACCATTCCCAGGTGATGGATTTTTTTGAGCTCGGAAATGTTTTTCAATGACACTTAATCTCCTGTCTATTAGCTCAAGTTTGGCCATAAGCGGGGAAATAAAAGACCTAAGCCGTTCATCCATAAGCCTAATAAACTCAGACATACCACTTCCCTTATTAGCTAATACTTCTTGCACAGTCTGCTCATTTCTACCTGGCACACTGCCTTCATTGGCCATGGATGGAACTTTATCTTGCTGACCACCCAGCCCAGATGAGGAGTTTACATTCCTCGGTTGTTTAGATTGTTGCCGGCTTCCTTTCGGAGCATTACTGGCCTTTCTTTTACCCAGCATAGTTTTAGCACTATTCACTGGCATTGCCCGATGTTGCCTAGTGCCTGTTGCTGGGGGCGAGGGGCGTAAGCTGGTAACAGGGGAAGGAGCCGAGCTAATAGACAAGCTGTCATCTAGAACTGACCCATTAATTACTTGTGGGAGATTTGTGGGACCAGATAAAACAATAGGAAAATCCGACGACTCTGGCATTAAGATAGGGGGAACAATATGACATGATGGGTCCAGGGACCACCTCCTTTCAACAAGCTCAATTTCCTTGGCCACAACCGATTCGGCCCGTTTAAGGAAGGCATCCAGAGTCCCAACAGCTCCATCCCCCGAGCACACTTTAGGGTTAGCTTTAGCCATGACAGAACAATAGAGTACACCAGAACGTTAATAAACAGACATCTTAACCCAAGTCTATTAAAGTTTGTTAAAAATATAGCCGTGATGTACCACTGTCTTACCAAGTCTCGCACCTTACTTGTTAGTGTCTCTATTATTGTCCAACCTTAGGTGTAAGAGGGGTGACCCAGCCCGGCCTCCTTTGGCCCCGGACAGCCACAGACGGCCCGCCCTTGTCCCGGGCTTCTCCCGGCGCGCTCCCGCACGCGTCCCGCGGGACGAGATTCCGGTATGCCCTTTATGCGCCTCCTGGCGGCATGCGATGACGGATGCGGTGTCCTTGCCGCTGGCGGGCTAGCTGGGAGGTGTAGTCCAGAGAGGGGTCTCGACTGAGCAAAGCCCGGCCAAGAGGGAGAGCGGATCCAAGCCCGGCCCACAGGCGCTGCAAACAGAGAGGGGGCTCGGCGGAGCCAAGCACGGCCGCAAGGTATGAGCGGAGCTAAGCCCGGCCCGCAGGGAACAAGTCTGCCCAGTCAATAGCGATCACGGAGGGGACTCGGCCCCGGTATGCACTTTATGCGCCTCCTGGCGCCACGCGATGACGGATGCGGCGTCCTTGCCGCTGGCGGGACAGCTGGGAGGTGTAGTCCAGAGAGGGGTCTCGGCGGAGCCAAGCCCAGCCAAGAGGGAGAGCGGAGCCAAGCCCGGCCCACAGGCGCTGCAAACAGAGAGGGGGCTCGGCGGAGCCAAGGCCGGCCGCAAGGTATGAGCGGAGCTAAGCACGGCCCGCAGGGAACAAGTCTGCCCAGTCAATAGCGATCCCTACGTGGAAGTCATGAGACACCCATTGGGCACTACCCAAGATACAAGGACGAGGCCACCAGGTAGCTAAGCAGTAGAAACACCCATATTAAGGGTACAAACCTGAGCAAGAAGGGAGGAACAGACCACAGAAAAGTCAGCAGTTACAAATTAGTTATCAACATTTCACCAATTTCAGTAATGGACTCTCAACTTGAGATACTTACAAAAGACTTATCCGTCTGCCAAATGGGTTCTGGTTAAAACAAAAAATGACCTTCATAAATTAATCAAAAGACTCAAATTACAAACTTTCTTTGCAGGCAAACCTCATATGACAAAATAAACAACCACACAACTGATAACAAGTGATTAATCAACAAAAGATTTCGAAGACATACATTTTCATGTTGCCCTCTCAGAACAAGGAGGCATCTTCAACACAAGCAAAGATCTCCTCAGAACAGCAGATGAATCAGGGATTAACACCTCTGATACCAAGGAAAGTACGTTTATTTCTAAATCTACTTATATACCAATTCTGCCACCTAAGAACACAATTGACCTTGTTTATCCTCTTCCATGCTGGTGACGGAACCGCTCCGTCACCAGCCTCGGTCGGGCTGTGCTGGTGACGGAGCGGTTCCGTCACGGCGCTCGGCGCGACTGCGCGGCGCTTTCTTTTGAGCGGGCGGGGCTGTGACGGAACCGCTCCGTCACAAGCGCAGCGCGCCCGAGGCTCGTGATGGAGCAGTTCCGTCACGAGCATGGGAGTGCCCCGTGGCCCCCCTAGCGCTGCGGCAGAATTGCCGCCGCAGCGAAGGTGTTAAACAGTAGTTCTATTAGATTTGGACAGCGAGTGTAAAAAATATATATCCAAGAACAAATTCTTGCCATCAAACATAAACAAAAAATAACAAAAGGCAAGTTCAGAACTACAACATAATTCACAAACCATCATTAAGGAGGCAGACGTAGGAGGCAATGTGGCGATCCTCCATACGGAGGATTACATTAGGGAGGTTAACCAACAATTACAGGATACTTCTTGTTACAAAAAAATATTTCATAACCCCACAGTTCAAGTACAATGTAGTTACTAGAACACCTAGAAGGATGGCATGTAAAATGTATAATCACTTCAAAGGAAAAACATTATCTGTACATATAGTACATAATGTTGTGCACCATGTATGTACTTCTAAGATACACAAACCTGGTTTTCCACCTAAAAGGAGAGCCATTAAAGCAGACATCGACTAGATCTGCTACAGACTAGAGGAATTTATTCATGTGGAATTTAAACCCTTCACGAGGAGTCTACCTTCATATATCCAAGACACAAACAATGTTTTATGGAAATTGGATAATATAGACTGACAATCTGATTCTTTTTTGGCTATGATCAATGTGGTTAATCTATATACTTCCATCAGGCACCAGGATGGACTGGATGCCATAAAAAAGACTTAGCAACAAGTTCCATTCATTTTTGGAGAGAAACCAGATGATCATGGAAATGCTTGTTTTTTGTCTAACTTAAAAACTCTTCTCTTACAATAATAGCAGTTATTTACAGCAGCAAGGGACTGCGATGGAGGCCAAATTTGTGCTCTAAGCCTGTATTTTAAAGGAAGAAGTGGAGATATTTTGACTCTGAAGTGAGGGATTCAAACAATATAACAATAAATCCTCTTATGGGGAGGATATAGAGATCACATGTTACTAATATGTGAAGGATTGCAGACACCATTTGAGGATTTCATCCAGGAGCTACCTAATAACAAATGGGGAATAACTGTATAACATCTACAATCTCTAAAAAGCTATTGAATATTTGGATTTGACTTTGTACACTGAAAACCATTTACTGCATAGTACAATCCATTGCAAACCAAAAGCGTCTAACTCAATTCTACAGGTTACAAGCTGCTACCATAAAAACACCTTTTCAAATATTCCAAGGGGGTAAAACACGAGAGCTAGGAGAAATTGTTCTAAAAATGAGGACTTCATACAAACATCAGAGGGAATTACTGCCAGATTAAACAAAAGAGGTTATGACACGTTTTCCTTATCCAAAGCTTTGCAAAAGGTTCAACAGATAACCACAATTTACCTGTTACAAGGCTCTAAAAAGAGCTCCTCACCATAAATACGGTTCATTACTGAATACAATAATGTGTATCAGTACATGATAAAAGCATCACAGAAACTCTAGCCATTTCTAAACAACAATCCTCAAATTAAAGATGGCATTAAGGAATATCCTCAGATTAATTTTGAAAGAGCTACACAAACACAAAGCCAAGAGGGAATTACTCCCTTGGCTGGAATGTCTTGAGGCCACTCCAAACCTCAAAAACAACATAAAAAGATGGCAAGCTCACAATGGAAGCACAGACCAACACTCTAGAAATTAAGGGTTTTGGAATTCTCAGACTTCTAAAGAAAGTGCTCGATCTTCTGTCTCCTGTGTCACAAAGACTCATCATTCAGAGCCTGATCATCTCCTGGTTGGATTATGGGAATTCCTTATATATAGGATCCCCTACATTAAGAAAAGGCCACAGTCCATCCAAAACGCAGCCGCTAATCTCTTCTTCAAAATCCTAACTGTCCACAAGGAGGGACTTGGCTGACCTTCATTGGCTACCCATAGAGCAACAGGTATAATCCAAATCTCTGTGCATCACTCAGAGGGCCTTTCAGAGGAAGGGACCTCACATTTTCCATGCTCCTATTGAATAGTATAACCCTGGCAGATCCTTAAGATCCGCAACCTGCTTTCTTGTAATGACACCTGAAGTTTGCAGACCCAGATGGGGTGGTCATTCCTTCTTACATCTAGAACCCAGACTGTAGAACTCCTGCCACTCAAACTGTGTTAAATGAAATCTGAACACACCTTTAGTAAATCTCTTAAGACATGGCTTTTAGTTCAATAATTATCACACAATCAGCTCTCAGCCAGGCTGGCCTCTATGATCTGCTGGTTTGGATCAGGACTAGGAAGCATTTGGGTAGCCATGCACTTTACAAATCAACTAGATTAGATTAGAATAGATTAGCTCCCCATTTCTTACAAAGATTATGTCAATCCTTTTCAGATGAAAGAAACAAAAGAGACACATTTTTTAAAAGCTGTGCTATCTGCAAACTGGGAAGAATAAAACCCATGAATCAATAATTAATTGACAAAGTTACCAAAGCAAAGACTGGATAAACTGTGAGAGTACAAATGTTGTATGAAATATCACATGCCCCTGCAACAAAACATACATTGGTAGTACGATTAGACCATTTTAAAATAGGAGTCAAGAACAGAACAGAAATATACCAAAATTTGATAAAACTCTACCATTAGTTGAATATTATGAGGACCACATAAACAAAAAAAGAGAGGTCAAGTCAGACTCAAATGTGCCACAAAGACGGAGTAAGGTAAGAATCACACACCCACTTTGGGTGGAAAGGAAAGCCCTCACACACCGACCTAGTCAGTGTCATGCTTCATCATCGGGCCCCACCAAAGAGGCCGAGTGCCTCTTCGGTGTGCTACGACGCCAGAAATACTGCGGAGCTGGTTGTGTGAAGAGGGCGTATTGTGAGGAAAAATTAAATTAAATTAAGAGTGCCAAAAAAGGGTATCGATACAAAAAGTTTAATGTTTGATCCCTAAGGCACATGTGGGAAGTATTATGTGTCTGAATTTAGATGCCAAGGTTTTAGGATTGGTTAAATTCAGAAATACTTATAACAGTCAACATGTTTCTGCCATACTAGTGGTTCAAGTTTACCAAGGCATTCATCAGGACTAAACCCCGGCGGTATGGACTCTCTAATCGTCCACCCTACCCTGGGACGTGAAAGTGAAAATATAAAAAAGGTGAAAAAGTGCTAAAAATAGAAGAGCGAAATGCTCATTCTAAAAAATGCTCCAAAATGTGGAGTATCTCAGCACCTGTGAAGTGAATTAAACAAACAAACACACACGGACATACACATAATTAATATAAGCCATTGCGTTTGATCATGGTGCTCCATAGTTTGTGGCATACATGGTGTTCCCAAGGTAAACACTAGTTTTAACACCATCCAAGTAACCCTGTAGGGATGATATCGTTAACTCTGGGAAGTGATGTGCTAGGGGTGTATTTAAAACTAAAGTAAATAAGAAATGGGGTTAAAAACATGAAATGTGTACTCCTTATGAAGGGATCAATGGACCAAAGGTCTGTGACCCCTTAGAATGGTAATTCAGATTAATATCTCACTTTAAAACAGGGCGCTACTTGCACCATGGGTCTCGGGAGGGGGATTGCAGCATGCCTGGCACATCCTGTAAGAAAGAGAGGTCTCAATATATGTGAAAGGTTAAAGACTTAGCTTATTTTTCTAGAATGACAGCGGTCCAGGCGCCGAAATGCACTCACGCCTACAACGCTCGCAATCCGCTGTAAACCTGCAGATCGCCTCAATACCGGACCCCGACGATGTGGAGCGGGGCCGGTGACTGGGTATAAGACTGCTTGTGCTGCACGCCGCACTCTTCCGGGTGGGCGCGTCCAGACCAAACAGAGGCTTGGAACGCACCCGCCCCGTGTGGAGAGGTGCGGCCATAACTTGAAAGCGAGGCTTGGAATGAGAAGCCAATCGGGAGACTGACCGGCGTAAAAGCCGGTATCACACTTTAGAGTTTATTTTTCAAGCTTAGTTCCTGCAGTATACCTCGTTCTTAGAAAGCGGTTTCAGCGTGGAATGGTGGTTTGATATTGAAGGTGCAAAGTAATAAGCACAAAAGCAAAAAAAGTTCAGAATGGTTAACTCCTTTGCCTTGATCATTGCTATTTCTGAGAAGTGGAGCACCTAGAATGGAAGGGCACCAATAGGGAAGAGGCACACAGGTGGCCAACGGTACATAGATAGGTAATCAAGGGATCTAATCCACAGGATGGTAATGTTGGAATGACCATTCACTGAAAAATGTGTGGATAGGTCAACCAGATTGCTGTGCATATAGATAATTATATAACACACAGCAATAACCTAAAAAAGACATAGCCATAACCTAGAAAAATAATAAATAAATAGGTTATTCCAGTGTGGGTCAGGAGGTATACAGTTCAGGAAAGCACAGTGTTCCACGGGATGTCATCGTTAAGGCCGTTGGTATTTGTGCCCAAGCGATACACCCAGCGCTGTACTTTTTCAAAAAGTCTGCTCGTTATATTAGTTGTGCCTTTGACTACCTCAATTATAGTCCACCTCATGTCGTTTGGTGTATGGTTACTATCCAGAAAGTGACGGCTCAGTTTGGTCGTCACTTTTTTACACCGGACATTGCTCCGGTGCTCACAAATACGCCGTTTGACCTTGCGTGTGGTCATGCCTACGTAGCGAAGGATGTGCCAGGCACGCTGCAATCCCCCTCCCGAGACCCATGGTGCAAGTAGCGCCCTGTTTTAAAGTGAGATATTAATCTGAATTACCATTCTAAGGGGTCACAGACCTTTGGTCCATTGATCCCTTCATAAGGAGTACACATTTCGTGTTTTTAACCCCATTTCTTATTTACTTTAGTTTTAAATACACCCCTAGCACATCACTTCCCAGAGTTAACGATATCATCCCTACAGGGTTACTTGGATGGTGTTAAAACTAGTGTTTACCTTGGGAACACAATGTATGCCACAAACTATGGAGCACCATGATCAAACGCAATGGCTTATATTAATTATGTGTATGTCCGTGTGTGTTTGTTTGTTTAATTCACTTCACAGGTGCTGAGATACTCCACATTTTGGAGCATTTTTTAGAATGAGCATTTCGCTCTTCTATTTTTAGCACTTTTTCACCTTTTTTATATTTTCACTTTCACGTCCCAGGGTAGGGTGGGCGATTAGAGAGTCCATACCGCCGGGGTTTAGTCCTGATGAATGCCTTGGTAAACTTGAACCACTAGTATGGCAGAAACATGTTGACTGTTATAAGTATTTCTGAATTTAACCAATCCTAAAACCTTGGCATCTAAATTCAGACACATAATACTTCCCACATGTGCCTTAGGGATCACACATTAAACTTTTTGTATCAATACCCTTTTTTGGCACTCTTAATTTAATTTAATTTTTCCTCACAATACGCCCTCCTCACACAACCAGCTCCGCAGTCTTTCTGGCGTCGTAGCACACCGAAGAGGCACTCGGCCTCTTTGGTGGGGCCCGATGATGAAGCATGACACTGACTAGGTCGGTGTGTGAGGGCTTTCCTTTCCACCCAAAGTGGGTGTGTGATTCTTACCTTACTCCGTCTTTGTGGCATATTTGAGTCTGACTTGACCTCTCTTTTTTTGTTTATGTGGATTTAACCGGGGACTGAGAGAGTGTCCTTGAATCTCCCTACCTCTCCCATTGTTGTTTTGTATTATGAGGACCATCATCAGATTTAACAAACTTTTCCGTGTAATGGAATTGAAATAAATTAAAAAGCATCCTCACGGAGGCAACCAAGAACTGATTTTTCGTACACAGGAAAGTGCACCAATACTCAAATTTGGCAACATGAGGTTTGGCCTGAATAAAGATGCGGAGTTAAAGATGTGACTTCTTTTATTTCAATCAAGAATCATTGATCTGAGTCCTGATAAAATAAAAGACAATCAGATACTGATTTTGTCTGTAACAAGCTGCATTGTTGACCTCAATATGGGTTTTGAGATTTAACATTGTAACAATAGGTATAACAAAAAATGTGAAAAAGAAATTTGGAATGTTAATCAAAAGGAGACTAGCTCAAGATAAAAAAGGGGGGGGTGGTTTTTTTTTAAGAAAAAAGACTCAAGTATGTTTCGTCACGGGATGGGAACACCTGGTGAGTGTGTTCAGAAAGCCCTCACCCACCAACCTAGTTGGTGGCATGCTTCATCATCGGGCCCACCCAGTGACACCTAGCGTGTCCCGGGTGTGCTTCGACGCCTGATTACAGCGGAGCAGGTATGTTGCTGAGTGTGCAGTGAAGGGTGTTATGGTAGTGAAATTTAAAACGGCTAAGCGGGGGTCCCAGTACCCGAGGGTAAATTAGACTTTAATACCTGGGCCACCGTCAGCGGTTAAAAATAAGGCTGTTGGATGTTAGAGGCGAGTTACGACCTCCATCATCCCGTGGGTCAACATGTTTCAGCCAGTGCCTTATGTATATGCTGGCTTTCTTCAGGACCTAAGTAAAAAGGTGAGTGCAGTTAAACTAGTGGAGTCTCCTTTTGATTAACATTACATATAACCCAGGGGATAAGGACTAGCTTTCTGGTCCTCTCTCTCTCTCTTGATTACACATTTACATACATACACATTCAAAAAGAAATTTGGAACATTAATTTGAGGGGAAATACTATGTACATTTCTTTTATCAGCCTTTTCTTATTCTATCCCGCTTTAACTATGAATAGTTTTTAATAGATTTATGGACATGTAATAGAAACTCAAGACACTATGTGAGTTCTTTAGCAGGACTAACATTTGAACCATTCCCTTACCTTTAAGTAATCTCATGATGGGATACTTTTACAACTGTTTAGCTTAGCCCCAAAGACTCTTTTGGTTGCCATTTGCATCAATATAAGGAAAATATAATATTTTAAATGGCTCCCATAGTTTTGACTGCTCATGCTAACATGATACGTTACTTGGAACTATTTATTAATTGAACAAGGGAATCGTCTCTGATACTGAAATGTCTCTCATGATAACACTGGTCTAAAATGACGGAAGTCAATTATATTAGTAATAGTTATATTTAATTGTAATATAAATAGAGACTATCCCCTTAACATTTCTATATAGGATATATTTACTAACTTATCTAAAATATATTATTGCATAACCGATATCCAATTGCTACTTTTGTTGTGAGGGATACAATAACAAATACAATTTACACTTAAAGAATATGCAAAGGACAAAGATGGCCACCAAGGATGGAGCCTAAAGAGTGTACAGGATCAACAATCTTGAAATATCCCTATCTATACCCCCACCATCTGCTCTTCGTCGACGGACCCTTGCACGCATTACCTTGAAAGTAACCCGAACCGTTCACCTTGGTTTGTGGCGACTTGCTCCTTTTGGCTTTCCTTTTGTATGTTATTGCCAGACTACCAGTAATAAATCACCTGGGTTAGTGGGTTACTGAGTTCTCCATTGGACACTGCTGAGTATTGCTGCCTCCGCTGCTGGATGGTCACCACTGATTATTGCCGCTCCCGCTGCTTGATCGCCAGCCATCAATCATCTGGGGTTGCTGACTGCTGAGCTCTCCATGGACACGTTTGATGTGACTGGTGCAGCTCTCTGCCCCACCTGAGATCCATTGGCTGGGGTTGCATGGTCGGCTTGCAGTCTGTCTGGTGTCTGCAGCTGGCGCTGTCTCCAGGCATGATTGGCCCCACCCGCTCTGTTGCTGCTCCTGCCTGGTTGGATTGGCATTGCCGGTGTGCCCTGCATGGCCTGGCTGGCCGCACTTACCATACTCCGCTCACATTGGCCGTTTGGGGCTTGGCCACTGCTCACTGCAGGCCCCGACTGGCTGGGGCTGTGTGGGCAGCAATCCACTCTTTGCTCGGTGTCGGCTTGCAGTCGACCCTGGGGACTGCGGCCAGCGCTATCTCTTGGCCTGGGTGCGCTGCCAGGCTTGATTGGCCCCACCCACTCCATGCTGCTCCTGCATGGTCGGCCCAGCATTGCTGTCCTGGCTGGCTGTAGTTTGGGGCTTGGCCGCTGCTCACTGCAGGCCCTGACTGGTGCGTTCTGGTGCATCTATGTAGGCACCGGTCCTCTGTGATGACCGTGGACTAAGGACTGCTCTGGTTGCCTTTCGAGGCTTGTGAACCTGATAGGCTGAGTTCCTCACTGCGCTCCTAGGGTCTGTGGTGCTGTTTGCCCCTCTTCTCCAGAGCTGCCCCAAGGTCTTCATTTCGAATGCCTGGGGTCGTCATTGCAGGATCCCTCCTAGCTTTTTAAGCCCTTCTTTAAGATGGTGGTGTCAGAAAATCAGAAATGGTTAAAGGACTATTCTTCCCGCAGTCTCTTTGAAATTGATAATGAAGATGGCCTATATTTTACCCAGAAAATCAGAAATGGTAAAAGGACTATTTTCCCCGCAGTCCCTTTGAAATAGATAGTGAAAAAGGACTATTTTTTATGCAGTCCCTCTGTAAGAGATGTTGGTCTCTTTTGCCTCCTAAAGCTCTAATGGAACGGTTAAGATGTACTTCAGCAACTCAAATCTGGAACCTCGCTGTCACATGAGTAGCCATCTTAGAAGAATTTCTGCTGACACTGTCTTTCACACACATTGTCTTCTGCACTATCAGATCAGTCTCTACCCTTTTGCATTTGACCGGACATAGTATCATTATTCTTCAATTAGACCACTTATATCACTAGATTATTGTGTTATGCAGCTGTGACTCTTCCTATCATATCATCCTCACATATAGACTCCCAATCCATCTCTTTCCCTAACCTCTCCATCCCAGTCATTACCCCCCCTCATCTCTCTGCACTATCATTGGCACTATCAGATCAGTCTCTACCCTTTTGCATTTGACCGGACATATTGTCATTTTTCATCAATTAGACCTACTCCTCTTATGTCACTAGATTATTGCATTATGCGGCTCTGAGTCTTCGTCTCGTATCATTCTCAGAAATAGATTCCCATTACATCTTTTTCCCTCACCTCTCCACCCCTGTCACTACCCCCTCATATCCCTACTCAGTCAGGCACCTGGTTAGTCTGGTGCTTCCTCATCCTATCCTCCTAGATCCTCTAGGGTCACCCCTCGCCCATTCTCCTGTTACCTTTCTGGCCCCACCTGGACCATCTTCTTTCACTCCTCTTTTATGTAACACATTTTCTAGGACTCTGCACTCACAAGTAACTTAGCTGTTACACTTTTATTTACACCTTCTTCCAGCTCTATTAAGCTCACTATGGATACCAATTTTTCTTGAGCCTTACTTACTCACTTGGAGCCTTCAGCCCTTAACGCTTATAAAATCATGTACCCTCCCAACTTGTTTAAGAATGCATTTAAAAACTTTGAACATAGACTCCTTAAATTCCACCCAGTAACCCTTATCTCTGAACCTTTCTTATGCATAAAAAGAGGAGCTTTAATCTGTGATCTTTTCTTCTATACTAAAAGATGCACCCAAAGGAGAAAAGCTCTATACTCATTACTCATAATCACCACATCCAAAAAGAAACTCCCCTTGGTCTAAGAATCACAATTGCTCACTCACCTATTTATAAGTTCGAAGCTACTATCTCCCTTTACAATAATAGAACTATCCTTATCCAATCCTCTGCTCACAACCTTTGTCTGTTTGATGATTTTTTCCCCACCATCAAAAACTCTGGGAACAACACGAAATCTGCCCCCTCTCTAAACCAGCCTACCCCCTCGGCCAATCCTATGGTCCCTCACCCCACGTCGATTTCCAACCAAGATGGCCTTGTTTACCTCCCCTCTCCACCCCTGTCACCTCCAACGATATCTGCTTACTCGATACTAACCCATCATCGCCATCTACAGGGTCATAGCAGCTCCCAATCATGCACCAAAAATGTCCTCATGCCGACTGCTCTCCTAGAGTAGCTATCCCTGAGACACACACCTCCAACAATCTCATAATCACCCCTTCATTACTCCTGACCCATCACAACACTATTGTTGACTCTACCAAAGGGCCCACAACCCTCATTATAGACTCACCTTCCTCACAACCGAGTACAGAACTTCCAACCCTGGATAACAGATAGACCCCTCACACTGCAGAGTCCTCATGTAGCCACTTAATTAATGTGCCCTCCTCTATTGCCCATCAAAACTCGGTCCACTCATAACCCTTCTTCGCCCCAGAAGGCTCTCACTGGCCAACCTCCTTCCAGGACTATCCCCTTGAGCACCCTCCTCCCACACAACTTCCGGCCTCAAGTCTCTGATCCCCACACCAATTCCTCACTCGGTTCCAAGCTGGAAGAGATCACTGTACCCATACAAAAACTCAAGTCAAATGTTGAAGGCATTCTACTCCTCACCTCTGAATTGGCGAAAAAGGGGCGGCTAGGCAATTCTTTTAATTCAAACATTCATAACGACGCCTTTCCCACATTACCACTACCCTAGACCTCCAGCACGTCATTCTCTCTCAATGCTCTCTCCAAATCTCAACCCCCCACAATTCAAATGGAAAACATTTCCCCTTCCCAATGACTCTACATGTCCTATTAGATTAATTCATCCTCTGACTGACAATGATATTCACTCGCTCCTATGCTCCTTTGACCCAACATACACTGACGATACACTCTATCACTGTCAAATCGAGGCAATTCATGCCGACCCGCATTGAGAACCCAGGACTACTCCCAGAGCCTTAAATAATAACACCCTCACACTAGTCTCCACCTCACACAAGTCTCCTGCCAACACCAATGTGAAGCTCAAATGCATCCTCATCAATTGCAGATCTGCTATAAAACATGCAGCAGATATTGCTACCCTCATTCTCGACCAAGAGCCGGATCTCCTAATGCTGACTGAAACCTGCCTAAATGTCTCCCCTGCTCCTATCCTTGACCTACTTGTCCTGCCTAGCTATGACATTATTAGATAAGACAGATCTTGCGGGCAAGGTGGGATGTTGCCTGCATCTACCTTAGCAATCTTGTGGTTAAACAGCTTAATTCTGCTGCTCTCCCTGCATGTGAATACCTATGCATCGAGGTCGCCAGCAAAACCAGACAAGTCTGCAAATTCCACTTGTTCTATCATCCCCCTAGAGACAACCTTTCCTTTATCTGACAGATTATGGAAATGTTCTCAACCAACGCAGATCATCACGGCATTCAGATCTTCCTTTGAGATGTTAACCTCCACTGGAATGATTTGAATGACTTTCCCATGGATAGTATCAAATCTTCCCTTAGTGAATTCGCCCTAACCAAATATGGGACAGCCTTACAAACATCAAAGGAGCTACCCTAGACCGAATCATCTTCAATCCGAAATCCGTTCAACTTGATTCTATCGTCCCTTGTGACTAGACTGACTACCACTGCATCACCTTCCTCATCTCAGAATCTGTTAGCATGAGCAAAACTCAACCAAAAAAAAACATTTGCAAAGAACCCTGCGAAACATCAAACTTGATGCCTTGACAACCCTCAGTAATAACATACTACCCCCCCTGATGCTATGACCGACGTCCACAATCTCACTGAACACTACAATGGGTCCATGACAAGCATTCTAGACACGGTTGCCCCTTTACAGTTAAAAAGAATACCTTCGAAAGTCTCCAAACCATGGTACAATGGCAGTCTAAATGCTGAGAGAAGGGAACCTGAGACAAGCGGAAAGACTGTGGAGATCCTCGCCGTCCCTTGATCATCTCAAACATCTGAGATCACTAAGGAACATTTATAACAAATGCATAAAACTATGCAAAGCTAACTTTTTCACAAATCAACTGAACCTAGCTAAAAATTGACCCAAAAAACTGTTTGAAATAGTTAAATATCAATTGAACAGCAATATCAACCTCTCCTGATCGGATCACGCCCATCACAAAATTGCGAAGATTTCTCCTCTTTCTTCATCAGAAAGGCAACTAAGATGGAACTTGAGCAGCAGACTGCTTCGGAGCTCTTGCCAATCTCACCTCCTATTAGTTTACACACCCGCCAATGTTTGGCACCGTTGCTCACTCCAGGTTTTACCCTCAAGAACAATGCATCTTGGAGCGCATTCGCAATCTTGGATGATAACATCATTCTCAAAAAGCTCTCAGCACTGAATCCATCCAACCACTTCAAAGACCCTCTACCATTGAATTTCTTTAAGGAGATCAAACTATCCCTTCTCCCATTATGGGTCAAGATAGTCAATGCCTCACTGATTCAAGGCTCAATCCCAGATTGCCTTAAAGCTGGACAGGTTACCCCCATTCTTAAAGAACCAACAGCAGACCAAGCCGATCTTAACAACTTCCAGCCAATCTCCAACATTTCGAACTTGGCCAAGCTCATTGAGGAATGTGTCCACATTCTGCTTTGTAATCACATAGAGTGCTTCCAATTAGTGGACCAATTCTCATCTGGCTTCCATCACGGTCATAGTACAGGATCCTCCATTACCCACATTGTTGATGATGCACTCAAATTGCTGGATCAGAACGAGTCTTGTCTTCTGATCCTCATTCGACCTATCGTCAGCTTTCGATATGGGGAAACATGACTGCTTACTCGACCTACTGATACATAAGATGGGATTCTCATGGCCCGTCCTAAATTGGTTTACATCTTTTCTCCACAGTAGAACCCAAAGATTCAAGGGCAATCAATCTCTTTCTAAAACTACCTCAGTCAATCTTGGTGTTCCTCAAGAGTCCACACTCTCTCCAACTTTTTTCAAACTTTTCATGGACCCCCTAAAATGAAATCTTAAAACTTTCCAATATCCACTATCATATGTATGCCGATGATAACCAACTGTACCTAAAAGTCTCCTCCCCTGATGACATCAGCTCCCTCAACAACATCCTACTGAAAGCCCAAAACTGGTTGACTCTAAATCATCTCAAACTCAATGCTCCGAAAACAGAATTCTTTTTAATTGCCTCCACCAAACCATTATTCTGTCAGCAGTAAATGGATGAATCAGCTAACCGCATCCCACACATCATAGACTCCATAGTGTTTGACAAGAGCCTGAACATGCAGAAACATATTGCGGCCCTCACCAAGGGAGCCAGCTTCCCAATCAGCATCCTAAGGAAAATTAAACCTTTTCTCCCCCAATGACTTCAAATCTGCAGTGCAATCTCTGGTGATCTTCAAGTTGGACTACGGCATTGCAACCCTCTGTGGACTACCGACATCAAAGTTGGTGCCACTCAGGGCCTCTCTTAACTCTGCTGCTAGACTCATCACCGGCTCAAAAAGATACCACTATATTACCTTAAATCAGTAAATTGGCTCCCTTATGATGCAAGGATACAACAAAAAATTGCTTGCATGACTCATACAGCCTTACATTACAACACCCCATTATACCTCGTACAAAAACTTGTACTATCTGGTGGCTCCAGAGCCTCCAGATGTGCCAGCACCCTTCTGCTGAAGCCGCAGAAATTCGGTAAAACAAAAACGTATAATCAAGCTTTCTCAGGTATCGCCCCGAGAATTTGGAACTCCCTGCCTCCGGAAATCAGAACGATCCCTTCAACTGTTAATTTAAAAAAAAGGAAGAGCTTCTGATGAACACATTTTTGCCCTAGAATCCCTTTGTCTTATACCAACTCAAAGACTCATCTCCTCTCTGTTTTTTCCAGTCTTTTATTGTATTTGATTGGATGCACTTGTGTATTCACTTTATTATCCATTTCCCCGGCTCCTCCCTTATGACTGTGTAACATGCTTCTTTTATTCTTGTTCCTTTATTCTCCATGCCTGCTCTGACCTCTTTTTTCTTACTTAGACTTCATGATTATGTATGCCATGCCGTCATAGAGTTTCCCTGCCCTGCCACTTCTGACCACCCTGTTGTTTGCTTTTTAGGTCTCCTCTCTTTTTCGCTCACCTGTAAAGCACTCTGATACCCTCATTGGTCTTGTTCGCGCTATATAAAACTTTTAAAATAAATAAATGGCACCCGTAGATCTGTAAGTGTTGGACTCATATGTAGACATAGAAACCAACAAAGAACTAGGTAACCACACGGTGATTCCGTACACACTGTTAAATAAAAAAATGACATCTAGAGATAACACTGCAAATGCCCCCTCAGAACTGCAGAGACTATATCAGAGATGGACCCGGCTGATGAGGTAAGCCCCCTTAATATTTTATTCTGTAACAGACAGATACTATTTGTTCCTACTTGAACCGAACTGGCTTTGAACATTGTGTAGCAATGAACCATGTAAACTTGGTACTCATGACCTATTTTGGAATTTCTAATCCTGTAAAAATGTAACCCCAGAACTGCCAAGGAAATCTTTGATCGATAAGCACCTACACTTTTCTACATACTGGTAGCACCCAGTTACTTGTTGGGCTAGCACAGACTAATTATTTACTGGTATCCTTGGGTTTCAAACATGGGTTGTATAAAATATTAAAGACAAAGATATGAGCCAAATAACAACTAATCCTTGTACTAACATGAATTCTAACACTTTTATTGTATTTTCCAAAGCTTAATACCCTAATGAAAAAAAACTAATTTTATTGATAAGAACTTTCGAGTTTAACTGTATTATGGGAGTGCACCTTTGGATATTGCAAGAGACATTTTAAAGGTAACACCATATTTATGCCAGTACATTTCAATACTCTTCATTTAATTATATAGTAATATAACAATTCTTTGAATAGCTTAGACTAATGTTTATTTCTTACATTTAAAAAAAGCAGTTTTTGTCTGCTTCTTCACTACTCACCAACCGCAAATATAGACCTAGGAATTAGGCACACCACTTAACTAGATTTATATAACAAGAAAAGTGTTCTCACAAGGGTGTAATTTATTACTCTATAGCATGTTACTCTTAATAAAGTGATTACAAATTAAATATAATAGATGTCAACAGTATTTATTTACTTCATGATTTGTAAGCATTGACAAAGCCGCAGACTTCCATGCCAAATCGGGGATGAAATGTGTGTTGGCTTTAATAAAATCCACTCATCAAGTGACAACATATTGGAATAGTAGTTTTCATCAAATGATGTATTTGGAAATGTTGGCACATATCTGGAAAGAAAAGGATATAATGGATGAAACAGCAATGTAAAAGTGACCAACAAAAGAAAAAGTAAAATGAAATAAAATACAGTTGTTTTCTTCTCCTTACTTCTCCTTAGACTCATTTGCGTTATCTTACTTTAGACCATTAGGAATTTATTAATAGTATACTGGGAATAACACACTCTATAAATTAGAAAGCCAGCCCAGGGAACATTTTCATTTTAAAACATTGCGAATGGAAGGACAAAATTAGAAATGTGCACCAATGTAGATATACTAGTAAAGGTTTTCATTGTACATATGTAACTTGACCTATTGCACATAGCATGGCTGCAATAAGGCAATAGCCAAAATAGAGCAAATCACAAAAGTGTTCTACAATCATTGCATTTGCACTTTATATCGTTATATAGCTAACAGAGTTTAGGCTCTATTCTTAATCAGATAATACACACTTCGTTTTAATTAAATAAATAAAAAAATAATTTGGAAGAAGGAATAATGTTCATTTATTTGTATAACTGGAACTAAATGCACTGTATTTCTTGTTTTTAAGGTTTTATAATGTTGTGTTGGTCTTTATTAACCAAAACAAATAAAGATTTGACTTGACTTGACACTCTAAATGTCTATTTAAATTGCCTAGGAATTGAGCCAAAAGTTCAATTGAAACGATTTTCTCTAAGTCATAGGATCTTATATTGACATGAAAAATTTGATCTTGTGGATACTTTGACCTCTCACAAACCTGTTCTTTGTGCCCTTTGACCTCTGTGCAGTCTATCATTCCTAGAGAAATGTAAGCCCAAGTTGTAGGATGATCATTTTGCTTTTTGGCACTAAAGCTTTGTAACAAACCACTGTTAAACATGCCGAAATCGAGAATCAAATGCCCAATATAAGGGCCTTTAAAAAGACCAAGATGCCACTCGGTGTACACGCACTTTAAACCTAAAGTAAATAAATAAATAAGTATCTTCTCCTAATGTTTGATTGTGACAATATCATTCAAAATCAACTGCTTATGCTGAAAAATCTGATATTCATTCACTGCTCTATTAGAGCTTAGGCGCTGTTGTTCTTGAACATTGAACTTGTTGTTTTGGAAGTTTTGGAAGAATGTTGTTTTGGAAGAATGACACACAACAAGATAATTGCTTTGTCTATGCTGTTTTTCAGTCAAAATTAAACTGATTTCCTGACCCCAGATCATATCACGCTTTCTTTTGTCTAAGACTTTACGCCAAAGTAGACCTTTTTCTGGCTCATCTTCCCTAGATCCAAAGGCATGGATCTTCCAATACCCCCCTCTTCATGGAAGCTAATTTGTCCTACTGCTCACTCTCAGTGTGATGGTGCACACTGCGAGTAGACAGTAGACACACTCACAGTTAACACATATAAACCTTGTAAGACACCATAAAGTAGTGGCTCTCTAGCAGGCAATGATCCCACGAAAAGTGAAACTTCACTTCTACATCCTTTAGAACTTATAAATACAACCCCTCACATGGCACCACCTCTTTGAATACTCAATCTCCAAAGTCAGACCGTGCCACTGACCTTTCCAAGCGCAATGATGTTTTGATGCTTCTTCCTTGGGAGAATCTCATCTAGGGTGAGTTTCCACCATGGCCCATGAGTTTTGATTTCCCATAGAAGTGCATTTTTTTTGTCACCAAGTCTTGCTACCTTGCATAGAAGTTCAGTAGTTTTAACATACCATCTTGACAGATTCATGGCATAAAGACAACCAGATTGTCTACGAAAGAAATGTCCAAGAAAGAAAGAAATATGCAAGGTACAATGCAAGCAAAAGTACATGACATTGCGAAGCAGGATATGCGAGACGCTGAAGCAGAAACATTTTCTCAAAGACGCTTTTGTGTGATTTTTTTAAAGGGTCCTGATTTGTTTGTTTCAAAATATTTCTAAGGAAATTCACATTACACTGGTGACCAGGCAATGGGAAAAGGGGGAGAGAGAGACAAGCTGAATCTGATTGTAGAGCACAACCCCCTGTACGCATATTACACAGAAAACAGAAAATTAAAACAATTGCAATTGCATTGAAGTAAGAGGAGAGGATTGTTATGTAAGGCCTCCTAAATACATGCCATACATGGAAAATATTCTTGCTATCCCCTCTAACCCAAAAGGATCACAAAGAGATATTTATAGCAAGTACAACTTAAAGTTCTTTTAACATAAACAGTAAATGTGCATTTTTCCCATGGCAGTATAAAGGAGCTTATAGAATCCTTTGTTCTTTGATGGCTTGATACTCTGGTATTCATATATTCATGTTAGATGCAGTTACAGCCCAATCTACATAGGATTTGGCACATCCATGTTTGACTTAGGTGTTCAAAAGAAGCCATTCGTGTGTATAAATTCTCAAAATTGATTTTCAGATTTGTAAATGGTGGAAATTTACACAGTGTTTTTGCAAATTCAAACATTATGATGGCATTAAGAAATGTAAGCAGTTAAAAAATTATGGTTGGGTTGAATAAGTAGGCATTGCTATGTGCACTTAGCTTCAAATGTAGGCTATCACTTAAAGATTGTGCTTATTAATATATACCACATGGGATTCTGTAATCCCTGTATGAACGGCAGTCACTAATTTCATTATAATTGTCAGTTTGTGACACACCAAGTTGCCGATTATAAAAAAAGGCGTCTGAACTCGACTATTATATTGTTATTACAGTTGAGTGCTGGCCTTACAATGCCTGCTGCCAGAGCCAGCAGCTGAGGTGAAAGGCAGGTCATGGAGCATTTTAAAGCAACAGTTTAAAGCATTAATCAGAACATTGCTTTTAGCATTGCTTTTTCTTTCTTTTGCTCTATTTTCAAAAGCTTACTAAGACAAGCAGAGAGACTGTTTTTTCCTACACTCTTTAGAAAAAGAAAAGCTTGAATTGTTCTGCATGTTTCTAAACATTCTGAGCTACTGTAGCTTTTTATTTAAAACTGACTAGTATTGAACTGTTTCTAATATCTATTTGGAACGAATATATAACAGGTTTTTGACGTGTTCAATGTTGCATTAGTTGTTTTAATTTTTTCTTCATGTTCGCAAACATGCTCGCTCTAACATACCAAAGTTGCAACGGTTTGTAGGAAAGGTGATGATGTGACCATGTATTATATGGGATAATTACTCCTACACGATAAG
The DNA here is from genome assembly GCF_964261635.1 of Lissotriton helveticus. Taxonomy (NCBI): domain Eukaryota; kingdom Metazoa; phylum Chordata; class Amphibia; order Caudata; family Salamandridae; genus Lissotriton; species Lissotriton helveticus. Next base: position 1,064,908,683 of record NC_136069.1, on the reverse strand, counting down.
GATATCGTAAGTCACCTTTGAGTTCCATAACCTTACAAAGGAACACGCCCTTCTGCCTCATTCCTCTATATGGCTATAAAACTCCTTGGTGACTTACAATATCCTTATAAGGTATGACAGGTGGTATTCTATCCCTTATATGATTGCAGACAGATGCCTTACTTGGAAAAATGTTCAAATGTATTCATGTCAAAGGCAGTGATAGTGCATTTCCAGGGTGGTAAGGGAGAGAGAGCAACCTAATGTTTCATTAGGCTTTTGGGGGATGGGATTCTCAACAGAAAAAAAATACTTTACCCATGGGAAAAATAAATGTATGAATTCACATTTTAATCAAGTATACATATTTAAAATTCACCATCTGGTGGAATTTATGCAGGTGTAAACTTCATGCCTGGAAGCACTCATAGAAATCTGCAAGTGGAAAGCATTTCCAAGAACACTCCTGAGCTTCTTGGTGAATTTAATAAAAGTTATAAATTAGCTCCAAAAATAGGTGAAGTCCCATGGGAGAAAATTCTACCAAGGGGTTTTATGAATCGTGTATTTAAATCTCCTAGAATTTGAATTCAACCCCAGAAACGATTTATACACAGATGCCTTCAATAGAAATGTTCTTTGAATGTTGAAATGGAGAGGATCTGTTCTGATAAGGAACTGGGCATTTTAAAAATGAATCCTGCTCCAACAATATTTATCCAACGTAATTGTTCTTACTGAATCTAGGTGGATGGACAAAGTGTTGATTGCAGACAATGAGAGATCTGAAATAAAAGCCTGTGTCAAACATTTTTGTCAAGCATATGAAGTTTGTAGCTTAGATTGCTTGTTTTGTCCAACACCATTGATCGTTACCCTGTTGCAGGTTTCATTGATGCAGCACATTTGTTGTTCATGAGGTTTGGAAAATTGATGGCATGGAAGAGGTCAAGTTAATCCATCCCAAAGTCTCTCTCCTTTTGGTAGCCTACATGTTCTGCTGTCTTACCTTTCAGTTTTCCTCCATAATGACCTTCAGTGTTCAGACCACTGCCCTCTTGTACCTCCATAAATTAGCTTCTTTAAGTGCTGCTCTACACTACTCCACTGTCCCACTATTTCGCATACACTGTCCCACTACTACATGTTCCACATTGATGTCTGTCCTACTCTGCTTTCAGTCTGATACCATTTTCCTTTACAGTTCTGCTCCACTCCTTTTCAGAAATCCACTTGCTCATTTCCATTTTCGGTCCCACCCTGGGAGGTGCCATGCCTCATATAATTGTTTCAAACATTACTGCTGTCTCTCATTATACTGCACTTATTGCCCATTGTTAATCCTGTTCTTCCTGTGCATTGACAACTCTAGTGACTAAAAAGCTTCCACATGTAAAGTGGTAATAGCCTATTCAGCTTCTCCATACAACAGAGGAAGCCGGCCAATGAGTAACATTTATAATGTTTAAAAATATTACAATTCACTACTAATGCTTAGACAATGTTTTTAAAAATCATAAAACTTTACTGATGTTTCTACAAACTCTCGGATGGGTTGTAATAATGTATGTTGAATACTTGTAATATTTAGAAATTGTTGTGTTGTGGAAGTTTTTTAGTGTTTAAAAAAGTTCCGATAAATTGTTAAAACATGATCAAAATGATTGAAGTTAGAATGAAATTTGCACTTTTATGTATGTATATATGCATTTTTAAAAACTTTTTGGTATGGTAGGGTCATGTTTTCTATGAGCATACAGAACAACAATTTGCATAAGACCTCTAGAAGTTAAATGAGAAGAAATGTTACAACCGCATGGAAGATGATGAGGATTACCTAGTACCGGTGAACAAAGTAAGATAGAAAGATACCAAACCAACAGTATCACCCAAATGAACGGAGATGCTAGAAAACACGAGGCCTTATTTTGAGTTTAGAAAATGGTATACTCAAGGAAAATGTGATGAATATCCTACCAGCCATATTACAAGTGCCATAGGCTATGCTGCACTTGTAGTACAGCAGATGGGAGATCCATAAAATTTGTGTTGGAGTATCCCATCCTTCAAAACCTAAATATGACCCACTGTTTCCATATCACAGAAATGTTGACATTACTTAGGAAAGGGATTCAACAACTCTGTGGATGTATGACTTTTATATAAGCCTTAAAGCATACATATTTGCACTGAAATGCCATTATTACTTTTAGATATGCATGAAATTGTAAAGAGTTTTGAAGGAGTTTATTAAATTCTGAAACATGTTGGGTATCACATATTAAAGCAAGATCAAATATGCTATGTCAAAATTTATAAATGAATTGTATTGAAGCAATTTAAAGAGTTTAATTAAATGAGTATTAAGAATACAATGTAAATTCAATAAACTCATGATATGAAACAAAAACTATTTTTAAGAGGTGTGTTTTCTGTATTTGGAACAATGTGCATCAAGATTCATTTTTTAAATAAAATGCTTGATAATGTTGAAATATTGTGACGATCCTGTATGTGATCATAAACTATGTGTGGGGCAGAACGTATCACTCACCTTCAAATATTCTGTGGTCAAATGCTAGTACAGAAATACCAACAAAGAAAGTTTGGTAAAGGAAATTATCGTACATTAGTTGGAATTCATTTGATACTAATGAATATGAAAACTGATATAAAATATACAAATTATTAGATGTAAACTTAGGTAATGAAGTAAGATGTTCAAGGGCATGGGTGTAAAATGAACATCTATACATAAATACATATTTAACTGAGTATAAAAGAAGATCGTTTAAATGCATAAACATGTATATGGCTATAAGTGAGCTAATATTATGGGATACACATGCAAACCAGTATGACATGATTTAAGATGGCACATGGAAATGTTACATATGGGCACGTAATCATGACATTTGGCTTCTGGAACTGTACAATCACTGTAGGAACATATGGGAGTGGACACCATGGAGTTATTTGCAGAATCAAACCATCATAGAAGTAGTTTTCAAGCCTTGGCACTTCACTTTTACATCCTTGGGACTATTGATTTGTCTGTGACAAGGTTTCCTGCGTGTACATCTGAACCGTACAATCTACTTGGAAGCCCCCTAGCTATGTGATTCACTTCCGCCTGTTTGAAACCCCATATCTCTTTAACATACGCTGAGTTGGTGCCTTACAAACATCTGCTGCCTGCTGAGCCACATGTTACAATGATAAGTTGTTTTGAGCTATTCGGAACGCGCATCACAACTATAAATAACCAAGCAACAAACTGCCATCACTTACACCATATTCTCACATAGGGCGTACCTTCAATTGTGCTTCTTGTACAAGAAAGTAGATACAGCTCAAAGACTGAAATTCACTCGTTTGGTTCAAATTGTACGCCGATCTGTTAAGTTTTAAGTCACGACTATGTCCCCAAATACATAGATGCTATTATAAACAAGACAATCTAAAAAAAACATACTCCAGTTACCACTACACTTTTTAGTAGTGTTGAGCATGCCCAAAGATGTATTATCTCATGATGGTTGTTAGTACCGTATCCAGTCCAGTGTTTTCAACTTGGGTATCAGGGAAAGAGGTTCTACACTCTCAGAAAAATATTAAATATTTCAAGACTTTTATGACATGTCAAGCAAGTCCCGCCCTCTCCAGCAGTGTTCAGTTTTTCCCCATCTTAAGAAAGTTATCATGGAATGCCTTACCTAGCCCACAGCCAACTGGCTCTGTAAATATATTCAGTAAGAATAATTATGAAAGTAAGAAGTGGCCATACTCAGAGATTTTATTTTCATTGATATCAGTCACAAGTGTGCAGCCCGCATAGATTGGGCCTTACTCGCTTTTTCAAGGGTATGACATTTTATAAAATAAGTGCTTGTCCTAGGGATGAGACACTTCAGAAATGTATTTGTCCAGTTGAAAACATCCACTATTTGGTCCCATGCAGTGCAGTAACACATTATGGAATTGTTCTCCTTACATCAGAGGTCTGATTATAGATTCTCAAATTATGCCAGGTCTCACACTATGTCAGGGTTTGTATTCAATCAATGCTCTGATAATGCCACCTTTTTGATTATACCATAGTCTGACCATAAAAGGGATAGTTTATGTCAACTCCTGGAATATTCACAGATTTTGAGTATGCAGAGGCCCTGTTTATACATAGGCTCAGTAAAGGTCTACTTATTAATCATGGTAGGTGTTAGACTTGGCATAAATGGCGTGAGTCTCCCTTCCATTTTTACTGATTGCCTCCTCTGTTTTTGATATGTTTTGCTGGTTATATGCTTTGGGCGCTGTGCCACTGCTCTTCAGTGCCACAGTGCACGTGCTCCCTATGTTAAATGTATGTACTGATTAGTGACTCCATGAATGGGTTATTTGATTTACTTGTCATACACTAGTACAGTGCACCATGTAAGCCCAGGGCTTGCACATCAAATGCTGCTGGTGGGCTTGCAGCACTAGTTGTGCCACCCACAGAAGCAGCTTGTAAAGTGAGTCTCAGGCCTGCCATTTCAAGGCCTGTGTGCAGTCTGTGACTGCCATGTCGATTTGGCAAGTGCACCCACTTGCCAGTCCCTAAACCTTCCCTTTTCTTCATATCAGACACCCCTATGGTAGGCCCAAGGGCAGGGTGCATTGTAAGTATAAGGTAGGACATGCCCTGGTGAGTGTAGCATGTCCTAATAGTAAATTACAGCCATTTTCGTTTTTCACTATTGCAAAGCTATCGGTTCTCCATAGGCCAGAATGGACAGTATGATTATTACATTTTATAATCCTAACTGACTCAGGGAACATGGTAGAAATTCGATTTTTTTTATGCCTGAACTCAAAATGATAAAATACATCTTTTAGTAAAGTTGGTTTTATCATTCTGTGTTTGAAAATACCACTTTTAGAAAGTAGGTATTTTCCTGTCTAATTATCCAGGCCTGCCTCTACTAGGTTGTGTATTCCTTGTCTGGAGTTTGAGTCACAGGGCTGGGGGATTCAAGGAGACAGGCTGAGGTAGCCCAGTGGTGAATAGAGAGATCTGCATCTAGATGGGAGGGAGGAGTTGCACCTGGGACCTGAATAGGGATGGGCCTTCCCTCCACAATGCTGGCTCCACCTCCTGTGGTGTGTCTGATGTCTCTGCCCTGCACTGTGAAAGAAGAGAAGGAATCATGTCAACAAAGTGCTCAAGGGCTGTGCCATCCCTCCACAGTGCTGTCTCCACCTCCTGTGGGGCGACTAATGTTTCTGCCCTCCACTGTGAAAGGAAAGAAGGAGTCATGTAAACAGAATGCTCCAGAACTGGTTTGGACTAGGCAGGGGCCTCTCTTCCTACAGATAACAAAGGATTTTGGGGTATAAATATTGGGACCTAGACCCAAGAACTTTAGATCACTTCTGGGAACAAGACAAACCTTTTGCCAAGGAGAAGAACAAAGGAAGCTGCAGGAGTTTTGACTGCCCCTCTGCCAGTGTGTTGTTTGCTGGGTTGGCCTGCAGTGGTTTCTTCATTGCCAAGGAAAGGAGAAGGAACTTTTTAAGAACTTTTATCATCTTGCAGAGTATTGCTCCAAGGGCTTGAACTAATGCTTGCCTCCTGCTGAAATCTCAGGGACAAAAGACGTCATCTCCAGCTCCACTCAGAGTTTCGTTGCTGGGAATTTTGTTTGCCAAAGCCTGCGTGTCGCTGGGAGCTGGAAGAGCGATGCATCGAGACGAAGGGTGACTCTGCCGCAGCTGAAATCGTCGTATCACCGGAGAAGCGTGCCGCCGCCGCATCTCCCAGGAAGCGTTTCTTCATCGAAGCTGCCTGCTGTCACATCCCCGGAAAAGCATGACGCCATCAAGAGGGTCACCATCGCATCGCCGGAGAAGCGTGTTGCAGGACCTGTCACGGCTCCAAAAGTACAGAGTCGTCGCAAGGCTGCAGGGCATGAACGGGTCGTCATCACATCACCGCATCAAGGGCGCCATCTTCTCACATGGCACCCGGATTGTCGCATCCATTAAGGCGCCATCTTGCACATCGCAACCGCGCAGCAGGCCGAGAATCTATGCATCACCTCCGCACCGGTAAGGATCACAACGCACCCCCTACTCCGCGCAAGCATTGAGGCGCGATGCATCATCTCCCCCAAATCACGGAATTGACGCATCTCCCTCTCTGCGAGACTTTTGTTTGTTTTGCGTGACGCATCCAGGTACTTTGTTGAGAACTGTGTCGCATTTATCACCAACTGCAACTAAGCAGCTTTTATCATCTTTAAGTCAACTTTAAGGACAGTATTGTGGATGTTTGTCGTTTGTGGTCTTGTGTTAAGTCTATATAAAGAATATTTAATTTTATAAAACCTGTGTGGTGTCCATCTGTAGTGTTTTCACTGTATTACTGTGTATATTCAAAAATGCTTAACACACTGCCTCTGAGATAAGTCTGTCTGCTCGTGCGAAGCTACCAAAGGGGTGAGCAGGGTTTATCTAGGCGTGTAATCCCCTTGTCCTGACTTAGAAGCAAGGGTCCCTATTTCGTCAAAGGTGTACACCATTGCCAACTAATGACTCCCAGTTCTAACAGTAGGGGGTCTGACAATATCAGTATTTTCATTATGGCAGATTTCTGATTACAGCAGAGCATTGGATGTATACATGTTTTAATTGGACCCTTTTCCAACTATATTTCTGAGGATGCGTTTTGTGAATTGTTTTGGTAAATTTATTGTAAGAATAAACTCCATTGCATAAAATGTTACTGTAATGAAACCCAGGTAATGCTTGTGGTGTCCTGTTATCTGAAAGGATATCTCAACAACTCACTGTTTACATTTTTCACACAGATTACCTCAACAATGTCTGGTCGGAGTCAAAATGTCATGGGCCTGATTCTGAAGGGTATTAATGTGTATACATTTAGCTTACATGTGCAAAAGGTCTTTGAGTAAGAATTTTGCTCACATAAAGATTTTTGTCTGAACAAATCTATTCATAGCGCCTGAGTGCAGGCAGGAATTGGTAATTCTAGGGCTGGAATGCCTTTTGAGCTTGCATATAACATACAAGTACACGTTTAAGGATATTCATCAACTCCTCTCCAATTTATTGTCACCTTGAAAAGGTGTGAAAATGTACTCCTGACAAGAGAAGGTGTAAAAACTTGTTTTATGGTGGGGAAGGATCCCCCTCTCTAAAAAGATGTGGATGTCGGCAAAGGAGGTTCACCATTGCAGGAAATATTTCACCCTGGAAAAAAAAGTAAAATGGATTTAACAAATACATTTTCATCTGCTCTGCAGATTTTCACTCACGTAAATATATGCCTGTATAATTTCTAATGTGAAAATTACATTTAAAAAGTTTGCTAGGAGTTAACATAGTAGCCTTTAACTATTGCAGATTTCCAGGTCTACTTCAGTAACCTTCAGGAATCTTGAACTGTGTAAATCTGAACCAAGGCAAGGGCTCAAACCAGAGTGCATTGTTTTGCTAATATCTATAAGAACAGGGTCACTTATTTAGTTATTTTATTAACTTGTTGCCATAATGGTTATAAACTGAGTCTCTAGCATAAATGTTTTATGTAATAAATTGTTAGAGAAATTATATTTTTGTCCTTAAAATCTGCACTTTGTCCACATATTCTCAAAGTTGCAAAGATTTTGGGGCACATTATATTTTGAAAGCGATCAATCACTAATCTTTCTTATGTTCTTCTGCACACAGTTCTTTATCATCAAAGCACATTCTGAGAACATTATAAATAGCCACACATTGTTATATTTTCAACTGTGTGTACATATTTTTATATTGAAACCAGTGTAAGCTAAGTTTACAGCACACTATGTTTCCTTAGAGCACTTGCACTTATAATAAAGGATTTGAAATAATGAACCACAGACATTTTTGAAAATCACACGCCACTGGATACATATCTTGCCTTGGAACCAGATTTGCTTCCCACAAACAGTCATTGGCACTGTGAAGAGGCAACCAAAAAACTGTGTTAGAGAAAATAGACATGAAGACTTGTTCCTGTTTTCAAAACCCTTATGTCATGGGCATTGTGCTGGTGGAAGTCTCCCGTTCCTGCAACTTTTCCACTTTTTATCTTTTCATTGCATTATAGATATGTGTAGGAAGTTGAATTACTCAAGTAGCAACCACAATTCTTGTCAGGCTCAAACCCAAGCAAACCCCAAATTAACCTGTTCTCAACCATCTGATAGCTTGGCACAAAAGCAGTCAGGCTTAACTTAGAGGCAAGGTGTAGCATATTTGTGCAGCACTTCAAACAGCAATAAAGTGAAAACACAAGAAAAACCCTACAACAATTTAGAAAAATAGAGTACAATCTAATACATTATTTGAGACCTAAAGGACAAAAATCCCAAAAATGTAACTGGAGATATGCAATCTAAGTTAAAACAATGCTTAAGAGCACAAAACACCAACTTTAGTTATTTGGGCGCCCTTAGCCAGAACAAGGCCACAAGTTCAGGCTGACCGTGAGCAAGTGTGGTCTGGATTCAAGGACCAAGTTACGTCCACTGGACAAAGTATCCTAAATCCTGGTTGAGGAGCATTGAGAGATCCTGTGTCGAACATGCATCGCTCAGTGGCCGTTCTGATGAAGCGGTCGAGCTTGGGATGAAATGTCCTGCACGTCGTCAAGGAGGCCATTGATGAAGGCTTGCAATGCGAAGTCCTGTGTTGGAGATGCGCTGCACATCAGTGTTTCCAAGAAGGTGTGGGCTGCATTGCAGGGTTCTCCGTCAGGGATGCGTTGCTCAGTGGCGGTTCTGATGCAGAGCTGTGACAAGATGTGTCATGCTGCATCAGTTCTGCCCACAGTTCTGGGCTGGCAGAGCTCATTCAGGTGACTTCCAAGGGTCCAGGACTGGGTTGGCACACTTGAGGGGCTAGACTCACAGCAGATGGTTGGAGCCTTTTCTGTCCCTGAATCTGTAATCAAGAGTAGCATTATTTCTTGCAGAGCAACACAGCAGTAATTCTGTGTCTTCCACAGGTCCAGGGGTGTACTGAAGAGTTGGGTCTGATGGGCCACTATTTAAACTTGGTGCCCACTTTGAAGTAGGAGAAGGCTTGGTAAATTTCACTCCCAGAGGCTTCTGGAATTTCCTGCCTACTTGTCCTGGTCAAGGTTGTTTGGGGGAACAAAAGACTAGTGTCAAATCCTTTGGGAGTGGGCTCAGGTAAAGGGTTTGTAATGTGCAATTATGAGAGATGACAGCTCCCCCCCCCCCATTAAGTCAGAGATGGAATATCTTGCCAACACCTATTCTCCCTTTGCCTCATTGTCTGAGAGCAATACACAAAGGCCAATAACCAGTTACACCTAGCCATGTGTACCAGGATACAGGATGCATGCACCAAATGCCTAGGACTGGAAAATAACAACTTTCTGAAAATGACATTTTCAGAATTGTTACTTAAGGTTCAACTTTACCATTAAAGGGGTTTTTAATTACAGTTCTTTAGACACCAAACGTGACATTCCACTCTGCTACCAACTGAAAGTTATCACTTATTAAATGTAATAAGTTAATTCAATATTATTATATGGGAGTGGTAGGCCTTCCAATAGTGAAACGTGAATTTTAGAGTTTTTCACAAGTAGGACATGTAAAAGTTAAAAGTACATGTCCACATTTTTTAATACACTGCACCCTGCCCTCTGGGGTATGTAGGGTCTAACCAGGGGTGAAGTACATGCATTAATAAGGAAGGTTTAGGCCTGGCAAAGGGTTTATTTTGCCAGGTCAACATGTCAGTTTAAAACTACACACACAGGCTGCAATGGTAGGCCTGAGACATGTTTGCAAGGCTACTAAAGTGGTAAGTGATTAGATGTGTGTATAGATTTAGGAATCACTGAGTGGGTTTTTAGTGGGTTTTTAGAAACTTGTATCGGTGTGTCAATGGATTCAAATATGGTACTCTTTATTTTACAGTGAGTGACGAAAGGTTATACTAGTGTATGATGAGGTGTATCATCACGTGGATGATGTCATCAGTGATGTCACTGACCATGTCATGAATGATGTATTATGTGACATCATCAGCAGTGGATTGCGGGCGCGCGAGATATAGTTAGTACAACTAACTATATCGGCGGAATTTCAATGGTTTTGTATGAGTGAAATGTCCAGCTAACTATAACACCCCTAAAATCTACAGTTTTTTCAGTGAATTATTAAGGTTTTTTAAATGCTAATTCCTAACTATATCAGGCCTGAAACCTATGTTTTTTTCAGTGAATTTGTAAGGTTTTTTCAATGCTAATTCCTAACTATAACGTGTGTGAAAACTATGGTTTTTAAGTGAATTTCAAAGGTTTTTAAAATGCTAATTTCAGTATCAATTTTTATATTTTTTATATATTTATTTTTCAACAAACTGCCTTTGTATATTGTAATACATTGACTGTATCCTATAATATACAACAGCACAGCTAGTTTTTATGATTTGTATAAAGTTGAATAGTATAGTCTACATGTTCAATCAAAATATAAACAGTCAAATTTGCCAATAATTATTTTTTTTAATTTCCAACGTGCGCGCACCTTGCGATTTAAAAAAAAAAAAGTTTTTTTTGCCCTTGGGGGTCCTTTAGAGAACCCCTGAGAAGGCCTAGGGGGGTCAAGGAGTCTCTACCCTGCCCCCTTTTCAAGTTTTCCACTATTGTTTTTGACTCACTTCTGCCTCGAGGGTGCGTGCACCTTGCGTTTTTTCTTTAAAAAAAAGAAAAAGGGGTTTTTTGCTCTTCCGGGTCCTTTAGGGACCCCCTGAGAAGGCCTAGGGGGTCTGGAAGTCTCTACCCTGCCCCCTTTTCACGTTCTCCACTTTTGTTTTTCACTCACTTTTGCCTCGGGGTGCGTGCAACGTGCGTGCACCTCGCGATTTAAAAAAAAAATGTGCCAAATTTCGTGTAATTCCGTTCTGCCATTCGGGCTGTAGCCGTGTCTAAAGGTCCTATGTAAAATAACATGGTGAAAAACGTTTTGGGACCACCCTTTTTTCTCAGCCCCCACTTGACGAATCCCCCCACAACTTTCAGGGAAGGAGCGGAGCGGGCCATCTTCTTCGAGAATTTCGCGAAGATTTGTCCACCGGCGCCAAAGTTATTCCCAATAGAATGTTGCGGATTTCCTATGGAAACTAGGTCCTAACTATATCTACCTACTGGCGACCGCCAGTAGGTAATATATATATATATATATATATACAGCAAAGTAAGAAGCTTTTACCCCATCAGCTTTTTATAACTCTGCCTACGCACTACCGTACCAATAAAAAGCTGATGGGGTAAAAGCTTCTTACTTTGCGTGCCGCTCATTTGTTGGACATCACCCTTGGAGCTATATATATATATATATATATATATATATATATATATATATATATATTCACTGAAAAAACCATAGGTTATAGACCATATATAGTTAGGAATTAGCATTTAAAAAACCTTATTTTACTCACACAAAACCATTGAAATTCCATATATAGTTAGTTGCACTAACTATATATCGCGCACCCGCAATCCACTGCTGCTCATGTCACATATTACATCATTCATGACATGGTCAGTGACATCACTGATGACATCACTGATGACATCTCAAATGACATCACTGATGACATCTCAAATGACATCACTGATGACATCACTGATGACATCTCAAATGACATCACTGATGACATCTCATTTGACATTACTGATCACATCACTGATGACATCATTCATGTGATAATACGATGAACCTCTTCAGACTCTAATATAACCTTAGATACACCTTAGATACACTCAGTGTAAACAGACACTCATAGACTGTCACTCATCCATGGAGTTACTCAGACACTTAGTCAGTCATGCAAAGAATCAATCACACCTCCATTTCCTCAACTATACAGTTATACACACCTTACTTATTCAAACATATACTAAAACATATTTACTCACTTATACAATCCTGGATACAAGTTCACAATGATCCATACAGCCACTCACACATTCACTGGCTCTTATGCACAGTTATTTATATATGTCAACTCTGACATGTACTGTGTTTTACATATGTACTTACTTTGACATGTAGCACTGAGATATCCATTCACTCACCAATACACTCATGCACACAGTCAACCGCCCATACAGCTGTTTCCACATGCACTTTTGAACCCATACATCTAGTCAATCAACTGCTCACACATCTATGCAGAGAGTCATACACCTCCCAGCCACCCAGACACACACTCAGTCTCCCATACAAATGCTTGGGCAACCAATCAATAACCCATACAGTTAATCATATAGCTAATGATCAACACATGCAGCAGTTTACAGAACAACAGACATAATGATGCACAAATTAAGACAGTTTAGTCACTAACCCATGCACTCAGTGAGACACATTTAATCAGTCACTCATACAGTCAGCCATGCCCCTACTAAATCCTTCATCAAGACACTTATACATCCACTCATTCTTCAATATGTAAGACATATTTTAACTTTACAGAATTATACAGTCACTGGATGTAGTCATCAGTGATGTCATTTGAGATGTCATCAGTGATGTCATTTGAGATGTCATCAGTGATGTCATCAGTGATGTCACTGACCATGTCATGAATGATGTAATATGTGACATGATCAGCAGTGGATTGCGGGTGCGCGATATATAGTTAGTGCAACTAACTATATATGGAATTTCAATGGTTTTGTGTGAGTAAAATAAGGTTTTTTAAATGCTAATTCCTAACTATATATGGTCTATAACCTATGGTTTTTTCAGTGAATTTTCAAGGTTTTGTAAATGCTAATTCCTAACTATATATGGTCTATAACCTATGGTTTTTTCAGTGAATTTCAATGGTTTTTTAATAGCAAATATCATAAGCTGTCGAATGTCAAGTACGTGGTAAGTGAAAACATTTTCGTGTTTATGCACACTGATCTGCTTTGAATGGTGCCCCCCCCCCCTCATTTCTATTAGGAGTACTCTCTCTTTGCAGATAGTGAAAGGTAGTTAACGCAGGCTTTTGCCCCCGTTGTAATCCGTCGTGCCTGCTTCTCTCTCCATTTGATTGATTGTTATCCAAGTATTTACTGTTTTAGAATTGGTTCTCTTTGGTTCATTCTCTATTTACAAACAAACACAGAGTCGCAATACTCTGTTTAGTCTTTGCAGATAACGAAAAATCGTGTAAAAAAAAAGAAAAGGAATCGAGCAAAATCAGTAGGCCACTAATGGGATCTCTTTTTGACCTCGCTAAAATAGAAACATTAGGAACAACCCCTCATGACAAATACAAAACTAGTGAGATGAACTGAACTCCACACAATGATGGCTGCAAAACAGCTCGGCTCCGCCACCCACCCCGCCCAAAATAACGATAAAGAGCGACTGCCATGATTGGTTGCGGAATGGCCACGACGGAGCTACGAAATGGTGCTGCTCTCATGCTAACCCCAGCTTCAGTCTGAAACATCCAGAAACACTGTAGACTACCAATTCGATCAGTTCCGGTAGCGCCCCAATGTAACCCGGTGGAGAAGAACTAGCCCTCCCCTCTTTGACTGATGGTTCTTGTTGCCTGTCCCTTCTGTTGTCATTTAACAGAACTATTTAGCCTGCTGAAAGGGGTTGTGTTCCGACCGCTGGTTGGTGGAGACATTTTGACTATATTCTGTACCTGCGTTGTCGCGTAATGCGTCATATGACGCGCCGCGTTAGCGCATCCGGAAGTCATCCGGGGCGCGCAGCGCGTAACGTAAGCATAACAAGTCATGTGACTTGTTAATAAAACTTTTCATTGGTTCATTTTACTTTTCTTATTGTAATGATGAAAGGCTTGGTCATATGACCTAAAACTTACGCTTTTCATTACTTCCGAACATTATTTTTTCTTAAATATATGTTATAATGTTCCAGGCTAATGTACTTTCCCGGAAATTTTACAACTGTCCTGCAAGTAAAATATATTCTTTTTTCGAGAAAAAGAGCGTTTCTTCGTCCCATGACGGAGCCGTTGAGCAAAAGAGGGTCGACCTGCTGTCTTAGTCGCCGATACGCCTGAATATGAGATTCTTATCGATCACTTTATGTTGCAGGAATAGAAAACACAACAGCCCTTGACCATTTATCTTTACTGCGTTCCTTCGTATTATACCTTTTACCCTTCATGTAATTGGTCTGCTTTATTTCACTTGCCTTTTAATGATTCTAAAACAGTCACTATTATTAAAAACTTTACCAATGTATATACTACTACCATGTTTTCTTTTAAAAACCTTTATTGTGAAAATTTCATTATACAAATACGAGCCTATAACCACGTGGGCCTGCCACGGAGCAAACTGTAATCGTATATGATGAATAGACATTTACACTGTAGAGGAACGTAACGGGCGGGCCATTAGGTTGCAAGAACTAAGGTGTCTAACAGTTACGGAATCGGTGGACGTACATTTTATAATTAAAATACGACAGGGCCAGTTACAATGAAATTATCTAGATATACATTTGCGGGCAAGTACCATGGGTGACGTTAATTCGAACTTTCAACAGTACAGTAATCAATAACACATCAGAACTTAATATCAATAGGGATGTCGAAATATTCAATCAATTCTCGTCCCCGCCAGCCATGTGCTTCAAAACTGCATACGTATCTCGTGATTTCAAGGTTCTGCAACCAGTACACAACAAGGAGTTACGAGTCCCATTTATTCCGGCGCCATTTTGGGCGAGGACGGGCAGGTCCAGGATATAGTCAAAATGTCTCTACCAACCATCGACTATGATGATGTTCATATGCTATATTTATTAGAGTAACACTCATCTGTCCACATGAAATTAATTTGCCACAATCTAAACATGTCATTTTAATCTTTCCAAAGTTCTTCTAAATATTTGGGACCGTTTCCCTTGCCTCTGAAGCTCTCAGTGCCACTTCTTTGATGAATGTACTAGCAGGTCAGGGGTTCTCCTCCAAATCTCTCTTTTATGCAGCACTATAATTAATTGGTGCCACCTCTCCATATGACGATGCATGGTATAGTTACCACAACTATATTTTTTTTCGGTTCCTCTGGAGAGTTCATCGTGGCAGATGAAGCGTGTAACGTACCGGGCATTTACCTTTTTTTGCATGTACAGGAAAGGAAAAAAAAATCGAGCGTCCGAGTTCTAAGGTGTCCCAGGGCCATTTTAGTGGACCAGGCCCAAATCCAAAGAACAGGCCGCCATTTTGAGAGTCCTCTTGCAGCCGCCTGTCGCTGTAGCATCAAGAGCAGCCGAAACTCAGCTGAATGGCAACTGAAACGGTAAAGGGGCGCCCCACTACAGCAGACGAGCCTCCACCTAGGAAGGCCCATTCACGCCGGCTCCCCCCCCCTTCGGGCACCCCACGCCGTTATTCGGAGCAGTATTGTAGGATGGCCACACCAGTGCGGCAACTTGCTAGACATCACCTCGGTGGTAACCGAATCTCAACGCCTTGTGGTGTCTTCTATTCAGAAAACATTGTTATGCTGCCTTCAACCTATTCGCCGCAAGTGCGCACACAACTCAACTGCATAGCTTGCTAGACACCACCTCGGTGCCATCCGGATCTTGGAATGTCAGCACCTTTTGGTGTCTTCTCTTCAGAAAATATTGTTGCGCTGCCTTTGGCCCCATTCGCACATCAGTCCGCTACTGACGCAAACTCACAGGCTAATGGGGCGCCCCACGCCGACTTTCAGCATTGTAGAATGACCACACCAGTACAGCAACTTGCTAGACATCACCTCGGTGCCATCCGGATCTCGGCGCCCCACTGCAGATGAAGTGCCTCTCAACTATGAAACCACCACGGTGACATCCGGATCTTGGCGCGTTGTGCTGCCTTCGGCCTATTCGCACATCGGTCCGCTACTGACGCCATCTCACAGGCTAATGGGGCGACCCACGCCGAGTTTCAGCATTGTAGGATGACCACACCAGTACAGCAACTTGCTAGACATCACCTCGGTGCCATCCGAATCTTGGCATCTCAACGCCTAGTGGTATCTTCCATACAAAAAATATTGTTACGCTGCCTTTGGCCCCATTCGCACATCAGTCCGCAACTTAGACATCACCTCGGTGCCATCCGGATCTTGGCATCTCAGCGCCTTGTGGTGTCAGTCAGAAAATATTGTTGCGCTGCCTTTGGCCCCATTCGCACATCAGTCCGCTACTGACACCATCTCACAGGCCAACAGGGCGCCCCACGCCGACTTTTACCATTGTACGATGTACACACCAGTGCCACAACTTGCTAGACACCACCTCGGTGCCATCCGGATCTTGGCATCTCAGCGCCTTGTGGTGTCTTCAAATCAGAAAATATTGTTGCGCTGCCTTTGGCCCCATTCGCACATCGGTCCGCTACTGACGCCATCTCACAGGCCAACGGGGCGCCCCACGCCGACTTTCAACATTGTAGGATGGCCACAGAAGTGCGACAACTTACTAGACACCACCTCGGTGCCATCCGGATCTTGGCGCGTTGTGCTGCCTTCGGCCTATTCGCACATCGGTCCGCTACTGACGCAAACTCACAGGCCAACGGGGCGCCCCACGCCGACTTTCAGCATTGTAGGATGGCCACACCAGTGCACCTTACTAGACACCACCTCGGTGCCATCCGGATCTTGACGCGTAGTGAAGCTGCAGCAGCTGCAAATAAGCTTCAGACAGTGTTACAACCGCTGCTCAGAACTCTCAACTATGACACCACCTCGGTGCCATCCGGATCTTGGCATCTCAGCGCCTTGTGGTGTCAGTCAGAAACTATTGTTGCGCTGCCTTTGGCCCCATTCGCACATCGGTCCGCTACTGACGCAAACTCACAGGCCAACGGGGCGCCCCACGCCGACTTTCAGCATTGTAGGATGGCCACACCAGTGCGGCAACTTGCTACACACCACCTCGGTGCCATCCGGATCTTGGCATCTCAGCGCCTAGTGGTGTCTTCTATTCCGAAAATATTGTTGCACTGCCTTCGGCCCCATTCACACATCGGTCCGCTACTGACGCCATCTCACAGGCCAACGGGGCGCCCCACGCCGACTTTCAGCATTGTAGGATGGCCACACCAGTGCGGCAACTTACTAGACACCACCTCGGTGCCATCCGGATCTTGGCGCGTTGTGCTGCCTTCGGCCTATTCGCACATCGGTCCGCTACTGACGCAAACTCACAGGCCAACGGGGCGCCCCACGCCGACTTTCAGCATTGTTGGATGGCCACACCAGTGCGGCAACTTACTAGACACCACCTCGGTGCCATCCGGATCTTGGCGCGTTGTGCTGCCTTCGGCCTATTCGCACATCGGTCCGCTACTGACGCAAACTCACAGGCCAACGGGGCGCCCCACGCCGACTTTCAGCATTGTAGGATGGCCACACCAGTGCTGCAACTTGCTGGACACCACCTCGGTGCCATCCGGATCTTGGCGCGTTGTATTGCCTTCGGCCTATTCGCACATCGGTCCGCTACTGACGCCGCCTCACGTGCCAACGTATTTTCTCCGCATTTTATACCCTATGCCGCATAACAGGTCATGTGACTTGTTTATAAAACTTTTCATTGGTTCATTTTACTTTTGGTTTCCTAATGATGGAAGGCTTGATCATATGACCTAAAAACAACACTTTTCATTGGATGAAAACTTTTTTTTTTTCCCAAACGATGAAAGCCCCACCTTGTTTCTGGATGTTTCAGACTAAACTGGCGTCAGCATGAGAGCACCACCATCTCGTAGCTCCGTCGTGGTCATTCCGCGAGCAATCATGGCAGCCGCTCCCCACCAGAAGCCTACAGGAGTCGGGGGCCCCCAAAACTTTTGATGAATCCTCAAGGCGGAGGGGACGCTTTCGAGAATGGGGTCCAAGACCTAGCAGACAAGCGTCCGATTTCCAAGGTGTCCCAGGGCCATTTCAGTGGACCAGGCCCAAAAAGGAAAGAGCCTGCCGCCATTTTGAGAGTCCTGTGACAGCCGCCTATCGCTGCACCGCAAGAGTGGGCGCAACTCAGCTGAATTGCGGCTTTTGACACAGTGGACCAAAAACGGACGGAATGGCAACTGAAACGGTAAAGGGGCGCCCCACTACAACAGATGACACTCCACCTGGAGAGGCCCGTTCACGCCGCCTCCCCCGGGGCGCCCCACGCCGTTATTGGGAGCAGCATTGTAGGATACCAAAACCAGTGCGGCAACTTACTGGACATCACCTTGGTGCCATCGTTCTGCTGCCTTGGAACTATTCGCACAACAGTTTGCTACTGATGACCCACCCCCCGCGACGCCCCACGCCGTTATTTGCTGGGTGGCAACTTACTAGACATCACTTTCGTGTCATCTAGATTTCGGCGCGTTCTGCTGCCTTGGAACTATTCGCACAACAGTTTGCTACTGATGACCCACCCCCCGCGATGCCCCACGCCAGAAATCTGGACGTTGTGCTGCGTTGGGACTATTCGCACAGCCGACCGCTACTTCGTTGTTTTTCCCTAAAAATGTTTATATGTTAATACTATTTTTGTTTTCTTGTATATATTTATAAATTATTAAAGTTTTATAATCTTACTACTTTGTCGGAGTGCTATATATTTTTAATGTGACACATAATTGTAAAAACTTTGATGTACAAAGAGTCATCCCTGGAATCTTCCGCTTCACGCTCGGTCCCCTCCCCAATCACAATACAGGATGGTTTTCAGATAATAGCGACGCTTCTGCTGTGACGGATCTCATCGAGTGTGGGCCTTGATCTACTATAACTCCTTTGAAGAGGGGTGATTCTTTACAGCTGTGGCCATAAACTACATCTGCAGGGCTAGCTGATAGCCTAGGACCGGCCTGGACAATCGGACACAGAGGAAAAGGAGTGTCAGAGGGTGCGGTAGTGAATAGGGCGAAAGGGAGGTTTCGGGCGGGCACAGGGTGTGATTCTCAGGGAAGAGCAGCGCAGATGGGGGGAGGTTTATTACCCATGCATAAGACAGAGAGCGGGGGTGACCACTGCCTGGGTGAGATGCTTGCGAGGGTGGGGAGCCATGCTAAGGATCGACAGCGTGCTCAGAGTGGGTCTGGTCAAGGCATCTAAAATGGCTGCCGTGCACGACAAAAGTGTGGCATTTGAAAAAAGACAAGATGGCGCAGACAATGTTTTTCAACACTTCCTGATTTCCTTCGAATCGAACATTAACAGACGTTGGGGCATATTACCAAAGTTAAGCGATATTTATCCCTAACGATGCATTGCAAAGATTTTTTTACCGTCAGAAATTATCGCAGATAAACCTTGCTATTATCAAGGTTTATCGCAAATACGATAAAAAACGACCGCAATGCATTAATATCGCTGAAAACTCAGCGATATTCATGCATTACCGAGCTAATGCTCTTAGCCATGTTATCCACCTCCCATTGGATAACATGGCTAAGAACTGCTCAGGGCAGCTGTTACTTTTTGGAGATATTCGCGCTTATCTCGAATATTTCCAAAAGTTGATAATAGGAGATAGCGATGTTAGCGACTGTTTCCAGTCGCTAACATCTTGGCATGCCCACTTTGCATGTCATTAGTGATAAATATCACTCACATGCAAAGTGGGGCCCAAGATGGTCGCTATCTCCTACTAGCCGTCGCTAACTGGTGTTAGCAACAGCTAGGTAATACAGATATAATTTTATCTCCGCGAAGCGGAGCGCTGTTACAGATATATATCTTGTTTTTGAACGTTAATTTCTCAAAATGCACTGAAGCACATATATTGAGACCTAGCAAAGGCACATCGGGCTACCAGTCCCTAATATTTTACCAAGTTTCGTGCAAATCCATTCAGCCGTTCGATTATTATTATTATTATTTTTTTTTGCCCCGCGGGGCCCTTTTAAAACCTCCACATCAAACCTAGGGGGTCAGCGAGGATCTACTATGCCCCCTTATGGTCATTTGCCCCTTCGCTTTGGCCTCCTCTTGTCTCTCGATCCTACCGAGAGACAAGATGGCGGCCGCTACGGACTGTTTGGAATGTTTACAGACACCGGAGAGCCAATCAGCTTCGCTTCGCAAAGCTCCGTAACGCGAAAAGTACGCGAAGCGGTGCGCTGTTACAGATATATATCTTTTTTTGAACGTTCATTTCTCAAAATCCACTGAAGCACATATATTGAGACCTAGCAAAGGCACATCGGGCTACCAGTCCCTACAATTTTGCCAAGTTTCGTGCAAATCCATTCAGCCGTTCGATTATTATTATTATTTTTTTTTTTTGCCCCGCGGTGCCCTTTTAAAACCTCCACATCAAACCTAGGGGGTCAGCGAGGATCTACTATTCCCCCTTATGGTCATTTGCCCCTTCGCTTTGGCCTCCTCTTGTCTCTCGATCCTACCGAGAGACAAGATGGCGGCCGCTACGGACTGTTTGGAATGTTGACAGACGCCGGAGAACCAATCAGCTTCGCTTCACAAAGCTCCGTTGCGCGAAAAGTACGCGTCCTGGAGCGCTGCCCGGTCCGCTGTTACAGATATATATCTTTTTTTAAACGTTAATTTCTCAAAATCCACTGTAGCACATATATTTTTTTTTTTTTTTAATTTTTTTTTTTTAAAACCTTTATTGCACAAAATCGTAAACAATTACGGGCCCACAACCAACCGGCTGGCCTAGACAGAGATCTGTGCACAATAGCAAGCAATACGGTAACTCAGCAGCGATACAAATACAAGTACGGGCAATCAAATTACACAGAAGCTGTTACACCGCCGAGAAGCAGGAGAAAGCAAGGTTTTGATTTTATAATGTTCATAAAACAAAATAAATAAAGAGACATTAGAAAGGATCAAAAGTCGCAATATACATCAACAGCAGAGGTGGGCGATGTGAAGCAAGGAAGTCCACAAACACTAAGACAGGAGCAAAATGGCCGCACAGTGATAACTGAAAAGGATTGAAAATCGCATAATAAACCGTGCGTCGATCACCCCCCATCCCACCCCGACCCAAACCAGTGACCCCAGAGAAAGAAGAGGAGAAAGAGTTAACGAATAAAAAGGAAAAGAAGGCCCATAGGAACGAAAAACAAAACAAACCCCCCCCCCCTACCCCCCACCCTGCACACACGTAGAGGCTACGGCCTACCCCCCCCCATAACGGCGTGCCTGTCGCCCAATAAAGAATACCCGAAATACAGATAAAGGAGAAAGAAAGAAAAAGAACACACACATGTAAAACCGGAGGAGGGCCAGAGTTACGTGCCCCAAAAGGAAACCCAGGATAGTTGCGGCCGCCCGACCCAGCGATCCCCCATTAAAACAGTTCCAGCGACCAGTTCCTTTGTTTACCCATCACAGTTCCAGCAAGCCGAAAACAGAAAACAACAGTGAAAGGCATTGTCAACCTTGTCCCTGACGATCCAAAGTGGCAGCGAAAGGCAAAAATGAAACCGCCCACCAAAGTAAGGTAAGCAACTGCAAGTACCACAGCAGAACAGGGCGCCGTCCGTTAAGGCCAGTCCAACACAACACCATGTGGGCCATCGGTGCACGGAGAAGAGCGGTGCGCAAATACAAGTCCCCACAGATGAACAGCAGAAGCAGAAGCATCGCGCCCAAAACACCACAAGAAGAATCTCCAGCAGGTCCAGAATAAAGTACAGAACATGGCGCCCAAAGGCGACTCCCCCGCGGCTGCACCAGTCCAGGATCGTCACACCACTCCAGGATTATAGACGACAGCGCCACAGCCGAAGCCAGTTCCTGTACCCCCAGCGCCACCATACACAGCCGGATAGACAGCTCACCGTGCACGGGCTCAGGGTGTGGCGAAGCGCTCAGCACACGATCTCCATATCGGGCAGAGGATATCGCAAATAAGACAGAGTCCAAGCGGCCCCCCAGGTCCCAGGCGTGGCCAGCACAATCAGCACTCAAGGCAGCCAGGGCGCTCAGGATGTCAGCGATCTGAAGGGGAACCTCCGGCGTGGAGGATAATGCAGCTCCACTTGAGCAAAGGTCGACGACCAGGGGCAGTCCCCGAGCCAATACGCCGGCATCCCCGTCTCGCAATTTATCCTCCCAGGAGCGCCCCGGAAAGCACAGCCGAGTCACGGGGACAGGGGCAGCGAGTCCCATAGCAATATGGCACATGGATGCAGTCTTCAGCAATAGTAAACACCCTCTGGAGTCGAGTAGATCAACAGAAACAAGCGCTTCGCATTCGGCACAAAATGGCCCCTCTCCCCGCTCCACGGAGGGAAGGCACAGGAGATACAAATGTAGCACCAGCCGCTACAAGTCTAACTAAGTGCCGGGGTAACAAGAAACGAAAGCGCGCCGCCGCAGAAACTCCAAGCGGCCGCCGATTTCCGTTGGTCGACTTCGCCCTGTAGGCTGTGGCCGCTGTTGAGGTGGTCGGAGCCCGTCCGCTCCGCGAACAAAGACGCCATTAATGGCGGAAAAGAAACAGGGACGCTCAATCCGTCCCGTCGTAGGGATCACGTCGGGAAGCACACCGCCGGAGTCAGCAGCACTCCCCGAGTCCGATTCCGTCCAAGAAAGACCGGATAAATGACAGGATGCGGGACGGTACGGCGGGGAGGAGAGCGGGGCAGCGGAGCCGAGGGTTCAGGCGGCCATCATGTTTCCAGGCTAGGCTCCTCCTTCTGTAGCACATATATTGAGACCTACAAAAGGCACATCGGGCTACCAGTCCCTACAATTTTGCCAAGTTTCGTGCAAATCCATTCAGCCGTTCGGGCTAAAAGTGAGGCCAACCGCCCTATGGAAAACTCAATGTTAAAAACACGTTTTGGGACCCCCCTTTTTTCTCGACCCCCCCTGGACGAACCCCCCCCCAATTTTCAGGGGCTGCTCAGAAACAAAATGTGCCATTTTCCTGAAAATTTCAGCCAATTCCGTCCACAAACGCCAAAGTTATTAGACATAGAATTTTCAAAAGACCCATAGAGAAAAAATCCTAACTATATATACCTACTGGCGACCGCCAGTAGGTAATATATATATATATATATATATATATATATATATATATATATATATATTATTTCTTTTTTTGGTTTGTTTTTAAAAGACCTTGAAGGTTCAGACAGCAGACCCAATGGTACATTCTAGGGTCTCTGCCAGTAGCAGTCATTTTCACTCTAATATCAAATGTATCTATGTAGTTGCAAAATGCCAGCATTTTGCCATCAAATGTCAGCTATACAGTTCATAGAAATATACACACCTTGCTTTCAAAAACGTTTTTTTGTTGTGGAATAATGAATGAAATTCACCAAAACAATACCTTCTGATTCAGTAAGAAAGAAAATTCAATTAGCAAATATAAGCTTTTGTGTTTTTAATAAATATTTGTAGTGCTCAAATGTCAGTCATTTACATCAGGTACATCGATGTACAAGTGGAACAAACGGACCAGCATGATACCAGGGTTGGGCACCATCATGCTTTGGCTGTTCACAGCACGCCAGGGATTGCTGTAGTTATTTCAGCATAAGCATTATGCCATGGTTATACACTACCATGCCATGGTTAGCCACAATAAATCAATATGCTGGTTCTGGTGGCTCGGTGGATTAATGTGTTAACTGCAGGGGCTTGTGTTTGACCTCATGGTCACAGGTTCATATCTCAGCTGGTCCACTCAGCATTTCATCTATCTAAGGTCAATAACATGAGTACCATTGAGTTGGGTAACAATAAACATCTGTTAATCAGTGCTACGATACCTATGGGTGAGCGTGCGCTTTACAAATATATATGTTATGTTAAGAATTACAACCATCAAAAAAGAACCCCTCTTTATTCCGAAGGTGGGCACCCTCATGCCATAGAGGCCACAATATGCCAGGAATTAGCAACCTTAGGTCATTAGTATAACAGGGGTGGGTATCCACATGCTAACCGTTCAAGAATTGTCAGCATTGTCGAAGGGACAGCATTATCACAGAGACGAGCAGCATAATATAGCCTTATAGCCCGCCGTAGAGGGCTATACTGGCTATTAAAGGCCCTCTCCAGTGTTAAAGGCCCCGAGCCGAAGGCGAGGGCTTTTAACAAGGGAGAGGGACTTTAATAGCGGTATAGCCCATCTACGAAGGGCTATAAGGCTATTAGAACATTCTGTCACTAGAGGACAGAATGTTCTAACAAAAAAACCAAAGCCTTTTGGAAGCGTGAGGGGATTGGAATCCCCTCAGGCTCCCTGAAGCCTTTGTTAACAGCCAGAGCTGTGAAAAAAGAAACATTGGAATGTTGGAGCTCCAGGCTTATACCAGCCATTATAAGCCCAGAGCAGTCCATTGTTTTCAATGGAGCTCCCAACATTCCAATGTTCTAATATCATTTATGGCCATAAAGCCAAGAATTACAGGGTGGGCATTATTATTCCATGGATGGCCAAAATATGTCTTGGATTAAACCATTATGGGGCAGGGTTAGTATTAACCAGCAGTGTTCACACCACATTTATCAGCATATGCATGCACGCACACACACAAACACACAGACGCAAAGACACACATGCATACACACATACACACATACACTGCAGCAGAAATATATGAGACTTATTTATACCTACATTGTGAGGTTGTGACCCATTATACCATGGTTGTTTTGGGCATCTCTCACTTGTACTTCCCTCCTCGACTTCTGGTTCTAGTTCCCACCACATACATGTCAGTGCAACTGACGTCACGGAGCCTGAAGCACAGAGAGGGATCATAAGTCTTGTGCCTCCTGCTGTTGGCTTTGTTCGCTCAGTGTTGTCACTATTGCTGTGAATGTGAAGTAGGGCCCGTCCAGGGCTCGAGTCGGGGTACCACGCGGGTGGACGGCGTCCCCCCTCTTATTTTACCGGGTGGACGCCGTCCCCCCTGCCAAACAGCTGGACTTCACTCTTTGGCCTCTTTAAAAGTGTGAGCGCATTAGAGCACACATTGTGCACATGAGACGGATCAGGACTAGCTGGACGGCCCATCGCCTGCAGAAAGTTTTTTCACGGTTTGAAGCTACCTATGCCGCACCATGAGCAACATTACACAACCGCAGACACTAAGAGTGACAGACAAAATGTAATGTGTTGAATCTGTTAATTTTGTGATGGCTACCCACACTTGCTCGTGCCTGGCATGGATTTCGAGGTCTCTGCATTAATGATTTATGCTGCATTATAATTATTTGAAACAAATGTTGATAAATAATGCTGCAGTGCTCTTTAACTCCATTTATCCCAATCTTTGGAGGAAACTTCTGATTGCTAACATTGAAATCAACAAGAATTATAAATGAGATGACAATCTTATAGCATTTTGAAGACTGTGAGCGTCATTTTCCTGGAAGTCAGTAATGCCATTCATAACTACCGTCTACGCTCTGGGTGTAAACTTTTAGCATCATGCTTTATAACATTGTGGCAGTTTAATAGAACATTCTAATCCCACCCTCTGTCTTCAATGCAGCAGTAATACAATTGTCCGCATTTAGTGGAAAGCAGAAGTTAAAAAATTCGTGTTAAATGTAGTGGTAGGCAGATTACCGCACATTTAGCGCATTCGTGGTATTTAAAGTTATGTGGTGGTACAGCATTGGAAACAGGATGAAACTGAGAAATACGTCCCGAAAACATTATTTCATCATTATTGAATTCATTTATGCAATTACCAGTTCGTGGTATTGCCGCAAACTTCGTTATTAATTAATGTTGAAGCCATAGGCTGATGTCAAACCTTTTTAGCACGCTCTAAAAATCCCTCATCCAATCAAAGGTACGTTAATTTAAACAGATGACTGGCCTCTGAGAAACTGCGAACTTTGGAAATAGAGGACAACATTAATTGTTAGGGCACATAGCACCGGCACTGAATATAGTAAGGGAGCATTGGAGGAGGTGAGAGTGTACAGTTACTGCAGCAACCGCTAAAAGTTACAGATGCACTGTATGCATTTATACGTGTTTCATGCTGTGCCAATCAACCATAAAGCGCGCATACACATAGTACTAATTTTTCAAAGCATACGTTTTACTCGCACCTGAAGAACCTTCGTGACTGGGCTCATCCGTACTTTATTTGTGCTCGCGCCTGGGCGCTCGCCCCGTCACTCCCACGCGCCCTCCCAGTCGTGATGGTCTCTTTATTCCGACGTTTGTTTCTTGATCGCATGCTGGCGCGCGCATTATTTGTTCGCTCCATCACCTGGGCAGCAGCGTTTTCAGAGCGATAATGAAGATAAGTGCCTGTGTCACCCTTGCAATACAGGCCCCGTTTTAGACTGAACGGGAAATTAGAAAACAGATGAACAGCAGACACCAGAAAAGCGGTGATACAGTCACGCCACCGGCTCTTATCTACCGAGTTTTATTCTTGTGGGATATTGGAAGCAGAAAAAAATAATGCATTCTAGTCTGCGTGATTTTCATTTTTTTACCCCAGATATTTCGTACCGATGATCCGACCGGGACAGAGAAAATAGGCCCAGCCACCAAAATAGTTATTGAATCAGATACACGGACGGCCCTCAACATTTTGAAGGGGTGCTGGGCCGAGGCTGGGATTCCACAGCACCTGCTGGGCACCCTGTGTGCCTGTCTAAAGCAGGGTTATTTAGGATGTGGTGAGGCTGCTGTAAATAACAATAACGTAGTATATAATGGCTACTTTTTAATGCATGGAACACCCAAGACGCAACACTCAGCGGCGGAGATAGGGCAGGTTGTACCCGGTGCGGAACATTTCTTGTCACCCCCGGCTGGACAAAATTGCAAAAATATGTGTTTAAAAAACATATATTTGCAATTTGTTCACCCCCCCCCCCTCAGTGATGACACTTGTCACCCCCAGCTTGACAAAATGGCAAAATAAGTGTTTAAAACACATATTTTTGCCATTTTGTCACACCCCTCAGTGATGACACCCCCTTTCCCTTTCCTACACAACTACACTAATAGCAGGTGCCCAAGAGACAGCAGCAGGAGTTTCTGGAGGCTCACTTGTAAAATCACCTCAGTAAGAATGGTGTCCAGAACTCACATCATTCACTCATTCCTCCACCAATACATTCTTTTTATTGAGTGAAGCACTGGCTGCAGATATTTGTCTGTAACCTACATTTTACTCATGCCTCAACTGTGTACGTTTTGTGAGCGACAAAAGCTTTTACTAGTATGTTCTGTTGGATTTATTCTGTGGGAAATGAAATATTGCACTTCTGTGTGAGAGGAAAGCTTGCTTTGCTACTGCCATGCTCAGGGGTATAACGGACAACCCCACAGCCCCTGCAGGGCAGGCGAGCCCCAGTTATTTATACATGAAGTGGGGTCCCCTCAGCTTGTCCACTCAAGGGTATTGCATGGGGTTCCTCTCACCATTCCTTGCATGGGGCAGCCCTAAGGTTTTCTTATGCCACTGGCCATGCTGTCTCTATTCTTTGAGAAGGCAACACTTGCACTGTTGCTGACCAATTTGTTCTTGTCCCATGATTGGAAAAGCTTGTGCACTGCTGTCCATGTTGGACCTTAATTGTGTTGTGACCCTTAGTATAAAAATGTTCATCATGCATAAGAAAAATCTTTCCACATTGCCAATGCTTCTTTTAGTGCATGATATGAATGCGTGAAAGAGTTGATACAACATATGTAGGCAAGGTTTACTTTTTAGGCATGAAACAAGCAGTTTTTGAAATGGAGTAGGGGACTTTGCAAAATTTTAAAACATAGCTGACAAGTGGCTCTATGTCACGTATAATACCTATAATACCTCAAACCAGTACTTCAATATTAGCCAACAGCAATATGCATGTTGTGGGTTTGAGCCCATAATTAAGCTGTTAAAGCAAAAGCACAACACCCACGATGCAACAAACTGTTGGCTGAAAAACCCACAATAATAGTTGATGGTGTCCAATGTTATAGGGCCAAAGCTCAGAGCTTTGAAATACAAAATAACATTTAGTTTCTGACTTTCTGCCTTATTTCTGTTAAACAGCTCAGTGAGAGGGCCCCAAAAGCCTTTCAGATACCAACAGGAGCACCTCACTGCTAATGGGGTAAAATTGGAACTCCTCGGTAAACCAGCAATTTTTTTTTTATCTGAACAATTCAAATAGCGCAAAAGCGTCTGGAGACATGGAGAAAGGGAAAAAATGTCTTGTCACCCCTCTCTCCTAAGACATACTGGGCCTAGAAGCTAGTGCGCTTTCTGTTCAACAAATGCAGCACCTGATGCAGGTGCCGCCTAACGGGGGCGCCAGTGATCAGATAGCTAAAACAGTGGCAGACATTTCCAAATTGGGGCGGTTTTAAACTGCCTGCATTTATGCTTGCAGCAGGCAATGAGTGTGGTAATATCAGGGAAATGAACAGTAAAATCCAGCCTACTAGCTCCTTAGACAGTCGAAACAAAAACAGCCCACACTCTTGACCAGCCCTTCTGGCGCTGCCAGATCACCCTGTCACTACCGAAGAATGCCGGACAATATGTATAAAGATTCATATAGGAAGGGGTTTGCTCCATGAGACTTAGTCAGCATTGTTATCAGTTCTGTATACAAAGGAGATGTGTGGGTGTAGTAGTCACCTTAAATGAGATGTGGAACTGGAAGGCATTGTTTGGTGACTGTTTTGACCCTCATCCACTTTGCAAGTACTATTATCTTATTGCTGTACAAACACAATGCATTTAAACTCCGGAGAGAAACATATACAGCCCAAGATTTTGGGATAAATGGTCTCTTTGGAACAGAAAAACAATACTGAGAATCAGAGAGGGGTGAACCTTGCATTACTCCTTCTAACTCTACAGGTTTTTGTCATACATATCTGCTACTGGTCACTGCTTGATTTGTGTTGGTGGTTGCAGGTGATGGGCCCTGCCACCCATTTTTGAGAATTGGTCTTATATTTTTAGCACCAAATTTTAACCCTGCGAAAGCCTGAGAAATGCAGAAAATAGAGAAAGGAGGAAGAGGGAGAAGGAATTGATGAAAAACATATTCTAGAGTGATTTAAAAAGAGAGGAACTCTAGGGTGGCGGAAGAAAGAAGCATGAGGTAAAATCAATATTAGGCAGCATTGGTATTCAGTAATCCCGCCAGTCAAAAGTAATTAATTAAAGAATTTGCCTCCAATATATTGAAGGAGTACTTAATTCCCACAATTTTCCAAGTGGAATTCACACAGCCTCATGCAACATGGAGAAAAAAAAGCCAGTGAATTTCCTCCTAAAGCCAAATAAATGTCCAAGCAATGCCTACTTCACGTATAGAGGAAAAGGCAAGGAGGAAGAAGAGTAAAGGAGTAGCCTGAAAAAAAAACCTTTGAACCATGACCTTAAATAGCTCGGAGGTGAGGCACGCAAATGATTCAGTTGTTCAGGAGATTGTCCAAGCTGAGGGAATGGTTAGATTGCCTTCTTTCTGTCTTTTTCCATCTTGATTTCCTCCCCCGTGTTCCATCCTTTATGTTCTTCTCTTCGATCCAGGCATCCATCTTTGTGTTTTCCATTCTTCTCATCTCAACTTGTATCCCTCGTTCCTTCTCTCCATCCTGATCTTTTTTCTTCCTTCCTTTATTCTCCATCATCCATACTCCCTTCTTGCTGTCCATCTATTCATCTATCTATCTTACCTCTATTCTTTCTTTCCATCATCAGTTTATTTTGTCTTCCTATGCACTCATACTTCTCTTCGTTCATCAATTCTCCATCCATCTACCATCCATCCATCTCACCATCTGTCCCTCCCTCCATTTAACTCACCACCCATTGCTTCATTCTCTTCCCTATACATTTATCTCTGCACACTTCACTCATCCACCCATCCATTCAGTCAGCCAGCCAGCCATCCATCCATCCATCCATCCATCCATCCACCCATCCATCCATCCGTACGTCTATCCATCCATCTAACCATCCACCCTCATTCTATCGTTTTCTCAATTTGTGCTCTTCTTCCTTACCCTCCCTTCCTACTTTGGACTACGAGAGGTCTTTTTTATGAGATTATTGATGATCGGTCTCTTCAATCAAAGTTAAAGGAACCACAAATCACAACTTGAATGTTTCATGCTGCACAAAATTGCCCATTGACAGCCCCTTGATCAAGCTACTAAAATGGGAGTTACTGACAATCCTGAAGTAGAGGGAAGAAAATGAGGGCATATGTGAATCCAAGCGCGAGTAGCACTAGAAGTGCATTGGCATTATTTGGGAGTTACACACATAAACTGCTTGTGACTGACCGACTAACAGCATTGATATAGTGCCCGGCCAGGGCTGGACTGGCCTTAGAGGGCATCAAACATTTTCCCGGGAGACTTGAAGGGTGGGGGTGGTTTTGCAGCAGTGGGAGCTGTTTTTTCGTTTTTTCGTTACCAGGGGACAGTTTTGCAGTGGTGCTGCAATATCATCACCCAGTAACAAAAGCAGCAGTTCTTCACACTTGTCCCCCCACTGGGGGCGCTGGTCCTTCACCCAGCATCCGGATGGGTTTCTTGACACTTGCCTAAAAAGTGCTCAGGCAAAAAGTTAGTCTTCAAGTTTTGCTTGCAGATATCAGAGAAGTGGAGAGATTTATGTCCAGGTCCAAATAGTTGGAGCCAGACAAAAAAGGGAGGGCAGTGATTGGTTTTAAGGGTACATTTTCTTTGTCTGTACAAGAAAGATTATGAATAGACAGATAACAAGGAGCTGATTGGTGCAAGCATTGGACGCCAGTATAATGGCCTGTGTGCTTTTGAGGCTTGTGGTCTTCATAATAAGAGACAGGGCATTGTAGATGGTTGGAAACTGTGCACTGAATTTTTGTGAACACTTTCTCTAGTTTTGAGATATGATCTGTATATTAATGTGTCTCATCACAAGATTCCTATGCAGGTGTCTCATAACGATCTTCTACCTTTAAAATAATTTGGCAGAATTCTATTGGGAAACCTCATGAATGGGTACAAAAACAGGGATGGTGGGCTGTCACGATCCCTTTTGTTTACATTCCTGTATGAGAACCTTTTTTTTTTTCTAAAAGCAGCCGACATTCCTGCCCCCCCCCCACCGAGATAGCCTGACAAGATACACAAAGAGAAAGGTGTCTCAAGGGGACACCTCCCCGTTTGTGAAAGTTACGACCTTCTATGAGGTCAGTGGCATAACATTAGTCCCCGCAGTGCAGGGGTCCGAGTTACAGGGGGCCCACTCTGGCACTTTGCACAGGTGGCGGGCCCCTGGTCTAGGATCTCCTGACTGGGTCCAGAGCACATGAGGCCCTTTCCATGTACTTTGCAGGGGGTACCCTCAAGTTTTTCAGTACGCCATTGTCTGAGGTGCTAGTAAGTGATACCTGCCCTTGTGACTCATAATTACAAGGGACGTCCCATTCTAATTGTGAGTCACAATAGTATATGTATCTTCAGAGTTGATCTAAAACCCCATTTTATGAGTTGTAAAGGCTTTTCTGACTTTTCTGCACGTAACACCTTCTCATTTGCAAACCGTGTAACTTTGTGAATCGCAAAGTTTATCCATCCAAAAGTGTTTAGTACATTGTGCTAATGGTCTCTTCTCTCAATGGCTCTTCAAGTGACATTCTAATCCCTTTGTAATCATTAAAAGTAGGAACTTAGGGAGGCAGCAGTGTCACAATAGACAAACAGACATTTATCACAGTACCTACAATAAGGGAACTATGGGGCATATTATCAAGACAGGCGATTAAATGATCGCCGCTTTAGCAGCAGAAAAATGCCGCTAGAACCGCGATAATGAGCTTGATAATATGCTCTATGGAATTCCAATGGAAGCCCATGTTAGATGTCCTTCACATCTAACATGGGCTTCAATTGGAATTCTATAAAGTATATTATCAAGCCTATTATCGCTGTTTTAGCTGCAGTTTTCTGCCGCTAAAGCGGTGATCATTTTATCGCCAGTCTTGATAATATGCCCCTATTTTTCTTGTGGAGAGAATTAGCAGTCTTTTCAGGTATGACTCTGAGACCACTGATAGGAGCAAATTCTGGAGGGAAAATGTTGATAATCCAGGACCACTATAAGTTAATACAGTCAGCTCAGACTTAGGTATCAGTCTCCTCTACAGTACACAGGGATAATAAATAGCAAAAGAAGGGGACACACAAACTTAATCACCAGTGAAAAATTATAAAGTTAGCCAAGCCTGACCATACAATGAATCAAAACATGGTGTCCACCACCAAGGGGAAGAATTTTATGATTTTCAAAGGCATGCCAAAGATTCTCGATTAAAGCCTTGTGAAAAGGACAAAAGAAAGAACGTCTGTAGCAATTATGCAAGAAACAATCCCTTGCTGAACAAAGTAGGAGATGCCTAAAAAATAAAATAGTATCATGACTGCAGAAAGGTATTGGGCCTTGAGCCAATCAATCAATCAATCGATCAATCAATCAGGATTTATATAGTGTGGATGCTTCACCTGTGAGGGTCTTGAGGCGGGATTCCGCTGCGTGATCCGATTGGTTGAACATCCAGGTCTTGAGGTCTTTCCTGAACTGTTGGTGCGACGGAGCTGCTCTGAGGTGTAACAGGAGGGCGTTCCAGGTCTTAGCCGCCAGTTAGGGGAAGGAGCGGCCTCGGCTGTTCACCCGGCGGATTTGCTGGGTAGCTGCCAAAAAAAGTCTGCTAAAAAAAGTCATAAACAAATTTGGACTCTAAATGGGCCAACAATTACTTTATGTTTGTGTGGATGCTCACATGATGCAGGATGGTCCTTTGTAGCGCAAAGCCTCGCAAATGGCAGAACAGATCAACTTTCATGTGCACATTTTATTTTGCATTAAATGTTCACATTAGCGCAGTGCCACAATCCATTTGCACCGTATCCACCACTTCCACTATAATTTATGTAGAAGGAAGTAAAAAGATGAGAACAGTGAAAACATCTGTAGAGTTTCATGCAAAGCCAAATCTAAAAAAATTAACGTCACCCGGGTTTTTGTAATATCACGACTCCAAATGAAATAACTCTCAAACAAGGACCTGGATACCCTCATGGGTGATTAGCCATGCTCTACAAATTCACATAACATAACAAGGGCAAGCAGAATATTTTTTGATGTTACTAGGCATAGGATGTGCAATTACACAAAATGACACATTTTACGCAGCTTACTATTATGCAGTTGTCTTCACATTGAACTTTGTGCTCTTGCACGTACCTTGAAAACAAACTTAATGAATGGCACCAATGAGTCGCCTTTGGGCTGTAGTGTAACAATTAGCATTGTGCGAATATGGCTGTTTTAGGGCGAGCACTGGTAAAGTCATCATAAGAGCACAAATATTGCTAAATCTGGTGCTGAGCAATTTTATCCCATTAGTGCAATGCAGCGCTGCTGATTTTTGATCAGCAATGAGCTGTTTGAACGGTGGTTTATTGGGTTAGTGTACTGGGTACATGGAATGGTCTTTGAGCAAGGACTGTGTCATGATGGGCTGGGAAAAACGACCTTATTATTATCAAGGCTATGGCATAGAAAAGCTCAAGTTTCACAATTGTGCTCAATAGTTACAGTCCCATACTGAATTCTGGAAGTGCTTTAAATGGATTCAGATTGTTTTATGCCACTGCTAAGCATAAACAAGGATGTCCTCTCACAAACCCATGTGGTAACCCAAAATGCTCCATTCAAAATGAATTATAGTCCATTTCCTACAGAAATCCTTTTGGACACTCTCTCGACCTGCAGCTGGTCTGTGGAGTAAAGAAACGCTACCTGCTTGTGCTCCGTTTCCCAGGTGGGACTCGTGGTCCCAGGGTACATCGGCTCCTTTCCTCGCCGTCAGAGGGCCTAATTGTTATCAGCTGCTGCTGCTGGGGGAGGCGCTGTCATCGCGCTACAAAGCGCCGCCTTCCCCCACGCAACGCGGGACGTGCGCGGGTGAAGCCGGGAGAAGCCCGGGCAAAGGGCGGGCCCTCTTAGGCCCTCAGAGGCCTGATGAGACTGGACTGGGCCAGGGACCCTGAACTTTTCCCCTACTTCGGCCACCAGAACTGTAAGCACATCTCTGTTTTTATGGATTTGTCCGTAATCCCTTTTCGGGGCACTCACTATTGACCAACCGCCATCCATTAGCGAAACCAGCCGGTGTTGCATCTGTTGGTTACTTCTTTATCTTTTATTTTTCTATATTAATCCGTTATTGAAAGTATTCTTGGTAAATAATTTTACATGGTAATATTTCAATGTGGACTCTGAGTTTCCTGCATTAAGAATTTGTTGGAGCTGAATTGTGAACCCCTTAACTCTCTCTGCACCCTTCTTCCTCTGGCCTCGTTCCTCCCTCCATGGGATCTATATCTTCATTTATGTACTGATTAGTGTACACGTCTATTTCTAATGAAATTTCTCTTCTTTTTTACTGCATTGAACAAATGTTTATATTTGTCATGACTATTGAGTCATTTATCTAGCCTAAAAGTCACATTCTAAAAGCACTTATCAATGAATTGAACTAATCCTCACCATTCACTTTAATTATCCTAAATTTACTGAGTCATCCTACTTCATATTTTCTATTTGTCTCACTTACTTACTTCCCTTCTCATTTTACATCACTCAGGTTCTCCTGCCACTCATTTCTTCAGTTCCCCTATTGTCCCTTCCAGTTATGGCTTGTAATAAAAATCCTTCTTTCTCTACATATTTTCTCTCACTACATTATTCCTGACTTTCCCCCAAAACCCAAAGCACCCTTTCATGCAACTACTCCTTGTTTCTTCTCCACACGCTCACTGTCTCAGCTCCCCAGTCTGTAACCTTTTCCGTAAGGGTGGACATCCTCTTCCCAAAATCCCGGCTTATAATCTTCAAGATTATCGCCATTTTTTGGTTTAACATTGGTAGATGTGCATCTAGCTAACATGCCATTGGGTGGGAGAGAAATTGGGCGATAGCAGTAGGTGCCAGGCACTTAGAGGAGGCATGTTGGTTGCATTGGCATGAACATATGTATCAATGCATTTTCTCTTTGTGTTCTTGGTGCAGTTAAAAGTCAGTCTTCCATGTTTCATGATACTTTACTATTATTTAAACTCTTTCAGCAACACTTGTAACAACAAGTAATGCAGAAATTGGGTTGTTGGTTAAGGGGGTGTGAGCCACTTTCAGACAACAGCCACAATCATTGTCAGTGTGAACCACAAAAGTCATTAAATTAACCTGTGCGTAATCCCCCTGGCAGCTTGGCACAAAAGCAGTCAGGTTTAACTAAGAAGCAATGTGTGAAGTATTTAAGCAGCACACAAACAGAAAGAGAGTGAAACACAAGAAAATCTCCCACCAAATTAGAACAATTGAGTAAAATGTAATATATTTATTCCAACCAAAATGACAAAAATTAAATCAGTAGAACTGGTGATATTGAATTTTAAAGGTTTAGATAAAAGTAGCACCAAAAAGCCCAAAGCACCAACTGTGGTTATCTGGTCGTGCCAGAACGGGACAAAGAGACAAGTTCAGACCAACTGTGATGGAGTGATGGTCGGGTACAGGGACCAGGTTAGTCCCCTGAGAATTATACCTTATGTCCTTGATGCGGAGCATTGCATCGTGTTCCGATGAGGAGTTGTGAGGGCTGCGGTGTGAGGCCCTGCGTCGAATTGTGTTGTGCTGTGCCGCTTTCAATGAGGCCACTGATTAGGGATTGTGCGGTACTCTGATGGGAGTTTCTGCATCGCACTGATTCGAATGTGCTGCTGCCACTCTCACAGCGCTGTTATGCTGTTGAGGCTCTCCTATGAGGTTTTCCTATGAGACTAACACACCTGCCGCCATGAGACCGCCACTGAACCACCCGCCCGCCTCCCTGGATTAAAGTGATAATACGGCGGGCGGGCTCACCACGGCCTTGGTAGTCTTCCTGGGACTGCTGCGGTGGCGGTCCCATTGGAAGACCATCAACTCATAATAAGGCCCTTAGTGTATTGAAATGTAAAGATTAATAAAAAAAATACTGAACCCTTTTTACAATACAAATCTAGTAGAGGAGAGAGATAAATGGATTCCGATCCTGACAGCAACCAGACCATTTGAGGGTATGCGCTACATTAAATGAGGAGGTGGCCAGGCTTACCCTAGTACTTTCAAGCCTATACTCAAGCGGCTTCTGTGGTAGACCTACTTCCATCACACTGTCATCCAATCCAGAGAGCATGGCGGGGTGAAAGTAGGAAATGGGCACTTTAAAGAGGTTACTGTGAAAGGATTACAGATAAGAGATATTCCATATTAATATACTAAAAACAAGTTTTATCAATAGTTTGATCTAACATTTTGAAATTTAGCCACTGAATAAACCCATTGAGGCTAAAATTCAATTCTCCATGTTTTACCAGGAGCTGCATGCAGAATTTCCAGCATCTCATCTTCTAATATATTATATTTTTAAACTATTACACAATCACACGACTGTGAATTCCCAAGGAAGCACTTGGGAGATTGAATTCCCTTATTATGAAGAGTCAAATCGTCATTGCCATTAAAAGTTAACACTACGGACGGGCTTGCTGAACTTCCCAACTTCCCATTGCTGGCAACCTGCAGGGCCAAAAACCACATAAAAAAAAATAGGAAAATGTGTAATGGGTGTCTCTGGCCGGTTGGCCATGAGCAAGCTTGATTGACCCCAGTAAAGCCTGTGCCAAATTGGGAAAGGGGTGAGGACTACATAGAACTGCCACTGCAGTGGTGGAAAAGAGAGGAGCATGAAAGCAGAGCATGGAAGGCGAATAGAGCAGGGTGGTAAAGGTGGAGAAGAGTACAGCACACCAGGTCATGTAGAGCACTGACTTTTATTCTCAGTTTTTCAGTAACATGTTGTTTGGCAAATATTTCAACAATAAATCAAAATACACGTGTCATATGCAACAGAATAGCATGTCCCAAATTTGACACCGGCCCACCTTTTTAAACATGACTCTTCTGCACTACTGACATCTGGGTACATTTTGGATATGAGCCTGCACATGTGAGATGCTGAGGAGATTATGTTGAAAGAGGACACTGGAATGCACTAGCTTTGCATGTGGGTTTGGGGAAGGGAGTCTGGCACAAATAAAGATATGTCCAGAAAGGAAGAAATTGGAGGGGTTGAGAATGAGTTCAAAGAGATTAACACAGCACCAATGCAGTAGCGGTGGATCAGTAGTCACAAGGAAGTGGTAAGGAGACAGTGAACGGATTGATGAGGAGAGAATGAGGAAGCGATTGAGGAGACAGTCAAGAAACGTTGAGGCAACAAGAATTTAGTGATTGAGGAAATCAAGGCAGGGAAGACAGTTAAGGAATAGAAGAAGAGACTTTCAAGGACTGCATGAGGCAATCAAGGAATGGCTGAAGAAACTATCAAGAAAAGAGTGAAGTAAGAATCAAAAGATGAAGCAGTAGGCAGTAAAGGAAGGGAAGATGATGCAGTCAAGAAAGGGAATAGTAAACACTCAAAGAAGGGAAGAGGAGACAGTCAAGGGAGAGTTTAGAAGACTGCAAAGGAATGGAAGAAAAGAAAAGGAAGGGGCAAGGGGATAGCAAACACATGGATGAAGAGAGAATTAAGGAAGAGTAGAGGTGACAATCAAGAAAGGGTGTAGCAACCAGAAAGGAGCAAAGAAACAGAGATGGAACGGAAGAAGAGACAATTAAGGAGGGGATGAGGTGACAATAAGAAGTGGCAATAAGAAAAGGAGTGAGAAGACCGCCAGATAAAAGATGAGGAAATAAAGAAGGTTTAAAGTGGCAATCAATCAAAAGATGCAGGGTGGAAAAACAACCAAGAAAGGCATGAGAAAAAAATCAAGGAAATTGCGAGGTTATGGCTTTGATCAGGATTGCTTAGGAAAATAGAAGTTCACTAAAATAATTTATTAGGCTTTCTGTACAAATGCCTATAAAAACTATTGCTTTTTGGCCAGTTTGTTATAGAGAGGTTGCTGGAAAATGCTCATTTTGCTCCATTTTATAAAATAAGAATTCTTTGGAGGAGAACTTTCAGATTCTTCTTCAGGTTAGTAGTGGTTGCTCATGTTGTTCACTAAAACACTCAATTTCAATGTTTGTTTTAACACCTACCACTTTTAAAGTTCACCAGCTGCCACTGAATCCTACAGGAGGAAATTTCACATTTTCAAGGCCTGTAGATAGTGACTCACTAAAGTCCTGTATGGTATTTACCAGAGGCAGGAGAATACAGGCAGTGATATTTAATTGGCATTGGCTGCTGTAGTGCTTTTGCACGGATATGAACAGGGCCACTGGAATTATGCAGCAGAGGAGGACCAAATAATGAGACAGGGTTGAGTAAATTATGTGCAAGAAAAGGCAACTTATGCAGCGTAATACAGCACATTTTGAGATGATATTACTTCATTATTTTGTCATTATTACACAGTTCCAGTTTAGCACCCAAATATTACAATAAACAACAGAAAGGTGACCAGTCAACCTTTGCAAAGGGCCTTCTACTGCACTGCAGCACATTCGACCATGAACCGTATGAGTAAAAACCAACATTTTGCTAGTAAAATCTGCAGATTGTACAGCAAATGATGGATTTTGTGGCAAATGCGGCAAACCTATAATTACACAGAAAATGCAGCAGCCACACAGTCGCATAATTCCAAAGTCCCTGGATATAATCTGTTTGCTTTTATTCAACAGGTTACGTTTCCATAAAATGATAGTTGTGGCTAGAGCACAAGAAGTAGAATCTGCAACTCCTGTCCAGTAGCGGCTAGTACCAGACCCAGGTGGTGAGGCGGGGCAGGGCGGGACAAGAAAGGAAACATGACCAAACAAAAAAACACTTACCTGAGACGTCTGCTGCGTCTCCTTTGTCCTCTAGCCCTCTGACATCTTCCGGCACTCCTGCCCAGCAGCAGGAATCACCGACCCTCCCAGCCTCCACATAGCTAATCACAACGCTGCATTGTGATTGGTCTGAACCCCGTGTGGATCGGCACTCAGAAGGGCCGGACTGGCTGTAGCGGCATCAGGCAATTTCCTGGTGGGCCACCAGGGTGAGGAGCAGTTTTGGACCCCTGGGGGCTGTTTTGG
Source organism: Lissotriton helveticus (assembly GCF_964261635.1). Taxonomy (NCBI): domain Eukaryota; kingdom Metazoa; phylum Chordata; class Amphibia; order Caudata; family Salamandridae; genus Lissotriton; species Lissotriton helveticus. The sequence continues at coordinate 1,064,869,536 of NC_136069.1, read as the reverse complement.
TGACAGGGGCGGTTTTGCAGCAGACCTGCAATATCGGCTCCCTTTCATAAAGGCAGCTGCAGTTTTTTCCACATGTCCCCCCCTCCGCGGGCAGGCCAGGGCTGGTTTGCGTTCCCTGTCCAGTCGTGGCACTCATATGGGCACTGGGAGTGTTTGCATGTTCCTCTCCAGGCTGTGTACTGCAGCCTGGTAGGGGACATGCAAAGTGCACATGACTAACCAGTTCTGCGCACGTTAGGAGTGAAAACTACTACTTTCCCTACTCCACCTTCCCCTCCCCACCCAAGAGTCACTGAATTATATAGGGAAAATAAAATTATAATAACAATAGTTTTCATCATTTTATTTTTCATTTTGTTCAGTGGGGTGCCTTCCTCCGCCTTAGCGAAGGAGCTGCCAGTGCGAGTCCTGTCAAATAACTGACGCTCTTTGCATATTTCTTGGAAGTTTCATGCCGTTCTCAGTCGCATGCACGCGTCTGGTCCCTGTTTATTTATACAATAGTGACTACTGTATTGCAAGTTGCTGCATTTGTTTTCTTTTACTAAAATCAATGATAATTTCTTCTTCTTCAGCTTGCCGTCAAGCTGCCCTTGTACTCGTATTCCCCTTGTCAAAATGCATGTTCCATACAGTCTAACTAATCTTTTATCTTTTCTTCCCCCTGCACTATTTTTGTCGCCCTCTGAAATTGTGCACATGGCAGAAAATCTTTTAATCGAATGGTGGGCGGAAGCTGTCATTGTGTTACTGTCGCTGAAAGTATGTCCTTTTGATCTATTCATTCTATATTCAACTCACTTCCCACTTCCGTTCCTGTGACATGCAAACAATACACGGTTACTTGAGCAAATTGGCTGCACAGGAGATTTTCATGTGTTCCAAAAATCCATAAAAGCTTTGGCAAGGACATAAATCGCATGGATAATATGCCTATTAATGTGAAGCAAACTCACTGTTCCCCATTACGTCTATCGAAAAGCTTCATGTAGACTGGTTTCATCATGGCAGACATAACAGGTTTGGGAGAGAGGGGGGCAGACCAAACTGAGACAATTTTGTGTGTGAAAAAGGCCACTTTATTGAAACAGGTGCACATTACAATACCATACCTGGCAACTGCCTTACAAAGCTACAACCTCACTATGCTTCTGAGAACTGACCCCTGACCCCGCCCCTAGGATCCCCTCAACATGCCCCCACCCTGCCAATACCATATTAAACAACATTGCAATGCATTGCAGTTAAAAATATGCACTTCTATTAATCCAACATCCTATACCTGCCTTTCTGCAACTGTAAATACAAAAACGTCTATACTAAACCTTAACTACCTTAAACTACGTGCCTACCCTTCCCCTGCCCCTGTTCCCAACGCTAACCAAAAACTTCTGCCAACCATGGCCAACTTTCCAAAACCCCGCCAAGCACCTGTTCCAAGCGACAATACACTTACAACAAAACCCTGCAGACCTGTCCCAAACAAAGGTAGATGAAAAAATGTTACATAAAATAACCAACCCCATCGAAGCGATTGAATTTTTTTGGGGACGGGAGGTTGGGAAAGCTTCTCTAACTACTGACTACGCTCCCTGCCACCAGGTGACTAAACCTAAAATGGTGGCTGGGAACCCCCCTGGCTGACACTTATACTTAGGCTACATTGGTCTACAACTACGTAGCCCAAAGGTTTACAAAATGGCGGCCCCCTAGCCTGCCCTGCCCCTCCCAAACTGCCCCGGGGCAGACCTCCCTTTGCTCTGCTGCCCCCCAAGCCACCATTATCACACATTCGTAGATGCAAATCACGCGTACAGTCCATGACTTATCTATGTACATGAAAGGTATTGGACCAAATGTCAGCACCTGCGATGTTTGTTCAAGCTGCTAAATTAACGGATCGTCTTTCTTCCCTGTTTTCTGACTGACATCTCCTGGCGCATGCTTAATCTGTGAGGATGCTGCCTACACCCAACTAGGCCTGCGTTTTCTCTTGAGCCATATATCTTTTACTTATGGAAAAGTCCTCTGGGACCAGTGAAAAACAAATGTATCAGCACCTATCGGATCAGAGACCAGATAAAGGAAAGAAACAATTGTTAATTGGAATATAAAACTGTACCCCTGTCATTGTGTTATTTACAGCACTATCAGTGGCATGGTAATAAACATAACCTGCTAGAGGCTTGGCTTTTTGTAACTGCTCTATTTCTATTTGAGTGTTTTATTTGTCTTATATTTAAGGCCTCTCTTTAGGTATTTTTTAGTTTAGTGTTTTTGTCTATTTAATTTCCTTGATGAAGTGTCAGATACCTCATTCCAATCAGTGACATGCCACAAACAGTAACATATCAGGTTTTAATCCATGGAGTACCTCCTCGCCCATTTGAGGTTAGAAAAAAGATTATCTATGGGATATGTTTGTGCTATCTTTCATTGAACACCTCGGAAGGAAGTAAAATGCATTGCATGAAAGCTTAATCCACATTTGATCCATTTCTTCCTGCCATTGGCATCTACTGAAGCAGCTAAATGCTTTCGGTAATAGTGTACAATACCTTGCGCTCTTAAAAAGCTTCATTCTTAAATCTTGTCCTCATGCCTTAAAGAGATGTTAAATTATTAGTCTATTTTCAGCCCTATGCATACATGGAGGCTGATGTAACTGGCCAACACAAAAACATTGAAACCCTCGGCATCTGCCATGATCATCAGTCAAGATGCACACCTTCCAAAGGGTTATAGCACGCACTGACCTCCTCCCTCATTCCCTGACGACTGGAAACACACTGAGATCAACCCGCTCCTGAAGAAATCCTCGGCGGACCACACCAACCTAAAAAACTACCGACCCATCTCCCTGCTCCCGTTCCCAGCGAAAGTCCTTGAGAAAGCCATCAACAGCCTACTCGCCACATTCATCGAAGAGCACATCATCGACTTCACCAAATCCGGCTTCAGAAAAAACCACAGTACGGAAACCGCCCTCCTTGCCGCAACAGGCGACATCCGTACCTTACTGGACAAAAGAGAAACAGCAGGCCTCATCCTCCTCGACCTCTCAGCAGCGTTCAACACAGTCTCTCACCACACCCTAATACGCAGACTCCACAATGCAGGTATCCAAGACAAGGCCCTCAACTGGATCCGCTCCTTCTTCTCTGGCAGAACACAGCGAGTCAGACTCCCCCTTATCCTCTCAGACCCTACACCTACCACCTGCGGTGTCCCCCAGGGCTCCTTCCTCAGCCCTACGCTCTTCAACATCTACATGGCTCTGCTCGCCCCCATCGTCAGAACCTACGGACTCAACATTGTGTCATACGCAGACGACACCCAACTCATCCTTTCCCTATCCAACGAACCCAACACCACCAGACACAACTTTCGAGAAGGCATGGAAGCCTTCGCCAAATGGATGAAAAACAGCTGCCTATAACTAAACACAAACAAAACAGAAGTACTCATCATGGGCCCAAACCCAGACACCTGGAACGACACCTGGAGGCCCCCAGCCCTCAGAAACCCGCCCACACCCATGGACCACGCACGCAACCTGGAAATCATCCTGGACTCAGAGCTCAAAATGGAGAGCCAGATCAACTCTGTCTTGTCCTTCTGCTTCTACACCCTCCGCGCCTAAGTAAGACCTTCAAATGGATCCCCCTCGAACACAGAAAGACCGTCACTCACGCCCTGGTCACCAGCAGGCTCGACTACGGCAACGCACTCTATGCCGGAATAAACAATAACCTCGCCCGCAAGCTACAGAACATCCAAAATGCCACTGCAAGACTGGTCCTCAACCTGCCAATCCACTGCCACATCTCCCAGCACCTTTGCACACTCCACTGGCTCCCCATCGAAGCTAGAGTCACCTTCAAGATGTTAACCCACGCTCACAACACCCTCCACGACACCGGACCAGCATACCTGAACAGCCGACTCAAATTCCAAGCAACCCAAAGGACCCTACGATCAGCCCAGATCTCCTACTCAGTAGTCTCATGCACCAGAAAGACCAGATTGGGAAGCCGCTCCTTCTCCTTCCATGCGGCCAGTGCCTGGAATGATCTTCCGCTCCACCTCAGACAGATAACATCGTTCCCCATCTTCACAAGAAACCTCAAAACCTGGCTCTTCAACAGACCCCCTTCTTGATGGACTGGAACCTGCGACCCCCCCCCAACACCCCAGTGCCTTGAGTCCCTTATGGGTGAGTAGTCGCACTTAACAAACACCTGATTTTATTTGAAAGTTTTCAAATCAGGGACCTTTAAAACAGTATGGCAGCAGAACATTGATGTCACAATATCACCTGACAAATATTGTGATCCCAATTTGATTTAGAAACATTTGCCACATTGGAGTTAATTGTATAAACTCTACTCCTAATGGGACAGTGTTTTTGCAAATATTTAAGTCAGACGATATTTATCATGTATACATTATTCTGACATACAAGCATACAAAACAGTCAATTCTGGATGTGGACGAGGAGTAGGACCTACAATTTGCGCTATCGTCTACAAAATGGCTGGGCAAGGTGAAAACAAGGAGGAACACAGGGGCATGCAGATCCACAGAAACAACTACAAATGTATACATCATGTTCAATTCACAAGCATTACACAGAATCAATGGAGACAGGTAAAAGTAGCCGTTTAAAGGCAGAAAAAGTGAAATAAAAACTTAGTAGCATCAAGGCCCATATCATCAGAAGACCCCAAGTATTTCAGAACATAACTGCCAAAGTTATACTCAACCTTCCCCACCATCCACATCTCAAAACATTTCAAAGATATCCACTGGCTCCCTGACTAAAATTGCTCCTGATTTAAACACTCATACAAAGCTTTACAAAATCAAGGCCCATTCTACCTCAACAACTGCATCCTGTTATACACCCCATCCAGACACCTAGACTAGACTAGCATTCTACTCGCCCTGACCCCCGCATACATCAAGCAAAAGCAGGAGGCCCCACCTTCTCCTACATCTTTCCCAACGCTTGGACCCAACTCTCCTACCATAAAAGAGCCACCGGCTCAATCCTCAAATTTCGTAAACAGCTGAAAACCTGGCTCTTCCATTTGGCCCTCCTCAGATAGGTGCAGAGCGCTACTTCCTTCTCTGGTGCCAGGATACCCTCAGGGGTGATATACACGCTCTACAAATCTACATAACATAAAATAACATGGTTTAATATAGATCGGTTCACGCACACACTTGGTACCAAAACAACATCCACGCAAGCAAGAAGATGAAAACATTTATTTCATTCAAAATAAAAATCCACAGCTGAAAACAGATTACTGTGATCATGATCCCCAAACATATATGCATAGATTGCCAAATAAACCACAAAACAATAAAAACCACACCACACACATAAGTACACAGCTAAATGTATACAGGGTAAACAGAAAAACACCATAAAACTACATGTCAAGATAAATATGCTTGCGAATCTAAGAGGGATAGTTCATTAATAAAACCTGCACAACACTTCTCTCAGCTGTGCCTCATCAGACCACCGGCCAGTCATACCCTAGTAAGCAATATAAGACAGCTACATGAAGGACAACCTTTCCACAATGCCATCATTAGTCTTTGTTCAATTGCCCCTTAACTTAAAGAGTGCCTATTTGAGGGTGAGATTGAGGACATAGAATCAAAGGATCACTCAATTTGGTATGCCTGAAGAAGATGTAGTGGAGAGCTACAGCTTCACTACAGCTGTGATTTTGCACATGGTTTCGGAATGTGAGCAGGAGCTGTCTTTATCTTCAGCCCACTCACATGCCATTTCTGTCCTTGTCATGTTCCTGACTGTACTCAACTTCATGGTTGCTGGATCATTCCAGAGAACTAGCTGGGCCACAGCTGGTATCTCACAGGGAAGGGAAAGAGAAGTTACAGAGGCTTGATTCTCATTTAAAAGCCTTTAGGACCAGATCCAATAGCATCATAATATGTCATACCAATCTGAAGTGGATCAGGTGTGAAGGCACAGCCTTAGAGCTACAGGTCTGAACTTTAGCCACCATCTGAGATCCTTAGCTAATGGCCCCACCTTCATGAAGGACATAAAATTATCCACACTATGCTTTCATTTCATAGAACAGTTCTTCAGTGGAAATTGCGAATAAAGTCAGGGTCCACAGTCTAAAACAAATGCGGAAAGCTGAAAGCAATGTTTTGAAAAATACATATGGAATTTGTAAAAAGGAAAGTAACAAATACTTGGCACTATAGACACATTGCAAAATCCTACACATATGGCAGGCCTTTTCTATTCACTCTGCCTCTGAATTCTATAAAATGCCTATTGTAGGACTTGGCCCTCTCTGCAAGGTCCTCCTTCAATTTCTTTGCCTTAACCCTCCCCGTTTTCTGAACCAGTATTTTGTTGGCTTTCATGAATCTGTTCACATTTTCACTGCTAACTAGTGCAAAAGTGCTTGTGCTCTCTACATTAAACATGGTAACATTTCCTTACTCCCCTTTAGCACATTAAATTTACATGTAAGTCTCTAGTAAAGTGGCACTACATGTACCCAGGGCCCGTAAATTAACTGCTACCAGTGGACCTGCAGCACAGATTTTGCCACCTACTTAGATAGCCTTTATAGACATGTCTCAGGACTACTATTCCAGCCTGTGTGTGCAGTTTTAAACTGCCATTTTGAGCTGGCAAAAAAAGACCTTTTGCCATGCCTAAACATGTCCTTTTTAATACATATAAGTCACCCCTAGAGTGGGCCCTAAACAGCCCATAGGGCAGGGTGCAGAACATTTGAAAAAATGGACATGTACTTTTGTTTTTCAGAAACTTTATTTAGAACCTTTTTCAAAGGCTACGACAAGACAACATCACATTATACCGAGCACGCTAACAGACATTGCAATTGGAAGAATCATAAAACAACATTCTGGCTCATAGCCGCGATCTAAAGGAGCCTGCCCAGAGCCCGATATCTATAGATTCCTCTGTATGTCAAATAGTTCCACCGTCTTATTCCATGTCAAAATGCCCCACTTGCATCAACAGTTCTGGGGGCTGTGGCACTTTCAAGTCTTGTTTTATGATTGTGTAAAAGGGGACCAATGTTATCATAATAGTGCAATGTGTCTTTCAGGGTTGCAAGGCACTCCATTTTGTGTATTGTCCTCATTACGGTCCAAAATTGATCCATTGATGGCAGGGTCGAGCTTCGCCATATTTGGGCAATCACAAGTCTGGCTGGCAACAGCAGGTGGTGAGCAGTTTATTTGTGGTTGTAGATAAAGGACAGGCCATCCACGTGTCTCAACAGAGCCATCTGGGGAACCTTTGATAGGCTTACATTTGGTATATCTTTTATGGTCTCAGATACCTGTTCCCAGCACGGTTGAACTTGTGAACAGCCGCACTACATGAAAGTATGTCCCTTGTTCTCCGCATCCTCTGTAACATGTGTTCATGGCCCCATCATAGCCAGCAGGCAAACATGAGTTACGTACCATCTCAGCATAATTTTAAAGGCATTCCCTTGTGCTTAAGGCAAGCTGAAGATTTTGCCGCCCTACCCATATCAAAATCCAGTCTGCTCTGTCAAGTCAGGACCAAGGTCCTTGGCCCAGGTAGTAGTGTAAGTCAATTGTGCTAAGGATATGGGTTTGGCGAGTGCTCTACAGAGCCAAAATAATGCTCTGTTGGTGTCTCCTTCAGAGAACATATCATTCACCCCCATCGTCTCTCTGTTGCCCTTTGCCAGAACCCCGTTTTTTTCTTGCCCAGTGTCAAAGCTGCATAATTTTATGAAGATTGTGTGGGCATAGCAAGAAAGTGGTCACACACCGATCCCTAGCCTTGGAAATCACATTCTTGTAGAGCTATTTAAAGCACAGGTCATCACCATCTTTTTACGTCAAATACCCTTTGTCAATTGTACCAGGAATACATTTGGACATAACCAACCACAGAGGTAGTCCAACAAACCTGAACCAAGGACAGTCAGTATAGACACCTAACAAATGGTTTAATAGAAAAAATGCTTCGAACATACAATTTAACACACAAATATCCAAATTACAAACAGTTGTGAAGGAATAAAAAAGTAAAGAAAGAAGTGAAAGAAAGAAGACCCTAATATAAGAAAATTATGTATAAAAAATAATTATTTATTACATATAGTAAAACAACTAAGACAATTACGCTCAAAACAAAATGCTGGTATACAAACAATACATATCACAAACCAGACAAGTGGCAAACAAAGAAATACATGTTACAATAAAGGAACTACATAAACAAAAATAATGTGTCCTTCTATAAATTTTGGCCACATAAGCGTCGACGGCGTTTCGACCACTGTATAATTACGCCCTTTTTCCCATTGAATTTATACTCATGGCCAGTCCATGAGGGGTACTTGTCTTTTATATCATTCCCTTTGCCATAATATTTATGTAACCCTTTTTCCCATTGAATTTATACTCATGGCCAGTCCATGAGGGGTACTTGTCTTTTATATCATTCCCTTTGCCATAGTATTTATGTAATCTACATTAATTACACAGTCATCATCAGGACTCTGATTTTCCTTGAGCGTGACAAGCAATTCTTTTTAAAAACAATCCAACCGACTTTCATTTAGGTTGGTTCACGAGAAATTTAAGGGTTAAAACAGCGGCAAGTGTTGCTTCAAATGATCTCAATGTAGTGTAGACAATTAATTGCATCTATCCATTGCATCAGTAACTCACAAGTGGGGTGAGGAAGGAGCAATATCAAGTACATTTGGACAATACAGGATAAACCCACACTAAACCAAACAAGTCTCAAGTGCCTCCCATTGTGGAAGGTGACTATCCAGCCTACAAGTAACAGACAGTGGACCTTTCCTCAGATTGAACTTGAGGGCGGGTTGTAGGGTCGAGGATCGATGTGATCCTCCAGGACTTGAGAAGCTGTCCTCACAGTGAAGAGTGCAACAATCTTCACGTAACTCCCAATTCAAGAAGTCACTGGATGGGAGTCATCGTCCGGGGCCCATTATTTAACCCCTTTGAAATCCTATTGCCTCCCACCACATAGCCTTCCTGGTTTATTGTCACACCATGCCAGCCTGTGAGAATACTGTTGTTCATCTGTGAGTTCTTGCTTGTCTTCATTCTGGAAAAAAAACTATTGATTCATTCCAGTGTTCAAGGAAGCCAGAAGGGACTTAATGTCCACCCCTAATTGCTGGCACCTCAGCATTCCCATTGAGTTCAGGCATTAGGCCTTGGTATCCCCCTCTGCTATGGTGGAGGCTCCAGTGTCCCTTTTATGTTTAGATTTTAGGGTATTTAGGAACTCCCGTATAGAGTGATTCTTCTTATCTCGGGTGCGTGCTGTTGCCATATGGCTTTCTGATGGCCCCCTGAGCCCTTTGGGCTCCGTTATTGTCTCCCTGTGCTGGCCGGTAGGGCCACTCCACTTTCAGTTTTAAGACTCCCACTGTTGTTAGCTACCAGTTGGTCCTCCAGTCAGCCTGGGCCCTCACTGCTCACCACGACACCTTAAGGGCCAATGTCCTCCATGCTAGGGCCCAACCTCTGGGGCCCCTGCTGTGTTACATGTGCGCCTGAGGCCCTGTCACCCCTTCAGCTCCTCATGCAGTGCCCTTGGTCTTCAATCTCATGTGCTTGCAGCTGTCAGGCCAGCAGGGGTCTCTGTTGTGGCAGTTCTACTTCTGCTAATGAGGCAGGGGGCCAGAGAACACATTGCATGGACTAGGGGACACATCGCGGAGGCACGGTGTTGCTTCACGCTAGGATCCGCTGTCTCAGCTCACCCCAGGCTCTTTTCAGCTCCGTGGGGAGACCATCTTTGGCAGAGCTAGGCTGCATGAGGGAGACTGCTGCAGTCCACGATCATCTCCTTCCTGGTGTGATCGAGAGGTATTAATCACCCGGTGTGGTAGCCAGAGCATCTTCTCCAGTTCTGTGTCCTATTTAGGCAGTGAGTGGGTGGCTTCATCGTGGGGCACAGAGCCCAGAGGCCCTCCGGCCATATGAACTCGGTGAGGATGCATCTACATTGGTCCTTGCCATATCCACAGCCCCGTGACTTTAACCTGTTAACCGCGACATAAAATCCGCTGCAGTTCAGGTGGTTTCTTGCGCGGGCGGCACCGCGTCAGCCAATGGACATGCGCAGCACTACTGAGGTAGTGCTCGCGATGGCCTTTGGCCGACAGAAGCAGCAGACGGGTTACATTTGACATATCTTGGTACTGAAAAACTCCTAAATTCATTTTTTTATTTTTCCCTACTGTGTGGTCCACCTCTCCTATAAGATAACCATAGCGTGCCTTATACATTTAATAAGTGATAACTTATGATTAGGAGCAGTTAAGAGAGTCAGGTTTGGTTTCTGAGGAATTGTAACTTAACCCTCTTTAATGGTGAAGTCGGATTTTTGCTCACAATCCTGAAAGGGTAACTTTTAGAAAGTTGGCATTTTCGTGTCCTAACCATTTGGTGTCTGCAGCCTGTTTCCCTGGTCACATGACCTGGTGTAGTTGGCTGGATGGGAAATCTATACTTTGATGAGAAGGCAAATGAGCTGTCACATGCCACATGTGCACTTCACAGGCACTGGCTCAGCTCACATACAAAGGACTTCACACAAGCCGATTCTGCTCCCAGACAGACTGGGAACTGGGCATGCAGGCAGGAAATTCAAGACTACTCTATAGGGGGGAACTCCAGAACCTACCCCCACTTAAAAATGAGAAGTTGGTAAAAATATTGACCCTCACATCCAACTCTTTAGTTCCTGGACCTGTGGTTACTACAGAAGAAGGATGCCCTGCTACCCTGCTGCTTGAGACCTGCTCTGCTTGCTGAGGAGGAAGACTGCACCTGCTCCCTTCATCTCAGGCTGAGTGACTCCAAGTCCAGATAACTTACCTCCTAATAAGCTCCAGAGGCCTCCCTGCAACTGTCCAGCTCGCCTGCTGGGCTTGCCCTGCAATTGGATCTGCCTGAGTCCGGCTGGCCTCTGCTGGAGTGAGTTCTTGATCTCCAAGTGGTGCCTCCCCAGCTCCTGGACTCTTGGCTGGTATCAGAGAGAGCTCCTCTTGCCCTAACTGAAGGTTCCACAAAATCCAGCATGAAGCTACGTGAAGTCTTGCGAAGCCCCGATACCACATCGAACTCCGGTCCTGTTAGTGCTAACAGGACCGGAGTTCGATGTGGTATCGGGTGACAATGGACGCCTGAATGCTTACCACTGGACTGTACCATGGTTAGAAGACGAAAATAAAACACTTGGAGCAGGAGAGACATCCCCTGTGTTTGACAGACTGAAGTTTTTACAAAAGCCAAGACAACTTGAGAATAATATATGACTCTAATTGGTGCAGATACCCTATGAAGGTTGATGTGATCATTGATCAGAATATTACAAATTAGGCCCTGAAGAAGTCCCTGGTGGGATGACACGAGTTGGCGACAGGCAATTCTGTAATCTTTTAATGAATTGATGAACAATAAAGAGTGTAATAAACCTTCAATCAAGACTTTGGAATTGCTTATCTTTGGAAAGTTATCTACTGTTACACTGTACTGTTCTCTGAGCATTCTGTGTATTACAATATTGACATATATCATGTACATATGTATCTTGGTGTGGGGTCATCTTTTTTCTTGAGCTTGTGAATTTGTCCCGGTTCAATGCTACCAGATACCCACAGTTGGCGCTTTTTGTCTTTTTTTGCTACTTTTAACTAAATCTTTAAAATTGCATATTTTCAGTTCTACTAATTGGATGTTTTTTGTTTTCATGTCAAATAATTTATTAAATTCTACTCTATGTTCTAAGTTACTGTGGGATTTTTCTTGTTTTGTGTCCGCACTACATCACTTTTTGAGTGCTGCGTAATTACTTTTCACATTGCCTCTAAGTAACGTTGGACTGCGTGTGTTCCAAGGTACCAGATACAGATTTATTTAGTAACTTTTATGGTTCAGCCTGACAAGGATTGTGGCTGTTGCTTGAGAAAGGCTCACACCTCATTCAACCAATAACCAAATTTCGCACACTTATGAATCCCTCTATTGATTATTTTCACATTTTTTGAATAACTTACCTAAGGTATAACATAGGCTTGTACACTTGTCAAAATGATTTACTTTGACAAGTGCTGCCTGTAGTGTTTTGTCTGTACAGCCAAACAGTTCTGCAATGACAATCCTGAAGCCATGTATTTAAAGTCACACATATGGGTGGTATAAGGCCAAACTGCAGGCTACATGTGCCATCATACCTTTATGCACTCGTGCCTTTAGCACCACATTATTATAGTCTTACTAAAAAGGAGAGAGTAAGCTATGCCAATTAGAATTAGCCACTCTCATAATGCTTAAGCAACATAGCATGAGCACTGCAGGTGCTTAGCAGCTGAATTAGGCCAGTCAATCCAGTATACTGAAGCGAAAAAATCTTGGAAGGCAATGCAGAACCTATAGTATTTCTGAATATTTTATGGGAAATATGAGATGTTGTTTCTGGTTTTATCATGTATGTTTATATTATTGTGATATTTACTGTCTGTTAAATTCTAGAATCCAGAATGGCTACTTAAAACAAATAAAATCTTTAAACAAATTTAATTTCTTTTCCAAATAGTAACACATATTACAGTTATACAGCAGATCCAGATAGGTAACCATAAAAACGAAATAATATAGCAGTTTTATTAGAATAGTAGCTCAAGTGATTATATAGTCCATGACATCCTGTAAACAATTGACCTCGCCCTCTTGCTGAAACCATTAGTATCAGTCCCGCGTAGAAAGCATCAAGTTTACATTGGGGATAAAGCATTTTTCTTGTAACAAATAAATTTTACAACAACCCCCCCACCCCCGCTGACGGTACCTGATGTAAACAAAGTGAAAAACAAAAAAAGAACAGCAAGACATCCTATCAGTACAGTAGAACATATCCTATGGCCAGCATTGATGTGGTACGACTTGTCTTAATAGGAGACACCGGAAAGAGAAATAGAGGGAGCTTCGTTAAGCGCACATTCCATACATGGTCAGTAGTTTATACGATCAAGCTTATACATTTCCAGGAGTAAGGACATCAGCCACCTTAAAAGATTCCAATATGGTGTCCCAGCTCATGGCTATTGGATTTTTTCATAGACCCCTTTTTTCCTCAGTGCGAATGGCCAAGCTTTTCACCAGTCCCCATTCAAACACCTTGTCCCTCCAAGTCAAGAAAGTGGGGGATATTGGAGCTTGCACTGTATAAATGACATGGTGCACACCTCTTTTTCATTTTCTTTTCTGTTTATTCTTCCATATGCACTTTTCTTTGCGTGCTCCCCGGAAAATGTGGACAGCCCAAGGCCACAACGTTTACTTATAATGCTCTGGATTGGAGCGGCATACCGCCCCACACCGGACGCACAGCTTTGTTTTAATTTGCATTCCACAGATGCCAATCACCACATTCTTTTTCGTCCAAGTTCATTTATTTTATCAAAAGTCATCAGACATGAATCATATCTTCCAGCATTTTGCGCAAGTCACAAGAGAGGCGCTTACATCTTCACCACAATTCTAAAAGGTGCAGGATTGCTTATCCGAGCTTTATCCTGCACCCCGAGGGCGTGCGTAAATATCATCCACATTCATCAATTTCATTTACCCAATGCATTTCGGGTCATTGTTCGACCCTTCGTCAGGGGTTTGCTTATCTAAAATGCAAAACACATCTCTTTAGAAAACTGTTTAACCAATCTCTTACATCATATTACTAACACATTGGTGCTCTCCACTTTCCCCACAATCAACGTTTTACCGCTATAAACATAAGAATCAACATTTTCCCGCTATCAACAAGGCCACAACGTTTACTTATAATGCTCTGGATTGGAGCGGCATACCGCCCCACACCGGACGCACAGCTTTGTTTTAATTTGCATTCCACAGATGCCAATCACCACATTCTTTGGAGGTCAGAGGTACAGAAAAGATGACGGCGCGAATACAGCAAAAGGTATGATAATCATATAAATAGTGACTCGGTTACAGTTGAAATTGCCTTAAGAGTTGAGGGAGCAGGGGAGAGAAGGTTGACGTCATACGGGTTTGGGACAGCACTTGAGGAGAGACACAAGGGAAAAAGAGGTTTGAAAAACAGTATTGAAAAGATTGGTATTCACACATAGGAGCAGCACTTCTTATGTTGATAGCGGGAAAATGTTGATTCTTATGTTTATAGCGGGAAAACGTTGATTGTGGGGAAAGTGGAGAGCACCAATGTGTTAGTAATATGATGTAAGAGATTGGTTAAACAGTTTTCTAAAGAGATGTGTTTTGCATTTTAGATAATCAAACCCCTGACGAAGGGTCGAACAATGACCCGAAATGCATTGGGTAAATGAAATTGATGAATGTGGATGATATTTACGCACGCCCTCGGGGTGCAGGATAAAGCTCGGATAAGCAATCCTGCACCTTTTAGAATTGTGGTGAAGATGTAAGCGCCTCTCTTGTGACTTGCGCAAAAAGCTGGAAGATATGATTCATTTCTGATGACTTTTGATAAAATAAATGAACTTGGACGAAAAAGAATGTGGTGATTGGCATCTGTGGAATGCAAATTAAAACAAAGCTGTGCGTCCGGTGTCAGGATATTGGAGCTTGCCACCTCCTAGTTATGCCCCGTTAGGCCAACAATAGGGCCAAGTCCATAAATTTAGCTTGAACTACGCTACCCTTCTGTCGTTTATACAATCCTAGAATATAAACTTCTAGCGTTTGGAGCCACCTGTCCCCCTGTATCTCCTTTAGTGTTTGTGCTATCTCCTCCCTGTACCCCCTTAGTTTGCTGCAGGTAAATACCATGTGTAGGAAGTCGTCATCTTGGTCAGAGCTTCTCGAACATAGGTCATTGGCGTCAGGATATATGGTGGCAATGGTGTGTGGTGTTAAGTAGGCGTGTTGAGTAACCATATATTGAATACATTTAAAACGAGTTATATGGGACACCCGCTTCGGATATTCAAATATAGTTTCCCATGATGGGGCGTGGCTTGCGCGCCGCTTTGGAATGGCGGTTTGCGCTTGAGCTCCGAGACGAGCGAGGGCCGTCGGAGGTTCATCTCCGCTTCCAGTGACCCCACACTCGCAGGAACGGAGCCTCATGTATCGGAAGGTGCCGTGTGCCTGGTGAACGTCCTTCCTGTGCCCTGGAGCTGCTGGTGCCTGATATTTTGCCACTTTGAGGTGACGCTCGGTGTCTCTACGAACGGCCGCCATTTTGTGTCGCCTCACACACGCAGTTCCGAGTCTCCTCACAAACGGAGGTACCATGGCTACGAATTTATCCCGAATGCGAGCAAACAGGTGTTGGTGACTACTATTAACCCTTACAAAGCTTATAATGGCTTCTTTTTACGTGCTCCATGCTGTGTGGTTTTAAATGAGACCTTTTTGCATTTTATTCTACTTTGCCTTTCTTCAGAGCGCCTCCATTGCCTTCCATTGATACTACCTGCTCTTTGATACCCTGCTTTTTGGCTTCTTAGTTTTTGACGGCGTATTCTTCATATCGGCAGGGTCCTGGCATTACGGTGATGAGACTTCTATTTTTGTGCATGTAATCCCGCCGCTATTTATTGCTTTGCGATACCTGCTGGATGTGTGCTTGCATATTTTTGCTACTTTCCTTTTTTTTATCCTTGCCTTCTGAGTACACCAATATCCTCGGGCCTTGTGATTTTCCTCAGTTTCTCTGAAGTGGTTGCTTCTTCTACCTTTGTTTTGGAGGCTCTATGGCGGCAAATATGGGCTTGTCGCCGACTGCTAAAGATACAAAAGAGTCGAAAGCTTCTCTTAAGAGACTCAAACAAATATCTCCTACACCTGAATCATCTCAAAAAGATACTAATTCCACTCTGGAGGCTATTCTGACGCGTCTCAATGATGTGCATGACATTGCGCAGTCTACCAAAACTAATACAGATTTACTACAGGTGGAGGTACCAGCCATCAGAAATGATCTTAAGGCTCTCTCCATTCGTGTCTCTGCCACGGAGACACGTATTAGTGGCGCAGATGATAATATGCAAAAGCAATCTAGATCTCTTTTACAATTAGAGTGCTCAATGGCGGCATTGCGGATGGATCTAACTGAACAGGAGGACCGTAACCGCAGATCCAACCTGCGCATTTTTGGCCTTCCTGAAGAAGCCGAGAAAGGTGCTCCGTCTATTATTGTCTTCTTATACCAATGGTTGCCTTCTACTCTGCAAATTTCTTTTCAAAGAGACTTTGAGCTGGAACGGGCACATCGTGTCCCCACTTTTCGTTTTAAATCTGCTACGCAACCAAGGGCTGTCATTTTTAAGCCGCTGCGTCATCAGCACACGGAACAAATTTTGGCTCATATGCGGAAGATTAAAGTTGTTTCTTGGGAAGGCTACCGTATTTCGATTTCTCAAGACTTTGCCAGAGACACGGTGATAAGGAGGAAAGGCTTTCTTAATCTTCGGAAGCGTCTCTCAGAGATGAATATCCCATTTTCCTTCTCTGGCCCTTCCAGATTTCGCATTACCTTCAAAGGTCGCTCCAGAATCTTCGATGAACCTGCTGATTTGTCCTCTTTTTTAGACAATCAGATGGAACTACAGATGGAACTTCAAATGGAGGCTTCGCTTGTTCCTGGTGCTTCTGGCACTTGATGTGATTCTTTTGCCTTCCTTGTTTTTCTCTTTTTTCCGGGTCTATTGAGTTTACCCTTTTAGACCTGCGTGTTCCATGGTTGATGGTGCGTCTATGGCTTTCTTTTGTGACTGGTGTTGTCAGTCAAGTTTTTTGATGGTGTTTTTCCTTTTCTTTGGTGTGGTCTCCTTTTCGTTTTTAGGATGTTGTCATTTGGCACGTTAGGTTTTTCTAATTGTGGTCTCTTTCTCATTATTGTAGTAGTGCCTTTTCTTCTCTTGTCAGGTTCTCCTTCTTCTTGCTTTTGTCTTTTCGCTTTGGTAGTGTTTTCTTCTTCTTCCTTATGGTTTGTTCTTCTTGTCTTCGTTCTCTCATTCCTCATTGTTATATTGGACATATCTCATTTCTGTTTCCTTGTTCCGTTTTGTAGTAGTAGTCTGCTTTTGTACGATCTTTTTCCGGTTAGCTTTTTTGCGTCTATCTATTTTTGGTTCTTTTTGTACAGTGTGTATTCATATTTAGTCTTTTCTCTATCCCCGTCCTTAGATTTTTTCTTTTTTTTATCGTTTTTTGTGTAGTCTAGTTTCTCACTTGATTTGTACGTGGATCTTCCGTTTTGTGTGGTCATTCTACGTGTATGTCTTTAGTCTTATTGACTTCAATATGTCTTGTACTATTTCGTGTTATGGTACAAGCCTTGGTCATAGGCTTATTATTATCTATTGTCTATAGTTGCGTCTAGCTGCGCTCACCATGCTACAATTACTGTATCTTGCATTTATTTATATGCTTACTTGGTTATTGTTTTACTGCTTAGAGTGCTTTACCACTATTACATGCTTTTTTCTCTTAGGTCTCAGATATTGGATCTCTTTTATACTTTATTGTCTAAGTATCATATATGAATTTCTTATCTTTTAGATGTTCCTTCCTGTTTTCTTTAGCTAATTATAACGAGGTTTATATACCTTATGCATGGTAATTCATTGCTTACAAGTACCTTTGAATATTTATTGTACATTTAGTTTTGATATATATTTACATTGCTGTTTCATTGTTTGTTCTGCTTCACAACAATTTAATATCTTCCTATATTGGTGCTAGTTCATTGCAATCTGTGTACTTCTCTTATACTTTATAATAAGCTATTCTATTTATATTGCACTTTTTAGTCTCATGTTATCCTACTTTCTATTAATATATATTTGACATGTTCCTGCATTTTCGTATCAAATTATTATACCATGTTCTCTATATTTAAGGACAGTTAATTGATTGCCTATCTTTCGTTTTTTCATATTCATCTTCATTATATTATAGTTCCTTGTATTTATCTAGCATGGTGCTTCATTGATTGTATATTGACCTCCTTTTTAGTGCCTTTCTCTCTTTCTTTATACTACACCCTGTAGTCTTCTTGAGAAATATGTTTTTCTTCTACTTATTCTTTCCTGTTCTTTATGATGCTTGTTTCGCCTTCATTCTATCTACTCTTCGTTTACTTTTATGATTTTTTTGGGGTGTTTTCTTTCTTTATAATAAGATATATATATAACTAAGACTTGCTATTGCATTTATTCTATTAGATGTCTCTCTCTCTACCACCTATTCCACTTTTTTTGGTGACTTTATATGCTACTTGTGAATTAACTTGGTATATGCGTATTGCCTTTATAGATTTATGGATGAATTGTTTTTGTAATACTCTAATGGTATTAGTTCATATTTCAGATGTTCCTTTCTCCTAATTACGTGTACTCAGTTATGTACTGTTTTGGGGTTGTTCATATCAATTGTAATCATTCCTCGTGACGGTCCCCTTGCTCGCCTTCCCATGTTCCCCCTAGTATGAATTTGGTCTTTTTCAGACCTCCCCTGCTGGCTCTTCTCTCTCTTCTTTCTTCTCCTCTCTTGTCTCTTTACTTTTTTCGGATTTCCCCCATGGACTCTCCCTCTTCGACGTTAATGTTTGATGTCTGGATGCTTGTATTCGTGCTGGGTGTTTTTTGTTTGCCATCTATGGATTATGTTATCTTTTTCTATTTCTGTCTATGTGTTGTCCCTTAATGTTAAGGGTTTAAATCATCCAGTGAAAAGGTCAAAAATCTTAGATTATTGCAAATCTCTCTCTTCAGATCTAGTCCTTTTTCAGGAAACAAAGGTTTCTACCAGAGAGGCGCTATTCCTGAAGAAGGAATGGGTTTCAGATGTTGTCTGTTCCGATGCTTGTGGCAAAAGAAATGGAGTCATTACTTTAATTTAAAAAAAATCAGGTTTATCCATAGTCTCTTCTGATCATGATACTGAGGGTCGTTGGCTATTAACTAAGTTGTCAGATGGTAACGCTGATTTATATGTTATGAACATTTACGCCCCTAACAAGGATGATCCGTCCTTTTGGAAAACGGTTACCAAAAAATTAAATGACACACCTCATTCTGGGAATCTTATTGTTGGTGGGGATTTTAATTTACCAATGGATCCCATTCTAGATAGGAATTCAGCTTTTCAATTTCGCCCTCCAAAATCCCATAAACAAATGCTTAACATGTGCTTCATAACTCATCTTCAGGATGTATGGCGCCTTCACAACCCCACTGGTAGTGATTTTACCTTCTTTTTGTCACCTCATTCTACCTTTTCTCGTATTGATTACTTATTGGTTCACTCCTCTCTTGTTTCGTCTTCCTCCTCTCCGCTTATTCATCCTATTCTGATTTCTGATCATGCCGCGGTTACTTTTACATTGTTGTCCTTTGCTCCTAAATCAAGAGCTCACTCCTGGAGATTAAATACAGAAATTTTGCATGATAATGCTCAGATTGATGAGTTTTCTAGTGCAATCGAAACCTTTTTCCTTGAGAATGAAGGCTCAGTTTCTTCCCCAATTGTCCTCTGGGATTCGTTTAAATGTACTTTCCGTGGCCAGGTTATTCAATGTATGTCAAAAAGGAATGCTGCTATTAAAAAAGAACTTACAGATCTAGCAACTGAAATAAAACAGCTGGAATTTACCTTTAGACATTCTAAGGATAAATCGTGCCTACAGTCAATCAAGCAATTAAAGTACACATATAATACTATAGTTACCAAACGAGCCCATATTGGGGTTCAGGCTCAGAAATCCAAAAGGCTATTGTTAAAAAATCGAGCTGGGAAGATTCTTGCGGCTACATTAAAATTTCAGGATTCCTCCTTTAAGTCTTCTCAAATCTCTTCTATTAATGATCACCTTGGTTCTAAAAAATTTCAGACTGAGGAAATTCTCTACAATAACTTATATACCCCTTCTAATCAGGCCTCTTTTGAGCAGTGTCAGGACTTCTTGAAATCTGTCCCGGTGAAGTCGGTATCCGTGGAAGATAGCAATTTTTTAAATGGTCCGATTACTCCTGAAGAAATTATTGCCGCAATTAAACCCACTCGTTCTGGAAAAGCTCCAGGGCCTGATGGCTACCCTATTCTGTTTTATAAAACTTTTCTTTCTGTGATTGTTCCCAAGCTTCAATCTGTCTTTGACGCTTTTATTAAGGATGGGTCTGTTTCTGGCACGGCGGCTGATGCTACCATTGTAGTGATTCCAAAAGACGGTAAAGATCATTCAGATCCCTAAAACTTCCGTCCTATTTCCCTTCTTAACATGGAGGCTAAGATTTTTGCTAAAATCTTAGCCAAGAGATTGGAATCCTTCATTCCTAAACTGGTACATCCCTCTCAAACGGGTTTTGTAAAGGGCCGTCTTGCGCGTGATAATATACGTACATTTTGCCATATTCTCGGATCAGCTAAACGTTCTCATCTCCCAGCCGCGACCTTGGCTCTTGATGCTGAAAAGGCCTTTGACAAGGTTTCTTGGCCTTTTCTTCGTGCTGTCTTGTGTGCACATAATCTTGGTGATTCCTTTATTAATATGGTCATGTCCCTATACTCTCAACCTAGAGCTAATATAAGAGTCAACGGTGCTACGTCGTCCTTTTTTAATCTTCGCCAGGGCACCAGACAGGGTTGTCCTTTATCTCCACTTTTGTTTTTATTATCCATTGACCCTCTCCTCAGATTGATTGAGCTACACCCAGACATTAAAGGTTTTTCTTTTGGTCCTCATTGTATTAAAACTGCTGCGTACGCGGATGATGTCCTTATTTTCTCAGATGATATTACCTTGGCTATCCCTGCTATCTCGGATACGATTTCCCTTTTTTCGAAGGTTTCAGGGTACACCTTAAATAAGGATAAGACTGAGATGTTCCCCTTAAATGCCTACTGTTTCTCTACGCATATGGGCTCTGCTGGTTTTAAATGGCAGTCTAAGCAATTAAAATACTTGGGTATCTATTTTTGCTCTACCTTATATGCTACAATTGCCTATAATGAAACCCAGACTATTCTTAAAGTACGGCGTCTTTTGGACACTTGGTCTCCCAAACACATTTCCTGGTGGGGTCGTCTTCAGACCCTCAAAATGATGATTACACCTATTATTAATTTTGTATCCTCTATGCTCCCGGTAAAGTTATCGGATTCCTTCTTTCATGAAATTGATGTTCTGACTTCTAAATTTTCATGGAATGATAAACGGGCTAGAATTGCCTATAAATTCTTGCGGAAGCCTTATGATATGGGAGGATGCAATCTTCCTGATTGGGAAAAATACCAAACTGCCTTTCTGGCATCTCAAGGTGCTCTATGGTTCTCTTATCCCCCTATTCATGTTCCTTCCTGGTTGTTAATAGAGCAGGAATTGGCTTCTCCATTACCGACTGCTTCCTTTTGCACTGCGTCTACCTTGTCCATCCCGTTCTCCCGCTCTATTATTCTAGATACTCTTGTTGCGGTCCGGAAGGTAGACAAAAAAGTGGCGATTCCACTTCACAAATCTAGGTGGTCGTCTATTTGGCGGAATTCTAAAATTAAAATTAATATTGATCCTTCTCTGATATCTTATTGGGCTGCTAAGGGGATCTCACTTGTTAAACATCTTTATGGTCCTAATAATGAGCCACTACCTTTTTCCTCCTTAGCTCAACAACATTCTTTAACTAATTTAGATTTTTATACTTTTCTCAAAATCAAAGTAGCACTTGCTAAGGTGGGTCTTCATCCTACTTCTCCTACGATTACTCTCTTTCACATATGGACTAAGGGGCCGATTATGATGGCGGACGGACCTGAGTCCGTCCGCCACCATAGCGTAGGAGGGAACCTCCGCATTGCCTGCAGAGTTCCCTCCTGTGCAATTAGGATGTGACCGCCACCCTGGGGGTCACATCCTCAATCTTTAACATTGCGGCGGGTGCAGCTTCAAGCTGCACCCGCCGCAATGTTAAAAGTGCATGCACGGCATTTGCGTGCACAAAGCAGCAGGCACCGCGCGGTGCCTGCCGCTTTGTCCACGCAAATGCAGGGGGGTACCATAGGTACCCCCCATGTGCACCCCCCACCCCCGCTTCACCCAGGGGGCCCGCAACGGGCCCCCGAAGTGAAGCTCCGTATGCTTTTCCACGGCGGAAAAGCCGCCGCGGAAAAGCATACTTTGTACTCCATCATAATATGGATGGCGGTGTCTGATAGACACCGCCAGCCATGTTAATGCTTTTCCGCTGCGGGCGGAATCCGCCCGCGGCGGAAAAGCGGAGGACAGATTCTAAGACCCACCAGCCATCCTAATATGGCGGTGGGTCTTTCAAGGCTCCGCGGCGGATTTCCCGCATCCTCTGGGCCGGCGGTGGCTTCCGCCGGCCCGGTGGATGCGGGAAATCCGCCATCATAATAGGCCCCTTAATCTGGTCATGTAGCCTCTAAAATCTATAAATTTTTATCAACTGTTTCACTACCTACTCATACGGTTGCTCAAACAAAATGGTTGCACCATTTTGAGCATGGTGTTACTGACCATATTTCTTCAGACACTTGGCAGTTGATTGGTAAACTTTCTCTTCGCAATAAAATCGCCCCATCGTTAATGCAATCTAAATTTTTCTCTGTCAACCTTCTTCATTGGACTCCTGTTCGTTTACATTCGCTCAATCTCAAAGACGATAACCTATGTTGGAGCTGCGGTTTATTGGCAGGTGACTTTCCGCATATGTTTTTTGAATGCTCCCTCCTCCAACCCTTTTGGGACCTCATTCACAAACACCTCATGCTCATCTTTGGTATTAGGTTCCCACTCTCTTTCCCATTAATTCTATTAGGTCCATTAGCTGCTCCAGTCCCTCTCCCCTTGGAACCCATGGAAATACAGCTGTTGGATCTCCTATTGACTATTGCAGTGAAAGCGATTCTTATGGACTGGAAATCCTTTTCCTCTGTTTCTTATCATACTTGGTGGGCTTGGGTTTCCTTTTTACGAAGTGCTCATACATCGGTCGATCATGCTCACCTTTCTCCATCTATTGCTAGTGGGGTTTGGAATGCTCTGGATAACTATATGCGTTATAATGAACAAAGGTCCTTAGCTTATTTGAGAATCAAAAACAATACAGTATAGGAACACAATGGAAAGCTATACGATTTAAGGTTTCCAAACCCAGCCGGGAAAGGAGTTTATTTTTAAGAAACAATGTCCAATCTTTCAATACAAACGAAATAACAAGACACAAGCCTGTGCCGTACCAAAAAGAGGAAAAGGAAAGATAGGATTAGGGTGAAAGGGGTGTCTTTCAGGCAAAGGAAGAGAGCAAGGACAGGGCACTGTAAATAAGTCAAAAATCACTAACAGTGTCGCCTGGAGTGGAGTATACACAATCTCATTTGACAATATTGTAAGTGTAAACCCACTCATGGGTGTCGACGTTTCGATCCCTATTGCTCAACTAGATACATGGGATCATGATCAGGACTTTTATAATGAACAAAGCATGCCTGAATGAGAAAAAGCCTGTTAGGAGAAAAGAAGAGAAAAATAAATTTTTCAAAAACTTAAGAGTAGTTTACAAATGTATGCCAACTTTGTAACGAATTCGCAGTGTGTGACCAAGTGCACGGTGTTTGTGCCCTAATCGAGAACATAATAACAGCATTTACATACTCCTCGGAATCGCAGTGACATGCGTGAAAAGCTGCGTCAACGAGCTGTGCCGTGATAGTGATCAGTTCAGTTTATAGTATACTGGGGAGATAGGATTTCCATTGTGAAGTGATAGTGCAGGTTTTGAGTCGTTTCAATAGTTACGTGGCTAAGGGTGGATGTGTGACTGGGGGTAGCCCTATGGGTTCTAGGTAACAATTGGTGTGATCATACCTCAGTAAATCAAGGTAAGAAGCCTCACATGGGAGGTGTACTTCACTTCAAGATTTTGGCCGAAGCGGTCGTGCTAAAATGGGGGCAGAATTAAAAAAGGAGGTTATGAGTTCACCGGTTCACAAAAACAGTGAAACGTGATTTTGATTTAAAAACATACCACGTAGTTAGATGTCGTGGAGGTCTTTTTAGGGGGTCCAGACGAATTGTTAGTTAGAGAATTACAGGTACAATTCGTAGTTCGTTTCCAACTGCATCCGATGGCAGCACTGAAAACAAAACGGGAATTCTATGTCAGGGTGAAAAAGTCAGGGGGCTCCGAACTAAGGTGGTAAAATATGGAGGGACTATATGGAGTTGTCAGCCAAGGGGTTGGTTGACCAATATCCCTTCGATTTGTCTGGAAGAATGGCGTCTTGTTTGTCGGGTTTGTTCGTTGGAAATCCTTCTCTCTTTCTTTCTTCTCCTCCTTCTCTGTCTTCTATCTCTTTTTTCATTCTTTCCCTCTTTTCTCTCATTCTTTCTTCTTTCCTTTCTTCTCCTTCCCTGATTTTACCAGCTGATAGTGATACTCTTGGTTGTGGACTCTGCCTAAGATACTTAATTTATCTTAATTAATTCATGTTGCTGTTTTTGGCAGACTGCTTCTATCTATGGATGTATTTGCTACGACTTATTTTTGAATGTCAGCTTCTGATTGCTATCTATTTGTTATCAATTGTATCACTTTTAATTATAATCTGTATCTTCATTTGCTTCTTTATAACAATAAAATTCTTTTGAAATAAAAAAATAAAACAAAATATATAATTTCCCATTCCCTATCCGATAAAGGGCGTGCAAGGTCTCGTTCCCATTTACCACGCACAGCAGACAATGGCTAATTTTATTTCTTGATAAAATAAAGTAAAAAGCAACCATCATGAGGTATTTTCCCGAAGTATCACAACACCAGGACTAATCTTTCCTTTGTCTGTGAGGGACTCGGCAACCAGTTTTAAGACAGTTTTAAGGACTATCGCACCACACAGTCCATCACAGAAACAACATTGTAGATAGCAAAAGAGTGGGTACTGATCCATTATTCCCTGAGTGAAATTACAACTCTGCGAAGTGATGTGAAGGGGCCGGAGAGTGGCACATCATGGCTTAATGATTCACTTAAATAAATAAATGCAGTCCTTAGTATGCTTTACATAAATAAACTATTATTTTATTTCAGTGTTTTTTGTCTATTTTAGCAGTAGTTTAGTCTTCAGCTGCATCTAGTTCAATGACACAACAGTTTACTTTTTTACATTCCTTGTTAATTCTTTAGGGATAATCAAATTAAGTTCTCCTATAATTGCATTATTTTCATCTCATGACTTAAATGGTCCAAAAACAGTTGGTTTTTGATAGCAGCCAAAGTAGCTTGGAGCAGAAAAATTAAAATTAGATCAAACATGTTGTATTAATTGGGCAATTTTAGTAGTATAAATGATGTATTATTTTGTAGTTTGTAAAAGCAATTTTTTTTTTAATGCTATTGAGTATGTCCTCACCCACTGGTGGCAGCCTGTGTAGCTACCATCCCAATCCATACAACTCTGAACTTGAAAGTTAAAAATGCATTTAAATAGGCGTATGTCTACGTCTGCTCACATTTCCGACTTAAAGTCACAAAGAATTTCAGGAGTACTTTTGTGAAGCTCCAAGCCCACAGTTTCCCAAGAATATTCGTTTGTGTATCCATTTATGCAAATAAAAATGCAAAGCTCTACACTTCCACTTGCCGAAATGAAACAGTAAACAACATTTTTGTTATAGAATTTATTTTCGTCCCGTGAAGGGAACATTTTCTCCTTGCTAAAACCTTTTCTCCTACAGCCCAATCCAATATTGGAATGTTGCCACCCCAATCTGAAAATGGACTTAGTTTTGCCCTTGGCAGGAATACATCTCCATACTTTTCAACTAGAGAGCTGAAACTACCAGTGAACAGTTCATTAATTTTCCCAAATTGGTGAGGGTATGGATTTTACCCAACTTTTGCTTGTTGACCAACCTGTGAATTCTCACGCACTGGCACTGTGAAAAGATTGCTCAGATAGAATGTCCTCCATGTTTTTGGAATTTCCTTTTAGGTCAGATCTGATTTAGGACGTACCTTAACTGATGCTTTTTATTTGAATTGTGTTGGTATTTACATGTATTTTGTGTTTATAAAATGTTACAGCAATCACCCTAAAGCATTTAGGTACTAAAATAAGATTCTTGATTGAATATGTAAAGGTGGATGCAAAATCAGTTTAGAAAGGCTATGGACTGCATGGCTTTTCTCAACTTAAAAAATGAATGTATTTTAAGGCATCACCTTTCACAAAGAGCTAGAGTGGCAGAAAAAGCTCTGCCTTTGATAGTTGAGTTCATCCCACAGAAGAAATTGGTCAGAAGGTGTGAAATTGCATGAAAGCCTCTGCCAACTGAACCGTTTTTGCCAAATGTGAGCAAGGATGTCTTTGAAGTGATTTATGGACCAGGAAAAAGGCCTTAAACTTCATCAGCTCAATAATGAGAAGCAAATGCAGAGAGGATAAAGCAGGAGGAAAATATTCTCGAGAAGAAAGGCCCATTAGATGTCTGACAGATGTGTTTTGAGTAAGTTTTATCTATCAGGTCCTGGTCAAAATTAAAATTATGTCAACGTAATTCACATAATTTCAGGAATTTCATGTTACTTCTGTAATGCAAAATTCAAAATCCCCCAAATTACACCATTATGCCAAATCACTTAATTTATGTGCCATTTGTGGCAAAATATTACCACATGTGTTTTACAACAACATATAAGGCCGGAATGCTCGCTGTACTTATATTTTCATGCTATTTTATTTAGAGCAAAATGCTTCTAAAAATTGCAGGAGGACTCATTTCATGGCAAAATGCGCCCACTAAAATTATGGATTTGCATTTTCACGTAATTACACCTAATTCTGCATACCTTTGCTGAAGTGTCGCTTAATTCTGGGAAATAAACCTATGCACATTTCTGCACCCTATCATATGTGGAGGGACCATTTTGGCAAACCTAAAAAGGCTGCATTACGGTAATCCACACTTGATGGTATCTAATTGTTCACATTTTGTGTCAGAAAGTGAAAGATCTTTTATGGGTTCAAAGACAGAAAAAATAAGGTCCCGCCAATCCTTTAATCTGGGTGTTGAGGTTAAGCCGGTCACAATTTAATTTGAGATAGTTATGACACATCCAAATTCCAAAAGCTACAAAATAATTTTGTGAGTAGCGTCTGGGTCTTTGTAGACCCGTTTAGGAAAATGGGACTGATTCAAAAAGTGTTTTATGAGTGCAAACTTCTGTAGTATTGCTTCACATAATCCTAAGGTATTTGGGAATTGTCTTCAAAAACCCATTCAGAGGGACTAAAATGGTAATTATCATAGGGAATGTCTATATTGATGTAGTGCAAATACAAAGGATTCTGTATTCTGTAGTGTTTGTACATTTACTATTGGGCGTTTCGTCACTGATTCACAAAGGCATTTAGGAGTATGGGAAGTAGTAGTCCTGTAGTACTACTTCACATACTCTTAAATACCTTTGTGAATCAGCTCCATGTGTGTTTGTGGTCAAAGTACATAATGAAGAAGAATACAAACAACTCAGAAAGAAGGGTCAAAGGAAGAATGAACAGATTACACAGCAATGGTCACAGAACCAGAGAAATTTGACATTACTGTTTGCTGGGTTCTCTGGCTCTGGAGATCTTTCAGCAAGGTAAATTCTACTCCCTAAACACCAAGACACTAGTGTAACGAAACTCGAGGGGGCCTCCCTGCAAGGGACGGGGAGGGACCCCCTCCGTGCTCAATCAGAAGCTCTCCGGCCAGAGTGCTGTCCTGAGGGGGCCCCCTGGAGCTTGGGGGCCCCCCGCAGTGCGGGGGCTGGGGGGGCCTGTGTTATGCCTCTGCACCAAGATCACTGGGGCCTAATTTGCAGATTTACAGATTAACAGAGCTGTAGTAATGCCATGAACTGGTGGGACTCCTGTCCATCAAAATAAGTGCTCCCTCACTCATTCAGGTGGGCAAAGGGCTAAATTTACAACTGTGGAGCCTCAGCTGTCTAAGCTATTATAAGCCTCTGATCTGGCAGCCCATGCGACACTGTGACAACCATGTCATGGTGACCCCCTTACTTATGGAGTAGTGGTCATCACTAGATATCCATACCAGGCACCTTCAGGTGACACATGAGCATTACGGGCAGAGACATGAAGCAATCACTCCCAACATGCAGTCAGAAAGCTCTATTATGATTTTATTTTATAAAATAAACTCCTACTTGGCACCCTCTAAGCAAAGTTTAGTGCCTGTGTGGCGGCTCCATTTAAAAACAGAGAGCTTCACCTGCCTGGTACTTATCTCTAAATTTAATGGGTATATCTCCACCAGGGGATTGGAGGCCATAGTCTATGGTGCCCTAATGAACCAGCAGGCCACATACTAGAGTCTAAATCATCCTGTAAGTCTTGTTATCATGATAAGATGAGCTATCTTATTTAAAGGCCTAGAGAAGTAATCTGAGGAGGACCCGTCATTGGACAACACAACGCTTTCATGAGTTGACGACTATCCCTGACAATTACGTGATTGGACTGAACTTGGAGAATCACTTGTTAATTCTCTAGGGACACAATATTACTGAGGTCAAGTTTTGCCACTCTTTTAGTTGTTTGTGTTCTGTACAAAAGTTTGTAGGTTCCTCTCCTTCTTGTTTTTAACACCTTCTATAATCACAGCCTATTATAACTGTGTACAGAGATCCGGGGAGTTTGAGTGGACCACATATAGGTGCTACATTGTAATACCATTTGTGATTCTAACAGGGTGATTTCACACCCTTCCTGTGTTCAGAGGCAGGCTAATGCAGGGCTATATGTGGTATATTACTACAAGAGGTTGCATATGTCTATGATTTTCCAATGTATGATCATCTCCAATCTGTTGCCCCATCACCCATGCTATTTTACAAAGAAAGTTAACATAAAAGCAGCTTCAAAAATGCTTTGCATGATTTGACTTTGCATGACATCCAACTTCTAAAAGAGAACAGGTGTAAACATGCCTAACATGTGCAACTTCCCCTCATTACACATTTTACACAGTTTATCAACGGCTTCCTGTGGTTGTGTTGAAATCTGTACTGAGGCATGTATGTCAAATACAAATCTTATTCAAGACAGCACTTGCTTGACTTAGCACTATGCTGTGACACTGAGTAGCAGATTTATCAACGAGATGCATCGCCCTTGCGCCAAGCAAGGGGGCACAAGGGCAACGCAACTAGTAGTTCAGATTTCTCAAGCCACGCAAGACCACCTTGCGTGGCCCTGAGTGGCTTGATAAATCTAGAGTAACGCACACAGCATAAATGGCTGAGTTGCATTACTCTGCCCCAGTGAGGTGTTCCATCCGTGGAGCGTGGGTGTTCCCACGCATTCACCCATGGATTTTGGTGCATTCCCATATTTACCATTACTGGTAGACCTGGGAATGCGTCAAAATTCTACGCATCCCAAGGTGAGGCGTAACAAGGAGAAATATCATTATCTCCCATTCTGCAGCACACGTAGGAAGAGGAAAATGCCTCAGAGTATTGGTTTGTGTGTAGCAAGGTGGACTTTCCTGCACAAAATAAATTCTGTCTGCAACGCAGGCATCCTTGCACCACAGCACTAAAAATGGCAGGAATGCGCTTTATCATGGTTAATATGGCACATTCCTGCCCTTTCACGCAGCGCAGCAAGGTGGCTTCCTGAGTTGCATAAAGTATTGAAAAATTGTCCCCTAAGATTCATGTAAATCACAATTTTTTAACCTGAGAGCGTCTAATGACATCATCAGCATACAGCACTTTGTAAATATGGTGCTGCACAATTTATTTTACTTTTGTGCAACACACCACTGCAAATCTTTGCACACCACTGCCCTGTATTTAGTAATTCTGGGGCTACCTACAGTCATAAAACAAGTTGCACTGCACTGGGGTAACAGTAAAATTGCATGTAGTTTTACTATTGCGAAATGGTAAATGAATAACAGTGCCCCGCATAATAGGTAAAATCTCAGAAAATTTAGAATTACTGTGTGTGACTGATTTTCTGGTCATAAAATCACACGCAATTCCCTATTCAAAGTGGTTTAAACGTATAGTCTGACCAGCTAGTAAATGTATGTGGCAACCAGTTGATGGGGTGGGGGTAAAGGAGGGGTGGGATGACCTGATGAGGCAAGGGGGAGGTTTTTTTCTGGTGGTAGCTCCACCCTATTATATAAAACTAGGAAATATTCTTGGCTGGGGATGCAGCCAGAGCACCTTGTGATTATCCCAGCCAGAATTACCAGCCAGAAAATTCAAGGTCCAGTTTTACTAAAGGTTAGCCTTGTCCATCAAGCATCCAAGGCAACGCTAGTCCTTACCTGGGATTTACTAAGTCTCCACTGGCATTAACTGAAATTTACTAAGCCACCTTGGTGGCTTTTCGTGGTTTAGTAAATCCAAATGAATGCACAGTAGTGCTTTTTGCTGCCTTGCGTTACCTTGTGGCAGGGAGGCGATCCAAGATTGGAGTGTGGATGTTTCCACATATCTACCAATGGATTGTTGTGCAGTCCCAAAATTTACAAGGAGTTGTAAACCTGGGAATGCACTTAATTGATATGCCTCCCAGGGGTAACGAGACAGAATATTTTTATTTCTCCTTGTTACTTTCTTTGTCTATGTGTGATGCATTCCGCATCACACACTGAAAAAGGAAAATGCCTTCAAGGATCATTTTTGTACAGGGAGATGTACCTTCCTGCACAAAAACACTTCCACTCATAAATCAGGCACCCTTGCACTATGGTGTGAGGGTGCCTTCATTGGCGCTAGGCAGCGCACAGTGCATCCGGCACAAACAGGCATCAGAAATGAGTAATCTCTTAGTAAATGTGACGTGTTTCTCATGTCTCCCTTTGACACTATGAATAGGTACTTTTTGCACACCTGTTTTTTCAGGGTATGGGAGAACCATAACTGAGGGCAGATTTACTAACATTTCACTCAAGGCAGCGCAGCAAGGAGTGCCAAATGAACACATGCATCAATTTTGCTCTACCTGACTCAGAATTGGAGCTTTATTGGTGGATTTCTTGGGATTCGATGAACTTCATCCCAAGGAAGTATGCTACTCAAGAAGAGATTCTACTTTAGTCTCATATTCAGTCAGCGTGAATTCTGGTTTGTTATCTGTTAAAAAGCATTGAGACTACCACTGTCACTGTATAACACCTTGAGTTAAAATCCTGTAGGGCATATCTGTGTCTGAAACTGCATCTTTGTGAGCGCCATGGCCAAGTGAAGGCTGTATCATATTGATTCAGGTAAAGAACAGGGATGTAGACTGTAGACAAGTGTAGCGTTGCGGCAGAACAAAGGATATCCATCATGTGACCTTCCACTTGGAATGAAGCCAACCATTGAGAGTATTTCACAATACTGACCATATTTGGTTCTATAAATGGATGTTCATGTCTCCTAGCAGTACTGTGTGAGGACCATGAAATGTACCTTGAAATGGCCATTTGGAGAGAAGCGCTGCCCGCCGCAGAGGTGGCTGCAGGAGCAGATAAACCAACGCAAGGTTCCAGGAATTTGTGTGTAATGGCAGGATTTTAATGGCTAAACTTTCTATGCAGACAGCCTGACTACACTCCAGTAGATGTGCTTTCAAGGAATTATTCAAAATAACTTTTACACTGACTTCCCTTTCCAGAAACTAAAATCAGGCAGCCGAATGGTAGTACATTAGTCAAAATTGGACCACAAAGGTCAGTGACGCAGGCGATTCATATTAAATCATGGACTTCCTGGCAGGCTTTATTCACTGAGTGGAGATTCAAAAGCATGTGTGGCTCAATGAACCCTCTTTGCGCATAACAGAGACATAGGACAAGAATGTTTTTCTAGTTTCAACGCATTCTTATCTGCAGGGCCACCGCAATTATGAAGCCGTGGAGGGCCAAATTATGTGGCGGGGTTGAGTAAATTATGAGGCAAGAAAAGGAAAACTATGCGGCATTATGCAGCACATTTTTTTTATAGTATTACTTAATTATTATGTCAATTTTAAACTTGTTAACACAGTCTGGACATTAGTTGCACCTTTTAAGTGCCAGTTTAACACCAAAATATAGCAATAGGCAACATAAAGGTGACCAATCCAACTTTGCCAAGGGCATTCCATGGCGCTGCAACACGTGTCATATGCCATGAAGAGAATAGGACCCTCATGATGATTAACGAATCGAGCAGGGTGGTATTCATGAATGGAATCCTGCTTCGTGTGTCGCAGGGCCTGTCGCAGCTCATCGCCAGAGAAGAGAATCGACGTTGCAGCAGACGCCGCCATATCACCGGGAAGAGTGTCGCAGGGCCTGTCGCGGCTCGCATTGTTGTGGAAGCAACTTGCATCGCCAGGAGAGAGCACCGATGTCGCAGCAGATGCCGCCATGGGAAGCGTGTCACAGGACCTGTCGCGTCTCGCAACGTATAAAGCATCTCGCATCGCCGGAGAAGAGGATCGACGTCGCAGCAGACACCGCCGCATTATCGGGAAGTGTGTCGCATCAAGGAGAAAGCGCCATCTTTATTTCTTTGCACCAGATCTTCAACGCATCACCGTCCTTGCGTGTAATGGGCTACCGCATCACCTTTCCTGCAACACTTTCTTTGCCCTGCGTGTCGCATCTTAAGGTACATTGACTCAAAGTGTCGCATTTTAAGATCTAAAGAGAACTAAGCTAATTCTACCATTTTGAGTACAGTTTTGTGGAGTTTTGTTGTTTGTGGTCTTGTGTTAAATCTTCATAAAGAATACTTATTTTTAATATACAACTGTGTGGTGTCCATCTGTAGTGTTGTCACTGGATTACTGTATGTGTTCACAAATGCTTAACACACTGCCTCTGAGATAAGCCTGTCTGCTCGTGCCATGCTACCAAGGGGGTGAGCAGGGGTTACTTTAGGAGTGTACCCCCTTACCCTGACTAGAGACTATTTGTCACAAGTACCTACCTGTGCCAATTAGAGACCCCCAAATCTAGCAAGGACTAAAGCTAAACTTAAATAGGAAGCTAAAACCCGATCTATCACCAGCAGAATTAGGCGACAACCAGTCTTGGATTGCTTGTGTTTCCATTTGGAGGGGGCCAGGCCTGGCAGCTCGGGTTGGACTGTTCCTATTGGATCAGAACCAAGGCTCATCTCCATGTGGCCGTTCTCTGTCTAGAGTGGCACAGTAGGTGAAAAATGATGGATTGGAATGCATCTTGAGCAATTGCCAGTGACTGAGATTATTTCAATCATTTCATTCATCAATGTGATGTTTGTTGCAGTAATATATAAAACACAGCATAAAGTAAAATACGGCAAGCAACTTCTGCGATATGATTGCGGTCATACCGTGCAGGAATGTAAGTACAATTTGCATGCCTAGATTTGTGAATTAGACCTCAGAGGATCATTGTTAAGCAAACGCACACAATCCATACTCCCAGGATGATAGTTTTTTAACTGGGTGTGGCCATGGAATTCAATGGTTTAAATTATGGGCTTCTCTCCACTGCCTTGTTCCACCCACCTGTGTCCTGGACATCTTCCTTGGCCCGCCCGACCCCGAACCACAACCGGTGCAAGATGAGAGCACAGAAAGGCCAACTAGTCAGTCCTGATTGGGAACCGATTGATGATTTTTCAGTGGTAAAAGCAGAGCCACATGTTATTCCCCATGCCGGGCAGAAAAACCAGGAACGGTTGAATGTTGGTGCAGGGATACCAGCTAGAAAATGTATTTCCTGCCACACCAAATCATTGAATCTAAATGCATCTCGTTCATAATTGGTGCCTATGTCAGATAAATAATTTTAGGAATATCACACATTCTCAAATCAGACACTCCTTTTAAAATTTGACAACTATGATTTTTTTTGCTGTTCACTGAGTAGAACCATATGAATGTATAATGTAATTATTCTCTGTCCGGGTATTCAGCTCCTTTCATATTTGACAGTTTACTCTCAGGGGCTCTGGTGTCACATCATGACTGCATCCTGACCCTGCCTGCAATAAATAATAAGGTAAATGTTTAACGTTCTTTGAAAATGTTAAAGTGCTGGTACTCACAAAACATCAACAGCCATCACAGAAAGAGATCAATGTGTGTACATGTGGCTGTCGATCAACTGCATTTAAATCTATTCACACAATCTGCTTCCTTGATCTCTCAAGAGTAACCTTAGTGTGGAGTGCTATTTTCACGATTGACTGACACCGGTAGCATGGCATTTTCCATTATTGATTGTGGAAAATGTCTGTCACACAAGCTAGTAAACAGCATGCATGGATGCTTGGGTGCATATATTAACAGTGACTACTTCCTGCATGAAATATTCTGAAAAGGCAACAAACACTATCTTACTGTGCGAGCTATTTTCTCGTTTTCATTTGCTTAGCACGCATAAACATTAATTCTACAGCTAGCTGAGATTAATGACTATAATCGGTCGAATATGTTGTAACAAATTAATGTTTGTGTCGTTTTATTCAATGATTGCTTGTTGTTTTCCTCATCTGCTAGCTCCATGGCTAAAATCTGTTGAAATTGAATAATCATTGAAGGCTGCATCTTACGCTATTTTAGATTGAACTGGATTTAAGGAAAGATGGATCAAATAAACCTTATTTTTGTCTTTAGTGTTATTAAGCACTGCTGGTGTAACTAGTAACTGTGTCAACCCTCGATTTTTTTTTAACCTTGATGTTTCTCTTCATGACATAAAAAAAGAAATCTATATATACAATTTTTTTTTAAAGGTGATATATAGACAGACAGATAGATAGATAGATAGATAGATAGATAGATAGATAGATAGATAGATAGATAGATAGATAGATAGATAGATAGATAGATTGATATATAATTAGATAGATCGATCGATCGAGCAATAGACAGATGTATGGATGGATGGATGGATGGATGGATGGATGGATGGATGGATGGATGGATGGATGGATAGATAGATAGATAGATGCTTTATTTTTCTAAACTAGTCTATTGTCCTTCTGTGGTGTTTTTCTGTGTTACTGTGTGTTTCGGAGCAAATACTTTACACATTGCCTTTGGGATAAGCCTGTCTGCTTGTGCCAAGCTACCAAGGGGGTGAGCAGGGGTTATCTAAAGTATGTAATCCCCTTTCCCTAACTAGAAGGAAGGGTACCTACTTATACAAAGGTGCACACCTCTGCCAATTAGAGATCCCATTTATAACAGTCCCACATTATAAATAGGCAGGTAAACAACAGTAAGTTCAGGTCATAACATTTGCATTTTCAGGCTTAAGCCTTTAGGAGAAATGCATTTGTCTTCCTTTTGAGTATTCCTCCCGCCTGTATCACACTCTAGCACTTTGGGATAGTGTTATATGTATTTTGGATAACATCACCCCACACTGCAATTTCCACTTGCATTGAGGGCTCCTCTTTGGGAGAAGGAAACAAGGGAACTCACTAGGCTCCCATAGTTCAGTACTGGTGAGCATTGAGACTTGAACAGGCCCGGCCTCTACTCGCCATGGTGCACAGATCTGTGCACCCTGTCATATCAGCCAGTGCATCCGTGACCTCTCATCTCACATAGTGTTGTTGCCATGGGCAGTCCAAAAACATATGAGCCATGTCGGCCTCCAGTGCTTGACACTCCCGGCATTTTCAAGCAGAACTAAACACCCTATTAAATCTTGTGGGAGTGAAATAAGTCCTATGTAACATGTTATGTTACATTTATCGGAACTTGGCATTACAAGAATGTTTACTCTGATATTCCAATATCCTATTTCCTTCTTTTTTTGTCAACTGTCGACCTGTGTCATGTTTCCAGCTCCTTCTGGTCAATAGCAAGGTATCCTATGATGTATATGCCAGGGCTCATATGAGCCAGGTGATCAGCTGTCGGCCTCCACCTTGTGAAATGCATGAACCAATGGGGGCAGCTCCAGCACTGGGTCAACAATTTGCCAGTGTTGGTTCAGTTCAGCTCATAATCAGCCATGAGCCAAGAAATGGCCCACCGGCAATTCACAACCAGTCTGTAATTGCTCAAATGGTATAACACACCATTATGGAGCTGTGTGCTTGGGGTACCCACTCTGGCAGGTTCCCATGATGTCAGTCCCTCCCTCCTGACTATGTTCTGGAAACGGTTGATGGAACTCAGACATATCTCGAGGTATATTGTGATAGGGTCAGCATTAGGTGCAGACTCCTGTGAAAGCTGCTATGTGCTACTTGCAGCAGATTGTTGACCTCCCAGGGCACTCTCGTGTGGCAGGAAGGCCTCTTGCACAACGCATTGCACACATTTGGCAGTGGGCAGTCCCAGTTGTTCCAGTAGTTGTCCCACTGCCCAGCAATCAGGCCACTGTATTTGATCCACTAAATAGTAATGTTCAAACTTAGAGGCCCCAATGCCCCTTTCTCAACTGGCAACTGCAGCTTGTATAACGCAACTCAGCACCTGATTTTATTCCAGGGAAAACCCCCTAGCAGAGCGTGTAGAACACAAAATGTGCTGCGGATATGTGCTCTGGAAGATTCTCAAAGAAATATAACAAGCTTTGGAACATCACATTTTAGACACTTATTCTCTACCATGAACAGTGAGTTGCAGCGTGCTCCAGAATGTCATTTGGGGTTGAAGGGAAGTGATGGCTATAATACGGTTGCCATCTATGAGGTCTTGTTTGGTATGAATAATGTGAATGCCCAAATATCTGAAGGTGCACGGTGAATAACAAAGAAAGTGAAAGTCCTCCAACTAGTGCTGAGGTGGGTAGTCCAGGTGAAGCGCGGACAGACAAGATTTATCCTAGCTCACTCCCGAGCCCTAAGCGGGTTGGAACTCCTTGAGAATGCCCTGTTTACCGTTTTTGATGTCTCAGACATAGATTAGTGCATTGTCCATATATAGGGGTACAATTTGTGTCTCTTCGATGATCGGTATGCTCCACACCTGGCTTTGTTGTCCAAGCTTCTATGGCAGTGGCTCCGTCGTTAAGGCGGAATGGAGCAGGGACAAAGAGAAACCCTGGAGTGTTTTCCTACTCACTGTTAATGGGTCAGAAACACATTATCCATTTTTGACCCAGGCAGTGGGCTCTGTGTAGAAGAGTCTGATGAGTCATTGAAACCTACCAGTGATGCCTGTGGAAGTTAATGTCGTGAACATTAACCCCCAGTCTGCTGTATCGAATGCTTTCTCCAGGTCCAATACTGTACATGCCGCGTAGGGCCAATGGGCAGGGGCCAGCTCCACCACTCTGTGGTGACTTTGATTATTTAGAGTGGTGAATCTACTGAGAATTAAGTAATTCTGGTTCTTGTGGACCAGATGGGGAAGGCGTTTGAGGAGCTGTACCGCAATGATCTTGGTTATAATTTTGTTGTCTCTTCCAAGCATGGACAATGTGGGATATGATGTCACCTCTAGTGGATCCCTGTTGGGCTTTAGAAGGCATGCAAGTAAGAATTCAGAGAGCATTGGCAGACCTTCCATTAAAGCATCCCTATATAGTTCAAGCATCCTAGAAATTAGTAGGTCCTTGTAGGTTTTATAGAGCTTAACTGATAGTCCGTCCAAACCTGGAGTCTTGCCCGTGGCAGGACCTCAGATTGCTCCCCTGATTTCTTGCACTGTAATGGGTGCGTTGAGCCCCTCCCTGTCTAGAGGGTCGACAGATGGCAGTGTAACCCTGTCAAGGAAGTCACTGGTGTGGGCCTGGCAATCTGTGGAGGGATCATAAAGATTTTAGTACTGCATAGTAAATGCTGCGTTTATGTCCACTTAGCTAGTTATCCGGTGGGATGGAACATATGAAGCATGGTGATAGGAGTGACAGGTGTTGCAATTCTAAGTAGCCATGCCCGGAGATGGCATGCATTGTATACTTCTGCATGTATTTTTGCCTGATAGGCCTAAAGTCTATGCATTACAGTTGCTCAATCAATTGAGCATGGCGCTCTGTGGCTGTTGCCAGAGCTTGTCACACAGAGGGGTCTGCACGAGCTGCCACTCTCTGGGCCTGTAAAGATCTTTCTATATGGATCAGTTCTCCATAGAGGTCTGCTCTCACACTCACAACCACATGGATGCATTGTCCTCAAAGCAATACCTTCAGTGCTTCCCATTCCATGGGTCTGGATGCTGTGCTACAGTTCTCCATCAGGTAGTGGGACAATGCCTCTTGGGTCACATCTCAGAATATCCAGTCCTCCATCATGGTCGGGTGCAATCACCATGTGGGTACCAGCATACGCGTGCACCCCAGTCAAGATGTATTTGAAGTCGGTTGTGGTCTGAAAATGTTTACCCTAAATATTTGGCATTCATGGCCTGCAGTTAAGTGGACGGGTGACAGAGTATTCGATCAAGGCACACATGAATATCATGCAGTGGTGAAAAGTAGGAGTATTCTCTAGTATCTGTGTGGAGGGTGCATAGCTATCTAGCAGGGACCAGTGTGTGAGCCATTGGGAGAGGCTGGCCCTGGCTGACACTATGGGAGAGGTTGGTACGGAAGTATATGAGCGGTCTGAATGCGGATTTATGGCACTGTTAAAATCCGCCTCAATGATCCAAGGACTATGTGCCCATCTGGTAAGGAAGACAGTAAGGCTGGCTAGAAAGGCTTGCTGAGCTACATTCAGTGCATAGATTCTACCTAGGATAAGGGGCCTACAATCTAATTGTTCCTCCACCAGGACATATCACCCATCAGGGTCTATTTCTATGGTTATGCATCGAAAGGGAACCCCAGGCCTAATCCATATAAGAGTTCCTTGGGCGAAGCCTGAATATGTAGTATTATAGCACTGACCACGCCCGCATCTATGCAGGTGAATGTCTTCCCCTCCAGCTATGTGGATTTCTTGAAGGAATGCCACCTGAGCGTCTAGCTTTTTGATGTATTGCTTTATAATGTGTCACTGTTGCACTGTTCCCATACCTCTGACATGCCACGGTAAAATACACAATCTAGCCATAGCCCTTTACAGATATGGGGGAGGAGGAAACCAGAGTGATGGGCCCTCACAACATTTCTCAAGGGTGTAAGCATAGGGGGCAGGCAAGACTCAGGGCTGGAAATTATCGCACTATATGACCTTAAAAACAAGTCCAGGGCGGTCACAGAAACTTTAACTGGCGAAACAAACAGCAAACAGTCCCATATGTGGGATTTTCCGGCTTGTGTATTGATACAAATACCTTTTTCCAAGGAGAGTGGCTTGGGGGTGGCTAGCAGGCCACTGACAGGTGAAGTTTGACTGAAAGGTGCATTGGCCATGTATTATGCAAGGGTGGACTCGCAGACCTACTGCATCTTGATGAAAGACAGAAGTAGGAGAAATATGGAATGGGCCCATTGAGGACCGGTGCTAGAACCAGTCTTACATGGGTGTTCACAAGTTGCGAGTGGGAGGTGTGGCCTATTTTACAGAGTTTCCTCAAGAAGGCAGGAAGGCCCCTGCACCCAATCAATCGCATGGTCAGGTAGGGCAGTTCACAGTCTTGGCCCTGTGTGCTTTACCCGGAGACCTTCACATAAATATGTCTGCAGTATGAGGAGTGACATGTGGTAGGATTGCTGATGTAGCTGATGTAGTGCTACATCTTGAGGCACTTACACAAGAATCAGAGAGGGTGTCATCAAGGGCTTGAGGCGATAGGGATTGCCCCGAAGCCCACAGGGTGGTTGTGGTTGACAGCACCTGGATTTGTTCTTAGCAAGCCTGTGTCAGGGTCGGTGCACCATTGACTTTGAACTCTTCATTTCCATGGTTTCGGCATTTACCTCACTGCTGGGTTCTGTCTGTTTGGGATTGTGGCGTTGATGGAGCGAAGGACTCATAGTGAGTTTGCTCTATCCAGTCCCAGGTATTCGCAGGCTCAGTGGAGAAATAGCTGGGATCATGACATTCAACTCAGTTGGGAATAATAGTGAGTAGGTCAAGCCTGCTTGTCTAAATAACTTCTACTCTCCCAGAAAGGA
Organism: Lissotriton helveticus; assembly: GCF_964261635.1. Taxonomy (NCBI): domain Eukaryota; kingdom Metazoa; phylum Chordata; class Amphibia; order Caudata; family Salamandridae; genus Lissotriton; species Lissotriton helveticus. Next base: position 1,064,829,428 of record NC_136069.1, on the reverse strand, counting down.
GGCTCTGTGGCATTACACTGCCAATGTGTAATCTGGGAATAAGTAGATGCATGTATTGCAATGAAGGATTGGCTCTGTGGCACAAGCCAGGCTTAGGATGAGCTCCTTGTCTCTGTAACTCATTAGTCTGGCCTCCACCAGCCTGTAAGATGTCGCCGGAGGTGGCTGCTCTGCCCGCACACAACGGGCGTGCTCCACCAGATAGTGAGCTGATAGTTTTACTAGTGCCACTACTTGCACCAACCACGTTTTAGAGAATAGCACTCGGCCTGTGCCTTCTGCCCCTTCAGGGAAACCTACGATTCGGAGATTGTTGCGCTGGGACCGCCCCTCAACATCCTCAACTCTATTCTCTAGGTCATGGACCTTGGGTGTGAGAGATCAGTGCTGTCTTCTAGGTCAGACGCTGTGGGGCGAATCTCGTCAAACATGCTCTCTGCTTTCATGACATGGGCAGCTGAAACTCTTGACTCAGCAGTCCATCAACATAGAATTGATAATCACAGGCTTTTTCTGGCCAGACTAAAATTAAAGGCTTAGCTTGGAAAGCAATCAGTGGCCCAGGATGGCAAGGATGAAGCTCCCTGTGCATTAGGGACATTGATATTTTGTACTCCACAAACAAACCCCCTCCTTGAGAATATGTTTGTGAAATGCAAAAGGTAAATGCTTAACAATTGAATAAAACAAGACATGTACTCTGCATTCACTTCTCTTGTAAATGATTCTGCTGCATCATTGGATTCACTTAAGACATAGAGTCACCAGAGACAGGCAGTGGTCTTTTGATATGGCAGGGGGTTCTCCGCCTTGTGAGCAGCAGTCAGGTCCTCCACAACTAGGTAAATAGTGCGGAATCTCCGCACTCATGGTGATATTTCCGCACTGCTGTGCTCAGTGCAGAGATTCCAGCCCTAGTGCAGAGACTAGGCCCTGAGGGCAGAGAATCCACATTCATAACTTTATGAATCAAAATTCCATTTGTGAATCGAGCCCTAAGTTTAGACCTGTAATGTAAAATTAGACTTGAAGTGTAAGTTTACCTTTGTGAATTGGGCTATTTGACGTCAGGTCTAAACTTAGACTTCAGGTCAAAGATTCCCTTTGTGAATTGGGCCCTGAGATCTCTCAATGGGTTAACCAGGTACTTCATAGTATTTGTTTGAATTTCCCAGAATCCTGGTTTATATTATTGCCACTAAAGAGTATTATCGAAATAAGAAACATAGCTTGTTATTTGTTGATCTGCCATAAAACTAGAATATCTTTTTTCTAACCCACGTTTAATCCCAGGTAAATTTTAGATAGAAGAACTTCGATTCTGCAAGTAGGAGTAAAAACCACAAAGAATGGTTGGTTTCAGACTTAGATGTATCAATACAGGCAACTGAAGTAGAAAAGATTTAGCGGAGGAGATGTGGATCACTGATGTAGCTGCCACCAAATGTATACAGTGAGGCAGAGATTTTGTTTAGTTATGGCATGTTCATTGAAGCTTCATTTAAATATCCTGAAACATAGATTTTGATGCAAAAATGTAATACCCATGACAGAACATTTCTGCATCCGATATGACACTCCTTCCAGAAACTGTAAATAGGGAGCACACATGGATGAGTGCCCAGGGATACATTTTCCATTAAAGGGGAATGCAGCCCCTCTTTACACAATTTGAGAGATGTTTATCTGAATAAGGCAAAACAAATATTTGATATTTTTAATTCACCTCAAATTCTAAATATCTCTCCTCCAGTTGAGAAAGATTATGCTTAGGAGTTGTGTGTGTGTTTTCCATAACTTAACAAGACTAGAGTAACTGACACCCAATTCCTTTAAATCAGAATTTAGCTCTTAATCTATAAGGTCTCACACAAAACCTACTACAGCTGTCTGCACCACCTGCAAATCCACAGAATGATTAAAACTGCCAACCCCATCCCTGATTTATAATCTGTAGCTCAGGAAAGTATCATCTCAAGATATGACTACGAATGATCACCCTCACTTCTAAATGTTATTTACCCCCATACTGTCATGAACGAAGTGCATACAAGCTAAGCACATCAAAACCAATCCTACCATCTCCTCCTACTGGTCCTTTCACCCCCTTGTGCTATGCTCCATCTAAGTGAAGAGAACCTGTGTACAAAGGTAAAAGATGATTGTGGGAGGGACAGAGACTCATTTCTGTAGGTGCCTGCTTGAAAGACTTGGGCTAAGATGACATGACTGAAGGGTGTTGAACATTCTCTTGGCAAGCAATACAGGTGTAGCTACTTCCTCGCTTGAAAGGAAAGAGCACAATAAGGAAGGGGAAGCATGGCAACAAGATAGTTTGAAGTAATCAATAATATTTTTACTTACTACTTACCTGGTGTGGCATGCAGGTGAACTGTAACCAGCCCCTAGGCATACCAGAAATCCTGTCAGAGTTGAAATAGGATTTGAGAATGCTGGAGCACCGGTAAGGAGGAAATGTTCAAGTATTCAAGTAGGGAGACAAAACTAAGCGGCACAAGGTAAGTACCATACTTATTGTAGTGTAAGGAACCAAGGGAACTGAGTAATGAGGTAACAAGAAACGTGATGAGAAGGAAGGCCTAGTATTAACTAAAGTGACAGCAAAGGAGTCACAACAAGAGCTGTTTCCAGACGCTTGCTTATATATATGGTAGGTCTTCATACTAACTCTGCCTCTATCGACAAGGAAGTGCTATTCGCTAGGTTTAGCTGTAGGGTGACAAGTGTAGCATAACAGATCTGTTTGTCCTGGAAGTATTCACACTGTGTATGTATGGATGGATTTTCCATTACCCTGTTCTCCATCTTTTCAAATTTTTGAGGTAGCTGGAGTCTTTTTTATAACTAATGAATCTGGTGACCTGTCAGATCTCTTCTCATGTAAAGATTGTGGAAATTTGGGCATATGTAAGAATCCTGAAAGGCCTCCATTCGCCTACCATTCACCTCATATGAAATGCACTCTCTTCGGACGTTGCTGCACATTCATACTGTCAAGATTTAAAAAACATGGATCCCTTGCTACACACAGTTAAGATGTCATTTGGTTTTCCCTACCTTCTTCAACAAAGCAAACCTTCTGGCTAAGACTTCACAGGCAAAGTATGCATATTGTGGAACTCTCTCCCACTTGATATTCACCTTGGCCCAGATTTTCTTTCCTTCAGATATCAGTTAAAGCACATAGTTAACTCGAATTTAGTGGATGTGATACTTCTCCCAAAAATAACATGCTAAGTAGGAGTGACAGGATGTCTGCTAATCTTTGGCAGATTTTCTACATCTGCCAAACTCCAAATGACCCCTATTGTTTCCATATTTTCTTTTGTCCACTGTCCTCTTTCTCACCGATCAATGCCTAAAGTCATTAATTAGCCTACAACACCATAATATAACCTACAAAGAGACCCCCATCAAAAACAAAACAAAATAAAAGAGACCAAATGATCCTCATTTTCTTAACGTCTTAGAGTGCTCCCATTTTAGTCAATTTCATTTTTGACTCGGGACTACAAGAACCAAGTTCGAAATGTACATTCACCTCGTGATTTGCAGAGAAATTGCCTGCTATTTTAATGATGCGATTCTACCCATCTGGGATTCTATTACTAATGAAAACATTCCTAATCTTGACATTTTACTGAGTGCTTTATAATTAGCCAAGGGTAAGCTCAGCGCAATCATCTTCACTGCCATTACACATGACCAACTCACAAAAGTAAATTAAAAGCAGTCCGGTACTCTGACTCCCACGCTGGCACTGTTGCAGCAAGAGTAATGAAGCATGATTGTAGTGTTTTGCTTTCAGGTTATGACCTCAGCTGCTTCAGGAGACCAAAGTACTCAAGCAATCGATGTGTACATACGCCAGAGAGCATCGGAAAGCACTTTTGTTTTCTAGGAAACTTTGGCCTTGGAAGACCTTTGGTGAACTCCTCCTCCCTTCTCGCGCTCCTACCACCCCTCAAAGGATTGATTATGGTATATACTCTGCTTTCAATATCTACTGTGACCTTCACCCTCCTTATAGCATTGGAATACTGGTGTAGGTACAGAAATCTATCAGTTGCACAACTGTTGAGACTAAAACATGGTTGTACTGCTTTGTTTCTGTACTACCATGCAATCAGAGGCGGCTCCTCAGCAATGGCGGCGGAGCGTCGCCCCACTCCCTGTCACAGAGCCAGTAAATGAAAAATAAAACAATGTCATTATTTTACTTTTTATTTTGCACCTCTGAGCCAGCTTGCGATGGGAGGAGCACTCCACTCCCTAAGTACGCATGTGTGATTTGGCTTGCCGTCTCAGGCCGACCAAAACACACATGCACACTTAGGTTTTCTCCAGCCCAGCTGTATGGAGCAGCCAGGCTGGAGAAACACTCACAGACTCCCTGCTCTGAGCAGGGCGTCTTTCCTGCCTGCCCAGACCAATCTCTGCGCTGCTCTCACATGAGAGCAGTGGCTGGAATTGCAAGGAGTCCATGACATGGCCACAGTGGTTGCTGGCGGGACCAGGAAGGACAAAGACCGAGCGCGATGAGATAGGCAGCTCCAGGTAGTTTTTACTTTAAATTATTTTTGTTATTATAACCCCCAACGTGCTCCCCCTCTAGCGCTCTCTCCACCTGCCCCACCACCTCTTTATTTTGGGTGTCGCGACTACAGGGAATTAAAGCAAAAAGGCATACAGGCAGAATGAAAACCAGTTCAGGGTGTAGTACACCAATAGAACCACAAAAACTATGCCTATGCAATGTACCCGGCAGTCCCTACAAAACCTCTTCAATGTTTTCAGCTTATTCGGAACACGGTGCCCGCTTGATTAAAAACACAGCTAGAGGAGCCCATATCACCACCCTGTTAAGATCTCTGTATTGGTCTATTATTCGATCACCGATTAATTTTAAAGCCCTAACAATCGCTCTTAGGGGGGAAACATCCTTTACAACGAAACTTTTACCACGCAGTGCTGCTACAACGCAAGTATTACAACGAAAACCTTTACAACGCATTACACTGGGGGGCGCTCTAGGATAGGGAATCGTTTTAATTTACTATCCAACACCTTCCCTAGTGTCCACGGGGACTGGAGTTGGAATAGTAAATTAAACTATTCACTATCCAGCACCCCCAAGTGTAATGCGTTGTAAAGGTTTGCGTTGTAATACTTGCGTTGTAACAACATGCGTGGTAAAAGCATGCGTTGTAACATCATACATCCCTCTTAGGGTAATGCGTATCAAAAGACCAGCCTTCCTAGCAAAAAAAAAGCTCCCTTCATTTCCTACCTTGTACTCCTAGCTCTGCCAGTTACTCTCTTCTCGAAATTCCTAAAAAGCACACTGCTGCTTTTCGTGTACGCCCCGTTTTGGTCGCAGCAGCTAGTCAGTGTAATTTTCTTCCTCCAGCCTTGGGTGCAGAACAAAATCACTGTCATTTCAGGCAATTGTTAAAAATATTGCTTTTTAATCTGTAATTCTGTAACCATGTCTTTATGGGCTTTTACCTGTGTTATGTTTTCCCTTAGCACCGAGAAACCTCGATGTATGTTTGCACTTTAAAAATCAATATAACAAGTGCAAAGTGCTGACCTCTGCTCATACCTTGTTTTACAAGCCTTGCTAGCTCATGCCTGAAAGTTCCGAGTTTTTTCCCTCTATTTCTTCTCCACATAGAAATTTGTATTTCTGCACTGTTTTCAAGTTAGTAGTCAATTTAAAGCTCTTAAATTTCCGCAGGTCCGATTGCACTATATAAAAACCTTAAACAAATAAAATATGTTTTCCTTTTTTTAGATGACTGCTTGGTAAGGTATTCACAAATTAGGCTGATCTTTGTTTCTCTAATATAATTGTAGGAAGATGGTGCATTTAAATGTAAATTACCATAATTGTTCAGTTACTGGCATGCATTTTCATGTAGTAGTATTGGGACAAATAACAATAGAATCAATACAGGGATGGTGCACAACCTTCCTTATACAAATATTAGGTGTGTAATAATATGTAAAGTGACAATCATTAAAAGTTCAAAGTAAGAGAGAAAGACACTTTATTTACAAGCCCCTTGCGCCACTTTTGCGTCACTTTTCCCATGTTAAAAGTGACGTAAAATTATTTGCGCACGGGGCTTGTAAATCTGCCCCTTTGTGAATTTGTTTTGTCTTCTTGATGGGATAATGCCTTTCCGGGGGCAATTTAGCCCACAATGACCTGCCCCTAGCTCTGCGACTGGGAGGAGCTCCTTTCGCCGTTTCCCTAGCCCAAGATGGTGAGGATCACGGGAAGCGCTGAGCGGCAAGTGTGTGTGACTCCGAGACTTAGGTGGGATCCTTGATGGCTGACAGGTAGAAGTTCTGCTAAGGATCCAATGAGATCGGAGGAGAGCTTCAGCTACAGTGACAAGAGGGTTTAGGAGATGAACACAGCATACCATATCTTCCATGGATCTATGGCTGCCGCGGAGGAAGGGATTACTGCATGCCTGACCGAAGTGGCCCTGGGTGATTTAGCAGTCGTAAGGTGAGTGTGCTCTCTGCTCACTCAAGGTGTTGGGAGTGGGGAGGATGCCTCTCCAAGGAAAGATAAGAAGACAGACCCCTGGGACCCACTGGTTGTTTTTTTCTTTTTTGAAGATGTACCAAGACCAGATGATTCAAGGGTTGTTCCAAGAAGACAGACTTCTGTGGCTGTTTCAGAGATCTTGAGGCAGAGCATCGAGGAGTAACATTCATTACAGTCAAGAGATTTCTTTCATTTTCTCTATCCAATGAAGCCCCTGCGTAACACCCTTCGTGTACCCAAGGCATCAACCGAACCCCTCATGAAAGACCGGGCGTCAGGATTGCGAGGAAGGTTTGAGCCCAATTGCAGAGACGGGGATAAGAAGACATATAACATAACATGTGTAGTTGTAAAGACCACGTTAACCCAGAAGGGTATCTTGGTGCTGAATAACATGTTTTTTGTTACCCAACTTAATGGTACTCATGTTATCGACCTCAGAAGGATGAAAGGCTGAGCGGACCCGCCTGAATTTGATCCTGTGCCCATGAAGGCACACAGGCCCCAAGAGTGGACGCATTAGTACATTCAGATTTTTTAGTCTATAGCGCAGACAATAGCGTGCATCCCCTGTCTATCACTCAGAGTGACATCATGACCAGATCTGGGAAAAACCATGACTGTACATCTTTAATGGATCTGATGCAACTACTTTCCCTCAGGACGATCAGCGGCAAATATTAGTAGCAGACAGTCATTTTCTGTAGACCCAGCAGTGCCCGCAATACCTGACCCTGCTATTGGCCGGACTATTTTAAGTACACCGATGAGGGGAAGCATAGAACCAGATCATGCTTCGGGGGATTCTTTTTCTAGCTTAGTTGCTCCTGTGCTCGCTTCCTTTTCAACATCAGCTCTGACAACTGGCCTAGACTTTTTGGTTGCTTTAGTTGCCTCTAGTTTGTCACTAACTGGATTCACAAAAGAAGTTACCACTTCAGTTCCTGATTCAGAGGTTAGAATTGGAGTACAGAATTTGCAGTTTCCTTTCCAGGAGTATCAACATCAGTTGTTTGAGACAACTTTGCAGGAAATCAGAGGTCTCAAGGTATGACAGGGTCAGGCAAAGGAACAACTGCAAGGTCTCTTGAACAGTATTAATCAAAAGCTTTCACTTTTATGGATAGGCTGGATGAATTACAATGAAGGGTCTCTGATATGGAAGATCAGAAAGGCCTACTGCAGAACCATTCAAGGAAATGCAACAAAGAGATAGCTTTGTTCATAAAAATAGATAGTAAGTGTTGAAAGAATTATTCCCGGCTTTCTATTCTCAGATTTTGGGGGGCTCCAGAAAATGCAGAGAATATCTATGGAATGGTTCTGTTAATGTAGAGACTAATACAGAAGCATATTCTACCAAAGATTTATCGATAATAAGGCCTCATAGGATCCCTGCTCAGCCTCTGATTTCGCACTTTAGGTTTCCCCACACCATTTTCATTAATTTTGCTGAGTATCATATTAAGGAAGAACATTTATTTAAAGCAATCCAACCGACATTTTTGGGATCTTCAGAAGAATTTAAGTTTTATGTTTTGTCAGATATGACAATTTCTTCAGCTAGGTGTAGACAGGCGTTTAGAAATATGCTTGACCTTTTTAAAGCTATTAGAGCCCAGGCCTCACTGATTCAACAGGTGAAACTGAAAGTACAGTATTAAGGCAAAAGTCTGACTTATTCAGCAGTTCCCCCACCCCAAGAATTTGTAAAATCGCTGCAAAGAGGGAAACATGAAATAGAAGACGGTTGAAATGCATTGGTGTCGTTTCCTTAGAATTGAATTGAAAATGTGGTATTTTTTAATCTATTCTTTTTGGTTGGGGTAGTGTAGGGAAGGAGCTGTGATAAGTAACTTTGCTTTGACTATTGCTTTTTAGACTTTGTATATTTTCTTTGTGGTTAACATCAACAAGACACAGTGATGATACTGATGGGAGTTTGCCACATGTTACTTGGATTACATGTTAGGGTGTAATATCATGCCATGATGAAGCGTCTGGTAATTATATCTTTTTTCTCCCTTCTTTTTTCTTCTTCTGCTTCCCTCTTTTTTATCTTTTTTATTCATCTTGATTTTATTTCCTTCCTCCTTTTTTGTTTAGTTTCTTTTTAAGGGGACGATAGGGGAGATTTCATGATTTCATACCTGTATGCAGAAGCTTAAGGCGCAATTCCATGGCACCATATAATAGGGGTAATGGGGGCTGTGAGAGGGCTCAAGGGGCCATTACCTTCCTTACGCACAATGGGGGCAGGTGGGAAGAGAGTGAGGGCATTTTTGTCAGAACACCAGGGTGGTCAGAAAAAGAAAAATATGTAAAATTCAAAAGACATTATTCTTTGTTTTGGGTTTTTTCCTATTGTCCTATTAAACCCACTTTGGAATATGCTTAATGGGATTAGTAAATATTATTTGTTGCAGTGTGAATTGAATTAATAGTAAGGGGATGCATCTCACAGTCTTCAACTGGATGAAAACCCTTAGTCAAGATGTTTTGCTTTGGCAATATACCCACTTAAAGTGTAATAACCTGAAAATATTCATCCCACATTGGGTTTCACATGCAATTGATGCTTCTGAGTTGGGGTGGGGTGGTGCAGGGTGTTGGGGGGGGGCAATTATTGTTAAGTAAAAGGTAAACTGGAAATTGGTTCAAATTAAAGTAGATCCTATAGGTACGCTATGGGTCTCAGCCACTATTGATGTGAGGTGCTTCAATTTTATCAGTTATTTGGACCCTATTGAAAACCAGGTTTAGGCTTTACAAGAAATTCATAATTTTGCAATGAATTCTGAAGGCCTTATAATTATGGGTGGAGATTGTACGTTTATACATGCTCCTGAGCTGGCTGCCTCATGATGTGGTAAAAAGCAGAACAAGCCAAGAACAGGCCTAATCTGAAGGTTAAAATTGGATTATCGAGGTCAAGACTAATAAGGGACTGAAGGGAGAATGGGATGGCTGTACACATGACTCGGGGGGGGGGATGTTGATGTGCAAGGGACGGATAAACCTACTAGGCTGCACTCCTCAGTGCCCTCCGTATGCTGTAACCCTTGTTTTAAAGGCTGGTGTAATATACGATGTGTACCTGGATGGAACTGTTTTCTTTTTTTGTTCAATAAAAATAATTATAAAAAAATAAAATCAAAACCCCAGGCTTGTGACACAGCTGCAAGGGGGGCCACGTAGATGTTAAATAAAGACTTTAAAAAAAATTGGATTATGGCTTAATCGATCCATGACTAGAAAGAATTACAAATGTTTTTCAGAAGGTTCATCTTGGCATCTAGATAATACTTTTTTAATATTGCAGAGTTTAATTAGAAGAGGCTCCTTAAGTATTGCAAATCGTTTTTGGGATCTCATTCTCATCTCTTGAAGGATACATATTGAAGTTCTGTTTTGAATACCAGGGTTTTTAATAAGTCAATAAAAACTCATTATAATTGAAGGAAGGATGGGTGTCTCTCAACCGTTGATTTTTTAAAGCATTTTTTCAAAACAATTTGGGATCTGCCTCGCTTTCTATAGTCTGGGATATGTTTAAGGCCTCTTTTAGGGGGCACGCAGTTTCATATTCGGAAAAACTAACACAAGAAAGAAAAGCATTTGTTTTTCTCTTTAGAGGTTGGTTGAAACGCAACTATTGCTTTGCAAAATTCTAATTATCAGGCTAATATTTATAGTTTGGCTCAGGTAAAGCAACATTAAAGAAATTATTATACTAATGTTGACCTCTTGATGTGGAGAAGTGTGGCTCAATGGTTAGAGCGGCAGACCCTGATGCAGAGGTCTAGCCTGGGACCAGGGTTCAATTCCCTGCCTCGGTGGGTCTTGAGCTCAAAGATTCCACGGACCTGATAATTCTCGCCTTGGTGCCTATTCCAATCATGGACTCCCACTCTGCAACTCTGGGCAATAGCTTGCTTAATCTCCACAACAGCCCCCACAATGCTAAGGATGCCTGGCCTCCACCTTGGGGGTGCCCAGGAGTGGACACCTCACAGGGAAAGCCAGGATGGGTTCCACAGCGGTATTTGTACAAGCACCTTGAGACCTTTGCGGGTGAGTAGTGCGCTATACAAGTATAAATTTACATTTTACATTTTTACCTCTTATGTCAAAGAATATAGAGCAGAAATACTATGAGGAGAAAACCATGTTGGTAAGTTCTTGACTAATGGATGACTTGAAAAGGAGACTTGATAAACCTATTTCGGCTGATGAAATTAAACAAGTTTAGAAGATTTGTCTAATTCAAAAGCCACTATAGTAGAGATGGAATACACGTAGAGGTGTTTAAAACATTTCATCCCAAATTAGAAAAGGTATTAGTAACGTGGTTTAATATTATGCTTCGAGAAGATAATGTTCCTGCTTTTTTTCTGTAAATTGTAAGTACATTAAAAAGTGGAACTTCATGCCAATTCATATAAACTAATACATTTATTAAATGCAGATTATAAACTTTTCACCAAAAGTTTGCCAAATCATAATGAGTTTGACTCTGCAATAATCAAGTTTGATGCTGAGAAAGCTTTTGACTTGGTCAATTGGAGCTAATATCATTTGCCTCCAAGAGACACATATAGAAGGACGGGAAAAAAAAACATTACAAACTTTGGGGTACACATTGATCACAGCCACAACACAAGCTACTAAAACCCGCGGTGTTGCTATCCTGGCATCAGATAAAGAAATTAAATTTCCCCGCACTACAGCAGATAAATTCGGGAGATGGGTGTTCGCCGAATGCATTCATGGGGGTGGGAAGTGCATAACTATATGCTCCATTTATGGATATGTTACTGACGATCCAGATCTCCTGGAATTTATCACCAGCAAATTATCCGATTGGCCACTACCGATTGTTATGTGTGGAGACTTTAATCTAAACCTACCGTCGGATTGGACCTATGATCAAAATTTCAAGTATAATGGTAGGAAACCTAGGGTGTTTAGGGAATTTGTAACACTATGTAAAACACAGGGATTAACAGATTTATGGCAATATAAGTTCCCCCAAAATACGGGATACACTTATTTTTCACATCTCCATCAAACATTCTCGAGATTGGATTATATGTTAGTTTCAAATACTATTATAACAAAGTGCCACTTGGAGAAACTCCCTATGGTGTTTTCGGATCACAACCCCTTACTTTTAACAATAGATATTGATAGAATACAGCAAGATCAGGTTAATTGGACATTTGAAAGGACACTATTAATGAACGAAAAATACTGCCAAATGATGGAAAAATGGATACCAGAATTCCTGGATGATAATATAGGCAGTACATCCTTAGATGTGGTCTGGGACACACTCAAAGCCGCTATCAGGGGTGAAACAATGCGATTTTCCATAAGATATAACAAGGAAAAAAAAAAAACAATAACTGAATTAAATAACAAATTAGCCGAAGCGGAGGAGGAACTTGTAAAAACTGTTGTGGCGGGTCAAAACATTGATAGTGTATTACAAAAGGTGTCAATAGCCAAAAACAGAATAATTGAAATCTTTGCTACAAGAGCTATTGACAAAGCTACCTTAAATAAAGAAAAGGCATACGAATTAAATGAACAAGTAGGGCACCATTTAGCTATTCGTACAAGAAACCAAAATATTATCAATACTATAAAAGAAATCAAAGATAAAAATAATCTATTAACACAAGATCCAGAAGCAATTAAAACAGAATTCCAGGAATACTATCAAAAACTATATACAGAGACTGATAAAAATCAACATCTAATCAACACATACTTAGACCAAGAACCGAGACCTAAATTCTTACAAAATGATTATGACAGCCTTGAAGCTATACCCCAATGGATCGAGATTCTACTCTCTATTAATAGTTTGCCTTCGGGGAAAGCCGCAGGACTGGACGGTATACCAGTCGAATTTTATGTAAAATTTTATAAACCACTTAAAGTAATACTCACGGCCCTTATGACTCAAGTATTTATAACGGGAAAACCACCAAAATCCTGGTCAATGGCAAAAATAGTAATCTTCCCCCAAAAAAACAAGGATCCAACTGAACTCGGATCATATCGCCCCATAACTTTGATCAACTGCGATTCAAAAATTTATTCTAAGATGTTAGCCACCCGATTTGCCCCGATCATCCATAAAATCGTATCGGTACGTCAACATGGATTTGTCCCAGGTCGCTCAACGTCAGATCATGTACAAAGGGTGATTACACTATTCGATATAACAGAGGTTACGGGAGACCCTATGGCACTTATATTATTGGATGCAGAAAAAGCATTCAATAGGGTCTCCTGGCAATATCTTTGGACAGCCATGATAAAAAGTGGAATCGGAGAGCAATTCATCAATGCTATTCAGAGTTTATATTATAAACCAGAAGCAGTTGTGATGATAAATGGCGGAATGACGGGTAAGATTAAAATAACTAGGGGAACCAGACAAGGATGTCCATGTTCACCCTTATTATTTGCAATATTCATTGATCCCTTTATCAGTAAACTAGAATGTAATCAAAATATTTTACCAATAAAAACACCGAACGGAAATACTAAAATATTAGCTTACGCCGATGACATTGCGATCACCACAAGCAATCCATATGTTACAATAAAGCTGTTAGAAGAAGAGGCCTTACGTTTTGGAGAAATCTCTGGATATAAATTAAATGAAAATAAAACACAGATAATAATCAACAAGAATATAAACTTAAGCAATGAAAGAATAGTCAGTAATGCTACATATCTCGGCGTTAATATCACCTCTAATTTGGACGAACTCGTCAAAATCAATACAGATCCTCTCCTAAAAAAATCAGCGGAAAGCTTAAGCAGACTAAACAATTTACATTTAACTCTTATAGGGAGATGCAACGTAATTAAAATGATTTATTTACCGAAGTTTTTATATCTTTTTCGCACTATATGTTTAAATTTCGATACACCAATATTCAAACAAATCGAAATGCTTTTTTCTCGATTCATATGGGGATATCAAAAGACACGTCGAGCATATAAGCACATCTCACTTCCAAAAATGAGAGGGGGTCTTGCAGCCCCAAATCTTAAAATATATTGGTGGGCTTCATTGTTGAGCTACAGCAAAGGCTTACTTATGTCGGATGATTCTCCGATAATTGAGGGGGACATCCCTTCTCCTTGCAGACTTATTCTGGGAGCAGAAACTAGTAACCATTTATGGCGACTAACATACGACAATCATTTCAAAAAAGTCCGATTTAAAACACTGTTAGGTATCTACAGCGCTTGGTCTAACATCCGTAAATTACTAGGAATAGGCAGATACTCTCATTAGACCAGTCTCATCCGAAATCATAACCTTCCAGGAATATTTCATGATACATGCACGATCAGATGGATCAATACTGGAATTACACATTTGGGGGTATTTTTTTCACCATTGGCCATTAAATCTTTTGAGGAACTAAAGATGGAATTTGGGCTTGAACATAGGGATTTTTTTAAATACCTCCAAATTAGAGATTTCATAATAAAAAAAGGGGGAGGCAGGGCCGAGTTTCATAAAATCCCGATTATAGAAGATATTATAGGCAAGACTCCGATTAAAATAGGAGATATTTATAAAACTTTAATCTCACTGCTACCAGATGATCTGGATAGACATAGTCTCAAATGGCAAAATAAACTAAATACCACTATAGACGGCGTACAATCAGCATTTCAACTCTCTCAAACATCACTAATATCTACAAAATTACAGGCTCAATATTATTAGACTTTCTTTCAATTATATTACACACCGTCTCAGATTGCCAAATGGAGTATGGGTAAAGGGACAAATTGTCCAAAATGTGCTACACATGCCGCCGATATAGTACATATATTTGCCACATGCCACTCACTAACTATTATCAGATCAGAAATTTCTAAATTTCTTTCTGAAATTTTTCAAAGTCCAATTGTTATCACGACAACAGAAATAATGCTGGGATTAGAACAAGGTCTAAGAGCCAGGGAAACACAGGGCTTGATATCCATATCTATGGCCATCTTTAGGATCTGCCTGGCAACTGGATGGCTGGATCCAACGCCTCCGCTATTCCAACAGTGGCGGTCAAGACTTCTAGCTAGCTATAGCCTAGAAATAGCTATATACAGGAGGAAGGGGAGACATAAGAAAAAAAGGGGTCTCGAGATCTGGGGCCCCCTAATCAATTGGCTGCAAAATAACGAATAACGATAGGTAGCAAGTAACTTATAAATCATGTGAAAATAACATGACTTAATAACTTGTAAACGAATGGACGAATGAGTATGGAAATAGAATATAAATATCCCTAACTTTTATAATTTATTGATCTAATTATCTAGCCACTTTTTTTTTTTTTTTTTTTTTTTCTTTGTCTCTCTTTTTTTCTTTTCTTCTTTTCCTCTCCTTTTTTCTCTAACAATGTGCTAGTATGTCATTCATCATATGTTATCATATTTAGCAAGAACTAGTGAAATAAGTGTATATAGTTATGTTTTCGTAATGAAATTCTTGATCAAAAAAATGTATAAGCTGGCTGGGCATGGGTGGGGAGGGATTAAAGCTGGGAAGGGATTAATGCAAAAATGTACCAAATAAAGAACTGTTAAAAAAAAAAGACTTGGTCAATTGGGCAGCTCTTTTCCGAATTCTCAAAACATATATATTTTCTGCACAGTTGATAAAAAAACCTTAAGAAATCTTTATGAAGGTGCTGCAGCTACAATTGTAATCCGCAGAGGATATAAGACACCATGTTGTCCTATTTCCATATTTTATTAGCTTTTTTTTGTTGCATTTGGTGATTGGTATTCCCAGCAACATTAACATTTGCCCTTGTATACCAGGTATGGCAACAATTAAACTATATGCTGATGAGTTAATATTAAATATAAAGTGGTGAAATCTAATTAACATCATTTATTCAAGAGAATTTAGCTTTTTATATAATTGGGGAAAATAAAATCAATCAGGAAAAATCAGAGATTCTTTTCTTTAATGCTTCTGTTAATAATTTACCCTTGAGACTCAGAGGCGGGTATAATCCCTATTCTGAATAAGGTATGCAGGAGTATATGAACTGCACTCTTTGTTATATAAAATCCACCGTTATTACTCACTGTTTATCTTTGTGCTGACCAGGAATGTGCAGTGGCTTTAGTATTGCACTAATTATTCATGAACCTATGTGCTGGTAGTGGATCCCCACTTGCCTGCCCTAGATGCACTTAACGTCCGAACCCAACGGGTCTTCTTCAAAATCTTCAATCACACAATGTAAATGATACTCTTTTCACACTTCTGTAAGGCTTTTAATGTTCTTTATTCACACCAATTCTTTTAACTTCTTCAGCAATCCAGGATTTTGTGGTGATGTCAGTGTTATTTCTGAATTATCATCAAAGTATCACATGAACATCAATCTGTATATCTGCACCCAATGCATTTCAGATCCAGTCACCCTTCTTCAGTGGTATCTAAACAATAAGATATAAACATGAATAAATATCAGCACCTAGGCATCTATAAACCTAGTATGGAAAATGTAGGTACTCCTGTACAACTTAAAATGTGCATAGTGCCTGTAATCTGATGGCTTCTAAGTACCACTACTGTGCACCTAACATTTCTGTGTGTGCTACGTCCGTAAATGTTCCATACCAATTGCTCCAAACCGTGCAATTAAAATCACATCATGTGTTAGTATTATAAACACAGTGCATGAATGTGCATGGGGGCACTACATGTACCCCCAGGACCACTCTACAGTGGCCCACAGGGGACGGGGGCCCTACTTGGGGCCCCAAAATTCCGTTACCAATCAGCCTTTTCATGACGGTCGGGCCAACATGAAAAAGATGTCAGAAAGGGATGTCCTAATCTCTACGGCGGTGCGTGAGCAGTCACTGCCTCATACTATGGATACGATTCCAACTGCCACCGCAACGAGATCCTAGCTCCTGCTGTAGTCTGCGGCCTTTCCCCCGACCTCTAAGGTCCACCCACCTGCATCCTAATGCGGTGGTCAAACCGAAGGCCTGTCTGTCGGTGACACAGCCACCAACAGTGGTGGTTTTAACTTACGGTTGCATTCTGTCACTTAATTCAATATCAATAGGATCGTCCTTCAGTCTTTATTTTATTAGGGTAGATAATTGTCTTTGTATTTTAATGTCCAATTAATTTTGCCATGTTTTAACATCATGTGGAGAAGAATTAGCTATTATGATATGCACATAATCAAACAAGCATATTTATTAAGGATTTTCTTCTTTGCATTTTTATACAGCCATCTGATGCTACACAATAAAAAATCTTTTTTTTGCCTTATAACATGTTTGGTGTAATTTATGTGTTAGTAACATAAGAGATCAGAAGAACTGTACAATGTTATATCAATACTAGAAAGTTCTCATGCAGTTTTAAAATAGTATGAGTGAAAATTATAATTCCTCAAGAATTTCAAAAACAAACAAAAAATATGTGAAATAACAGTCCAAGTTTATTCTCTGATCATGGTAATTCATGAACAATTTCCAGCAATTAAGTGAGTTAGTGGTATGATTTCACTAGTATCAGGATTAGAATGGCTGCTTGGATAGATTGTTCAAATGTAGCACTTTGCAAAAGAGGTCAAGATGTAAAAATAGAGCAATATATTCAGTGCATGATATTCTCATCAATTGAGATCCATCCCCTCCTGCCCCAAAATCATTCCTACTGCATCTTTGAAGAATCTTTTCCACTGAAACGAATACTTCTGCCTCTTTAGTTATATTCAGGCTATGCCTCAGCTGTTTCAGGAGCTCAATGTACTTCCCGTATGCACTCGATGAGTAAATCAACCAGAGGGCCCCAAAGAGCACATTTGATTTCTCTGGAACTTGCCCCTGGAAGACCTTTTACAAACTCTTTCCTTCCTACTCACATGTCTACCACCCCACAAAGGACTAATTATGTACCATACTCTTCTCCAACATCTACCGAGACCTTGACCCTTCTTGTAGAGTCGGAAATGTTTTCTAGGTACGAAAACTAAATCAGTCAGTTGCACAGCTGTTGAAACAAAAACATAATTGCAGTGTGCTGCCTTCCATATTAAGGCAACCTGGCGAAAGGAAGACATAGCCATACAGATAATTTTGCCCCGAAGCCTGTCTGTGAGCTTTTTCTGCCATTTACCCAGTAACTTATGATGAGGTTTCCTAACACATTTGTGATTCTACATTTTAAAAATCTTTTAATTTTTATTTTCGTACACTTTATCCCACAGATGTGTAGATAGCTCCCAAGACAGATATGTTGTTTATATGGGAAAACTGTAGGAAAATGCCTTTATTTGTAGTATCACCCTTATTTTTCTGGACGGATGCTGCTTTTTCTTTGACTTTGTGCACTGGGACTCTGCTCACCAGGCCCCACTGCATGTGCTCTGATCCCTAAAACATGCTGAAATTGGCTATAATCCTAATTGGCATATTAAACGTATCTACAAGTCCCTAGTATGTGATATAAAGTGTACCCAGGGTCTGCAAGTTAGATGTCACTTGTCACTGCAGCACCCATTTTGCAATTCACTGCATTTCAGTGCAAACATTACTGCAGGCCTACCACAAACTCAACCTGACAAAATAACCCCTTTTGAAAGGCCTTAACACTCCTTTCAAATATTAATGTCACCCATAGCTAATTCCTAATACCCATAAAGCAGGGCAGATGGTATTTAAAACTAGAACATGTTAACGTTTAATGGTAAAATTATTCCTACAGTGACAAAGCCCCAAGTACTATTTTCACTGTAGCAGGGTTAGCTGTTCCATTATAAGGCATTGCGAAACAAGATTATATTTTATAATGCTATCTCTGCTACAAAGTTAATTTGTGGACTTTTTATAATATGTATTACAAGCACGAATTCACTGATAAAGTCAATTTGTGGTAAATATTTTAGGAAAGTGACTTTTAGAGAAACACGTGTTTCCTGCCAAAAAACTCAAAAGCCCATTTACATGAGCTTCCAAATGTCAATCCTGAGCTGAATAGGCCTTGATCAGGAATGACCTTGCTCTGAGATCTGAGACAAAGCCCTTCGACGTGGGTAGGTGTTCTGTTCCTTTGGCAGGACGACCATCTGGGCTGAGCCTAGGAACCAAATTAACATCACAGAAGCCTACCCCATGGCAAATGTTAGCTGACACCTGGGAAGGGCCCTCTTTTATCTACCTAGGGAGGCAGGAACCAATCACAGTGGGGGAGGAGCTACCACAGGACCTGATTTGAGGTGACCACAGAGGAGAGTGTTCTTCTTTACAACAGAGTTTACTCATTTCCATTGCCACAGATCTGGGTTGGGCAGAGGCACTTTGCATAGGGGAAGAAAACTTCTGCCATGTTGGATATAGGTAGAGATGGGCACAGTAGGATTATTTGCAGTAGGGCACACAGGGACTGCTGCAAATGTGAGCAGGGTTACTGCATTATACTGTATATGTATTTATCCTATTGCTTTCTCCCTAGTTGCTCAGCTATTGTGAATGTGCTGCGTGCAATGTTGGGGTGGTGATGCTGAATCGAATGTTTGGATGCCTGTGTTGCTAAGTGTGACAGTTGGAGTATGGGCTGAGCAGCAGGCTCCTGGTGGGGTTGCCGTACATGAATACCATTAGATTAATGGGGTGTCACCCACAAAATCAAAGGACCTGGGTATAAATGATATAAAAAACAATGGTCCTAGACTATTGATTAGATTGATGTTATCAAGAAAACCGTTTTAAATGAGGAAAATGCGAATAAATCTGCATACTTAGAATCAATCTATATGGGAGAAAGGAATGTCTGGTTATTATACTCTGCGTGTTACATGCAGAAAACGTTACCCAAGGGGAGACAATTGTGCTCTCAAGAACAGATGCAAGGTAAACACAATATCCACATTTCAAATTTTATCAAAAATCAATCACATTTATTTACAAAATCAAAAAAAAAAAAAAATTTCAATTCTATTTATACACGGCGCAAGGACTATAAGAGGTATAGTCAAAGATAAAGAGAAAGGGGGTGCTCAAGTGATGAGAAGGAGTGGAAGAATAATCCTAAAATGCAATTACAATATTTACAACAACACAACAAAGCGGTAATGCTCCCGCAAGTTGAAAAAGCCTGTCCAATTCCTTCCAGGGCAAGGAGTGGGGGGGGGAAACCAAGGTAAATTAAGGTACAGGCAAAAATAAAGGGCGTCGACGTTTCGACCCTGATGCTCTCGGGAATTTTGTTTCCTCGGCTGCGGGTCTTCTTCAGGACATGGGCAAGGGGTGGGGGTAAGGGGAAGGTGGGGCTTGGCCGTAAATCCACTGAGTCTCTGGATCAACCACCAATGGAGCTGGTTGGGTCCGAATTCCTCCAAGCTTTGTGGGTTTTACCTATCTGCAATTCGTCACTGTTTGAAATGTCGTCCCACATTTCAAACGGTGACGAATTGCCCGTTTCTTCTTTTTCAAAGACTCACTCGAAGATGCCCAGGTAATGCCTATACCTGCTCCAAATCTAAGACGAAGTTGAGGAAATCCAACCAGCACGCCAAACATCTGTACAGATTGACAGAAGTGGCGACCTAAACTATCGACACCACCGGAGTGCCCGTGGGGGCGCCGGTAGGATACGACCTTTGACCCACCAGACATTGATCCTATCATCTGGAAAACAAGCCAAATCATCTCAGGATCACTTTATCTACAGATAGATAAAACCCACAAAGCTTGGAGGAATTCGGACCTAACCAGCTCCATTGGTGGTTGATCCAGAGACTCAGTGGATTTACGGCCAAGCCCCACCTTCCCCTTACCCCCACTCCTTGCCCACGTCCTGAAGAAGACCCGCAGCCGAGGAAACAAAATTCCCGAGAGCATCAGGGTCGAAACGTCGACGCCCTTTATTTTTGCCTGTACCTTAATTTACCTTGGTTTCCCCCCCCCACTCCTTGCCCTGGAAGGAATTGGACAGGCTTTTTCAACTTGCGGGAGCATTACCGCTTTGTTGTGTTGTTGTAAATATTGTAATTGCATTTTAGGATTATTCTTCCACTCCTTCTCATCAATTTGAGCACCCCCTTTCTCTTTATCTTTGACTATAAGTCTTATAGTCCTTGCGCCGTGTATAAATAGAATTGAAATTTTTTTTTTTGATTTTGTAAATAAATGTGATTGATTTTTGATAAAATTTGAAATGTGGATATTGTGTTTACCTTGCATCTGTTCTTGAGAGCACAATTGTCTCCCCTTGGGTAACGTTTTCTGCATGTAACACGCAGAGTATAATAACCAGACATTCCTTTCTCCCATATAGATTGATTCTAAGTATGCAGATTTATTCGCATTTTCCTCATTTAAAAAGGTTTTCTTGATAACATCAATCTAATCAATAGTCTGGTACATGAATACCAACCTGTAACTAAGGTTTAATAAAGAATCTTCAAAGATACTCCTCAACTACCTGTCTTACATCACAACATAATTTTGGTGGCGAGGATGGGATACGTCTTTTTACATCGTTATGACTTGCTTCTGTCTGGTTAAAATTTTCATTGTGCTTTCCGAGACCAGCCACATGGTGTTTATTTCTTGAGCATTCTTATTCTGACAAAAAAAGGACTGCCCGCTTCATCGTACAGATATATGCCTGCATGTTAGGAGAAATTTTGTATTTATGTGGTCAGGCTGCATCACGTATTCTGTGTGCAATTGCCCAGAGGCTATTTGGACTTACACAACACAGTTGATGGTATCGATATTACTCTACCTTTACAGGACACGGAGCAATCTAGTGGACATGTGTGTGTGGGTAACAGTCAGTACATCGCTTCAATTTTAAGTATTTGCATTATGCGGTTGGTTGAACTTCAATTAATGTACCTTTACTGCAGTGCAAGACAACTGCATGCTTTACCTGCTTCAAAACAGCCGGGAGCCGTGGGATTGCGATTAGCCATTGAGCGGGGGGTGCCAGCAGGTCCAATGGTGCCATTCAGTGATGTTTTCCCTCATGATGTGAAAAGTTTCATAAAACGTACATGCCTGGAGCCACCTGGCGCTGTTCACCACTACGTGCCACCAGCTTAATCTTTTACCAGCAAGCAGACTCATTTTAGCCTGTTCTGCCTGTCTACAGTGTTATCAGTGTGAGCCAAAGTGATATTGCTGGCGTTGTCGAGTCTTTGCAGCCAGTATTCATGAAAGGTTTTCATACAATTAGAAGGCAGCATCTGGTAAGCCAGTTTGAACGTCATTTTTATTCACAAACTCGGTAAAGCTAATCCTATCAAGCTATACTCAAGCGACTGCCATATCTCATCTGGACTTCCCTCACAGTTCATCGTGTACATGCGGGTTAGGGAATATATGCAAACACGCAAGGAGGAGGCACAGGCAGACAGGAAGTGCATCACTCTTACTTTTCATATGCTTGACTTGTTTTGTGATCACCACTGCTGCACAGTGTAGCAACGTTTTGTGGTGCTCCAGCTTCGCACCAAGACAGCCATAGGATGAGGCCATGTTTTGTGATTTGTGCTACACAAACAAATGATGGACAGAATGCTGAATAAATCATACATTCACCCCCAGTCAAGAGATCTGGATTAAATCCATGCTTTTGCTCACCATGCGTCCCAGTTTAGACCCAGCCATATGCAAATCAGTCTTGACCCTGTGCCTTATGGGAACAGTCCAGACCGTACTGCCAAGCAAGGTCCTCCCTGGACTGGAAACAAGCATCTTGGGATCGGTTTCTGGGTATTACCCTTCATCAGCCAGGCTAGCTTGAACCCAGTAGCACAGTGAGCAAGGGACCCACGTCTGGGCATTCCCATCCCACTTAGGGTGAAATGTGCTACGCAAAAAAATGATGGGCGGAATACTGAATAAATCATACATTCACCCCCAGTCAAGAGATCTGGGTTAAATCCATTGTTCCTTTGCTCACCATGCCACCCCAGTTTAGACCCAGCCATATGCAAATCAGTCTTGTCCCTGTGCCTCATGGGAACAGTCCAGACCGAACTGCCAAGCCAGGTCCTCCCTGGACCGGAAACAAGCCTCCTGGGACTGGTTTCTGGGTATTACCCTTCATCAGCCAGGCTAGCTTGAATCCAGTGGCACTGAGTGCATATGGATGGGTTCAAACTGGGGTGGCTTAGTGGGCAACAGAACAATGGATTTAACCCAGATCTCATGACTGGAGGAGAATGTTGGAATCATTCAGCATTCCATCCATTATTTGTTACAGTTATACTTTTCGCCCTAAGTGGGACAGGTATGCCCAGACGTGGGTCCCTTGTTCACAGTGCCACTGGATTCAATTTAGCCTGCCTAATGAATCTTCAAATATGTTCCTCTGCTACTTGTCTTAAATCACAATAGTTACCCCTGAAAACATTTTACCTATTGGTTAGGGAGAGGCCAGGAGCCACCTATAGGCTAGTACCAGTCATGAATGTAGTGTCTCTGGGCACCCTCTTCAAAAAAGTACTTGACCTGTGGAAAGCAGAAGAAGGACTGCACCGGCTGTTGAGACCTGTGAGGAAACTTGAACGGCTGGCCCTTCTTCCACTTGTACCCATGGCAAAGAAGTGAACTCCAAGGGGCAGATTTATGAAGGCCTTGCGCCGCCGGTGCGTCACTTTTTCCCATGTTAAAATGACGCACCGGCGGCGCAAGGCCTTCATAAATCTGCCCCCAAGCGTATAGTTGGCTGACCAACTGTTGAGCTACAGGGGAAACATCCCTAACTATGAAGGCTAAACATCAGGAACCCTTTACAACGAAAGCTCAACAATGAGGTAGTCATTACAATGCTTAATTTAAAAATGATTTTTTTTTACTACAAATGGCATTACAATGCATGTCTCTACAGCTAAATGTATTGTTGTAGCTTACAACACCTGTCTTTATCTTGAAATTTATGATTGTAAGTATTTAGGTAAGTAAATAATGATTTTTAAGTGAAATGCTAAATATTTAAAATAGTTTATGTTAAGAATGATAACTTATATATTTAAAACAACTTAAAGTGAGGTCACTATCGTTTAGGGACAGGGTGGAAGGCTTTTAGGGGTTTGGAGAAAGTGCATTATTACTCAGGTATTATATGTAACACTTGAGTATTAATTTGTAGTGATAAGAACATAAAAAAATATATATTTTATTTAACTAAAAAGTTAGAACACTAACAATTAGAGCCAGGATGCCGGGAATTTAGGGGTTATGGAGGAGGGAGTGTATTAATACTTAGGTATTAATTATAGTAAATGAGTATTCATTTGCAGATATTTAAAAAAATATTATTTTTATTTTACAAATAACATTCATTATTTTAAAATGAGAACACTAACCTTTAGGTACAGGATGCACGGGACATAGGAATTTAGGATGAGGGAGTGTATTAATACTCAGGTATTCATTTTAGTACTTACGTATTAATTTGTTTGACCATTATTTATCATTAATTTAAAATTAGAACACTAACCTTTATGTACAGGGTAAAAGGGAAATAGGTATTTTGAATGGGGGAGTGTATTAATATTCAGAACTAATTTCAGCACTTAAGTATTAATTTGTTGATTTGTAAAAAGAAAATTAATTTCTTTTACAACTATTTAAAAAAAATAATTAAGACCATAAACATATAGTGACGGGATGCAAGGGCTATAGGGGTATTGGGCGTGGGGGTGTTTTAATACTCAGGTGTTAATTTTTAATTTGGGAGCATTCATTTGAAGATGTTTACAAAAATATGAATTAATTTCTTTTACATTTATTTATAATTATTCCAAGATAAGAACATTTACCTTTAGGAACGCGATGCAAAGGGCATTGTGGTATTGGCTGGGGGAGTATATTAATACTCCGGTATTAATTTTAATGCCTGAGCATTAATTAACATTGGTTAATTATAATTTTATAATTAAATATATTTTCAAAACATACCTGTAATACCCTATTGGACCTACCAAAGACATCCACTACCCCTCTAAAAGCTTGCCTCGGCGCAGCAGCTAGACTCTTATCTGGCTAAAAAAAAATTGACCACATTTCACCACATCCATCTGAAGGCCTTGAACTGGCTTCCTCTTGAAGCCAGAGTCCAGCTCAAGCTGGCCTGCATCACAAAAAGCCTTGTACACAAACTTCCCGACATGTCTCGGCCAGAAAATCATGGTATCTGGGGGATTCAGAAACTCCCGGTCCACCAGAGACCGTGTGCTCCAGCCGCCCACTTCCGCAAGGAAAAAACATATAACTGAGTGTTCTCTGGGGCTGTACCAAGAATCTGGAATTCGCTACCATCCTCCATCAGAAGAATACCTTCTCTGTCAATCTTCAAAAGGAAGCTAAAACCTTTCTAAGGAGCTAATTCCTCCAATAACTCTCCTTTGTCGCACATACCGTCTTTTGTCATGGCTTTTTGTTTCTATGCATAGTTTCCTGTACTGCTTGACCCTTCCCGTGTACCAATTGTCACTCCTTCAATGTTCTGCTGGTTCTCTCTACCTTCTGCTATCATATCTCCCCTCTTATACAATTGCTGGTTTTCTCTTTTTATCGCTGACATATCGCTCTGCTAATTATGGTACTGTACTGATTATTGTATATAACTCTGGCTTTTGTCCTAATGTAGTCAAATCCTAATCCCCATACTTGTGTTTTGCATGTGCCTAACCTGTACGTAATGTGTTATCCATGTGAAGCGCTCTGATACCCTAACTGGTCACGTTCGCACTCTATAAAACCTCAAATGTATAAATTAATAAATAAAAATACCTAAAAGGGACCGCCCGTCATATGTGTGGGGTCCCGTGGGTGACATTAGGATGTGCCAGCCACACTGGCGGGCACATCCTGCATTTTTAACATTGCGGCGGGCGGTGCTCTCAGCAGCATCCACCGCAATGCCAAAAATGCATGTCGTGCATGTGCATGCACAACATGGCAGGCACCGCACAGTGCCTGCCATGTTGTGCTTGCACATGTAGCAGGGGGTGCCCTCCACCCCCCAACATCTTGGGGGCCTGCAACGGGCCCCCAACCTCGAAAACCGCATGCCATTGTCGCCACGGAAAGGCTCCCCCCCATCCTAATATGGATGGCGGTGTCTAGCAGACACCGCCACCATATGAAACCCTTTTTTGCCCGGTCGACTTGGCGGAAAAGCGACGGACGGTCTTCCCATCCGCCGCGATCCCCCCGCCATACTAATATGGTGGGGGAAATGGGTGGCGGGTGGGCTAGGATGTAGGGCGGATCACCACTGCCATGCGGACAGTGACGATCTGCCTTACATCCTAATGGGCCTCTTATTGTTTTAGAAGCATTTTCTATTGCACTAAAACATTTTAAGCAGTGCAAGAAGTTACACACAAAAAAAGAAATGTTTGAAAATTCTAATATTTATTACGAAAATTAAAAAAGTTCAAAAAATAATATATTAGAAAAAATATTTTTTAAAACATATCACACTATTAATTTACATAGCAAAACATATTTTAATTACATTTTAAAGGCATTTGACCAGGGTTTTTTTTTATTGACTCCTATTCCATTTTTATTTCTGATGTATGCGGTTGAACGTCACTTTCTACAGTCAGTAGAGGTCGCGCTGAAGTTCCAAAGCAAGGAAAAGGTGCAGCAGGTATTGACGATTCAAGATACATGTTTTAGATACATTGATGGTTATGTTTACTGTATGTTATGTATGGTATGCATGTTAAAACAACAAAAATCTTTCCCATGCAAGTTGCATCATTGTTCCAATGTCACGGCAAATGTTTAAGACTCAAAACAGGTTTAAAAAATCAATAAATAGTAAAACAGACTTTTTAAAATGTTTTGGAATTTAAAACATTTTGTAGTATGTTTGTAACACGTTTTTCAACGAGATTGGTGTAAAACAAGAACAAAGAGCACATACCTCCTTGGGAAAGTTGAAATTTCCCAACAACATTTGCAGAAAAAGAATTCTGTTTAGGATTTTTACATTTCCCACTGATTTTTTTGTTTTTGAAGAAGCTTTTCAATACGAAGAAGAGATGTTCGGTTTGGGTTTTTGTTTCAGCGATTCACATTTCACCATGACTTTACTTTGAGATTCCCGTACCTGACAACTTCTGGAAAAAGAATTTGCTTTCAGCACTTTTTGAGGACAACACCATTCTACAATTCAGGATTTGTTTTTTTTGCAACTTATGCTTTTAAGCCAACACGTTTTCTATATATCATGAAATTTGGCATGCTCAGAATGGTTTGGTTTACAAACTTTGTGTTGTGGGAAATTGCAAAACAGTGGATTCACCAAGCGCTTTAAGGATCATTGGAGAATTCCAGCCTCCTGTTGACAGGTGGTGTTAAAAAGTCACCAAGTGGTGTAAAAAGAAGCCATCAACAGGTAGGCAAATTGAATTGTGTGTGTTTTTAGAAACAGGCTAGTAATGTTGTGGTTAGACAGGTACTGTTAGTAGTGTACGGTGACCGCAAGACTGTCCAGGTGATGGAGCAAGGATTCAAGAAAATGAAACTTGCTTGGATCATTCTCTCATTGACAAGTACTAATCACTAGAATTGAAAAGAAATGGAAACTAACATGTGCACGACATTCACATATGGGAAAAAGAGCTTTAAGCACGCTTAAATAGCAAAGAATAATTTGCAATGTGACCAAATCCCGCATGAAACCGAAAAAAGTTTTTGCGCATGTGCAAACCTAGAACTACATAAATAACCACATGACTAACCCGTTTGAGAGGGAAAACTCTCACGCATGCGCAAGAGTCACTAACTGTAGGTCTTGAGGCACTGTGTGTCTGACATATGCGGCTGGAATTTTAAAAGAAGCTGTTGCTACTAATGCTTTTGCTTAAAGAAAGATAATTTAACATGGGATAGAGTAGAAGTGGGTGGTGAACAATGACAATCACACAAATGAGAAATTAACATCTGTTTATGTTTCCTTTATTAATAGTATATGTTTAGGCCTAATATGCTAAACCAATGGAAAAGATATTGGTGAAGATGTACACCAGCTGGGACATGCAGTGTGTTATACAATTGTGACCCACTGACCGGATCATTGACAGGCTGCAAGAGCCAAGGACAAGTCGCTGTGTGAACGTGTTTATCGACTGTAGAATACTATTGAAGAATTGTTTAAATTGATACAACAAACGCATGAGAAAATAATAAGGCAGAATAATAAATTGGCTAAAGGGGAACGGTTTTTGCTAAAACAAGAAATTGAGTATGACAGCATGAGGTGATGACAACTCCCCTACCCTTGTCAAATCACAGTCCATGATCCACTTGTATTTGCAACTTTTAAAGGTGGGATGCAGAAATGAAGACTATAATAAAGGTGTCCGAAAGATTAAGAAATTATTGCTGATGGAGAATGCTGTTTATTGCTGAGAGAGGTGTGCGCGAGAGCTGCTGCTGTAAGAAGAGAACAGACTCGGAAAGATTCATTCCTTGAAGACAGCCTGATTAGAATGAAGTTTGCGGAAGAATATTGAGGAGGGGGAGTAAGAGAGAGATGCGCTCCAGTGCGACGGGGTTCTAGAGAGGTTTTAGTAAGTATTATCCTATCCTGATCCTGTCCTATAGTGTTTGTCTCCTGATTCGTAATGAGGAGACCTCCACCAGTCCTTTGGCCAGACGGTTGGGTTTCCCGTTTCGCCGTTGGGTAATTATTATTCTGTCTTAAATTTACATATCTTTTGCAAATGTATGATTTATTATGTCTTTTGTCTCTTTATCTATCCACTCTCAATGCATTGAATTGTTGAATGAGTCTGCGAATTGAATGTATTTGTTAAATAAATGTTCTCTCCCGTGAAATTTGATGGAGTTTGCACTGTGAATTTGTACAAATGAGCATTCACTTCTGACTGAGATTCAGATAAAATCCAATAAATCTTACCCAGAGTCTGTGGTTATTTCATTAAGATTTGTAAGTTAGTTAGTTAATTGTTAATATCACCATCAATTACACAACTAATGGTCCATTGGCCAAAGGAAGGGTGTTGATCTGTGCAGATTAGTTAGGCATTGACTAATCAAGATCAAAGTGAAATAAAACTTGACCACCCAGTGAAAAAGGTCAGGAAACTTGAATGTGTATGTGGGCCCATTTGCTAAATGTTTGTTGATTGTGAAATGTTCGTCCTGGCCTTTCGCTGGATCACAGGTAGTCTAAAGTACCATCAACTAAAACAATTGCATTTTGGCCAATGTGGGTTCAGGCTACCTGCCAATGATTGCACAATTCTCATTTCTTAGAAACTTGGGACTGATTACAAGCTTGGCGGTCTGGTCGCCCAAGTGCTATTGTGGCCGTCCCGAGAAGACTGCTCTGCTGGTGGTCACCTGCTCACAATATTGCGATGTTTCCAATGGGCCGAGGGCAGTGTTTCTGATGGCGGTGTCTATTTTTGCATATGTGTACATGCAGGTGTGCAATGTTTGACTGCAGTTTACACATATGCATGATACATGTGAAAAAATACCTACTACCAGCACTTTTACATTGCTGGAGTCTGTATCATATGTGCCAAGTCTAGTCCATGGGTAAATGGTACAAAATGGGCTTACATGGATGTTGGCGCCAACAGGGTCATTTTCATCGGAGGTCAAGATGCTGCTGTGAAGCGGAGCCCTGTAGGAAGGTATCCACATCAGTGACTGATGGGAGGAAATGGAAATGGGTGTTGTACCTACCACTCCCTGTGCGGCAGCTCGCACAGAAGGGAGATATAAAACCCTTGCTTCCAATGCCAAAACACTTCCTGTTCTAGTGTCTCAGTGGAAGACCACGCTGACATACTTCCGGTTTGCATACGGCGGGTTACGAGCACTCCTCTGGCGTCTTTCAGCTTTTCCTCTCCTCAAAACCACCTTGATTTCAGCGACTGAGGTGGTGGGGAACTCCTGTAACTCAAGTCCAGCAGCAACCTCCCTCTGGGCTCTGTCAACGGTATAAGCGGTGAGTTCCAGTCACTTCCTTTAAATCCTGGGCTGCAGCAGTGATTTCTTTTTAATTAGGCGGCGGCACCCATCGATCACTATTGCTCCGGTTTCTCTCTCATTGGAACCTATTTTGCGGTGGTGTTTTTAAGCACTTATCTAATCTTCCCTAAAAAAAATATAAAAAAATAAGGGGAGAAATAAAAAGAAATAAAATGTAATTTCTTATTGTATATGTGTCAGGCTCAAAGTATAATATGTATATAACAAGGCAAAATGAATATCTGCAGAGCTGCCCTCATCTGCAGAGAAGCCTTGCTCTGTGAAGACCAGCCTCCTTACGTCGCATTCTATAATTACCCATGCAAAGAAGAAAGCAAAAAGTTATATTCTGCTATTAAGTTTAAAAGAAGCTTATTTTTTAAGAAACTCTCTCCAATATCCATCATATCTATATCTATATATATATATTTATATATATATATAATATATATTGCATTCTCTTTAACATTACTTTTTCTGTCATCATGCCACTTTCTCTCTCTCTTTCACAGAAGAAGTTAAAGACATTCATCAACCAGTTGAGCAAGAATTAGGAGGAAGAAGGGACATTTCAAGGTAGCTAGTTAACATACATTCTTCATTATTTCTGCCTTCTCTATCGCTTGTTGAATACTTATGTTATCCTGTTCCTTTCTTTTAGAGTATCTCTGCGTTTATCTGCTACACTACTGTACCTCCAAGATTGCCTAGGCTGACCATTAATTCACAGGAATTCATTCCACTGATCCTCTGCTGTGACTGACCCTGCTGCCATTGTGACCCCACCAATTGTGAACAGTAAGTCCTGCGGCTGCACGCACGCTACTCACATATGCTGTGGTTACCAGGCCCAACACACTAACCACTCACTAGGCATGATTACCCACCAGCTACCTCTCGGCGAGCTCCTTATTCTAGCCAGTCGCTCTTAAATGATCTTTCTCTCTGTCTTTCTTCAGTCAGTCGCAACACACGGTCTCCTCTCACAGACCTTTAAATATTACATATGTTGTGCCATTAAGTGTATCTCGATGTATTCATATCTTGTTTTAGCAACACCACTGGGAGTACACCCTCACTAATTATTGATGTGACAATTAAGTATATACGTACAGGGTTCTGATTTTGATGCATTGTTACTTTTTTAGATTCAGACTGCTCACCTGTTGTCCTGAAGATGATCTCAATGTCATGAGATCGAAACGCCGTCGACCCCCTACAACAGGAACACCTTACATTTTGTTAAATCATGTGGAGTTCCATTTTTCATGTTGTCAATGCGATGTCAAGATTTTAACTCACGCTCACTTTGTCACTTCACGTTTTTTTTTACTTATATGTGAGCACTTGAATACTATTTGAGTATTTTCAGCTGTGTTTTGGTAATAAATACCTTACCTTACAAGACATGTCTGCCCCTCTACATCATTAGATACTCCCTACGTGATTAAATATCATTGAAACTGTTTTTCCTGATAGTGTTCCCCATTTGGGAGCACTAACTACATATATGGACCCTCAGGGCCACCTCTGAACCATTCTTTTTTCTAAACATATACTCACCCCAGGTTCGCATATCGGGGGCCCTTGTTTCTCATACTCCTTCCTCAAAACTTAGCCACAGGGATCATTGGATGTGGATGCAAGCATGTTTATGCGTTGCATGTTTTCTCTTACTACAATCTCCATTGCAGAGGCGGAGTGGTTATGCTCTACTGTACTAAGTACAGTCTGTTCCAGAGTAACCACTCTGCCTGTGCAATGGGCAGAGTAAAACTGTACACACCTCCAATATTTTCTGGGCTCAGTTATCTTCTCCTTTCAGTAAACATAACCATCATACTTTAAAAGTCTGTTACCGCTCCTTGATTCTACATAGAGCGCTTGGTGAGAGGATGCCATTTGGTTGAGGTCTCCAAAAAGAAAAGAACAATAGAAAAGGTGTATTAAGTACATTTTAGAGTATTAATATTGAGATGCTTTTATTAGTTTTTACTGTGGGAACAGAGGAAAATGTACAGATTATTACTTTCTGCCTGAGGGGAAATTGGGAAAAAGTTAATTTAATTTGGACGGAAACCTTTTGTACTTTGCAAACTACAGTTGCCTAGGGGAAAACATTTTGTCATTTTTTCGCTCAAAAACTCAGAATGTAATCTTGTGTTTACCTTTGGGTATTCTTGTTATGTTTGTTGTTGAGATTTAGGTAGTTGTTGAGTTTTTTCTTGAGCAGTCTTTTCTAAAGGAAGAATGGAAAAAGGATTTTAATGGCATTTCCTATAAGATGTATGTGTTTGAAAAGTTTATGTTGCATGAAAATATATTTACTGTACTTACAATGAAAATACAACTGAGGTGGGTAGAGAAGGTGCTCAGTTTCTAGCAATGGAAGCAGGGGAGAAAGATTGATGATTTGTTGAGAAAAAAACAAATGATGTTTCTTTTCTTTGCAAAGGTTTGTATATTCACATTTACATGTTAACTACTCTTAGATCTTCAACTGTTTTAGAAGACCTCCTCTAGTGGCGTTATCTTTGCATTTCACATACAAATCTACTTTCCAGCCCCTGCCTTGAGGGACACCCCTTGCAGAGCTAGAATAGAAACTTATCCCCCAGTCACTCTCCAGCACCTGCACTGAGGGACGCCCAAGCAGAGTTACAATAGTAAACTGGCCCCCAACAACTATCCAGCACCTGCTCTGAGGGACACAGCCAGTGGAGTTAGAATAGAAAATTAGCCCCTAGTCACTGTCCAGCACCTGCCCTGAGGGATGCCTCCAGTGGAGTCAGAATAGAAATTTTTCCCCCAGTCACCATCCATCACCTACTCTGAGTGACGCCCTCAGCGGAGTTAGAATAGTGAATTAGCCCATTAGCCACTGTCAGGCAACTGCCCTGAGCCCCCCCCCCCTAGCGGAGTTAGAATAGAAAATGTAGCACCCCCAGTCACTGTCCAGCACCTATCTAATATTGTTGTTGCTTTCCTTATATTTTTTAAAAATATGTATTTGTTGTTAAATAATAATGTGTACTTACAATGTCAGAATGGCTTGTTTGTGCAAAGACCGAGTATAGTTTTGCAGAAATGCAAAAGTGAGGATGGTATATTGATGTGCATAAAAAATGACATGTTTTAAAATTTTAATGGTTTGATTACAAATTTAGTGCAACTTTTGGCCTACTAAAAGTCCTGCACATGCTCTGAGGTGTGCCCCCAGCAGACTTACGTTAAAAAATTAGGCCCCAGTCACTGTCCAGTGCCTGCCCTGAAGGAGATCCCCAGGAGAGTTAGAAAAGAAAATTAGAGTCTAGCCACTGTCCAGCACCAACCCCGAGGGGCACCCCCTGTTGAGTTAGTTTGGAAAATTAGCCCCAGTCACTGTCCAGCACCTGTGCTGAGAGAGGCCCCCACCAGAGTTAATAAAGAAAATTAGCCCCCAGCCACTGTCCAGCACCAACACCTGAAGGATGCCCCCTGTCAAGTTAGTGTGGAAAATAAGCCCACTAGTCACTGTCCAGCACTTGCTTTGGTCTCCAACACTAGCGGTGTAAGAGTTAAACATATGTCCTTCAAAACACTATGAAGTACATGCCCTGAGCGATTTGGTTTTTATAGTCATATTAGTACTGTAGTTCCTAAAGTCATTGTGAGGTACTTGCAAAATACATTTCAAATACTGCTTACTTTTTTTTAGGGTTTCTATTGTTGTGGCTAAAGGAGGGCAGCAAGAAAACCGGCAAAATATCTATTAGCAAATTAAAATGTGTAATTATTTTATAGTTTTCAATTTAGATGTTGAAAATGAGTGTATTTGTGTGAACATTGTACTTACTTGGACTGATAAGTGGCACTGTCTTGGAGAACAACTGTACGTCTCAAAGGAACTCGCAGAGGCGTGTGGTCTTGAACAGTGTCAGTTACCCACTGAGCACAAAATGTTGGACGGCTAAATGTATACGTTTGTCTGAAGTAAACCATAATTTAAGACAAAATATGTTTTAAACTACATTTCTTATCGTTATTCAGAATGTGACAGAACGTTTTTTTATTTTGAGTGTTCATGTTTCACAGTAGTTGAAGTTTCTGTCAAACAATGACAGCCATTTTGCCATGGAAAATGCAGAAATGAAATAGTTAAAAAAGGAATGACTACAGCAGTAAGAGTATACTGCAGTACGCGTTTCTCAAAAACATAGGTTTAGTGTAATGTGGTAAATGTTTGCATTAACACAACTCGGTTACTGTGTTTGACATTTCATCATGATCTACCTTTCGGAAATGCATTGAAAAATGTTAATTTTTAATGTTACACATTTTAAACTGTTTTTAAAATGTAATTCCATTTGGTCTGGTAACGGTAACTTTTGTAAAATTATGGATGATATTAACGTTCATTGTAACAGTAGTTTCAATGCTTCCCTAAGTGGTGGGGTGATATTGTATTTCATTGTAAAAACTGGTGTTGCTAGGGCATTTTCATTGTGCTTGATGGAATTGTAAAAGCCTTTGTTGGGAAGGCTTTCCTTATTCCGTAAAACATCCAAGCTACAAGGACACAAGAAGCAGTTAGAAGCCCTTTTCATGTAGAGCCCAACTGACCAGATCCAACTGGACAATCCCTGGACCCTGCTGAAGGAAGTCTTGACCCGCAATTGCTGTTCCTAAGGTCCTTGGACCCTTGGCTGTATTAAAGCATACTTCTAAAAACATTCTAAGAAACTTGGGACTTAGAAATGTTTTTGCTTCAAAGACCTATGGAAGACTGGGACAAACCTGCCAAGTCAATCTGACAAAGGTACGTTGCCACTGGGCCAAAGATTCTGACCGATCCCGCTCAGAGCTTTTTCTCAGCAACAGATCTGTTTTAGCAGGATGTCATGTAGAGGGTATCCAGCCTTGAGGAGCTCTGTTCAGTTACAGCCTGCAACGTTGCCCAGCTGGAGGAATCTGAACTGCAAAACAAATGACTAAGCCCGATCACAGAAATCTTCAACAACAAAGGTGCCAAAAGTATCTGGCAAGTGAGGGACTTTCCTTGGGTATACATTTTTAATTTCGCCTGCTCAGAACTTTCCAGCCAAAAGCCAACAGCTTCTCTAGGACCTTGTCTTATGGCTATCTGGGGTCAAGGAGCCCTTCTCGGCCAAGGCCTGTTGCCTTGCCTCTTTGAAGATTTTTGACTTACAGTTCAGAGACTAAGGGCCTGAATACGAGTTTTGCGGGAGGACTGCCAGCCCACCGCAGTGGCGGTCAAGAACACACCGCCAAGTCTGAGGCATCCCGACAGCCACATTACTACTTTACCCCGGTGCTGGTGGTGTGTTGGTGGTGCAGCCATGGCGGCAGCATGCTTCGGTTCCAGGACAGAGCCTGAAGCCAATACCGACTGTACTTCTGCACTTCCTGCAAGTCAGGTGCATGTTTTTCATAAACTGTTGGGCATGGCAAACTGTGCGCATCGACAGTGCAGGCATGAGGGGCCCAACATGGACCCTGGCCCTGTCACTGTCCAGCACTTGCTTTGGTCTGCAACTCTAGCGGTGTAAGAGTTAAACATATGTCCTTTAAAACACTATGAAGTACATGCCCAGGGCGATTTGGTTTCTATAGTCATATTAGTACTGTAGTTCCTAAAGTCATTGGGAGGTACTTGTAAAATACATTTCAAATACTGCTTACTTTTTTAGGGTGTCTATTGTTGTGGCTAAAGGAAGGCAGCAAGAAAACCGGCAAAATATCTATTAGCAAATTAAAATGTGTAATTATTTTATAGTTTTCAATTTAGATGTTGAAAATAAGTGTATTTGTGTGAACGTTGTACTTACTTGGACTGATAAGTGGCACTGTCTTGGAGAAAAACTGTACGTCTCAAAGGAACTCGCAGAGGCGTGTGGTCTTGAACAGTGTCAGTTACCCACTGAGCACAAAATGTTGGACGGCTACATTTATACCTTTATCTGGAGTAAACCATAATATAAGACAAAATATGTTTTAAACTACATTTCTTATCCTTATTCAGAATGTGACAGAACGTTTTTTTATTTTGAGTGTTCATGTTTCACAGTAGTTGGAGTTTCTGTCAAACAATGACAGCCAATTTGCCATGGAAAATGCGGAAATTAAATAGTTAAAAAAGGAAGGACTACAGCAGTAAGAGTATACTGCAGTACACGTTTCTCAAAAACATAGGTTTAGTGTAATGTGGTAAATGTTTGCAATAACACAACTCGGTTACTGTGTTTGACATTTCATCATGATCTACCATTGGGAAATGCATTGCATTTTTTTTATTTTTAATGTTACACATTTTAAACTGTTTTTAAGATGTAATTCCATTTGGTCTGGTAACGGTAACTTTTGTAAAAGTATGGGTGATATTAACGTTCATTGTAACAGTAGTTTCAACGATTCCCTAAGTGGTGGGGTGATAATGTATTTCATTGTAAAAACTGGTGTTGCTAGGGCATTTTCATTGTTCTTGATGGCATTGTAAAAGCCTTTTTTTGTGAAGGCTTTCCTTATTCCGTAAAACATCCAACTACAAGGACACAAGAAGCAGTTAGAGACCTTTTCATGAAGAGCTCAACTGACCAGATCCAACTGGACACTCCCTGGACTCTGCTGAAGGAAATCTTGACCCTGCAAGTACTGTTCCTGAGGTCCTTGGACCCTTGGCTGTATTAAAGCATACTTCTAAAAACATTATGAGAAACTTGGGACTTAGAAATGTTTTTGCTTCAAAGTCCTATGGAAGATTGGGACAAACCTGCCAAGTCAATCTGACAAAGGTACGTTGCCACTGGGCCAAAGATTCTGACCGATCCCGCTCAGAGCTTTTTCTCAGCAACAGAATCGGATCTGTTTTAGCAGGATGTCATGTAGAGGGTATCCAGCCTTGTGGAGCTCTGTTGAGTTACAGCCTGCAGGGTTGCCCAGCTGGAGGAATCTGAGCTTCAAAACAAATGACTAAGCCCGATCACAGAAATCTTCAACAACAAAGGTGCCAAAAGTATCTGGCAAGTGAGGGACTTTCCTTGGGTATACATTTTTAATTTCGCCTGCTCAGAAATTTCCAGCCAAAAGCCAACAGCTTCTCTAGGACCTTGTCTTATGGCTATCTGGGGTCAAGGAGCCCTTCTCGGCCAAGGCCTGTTGCCTTGCCTCTTTGAAGATTTTTGACTTACAGTTCAGAGACTAAGGGCCTGAATACGAGTTTTGCGGGAGGACTGCCAGCCCACCGCAGTGGCGGTCAAGAACACACCGCCAAGTCTGAGGCATCCCGACAGCCACATTACTACTTTACCCCGGTGCTGGTGGTGTGTTGGTGGTGCAGCCATGGCGGCAGCATGCTTCGGTTCCAGGACAGAGCCTGAAGCCAATACCGGCTGTACTTCTGCACTTCCTGCAAGTCAGGTGCATGTTTTTCATAAACTGTTGGGCATGGCAAACTGTGCGCATTGACAGTGCAGGCATGAGGGGCCCAACATGGACCCTGGCCCTGTCACTGTCCAGCACTTGCTTTGGTCTGCAACCCTAGCGGTGTAAGAGTTAAACATATGTCCTTTAAAACACTATGAAGTACATGCCCAGGGCGATTTGGTTTCTATAGTCATATTAGTACTGTAGTTCCTAAAGTCATTGGGAGGTACTTGTAAAATACATTTCAAATACTGCTTACTTTTTTAGGGTGTCTATTGTTGTGGCTAAAGGAAGGCAGCAAGAAAACCGGCAAAATATCTATTAGCAAATTAAAATGTGTAATTATTTTATAGTTTTCAATTTAGATGTTGAAAATAAGTGTATTTGTGTGAACGTTGTACTTACTTGGACTGATAAGTGGCACTGTCTTGGAGAAAAACTGTACGTCTCAAAGGAACTCGCAGAGGCGTGTGGTCTTGAACAGTGTCAGTTACCCACTGAGCACAAAATGTTGGACGGCTACATTTATACCTTTATCTGGAGTAAACCATAATATAAGACAAAATATGTTTTAAACTACATTTCTTATCCTTATTCAGAATGTGACAGAACGTTTTTTTATTTTGAGTGTTCATGTTTCACAGTAGTTGGAGTTTCTGTCAAACAATGACAGCCAATTTGCCATGGAAAATGCGGAAATTAAATAGTTAAAAAAGGAAGGACTACAGCAGTAAGAGTATACTGCAGTACACGTTTCTCAAAAACATAGGTTTAGTGTAATGTGGTAAATGTTTGCAATAACACAACTCGGTTACTGTGTTTGACATTTCATCATGATCTACCATTGGGAAATGCATTGCATTTTTTTTATTTTTAATGTTACACATTTTAAACTGTTTTTAAGATGTAATTCCATTTGGTCTGGTAACGGTAACTTTTGTAAAAGTATGGGTGATATTAACGTTCATTGTAACAGTAGTTTCAACGATTCCCTAAGTGGTGGGGTGATAATGTATTTCATTGTAAAAACTGGTGTTGCTAGGGCATTTTCATTGTTCTTGATGGCATTGTAAAAGCCTTTTTTTGTGAAGGCTTTCCTTATTCCGTAAAACATCCAACTACAAGGACACAAGAAGCAGTTAGAGACCTTTTCATGAAGAGCTCAACTGACCAGATCCAACTGGACACTCCCTGGACTCTGCTGAAGGAAATCTTGACCCTGCAAGTACTGTTCCTGAGGTCCTTGGACCCTTGGCTGTATTAAAGCATACTTCTAAAAACATTATGAGAAACTTGGGACTTAGAAATGTTTTTGCTTCAAAGTCCTATGGAAGATTGGGACAAACCTGCCAAGTCAATCTGACAAAGGTACGTTGCCACTGGGCCAAAGATTCTGACCGATCCCGCTCAGAGCTTTTTCTCAGCAACAGAATCGGATCTGTTTTAGCAGGATGTCATGTAGAGGGTATCCAGCCTTGTGGAGCTCTGTTGAGTTACAGCCTGCAGGGTTGCCCAGCTGGAGGAATCTGAGCTTCAAAACAAATGACTAAGCCCGATCACAGAAATCTTCAACAACAAAGGTGCCAAAAGTATCTGGCAAGTGAGGGATTTTCCTTGGGTATAAATTTTTAATTTCGCCTCCTCAGAGCTTTCCAGCCAAAAGCCAGCAGCTTCTCTAGGACCTTGTCTTATGGCTATCTGGGGTCAAGGAGGCCTTCTCGGCCGCCGCCTGTTGCCTTGTCCCTTTGAAGATTTTTGACTTACAGTTCAGAGACTTAGGGCCTGAATACGAGTTTTGCGGGAGGACTGCCAGCTCACCGCAGTGGCGGTCAAGAACAAACCGCCAAGCCTGAGGCATCCCGACAGCCACATTGCTACTTTACCCCGGGGCTGGTGGTGTGTCGGTGGTGCAGCCATGGCAGCAACATGCTTCGGTTCTAGGACAGAGCCTGAAGCCAATACCGACTGCACTTCTGCACTTCCTGCAAGTCAGGTGCTTGTTTTTCATACACTGTTGTGCACGGCAAACTGTGCGCATCGACAGTGCAGGCATGAGGGGCACAACATGAACCCTGGCCACAGTACACATGGGTTTATTTGCCCGGAGGCTCTTTTCATGGCTCTTTACCTGCCTTTCCCCTGACCTTTTCATGGCAGTACCCCCACCATTATAAAGGTCGGCTGAAAAGCAGGTCATAATTCCTATGGCAGTGCCTATGCCGGAACCAACAACACTGACCACTGCTGTCCACACCGCCTCTGCCCCAGAGCTCGGATCTTGGTGGTGGTCTGGAGGCGGTCTCCCCACTGCATTGTTATACAGCAATCGGATTGCCTGGTATGGTGGTGGTTGGGCCACCAGAGAGCGAAGGCTGTTCCAGGACCGCCATGGTCGTAATCAGGCCCTAAGTCAGAAAGTTAAACCTTCGACAGTGTTGAACCTGGTTTCTCTATCTGATCTATGCTCCTTCATAGCTGGTCTTAAATTACACGTAGGTCCCGGTCAAGTGAAAACAAGTTGCTGTGGTTGGTGCTTAATGGTTTTTGGTACTATTTTTCAGCTCAGGTTTAAGCAGCTGAACCCTTTACTGAACCTAACAAGAATAGTGCCATAATTATTTGTTGTGGGCTGCTATCTACCCCGAATAATAATCCGCTTTCTCACAAACACCATGAGTCACGAATGGCCAATAATAATATTTCCCTCTAAACTTATTAAAATGCTGATTACTGGCATTTACAGAACTCTGGGTGAAAATAAGCTCCCAATACCACGCATACCAGTGGTCCCTCTGAGGAAGCGTACTTTGTGCTCTATGTAGCATCAAACAAAAATCAATCATTCTTGCGAACTGAACATATTCAATAGTATATTTTGCTCCTTATTCAAGTCTCAATGAGTATGGATATGCTCATTTTATACAAATCACCCAAATATCCTCCATGATTTATTTCACTAGTAACAGCCTTTTAGAAAACCTGTCCAAAAGAAGCACTTGTACTTTTCAACATAAAGAACTGGCTTCCAATTGTACTGCATCATCTTCCACCGCCTTAATTTCTTTTTTACAATATACTTGTTGCGAGGTTTCTGCCTTGTTTTATGTTTTCCTTTATTTGTATCTCACAATGACTATTCACACCACCTTTTTAACGAATGCACGAGTTTTGATAATCTCGCTACATCCACTTCTATTTTCCCTAGGGCATATTCAATCATTGTTCTTTTACATTTCTCTTTTTCCAATCGTATTTTCTATACCGCATCTTTATCGTTGTTCTTTTATAATGGCACTACCTTTTTAATTTTTAGCAATCTTATGTCTTTTTCTAGATGCTGTGAAATGTTATGAAACCCTTGTGTGCATACAGTGTGACTCATTACACCCAAATTTTAGACCAGGCTGTGTTCTTGGAGTACTTCCAAGACAGAAATGCAGAATAACATACAATGCGTCTTTGTGAAGCACGCGTTCATCCGTAGGTATCTTGGAGCTGAACAACAGATGTTTATTGATACCCAATGGTACTCATTTGATCGACCTCAGATAGATGGAAAGCAGACTGGGCCTGCTGGGATTTGAGCCTGTGACCATGAGGTCGAACACATGCCCCGCCAGTGGAGGCATTAGTCCACTAAGCCACCAGACCCGGCTTAGAAGGTCAAAGAGTTTTCCTAGCACAGCAGACAGTGATATTGATTGTATTTTATCTACACGTTTAAGGTATGCGAGGAGAAAAAGAGGGAGACATCAGTATTGTTATCAAATTCTGTTACATTTTTGGACTTTTTTATTGTATTTACGTTTGTCTACCTTATGTTATTAATGTCCTTATTGTAAAGCGCACTAGTTTTGTCTACCCTGTACTATTGTATTTCATATTGTAAAGCGCTTTGGCGATTATAGGCAATGTCATCACTTAGTAAAATGCACGGATAATGTGGCCTTGCTTGGAGATTGACAGGGTGTGGAAGATGGACACACGATTTTTCTTTGTTTATGGAATCTGGGGGCATATTAGCAAGAACCTCATTAAAATTATCGCCGTTTTAGCGTCAAGAAACTGCAGCTAAAACGGCGATAATGGGCTCGCTAATATGCGTTGTAGAATTCCAATAGAAGCCCAGGTTAGGTGTCCTGCACATCTAACCTAGGCTTCTATTGGAATTCTATAACGCATATTCTATAACGCAAGCCCATTATCGCCGTTTTAGAAGCAGTTTCGTGACGCTAAAACTGTGATAATTTCAACGAGGTTCTTGCTAATATGCCCCCTGGTGTAGGCTTTCGCTTCAGTCCTAGAAGAAAGGATCACTTTCTGCACTGCTGTTGTGTGACAGGAACAGGCGGACCGCCAAAAGACCCACATCCTGTGACTTACTCTTTTACTTTACTGCTGGATTCAAGGAGTCAGGGCCATGATTATGAGAACGTGACGCAATGCAGCAAGTCTCCTCGCTGAGCTGCGTAGCAGGAAAAGGGCAGAACTGTACTGTATTTTTTATAATACAACACATTCCTGTCCTTTCCTCAGCGCTGGCGCACAATGGGCTGCCTAGAGCCAAGGTAGGCACCCTGGTGCAAGGTTGCCTGCTTACAAGCTGGATTGCTTTTGTGCAGGAAGGGGCACCTTCCTGCACAAAAACAATCCCCTGAGGCATATTCTTCTATCTATGTGTGTTGGAGAATGCATCACACACATAAAGAGGAAGGAACAAGGTTGAAATTAACATATTTCTCCTCCTTATATCTCACCTGAGAAGGTGCAGCTTTTTTGCGCATTCCCAGGTCTACCAGCATTGGTAAATCTGGGAGTGGATCAAAATCCATGGGTGTTGTGAGGGAACACCCACGCAACGCCCATGGAATGCTGTTACTCCTAATTTATGAAGCCACTGAGGGCCACGCAAAGTGGCCTTGTGTGGCTTCATAAATCGTATTTGGGGGTTATGTTGCGCATGCACCACGTTGCTCCGTGCAAAAGCGACATAACCCCCTTCATAATTATTGCCCTATATGTCTGATTTAGTGCTTGGATAGCAAGTTACATCATCACATATGTGACAGATATCCTATCCGCCTTAATGCACGTGCTATAGGATATAATGCACAACCACGTTTTTGATAGAGTAACCCATCAACCAACCTCTTAATCGGGTCCCAAGTCCAGGAAATACTACTGGCTTACTCCAGAAGTGACCCTTAAGTGCTACAAGAGTAAATCACCCCTACTCATACACCAGTCATTATGAATCAGACCCACAGTCAGAAACAGACACGATTAATTTTGTAGAATTGTTTTACTACAGAGCATATTTTGCAGCAAATACATGCAAAAAAAGCAAGAATGCAAACTATTAAAGGTGCATGAATTTTCACAAGGTTTAGGACTCATTAATATCTCTCACTGAACTGTTGAGCAAAGCATATTCCAACGCATTTTGCTGAAGTATAACGCTTTTAAAAAACAGTGCGAAACAATGTCTGAATTTTATCAAGCTATATAGGCTTGCAAAAATATTTATGAAAAATAAACAAGTAACAAAGGATTTGTGCTGTACAGTACTTGTTAGGATCAACAAATGTCTGCTACATTAATCATGCACTGTAGGTGTATAGCAAAACAAACAGACACCATAAATAACAATAAAAAAAACAGAAGATTACAACAGTAAAATGTTTTTTAGAACTAAGATTGTAAAAAAAAAATGTCATAGTTAAGAAATGACTATGTTCAGTATTCTGTTTATTAAATTAAGGATTTAATTATACCTAATTGCCTATGTAATGTTTCTTGCATTATGCTGTTAGTGACAAAGGGCTAATGTTTTATAAGAAGAGTTTTATAGGAACCCGGATTTTAGGGCGCAATCCAAGGAGAAAAGAGCCAGCATGTAAAACATTATAAAAATTACCATTAAATGACATAACATAGCATGACATGGCATGTCAAGACAACATCTCCACAACAGTGCCTTACATCATGATACGTTTGCTCTTGAATGGTAAAACAGACCTCACCAACCGCATAAAGGGGCATATTATCAAGAAAGAGTGTTACATTATCGCCGCTTCTATCGACAGGAAACTGCCGTTAAAGCGGCGATAATGGGCTTGATAATATTCCTTTTTGAATTCCCATAGAAGCCCAGGCTGCCCTATGGGAATTCACAAGGGCATATTATCAAGCCTATCATCGGCGCTTTAGCGGCAGTTTCCTGCCGATAAAAACAGCGATAATGTATCGATCGACCTTTCTTGATAATATGGCCCGAAGTCATTTTACAATAAGTCAGAGTTATCTGAATGTTTATGAGTGATCTCCAAGATTAGTAAAACATATCTCGGCCAACAATGAGCCACATATCTTGAACTGGGAATTTATATGCATTTTTAATATAAAAGTTCCAAACTAATGGGTAACTAGTATAGCCTCATATCCGAAATTGTTAAGGAAGCGACATTTGAATTGTTCTCAACACCAGAACAGTTTATCATTCATTCAGCAGCCAGCAGTGCAGTTCTGGATGCTGGGCAGTATTTCATAATGGCTGACCTGGGGTAGTCTCTCATAGATAGGCCTGAGTGTCAACACTTGTCCAGGCCGATGATTGTAGTTGGCAGGCCCTTGCAGGCTGTTAACACAGTCTCGTCTCGTTATCTGAAAGTGAACCTTCAGACTCTTTTCTGATGGAGTCTGGGAGCGTGAGAGGGTGAGTCACTCTTTTTTGTTGCTATTTTAAGCTTAGGCCTCATGTCAGACTTCTAATGGGCTGTGAATCTCTCTTTTCTGTGATACTGTGTCATCGAGGTTTTCAAACTGAACTCATTGGGACTGTGCATAATAACCCAGGGTCTCTCACACACTCTGTGAGGCCTGGTGCGAAAGGAATTGAGCGGAAATTGGCTGTGAAATAACAGGTGACAGCAGGCCGCCTGGGCCCTACCACTGCTTCTAATTGCCTTCTCCAAATCCAACCTTGCTCTTAAAGGGATGAGAACATACAGGCACTAGCTGGTCCTAAATTGCATACGTAGCAATCACATGTATCTACCACCTCAGTGCTAGGGAGTTCATTTGAGAACATGGCAAAAATCAAGCACAAGCTGTGGAGCAATACTAAATGTAGTTTTTGCAATGTTCTTAGTTGATTATAACCTCATTCATTGTGCACTAACTGAAGAAAAATGGAACATGCCTACCTGCCCTACTCACAAGAGGCTGTGTGATCAAAGTGATAATCAGGTGTGAA
Organism: Lissotriton helveticus; assembly: GCF_964261635.1. NCBI lineage: Eukaryota > Metazoa > Chordata > Amphibia > Caudata > Salamandridae > Lissotriton > Lissotriton helveticus. Next base: position 1,064,785,101 of record NC_136069.1, on the reverse strand, counting down.
AAAACATGACGTGACTGAACTTGTACACAGGTGTGAAAAAACTATTTTCGCATAAGCACATTGTTCGCATGGAAATACATGCTGCACTATTTTGCCATAATTCATAATACAGAGGCCCAGATCTCTATAGAAGTCACTCGGAGGTATACGAACGTTATTGTTGGTTAATTAAAACTCTTACAATATAAAAACACTTGCAGCATATTTTTTTTTAAAAAGCACTGTATAAAATTGCAAAAAGGTACAACATTAACATTTTACTTAAAACTCTACAGAGCTTCTTGGCAGTTAGTGATCGACTCGGGTACCAGGTTGGGGTCAGCAGATTGATGGTGGTTGGGAAGCAATTACTTGACCCAGTGATGGAGTGCCGCATTGCCATAATGAGGAGTGGTTGGAAGCGCCAATGACTTCCAGCAGGGGCGGCTCTAGGCTCATGGTGCGTAGGTAGGGGGCCCCGGAAGAGGGGGTCCGGGCGGGGCGGAGCGCGGAGGCCAGTGAAGAGGGGGGATCAGGGTGTTTGGAAGTGGAACAGAGTCGGAGGCCGTCAAATCCCTGCCAGGGGCTGTCACGCAAATATGTACCCATCCTCAGAGGATTATTATATTAAGGATATATATTGGTGTGGTGGCCCCTGGGGTTTGGAGGCCCTGTGCAGGTGCACAGCTTGCACATGCCTAAGGCCGCCCCTGCTTCCAGCAGTTTTTGCGCCTTGGTGAAGCCACTCAATGCAGCGCAACGAGTGAAGTTACTGCACCACATTGCGTGAAAGGGAGCGAGCAGAACAGCGCCATTTTTATAAAGATTTTGAGCTGCTCTGCTTTCTTTCTGCAGTGGAGAACGTTTAGCTGCAAAGTGCCAACGCAGATACCCTTGTGCAATAGCGCACGGCTGTATGCGTTGTGAGAAGCATAGGTTCAGTGTTGGAAGGGGTCACTTCTAGTACAAAAGCTATGCATTAAGATGTTTCTCACTTGTGTGTTAGTGTAATATGCAGCACACGTGCGAAGTGGGGAAAATGACGACAAAAGATAACATGGAGAAGCAGGGTTTTGCACAAATCCATGTCTACAATTTGTTGTAGATGGTGCTTTGCATCAAAAACCATGGATAGTTGCATGTGAATCACCAATGGAACGCCCCCTTGAAACAGCACATTGCATAGCTTTGCATTACTTTGGTTAGAATCCAACCCAAATTGCAATTTGCGCTGGATTGTAAATCACACGATATTTTGTGTTGAGTTAAAGTTAATAAAGTAACAAACACCCAACACAAGTGGGGATATGTACGAGGAAATGTTGCACCGCGCTGTAACACAAAATTTGGCAACATTGAGCTCTGAAATGTTAAAAACAGAAATACGGTGCACTCCTTCGTTTTCCCTAGTGCTGGCACTAAAAAAAAGGAGCATAGCGCCAGCGCAGGCAGTTTTGTGCCATGTTGCAAGGGAGCCTGCGCTAAAGGGGTGATTGTTTATGTGCAGGATGGTTCACCATCCTGCAAATAAACAATCTTTAAAGGCAATTTGTTGTTTCTATGTAAGCTGCAGAATGCAGCACACATAGCACAGAAAGAGCAAAATACGAGGAGAAATGAAAAATTTCTCCTGGTGCCATCCCAAGACCAGGTTTTACCTGGCTTTAGTTTTTGGCAGCGCCCCAGCCTTCTAAATATGGGGAGGCATCAAAAAGCAATGGTTGTTGTGGTGGAATGCCCACAGCAACACCTATTGCACGCCATTTTGCTGCAGGGGACTGCTGCGGAAAGGGGCATATTTACAAGGTGGCGTTAAGTCAATTTCAGTGGCTTAGCACCACCTCGTAAATATGGGGTAGGAGCAATGCCACCGGAGCATCAGAAAAAGTGATCCTTTGGGGCTTGTTAATATCCCCCAAGGAGTTTGTTAAGGCTATTTGTCCATTTATACTGATGTTTACAGATAAATACAGACAGAAAACAATCTATTTTCCTGTCTGTATTTATTTTTAAATATGGAAACATACAGAAAATAGGCTTCCTTCAGCACAATTCTCACTACTGTCAATCGTGTATGCTGAGTCAATAGCTGTGCAGACTGACAGGTGGGGGGAATAATCCTGCTGTAGCTTAAATGACACTAAACACAAAACAAATACGGAGACATATAGGTAAAATCAGCAAAAAAGAATTACAGGCAAATACAGATAGAAATGTCAAAAAAATGAATACCATGAAATTGGGATCCCTATTTATAATGTTAGAAGTATGTAACAATAGTGCCTAGTTGCAACACAATGTTTGCGAATTTTTAGTTAAAGCTCCATCGGCCAGATTCATCAAAGTAAAATCGGCTCACAAAGGGCCAGATTCTGAGAATCCGGCCCTTTGCGAGCGCTATTTTTGCATTTGGGATTCATCATCCCAAATGCAAAAATCGCAATTACAAAACTCGCTAAATTGCGAAGAATCGCATTTAAGGAATCTCAATTAGAGATGCCTTAAATGCTATTCATGAACCTTTTTAAAATTGCGAATTCGCAATATGGGGCCGCTATTTACCGCGGAGTGTAACTTCGTGGTAAATAGCGAAAACTTAGAAAAATGCACTTTAGTGCATTTTTCTAAGTTGTATGTTACACACACACGTCCTTTGGACATGTGTGTGCGCAACACCTGTGTACATTTGCATTTCAGGGGTGCTACAGGGTGTCCTTTGGACACCCTGGCACCCTTGAAATCGCTTCTTTATTTGCGATTCGCTAATTGCTAATCGCAAATAAGGAATGACTCCCCATTCAATCCTATGGGCCTTGAGGCCCATAGGAATGAATGGGAAAGCCATTCCTTATTTGCGATTAGCAATTAGCTAATCGCAAATAAGGTAGCAGTAGAAATCGCAAAATGAATTGCGATTTCTACATGCATCCCGTTTTGCGAGTCTTTAATAGCGATTCCTTAATAATCGCTATTAAGGACTCGCAAAAGAGAACAATGATGAATCTGGGTGCATGTTTCTAGGAGCAATCCCAATTGTGAATACAAGTGTATAACAATAATTTCATATTCGAAAATTATATAAACTTACTTGAAAATTATTTTGGACTGTTTAGGAAAAATCAGTTTTAGTGGCGGACGTAGGTTTTTTAAATCTGGAGTGCAAAAGTAACTTCTAAAAACTGCAATTCGTGGTGCCTGTAAGTCAAACTGAAATACGCCATTACTACTGGCTTGGCTGTGCTCCAGTGGCTGTAATTATAATTCCAGTGAAGAGTATATTGTGGACCTGCTGGAAGATATACATCCACTACAAAAGCAAGGAAGACACAGTTGTAGTGCAAACACTGACTACTTAGCTCAGGGGAGTCACTTGTGAATGGACACGAACAGATGCTCATACAAAGGACACAACAACAGCCTTTATTTTCACATGCAAACAAAAAATACAGTATATTGTAGGAATGAATCGCATGAATACCGTTTACACAACGAATACTTAAATTAAGAATACTTAAATTAATCACTCATGTAGATCCGCTTTTAAAGTCCATAGTTTATTCGACTTCTAAACGTGTGAAAGAATCTTTACTCTTGGAGAGGCTCCCTGGAATATCTTATATATGAAAATCATAAACATTTAAACAAACATATGAACATATAGGTGTGAAGAAAAAGTGGGAATAATCGTTGATATTTTATACAATGACATAAATGTCAAAAGTCGAAAATGAGTTTAGTTTTATAGTTGGTTGTGATAATGTAGATGCGATCCTTATTTATCTGTCAGTCCACATGGGAAGGAGTCCATTGAGAAGGTGTCAAATAAGAGGGCAATCCTGTCCTCTGCATCTCTAGTATGTGTTCAGGTTGTAATGGGGGGGGGGGTAGGGTTGGGCAGGGCTTTAAGTGGGATGAAAAAACTGGGGGGTGTCTCAAAGCGGCGTGGCCCACATAATTATGGGTGTGGCTTAAAAACACATAAACTAATAATATTTGCTTAGCATGGTGTGTCACCCAACTTGTATGTTGCTGTTTGTCATTGCATCTACATATATGATACAACAAGTAGCATCATACCTACAACAAGTCAGGACAATTGACTTTGTCAATGGTTGTTAGTTGCATACGATAAATAAGCAGCAACTATGGCTTGTATATATTATTTGAAAAGCTTCCACTTAAAGCCCTGGTGACACCATGACAATGTTGCTGCTCCTTAGTTTCAAAAAGAGAAGGAAAATCCAGAGAGAAAATTACTCTTTAAAGGATTTCCCTTCCCCTATAACGCTCGCCTGGCATGACGTCATGCTGTAACTTCACTAGTGAGAAGTGAGCAGTGTGAGCACGCACACATCGATGTGCCTGCTTTCATTGCAGTCTGGAAAATAAACAGACCATCTGTGCCAGGGCACAAAACAGAGCATGATAGAGACCCGTTTCGAGGCCCCTTTAAAAAACTACCGGTGCTCAGACCCGGTGAGACCGGGCCCACTTAAAGCCCTAGGGTTGGGTGGCTCCTCTGAGGAAAGTGTTAACGTGCTTCAGCCCCTTAACTGTGGACAGTGGAAGAAGGAAAAATCACTAAAGATTGGATGATATATTTACATTGTAAGACAACATCAAGGTGTTAAGACTCTTTAGTGTACACCTCTGGGTTAAAAGACCAGGAATAGGTACCCAGTATTTCAATACATGCAGAGGCGAATTTAAGACTCAATGGGATGAAAGTTAAAAATGGACTGGGTCACCCAGGGTCTCACACAGTTTGTATTGTGCCAGTCAAATAGCCATGCAGGTCTAGCTGTAACTTGGGGGATTACTGCTAGGAGAGAAGTGATGTTTACAATGGACTCCTACAGAGTGTGTAGAGACAGTCTAGTTTATGCACGTCACGTCGGCGACGTGACGTGTGGGCGGGCACCAGCGGCTGCGCGCGCAGAGGGAGTGCAAGGGCGCGAAGAGCCGGAAAGAGAAGCAGAGAGAGCCGGCACAAGGAGCAGAGGCTCGGCGCTCTTTGGGGGTCATTAAAATAAATAAAAGCAGTTAACCCAGCTTGGCTCCAGAGTGCTCATTGGGGTGTGCCTGCATCTTTACAATGGCGACGAGGATGGGATGAAGACCCCCCAGCAAGGCAGGACCACCAACCCTACCCCAAGACAGCAAGAAGAGCACCAGAGGCACCAGGACCACCACACAAGGCGCAGACCAGCAGGAACACCCTGGTGCAGGACGACAGGTACCCCTACGAGCGTGGCAGAGCCAGATACACCGAATAGGTGCGGCAAAGAGGAGTGAAACAGGGGGGACAGACCCCAGGAACCAGGACAAAGGGCACCGACCCACACAATAAACCGCAGGACCAGAGAACACGCGCTGGAGAACTCACAGGGAACTGAGGGGGCCGACACAGGTAGTCCCCGAGCCCAAGCAAGCGAAGAAGAACAGGACGACACACCAGGGAGTCCCCGCAGCCGAGGAGGAACAGTACCCGCAGTAAAGAGAGAGAAGATGAGCGCGCAAACAGGTTACGCGACGGCACCGGTACAATTTTTACCTCGCCCAGGGGAACCCCTCATGAAATGGGAGGACTGGAGAGAGTACATAGACAATTTCATAGGTGTCCTGGAAGATGAGAACGAAGAAGTGTTCAAACCCCAGAGGAAGAAGCGCATCTTGCTACTGAACTTAGGCCCAGAAGGTCTCCGGATTTACAAGAGCTTAGTCCTGAAACAGAGAGCAGCCACAGACGATGATGTGTACGCACATGCACTCGACGACCTCAACGAACATTTCAGACCGGCAGTGTGCGTGTCGGTGGACAGGTTTAATTTCCAACAGAGGAAGCAGAGGCAAGGAGAAACGGTGGAGGAGTACGTGGCGGCACTGAAACGGCTGGCAGCTACGTGCAGGTACGCCAACTGGGAAGAAGAGTTCATCAAGGACCAGGTGGTGATGCACACCACGTGCACGAATGTGCAGGACAAGCTATGGGCCAGTGGAGACACCACACTGAAAGAGGTGTTAGTCATCGTAAAAAGAGCGGAATTAGCACGTCGATGTGCTGAAGTGACGAAAAAAGAAATGGCGTCCAGCACGATCGTGAACAAGGTAGATGGTGAAGGGCCTCGCAGAGAATATCAGAACAGGAAACCAATGGAAAGGGGGCCCAACAAGTGGCACAGCAACACAAGCACGTCAGGGAAACAAGCAGGGAGCAACAGGAAGCCATGCTACAGGTGTGGGAGCTGGTCGCACGAGGCACATGATCGGAAGTGCCCCGCATTCCGCGCAAAGTGCACATACTGTGGAATAGTTGGCCACTACGAGAAGGTTTGCTGGAAGAAGGCCTCCAAGAGCATGGTGAGATGTGTGGGTCAAAGCAACGACGATCCGGACGACGATACAGAGCCAGAAGAAGTCACTGTGATTTACATTGAGGACCAGGTACTAAGTACGGAGGGCAAAGTCCTGGACAGAGAAGGAAGACGTACGATGAAACCAGTCTTGGAAATGGCTATAGGTGGTGTCAAGATCAACGTGGTGGCAGATACAGGATCACCCTTCACCATCATCCAGAGAGCAGTATGGGAGGAGAAATTTGCACCACGTCTCGGCCCGGAGCTAGAAAAACTAGACATCCGCCCAGTCACGTACAACGGAGACCGCATACCAATGGCGGGATTCAGACCCTTGACCTTCGAATTTCGAGGCCGGTCGGCACACTGCAAACTCTATGTATCGGAGAGAGGGCCGTCGGTCTTAGGATGGCTGGATCAAGGCGACCTGGGCATCAAGCTGGATCCGGGAGGCAAGGAGCAAATACTTCTGACAGACCAGGAAACAGTGCCAAGTCTGGACAAATGGAGGAGCGAATATCCCAAAGTATTTGGAGGCACAGTAGGTAAACTGGAAAAATGCGCCCACAAAATCATTCTGAAGGAGGACGCCGTCCCGGTGGCCCACAAAGCAAGGAATGTCCCGTTGGCGGTAGGAGAAGCTGTAAGAGAAGAACTCCAAGACTTGGAAAAGAAGGGGATCATAGAACCCATCACGTGTGCTGAGTGGCTGGCGCCCTTAGTAGTGGTTAAGAAACCCAACGGAAAGGTCCGGTTGTGCGTCGACCTGAGAGAACTGAATAAAAACATTGTGGTGGAGAGGTTCCCCTTGCCCAGGATAGAGGAGATGCTGGCCAGCACCAGGGGGATTAAGTGGTACTCAACCATAGACTTGACCTCCGCATACCATCAAATAGCTCTGCACCCGGACAGCCGCAAACTAACATCCTTCATCACCCCGTTTGGGTGCTATCAGTTCCGCCGGATGCCATTCGGCTTAGCTTCAGCAGCGGCGGTGTTTCAGAAGATGATGCACCAATTATTCAAGGACATCCCTGAAGTTCAATACTTCCAAGATGACATCTTGGTGATGGGAAGAGACATACCAGACCACGACATGAAGTTGGCAAAAGTATTGAAGATCAGAAAAGGGAAAGGACTCACGGCCGAATGGTCCAAATGCCGAATAGGGATGAACTCAGTAACCTACCTGGGGCATGAGATAGGAGTGCAGGGTGTAACTCCCAAAGCAGAAAATGTCAGGGCGATCTGTGAAGCACCATCCCCCACCACCAAGGAAGAGGTCAGGTCATTCCTGGGAATGGCAGAGTATTACGGGAAATTTGTGCAGCACTTTGCCTCAAAGACTCATTACATGAGACAGCTCACAAAAGAAAACACGGAATTCAAGTGGTCAGAAGACACACAAAGGGAATTCGAAATCATCAAAAAGGAAGTGGCTAGAGCTATACCTCTCCAAGGATTCGACCCTCAAAGCAAAACCGTCCTAACCACAGATGCCAGCGACAAGGGACTGGGTGCTGTTCTCATGCAAGAACGAGGGCAAGGACAGTTGGAAACGATCAGCGTCGCCTCGTGCACACTGAGTGAAACAGAAAAATACAGTGTGATAGAGAAGGAGATGCTGGCGGTGGTGTGGGCCACCACGCGTTTCCGACAATTCCTGTGGGGCACCAGATTCCAGGTGCGGACTGACCACAAACCGTTACTGAGAGTGCTGACATCGAGCGGCCATGCAGATGCCACGCCCCACCTATCAAAGATGTCGCTAAAACTTCTTGAATTCAGGTATGATGTGGAACATATACCAGGCAGCAAAAACAAGGTTGCAGACTACTTGAGCCGAGCGGCAGCCATGGAACCGGGTGAGGAGGACAAGGCCGGTACAGAAGAATGGGTAGCACTAATGGAGGATCATGAAAGAGTCATCAGCCTTCAAGAATGGACACAGGCGTATGAGGAAGATCAGACATTGGTAGAGGTGAAGACATACATCACCCAAGGTTGGCCGGACAAGAGACATATCCAGAGAGAACTCAATCCATACTTCGAAGTAAGGGAGGAACTATCATTGGACAATCAAGGAATATTCGTGTATAGAGGTGAGAAAGTTATCCCCCCGATAAGCATCATACCCAGATTGCTGGACATGCTACACGAAGGGCACCTGGGCATCGGTAAACTCAAACTGCGCTCCAAGCAAGACTATTGGTGGCCAGGAATGGACATAAGAGCAGAACGGCACATAAGGGAGTGCGCGAGGTGCCAGGGTGCGGACAGGACACTCAAACCACTGCGCCCAGCATTGGGTACATTTGAAACGCCAAGAAACCCATGGGAAGAGCTGTCAGTCGACATCTTAGGCCCGATCCTAGACACACAAGGAGTCCAGAAGTACGTGTGTGTCCTCGTCGACAAATTTTCGAAATGGCCAGAAGTAAAGATAAAGGAAACTATGGACACTGAGACAATAGTAAAGTTCCTGGCAGACACCTTCGTGAGGGAAGGCATACCCAAGTCCATCCTCAGTGACAATGGGCCCCAATTCCGATCGGAAAAATGGGACAACTTCATGAAACGAAATGGCATCCTGGCGAAGCACACATCCATTTACCACCCGGCGGGAAACGGCCAGGTGGAACGCTTCAATAGAGTGGTGATGGGATCGATCCAAGCGGCCATCTCGGACAACAAAGACTGGGAGAAGGACATATGGCACATGTTATGGGCATACAGGATCACTCCCACAGGTACGGGCTATTGCCCCTTTCAGTTGTTGCGCGGCAGGGAACCATTCACCCAGGACAACCGAGTGTGGAAGGAGAAAACGATAGTAAGCGAATGGTCCCCTGCAGTGGTGCGTGCCAACATAGAGAAGGCTCAGGCAGTATACACAAGACATTACAACGAGCGGAGGAACGTGTGTGACACAGAGCTCAAGGAAGGAGAATGGGTGAGAGTAAAGTTGCCCACACTACAAAGAAAGGGAGAAAGCAAATACAGCAAGCCCATGCAGGTGAAGGAAATTAAGGGCAGAGCGGCCAGATTGAGTGACGGTAACATATGGTCACAGGACCGCATGGCTAGATGCAATAAGATCCTAACTTGGGACTATGGAGGAGCAGAAGAAGAAGAAGGAGAAAACGAACTCGGGAAACAGGAACACCAGGAGAATGAAATTGCCCTGAGGGGAGGAGAACAACGACAAGGTGAAGCAAGGAGCATCGAGCAGGAGATGAGAGCTGATGAGAATGGCGGTGACAGAAATGGACAAGGAGAGGCAAGAGAAAGCAGAAGGGACGGCGAGGAAGAGAACCTCACCGCCCCAGTAAGACAGACTCGGAGTGGCAGAGCAGTGGTGAAGCCCAAGAGGTTCAGAGACTATGATCTGAGCGACGGACTGTAAGTTATAAATGTTTGTGTGGAAAAAAGGGAGATATGTAGAGACAGTCTAGTTTATGCACGTCACGTCGGCGACGTGACGTGTGGGCGGGCACCAGCGGCTGCGCACGCAGAGGGAGTGCAAGGGCGCGAAGAGCCGGAAAGAGAAGCAGAGAGAGCCGGCACAAGGAGCAGAGGCTCGGCGCTCTTTGGGGGTCATTAAAATAAATAAAAGCAGTTAACCCAGCTTGGCTCCAGAGTGCTCATTGGGGTGTGCCTGCATCTTTACAGAGTGCTCGTAGATTGAGCGTCAGCTTGACTGAGTTTCTTTAAATGCTGTGCTGAAGGGTAAGTGCATGGTGCGGGTGGGGGTGAAAAGTGCACCAGTGACCTAGAATAAAGGACAGAAATTAACCTTGTAAGTGGCAGGCTTTTTGAATGCTTATTTATTTGGGATATCCAGGAGAGTGGGATTGAGGACCAGTCTGGTCCAAGTCCGTCACTTGAAGGCTCTGCTGGGTGCGCCGTGGGAAGTGGTGCGGTCGCACTGCAAAAGGTCAAGCTGTGGGTGGAAAAGATGGTCTGGAAGTTAAATTTAAATTTAATTACCAGCTGGTGAGGTGCTGGTAGTGTGGCCGACAAAAAAATGGCAACTTACTCAGCGGCATTGACAGTAAAATCCTTTGTTCGCCAAAAGGCAAAGAATTCCTCTATGCAGCCGCGGCCCGTGGAGGGAGTTACGGTGGGGCAAGATGGCGGGGAGGGGCAGGGTGGAGGGTGCTAAAAACCGGCATATGGATAATTGCAGGTAAGTAAACAACTTAAATTAATAAAAACAAATTTTGTAGCGCGCACTGCATTGTATTTTGCGATGCAAGGCCCGCTATGAAATTCGTTTTATTAATTAAATTGTTTACTTACCTGCAATTATCCATATGCCGGTTTTTAGCAACCTCCATCCTGCCCCTCCCCCTCCCCCCCTTCCAGCACCACCGTAACTCCCTCCACGGACCGCGGCTGCCTGTATATGCCCTGGAACCCAGTCTCTGAGGATTCCAGAGAGTGGCAAACTCCTTGGTCCACTAGGGATCCTGATGACAAAGAATACCGGGATGAGTGGGTCGGGAGGGGGACTAGAAGCAGGTGAATGCTGTGGGTGAATCACTAACACTCATCTATGGGTGCACAGACACAGGACAGCCAGCTGTGGGGGGACCAAAGTGAACTGGGGTGAGTGAGGAGCAAGAAGCCCCTCTGTCTAATGCCGATAGCACTTGCAAAAGGTGCTGTGTAGAATGTAAATATTGGTTCCTGTGTGGGGGTTTAGGTAGGAAGAGTGCTGCGGTGCCTGGGGGCACTTAATTGTAAGTGACCGGCTAAATCCTTTTCTGTGCCGGAGGCAAAAGCCGGCGAGGTAATGCTGGTTGCGGGTGGACCCAAAACCAAATTGGGTGGGAGCAGAGCAGGGTACTGCTCTGTATGGTGCAGTATCAGACTGTAAAGGGCTGCTGTAAATAATTAAAAGGCAGCCATGACTCTGAGTGCCTGAATCGTGGTGTCGGAAGTAGTGGTTAGGAAGGCTCAATCCTGCCTCTGCTGAAGCCGGTGAAGTAGTCGCAGGTGGAGTTGAGGCTGGGTGGTTGAGTCTCATGGCCTATGCATGTCGATACCCGGGCTCAGGAGGTAAAGCTGGACCCGATGGGAGCCCGGGTGTAACTCCGTCCTGGTGCGGGAAGCCTCCCCTCGCCCCTAATGTAAATGAAGGCTAGAGAGGGGGCGATCAGGATTGGTCCCCCAAGGGCAGGCGCGGTCCCCCCCAATCAGGGGACGTGCAGGTTAGGGCGAGGGGGGATAAAGAGAGCCAGCGGACCACAATCAGGCATAATCACCAACCCTCACACAGGAAATCATTGAATCCCACCCACCCACACCAAAAAAGTGGGCGTCACAGCCCCAGGGGTAGAGGGGGAGCAGAGCAAACATAAGGAAGTCAGTAAAAAGAGAAAACTTACAAAAAGGTAGATGGAAGGCTCTCACAGTGTCCTTGGGATGCCTCGTGGCAGGGGCACTGAGGGACCCAAGGGGCGGTGTGCCGCCATGGAAAGAGTAGATGGGATGCTCCCGCAGAACACTTGGGATGCCTCACAGCAGGGGTACAGAGGGAGAAGGATGCAGGGACTCAACCTCGGGAGAGATAGAATAGATGCTCAATCAAGGTCCTTGGGATGCCACACGGCAGGGGCCCCTGGGAGTAGGCAGGGCCCCACAAAAAGGGTATAGGGTGAGGGGGACGGCACTTGCAGCCCAGGTAGATCCAAATGGACACCCTCCAAGTCAGTAGCAAGTTGAGGCCTAGACCCATGAATCAGAGGCCCAGACAATGGGGTCCCTCCACTCCAGGGAAATTTGAGGTGGCTGGGGCCATACTGCAAGAGAAATGTAAATAATGGAAATAGATAGGACGAACGTTGAATGAGGCATAGTTGCTATGTCCAGAAATGTTATCAATTGTGAAAAATGTGTAAAACATGTGAACTGAATAAACTGCGACCTTTTGAGGCACCAAAAAAGCAAGTTGTCAGTGGTGATTTAAGTAAAAGGGAACGCAGTGTTGGTTGGTAGTGGGCAGGAAGGGGAGGGGGCAACTTGCCACCTGGAGGGGGTTTACTGCTTGGATCGTTAATTGCTCAGTGCAGGGGTCGTGTTCATCATCACAAAATCTTTATTTCGACAATATGCCATAAAAGATACACAACATATAAATACAAAATTCATGGGTGACAGTTTCAAATCACTACCGCAAGAAAAAAGAACTTCCTCAACAGTTTCCCAAAGAAGCAGTGTGGCAAGCAGAAGTTATTACAAATATAAAACAATCCAACTTATCAGAGGTCTGGAAGCTACATACCACATTCATATTCAAGTTGTGTTGATTAAAAACCTTCGCTTGCGCCACATTGCTACCAAAAATTGCGACACGGCAAAAACAATGAATCTAGTTGTGTCTGTTTTAAGAACTCTAAAAGCATGCATACAGTGATTAAAACCCAAATTTTTACACAGGGGTACGAGCCAGTACTTCCTGGGCTTACAGTAAGCGGGACAGAAGAAGAGAACGTGCAGGTAATTTTACCTGTCACAGTTACACCCAGGACAGTATTCAACAGCTACTGGTGTCCACCTACTAGTCAAAGCTCGCAGGGGTAAAATCTTCGTTAAGTTTTTTCGAGTAATCATTTTGGAACCTTTCTCTGGGTCAGACCATAGGGCATGTAGTCCTAGCCTTACACATTCATTCTTTATAAATCTGAGCCAGGGAATTTTCCCTGCCCCAGGAAGGGTCAATAATTCTGCAAGTTCCTGCCTATAATTTGCCAGCTCCGGTGTCACCCAGAGCCTGCGCCAAAACCTTAGGGGTTTAAGCGCTAACACCTCGTCAATGGGCCTAAGCCTTAAATCAAGCCTTAAAGGCAGAAGAGGAGTGCTAGATGGTAGGGCCAACAGCTGTCTTATACATTTATTTTCTGTCCTTATCATTTGAATCCTACATGAGTATCCCCAGAGTTCCCCGCCATACACAATCGCACCCCTAGCCTGCGTCTTATAGACCTCCAAAGGTGGGGCAACCGGTTTGTTAGAGGCATCATTATTCTGCAATCCATTCAAGTGTGAGATTACCCCGTTGACATAGAGACAAAACAGGGTGGGTGCAAGTATACACCCCTGCCTTACCCCCCTACCAACGGGGAATCTTGACGACAGTGCGCCATTTTTCCCACATCTGACTTGGGCGAAATTCGCCTCATGAAGCCTCATCAATATTGTCAGATGGGACTGGTATGCCCAATTCTAGGAGAACAATCCATAGTTTTGCCCTTGGAACTAAATCAAAAGCTGAGCGAAGGTCGACGAACACCATATATAGGTTGACACCCTCTTTATTCACTGTTTTCCAAAACAATACTGATAGCCGAAAGATTTGGTCCATAGTGGAGGTGTTCTTTCTAAACCCTGCTTGGTATGTACTAAGGATTGTATGCTCCTCCATCCAGTCCTGCAATCGGTCCAGGATTAACCTGGCAAAGATCTTCTGGGGAACATCTATGAGGCTGAAGGGCCTGTAGTTGGCTGGGAGCAGAGGAGAATCCTTTTTAAAAGATAGGGACTATCTCTGCGCCCAGCCAAGTACAGGGCACCGCCATACCTCCCAGAACCGTGTTAAAAAGGATCAGAAAATATGGACCCCATATCCTCGGTGCCTGCCTAAAGAGATCGCCCGGAAGTTTGTCTAAGCCTGGGGCTTTACCCAAGGCCAGTTTATAAATTGCATTGCATACTTCAGTAAGCGTGAAGTCAGCCTCCACCTCTGGCTGTGGGTTAAAAGCTGGGTGTACTATTATAGATTCAAGGGCATCTAACTGGTCCTCACTTTGGTACAAAGCCCGAAAGTTGTTTTCCCAGGCTTCAGGTGCTATATTCGGTTCAATGGCAGGTTTTGATTCTCCCGAACCATTATTAATTATTGACCAGAATTCCCGAGAATCTTTGGTTCTTAACGCGATGGATAAATTAGCCCACTCCTCATGATCCCACTCCTTCTTTGTGCATTTTATCAGCCCTTTGTAATGCGTTCTCCTAGCTTTGATTTCAATTTTGTCAGTGTTCTCTTTTATTGCCTGTACTAGTTCAGACTTAGCCATCCTACAAGCTGCGTTGTACCAAGTGTGCTGCCTAGCCCTTTTACTCTTCTTAGTTACCTGAGGATTGAATACCTCCGCCAAGTTGGATACTAGATCCAGATGGAGAGCCTGCATCTTAGTAAGGTGGTCAGGAGATACTGGTTGTGTAATTAACACGTCAACCTCAGTGAACAGGGGGACAATCCTGCTGTAAAGTTTTCAAAGTTCTTCCGGATGATCCACTAATTTGTTCCATCTGACTCTGCGCCTATCATTGGTAAGAATAAGTATGTCAGAAGGATCCCCAGGGGCAGAGATACTACTCCTACTGGTGCTAAGCCAAGCTCAAGAATTAAAGGATTGTGGTCACTCTCTGCTCGCATGACTACATGCAGATCTATAACTAATGGCCATAACCGTGTTTCTGCCAAGATATAGTCCAGGTGTGACATCTGGCCTGGTTTATTAAAGGTACACTTGGCTGGACTGTCTGAGGGGGTACGACCATTACAGGCTCATAGAGAGTGGTCTAATGTTAGAGCTGTAATCTGTATGGCTAGAGGAGACCATGCTCTCGGGGATGGGGCCTGGGTCGAAGGTATAGACCAATAGTCATCTTCTGTTACTAAAACATCGTCCCTCAAACCCTCTAGGGGCTCAAAGTGACAATTCAAATCACCCCCTACCAATAAATGAATATAGCTCGGGAGAGTATGCAGGAAGTTGGACAGTTCTTCAATAGTCCTGGACTCACTGGCTATACTCACAGGACGGGATTAGACATTAATGAGGGCAAGCTTCAAGTCAGTAGGCCATGTGAGTACTACACATTGTACATCATTGGAATGGGTTATTGATGTTGAGGCAGTAGCTTCCAGATGGGTGCCAACCCACACAGTGAGGCCCCCCGATGGTCGGCCTCTCCCCCCCCCCCAGAGTGCTGGCACATGGAATGAAGCAAACCCCCCCCGGCACTGTTCTTCACGGGCCCATGTCTCTTGAAAGAGACACACATCGTATCTTAATTATGCCTTCCTTCCTCCCCGAATCAGTACTCAAGGTCGGCTCACTCTGGCCTCCTTGTGGGAATCCTGTACCAGATAACACGGGGGCTATGTTAGGCAGGGGCTCGGATGGTATATATGGTGCTAGTTCGAGATTGCTTGCAGTGGGTGTTAGATGGATAATTTGGGGGGCGAGGGGAGCTATCTTCAGCGTACTTTCTCCTGAGCTTTTATTGCTTGAAGTATTTGAGCAATTCCCTCTTATCCCATATCGTCGTTTCACCCTCTCTCTCCCTCTAGATAGCCCCGTAAGATCCTCATCCATGTGCTCCGGTCAATCAACCGTGTCCAAACAGCTGAATCTATTTTGGGTGCAAATATCAAAGGGTGCAGGAACAACTCCATACCTGTTCCTGTTAAACCCCACCCCTACACAGGACCCTAAAGTTTTCCAGTCCAGATCAATAGCTGTCCTGGAGCGAGAGGGGCCTGGGGGATAAAAATACGACAATGTTAGGGATTGTATTAAAGACCCAGAGTTAGAGTGCACCCAACCACAAATGTGAGATACCGTTCGTGCATCCCTAAAATGTACCAACACACAGTCTCCCATGATATTCTTTGCCCTGTGCCCGACCCAGGCTACCCTTCGGACTAGCAAAATTTCACTGGTGGTATGAACCGGGAGTGGTCTATTTTTACTCAACCAGTCTAGAACTTTGTTTTTTAGGGACAAGTGGGATTCCTCTCTGGTGTTAAGGTGTTCGGGTACCCCGGCTAAGACCACAACGTACGGGCTTGATTCTGGGGGCAAATCAATTCTAATTGGTGCACTTGGGCTATTTCGTTGTCGGCACTGATGCACCAAGCTGATGTTCCCATGATTAGCCTCAGAGAGCAAGCTGCCCGGTGGAACAACAGGGACTGCCTGGGTTAGGCCAGACACATGTGCAGAAGGCAAGTCAGAAGGCATTACAGAGTTTTGTGGCGTTAGACCCCCCCTTTCCATTATTGACTAGTGTTTGGGCTGAAATCATATTATTAGGCTTTACATGGTCCATGCCCTTTATTGTGGCTTTTTCAATGTTTATCAATTGCTGCTCTATCAATGAAAGTCTCAATTCAAGCGGTTGAAGAGATGTATGGAGAAAGAGACCCAGTTTTGCCAAAAGTGAATCCTCTAATGTCAGTGATGTGGTTACTAGGTTTGTCCCCTCTTGGATAGGTGCTATTGCCGGGGGCGGTGGAGGTGGCCCGCTACCTGTAGCTTTTGAGGTCTTCGAGGCTATCATTAGAGCATTTAGCAATTTTAGGCTTTCTGCCACAAGTAGCTGCGCCACCATGCTTCCTTTTGGGCATGGCCCCTTCAGTTCTCCCTCGTAACTGGCGGATAATAGGATCATCCAGTCCGCCAAATCCCTGGTTTGATCCGAGGGTTGTTGGTAAATTGTTCTCAGCTACTGGCTGTGAATGAGTTTCCTTGATTGGAGATGGTTTTCCCAGTCCCTGGATGGTATCACTGATTGAGCTAGAATCCGGCCCGTCCATTGCAGATAATGAGGAATTATGTTCTGGTGTACGAACATTCGCAAGGCGGCCCAGCGAGGATCTTTTCGCAAAGGCAATATCTTGGGAGAGTCGACGCTCAAACAGGGTTATTTCATGATCCAGTAATGAGTTAGCCCTCAAAATAAAATTATCCAGGGTCCCGACAGGATGACCTCCCGTTACAGTCTTTTTGCCCCTGCTTTCACGCCCCGCCATTACCCTAAAACAGATTTAAAAGTTAGTGCAGGTACTTACACAGTACAATATGCCCTTCTGTATGAGAAGCAAGCGTTAGAGGGCTGGCCCGGTCCGGTCTCCTCCGGGCCACAACGGGCTTAAACGGGCCCGCTTTTGGCCCGGGCTTTGCCCGGCGCGCGCCCGCGCGCGTCCCCCGATGCGGGGAATAGGCGTGGTTAAGTGCAATGGGCGGGAGAAGGGCGGGAAGAGGACCCAGCTGTGTGTTGTTCTAGGGCTGCTGGTCCTTGCAGTCCCGGTCCGAAATTCACAATGTCCCAAAGTAAGGCAACAGCAAAGTGCAAACTGCTGCGAGCGGCTCCCGCGGAGCAGGGGCCGCGAGCAGTTCTGTGGCGACGGGAGGAGGGCGGGAAGAGGACCCAGCTGTGTGTTGTTCTAGGGCTGCTGGTCCTCGCAGTCCCGGTCCGAAATTCACAAGGTCCCAAAGTAAGGCAACAGCAAACTGCAAACTGCTGCGAGTGGCTCCCGCGGAGCGGGGGCTGCAAGCAGTTTTGTGGTGGCGGGAGGGGGGCGGGAAGAGGACCCAGCTGTGTGTTGTTCTAGGGCTGGTGGTCCTCGCAGTCCCGGTCCGAAATTCACAAGGTCCCAAAGTAAGGTAACAGCAAACTGCAAACTGCTGTGAACGGCTCCCGCGGAGCAGGGGCCGCTAGCAGTTTTGTGGTGGCGGGAGGAGGGCGGGAAGAGGACCCAGCTGTGTGTTGTTCTAGGGCTCCTGGTCCTTGCAGTCCCGGTCCGAAATTCACAAGGTCCCAAAGTAAGGCAACAGCAAACTGCAAACTGCTGCGAGCGGCTCCCGCGGAGCGGGGGCCGCAAGCAGTTTTGTGGCAGCGGGAGGAGGGCGGTAAGAAGACCCAGCTGTGTGTTGTTCTAGAGCTGCTGGTCCTCGCAGTCCCGGTCCGAAATTCACATGGTCCCAAAGTAAGGCAACAGCAAACTGCAAACTGCTGCGTGCGGCGCCCGCGGACCGGGGGCAGCGAGCAGTTTTGTGGCGGCGGGAGGAGGGCGGGAAGAGGACCCAGCTGTGTGTTGTTTTGGGCTGCTGGTCCTCGCAGTCCCGGTCCGAAATTCACAAGGTCCCAAAGTAAGGCAACAGCAAACTGCAAACTGCTGCGAGCGTGTTCAAAAAGTATGCCGCGGGGGTCATGTGATACCGACTGAACTTGTGTCGGCCATGTTTGAAAGGAAAGCTGTGTTCCCAAGTAGTTAAGAGTATATAGGTTAGCTTAATAAATGAGTTCATTTACAACTCTGCTGAGGAGTGACCTGTAGACTAAAAAGGGGAACCCCAAAAGGGGCATTAGGGGACCACCAGACGGGGGTAAAATCTACAGGGCAATTTTTGCTTTTGTATATGGGCTCTGATGAGCACGGGAGGAGGTTGCTTGCTTTAGAAACACACAATATATACAGATAAAGTCTATATATGTCCTGTGCATGTGTCTGTATAAACACAGTGAATAGCATCTAGCAACATCAGGACACATATCTGTAAGGTACATATATCCCAAGTGTGTGGAGTTGGTAACATATAGTCCCACTCTGGACCCGGTCCTCGGAGATTCAGTGTACTACTGTTTGTGTATTTGCCTATATGTTCTCAAATGTTGTGGGGGTGTTTTATGTTGTTTGTTTCTCCATGCAAAATTCAATAGAGATAAACTAAAATAAACAGTTGGTATCATATTGCGACTGAACATACATATGTGGTAAGAGTGGTGATATTTACGTAGAGATCACTTAAATCAAGCCCACATTTTGTCATTCAGTCCGTGGGTGGCTGTGCTGTATCTTTCAATCATTCTGGCTTCTGTTCTTTTGAGTATTGATTTATGGGTCCCTACCCTATAGTGCTTTACAACCAATAAGAGCACTGACCAACACATATCCTTTTCTGTGTGAGTAAGGTTTTGGTAGTGCTCAACAAGGGGTGTGACTGTTACTGAGTATCTAATTCTTGCTCTGCGTTGCATTATGGATGCTTTTACAGATTGGGTCATCTGACCGATGTATACCAGGTCGCAGAGGCATTGCATGTAGTATATTACGTTTTTGGTGTTGCACCTGGAAAACTTTATTTGGTTGTGTATTTTGCCATTGAGGGTGACAGTTTTGGTGTCGCTAGTGAACTGACATACTATACAGTCGCTGCATTTGTGACTGGGGGTATTTCTTAAATACCTCGAAGGTCTTTTTTTTCTTGTCATCTGTGTGTGGCTCTCACTAGTGGGCTTGTTATGCTGCATCCTTTTCTAAACGAGAACATAGGTTTGTGAATGTCTAACTAAGTTAGCATTGATCAGTTTCTGACCTGTCTTGTCTTGGGACGAAGTAGTGTTTCTCTTGGGATGAACCAGTCTCTCTTAGATGCTACATTTACAAGTTTTTTGTGGTATCCTCAGTTGACCAGCTTGTTTACCAAACAATTAGCATTTTCAAAGTAGTTATCTTTGTTAGAGCAGTTCCTGTGAATATGGAGGCATTGTCTGCTGGGTAAGTTTACTTTAAGGTAATAGGGGTGCCCACTGCAGAAGTGTGAAATGGTGTTACTGTCAGTGGGCTTGGTGTTTAAACTGACTTCTATGTTCACTTCTTTTGCCTTAACCTATAGGGCTAGAAAATGCACTTTCCTAGTGTCACTTTTCATTGTGAACTTGAGGTTTGCTGTACTTTGGTTAGGCCATTGGTGAAATGCTATTTGCGCCTGTTTGTCCCTTTCCCATATCACCAGTACATCATCGATGTATCTGAACTAGTGTCTTATGTTGGCTATCTAAGGATTATCACTGTGGTAAATCCTTTTCGTCTTAAATTAGGACATGACCAGATTTGGGGCGAAGATACACCACATCATCACTCCTTTGATTTGCAGATATGAATCGTTCTTAAAAGCAAAAAAGTTGTTTATCAAGAATATTGCGGTTAGAGCCACTTCTGTGGGATGTTGTGTGGAGGGGGTCTGGTTTCTAGGGTGGCTCTTATTGCCTGAATCGCCTCGTCTTGGTGGATGTTGGTGTCTAGTACCTTGTTGTCAAAGGTCACCAAATGTTCTTTTTATTTGTCAAAGGGAAGGCCTTCCACTTTATTGGTTGAGCCTCTAATATAAACCTGTGTCTCGAGCACAAAAGGTTTAAGAAAAATATCAATGTATTGTGCTAGGGCTTCTAGTAGGGACCCACATGCAGTGATATTGGGTCAGCCAGGGGGGTTGATAGGGTCCTTTTGTATTTTGGGAAGGATATATGTTACTGGGGTTCTGCAGTCCTTTGTGTTCAGAAATTCACATTCGTTTTTGCAGATCCAGCCTTCCTCAACTGCCTCTGTGGTGAGCTCATTGAATGTTTCCTGCTAGTTGCTTGGTGTTTTTTTATGAGGCAAAAATGGGCCTGATTGTTAAGTTGCCACATTATATCCAGGTCATACTTAGTGCTGTCCCATATTACTATGCTTCCGCCTTTGTATGCTGGTTTTATAACTAAGCGGTACAAAAGGGGGTGGTGATGGACGGAGCATCTGAACCAATCAAACACTCACACCCAGTCAACAGATTTGGGTTTAATCCATCACCGTTCTTTAGCCCACTCTGCCAACCCAGTTCAGACATGGCCATATGCAAATCAGTCTGAGCCTGTGCCTCATGGGAACAGTCCAGCCCGAACTGCCAAGCCATGCCTTTCCTGGACCGGAATCAAGCTTCCTAGGACCGGTTTCTGGCATTCCAGCCGTCTTCAACCAGGCTTGCTTGAATCCAGTGGCAAAGTGAGCAAGGGACTCACGTCTGAGCATACCCTGCCAACTTATGGCGAACAAAGCGGTACAAAAGGGGGTGGTGATGAACGGAGCATCTGAACCAATCAAACACTCACACCCAGGTTTTATAACTATGGCCTTTTTCGCATGCAGTTCTCTAAATAGGGCTTAGTTTATAGAACGCTTTAACTCAGAGCGGTCTCTCAGACATTCATTTCTGCCCCTAAGCAGAATGAAAAGATATATCAAGAAACAGAAGCGTGTTAACCTTTTCCTCAGTGGTGGAACTTGGAGGGGACTCGGAGCTCCTTAGATGGGAGCCTGAGCACAGGCAATTTGAACAGACATTGCTGGGAGGTCTGCAGTTAAGTGAAGCAGGAACTTTTTTTTAACTGGGGAGTTCTGGTTGAATTCTGCCAGGATTGGACATGAGGACATTCTTTAATTGTTTAGTGCACTTAATAAGAATGCCACTTTCTCGCAAAGCATGCACAATATTCCTGTACATAACATCTAAAGAAAATAAGAACACTGACTAACTTGCTTGCGACAGAAACCTGACAGACTTCTGATCTCCACTTGCACCTAAGGGCTAGAGCTGCTCTCTTAGAGTCATTTGGCTGGCCTTCGTTTCACTAATTCAAGGACACATACCCTTGGGAACAGATCAATCCTGTGAGGAACAACCTGATCCCAGTTATAAGTTGACTGTAATGGCCCTGTGGAAGCATTGAACTGGCTGGGGAGAGATTTGGTGATAGCTTAGGGACTGAGTAGAGACCAGGAGTGACTATCTCAGCGTCTAGAAATATTGGAATTTAGAAAAATGTTTGAACTCTAGAGGGCTGGCACAACGTACCTATGCACGAGAGAAAGGCAGTGGCGCCTGGTCCATAGGGGGCGACGGGACAGCGCCCCACTAGGCAAAACTGACTGCTCAATAATCGGGCAGCAAGAAATGTAAGCAGACTAATGGACAGCTTTGACAATTCGTATGTTTACATTTCCGCCCTTTGCTGGCAGCTGCTTCACAGCCTCAAGTGTGCATGCATCATTCAACAATAACACACAGTCCATGCACGCAGGCGAGAGCAGCAGGAGTCCAGAGAAGTGGACTCCTACTGTGCATCTGTGAGGGGCACTTTTTATTTAGCACGGCGACTCTATTGTAATTACACTAGGCATGCTGCGCATGCCTAGTGTAGTGTAGGAGTCTAGAGATGAGATCCTGCTCGGCCGGTGACGTAGCCGCCCCATGCCCAGTCAAATGTAAGGATACAGCCTGAGCCTAGTAGCTGTCCCCAGTTATGCCACTTGCCATCAAGCAGAAAAGAGTGGGGAGAAGTTATTCACGTGTGTGAGAGGAGACATGCGTGATGCAACGCAGAACCGGCGGAGCAGATGCCTGATAAGTTTGTTTTTATTTGAAACGCCTCCCCCTCCCTGTGTGAACCCCCTTCCCCCCCAGGCAGTCATACCGGCCACGGCTGAACTCTTCTGTGACCATGACAGCCCTTACTCCAGTGACTGGGCGATCAAGGACAGACCACAGACCTCTCCCGTGACTGGGACAGCGTGAACTTGCCCCACACCTCTACCGTCACCAGGGCAGCCCTACACTTCTCCAGTGACTGGCAGAGTCCGGAGCGGCCCCAGGTGTCACATGTGACCCGGCCAATTGTTTGACTAGCTGAGCACAGACTGGCATCACACCTATCCAGTGACAGGGAGAGCACGAACGGGCCCCACACTTCCCCAGTGACAGGGAGAGCACGGACGGGCCTACACATCTCCAGTGGTTGGGAGAGCACGAGCGGGCCCCACACTTCCCCACTGGCTGGGATTAGAGCATGAACATGCCCCTTGCCTCTACCGTGACCAGGCCAGACCAGGCCATTTTTACCATTAGGCAAGACTAGGCAGCCGCCAAAGGGGGCAAAAGGGGGAAAAAATGTTTTATTTGAAGACAGCAGCACCTGATTGTGCGTGCAAGCCCACCTGTTTGTACATGCTGCACAACGCTGAGCACACCCAAGCATAGTGTTGCGTGTAGTGGGCCGGCGGTAACATTATGTGTCTGTCCCGGGGCCATCAATCTTGTAGCGCGGGAAAGCGCTACCAATGATGGCCCTTCATCATTTAGCCAGTGACAGTGACTCACATGTCGCACCACCCTCTCTCTGTGTACAGGGAGACCAACTGTGTATGTTGGCTCGGGTATGGTGATCGCACAGTTTCTTTCTCTTTCTGATTTTTGCTGACGGGGAGAAGTTGAGCGTGGCACTCTGGGAAAGGGCTGGCAGGCCACACACCAGAAACAGTGTTTTCACAAATGCCACGATTCCCTCCCCTCCCCACGCTCCGTTGCATGCAGGTACTACAAACGTGTGCTGCAAAACCCAATCCCCACCATGTGGAACTGGGTCAGAGCACTACTGAGTGAAACCCCTCTCAGGAAAGTGGCCGAGGGGCTGCAGAAGTTATTCAGCGAGATCTATTGATGCAAGTGCAGCAAGCCTGCCCTTGGGGGGAAGCTTGCTGCTGTAGACGGGCAGTGTAGACTGCCGTGGTTGAGTGTCTCTGAGTTGGCCGCACGCCTTCCTGCAGTAAGCTCTGAAGATGGCACTTTGGGAAGGCGGTAACTCTGCTCTAGCCATACAAAGATCAGTCCTTCAAAAACCAGCAAAACAGACACTCAGGTTCTTGCGTCTGATCTTCCGACTCCACCAACGCTGGGAGACGACGCACTGCCCTTCCATGGGCACCTGGCATCTGACCCGGTTGGTCCTCGGAGACGCAGGATGATGGTCCAAGGACAGTGTGCAGAGACTGTTTCCTGTAGCGCTGCGGTGAAGCAGGTCTGCCATTTGCACGTCTTCTCCCTGCGAAAAAAACTATCGTTCTGCAAAGTCAATTAAGTTGTTGGCCTTTTGCATGTGTGCCGCCAAGATGAGTGTTTGTCTGCATGTGTCTGTTTACTTAAGATGGCGGTTCTGGGCGCGCACATAGTGGCATGGTTTGAGAGGGTTTCTTGCATCGAGCGTAGACTGGCATTTGAGTAGGTGGGGCGGCATTTTTGCAATTCTCACCTAGGGTGGCAAAACTTCTAGAAACGGCCCTGGGCCAGACCCACACCTCTCCGGTGACATGGAGAGCATGGATCAGTCCCACAATTTGCCTGAGCTGAGACCAAGCCAGCGCGACCTGACACCACACATCTCTGGTACCTGATAGAGCACGGACTGGGTCAGACCTCACCAGTGACTATGGAGCACGGACTGGCACGCATCTTTCTGGTGACTGAGAGTGCACGGCCCGGCGTCACACGTCTCCTGCTACTGTGAGAGACGAGCAGGGACCACTGGCGTAACGAACCTTGAGGGGTAGGGTGACCAACTGGCATGGGTGAAAATTCAGGACGGTGAGTGTAAAAATTCAGGACAAAGGGTCAAAATTCAGGACAAAAATTCAGGACGGAAGGTCAAAATTCTGGACAAATATTCAGGACAAATGGTATATTTTACAGACAGTACAAAGGAGGTTGCGCAATATTATATAAAAAAGTAAATAGACAAACATCACTACAAGTCAAAATAAGTTTATATTAGGTTAAAACGTTAATCTACAGGCCTTTAAAAGTTGTTGTGTGTTACAAAAAAATTGACAGCTTACATCCTTTGTTTTCACATATCCTTTAACACCACAAGAAGATTGGCAACTTATCGACTTTTCTATTCTGTACTCGACTGCAAAGTGAGAGAATTTTCTAAACACCAATCCACGTGTTAAAGGAATAAACAGGAATTTGTAAAAAGAAACAGTCTTATATTTGTCCTCTATTCTTGAAAACATAGCACTTGTGACAAGCTGAAAAAAAATGTAAAGGCATCTATATTGCCCATTAAACATCTCAACTGAAACTCCTACAGCTGGGATGTATGTGTGATAGATTGTATCATAGATATGGACAAAGACAAAGCAGTGCAAGTCCCTGTATTGCCTTACTCTGCACCAGAGTTCCTTGGGCTTTGCAGTAGGCTTTCCTTAAATCACGCAAACCTGGAAAAGCACCACCACCTTGCGCCTCCAAAGAGCAGGCATACCAATGAGAAATATTTTAATTTCTCCTTGTTTTTTTCACTCTTTCCATGTGTCCAGCACAAATAGAAAGAGAACAACACCTCTCTGGATTGCTTTTGTGCAGAAAAGTGGCCCTTCCTGCACAAAGAAATCCTGCATGTAATGCAGAAATCCTTGTACCATGGCGGAAGGGTGCCTGCATTGGCATTCCGCAGCCCATTCCTGTCCTTTCCGTCAGCGCAGGGGGAAAGGACGGGAATGCACTGTATTGCACAAATACGGTGCATTTCTGCTGTTCAACATCGTAAAAAAAAATACTTTTGCATCCATTGCGTAATACAACAACTATGTAAGCATGCACTTGTATTAGTAATGTCATGGGATGGAGACTCAGCAGATGGAGAGATATCCAGTACTAGCGGAACAGTAGGAAAGGCCAGTAAACAATCTGCTAGGCCAGTGCCCCAATTTACCTGACTTGGCATCATCACTACCAACATAAGCCCTATAATGTTTATGACTGCCAAGTCTACATTTAGCAAAGAGAGTTCTATTGTTTTATTTGCACATTAATGATGATATTTTGGGATTTTTGTACATTTATTTTAATGTTATTCCTGCATGTTTTATTCCTACTTGCCTTGAACACGTTATGCATAGTAAATAAATTAAATACAAAAAAACGAAACTACAAATTGTTTGTGGAAATGCAGTAAATATCTGCAATTATATAACCTCCCAAAAGAAATGGCAACTCGTAATGAGGTTCTCAGGGTGAGGTAAGGAACCACATGAATGTAAAATGCCTTCAAAATCCTATGTGTAGGTTTTTTGCTCATGAACAGTAATTATGGAGGAGAACGAATTCACTGCTCCTGTGCGAAGTGCTGTGTAACCACACGCCCTGAGGGACACTGCCAATGTCCTGACATTTTAGACAATGCCCTGGCTTTATAGCCAACAGAGCTTTGTGTTCTGTCACTTTAATGTATGATTTTAACACTACTAGTATTGGGCTAACCATCCCAGTAAACAAAGTCCAGTCACCAAGCTAGTGACATGGTGGAAACTCTTAAGAGGAGTGACAGATTTCCAGGCCACAAGCATCGCCATGTCAGGCAATCTATGCTCGATTTTATGTAAAAAAAAAAGAAAATCTGAGCATGCTTTTTAGTTTCACACTATCCCGCCTGGCATTGTTGTACCTCTAAGGAGCATGAGGCCCGGAAACCGAGATGAGGAAAACAACACATTCTGTGAACCTCCAGATTCATCATTTTTCTAATTTAACGACTTTTCCTCACGACCTCCTCTGCTCACCGTTTCTTTCCAGTCGTCGAGAAAAAAAGATAGTCCATATTTAACGTGATGCTGCCCATTGGAGGAGCTCGGAGCTAAAAATATGCTGTCACGAGGCCCCGGAAAGGTGGAGAGTGATTAGGAATGAGTATTATTTATGCAATTTTATATAGCGCGGACTTTACCCGAAGGCGTCAGAGCGCTTCACAATAGGAACAGAAATGATACAAACTGAGAACATTACACGAACAACAGATTGCAAAAGCAAACGTTACGTTACATACGGTAACGTGATAATTGTGACCAAACAAAAATACATGAGGTAGTAAAAAATTGTGAGCAACCAAAAATACACGAGGTAGTAAAAAGTGCACAGGAGGAAAAAGTGACAAGTGTGCAGGCTACAAGAGAAAACAAAGTATAATTTGAGGTATAATACTGCAATATATGCTAGACACTCATGCACAAAAACAAACGTTACGTAGGCAAAGGTGGCACTTGTGCATGTATCAAAGGTAAAAACGTGAGAGGAAGCAAACCGTGTGTTACAGGGGCAAAGTGGTGAGTGCAAGTTGCAAGAGGGTACCCAACACAAGTACATGGATAATACTGCAATAAAAGGCAAACACTCTAACCACAAGAACACACTGAGAAGGCACTTCCATGGTCAAGGAAAGTAGAAATTTTCAGTAGTGGTCTACCTTTCAGTGGAGTTCTACCTTCAGGTAAAAGAGAGGACGTGAGTTACTTTTGGAGGTGTCTCTGGAGGAGGAGAACTTTGAGGTCCTTTTAAAGGCCTGGGAGGAGGCGGTGGTCCGGAGCTGAGGCGGGAATGAGTTCCAGATTCTCACTGCATTGCCTGAAAAGGATTGGGCCATCGTTCTTTCCTTCTTGAAAGTGGGAGGTTCAAGCAGTAGATTCTCCGCATTGCGTGAAGGTCTAGAGCCTCCAGAGAGTTTCAGTTTATTCGCCAGGTAGCGAGGAGAGGAGGAGTGCAAGGCTTTGTGGGTGATACAAGCGGTCTTGTAGATAGCTCTAGCCTCAAAGGGAAGCCAGCGGAGGGTAGATAACATCGGTGTGATGTGATCGCTTCTTTTGGCCCCATAAATGAAGCGAGCTGCTGAGTGGAAAACAGACTTAAGTGGGGACAAGTGGGATTTGGGGAGGCCAGTAAGAAGAGAATTGCAGTAGTCGAGTCTGGAGAGGACCAGTGATTGCACCAGGGTTATAAGGTCCCGCTCCGGGAAGAAGCGACGGATTCCCCAAAGAAGGCGCAGTTGGTATCGAGCAGATTTTGCAATGGAATTGATGTGGGGAATTAGATTGAGTTTTTTGTCTAGTATGACACCAAGGGATTTGGCGCTGTCGACAATGATGGGTTTATTGTTTAGTAGATTCATCTGATCCATCCATGATTGAACCGGGGGAGGAGAGTGTGAGGAGGAGAAGAGGAGGAATTCAGTTTTGGAGGGATTCAGAATCACTTGATGAGTTGACATCCAGTTTTGAATGGAGTCGAGAGTGGAGCTTAGGATGGAGAGATCGTGAGTAGAGGCAATCTTGAGGTAGAGTTGAGTGTCGTCAGCATAGAGATGATAGTGAATCCTGGATTTACTTAGGAGATTTCCCAGTGGCTCTAAATAGAGATTGAACAATGTGGGAGCAAGTATCGAGCCTTGGGGAACACCTTGACCTACCGCCACAGGAGGTGAAAGACTGTTCGCTATTTTGATCATTTGGGATCTGTCAGAAAAGAAGGATGCAAACCATTTAAGCACAGTGCCCTCCATGCCCATTCTCTGTTGAAGAATATTGAGGAGGGTGTTGTGATTGACAGTGTCAAAGGCTGCGGAAAGGTCAAGGAGAATTAGAAGACAGGCCCCTCCTGAATCGAGTATCCTCAACGCGTCATCAACCACTTGCAGTAGGGCTGTTTCAGTGCTGCAGTTTTGGATGAAGCCGGACTGACAATTGTCAAGAAGATCATTGTCCTTGATATGACGAGAGAGTTGTTTTGCTACACATCTTTCTGTGATCTTCGCAAGAAAGGGAAGGTTAGTGATGGGGCGGAAGTTGTTGAGGTCACTCGCATCAGCAGTGGGTTTTTTAAGAAGAGGGGTGACCTGCCCAGTTTTGAAGGAGGCAGGAAGGGAACCTTGCCAGAGGGAGAGGTTGATCAGAGTGGTCCAATAGTACACCAGGGGGAGCAGGAAGTAAACTAAACAGACAAATGTCAATAACTGGAAATAAATGCACCCACACGTAAAATAAAGAATCATGAAAAGCACTTTTTTGCAACTTTACTGAGAGTTCGATAAGTTGTTTGCAGGGGGTAATAAAGACAGTGCTTCTCTATTCCAGTTCTTCAAGGTCTGCGAGTCTGCTGCACAGCTACCCCCAAAATGCAGGAGTCGGACCCTGTAGCGTAAACACGAATCGAAAGAGCCTAAGTGTGCCCTGCAGATCCTAAGCAAGCTAAGGTTGGGCACCCTAAAGCTGTTCTCATTGGCCCTGTAGCATCAGGGCCAATGAGAACCGTCGAGCAATGAGCACTAGGATTGGTTTATGGGTTTCAAGCCAATCCCTGGTATCTTTGAAGAGTGAAGAACACACTAACAATGCTTGGAAAGCACAACATCATTGTCCGTCATCTAAAATCATCAAAATTACGGACAAATGGCGTCCGTTAAAGAAGTTATCACGGACAACGGACAAGAGGTGAAAATTACGGACTGTCCGTGAAATTTACGGACGGTTTGTGGAATAAGTCAGCCCATAACGCTCCTGATGCCCAGGCTGCTGGCGCAAGACGCCTCTTAGTTCCCATCTTGAATAATTACCAAATAAAGAGACGGGCGCTGGTGGCAGGAAAACAAGAACAGAGTTTTATTTCTCATGAGGTGAGGAGAGCCTGTCATTTCGGACACTCGCATAGTGTCTTCAGGAGGTGCTCTAACTAGCCTCTCTGAGGCCTGGTCTTTTATACACTGGTTTAAGACATGTGAACGCTCTTTATTACAATAAAGACATTGTGAAGTATGAGGATGACATCTCCGGCACCCCCCCCCCCCCCAGTTCCGGTCCATTCCAACACATGACAACAGTAGAGGCCCTTACCCCTCATACAAATGGGAGGGGGCTATCACGCAGTTGAGTGTTCTGCTGATTCCTTTGGAATGTGTGCGCCTGATCGAATCCCAGGGGGTGGGAAGGTTATGATCAATAGTAGCTCCTTTGAAGAGGGGCGAGTGCATACAGTAGTGGGCAATAAACTGTATCCTCGGGCTAAGGGATGACCAGCGGTCCGTGCAAACAATCGGGGGGTCATCAAAGGAGAGATATTCATGAAAGGAAGGATCGGTGTGGACAATCGAGCGTAGAGGAAGGGTTTATCAAAAGAGGGGTATTCATGGGAGGAAAGGAGGTGTTGGTCAGGCGCGGGGTGTGATTCCCAGTGACAGAGTCATGCAGAAGGAGAAGGGTTCATGACTTGTGCATGTGAGAGTGGGGGCGGTCGGGGTGCATGGGGGAAGCTTGCAGGGTCAGGGAAGGGCGCTGATGATCGATCGCAAACAGAGAGACCATGGTACCTAAAATGGCTGTTGTATATATGTGTGCATGGGTCTATGCTGGCGGGATAACACAGTCAGTGTTTTGCAATATCCATTCTGCTTACGACAAGAGGTACAGTGACCACAAATGAACGCCGCTTATGTGCATATACATTGCCAATTTCAACAGTCGCCGCTTTTTAACATACGCTAGTTCATTTGTGTTTACCCCAACTGATGGAGTGTACATATAGTCATGTGTGGCCAATGAAATAGCGTTCGTCAAATGCTAGCAAATTGCGTGTACCCATATGCAGTCGATACAATTGGCGGAATGCGGTACATATGAATTTACATTCGTTGGGTTATTCATACAAATCTAGAGATCGGCATAATACTTAGTCGGGGTCAACCAAGGAATCAGGTTCTGACTTTTTCTCTGATGACATCAACATACAGTAAAAAGTGCTCTGATACTTTCGGGTCTTATCAGTGCTATATGAGACTTTTTGGAAGACTAAATACATGAGTGACCTATGAAAAAAATGGCTGAGGGAGGAGTACAGCTTGATACAAGCAATTAGTCAAGGGGTGGGTAGAAAGTTCAGGAAGGGGGGTCTTAGTGAAAATGTCTTTTCAACGATGAGCCACCACTGGTAGACTCTGGTAGTCCGTTTTCTTTTCGTTGGCGCTTTTGAGCACCGGCGGTGGAGCTATAAGTCCAGCTCGGAATCATCCTTACGCGTTGCAGGGTGCGATCAGTCCTCTGCTGTTAGATCACAGTCCTGTTTCCTAACTGATCTTCTTAGGGGTGCCTTATGCTGGGCACCTGCGTGTCTTTCTTCTTCCGTGGCAAAACCTAATTCTATAGTCAAAAACTTATATGAAAGAGTTTGTTGAATAATCGAGGGAAGAGAGGGCGGAGTGGGGCCAGATCTTCGAACACACCAAGGGACCAAGGGAGCAAAGGACAACGAGCAGGCAGGCCCATCAGTCGGACTCAAAAAGGGGCGGGGACTTCAGGCACGAGTGGGTCAGCAAGTCGAGGGCTTCAAGGCAGCCCTTCATTCCTTCATCTGCCGAGTTTGAGAGTTGTGCCTCGTCCCGCGTCTCGTTGCTCTGCGGCTCCACCTTTGGTTGCGGTCACATGTGCTTCATGATCTGTGGCCAGGCTGTGCGTCACGTCCAGCTCCTCTCCTCCGGTGATTGTATCTTTGAATGGGT
Source organism: Lissotriton helveticus (assembly GCF_964261635.1). NCBI lineage: Eukaryota > Metazoa > Chordata > Amphibia > Caudata > Salamandridae > Lissotriton > Lissotriton helveticus. The sequence goes on along the minus strand of NC_136069.1, from coordinate 1,064,753,998 downwards.
ACAAAACAAGTTTTTAGAAAAACTGGCAGGAGAAGACATTTATACATCTCAATTCCGTCCCCAACCCTAAGTAGGTAGGGAATAAGTTCATCGGTCACAGACAGAAGTCACCACTTATGGAGTATGTAGGAGGACATTTCTACTGAATTCGTACTTTCTATCTGGCGTTCATTCATGACGTACGCGGAGAGAAGTTGGATTCCCATCGACAGTGTATTCTATCAAACTCAAAATCGAGTCCTTAACCCAAGTACCAACGACCTTACATCTCCCTTCGGGGTCGGCTAACTCTCGCAAGCAGGAGGTGTTATCATCATGTGGGGGGGGGGGAGGCTGGCAAAGACCAAACATGCTTTTCTTGGGGAGTGACGGTTAATCAAGGTTTTTAATTGTGCTTCGGGGATAGCTGATATGGAGCCGGGGTCAATCGGGAGAAGCGAGGACGCTTTGGACATCCGCACTTAAGTGCAGAGGGGTGGGACAATCTGGGCATTGGGGATCGCATTTCTGACGAACTGAAAAACAGAAGACCATTGACGTTATAGTCCCCCTATAAAAAGGCCAGATTAGGGGACATCAGTCGTCTGACCTGTCCTTTCTTTCATTACCAACTCGGGTTCTATCCTTTTGCAGAAAGGAGAGGTAGTAATATGGCAAGTTACAATCGTTTTAGTTCTTGTCAATTTTACCGAACACCTTCGTGTTCGAAGAAGCCCAATTAGGTTCGTGCCGGTGGGGCACAACGTTCTTGCACAAGGGAGGGGGGAACAGGGGGACCCTCAGAGAGAGAGAGAGTCGCCCGCACTCTAAACGAACCATTTGGTACACGTATGACGTGGAGAGAGAGAGAGAGAGAGAGAGGGAGAGAGAGAGAGAGAGAGAAACGTGTACAATAATGGTCCATTCAGTGCGCACACAACACAGAACAGCGGGGGTTAAGCAATACGGAAACACAGGCAGAGGGATGACGTAGATCTATACATCACGTACACAAACTCAGACAGGGGAGACAGTACATGTATTATATACAAAAATCCAAGACAAAACATAGAACAGTTATTGGCCAAAATGATCTCTTCCTGTACGCTGCGCATTCTCAGCATCCTAAGCTCTCTTTACTTTTTTTTTTATCGTCGGCTGCCTTCACTGGAGGTTGTGGTTGCACACACTTACACCTCTGCCAATTGGTCAAGAACTAACCTGGTCGGGCTAATGCTCACGGTGGGATTTTCGAGTCATTTTAGCAAATGTGTTTCCAGGCTGAGACAACAGTTGGTGTCAGTTGGAGAACAATGGGGCAGCTTTGAGTTACATGTCTATGAGGATGCGAAAAAGGAGGTAGTAGGTTTTTAAATATTGGTAATATTCCTAGTCCTCCCGGCGGAGGATACTTGTGTAAACCTTACCTCGGAATATTCCTTAAACTTTCCCTATTTAGTTAAACGTAGGAATGTATTCATTATTGTACGTCATTTTTGGTTGCATTATTCGGGGTTTGCCGCGGTTAGGTACCATAATCAAACCCTCTTTCCCGTCTCTTCGTCCGCTAGATCACCATTTTCGTACATTAATCGACATTCCGATGTGACCTGCAGAGAGAGGGAAAAAAGAAGGGGGCAGGGGCTACATTGATAGACACATTAGCGTGCATAAACCCAGAAAGGCTTTTACTTACTGCATACTCGGCCTATCTCCACGGGATGCAGTCCCTGCCAACTGGGCGTTCAAGCCCAGGTGGACCGTTAGTGTGACTTTTCTTATACAGGTAGCATATAAAGTATAGGCTAAATACCAGGATCTTTAGCGGTTGCTTTTGGCTGTACAAAAAGGAAAAATACACAACTAAAACTTGGACCCTCCATATCTGCAATATCTCTATATATTATACCTTTTAACCCTTAACTAATCGAGCTGAGTCATTTCACCTGTATTTTAGTTATATCGGAAATAGTGATCATTTATTTGAAACTTATCAATCTACGCGTGACAACTACGTTTGCTTTTTCCAAAAATCTTTAATAAGAATGTCGGTGCACAAATACGGGCCTACAACCCCGTGGGCCGGCCACGGAGCAGGCTGGAACTGTACATGTGGGGATACTTAGTAGTGGAAAACCTAATGGAGTCGGGAGTTGTTTATTTTATAATAAAAAGTGCGACAAGTGCAATAAAATCATGTCGAGAATTCAGTGTGAGCGAGTATCATAAGTGTTGAAATTCGAACTTGTAATAATCATGAGGCGCCAAAACTTAACAACAATTCATTGTCCGAATGTTCAATCAGTACCCATCTGATGTCAATTCACTGTCTGAACACATAATCAGTACCCATCCTATATCAATTCATTGTCCGAACATATAACCAGTACCCATCCCATATCAATTCATTGTCCGAATTGACAGTACACATCCCATATCAATTTACTGTCCGAACATATAATCAGTACACGTCCTATATCAATCCATGTGTTTTTTTAAACAAAACTGCATACATATCTCATGACACCAGGGCTGAACAATCGGGGTACAACAAGGAGTTGAAAGGTTCATTTGCATCGGCGCCATTTTGGGTGCAGTCATGCAGATCCAGGCATAGTCTAAATCTCCGCTAACTCGTGGTTGGCCCAGAGTCTCTTTCGGTAGTCCAAAAGTTCCGTTAAAAGGGCAAAAGAAAGGATCGGTGGTCTGAACCATCAGTCAAAGGGGGAGGGAGGCAACAATTTTCCTACCGGGTCATACTGGGTTTTCACCGGAACTGATTCGAACTGTAGTCTGCAGGATTCTAGTCATTCAAACTGAGGCTGGCGCCAGCATGGGAGCGCCGACGTCTCGCGGCTACATTTTCATCGTTCCGTGGGCAATCATGGCAGTCATTCCCCATCGGGGGTGTCTGCGGGGGTCGGGGACTCCCGCGGCTCCTATAGAATCTTCAAGGTCGAGGAGAACTTTTATGATGGTGGGACTCGTTTCTTAATCAACAAGCAGGCGGGCCATCTCTTCACCCCGGGCCCGCTCCAGCAGGATCGTCCGCCATTTTACGAGCGGGCGAACCCATGTCGGGTGAGTGGAGCGTTGGGGGTGCCGCTGGGGGCCTCCACCTGGGGAGGTGGGAGAGGCCCGTTCGCGCCGTCTCTCCCTCCCAGCGCACCCCACGCCGTTTTCCTCGGCGCTAATATACATGATGGCCGGACCAGGCGATGAGAGAGGGGGGGGTCGGAGGCATGCGCAAGACATCCCCCCCCAGTGTTGTCGCAGCCATTATTGAAGAAGTGGCGCCTAGTACGTTTCGGGCCGGGCCTCCGGTTGATGGCGGCCGGACGCTCTTCGCCACGGCCCTCAGGAACGGGTCCCTTGGTTCATCCTGGGGACAGACCTTGGCGCGTGGTGCCTCCTCCGGGCTATTCGCGTAGTGGTCTCTCCACCCCCAGGCCTCTTATGGAAGCCGGACCAGGCGATTAAGAGGGGGGGGGGGTCGGAGGCATGCGCAAGACATCCCCCCCCCAGTGTTGTCGCAGCCATTATAGAAGAAGTGGGGACGGCCGGACCCCGTCGGCCTCGGCTCTTCTTCGGGCCCACCTTACTCGATGACCTCCGGCTGGCAGCAGGGCCCGCCCTACACGTGTTGAAGATCTCGTCTTCCGGATGGGCGTAGCCGCGAACCAGTTGCACTTCGGGAGTTTTCAGAATGGGGGTAGGTATCTGTTGACTTGTATCTATCTCATGTTACCGTTATTGGGGCGTGGCGGGTGGTGGTACAGGCATGTTTGGAGCAGTGAGGGGTGGCGAAGCCTAATTGCCTCGTGGCCGTCGTGATGTCAAGCTTGGCTTCTCTCACCATTTTCATGTTTCTTATTACGGGCTTATTCCTAACGTTTCTCATTTCTAGCAAAATCATGTATTTTATCGTGAGCTATTTCTAACGTTTTCTTATTTGTTGCGAAAATCAAAAACTCATCAGTGGCCTACTGACTTTACTTGATTCCTTTTGTTTTCCCTAACGATTTTTATATATTTTTTTTATCTGCTAGCACGATACAGCGGCTAATCCGCATTTTTCTTTATATTTGTCCTTTTTATTAGGGGTGTCCTCCGGGCTGAGCCGGATGACCTACCTCTAATAAATGGTCTGGGTGGAACTAGTTTATCAATCAGTGGGGAGTAGATAGGCATGAAAGATTACAACGGGGGACAAAAGGTCCACATTACCTACCCTTCACTATTTGCAAAGACTAGACGGAATATTTCTATTCCACGTTATTTGCAAACAGAGAATACCTCCAAAGAGAACCAATTCCAAACAATCAATGTTCGGACAAACAATCAATCAATGAGGAATGAAATAGGCACGACGGGTTACAACGGGGGCAAAAGCCTGCGTTACCTACCCTTCACTATCTGCAAAGGGAGAGAGAATATTCCTATTCTTCCCCGTTTGTAGGCAGAGAAGATCCTAAGAGAACCAACTTCGAACAATTCAATGCTCGATCAAACAATCAATCAATGGGGAGAAAAATAGGCATGACGGATTACAATGGGGGACAAAAGTCCGCATTACCTATCCTTCACTATTTGCAAAGAGAGAGAGACGTTCCTATCTGTCGCTGTTTGCAAACAGAGAATGTCTCCAAGAGAACCAATATTTCAAGTAGCACCCAAGGCTAAATGAACCAATCAATGAACAATACCAGTATCTAAATACCGTTTCCAATATCAACAATCAATCAATCAATCAGATGGATAAAGCCATCCTACCAATCAGACGTAAAGACGTCCTACTTAACCTTACCCGGACCGGACCGTGTGGACAGTTCTTCGTCTTCCTTTCTCCAGCGCCTGATCGTTCTCTTTTCTCCATGTTTTTACCGCAGCATTCCTGTGGGATTCCAGTCAGGACAGTAGGTCACTTGAGAGAGGTCCGTTCGGAATCGATGAAGTTCATTTAATCGGCAGCCGGACGAGGGCCCTCTCAAGGCAGGTATACTCCAATCATTTAGATGTTCACCCCATCGTCTGGACCTCTCTTACCGGACCTTATGTCGCTGATGGACCCCGCGTTGGGACGCCAATTGTGGAATAAGTCAGCCCATAACGCTCCTGATGCCCAGGCTGCTGGCGCAAGACGCCTCTTAGTTCCCATCTTGAATAATTACCAAATAAAGAGACGGGCGCTGGTGGCAGGAAAACAAGAACAGAGTTTTATTTCTCATGAGGAGAGCCTGTCATTTCGGACACTCGCATAGTGTCTTCAGGAGGTGCTCTAACTAGCCTCTCTGAGGCCTGGTCTTTTATACACTGGTTTAAGACATGTGAACGCTCTTTATTACAATAAAGACATTGTGAAGTATGAGGATGACATCTCCGGCACCCCCCCCCCCCAGTTCCGGTCCATTCCAACACATGACAACAGTAGAGGCCCTTACCCCTCATACAAATGGGAGGGGGCTATCACGCAGTTGAGTGTTCTGCTGATTCCTTTGGAATGTGTGCGCCTGATCGAATCCTAGGGGGTGGGAAGGTTATGATCAATAGTAGCTCCTTTGAAGAGGGGCGAGTGCATACAGTAGTGGGCAATAAACTGTATCCTCGGGCTAAGGGATGACCAGCGGTCAGTGCAAACAATCGGGCTCAGAGGAAGGGGGTCATCAAAGGAGAGCTATTCATGAAACGAAGGATCGGTGTGGACAATCGAGCGTAGAGGAAGGGTTTATCAAAAGAGGGGTATTCATGGGAGGAAAGGAGGTGTTGGTCAGGCGCGGGGTGTGATTCCCAGTGACAGCGTCATGCAGAAGGAGAAGGGTTCATGACTTGTGCATGTGAGAGTGGGGGCGGTCGGGGTGCATGGGGGAAGCTTGCAGGGTCAGGGAAGGGCGCTGATGATCGATCGCAAACAGAGAGACCATGGTACCTAAAATGGCTGTTGTATATATGTGTGCATGGGTCTATGCTGGCGGGATAACACAGTCAGTGTTTTGCAATATCCATTCTGCTTACGACAAGAGGTACAGTGACCACAAATGAACGCCGCTTATGTGCATATACATTGCCAATTTCAACAGGTTGGTCGCCCTGTTGAGGGGGCCTCCCTGCAAGACAGCTCGGGGGCCCCAGTCCGGGCTCAATCAGGAGTCCTGCAGCCAGAGTGCTGTGCTGATGGGGCCCCCTGGAGCTTGAGGCCCCCCGCACCCCAGGGGCTGCGGGGGGGCCTGTGTTACGCCCCTGGCAGGGACAGTTCACACTCTTGCCCTGAGAACTGGAGAGCCCAGACCAGGCTCTGACAGTTCATGTGGCATAACTTTTAGCGGAGCAATCCATTGTGCAGCAGGCACAGTTGCAGCGGAGCTCAGCGGTACGAAGGTTCTACGGAAACCTTATTGTGGTTGTAGTTTACTACCAAACCCGCGGTAGGAGGGGCGTTTCCCTTCTCTCACCAGGCTCCAAGCGGCCTTGTTACGCTACTGCCTGTGACTGAGACAACAGGGTCGACCCTCACCTGTGACAATTCAAAGAGATCCAGGTCACATCCCAGTGATTCATGTACTGCACACCACTTCCACATTTTTATTTTTTTATTTCTTGGGCTCTTCTACTTAAGTAAATCTCTGTTTCTGCCTGCATTCACAAGTCTATGTCCAGTAGCCATGCCCTACTCATTGAACCCCTGATAACCCCCACAGCCCACCTTTGTTTGGTTTGTCTACTACCTGTCCTGTAATTTTATCACATAGTAGATATTTTGCTTTTTTGTGGGCACTTCCTCGCCAGACATATGACATTCCTAACAACATAATTTTATGGCCCTAGTCTATTTGTAACTGATTCCGAGCAAATACAACTGTATACGACCTGTGGGACGTGCGAGACGGGAGAGTTGGACACACCAGCAAAACAATTCACATTATAAAAAGTGCTTCAATTATGCCGGAGGCTGCAGGTAGTGTTATCGGCACTCATTTGGGGCAGGGACATGTTTTATCTTCATCCGACTTTGAAGGGTACAAGAAAGAACAGAAGAAAAGGGGGAGCTAAGGGAAGAATAGAAAAAAAGAGTTAGCGGGGAAAAAGCAGAGAGAAAAGAAAAAAAAACATCACAAGTGAGGTCTTCAGATAGGTAGTGTAGGACAGTGAGAGAAAGAACCAAGAGGAAGCAATCTTGGCATTCGACAAAGGGTACCTCAAAACCTTTTGTTCCATTAAAAAAAAAAAATACTGACAATGTATTTCTTTTCATCGGAGCATGCACGTAGCACCCGACACAGCTTTCGAATCAGCAATTGTATTTTAAAAGTTAAAAAAGAAAATGGACCTCGGTTCTACGTTAATCAGGTGAGCTTTGAAATAAACAAAGTTCGGAGTCAGATACCTGTTAGCTGGTCATGGTCATGCTGAGGCCCTCAAGCCATTATTTTTAGATCTATTTTTGGGCTCGCAACAGCAGCACAGCGGGGCGCCATCAGTCTTTTCTGAGTGAATACAGCATCAGAGTGCCAAGGTAAGTCTGCGTGTCTGCAAGAGTCATGTTGATGTGGCCTGCATTGCAGAGATACTTGCTTAGTAATTTGGTTGTAGGTGTGGCTATTTTTAAAGCTCTTGTTGATGTTGCATTGTATACATGACTGGATGCAGCCTATGTGTTGACGTAATGCACTGTAAGTAGTTGTTGATGTGGCTGGGTGTGCTTTAGGGTACTTTTTCGCGTTACTATGTTTCACTGTTGTTGCTGCGGCTATGGTTGCACCTCTGTGTGCAGCATTGTATTTATTGATGTGTGGCACGTTATCTAGTTCTTACTCTGATTTCACGGGCAGCAATTTAGTTATTGATATGTCTGTATTTTCTGGATTTTACATACATGTTCTATATGGTGAAGCCAAGTGTGTCATTTTCGGTGTGGTTGCCTGTGCAGCTTTGTAGCTGCTGTTGTGGCAGTGTGCCACTCTGTTGTTACTGTGTTTACAACCAGCCCATCGTAGATGTGGCTGAGTGTGCGAATCTTCGTGTTGGTTTGATGTGGCTGCAAATGCAACAATGTTAGTGCTTTTGCTGAGTTTGATGCAAACTGTAAATTTTCATAGTGCCTTTTTCGCATTCATGCACCACCCACATGAACAAGTGCTCCGATACCGTGCACACTGGCGCCAACAATTACAATGTCGGACACACAATGATATTACCAACTCGATGTGTTATGTGTATGTTTTGAGATTTGCAAGCTAGTCGAACAAAACTACAGTACACACGTCAGTGTGCAGAACTGAATGTGTAGACATACATGCGGGTGTGGCACTGGAATGTCTGCTTGTGCGAGGCATCGTTTTTGGCGTGGCTGTGTATGACACTGCCATGCCACTGACACGGTTATCACATGATCTGTGTTTGTGCAGTATTACTGCATGTACTGGCGAACAGCAGTCTGCATTGTCGCAGGGTTTCTGTTCTCACACAGAACTGTGCACAGAGGAGTGGAACCTCGGCGAATTAGGGTGTCCCAAAACTCACCTTAGTATCCAACTCACCCCTTACCGAGCTAGCTACAGTGTCTCATTGGACATATCAAACTCCCAATGTTTAGACAAACCAGAACATGAACTTACAGTACATCAGGGTACGTGGAACTCATGAACACTCTTTCGTTATATTATCCTTACAAACCAGAACATGGAGTAAAGAAGACACATGTGCATTTGAAATGTTTATTTACTAATGCCGTCTTCTCAGGCGCAGTATCTTAGATAATACAGGTATACTTATTATCAGTAGCAAAATTACCAGCATAGTTACTAAGACATAAAAAGCGAATGGTGACAGCATGTTAACATACTGTAATGAATAAGAGTTCACAACACTTATATCTCACCCACCCTAACACATATATTATATTATTAGCTAAGAAGGTCTCTTTGGGTTGGTTTAGGGCGGGCCCATACCTTAGTGTCCTAGCATGAAGGAATCACATCAGCATACACCAGCTCTCTCTGCATGTGCACCGCATCAAGTGTGTTCTATGTGCCTCGTGCAAAGCAATATCAATCCCGCCTGAAGCCAGAGTTGGCAAAGGCTGCACTTGTGTTATGACTATGAAGGCGTGGAGATCAGACCTCATAACAATTCCATATCGTGTTGTTCCTGAAACTTCAGCACTCTTCGTGCAGACATAGTTTATTAAACAAAGCTGATATCAGAGCAATAACATATTATTCTCACATAAACCACGGCAACCTATTAGGTTGAAAGCTAAGTCAACAATTAAGTGTCGTGTGCAGAAGTTGCAAGAAAGAAAAATGGCGTTTAAACCTCAAATGTACCTATGCTAACTTAACACGATATAAGGATATACAGGAGCTACATGACACCCCCCCATGATCCGAGAACGGACTAAATATGATAACAGAAGTGCCATCTCATGAGAGCAGAACTCAACAGTAAACGAGCATGAATCGAAACTAAACATTAAAAAGTAATGCTAAAAAATAGCCCAAAAATATAACGTGGCTCAAGCCAATAGGCAAGGAAATAAATTTTTTTTTTACAAATAAGTCAATAAAATCAATGAAATGCTATTAATCAGCACGTCAATCCGAGGCAGTGTCTATGATAAAACTGTATATGAAAAGTAAGCAGCAACAGCCTCCAATAGGAAATCACTGTCCTCATCCGAAAACAGTTCAGCCATCCAATTTAAAAGATGAAAAGAACATACGTGTTCTCCCAGCACCGGATCCTCTATAACCATCAGAGGACAGCTCGGTGGGTTTTCAAGAAAACTTAGGTCCAAGAAATTCTGTGCTGCCGACAATATATCCCAGGGACCAATTAGTCCATGTGCCACTGCTAAGGCCATAATCCTCTCGTCAGCACAAACCAACTCGTGAGCAATGATAGGACTCATCAGCTGATTAAAATCGATGTCAGGAGAAACCGGTCCGCAGAGACACAAATCAATGGCCCAATGGAAATCACAGGTCAGGCAGTGAAATACAGGCTGGACACAGGTGAAGTAGGAGAATCGAAAAGATAATCCATATGCCGTGCTCAATGTCGCCAACGGCAGTGTGCCATAATATTCAAGCATGCGGTTGCGAAACCGCGTCAGTAGCTGTTGCGCGGGGTCTTGCACAGGAAGGACATCCATATTTAAAAAGACAAAAAACCACTAGTGCGCCAGCTGCTAATGCAAGTAAAAACGGGAACCCTCCAAACAAGGATGAAAAAATAGAATGGAAGAAAGCAGGGATGACTCCAAAAATCTTTTCAAAGGAAGTCACGAGACCACTGCTAACAACTTTAAAAAAATGCGCTAGGCCCTTTGTGGAGGATGCGTTAAAGATAGTACGAACCATCGCTCCGAAATGCAAAGGCAAATCAGTATTCAAAAGAGCCTGAACCTCTGTACGGGTGTTTGCAATGTGAAGCACGAAAGTTTCACGGGCCGAGCTCAAGGCCACCTCTTTCTGGGACAAAAGAGCCCTTATTCTTGCCATGCCGCTGAATTCTGCTCCCAAGGTTGGTATCTGTGGCCAGATGAAGACTCCCTATGTTCACGTGTGGGAGGATAAAGCACATTTCTGCAGCAAATAACCCGCTCACTTACTGTTACTATGAAAGCTATACCTTTAATTAACCCACAACAGTTTTCATTATTGAGCATTAAATAACCAACATTCTCTAATAATTTTTTTATGCCCACAGACTGGATAGCTTTAGCTCCCAATGGACAAGTTTTACGTCCGCTGGTGTGCAAAAACGCTTCCGGCGACTCCCGATGGGCTACAAAAATGGTCCTGGATATGTCAAGCGTTGTCTTGAAACGCTTACGCACTAGACTATCCACTAGCGCAGAGCCGTGAGTATTCTGTACTGCACAGTTACGGCAATGCGAGTTCAAATGCCGGTAATCCAATACCAAACGATATGATCCGTCAGGCTTGGTCACAGTAAAAAGGGGATTATTCATCGGTGACACACACGTTTCAATAACTCCCTGATATTCCAATTGTTCTAGGATTTCTGCGACGGCAGCTTTAGCTTCACGCCATATGGGATATTGAGGCTGAGGCTGCGGCTCAGACCGCAAAGGAATTTCGTGGCAAGGAGACAATTAATCCCAACCACATTGGTTGCGGTACAGAGCCGGCGCAAGAGCCCGAGCCCACTCTTCTGCAAAATGCTGCGCACGCTCAGTTGAGACAGTGTGCGCGAAACTGGAAAGGATTACCTCCTCCCCTCGCGGCGCCGCGAGCACAAAAGGTGGGGGCCAATCAGCCTCGGAAAGTAAAATGTCAAAGAAACCGTTTAAGAAAGAATCAAGCTTGAAAAAGACCTATTTCAAAAAATAGGTAGGTTTCACCGACACCCCGTTTTCCGGAAACGGAGGTGAAGGGGTTAAGGTTGGAACGATATACTAATCGAGTGTCATGATATAAGACCACCGAAACCGTTGGGCGCCATGTCGCAGGGTTTCTGTTCTCACACAGAACTGTGCACAGAGGAGTGGAACCTCGGCAAATTAGGGTGTCCCAAAACTCACCTTAGTATCCAACTCACCCCTTACCGAGCTAGCTACAGTGTCTCATTGGACATATCAAACTCCTAATGTTTAGACAAACCAGAACATGAACTTACAGTACATCAGGGTACGTGGAACTCATGAACACTCTTTCGTTATATTATCCTTACAAACCAGAACATGGAGTAAAGAAGACACATGTGCATTTGAAATGTTTATTTACTAATGCCGTCTTTCCAGGCACAGTATCTTAGATAATACAAGTATACTTATTATCAGTAGCAAAATTACCAGCATAGTTACTAAGACATAAAAAGCGAATGGTGACAGCATGTTAACATACTGTAATGAATAAGAGTTCACAACACTTATATCTCACCCACCCTAACACATATATTATATTATTAGCTAAGAAGGTCTCTTTGGGTTGGTTTAGGGCGGGCCCATACCTTAGTGCCCTAGCATGAAGGAATCACATCAGCATACACCAGCTCTCTCTGCATGTGCACCGCATCAAGTGTGTTCTATGTGCCTCGTGCAAAGCAATATCAATCCCGCCTGAAACCAGAGTTGGCAAAGGCTGCACTTGTGTTATGACTATGAAGGCGTGGAGATCAGACCTCATAACAATTCCATATCGTGTTGTTCCTGAAACTTCAGCACTATTCGTGCAGACATAGTTTATTAAACAAAGCTGATATCAGAGCAATAACATATTATTCTCACATAAACCACGGCAACCTACTAGGTTGAAAGCTAAGTCAACAATTAAGTGTCGTGTGCAGAAGTTGCAAGAAAAAAAAATGGCGTTTAAACCTCAAATGTACCTATGCTAACTTAACATGATATAAGGATATACAGGAGCTACATGACAGCATGTCTTTCTTTGCCTGAGACTGCTGCGACGTTACTCCATAGGTTGTTCAGGCAGGCTCGCACACTACGCTCGCTCGCAGTACCGCAATAATTTTACGCCCCACCACTTTCAAATGTCACCAGCCACCACTGGAGAAAGGCGAAACCCATCTGGCTACAGACATTCTGTTTGCCCTGCTCAAAGCTTGTTCACTTGTCGTTCAAAGCTCTTGCGGAAGTGGCCAAAAAGAATATCTAAGCACACGGAGCCTTCACAAGCTGGTACAGCCTCCTATCCACTTTTACCCCCAAAAGAAACCAAAATATAAAAAAACAAAAAAGTGAGATGGGTTAACTGGGAGTTTGCAATGACACATCTGACCTTGACAGCTGCAGCATCCTGTCTTGCTCATCTGAAGGATTCTGAGTAACAGAAAAGTAACAATGTCTGGAAGTAAACACTTTTACGAATTTGACCTCTAGGCTTATACAACCCCTCTTCAATAATAGTTTTGCTGAAATAATACTTGAGTCAAAGTCTAAAACTGACATTGACTTTGGATGCGTTTTGTCGTTTCTCATTTTTTTGGTTTAAAACTTTAAGCAATCAATATCTCTAGTTCCTCATATCTGTTTTAAACCATTCTTGTGTTATTTGTCTGTAACAATTATCTGATTTTCATAAGTTGGTTTGGACATTTTATGTTATGATGCATTCTTAACTTTAGTGCTGTTTGGTAATTCATGAAATAAAACTCATTTCTCTGGGTAATTTCCTGCTGCTTTTGCCATAGCTACTTGTGGTTAAGCAGTGCATCTTGAATTGTGTTTTAACCAGACCATAATGTGTTCCACCACTCATAAGCTATTTGACTATTTTTACCTTTAATAACAGTTGTGAAAATATTTTGGGTTTATCAGTGAGCGTTCTGTGTCATATGGTCCAAAGGAAATTAGAAGTGCATATTTTCATGATAGCCATCAGTGTAATGGCTCAACATGTTTGTGAATTATGCACATATATTGCTATTATGCACACTGCCAAATACAATTAAGAGGGTAACAAGACAATACTAGACATGAGTTACTCACCAAGCAAAAAGGAATCGAAATGTCAAATCATAGATGGACGGCATACAACTTGAAATCAGGTCAGTTGTTATGTTCAGTTAGCAAGAATTGACTAATCATGGTGAGCTTGAGAGCTATATAAATTAACCCTTTTTGGCCATCTACTATCTCTGGACGTGTGACACATCTGATTCTCTATTTATTGTGTAATCGCTGAAAACCCTTGTAATTCACCAAAGTGAAAGTTGAACTGGTTTGGTAAGATACTAAGGGCCAATTAAAGGAGCAAATGAAGACATCTGTGTATGGTTTTTACAGATTTCCTAATTTTTCGGGAATTGAAAACCCCCAAGAGATAAAACATAAAAAAATATATGTAAGAAGTGAATTCCCTGGCACACTTCTACTCCCCATTGCTTATTCATGCAGATTGCCCTCAGCATGAGCACTTTTGCAGGAATATATGTTGTGGGATATTAGCACATTTTGGGCCAGATGTACGACCCACCAATTTGCGACTCGCAAATTGCGTCGCATTTGCAACTCGCAAATTGGGATGTACAACAGTGTCTTAGACACTGTTTGCGAATCCTAATAGAGTCGCAATTTGTATGCTTCATTAATATTAATGAGGCAGGCACAATTTGTGACTCCATTAGGAATGTCTAGCACTCACAAAGATGGTGGCCTGTGGGGTCAGCAGATCACCATGTCTGTGACTGATTTTAAATTAAGCAGTTTTTTTTAAATGCAGCCCGTTTTCCTTAAAGGAAAATAGGATGAATTTAAAAAAATTAAAATGAAACGTTCAATTTTTTAAGGGCATGCAGTGGTCCCTGGGACCACAGCCTGCCCTTAAAAATATTTTTTTAACCCATTCACTAAGGAGAAGGATCCCCTGAGGACCCCTTCCCGTTTGCGAATGGTTTACCACCTACTTGAAGTAGGTGGTAAATTGCGAGTGTTTTGCAACCGCAATTGCGGTTGCAAAACATTCATACATACAAATGCGAGTCACTATTAGGAAGGGACACCCTTGGCATGCTCATTCCTAATAGCAAGTTGCAAACCTTATTTTGCGAATTGGTAAAATTTTACGATTCGCAAAGTGATGTTTGTACCTGGCCATGCCCTAAATTGTGGTCATAATTCAGGCCCTTTATACCTTGTTTTCCCCATTCTGGAAAACGTTGGGCCTGATTACATGTCGGTCGGAAAGCCTCCGACCCACAGTCGGATTCCCCTAGACCGTGTCGGAACCCATCATAATTGGTTGGTCGGATTTGTTTCCGACCAACTAATTACAATGCTCGTGGTCGGAAGGGAAACCGTTTGATCATTCCAAATCGGTTCCGAACGGCATTCAGGGAATCCAAGTCTGTCAGCGTCGATTCATACAGCTCTATGGACAGTGTTTCTGACCGACCGATTACGATGTAGGATTCCATTAGCATTTCCAACTCGGAAAAGGCTGTTGGAAACTGACTTTGGGGGCCCCTAGCAGGCCCACCTTCATCCTGAGGCCTCCGGTTTGGGGTCGAGGGAGTACCCAAGAGGCCCTTCTGTAAAATCACACAAGGTGGCAAGCACCATGGGGTGCCCAAGACAGGGTGCAAGATTTGCCGCAGATACCCATTTTCCCCATAGGAGCCTGTGTTGTCAGTCAGAACATAGGCTCCCATTGAAGACAATTGGAGTCCTGCCAAACGGTGTTCGGAAGCTTCATAATAGATCAGGAGGAACCGCCGACCGCGAGTCTGTCAGAACCGAATCCGACAGGAGTCAGGCGGTTTAGTTTCCGACCGACATCATAATCATGCCCATTGTTTCATGTAGAGGAAAGAACCTTTCCATACATAATCAAAATTATGGGTATATTTGGTGAGCACTCACACTCAATTAATGTGTTTACTTCAGCATATTTTACTATTAAAATTGAGGGCAATAATTGTCATAAAAAAAACATTAAGAATATTTGTGAAGGTCCACAATGTTCCAATTTGTGGATGTTTGCCATATTTACAATCACCCTCTTGGTACTCCCAAGTTACCACTCCAACATTAGTCCTCATACTGGGGAAATTTTCACAGCCCTAAATGGGTATTATTTTCAAAAATTCCCCAAATCCTGATTCTGGGAAATCAGAATTTGGAATTTCAATCCTAAAATTAACTTTTTTTGGTCATACATTTAAGGTGGCTAAAAATCTTTGCAAATGAGGACTATAATATGTTCTACCTGGAGCTACATCTCAGAGGCTGCAGCTAACACATGCCGAGCTCACCCAAGCATGTGAGTGGTACTTTGTACTCAGCAGATGCGTATTTCTTTGATTGCTACACAAATGCAAATGAGCACGTTAATCCCAAAGACCTGCAGACTTCTCTGTGTATCCCCCATTATGATTCCCACTTTTTTCTTAAGTGTGTCTGAAAAGGAATTAAAGAGCTGGCAATGTTCAAAGTGTTCCCATGATTTAACAAATAGACTTAATCACAACGAAATGAGTGTATGTTCATCACGGTGATTCATTAAAAACCTGAAATTCCATTAAATATGTGTCTGATAATTGGAAAATGAAGGGAGGTACTTAATGGTTTAATGTTGTCGAGGGGCTGCAAATGCATTTGGGTCTATGAATTTTAGAAGTTACATTAAAGATATTGCTAACTAGTATATGCAGAATTTTATCGGAAAGTAATTAATAAACAACAGTTTTGTTATGCAGACAACCTCAAATAGTGTGCCAACATAAACAACCATGCCATAATAAGGGAAGCTCATACTCATAACCAAAGGTAGCTACTGGTAACAACATTTCACTGTGATTTGCTTGACATAGCAAAACATTTTCTGATTATTTTGATTAAGTACTTGGAAAACTAGTATGGACCCATATGGAATACTTTATTAATAACCTCAAGTGCACAATTACCAGAAAAAATGGTGCGATGGCATTGCAAGAACTTGCAAGGCCAATTCTGCTGTTTGTCCTTCCGAGGTCAGAAAATTGATGTATATGGAAATATTAAAGGTAAGTCCTTTCATTTACAGTTCTTGGTGAGGTGATAAGTGCAGTGTGAAGCGGTATATAAAACAATATATTATTATGAGCATTATTGTGATCATTATTGTTGTTGTTTACATATGGGATAACATACCCCTGTAGTACAATATAAGGGTATTGCAAGTCACTTAGGAGTTTATGACCATATAGAGGAAAGAGGCCAAACTGCAACTTTCTTTATAAGCTTATGGAACTCCGAGTTAATTTCCAGTATATTTATCATGTATAAATAACTGGTCACACCATCACATTTCACACAAACCACTTAAATCCTTGGTGTATAGCTCTTTCATACGAAAGAGAGAGCAAAGAGCATGTTTGCAAACATGATGAATAAAAATAGAATCTCTAGTGCAAACTTAAACACTTCAAAAAAGCTGTTAGATATTAGTTGCAAAAAGATATTAGAAGCAGTTTATCACAAACAGTTTTTTTGAAGGCACAGCAGAAACATGCAGAAAGATTCAACATTTTCTATAGTTACTCAATGGGAGCAAATAATAATCACGTTGCCATAAATATCTCCTCTCTTCTTGTCAATGTACAGGTAGAAAAAGCAGAGCAGAAATTAAACCTGTTTATTTTTCGATCTTTAAACAGCTACTTTAATTATGCTCTTTGACCTGACCCTCTATTGCTTGCTCTGACATCATACCTCAACTGTAATAAGTTATGACATTTAAATTCTGGCGCCATTTCTTTATAATAGGCAACTGGGTGCATCACACATTATGATTAATTTAAAGACAGGTTTATGTACAGGGATTGCAGAATCCCATGTAATATTTTATTATTAGTCACATTCATAATCTTATCATTTGTATTATTTGTTTAGTTTTGCTTATTTCAGGGGAAATCCCCCATCAAACTACGATCATCATAAACAGTACACATAAAGCACTAAATAAAAAAAGGAACAAGCTTAGTTCTATTTAAAATTACATTAAAAAAACTGTCAAACTCAGGCATTTAAAATGCAGATTTTTATAACTACTAAAAACAGCAAATAAAAAAATCGCTATTACAGCCTTGAATTTAATTACACAAATTTGACTGTAGCTACTCATTTCAACTTAAACCTTAACCGTCAGGCTGAATATAAATACTTGGTTACCTAGAAAACAATAATTTCATTAGTATCTGGCTAAAGCAGCCCCTGAGCAGTTTGGTAATTTAAAACATTCATCCTCAGACAGAATGGAGCTATCCATTTCTTCCTGATCTGATGATTTGGGCAAAAATTGTGCCTTCATTTCAACATGAGTATCAAAGGAGGGGCAGTTTTCTGAATTATTGTTCGTAGTATCCCATTTACAGCAAAAACATTTGACTAGGAGAATCTCTAGTCTAACCTTCTTATACAAAGTTCTTGCTTGGGGAGGATCTATTTTTTTGAAAATATGCTCACATCTACAAGTTAGTTTAATGTCCATAAATTCATCACCCAAACTGCCCAAATTTTGACTTCTGGACTAGATTTTTCAGAACAACTTGCCAGTATCTATTTTTCAATAATAATGATATTGAATTTTTAGAGGCCGTCTTGTCTCAGATTTCTGAATACCCAAGTGAGTAGAACCATGTTTTCACATATCTAAACCAGGGTATTTTACTGTCAGTATCCAGTCCTCTTAGCTCTAAAAGTGAATTTCTATATGGTTCTAATTTGGTGCAGGGCCACAATCTTATCCAATACAAAGGGGTTTTTAATTTTGCTGTTTTAGCCACATTCTGAAAGACGATTACCGACCTCAATGGGACTATTGGAACACTTTGGGGTATATTAAGTAATGATTTGGCAAATTTGTTTTCAGGTTTGTCTAGACTCTACAAATCCCATTATTATTATTGTTATTATTATTATTATTATTATTAGCAGTAGTAGTAGCTGTAGTAGTAAATATTGGCAGACTAGCTGCTTTGGAAATATATATCTTTGAACGGTAAGCATTACACAAATTGGAAGATATTTTATCCCTGTATCTGCAAATCTATACTTATGTGTGTGCTGGTTACCAGCAGTCTTCCATCTATGAGGATTTTGTTACTTTTCATTTCTCTACATGTTCTTCTTTCATTCCCATATAGATTTATTCTTCTCCCTTCATCCTTTTTCTGTCATTATGCTTTTTATTTGTCCCTCAATGAGAGAACCGTCTACTCCCAATTACATTTTTAATTTGGAATATTCTAATATTTATGTGGCATGATTTTTTGTTTTATCAAATGTTAACCATCAAATGTTTGTAGGAGGTTTATATTGGTGCTCTTTGAGGCATTCGTACTAATCTTGAATTGATCTAATTCGCCTACATTTACTTGCTCCTAATGTTTTCTTTTCTACAGATTTGTGTTTTTACTAGTTTTTTATTGTACAAAACTTAAGTGAATAATTGAATGACATGACTAGGTGCATAAAACTCGGTGTGCAGACAAAATGTTGTGTTGGAAATGTCATACTACATGAATATCATGTCCTAAATATCGTTGTGAGAAATATCGACAGCAAGAATATTGTGGTCAAGAATATCAAATTTAAGATGGCGCACTGAAAAGTGCTGGATCGCTGTTTTCCCGCAGCAATGCAAATAAAGAATTTACTTGCTCTTTTCCCATTGCGTTTTTAGGTTCAGCAGTGTAGGATATGTGTTTGTTATAGAAAATGGCTAGAGAGATTGTGGTTCAGGCTTGCATGCATCATTTTTTAAGCTCCACCACGACGCTATGCCCATTGGCATTCCCTTTTACAGCAGCTTCACTGCCTCACCAGCTGCTTTTGGAAAAAACTGCTCAAGCACTCCCTCTCTGGCCTAACCGAAGGTAGAGTGAGTATATTTTACATACAAATTCATACCTTGGTACCAATTATAAAATGCCCCATATTCGGGACCGTACTGGGAACCCTAAGCAGCACAGCCAAATTTGATCAGACCAGCCCATGTACTGTGCATAGAGAGCAAGTGCAGCTTGCGAGCATGACCCCTGTATGACGGTTTGGGGGGGTCTTTGTAATTCACGCCTCCACATTCCGTGTACCATAACTAAAAATCAGCCTCCTGGGGAATGATACCGGCCTCCAGCTGCTCCAGCCTCACGGGGGTTGCCCGCTTGCCCATCTGGCCAGTCCAGCCATGCCTAGATTGCAGAATTCTAAGTGCTGACATCGGTGAAACATTCAGACAACATTTTAATAGACAAACATCGAAGTTCTGAGTGATGGATTCCTAGATCTTACCTGATCATCTGGAGTCCTATGCCTCACATACTTACAGATGAGAAAGAGAAATATTTGTTAAGCAGCTTTCTGCTAAGACCAAGTGGAGGTTTCAGTCCCACAAATGGAATCAGATGAATTTTGGCAATTACACGTTATTCCTGTCAGTGGGAATTTCTGATTAATTGAAATTTCTGCCGTACCACCGACAGAATTAAATTATGCAGTGGTTTCTAAAGTTTAGAAACCACTGTACACCTTTTCGGCACCCTTGCATACTCTGCAGGGATTAACTTTTTAATCACTGCACAGTATGCATGGACTACGAGTGGTATTTGCCTCCACTATTTTCATGGCACAAAATGCACCCTCTAACAATTTTTGGATGTGAAGGGGCATTTGGCACTATGAAAATAGCGCCAAGTGCCCACTCCATCCTGTTGCGGAATTCTGCGTAATATGACGGAGTTTTAATGCAATGCTACGTGATTCCACAGAATCAAACTCCACCAATTCTGCCCACCCTTACTTCCTGCAAGGCTGACGTAACAGTGGACCCTATTTACAGTTCTAATGTTAAGAACAGAATGCTGATTAAACACATGGTAGTGGGTAAACCAATAACTATTGTGAAATTTGGCATCTGGTTTTGGTGATTTCATTATCTGAAGGCATTGACATGGTCAAAGAATAACTAACTTGTGGGAAAGAAATCAGATAGAGAATAGGCTACTTATAGGATGAAATCCATAATTCAAAGGAAGTAAGTCATGTTTTAAATTTACGGCAAAATATTCACAGTTATTACATCATATTGGTGAAAGTAGGGGTGTATGAAGTTGCAGAGTCTGCTTACTTGCAACTTTGCATTATTTATTTTGAATCACTGACATATTATCGAAAGACACATTATTGAGATACTAAAATATCAACACAAATATATCGGAAGCATTAATATCGACATCCTATACTTAACTATAAATATACCAAAATATCGGAAACATAATATCGATATACATTAATACCGATGTCAAAATTATCGACTACATACTTATCGAAGACCATAAATATCGATCACATTAAAATGTATACACAAGTACTAAAATATCGATTTCACTAATATCGTCCACATTAATATCGTAATTTTAAATATATCGATAATATTAAATATGTATATAAACATAATTGCTATCGCCAAAAATTATTATTTTCAATAAAATAAACACCTCTCATTTATTTATACATTTTAAATAATTTTTGAAATTCAACAACATATAATAATAATTATTTATATTTCCAAAATATGTAACAATATTTATTTTATTTACTTTTAATCATAAATAAATTAGATTAACCTTATCTAACAACATGAAAATCCTAACCGAAATTCAAATATACTAACTAACCAATAAACACACAGAAATACTAAATTAACCAATAGCAAACTAATTGCTAATTACAATACTCTATATAAACAATTATCCATTAAACACAAACCACATGCAAAAAAAAAGAAAGGAGACACATCTATGGATGAATAGCACTACAACGACAAGAACATCAAAATTAGCAGAATTGATTCATGACTTTCAAGTAAGTAAATCAAATAATATAAATATAATTTACTACTAAAATGTAAAATATTTACTAAATATGCACTTTTCCATTTCTTAATTAACTACAGATTAGTATACTAAAATATACCACACAACTGATTTTTAATTAAATAAAACGCTAAAATGTGTAAATATATTGTCTATATTTAAAACACGTTTCAATCTTTTTAACAAAATACAAACCATATTATTAAAAACCTATACTTTTTTATTTCTCTTCTAACGCTGCAGATAACTATCCTAACAAATACAAGAATACAGAACTCAAACATAAAGATACAACTAAGAAAGCAAGTATAATGACTCACTAAATTAAAAGCTAAAATCCTAATAAATTAGGACATTTTGTAACTAATTATACATATCTCCTTTCTATGTTTTACTACCACTACAGACAATTCGACAGACAACAAACAGAGAAAAATACTCAGAGAACGAAAGATACACAAAGCTAAGTAAGTATATTCAACATCTTCATTAACTAGTAACATGTTTAAAATGAAACACTGGTTTACATTTCTAAAACATAGGAACATTTGTATTTCAGAAATGACTACATAAGACTATACTACAAAAGAACAAACAACAACATTATACAATCAAAAAAGAACACTTACAAAGTAAGTACCTCCAAAAACAAAACTAAGAGTTAAAACGCCAAAAACAGCACATATTCTAATTAATAACAAATGTCTATTTTTTTTCTCTCCTAAAACTACAGAAAACTCTACTGTCAAAAACAAGAAAATAAATTACCGATTCACAAAGATATAACAAAATAAGTAAGTATATATAATAACAAAAGTAACTGATAAAATGTAAAAAACCTAAAGACATGCTAACATTTCTAATAAATCTATTTTTCCCCCAGATACTACTACAGAATACTCTACTAAGAAATAACAGACAACTCTACTCCAACGTCCTATCGAAAAGTAACAAAGTAAGTATATTTACAAATTTTTATAATATCCTAAAGTTATTAGCAGCCAATTTTATAGAAAAATTGGCCCTGAAACTCTAAAAATCGACAAAAGCAAATCATTAAAATTACTCTTATTTTTACCTTACAGATCAGAGAGAAACAGAAAACACAGTCAACAACCGAAGAATAAAGCATATCAAAATATTTCACAGATTTGAACAAATTGTAAGTATATACTAATGTATTGTTTAATTAATTATTTTTATACACAAACATTACCATTTACATAACTAATAAATATATCTCTTGTAGATTTACAAACAACAAAATGACTGAGGGAGCAGAATTTGTGACCAGCCAGAAAGGAAAGCTATTACTCTGCTGCATGGGTTACACTTATACCCAGGAGAAACAATATGGGTTGAAAGTAAATTGGAAATGTTGCAAATATTATTCTAACAAGTGTTATGGAAGGGCAACAACTAGAGAAGCAACTGTACTTTATACAAGGGAACACAACCACCCACCAAACATAACAGAAATAGAAGTTAGAACAGCATTAGAAAACATAAAAGCAAGCACAGGTTCCCAAAAACCAACCAGTCTCATATTAAAAGAAGAAATTCCCAAAATTCCTAAAACAGCAACAACACAGATGCCAAATGTTCGTGCACTAAAAAGAACTATAGCACGAACAAAAAAAAGTACTACTACTACCACAACACCTCCAAGAACATATAGTGATATAAGTTTAAATGCCAACCAAACCATAACTCTAAACAAACAACCATTTATCATTTACGACAATGAAAGCAACGATAAAAGACTTATAATTTTTGGAACAAATCTTAACTTAATAAAACTTCAGCAAACTCAATATTGGATGATGGACGGCACTTTTAACATTTGTCCCAAACCATTTTTCCAATTATACACCATACATGGCCTATATAATACCTGCAACATACCTCTTCTTTATGCACTACTACCAAATAAAACTAATTCCACATACATGGAATTATTAAATATAATCAAACAAAAAACTAATGACTATTCCCCAGAAAAAATAATCCTAGATTTTGAACAAGCAATGCTTTCAAGCATATTGAAATTACACCCCCATACCTGCATTCAAGGCTGCTACTACCATTTAAACCAGTGTCTATGGAGGCATCTACAAAAGACAACCGTAAGTATAGAATATGCAACAAACTCATCTTTTGCATATCAAATAAAAAAACTCATTGCACTAGCTTATGTCCCAGAAACAGACGTAGCAGAACACTACAACATTCTAATAGATAGCCCCTTTTATAAACAAAATGAATCCAAACTGAGTCCATTTTTGGACTACTTTGAAGACACCTGGGTAGGCAGACTCCATAGATCTGGCCACAGAAGAAATCCTAAATTCCTAATACCCTGGTGGAACGTTTACAAAAGCACCTTAAACAGAGAATCTAAAACAAATAACGCAGTGGAAGGTTGGCACAATGCCTTTATACAGTCAACTGGCAGAACTAAACCAAGTTTAGAAACATTCATTAAATGCCTTCAAAAAGAACAAAGCTACCAGGAGTTTAGAATGGAACAATCCATTACTGAACTAGTCTCTAAAACATCTAAACAAACCAAACAAATGCACAAATACCTAGAACAACAAGTAAAGTTATACCCTAGTACTAAAGGAATTGAATACCTAAACTTAATTGCCAAAACACTACTCTAAATAAATAATACCACCAAACAAGTACATAAAAATGTAACCTAAGCAATTAAAACAACATCAAAATCTTTATTTTCAAAACTCTTAAATGTAAGCAATATATTTCTTATTTTTTGACATAAATATGCACACATTACTTACAATGCATTACTATAACACAGAACAAAAATTATAAATACATTACCCACCCACAAAATATAAAAAAATAAATAACTCACCATGCATGTCGACAATCCAGGAAATCCTTCTCCCCCAAAATAATCCAGGTAGTGTAAAATGTTCCCAAAAAAAATGCAAAAATGCAAATGTACCAAAAATCGATAATCCATTCAACGAAAATCCTTAGGAAAACCATAAAAATCCCGAAAATAGTTCAAAAATAAAATAAACGCTCCAGGAAAACTGAAAAGTTTGAAGAAGTGTTAGAAATGCAGTAGTTAATAAAACTAACAAACACTTCCTTAAAAAAAAAAACGTTCCTTCCGAAATGGCAAACACCTACAACAAAAACATATAAAACATACATTCCCACCCACATAAAAGTACACATAAACAACTACTAACATTAGTATTAACATTATATTCCTAATACTTATACTTTAAACATCTATATAGTAACTCTCCAAACAAGCGTAAAAAACGGTAAAACTACGTGTACCTACCACACGTAAATAAACAATAATAAATCCTGTAATACCACTCACTTATATCTAACAACAATAAATATCACCACACTAGCCTCAAAAATAACATTAAATACACATAAAACATATAAAACAAACCTTACCTTAAACGACGTTAAGTTTCTCCCAACCGCGAGCTGCTCTCCATCCAAATGACACAAAACGACCTAACCCGGTTACAAAATAAAACACCCAAAAGCAACAAAATAGTCCATAATGACAAATATATTAAATAATCTGTGTAAAATGACCTTCAATATTAGCAAAATGAGTACAATATTTAACACAATGTTTTTTTTTCTCCTTATATTAAATATTTGAGAAATATGTAGTAAAACTGCAAAAATAAATATAATAAAAAAATGTTTAATATTAATTGAAAAATTTTGAAAAATGTAATTAAATGTTAGAAAATTTGGTTATGTCAATTTTCAAAATGTATATAAAGAAACCTATGTTAAAAATAAAACGTATGGAAAAACATTGTTTAAATAATTAATATTAATATATTAAATATTAATATTAATACAATATTTGTATTTATAAACAACATATGTAACACTATAAAAAAGTGATATGACATTAAACAATACTATGTATTATTTTTCTCATTTAAAAATGTTTTCCACATGTATATAATGTTTTTGTTTTAAAAATATACATTTTTCTGAAATGTCAATAATATATGTTGAAAATAATTTACTCTGCAAATTGTACAATACCTAATAAATGTATGTTGTTGGAAAAAATGTATTAAGTGTGTGTTTGACTATTAATATCATAAAAATTTGTTTCCCATACACAAAAATAATATATATAATTTTATTATACATAAATAAACAACTCTTCCCAAACGAATCCACATATATATCAATTAGTTACTGGACACTAAATAAATATAATTTACTATTCCCACTCCAGTCTACATTAAATTGAAGTAGGTGCTGGACACTAATTAAATATAATTTACTATTCCCACTCAAGTCTACATTAAATTGAAGTATGTACTGGACACTAACTAAATATAATGTACTATTCCCACTTAAAACTGACCCTGAACCCTAAAAATACACCTTTACCCAAAAACTGAAAACTGACCCTGAACCCAAAAAATACCCCTTTACCCAAAAACTGAATACTGACCCTGAACCCAAAAAATACCCCTTTACCCAAAAACTAAAAACTGACCCTGAACCCTAAAAATACCCCTTTACCCAAAAACTGAAAACTGACCCTGAACACTAAAAATACCCCTTTACCCAAAAACTGAAAACTGACCCTGAACCCTAAAAATAGCCCTTTACCCAAAAACTGAAAACTGTCCCTGAACACTAAAAATACCCCTTCAGCCAAAAACTGAAAACTGTCCCTGAACCCTAAAAATGCCATTTTACCCAAAAACTGAAAACTGACCCTGAACCCTAAAAATACCCCTTTACCCAAAAACTGAAAACTGACCCTGAACACTAAAAATACCCCTTTAGCCAAAAACTGAAAACTGTCCCTGAACCCTAAAAATGCCCTTGTACCCAAAAACTGAAAACTGACCCTGAACCCTCAAAATACCCCTTTACCCAAAAACTGAAAACTGACCCTAAACACAAAAAATACACCTTTACCCAAAAAATTAAAACTGACCCTGAACACTAAAAATACCCTTTTACCCCAGAACTGAAAACTGACCCTGAACCCTAAAAAGACCCCATAAAATAACAAAAACATATAATTTACTATTCCCACTCCAGGCTACATTAAATTGAAGTAGGTGCTGGACACTAATTAAATATAATTTACTATTCCCACTCCAGTCTACATAAAATTGAACTAGGTGCTGGACATAAAGATAGCAAAAGCTTAATAATTATATATGAAAAATGTTCTAATAGTATAACTGTTTTAATTTAAAACTAAAAGACTTTAATACAATTTTTTTTTTAAATATTATATAAAATATATATCAAGATTTAATCTATTTTATACTAATCTAAATAATGATTTTAGAATTATAAAAATTAGAACTCCAAAAAAATATTGTGAATTGTAAAATTTTAATAATTATTTTTAACATTATTTATTATTATTAATACATATAGTCGAAAAATGGTTATTTTTTTTAATAAAAATATATATATACATTTATTTTCGTTATTTTAAATAGTTATATATTTTATTATATTTCTAATCATTATATATATATTTTTTTAAATATATAATCTATATTGTGCAAAATTTAAGAATACATATAATTTTCTAAATTGTTACATATTTTAATAAAATTTCGATTTTCTAATTTCAAATATTAATATTTTTTTAAATTGTTATAATGTTATATTAAATATATAAATATTAAAAATATATAATCTATATTTAGCAAATTATTGTAAAACATATATTTATCCAATTTATTTAAATATTTTAATAAAATTCCAATTTTTAAAAATTCTAAATTTTTATTTAATTTAAAATTTCTAATTTTTTATAATAATTATATAAATATTTAATTTATATAATCTATATTTCTCACAATTGTTTCATACATATATGTGTCCAAATTGCAAAATAATCAATTTTAAATTCAAATTTCAAATTTCTATAATTTTTTATTCTATTTTAAAATGTAGAATTTTTTATAATAATTATATAAAATTTTAAATTATATAATCTATATTTCGCAAAATGTTTTAATACATATATGTTTCCAAATTGTTAAAATATTTTATTTAAATTTAGAAATTATAAATTCGAATTTTTTTTTAAATTTAAAATTATTAATATTTTTTATTAATTATATAAATATTTAAATTATATAATCTATATTTCGCAAATTTGTTTAATACATATATTTTTCCAAATTTATAAAATATGTAATTTAAATTTCGAATTTCGAATTTCGAATTTTTTATAGAATTACAAAAAAAAATTATTTTATTTTTATAATCATTATATAAATATTTAAAATAATTATTATATTTTAGAAATATAATTATTTTTAAACATATATTTTTAAAACACTCCCCACCCTTATCCCCTATAAACCCAATAACCCGCTCCTAAAAATATATATGTATTTATAATTATTATAATATAATTTTTTTTAAAATATTTCTTGTTAAATAACATTAACTCATTTCAATAAAATCTTAACTTTATATGCATATTTTTTACTATTATTTACTAATATACAATATTTTTTTGATTCGATATTTTGTCTTCAGATATAATTACTTTCGATATTATTCTAAACATACTATTTACGATATTTTTGTATACGATATTTTTTAGTTCGATATTTTTGACCTACGATATTTCATGTTCGATATTATGTCACTTCGATATAATAATTTCGATATTATGTCTGATTACCATTTATTTACTTTAAAATTTCTGCAATATGCAAACCTTTTAAGTATTCTTGTTTAAAAGGAGCAGTTATAGCATGTTTTAGAAATCATGGGAAACCATTCCCACATCTGTTCGAGGATATTATGCTCAGAGGTGACTGTCCCTATCCTCTTGTTTGCGCATCTACCCTGCAAAATGATACTCTGGGAGCCTACATGGGCCCCTGCCTTGTACTCTGCCCAGAACCCCTCTACATGTGCACCACCCTAGTACTGTCCCTTCCCTCTGTACAAAGCACCACCACACACTCTGCTTCACTTCCTGTCGAGTTCCTCACCACAGTTTCTTTTACCTGTTGATCTCGATGAGGGCTGTAGTCACAATTGCTTGCTGCAGGATGTCCTGCCCGGGGGACATACTATACGAGGCAATAATCACTGCTGGTGGCTGGCAAAATAAAGTTTTCCTGAGGGAAAAATTGGCAAAATTAGGGAATGTTGGGTTCATAAGGATGAGCATTCACAAATTTGCTAGAATTCATGGGGGAAGAATATAAATATGGGTTAATGATGGGGGGCGCTAGAGAGCTGGAGTGCATACAATGGCTGCAATGGAGTGAGGTTATGGAGGTTGGGGACAACACTCCTCCTCATCCACTATTGTATATTGCCCTGCTCCCACTAGATCTGACAGGGTAAGAGTCCAGCCATATTTATCATTGTCTATTTAATGCACAGACCAGCATTGAATGTAGAATGACCGCTGGCTATCTGCAAACTGCAAGGATCCAAGATGGAGAACCCGCAACTGTAACTGGTGGATCACCAGGGGAGTTCTTGTCAGGTGGATCACCAGGGGAGCTCTTGCCACCTGGCCTGGGGCATGAAGTGGCTCTGTAATGCGGCTGCACTCTAGCAAACTGTGCCAGCAATAGCCGGAGGAGGTGAACATGGATAAAATGGCTGGTGAGGAAAAGGACCAACGGACTTGACTATAGTGGTCTGCATGGCTGGGCGCAGCTGATTGGCTTTGTGCTTCTGCTCATACTGGGGTGTCTGCATTGCTGGGCCCTCTCACCTGGCATGTGAACAGCAAGAATTATCATTCAATGTAAACTGCATATCGCTCTTCCTGGACCTTCCACAGACTGTGCAAGATGCAATTTGGAAATATGCACTGGTTAAGCAAGTGCTGATCAAAGATCAAATTCGCTACGCCATGCTCTATCCAGCCCAGCTCAAGATCACACATGGTGGGTAACAGCATGTATTTCAAACCCCACAACCGATGGCAGAATATCTCAAGATGCGCAATGGAAGGAGAGTTGAGAGAACAGATCTAAATGACAAGTCCCTCTGCTGGTCCACACTAAGGGCCTTATCACGAGTTTGGCGGTCCTCCTGTCGGCCTGCCAGTAGTACCACCAAGCCCATAGTGCACCCACCTGCTGGATTACAAGTGTAGTCCATGGCGAGTAGGCGATGCTAAGGCTGTCTCACGGCAGTGGCCTGTTAGGCTCATAAGAGAGTCTTAGCAGCAGACCACCACCGTGACAGCCCCTACAGCACTTTGTGGCATGCACCATGTTGTGTATGCCATTTCGTGCAGGAGCGGGAATTCAATTCCAGGGGGGACAACATGTGCCCCTCTGCATGCACCCCCAGGCCCAGAAGCTGCTAAGGGCTCTGGTAGGGCCCCCTTCCTTGCATGTCTGCCATGTAATGGGCGGCGGACATTCAAATCAGAATATACTCGCTGGTGCCGGCATGGCACTGCCAGCATATTCCTGCCTATTTCGGGACTGCTGGTGCAGCTGTGTCCTTGACCCCGGCAGAGCTGGCGGTCTTATGGCAGTCCAATGGCCGTACTCATAATAGGGCAGGCGTGTGGTGGTGGTCGTACCGCCACCACGAGTATGGCAGTCCTGTGGACCGCTGTACTCGTACTAAGAAGGCCCTATGTGATTTGTATTGAACTGCGTATTGAACTAATCCCACAAACACACCACTCTCACTCCTAACCACTGGGCAACCACTGTGGCCGGTCCCCCATTACTTAAATTCTGATGAGACCTTTCCTGCGGATCCAGGCTTTGAATCACACACCCTGCATTTGTATTAGTTCGCCAAGGGCTAGTTTACGTGTCTCCCCATTTGATCTAAAATGAGTGGGAGTTCATGCCAGCCCACTGGATCAACACCATGTACAAATAGCCGTACTCCAGGAAATTCACCTAAACGCCACAACCCCACTTCAATTTGCTATCTGCTGGGTGAAACACATAGTGGCTTCCTCCTACTCTACGTAAGCCAGATGGGCCATTATTCTGATAGAAAAGGGCACCAATTTCTGCCATCAGGGTCACCAGTATAAGAGGAGCTCACCTCAGGGAGGGTATTTTCCCTAGATTTTTCCATATCTTCAGACTTTTGCATCCTGCTAAACAGCTGATAGATACAGCCTATTTTCATGTACTACATTAGTTTTGCTAGTGCATCATCATGTACCATTTGCCTTGTAACTTGACAAAACTGAGCCGAGATTTGTTCTGATGGCTTAGCCACATACCCTTAAAGTAGGGGACCCAAGCTATATACCCAGCACATCTCAGACCAAATAGCATGATGCCATACAAATCACTTCACCTCCCTACATATAAGTTTCTTCATTTGTCAATATGGAAGCATCTGCCATGATTCACTGTTTAGTGTGGGGGACACCATGACATGATTTTATTATTCCTTGATTTCTTACAGGATGATGCTCTCAGGAAGTGTGGCTAATTTTTTTACCACATGTCTTTTATGCTACTTTTTTAGTTACATAAATAATGCAGTGAAGGAATCAGAATAGAAACTGTAAACAAAGAATCATTATCAACCCTTAAACAGAACTATTATCTGTATTGTCTGTTGTTCACTTGACAGTCAAATGGCAAAAGAAGCAGTAGAAGGAGGGCACACATTGTAACCAACAATAAGATACAATGCTGGAAGGTACTTACAAACCTGGACAGAGGAGGTGAATGCCACCTAAACACTGACCACATTTTAGCAACATCCGCCAAACACTATACTACTCTGTACTTCTCACATCACCCTGACACCCGAAGCAATTGTCAGACTACCCCAAAGATACTGCTCTAGCATGTCTGGGAGATCATATGAGCACAGGACAATTCTCTTACAGCCGTTCAAACTTTATGAAGTCTGAGCCTCCATAATGGAAGAGCACAGGGGATAAACAACTTTCTGGCTTCTACAAGAAATGCATCTATATTCTGGCCCATATCTACTGAAAATATACCAAGAAACTTGCATATATAAAATACTACCCCTGTCCATGTGCAAAGCGTCCATAATTACCTTATTGAATCCCAGTAAGGCCCCCATAAAAGTTGTCTGTACTCTAAGGGCGTGGGATAGCAATCAGAAATGAACAGCACATAATGTCATATACTCTCTGAAATATACCCTGCACAATCACCCACTCTTGACTGCCACACAAGAACTCAAAGCATGTTCACAATGCCGCAAAATGGGAATGACATGCTGGGGAGATCCATACAACAAATGGACATTCCTCAAGCTCGAACAGTTTGGCAAAATATTTGCCTGTGATGTCCCATTGGCCCCCAGAGTGGCACCGCTTGACTGGATTAAGAAAATCCACACAAACAATAAAAATCTTCTAGCATTACTACTGAACAAAAAAAAGACGGGTTGCCTGCTAGTGGGGAAGGGGCCACTGCCCAAAACTTAAACAATGTCTTCAAGCAATGACATACTGCAACAAACAACTTAAAATATATGTAGAACTTATCCCCCTCGCATCTAGACCCAGAAATATCTGAGACCCATTCAGATCCAACCTCAGACAATTCCAGACAGAGTCTAAGTTATGTTATGTTAATGGCATTTGTAATGCGGGCAGCTGCTCCAGCGAAGGAGCGTCCCGGCGCCCGACAGGGTAGCCACACAACATAACTAAGGAACAGATTATTTTAAAACTTTAAGTTTAACAGTGCTAGGGAAACAGAAAGGTCTTAACGGCCCTGCGAAAGGAGAGCAGGTCAACAAGGGTCCGAATTTTCAAAGGAAGTGCGTTCCACAGAGCGGCTGCCCGCACCCTAAAGGAGCGTCCCCCAGCTCGACTACGTTTAAAGCGTGGAGCTGCTGCTAATTCGTGATCCGAGGAACGGAGGGAGCGGCCAGGGATATAGGGGCACAAAAGGTGATGCAGTATTGGAGCAGAAGGGCCTTTCAAAATCTTAAAAGACATGCAAAGCACCTTAAAGTGGATCCGCTGCTTGACAGGCAACCAATGTAGAGCACGCAAGGTGTGAGAGACCGAAAAGAACCTAGGAAGGCCCACGACTGCTCTGGCTGCTGCATTTTGCACTCTCTGGAGACGAGTTAGCTCGGCCTGATTTAACCCTATGAAAAGGGAGCTGGCATAGTCTAGCCGAGTCAATACCGTCGCCTGAACCACAAGTTGACGGGTTGCGGCATCAAAATATTTGAGTGCAGGTCTCAGGTTACGCAGAATGCCAAAGCAGCAGGCCGCCATCCTTTTGGTGTGGCCGACAAAGTTGAGTGAGGGGTCCAGCCACACCCCCAGATTTTTAATCTCCGAGACCGGAGTGGGGGCGGGGCCCAGCTCAGAAGGCCACCAAGTATCTCCCCAAAGTTCCGTTCGTTTGCCAAAGACCATGACCTCTGTTTTTTGGCATTCAGTTGGAGACAGTTGGACGTCATCCAACTGGCCACCGCCCGAAGTCCGTCCCTGAATCTTGGGGCCTCCACCCCGGAGTCCCCGCTGATCGTGACCGCTAGCTAAGTATCATCTGCGTATGACACCATGGTCATACCGCAGAGCTTCACGACCTCAGCCAGCGGCCTCACGTAAAGGTTGAACAAC
Organism: Lissotriton helveticus; assembly: GCF_964261635.1. Lineage (NCBI taxonomy): Eukaryota > Metazoa > Chordata > Amphibia > Caudata > Salamandridae > Lissotriton > Lissotriton helveticus. The sequence goes on along the minus strand of NC_136069.1, from coordinate 1,064,721,075 downwards.
GTGGGACTCAGCGAGGATCCCTGCGGGACCCCAAGAGACAGAGGATGGGATTTGGACTGGTAGGGCGGGGCGGCCACACAGAAGGAACAATCCGCAAGAAATGAACGGAACCACTGGAGAGCAGTACCAGTCACACCTGCCTCCTCGAGGCGCTGCAGGAGGATCTCATGCGAGACAGTGTCAAAGGCGGCGCTCAGATCTAACAAAACAAGCGCCGCCGTTTGACCTGCATCAAGCAGTGCCCGCAAATGCTCGACCATGAATAGAAGTGCTGTCTCCGTACTGTGGCCAGCTCGAAAGCCGTTCTGTGTATCATCCAGAGCGTTAGTACGCGACAGATGGTCAGTGAGGGCGGTGTTAACATGCACCTCCGCGAGTTTAGCTGGCCACGGGAGAAGCGAAATCCGTCGATAGTTCTCCGATTTACTAGGGTCGAGAGATGGCTTTTTCAAAATGGGCATTACTACTGCCTGCTTCCACTTCAAAGGCACCCGGCCAGATGTGAGTGAGATGTTAATCAGATCACGAACTGGGTGAGTGAATGTCGGGTCTCTAAACATTACTGGCTTGAGCGGATCTGCCGGAGACCCAGATTTGACTTGGTAAAGTAAAGTCATGAGACACCGTACTAACTGCCACCTCTCTGGGGAAACCCAGAGAGGCATGGTGGGTGTGCTCGATGGGCATCAATGGACTCATGTGAGATGTTGCTGTTGGGGGGCACCAGGGAATGTCTTATCATGGGCCTCTCTGCAATGAATGTGATCTTTAATGATTTTTGGAGTGGAAAGTGATACACCTAGTGGGAGCATGGCCCATCAGGAGACACTAATATGTGCATGTGTGTGTATTGCTATCTTTAACCCCTAATGATTTAGATATTTTTTACTCTATATTATCAGCATGACACAATAAATGACTGATTTGCATATAGCCATGTCTGAACTGGGGTGGCAGAGTGGGCTAAAGAACGGTGATGGATTAAACCCAGATCCTTTGACTGGGTGTGAGTGTTTGATTGGTTCAGATGCTCCGTCCATCACCACCCCCTTTTGTACCACAATACTTGCTTGAGCCTTTCCATGTTGTTGTTAATTATGATGTTGTTTAACATTATATGTAACTGATGAAAATAACAATAAAAAAAAATAGTAAAAACAAAAGTAAGAGTTAATGGTACTGGTTGCCCACAATTCGGTTATCCCACATCCTCAGGTTTTGGATAAGTGACTTAACTCTCAGGGAGGACCAGTATTGATTATCGGAGGGATTAGACCATTTCCTGAACCACAGAAATGCAATTGAGCTCAATGGCACAAATGGCTATTTATAGGTCACATAGGGCTCACGGTACTGTGCAAAAGTCTTTGTAGTCGAGTCCTTGGGCTTGACCATCTTCAGACTTGCTCCAAGACAAGAGAAAAGTGCAGCACTCAACATGACATTACAGCAGCATGGTTCACATGGATCAAAGTCCCATAGGTTTTCAACAGGTCGGAGGTAAGACCCAAAGTATATATCTATGTTCACGCAGTTAGTGGACAACCCACTGGCAATCAAACACCGAAAGCTTGAGCTTCAAAGGGTCCAGCCAGGCACAGCTTCCTTTCTCATGGAGGTGTTTGGGAAAGTTGTCAAAGCTTACATGACAATGACATGGCAAACACTTAAGGGACAGTTCTAGTGGAAACTCTTGTGTATCTATGCAAGAGCGTTTGAAATGTAAAGAACAGCATCTTGCAAACATTCAAACAAAAGTTTGCCAACAATGAGGTTAACCCTAATGAGAGGTGTATTGGTAGTGTTTGCCAAGTGTTTATCATACGCAGATGTTCAAATTACCACAATCATCTAATTCCAAATCAGAATTTGATATTCATAAACATCTTAAACACAAAAAAGTTACAAACACTAAAAGTCCCCAATCTGCCCAAAGAATCTGAATTAAACATACACCGGGTCACTAGCAGACAGCCCCCTCCAAAAACCTATCAATAAGCTGCCACTAGCCAGGGCTCTTACTGACAAACGGAGAGGCTGCCATCTCAGGGTACATCAAAAAGGTGATCTTAAAGAACACCAATTTTCAGTTTGAGAGGTTGCTTAAGAGAGGAAAAGTAGTAGAGCTGGCAAAGTTGCACTGGCTGTCTGAGACTCATTAATTTTGCAGAAACCACTACTGGTATACTTACATCACAACAGCAGGGCCTCACAAGCCCCAGAAGATTGAGAGCCCTGGGATTAATGAAGAACAATCAATAGCTTACATTTCTTAAACTAGGCAAAAGCAGTGAACTATAAATTGATTGTGGGTTTGTGAAGCTAGTGTGAAGGAACTGATAAAGAGTATGGAGCGGGCCAAGGATGTTCTTATGGATGGTCGGGGGAGTTCGTTTCAGGGTATTGTGCTAGGTGAGTATGCATGCTGCCTCATGCTGTGTGGAAATAAAACTTTATTAAGGATAACAGACATTTTAAAACATCTTCAGTAAAACTACTGTAATGTTTTTTAACTGCAACTCTTTATCTGTAAGCATATGGTAGCAATGTTTAGGGGGTAGCATATTTCCTTTTTTCTTTTTCCTTTTGCGGCACAGATTGAAATATAATAGCAAAGGAAATGTTGATCATTTCGCTCTTCGAATGCTTGGTTCACTTTGATAGCAAACAACAGGGGGTTGGCTCTATTCAGTAAGGCTGAGCCCACAATTCAATAAACACAACAAGGATGCCAATACTGAAGAAAAAATTATTCACTGTCTTTCAATATGCTTCCTTATCATGAAACCAGATTCAAGCAAGGGAAATTTGCTAGTCAATAGCTTTTTATTATAAAGTTACTTTTGTGCATTTTGCAAAATCAATACATAGTACAATAGCACTCGTTATATAATACAAATAAACAATGGAATTACTAAGCATACATTCAAACAATCATTCAAAGGACCACACATATCACAGATGACCAAAAGCAATTCATGCATTTAAACCAAAGGAAATAAGAATAAATGAAATGTAGTAAAGTAACAAGGAAAAAGGAAATGAAAAATGAACTTAAAAAACAGAAAAGCCAAAGTCTACAAAGGATTTCAATAGAGGTAAAGGAACAATAAGAACTGTACATTCCTGTGTTTCAAAACATTATCTATTTCATTCTTTAACACTTGTATTGTCCGGTAATGTACATGAGACTGGATCCCAGGCTGGATTGTTTGGGACACCTGGATATCCAAGTAGACTAAAGGTGGCTGGGCCTACGCGTTTCGAATCCCTTCTGGAGTTGCATGAGGGATTCTCATCAGGGCCAGAGAATAGAATCTGCAAAAATTAGAGAAGCGGGGAAGGGTTAAGTAGGTTAACCAGTAATGGGTAGTCGAGCGATACACAAGAAGACACCAGGACACACTACTAGGCAATACAACACCAGTCATCAACCCTGCTTACCGGGTTCGGGGTAGAGGCGGTCGCTTTACAATGAAAGGCAGAGTTGACCTTTAAGTGTCATATCCTAATAGATACAAGAGTGATAACAACGTTGTGAGTAAACCTCTGATTATCAAGTTCTAGAGGTTTGAGGGATTAGAAATTAACTGGGTTTATTACCAACCTTAAACGATTCTTTAGGCGTGCATCCCAGCTGCTGGGTAGACGGGGCTATGTTGCTGTACTCTTGACTTGCCGCTATGGGTGGTGCCTGAAAACAGGAGAATGTGTTGTAAATTCGAAAACGCCTTATTTAAATCTCTCCAAGCTATAGGTTGTCTACCTAGACTCAAACGGAGACGAATTGTCAGCCTGCTAACATTCCACCGGGGGTTTTATGCTATCTAGAATGTCGCTAGTGATTTTGAGGACTGCAGGATCTGAATTACAAACTTTCAAGAGATATATACCTAGATGTCTACAAAGGTACTAAGGACACGTGCAGAGTGGCCGAGATTGGAAGCACCATAAACTGGGTCTTACCGGTTAACGTAGTTAGGTGGTGTCCGCCATCTCTTTTCTTTAATTTAAAACGTCTCACAGGGGTTAGCTGGGGGAGTAGAGGTAACAAAATAGTTATGGGGAGATACTCATTTATGTGTTTGTGTCTAGGCGCAGGCACAAAAAATAATAACAATTACCCGTACCGTGTGGAGAAGGCTTTGGTGTCTTTAGCGCCTTACTCTTACAAATAGACGGTCTCGAAGCGAGTGAAAAGGGTCTTCAATTACTTTAACAACCTTCGAGAGGGAAACAACAAAAACATGCATTAGAAGTCTAGTATTCTTAAAGAGGAGCCGCTACGAGGCAAGGGGCTTGGGGACGAACTTACTTTAGGAGAAAGGCAGTCGCGTTCGAAGGCGGCGTTCCGAGGAGCACTGATTATGCGTGCAGGCGGGTCTCACTGTCGGCATACAGCGTCGCGCTAATCTTTCACGCATGCGCTGTTCTCTATAAAGAAAGTGACGGGACGGGAACACTCACACTAAGGGCGTGTTTCTTGACGTGTGGGCTCACGTGGGAGGCCATCCTATCCATTCTGTGGGTGTTAAGCGCTAAAGTTAAGCAGCTTACTGGAACTTAGTGGAGCATAGAGCCCATGTCTTGTACAGCCAAGATTTGAGCGCAGCGGGACCAGGGGATGGAAAAAAAGCCTTTTTTCAAGAGGTAGGGTAGTTAGGTCAAAGATTGGAAAACAGCTGACATACAGAACCATTTTTCAATATCTGGCACATGGGTGCGGAGAAGGTTCATAGGTTGTAAATCTCGCTCAATTCATTAAGGCCTGATAAGGCTGTAATTTTACTATTAAATAGGCCTCTCGCTGTGCCAATTTTAAGTTCTGATCCCCGCCTCTGGGGTCTTTCTCTACTTTGGAGATTACGGTCCATTTCAGGTCACTGATCTTGTGATTGGCCTTAATCCAGTGATTGACCAAAGGGGCATTTTCCACTTTGTTTTTCTATCTAGATTTGTGCTGTGAAATGAGTTGACGCACTTCTTGATTGGTTTTACCAATATAGAGGCTGTCACAGGGACAAATTACCCCATAAACTACAAATCTAGATTTACAATTGCTAAATGCATTGTGCTTCCAAGAGATTCCCTTATGTTGGAATAGGGACCCTTCCACTGTGGCTTCACAGCACAGACATGTGCCACATTTGTGGTGTCCAATAACTGGCGGCATCATAAAAAGATGGCGCAGGGTTGGTGGTGATTCAGAAGGCATGGCAGCTCGGACTATATGGTTCGCTATACTGTTTTCCTTTTTAAAGGTGAACAAAGGTGGTTCTTTTAGCGAGGGATCTAGATTTTTTACCAGATGCCAGTTATGTCCAATTATGCGCTTCAACTGATTTGCATTAGGGCAGAATGTGATAACACAGACCTGCCGGTTCAAGGCCGGTTTTGGTCTCCGCTCTAAGAGGGTTTCCCTCGGCGTCCATCGTGCTCTTTTCTTGCAATTTTTTACCAGCTTTTTTGGGTACCCTCTATCACACAATTTTGACACAAGGTTTTCAGCATGGTATTCAAAATCATCAGTGTAAGTGCAGTTTCTGCGGACACGCAGAAACTGGCCATATGGAAGGTTTTCCTTAAGGCTCTTGGGGTGGTTGCTGTCAAATAAGAGTGCCTTATTGCGATCAGTTTGTTTAATGAATAAAGTGGTTGCCAGTGAACCTGATCTGGGGAAGACCTCTACATCTAAGAATGGAATCTTGGTAGTTGATTGGGCAAGACTGAACTGGATGTCTGGGACTCTTGCATTTAGCCATTGGTGGAACTGGGACAGTTTTTCACTGCCGCCGGTCCACACCATGAAGACATCGTCAATAAAGCGGAGCCAAACACGGATGTGCTCGCTAAATGGATTATTGTTATGTACATGAGTGTTTTCGTACATAGACATAAAAAGTACAGCTAGCTCCGGGGCAAAGGGACACCCCATCGCTACCCCTTTTGTTTGATAATAAAAGTCTTTGTTAAAGCAAAAATAGTTTTTGCGTAGGGCAAAAGATGCTAAGGAGACTAGAAAGTGAGTGGGTACTCTCATGGGCCTTTGCCTTGATTCAAGGAAAAATGTAAGTACGGCTATCGCTTCATCCTGTGGGATCTGGGTGTACAGCGATGTTACATCAAGTGTCACCAGTATATCCGTCTCTTCACAAAATTGGATAGTCTCTAGCTTCTTAATGAAGTCTGTTGTGTCTTGCAGGTATGACAACACTTGGCTCATAAACTCTTTCAAAAAACAATCCACATATTTTGCGATTGGCTCAAGCAGAGAACCACATCCTGCCACGATGGGTCTGCCTGGCGGATGTTCTGGATTTTTGTGGATTTTTGGGAGTATGTAAAACATCGGTGTTTTGGGATGTTTTATTTGAAGATAATCTAGTTCTTTTGGGCCTACAAAACCTTGATCGAAGCCGTCCTGAATCAATGCAAACAGTTCATTCTGTAACTCTCTTGTAGGGTCTTTTCCTATTTTTCGGTAACAGGTAGGGTCCTGCAGTTGTTTCATGACCTCAGCGGTGTATTCATCAATTCCCCACACTACTATAGCACCGCCTTTATCGGCTTGCTTGACTACAATAGAGGAGTCGTTTTTTATATTGTTAAGGGCAATCCTCTGTTCCTTAGTGATATTGAATTTAACAAATTTTTTTGTATGTTCCATATCCGTAATAGCAGATAGTACGCTTTTTTCAAAAATCACAAGCTCTTTAGGGATCTTATTTCCTGGAGGGCAAAAGCTAGACTTGTTTCTTAAGCCTGTGGTTTCAGGGTGACGAGCATCTGGCTTGTCAACAAAGAACATTGTAAGTCTAAGCTTTCTGCAGAATTCAATGAATTCTGATTTCATTTTTACAAAGTCTGTCCTACGGGAGGGTACGAAGGACAGGCCCTTGATTAAAATGTTTTCCTCTTCTGCTGTAAGTACCTTAGTAGACAGGTTGAAAATCGGAGATCTATCTAGTTTTTGTATTGTTGTCTCCGTGTTTTCATCTCCCACGGGATCGTGTATCTGACCCTGCCTTTGGGGCGAGTCTGGCCCCTCGATAAAAAAGGCTGGTTGGGAGGTGGGTTTTGCTGTTGTTGATTGGAGTTCCAGTTTCGGTTCCTATTGGGACGATTGTACTGGTTACCTGTATCACTATCTGTGCCCGAAGAAGAGGTATCAGAAAAGGAAATAAATTGTTTTCTGGATCTACCCTGGTTATCTGGTAGATAGCGTCTTGAATCTACCTTAGAGTAAAAGTCAGCCTGTAGATAGGGGTAAACGTTATCTAGAGAAAAGCTTTTACGATCTTTCTCAAATTGGTTCTTCTTTTGAGTTATAGTGTAGTCTTTAAAGTCCTGTATCTCCTTCGCGACTTTTTCCAATAACGCCTTTGCGTCTGCTATAGTGGGATTAGTGCTGATTTCCAGTTCTAATTTCGCGATTTCTTCTAGTTCTTCCTTTGAGATTCTAACCGCAGTTTCAACTGTAAGGACCATAAGGTCCCTACTGCATTTGGTTTCAATGAGAGAAAAGCCTTTTTTGAAGAGAGGATCTTCGGTAAAAATTACGGGGATGTTTTTGATCTGTAGCCCTCCTGGGATGGTCCCTTCCTGAAGATGTTGCAATAGGAAGTGACCATGCAGGTCGGTTCTAATCTGTTTCTTTTTTAGTCTGATCAGTTTCTCTGATTCGTTTTGTGAGGTTGCTGTCACACTCAACGAAACAGAGCCAAAGACTGGTGGATCGCTCAGCAGGTTCCTAATGTGCTCCTCCGTGTATGCGAAGGTGTCTTTCTCAGCCATAACAGGTGGACCTGAGAAGCAGGGTAGGAAAAATCAGTAAAACAAGATGTGGTAAGATTGGTAAACAAAGTGAAAAGAGGTTAAAAAGAGTGCACACAGTTTGACGTTATTAATATCAATCAAAACTGAAGATGAGCCGGAGCAGGAACGCTCCTATGCCTCCAAACTTAATGGAGAGCTAATATCAAGAAGCCCCACGGGCAGAAGCCCGCTAACTACAATAGCAAACAACAGGGGGTTGGCTCTATTCAGTAAGGCTGAGCCCACAATTCAATAAACACAACAAGGATGCCAATACTGAAGAAAAAATTATTCACTGTCTTTCAATGTGCTTCCTTATCATGAAACCAGATTCAAGCAAGGGAAATTTGCTAGTCAATAGCTTTTTATTATAAAGTTACTTTTGTGCATTTTGCAAAATCAATACATAGTACCATAGCACTCGTTATATAATACAAATAAACAATGGAATTACTAAGCATACATTCAAACAATCATTCAAAGGACCACACATATCACAGACGACCAAAAGCAATTCATGCATTTAAACCAAAGGAAAGAAGAATAAATGAAATGTAGTAAAGTAACAAGGAAAAAGGAAATGAAAAATGAACTTAAAAAACAGAAAAGCCAAAGTCTACAAAGGATTTCAATAGAGGTAAAGGAACAATAAGAACTGTACATTCCTGTGTTTCAAAACATTATCTATTTCATTCTTTAACACTTGTATTGTCCGGTAATGTACATGAGACTGGATCCCAGGCTGGATTGTTTGGGACACCTGGATATCCAAGTAGACTAAAGGTGGCTGGGCCTACGCGTTTCGAATCCCTTCTGGAGTTGCATGAGGGATTCTCATCAGGGCCAGAGAATAGAATCTGCAAAAATTAGAGAAGCGGGGAAGGGTTAAGTAGGTTAACCAGTAATGGGTAGTCGAGCGATACACAAGAAGACACCAGGACACACTACTAGGCAATACAACACCAGTCATCAACCCTGCTTACCGGGTTCGGGGTAGAGGCGGTCGCTTTACAATGAAAGGCAGAGTTGACCTTTAAGTGTCATATCCTAATAGATACAAGAGTGATAACAACGTTGTTCACTTTGATGACATCACAAAACACGACTGAGGTGAAATCAAAATCGAGATCAAGAGTTTCCTATTTAAATGACCCAGACTATTGGAAACAAAGAGTGACATTTGAATTGTCCTTGTGACTGGGGTGTTCTGTTTGAGATTTGATATTATAAATCATTGTTTTCATAGTTGTATGATGAATCAATGTATTACAAAGCATAACTTAGTATTTACTAAGCTTGCCTGCAATGCCAATGCCTGGTGGTTAGACAGTGGCCTGGAGGGTGACATGCCCACACTGCCTTCCTGCGCTGCCTGGGAGACCTGGGGCCAAGTCATTGAGAGAGTTTGACTAAATTAGGATGGATTAAACATCTCAGTTCCTGGAAAGTGGGTTCCAGCTTTATATGTTTCTGTTGGTTGCATTGTGTGCTTTCCTTCTGCTGCTTTATTTTCTATTAGACTGTCAAGTGAACAACAGACAATAGTTCTGTTTAAGATTTGATAATGAATCTTTGTTTTCAGTTTAAATTCTGATTCATTCGCTGCATTATTAATGTACTTGTAATAGAAGTACACAGGGCATGTGGTAAAAGATTTAGCTGTACTTCCTGAGAACGTTTTGCTGCGAGAAATCAAGGAATAATAAATATATTTCCTGGTATCGCCCACACTACAGTGAATAATGGCAGATTCTTTCAACTTTGACAGATGGAGAAGCTTATATGCATGGAGGTGAAGTGGTTTATCTGGGGTCATGCTATTAGGTCTGAGATGTGCTGAGGTTTGAGGTTGGTGCTCCTATCATTAGGAGTCTGTGGCCAGGGCATTGGAACATACCTTGCTAAAATATGGACAAGTTTTGTCTAAAAAATTTTATTGAGAAATTTGGTAATGAATATATAATTATAAATACATACTATTATCAATTAACGGTTTAAGTATAAGAATATTATCTCAACTAAATATGGACAAGTTTATGTCAATGTAGCAAATGATGCAAAGCGATGGACTAGTGGTACTATTGTGATACAAAAAAATAAAACATATAATTCATCTTTCGGCTGTTTCATCAGGAGGCAAAAGTCTCAAAATATGAGAAGGATCAGGGAAACTACCCTCTCTGCTTTGAGTCCCTCTTATACTGGTAGCTTCGAAGGAGGGAACTAGTTGGGATCTACCTGGGATTCTGTCTTGACCACTGAAATGGAACAATTCAGTGGCTGGTCTCTGTGAAGAGGTGTCCATTTTCCTTTGTACGGGTGAATTTTGAGTGCATGACTTACTCTGCATAAGAAGGACATTGCTTGCACAGGCATCAGCAGGCATATAAAGCACATACCAGCAACAAAAAGCTGGAAGAACCTGAACATGCAAATACGCCTGCTCCATGTGGAAACATGTGAGAGCCCTATTCCTCCAAAAAGTGACGGTGTGGCATGCTCGGAAAGAGCTGGAAAATCAACACTGAGGCTCTGACATGGCAGTGAGAATCAGAAAAAGATCACGAGAAGAATGGGGGCTGCATGGGAAGCCAGGTATTCTGATGTTATGTTTATTATGCTCACACTCGAGAAGAGGCCCCTGAATGGGATAATAAAGGAGTACCTGAAACTGTAGTATGGTGAATGTGAGTGTTAGACCCAGTGTTTTCCTGCTCGCTGGGACACATCGAAGCCAGTCAGAATTCATAGTCCTAGATAAGATGAGTACAATACACATGCCCAATAACCTATGCTCACCCATGGGTAGCTTGGCAGTGAGCAGTCAGGCTTATCCTCAGGGTCCAAGCGTAAAGTATTGGCACAGCACCAGCCTCGCAACACGCTGCATATCCCACAAAAAGACTCCACACCTTATGTATAAAACACTGGTCTCTGTATTACATTCACATTGAAATCAAAATGAGATACACATTGTATATACACTTTACAGTTATATACAATTGTTGAACTTTCCCATTAGCAGCCGAATTGCATGAACATATACGCCCTACTCAGAGGTATTCATCCAACATGACATTCTCCAAGATCGCATACCCTCAACAGTTGCAATGGGCAAGCAGTCACAGGTCCTTGACTGCGGCTAGTGACCCAGCCCCTTAGTCACTCAACTACACCAGCCAACTATACACATTGCCCCTGCTTGTGCTACATTGATTAGATTATTGGAATCACCTAAAATGGAAACCAACAGTTACTTAGTTTCATCCATCCGGGTTAGGTTACCAGGCACCCAGCGGCACCTGTACAAATGCGGGATTGCTATCAATCCCGTAGACAAAGGTGGTGACCAGAAAGCTGGAGCTCTTCCAAGTCTGGAGAAATGTTTCCCCTCAACCAGAGGTGCAAGCTGCCATAGCTTCTGACAGCCAGCTGTAGGTGATCATAAGGCACAACTAAACCCCTGGGGCCCATCGTAATGTTCTCCACAACAAAGTACCTTGTGGCGAGGAAACAGAGAGAGGGAGCCAACATCCTCAGATGGAGGCCACAATGTCTGGCACTGTCATTATGCCAATCTGGAGGTCGAAGACAGTCTCAGCTCCTAGTTCAGGTCCCCCCAACACCCTTTGGACACCACACGCTACAGAGTGCAAGTTAGCACAGGTTCCCTGATTGCAAGCACAGGTCCCTCGCCCACACTCCTCGAACTCCTCATGTCTGGCATCTCAGGTGGACTACTGACCTTTACCTGCACAATCCTCTGCACAGTGACGATCATGGTGTATGTAAAGACGGTCCTTGTCCCAAAAGATGATCACTTACACCCGTTTCTGCACCACCCACCCTGCTTGGTCCTTATGATCTCGTGGAACTAGGGAGATCGTTTATGTCCCTGGGATCTCGTGGACAGGAGGCACTCCAACCAGCCTTTGGAGAGTACTTAAGGCCCCAAGCCATGACAGTTGGTGATTAGCTGCAGGCCAGCAACGTCCACCAAGTGATAGTCTCCTTCCTGGAGACAGGCATTCTCCAGGCCACCACGAGTCTGTGGATAATCCCGTTGCAGTCCCTCCATCCCTAATGATTCCTCTTGTCGATGTCCCAGAGTCAAACCAGCGTAGTATGGTTCCAAATCCCAAAACTTCTCTAAGTTCGGAGGCCAGAGCCCAAGTAGTTATATCCCCAATGGCTTTTAATGATGTGATAGGTTCAAAAGGCCACCTTTGAAATGCACATGCCCTCTCTAAATTTTGTCCTGTCTGTCATCGTAGCCCAGGAGGTTTGATCGCTGTCTTTAGTGGAGCCAGGGCCCAGCCCTTGGAATGCAGGTCCCAATTCCACCCCCACGTAGCCATCCCAGAAAGGCCCATCAGAGTCAAAGGTCTGCAATTTCCCTGAGCCTCGAATTTATGGCTTTCTATCAGGATTGCACAGATGTAGCTGTCCCCCCAGCACACAGAATTGGAGACAGGCCAACAGGTACAAAGAGCCACGAGCATCAAGGTGCCCACTTTCCTAAAGTGACATTTCCACATATATAATGTTAGATCCACTCGTACTACTGGAGAGGATTCGCCATTACGGACTCATTGATATCCAACACTATACTGCTACAATCTGCAGGTAGGAAATACGGCTCAATAGCCTTTCTCTACATTCCCCCATGCTAATCCAATGCGAGGAGCAGGCCTGTCGTACTGAACCCACCATCTGGTGCCATTCACGACCCTTGCTTGTAACGCACATGTGCACATGCCCTACCTCTTTCCAACACCTCACCCTGTCCCCAGAGAGCTCCAATATAGCAAGAAACATGCAGAACCTTAGCACATAGAGCTTTAAATGCAAAGCCGAGTAACAGTAACTTGCGCACACAGGCCCCACCAGGGCAAACCTGTTGTACTATTGATGATCTACCTCCATGGATGGCACTACACGGTGCTACAGGCCCACAGAGGAGCATTTGAGGTACATGCCCTGGGCATATGCCTTGCACCCTAGACAAGGGACTTACAACTAACTCGAATCAGCCAATCATGTATACAACAATCACCAGTATGTATATGACAAGTACTACGCTTTGACACTGAGGGGCCGATTATGATATCGGTTTTCCCGCATGGGAAAACCACTGCAGACTGTAAAAAGACCCCCCGCCAGATTAGGATGGCTGGGGGATCTTTTTTCCGTCCGCAGCTTTTCCGCCGCGGTCGCATTCCGTCCGCGGCGGAAAAGCACTAACATGGCTGGCGGTGTCTATCAGACACTGCCAGCCATATTAGGATGTTTGGTGTTTCATGCCTCTACACGGCGGAATTTCCGCCATGCAAAGGCATACGGATTTTTGTTTGGGGGCCCATTGCAGGCCCCCAGGGGTGAAGGGGGGTGGGGGGTGCACATTGGGGGTACCTATGGTACCCCGCATTTGCGTGCACAAAGCAGCAGGCACCGCGCGGTGCCTGCCGCTTTGTGCATGCAAATGCACAGCTTACATTTTTAACATTGCGGCGGGCGCAATGTTAAAAATACAGGATGTGACCGCCAGGGTGGCTGTCTCATCCTAATTTGCACGGAGGGACCGCCGCTGCCCCTGCGGACGGTCCCTCCTACTCCGAGGTGGCGGACGGACTCAGGTCCGTCCACCATCATAATCGGCCCCTGAATGCCAGTGTCAAACATGCTCAAAGTACTAAGCCAGCAAAACAAGGTCCAAACATGTGGTCCGCAGCCAAAAAGGGCAGGGGAGACCACTCCAAAACATGCCCGTTCTAACTGTGAGAAACACCTGCCAGGTTCTGTCGTGGGACAGCACAGCACAACAGAATTAGTGGAATAGATATGATGAGAGACACAGTACTAAAAGGACATAGATGGAGACATGGACATAGAAATATCTTCCCCACAGTAGGGGTTTCCCAAAATTTAAGGGGGAGATAGAGACCATGTACAACACATTCCTCACCACAAAAAGCAATCAAATAATATCTAATAATCATCATAGATATCTTTCAGAAATGCAATACAAGTAGACATCCTCAAAAAGAAACTTGATAAATTGAATAGAACAATGGTGGAACCGGAAGCAGGAATGAAGCACGAAGTAGGAAGGATTATGTAAGGAAATCTAAAGTATAGTTTGCACCTAAGTGAATAAAGCATTTCTGATTGCCACAGTGTTGATTACTGAAATTATAATTCATACAACATAGTGTTTTTAAACAAAACAAAATCAGATTCTAATATACTAATATCAATGCCCTCAGACCTGTGAGGGAAGTAAAGGAGACAACCTTAAATGTTTTATGCTGATCTGGTTTCCAGAGTCATTTCATTGTAGTAATGCCAACCAATAATGTTTTCCAATTTTCCAGACTGAAGATCTGTTAAAGTTACTGTGTCCTATGAAAATGGGGACCTATTGCACTTGTAACATTGCTAACTGAGTAGATAAATGATGACATTTTGCATGCTGTCCAGGAATGAAAGGAGTTACCAATTAAGGGACTTTTCATCTCTCTCTTTCTAGATGACTCCCAAATAAGAGAAATGTTATTTTATGTTGGTTGAATTTGTAAAATGCTAGTTATCATCGGATAGGGCTTCCAGGCCCTTGAGCAGGTGTATGGGTGCGTGGGTAATGTAGTTAGTTGAAGAACCAGGTCTTCAGCCTCTTGAGGAATTCCAGTGATGAGGAAGAGGTCAATTCATAGCGAGAGGTTGTTCCATGTTTGGGGTGCGATGTGGGTGAAAGCTAGGTCTCCCTTTTATTGATCTGGCATGTCTATGCAAGGGAGAGTGATGCTGATCACAGGTTTCTGGTGGGTTGGTGGAAGTTAAGGCAGCTGTTGAGATAAGCTGGCTGTATATTGTGCAGTGCCCTGTATGCATGTGTGAGGAGTTTCAATGGACAGCGTTTGTGTTTGGAAGCCAGTAGAGTTCTCTGAGGTGTGGTGTGATGTGGGTGTAACGTGGGAGATCTAGAAGGAGTCTTGATGCGCCATTCTGTGTGATGTGAAGTTGGTGAAGGAGATGGTTACAAATGTTGGCATAGAAAGTGTTGCCACAGTCTAGTCTGCTTGTGATGTGGGTTTGAGTGAATGTACGCCTGTTGTTCCTAGGTATCAATTTGAAGATTTTTCTGAGGATGTGCAGTATATATGAAAGCAGGAGGAGCTGAATGCGTTTACCTGTTACATGTTGAGTTTGTCATCTAAGATGATTCCCAGGTTTCTTGCGTAGTGATTGGGTGTTGCTGCAGGACCAATCCCTAATGGCGTCCAGGTGGAGTCTCAGGAGGGGTTCCTGTTTCCGAAGATCAGCACTTCTGTCTTGTCAGAGTTGAGATTGGGGCAGTTGGTTTTCATCCATGCTGCTACGCTGATCATGCAGTCAGTGAAGTTCATCTGGTGGTGGTGGATTTGTCAGATATTGATAGGATTAGTTGGGTGTCATTGGATTTGGAGAGGATGGATATGCTGTGTGCTCTGAAGACGTCAGTGTAGATGTTGAACAGGGTTGGATTTAGAGATAACCCTTGGGGGACTCTGCAGATAAGGGGCCTGATTATGACTTTGGCGGTCCTGGGACTGCAGTCACAATCTAGGAGGTCTGACCATCTGCATACACAGTTGTCCAACCGCCGATTTAGGACAGTGAGACTGCAGTCGGACCACCGCAGCCGGCAGGATCTCGGGTCCCAATGTGGCGGCCGGGGAGGGGGGCGGGGAGCCATGGGGATTATGACCTTCCTTCCAGATTGACTTTTCATGACAGAGACCCCACCACGAAAAGGTCAGCGAAAAGGAAGATAACGGGCCCCTAACAGCAACCCAGGGTGATTCAGCCCAGTGGGACTAGTGACTGGTGGTACATGATGTACCCCCCTGTCCCAGCACTGTTGTGTGCACACTGTGTGCCATACATGACATGGTGCACAGCAACAGTGCACCCAACGTGAGGCAAGCACAGCACTGTGGCCGCATTGCCTTCAGGCGTACTAATTTAGTCGAAGCATGCCGCCGCCACAAAACCACCACTGACACACTGCCAGTCCCGCAGTGAACTCATGATGTGGCGGTTGGGATGCCGCCAACTTGGAGGTGTTCGCTCGACCACCGTCGCAGAGGGCTGGCAGTAATCGGGCAACATCATAATCGGGCAATTTCGTATCAGGCCCCAAGTCATTAGGCCCAGATGTGTAAGGTGGGAATCTGACTCTTTGTGTTCTTTCTGCGCTGAAGGAGCATATTCATTTGAGGGTAGGTCCTTTGATGCCTTTTTAGTGAAAACGTTTGTTGAGCCTGGAGTGTGATATGGCTGTGAGCACAGGGGAGAGGGCCAGCAGTATGAGGGCGGTGGTATCTCCTTAGCCTAATAAGATTTGGATCTCGTTTGAAGAGAATACTTTTATGAGGTGCAAGTATGCTTCAAGATAATGAAATCACAATTGGGTGTCATGGTATCTGCTGATATATAAAATGTGAAATGGAAAGAAACAATGAAACTTTGGACCTGGGAGGAAGCTGCTTAGCTTATGAAATTGCTTGAATGCTCAGGGGAGGAAGAGAGAAATTGTGAAAAATGTAAAGATCTGCCATTTAGAACACTCTCAATTCTGGTCCACCAACTGATGCAACTGCAGACTAGAAGCACTGGTAGAACTCCTATTTAGAGAAACACTGTTGCAAGATGGCTCACAAATGTCATTTCAGCATGTCCATCTCTAACATTGTCCCTTTACCATCTGCTGAATCATGTTTTGTGACCAGACATTCCCTTTCTGTTTTTTTCCCACTTTACAAATTTATAAAGGGTTGCCGTTCAGTGTACATTTCTGGTTTGCTTTAGCGTTTGATTCCTTGCTCCTGTTCCATTTTTGAAAGATAAAGTTCTGCTCCAGACAATGCTTTTATGTGTAGTTTTTGCAGAACACAAGAAAACAGTTCAGTTTTATCTCATTGACAATCCCACTTGCACTTTGATTTTTGTTTAGTCCTGGTTTGCATGCCACCGCCCTTTCATTATGAGTTCACCCTCTGTCAAGAGCCTTGAAGGTCATCATCTGGCTATTGGTTCCCACCGGAATTTCCTGGTAAAGAAAGTAGATCTGTCTCGTAGTATGATTTCCTGATTCCCTTCAACTGGTAAAAAAGATTTCCTAAAGATAATACATTTGGAAATCCCCCCTAGTGTTTCCTCAGATAGCAAACAGTCTAAGGAATTGAAACAAGGCCATTGTGTAGAATGGATAGACAATAAGTCAATATCACTTTGCACACAGTGATTTCTAAAGGGATACTCATTTCCTATTGCAGTATACAGCATGGCACTGGGTTGCCTTTTATAGTGGTACTCTATAAACACTGCCTGCAAATTATTGAAAAAACACAATAAATATCTAAGTCCACCACAAAACAATTATTAACAAAGCACAAACCAAATCTAAGGGTACCACATTTTGATCATGATAGCTGCAGAAGCTTAGTTGGATCAGCTGAGTTGGATCAGCTCAGCTATTGCCCCTGACCATTATAACCCTCTGTCTAATTTCCAATCGTGGTAAAATCTGAGCCACACTTGCCATAGATCTTCACTAGACTAGAACAACATATATTGTATGAGGTTCTGCACACTTGCAATCTGCACCCAACTCCTAAAGGTTAAATAGTACTATAGAACATGAAAAGGAGATTACCTTAATTGATGTCCATTGACACATTTGTGTGAAAGGGAGGAGACCCTATGAAACACCCACTCACTCACTGAACCACGCTCTCTCTCAATATGACAATCTCTTTCTCTGCACATCTTAGTGTCCACTTCTTGTTCATGCGCATAATCTCTGTAGAGTCCATGAAACTGTTGTTTTTTTTACGTCCGCACACTGTGTTTTGCTGCTATCATACTTAACAGGATGCACAGTCAATAAATATATTAAGACTCAAGACATAATTACCAGATATTAGAAAAACATAAATGTGCCAGCACTGTTGAAATAGCGTAGTTAGTTTCAGGGAATACATACGTGAATGTGGATCAAAATTACAACATTCAGATTAGATAAGTGGACAACGTTCACTTGGTATTGGACAATTTGATCCCCATTTAAGGAAACCAAGTGAAAATATTTCTGAAAACTTCATGACTTTTCGTTCTGATTTGACAATAAATAAGTGTGTCTGTCTGGTATGTATCACAGTGAAATTTGATGTCAAAGAAAGTAATGTTAAAAAATAGATTCATATAAACAAACATTCTTTACCTGGCATTAACACTACATATTTAAACAACCAGGTTGCTGAATTTGTCCGTGATTTTTACTTCTGTTTAGGCACCAAATTTATTTCTATATGGAGTAAATCATTTTAGGAGGAGGCAATCTGAAGATCCAGTCTTCTGTTTTTTAATGAATGGATGCCTATGTCGTCCTTATTTGTGAAAATGCTTATTTGCATCAATTGGAAGGACTGTTTTTAAACCCCTCTTAGAAACATAAGAGTAGAATTTAAAACAAAAGTGGAAAAATCTTCATTATTGGTGAATCAAAACGAGTATAAAATACTGCATTAAAATATAATACTGTGGCAATCCCTATTATATACAGTAAACAAGTTGTCAATTCATCACTGCATTACAAATAAAACAACAATCAATTATGCATTCATAGTTAGGATTTATGCAACGTCAGAGTCACTAATTGACTCCATACAATTGAATTAACAAGTATACAATTTCTAATCAGTTGGCATGTCAATATTCTTTCAGCCGGAAACTCAATGTTCTTTAACAGTTTGGTTGCACAACAGACAAATGTCAACACTCCCGCAATTCAATGAAAAGAAGGGTTGTTCAAGGTGCCACTCATTTACCAAAAATGGGAAGAGGTATAGAAATGTGACAGATCTTTCCCTGGACATTTACAGAGTTGTTAGTTGCCGTAATAGCATTTCAAGCATTGGCATTGGGTCCTAAACTCATATATTGATAATAGCATACATTTTAGGCACAGAAATATATGCTGTGTAACTTCAGTAGAATTGATTTGGGGCTTGTGAATAGCATACCTTTCAATCTGATAGGATACAAATGAAAATGGAAGATGGTGGGAAACATCCAGGAGTTTGAAATCGTGGATATATTCTGTTTAACTAATTATAAATATGCTTTTATTCAGGACATGGCTATTACTATTACATACAATTTACAAATGTTCCAATGTTTTTACTGAGTTATTTAAATAACCACATCACAGACTAAGTTTCTCATGAGTTAATGATTCTTTTATAGCATCCCATATCAAACCTTTAAAGGAATAACCAGGTGCCAGTCTAGTGCTCGCACAATATTTCACAATTGTTGCCATGGCTGCCAGTAATTCATTAATCAGAGAACATTCTTATCTAATCTGACTGTTTTTAAAAGAGTGCTGGAATAGGAACAATGTTCTGAAAAATGAACATTAGGCAGAGCTTAACCAGTTACATAAACTACCCGGATATGCCCGCTAAGCACATGTAAGATACAGGAGAAAAATGGCTTTAATGAATATAAGGGTAGTCTGAGATGACTGACTTGGTAGCTCGGAGAAAGTTCTGTGTAAGGAAAATGTTAACCCAGATGTTCTATTTTTCAGTTTTAGATTGCGGTATGCAATATCTGCCAGCACTCTAATAAAACTTCAAGATAATTGTAGTTGATTTTACTATCAGTCATACTTAAATGAAGTTTCCAGGAACATGTTTTCACTGGTTGCCTACCAAAACCATGATATTGGTTTTGCTGAGGTTAACTTATATTTTGTTCTCTATAATGAATCTGTTAAAAGCTCTCATTGCTTTGCAAGCCTACTACAGTCAGACGAAACAACACAGATCATCTATGTTCTCTAATACCAGGAGTGGCTTATTGTACAATTTCAGTGGAAAATTAGCAGGTGATTTTAGATGTGTCCAAAGGGCTGTTGTACACAAGTTAAATAACTAGGGACCAAGCATGTAGTCTTGAATAAAACACTTGGTTCATGTGAAGGTTTGGAGACATTGAATTACTTGGGCCTAATTTGACTTAGTCCCAGTCATCTTCATAAAGCAATATGATGGCTTATGGTAGGGTTGGTGATATCTGTAATTTGTGTGACTTGCACCAAAGACAGTCCCTACAGATGCCATTGAATGCTGCCTTGAGGTGCACAAAGCACTCAAGTAATAGGATCAGTTTAACAAATGCTGTACTTTTGGACAAGCATCATTGTTGCTAAACTGTTGTCTAAAGTACTACCATTGGATGGAACGCGGTTTGAGATTCTGTGACCAGGCTATTATTGTTGCCCATTTGTGTAATTATTTAAGAAGCAAACTTGCATATAATTTTTCTGCTATTTCTAATAAAAGTATCACTTAGTAATTGCTTGGAGTTTCAGGATCACCATTATTATATACAGGGAACACTGTAGAAACGTTTTACGAAGGTTGGCAAGTTGCCTTTCTGTAGAATTTCCAATACTGCTGAGACAATGACAAGGCCAAAATTCCAAGTTTATCTTGAACAAAGCAGAGGGGACACACTAGTCCGCAAGACACCATTAGCTTTACTTCAAGTTATGACCTTCACCACATCTTTCTGATTAATTAATAATGGGACTTTAATGGCTCACTATTGGAGGTGGTACTTCGAACCCATTATTTACATTTAGTGTACATGTATGTGGCTTACAAAGGAGTGCTGGAACATTGATGCATTGTGAATGTTGTTTATTTGTCACATATACATTTCCAAACTCTGCTACAATCAAAGTCCTATAGATCTTAAATAAAAGAACCCACTGTATGTCACAATATCCTCTTTTTTCTCCTGTAACAATTGTGTGCATTATTTTTTTTTTTTATGAATTAGCTGGGCCTTAGCATTCATACCAGAAGTCTGCCTCATAAAGTATCTCAGTTGTTTATTCATATTCTTCCTTTTGGTTCATATAACCCTTATAAACCATCCAGCATTATGCTGTTTTAAGATTTTCCCACTATTAGACCTTATTTAATGGAATCAATTAGACATTTTACAATTTGTCCGGACACAGCACGATTTATTGCTACTGTTTCCCCATTGGCTAAATGTTTAGCCAAGTGCCTAAAAATATGTACGTACATTTATTACAAACATGGGTATACTGGATTGGTATCTAGATTTCTAAAGACAGAAAGGCGTGCAAGTTTGTGAAATTATTTCTTTAACACATGAAGCCGTAATTACAGTGTTTTAACGGTTGTATGAGGCTATATTGAGAAAAATATTATTGACATACTCCAATATTACCATCAAAAATTTGAAAACAAAAATACCACAAGATATTCCTAAACAGTAAAGACACAAATAATAATGACAAAATTAATATGGAATACAACAACATACAATTGTATTGAAAAAGTAAAGAAATAACAAATATAACCTATACATTAAAGCTAAGGCAACATAATAACAAAAAAAAATGCTAAACACAAGAAATTCAACACAATTCTGAATTAAAAAAAATACATTAAATATATATATATATGCGTATAATGATAAGTCAAAATAAAACTAATAAACATTAAATATAAAACAAAAATACTATTAGCGTTTACCATAAATGGTGAAAAAAATCTAACTAGTCTTGCCCATAAAAGGCAATAGAATATGCTTATTTAAGGAATTACAACAAGACTATGCCACTCGGCCAGAATGTAAATCTACAAATGAAAACTACAATTAACCACTAAATATTGCACCCAAAGTAAGCTTGACAAAAAGCAGAAGCTAAGACAAATAATAAATAATTAAAACTATGATAAGATAACAAATAAATTAAACAAGAATAACAATGCTTACTTTGTAAAAAAAATAAGTGCCAAGGTCCTCTTGAGGAGGCCACTTCTGCTTGCACCGCCTATTGCCACTGTCAGTTCTGTCAGTTACAGCAACAAACAAACTCCTAACCATCACACTCATAAAAGTGTGACAATTCAGGCTATTACAGGCCCCCAAACCTATAAGAATGTCTTTGCCGGAATCTGTTAGTCATTTTTAATGTATATTGAATTAATAACAAACACAACAATGATGGACAGAATGTGGATCAATGTCACACATTCACCCCAGTCCAAAGATCTGGGCCCAAATCCATCGTTTTTCCACTCCACACCACCCTGGGTTAGACAATGGCGATATGCAAATCAGCGCTGACCCTGTGCCCCATGGGAACAGTCCAGTCCGAACTACAAAAGCCATGTCCTTCCCAGAACGGAAACAAGCATCCGAGGACCGGCCCGGTTTCGAGGTAATACCTCTCTTCAGCCCGGCTAGCTTGATTCCAGTGGTGTGGAGTAACTGGGACTCACGTCTGAGCATCCCCAGTACACTTAGAGCGGTAACTGCAAACACAACAATGATGGACAGAATGTGGATCAATGTCACACATTCACCCCAGTCCAAAGATCTGGGACCAAATCCATCGTTTTTCCACTCCACACCACCCTGGGTTAGACAATGGCGATATGCAAATCAGCGCTGACCCTGTGCCCCATGGGAACAGTCCAGTCCGAACTACAAAAGCCATGTCCTTCCCAGAACGGAAACAAGCATCCGAGGACCGGCCCGGTTTCGAGGTAACACCTCTCTTCAGCCCGGCTAGCTTGATTCCAGTGGTGTGGAGTAACTGGGACTCACGTCTGAGCATCCCCAGTACACTTAGAGCGGTAACTGCAAACACAACAATGATGGACAGAATGTGGATCAATGTCACACATATTGAATTAATAAGCAACTGTTGTTGTGCTGGTCCCCAAATTAGACAAACCGCGCCACCTTGTGGTAGACTGTCTCTTGTGCTGGTGTTGGCAAATAAGTGGCAATGCCTAGCACCGATAACCACCAGCTCAATTTAAGCCCTGATGCTACATATTGATTTCTCCAAACTAAAGCTACATCCTGTACAAGAAGACCAAAAATGCTAAAAGGCACAGACACCAAATTATTTGAAATACAAAAAAAGACCACCTCAAAAGTAAGTAATGTAACCAAAACTAAAATTAAAATAACAATAACACTTTTTACATATTTAAAAAATCAAGTTAAACAAACAAACTCCTATCTAAATTTAACAATATAAAATACATCAAAAAAATGAACACGTTTCTTCCTCTCAATAGGCTGTAACAAATGAAAACTGTGCAAAAACCGAACCAAACAGACCTTAAAAACAATTATCTACAACTAAAATGAAGAAAAGACAACATCCAAAACATAAGTTAAAATGTGCACCTGCAATACAGAAATGTTTAAATAAATATATCACATATTTGAAAAGACAAAATCAAGATATATTTTATACTCACAAACAGATAAGATGTTGGACACGGCAAAATACATCAGATCCCAAAAAGGTACGCTGTTTTTAAATATAAATGACATAGCTATAGTAAGGAAAGCACCGCCAGTGACAAAGACACTCCAGAAATGCACCATATCTTATTCAAATGCATGCTATTGCAAGGCTACCAATAAAAAAAAAGAAAATTGAAAGTGTTAGGGAACATAAACATTCTCCTAATATTGCTGAAATAGAGGTCAGAAATAATTTAAAGGACCTAAAAGAGGCCAGTACGAGTTCACAAGAGGCAACAACAGCAATATTCAAAAATATTATACTAAACATTCCTGATCAAGCAACATGCAAACTCCCTGGCATGTTTATGTGTGCCCCCACTGTAGCTCAGTCTTTATAAATTACTATTTAGTTACTGCTTTTCATAATGGCTCAGTGCCGTGTCACACCATCTGTTGATATGGATATGAGACACAGAATCAGGCACCGCTGCACTAAACCACTATGATAATACCATATCAACATAATTGGAATCTGGTAATCCAATAGATCACACAATATGTCACTGGTAAACCCATGCATCAGCTTGAATACTCATGAATACTCATGAATGTTCCTAGACATTGAGCAAATACTGAAGAACACTTTGACTTTGGGACGGTGAATCGGAGAACTTCACATCCATTCAATGAATATATGAAAAGGTTACTATAAAATGTTAACAGAATATGCAACATACCTCAATGCAAATCTTTACTTTGATACCATGAATGATAGCTTACTCCTAAGAGATTTTGTTTTAAGGAATTCCTGCTTATGTCAGTGAACATTAGTGCAACTGATAACGGATTCACATACCGTGAGCAAGACTTGGAGTCGACACACGCTGATAGTGGGCTGAAACTGGAATGCTAATCATAGTACTTTCTTGTCACCTGCAACATAGTATCGATGTTTCAGTGCATCGTTCTTAGTTGCTTGAATGCAGCTGCTGAGGCCTGTGAATGCCCCATGTTAGCCATGCAATTTAAAGTATGCATAATATCATTTTATCATTTTCTTTGCTTCTTACTGTAGATCAATTTATGATCTATCCACATCTTCTCCTTCAGCTGACTATGTCAGTTCACCAAAGTTTCAGAATCTTAAATGGAAAGGGGCATACTCACTGATCATAAATCATCAATATTCAGGACATCCATTTGCTATTTTACTTTGCTCCAAATATGCATGCACATTGGCTATAATAAGTGCAGAAAGACTCTTCTTTTGTCAATCGTCAATAGACTTCTGAGCTTTGCTCAGAAGAACTCTGCTCTCTACTCACCAGCAATAAAACAAATTCAAGAGAAATTGTACCTTACAATAATACCAGTGGAGGAAAGTCACTGGTTAGTAAGCTGCCGGGGGGGGGGGGGGGGGGGGTTGGGCGATACAATATAAAAGGGTCCCAGTGAACGAATAAAAATGTACAAATAACTATTCTTAACAATACATCAAAATACAATACAAGGAATGAGGCGCACTGTCATTTAATCACAATGGGCTTTGATCATTATGTTAATACACAATAACAATATAGACATCATAGTGCCCCAGGGTAGAAAGGGGAATGGGAGTGGGATGGAGTGTTAGTGTGAAGTGTTAGTGTGAAGGAATTGTGCCAGTGGAACAAAGTGCAATTACAAAATATCACAATTTGCGATACACAGTGGACTACACAGTGCATTCCAAAGAACTTGATGTGTTAGACTCCAAACAAGACTGCATATCTACTATAGTGATCAGTAATCAGATAGAAGATAACACCTTTAAAGAGATTATTGTTGGGAAAAAAAATAGCAAGAAGATATTGGAGAAAAAAACTGAAGCACATCTGCTTGCAAACTTACAAGTGCATATAACTGAACAAACATGGCTCTTGAGCCTCTTTTGACCAACACAGAAGAAGTGATGCTGCTTGTGAAACCATTTAAAAAAAGCTATTGGAGAATACGCAAGCCTCAAACAGAAACTGCGGGTGGGTGAAATATGATCAATGTGCAGCACAAAGATCTGGGGCACAAATTCCATGTTTGGTAATACTATTATGAAAAGCATGTGGGATTTAGGGCATTGGTGGACAGTGAGTCACAGCAAGGAGCCAGGTTTCAAGCTTATGGAAGGGGCTTTACAATGTGTGTGCATTGTTGGACATTTGGAGTAAGTCTCAGCAAAGGTAGTCAAGTTCATCATCTTTTAAATTTACCAATATAAATGAATGAAAGTAATATGGATCCCAAGACTCATTTGTTCTACTGTAACATAGAAAATGAGGAAACATACCGAAGCCACTGGATAAGCTAGTGAAAGTGTTGAGCCCATTCAAAAGAAATTGTGGACAAGTGGAGGAGGAACAGCAGGCAACAAGGAAGGATGGCGAAAAGATTTAACAATAATGAAATGTATTACACACATTGTGATGTTTTATGCCATTGGTCAGAAACTAGACACAGTACAACTAAGGGATCACACTTAACTGTTATTTATTTGTAAATATTTATATTGATTTTAGTTAGAATAAAAGCCTGTGTACATCGATATACAGCTTCAAGAATAAGTAGGCAAAGTCACAACAAGTATGAAACACATCTCCGCCAAGTGGCATGAGCAAGAATCCTGATACAAATAAAGGATACAAAAGTGTACAATATTATGTAACAGTGATTCCTCTTAAGCTTAGCGGGGAACCAGTGTAGACAGGCAACAAATAGACCTCTTCATAAGAACTAGGCCCAACATTACCTCCCCCTTTCATGCCATCCCTCCTAACCACTTACAATGAATATATAAAATATGATATTCAACAGGGGGGTCAATGACCATCAGGGGTCTCCCTATCGTTCATCAGGGTGTCACTCAGCCAGGCCCAAGAGGTCCTTCAACCTAGTCAGGTAGTCATCCCACTGCTCCATGAGGTTACACCTACAATCTTGGGCTCGTGTCTCAGCCCGTATTGAGAGCTCCGCTGGATTATGCTCAACTGTTATGGCAAATATATATAAGGCAAACAAGAGATGGATGAAAGAAGCAAGGAATAGTGTTTATGAAAGGTATCCAAAAATGTGAACAGTGTGAAAGAGTGCAGTATGTGGCATACAATGAATTGATTTAATGCTTGTACATTTGCTTAAACGTTTTCAGGTAAAACCAGTTACATAGGAGACAATTCTCAAAAGCATTCATGAGAACAAGAAGTAGTAATATAGGAGTACTCTTTTACATACCCTGACATGCCTTTGTGAGTTGGCCGTGAAACATGTATCCATAGTCAAAGTGAAAATAATGTGCAGCACTTTCTATTTAAACTAACTGTATATGGACATTCTCTGAACATTAAAACTTTAGATGTTTTGAGATTAATTCACAAAGGCATGTAAGTGTAGTACATGAACATTACTTTGCATAGCCCAAAATGTGATTATGGACACATTGCCATAAAGCAGTGGAGTAAGGTCTACCCACTAAAGCAGAGGAAAATCAGCATTTACTTATTTTCAAGGACATATGTGGAGAAGCATGCACCGATTTTGAATAGTGGTTGTCTGCTACATGGGTGGGCAGTGGAAAAATGATCATCAAGGGAGTCATGTTTAAACAAAACAATTGTACCACCAAACAAAGTACCAACAGGGCCTATGCAATAAACAGGGGTCTCCACAGATGCTCAACTATATAATCAACAAGAAGGGAAACTGTCCTACAACAAAATACATCATTAACCCTCATTGTGAGTTAAGAGCTAAATGGTGATCCCTGTGCAAATGTATGTTTGCATAGGGATCGTAATTAAGAGCTGTGTAATGGTATTTACCATGTATGGTAAAGACCCCTCCCTAGTCAGGAAAACTCATAACAAGGCCCTCAGTGGAAATCCTGCTCTATTGATCATGTACAGGGGAACAATGCATATGCCCACCTATGTAAAATATGGTGAAAAATGTGCATCCTAAGTATATGATGAAAACCTATGTGGCACACGACACATAGAGGACGACACATAGAGGAGCACTGTTTGTCATGGCAGTGACAGACTTCGGAATATCTGCACACTGCCTGCCATTGATGTTCCACAGAAAACACTACCATACTTCTCAGTATTGCTTTGAAGGCCACTGTTGGCTAGAATCAGAACAGTTTCAAGACATCCAGTGCCAGAGGCATCGATATTCATACCACTTTTAATACCAGTGGATAACATCATTGAGTGGTAATGAGCTAGACAGTAAAGTATTCAATACTGATCATGTGGCGGACTCTAAATAAGTGTATGTGCAACTAGTGGTACTACACCACAATCCAGATGGGCAAATGGAAATGCAGACTAAGTCAAAGGACAAGCACATGCCTTTGTGGCATATCACATGTATACTACCAAGTAAGTGTGACCAGGGTCAATTCCACAGCTGTGTTTATCTTACAGCTTCTTGTTCCACAGTCAGCCCGCCATACATCTAGTAGACATTTTCCTAAATAACCAACATTCCATAGAAAAACAGCTGGATGTGAGAAATGAAGCACACCAATCAATAGGCAAGGTGAAAACTTTTCAGTTAGCTGTGCAGAAAGTAAAAAGCTGCTTGAAGGCTCTAAGCGAAAACATTTAAGAAATAGGGGTCTTTAATGTTATATTATAATGGCTCATAGTTCATTTCTACCAGGAACCATTTCTCCAGGCAAGGAGGTACACATTGCTCTGTTCCAGTCGGTAAAAGCTGTTTAGGATTTTTTAACGGAGGGGGGATTTCTCCAGGTGAGGCCGTAATATTTCCCCTTCTGGGCCCACCTTGCTTCTCCTTTGGTTACAAGTATTAGTGGCTTTAAGCTGCTTTGCTGCACACAGTCACACATAATGCATTTGTTTTGTGGCATGATATTATTTTAGAAGTATGGTAGTCATATTATTTGCTATTCAGTGACTCATCTCAGGATTCAATCTGAACATGTTGTAAAGGTTAAACAACATGGTGTACTGCTTTTCTGTGCCCGGTCAGCAACGTCTCCCTATGTTTTTTAAACATAACACAGTAGCACAGGTGCAGGTTTTCAAAAACAACAGTGTTTATAATATAAACTGTGTCTTGGCCCCTTGGAGGTTAGAGGGGAGAATTCCAGCAGAGAGACCAGACATAAAACGGAGGCAGGAGTCTTGCATAAACTGAGTTTTCGCCTATGATGCTGACCACCTAACTACTCACACCAGTTATGGGGCCCGGTTCACATCCCAGAGATCACTAATGTATCCCTGTGCTCACATAGTGAGGGTGGGATTAGATAGATATATTAGTTGCCATGTTCGGGCTGTTCATAGTTTATGGACTGTTAGTAATGTTGATTATATTTCTTAGTTGTGTTTGTTTACCATAATAGACTACAATAGTTTCAATTAACATATTGTAAACTTCCTTTGTGTCTCTTTTCCAGTTTACTATAAACATACAGGAGTGAGAGCAAAAGGTGCTGATCTGTTTCCACGGTTCCATTGAGGACTAGAGGTTCATGTTATAGGTTTGCCGAAATCACCTGTTACTCTGGAAGGTTAGGAGCTCAGGTAAGGCACTATGAACGAGTTGGATGTGGGCCTACAGGTACTGATGTGGTAGAGAGACACAGTCCCTACATTCTGATGTACTGTTTTCCATAGGCACAGATCTGTTTACAAACAGAATCCTTGCAACAAGGCCTGTCATTAGGATGGAAGGGATCCTCCTCTCCTCCTTTCACAAAGCATATAGAGAGTCCGTCAGGCTGAGCAAAGATCAGCCTGACAGACACTCATCATATTCGGGTCAGGCAGCCAGGTGCTGTACAGTGCAGATGCGTGACTGCCTGAGCCAAACAATGCTGGGATCAAGATTTTCCAGCCTAAGGGGATGGCCTCCTCAGCCCAACAAAGTTCCATGAGATCCTCCCCCCATGACGAGGGGGCATGACGCTGATAGACTCGGATCTGGGCGCTTCAATTTTAAGCCTTGAAGTGCCCAGGGCTGATTGTCAATCAGTGATGCCCCGTCACTGAGTGGAATAGGGTCAGCAACTCTCATTCACCCGCATCCCACCATGTAACATTTGAGGGAAGGTCCTCCTTTCATTGGCTGACCCATAACAAGGTCATCGATTGAGAGGAGGTGGCAGGATAAATTTTTGTTTTTCCCTGATGAAAGCATCCACCTTTTTCTGGTGCCTTCAGCTTCCTCTCCTGCTTGACCTGCAATCACTGCAGCACTATAAGTACAATTTTGCAAATGTTCGAGTGCATGCGCGCATCTATGAATGAATGTGTATTTGTGAGTGCATGTTGTTTATGGATGAGCTAGTGAATGGTGGGTGCAGGTGTGTGTGCTTGTGAATGGATGAGTGTGATTGAATGTACCTGTGAATGGGCGAGTGTGAGCATGTGTGTGAGCATGTGACCAGACCCACTGCTCAGTCATATTACAGGCCACTGGTGGATTACTCTCAAGGTGGTTTCTTGTGAAGGACTTAGTTAAACATTAGTTGAACATTAGGAAAAGAAAAGGAAGAATAGGGCAATTATGATCTGAATCTAGAACATTAAGGCGAGAGGTGAGGTGTGCCACCTGAGAGGATCTGCAGAGCAAATGAGAGGAGCCGTGGTATCATTGAAGGTCTTTTGCGGTAACTGATACAAGCTATGCTTTAAATGGACAGTGCAGGTAAACTGAGAACATCTGTGTTGCAAAAGAATGTAGGGAGCCAAGGCTTTACCTTGCAAGATGAAGATTTTTGATATCTGACATTGACGTAAGCTTCACACATAGCCCAAGACAATATCTGAGTACAGCAAAATAGTAGTATGTGCAGAAAACACAGAGCCATAGTACAAACATTTACTGCAATCCATCAACAAGAATAGGAATATGGGGTAGTGAATAGTGGTAGAAGCATCTAATGAAGTATCTTTGTTCCATAGAGATAACCCTGTTCATGCACAATTCTACATGGTGCACTGTAGGAACACCTCCACCACTCCATTGACTGTCAGGGAGGCAGAAGTTCGATTGAGTGGTACACCATCACTGACTGCTTCCTCATAAGGGGGTGAGATCGAGTTATCCCTCCACAACTGTGTCAATTTAAAAATACAGTAGCCTTTGCCCTCTATAGTGTGCCTACAACGATCGCCAAAAGCACATTTTAAGACCATGCCTTCTTTGCATTGAACTTGATTGTATAATAAAGCAAGGAAACACTATGTAATATGCTTCCCACTTGCATACACTCAGACGACACCCAATTGGTGTTGGCGGTCCATAAGAATGGTTTGGCAGTTGCATCAAGATTCCAGGAAGCTATGCTAGCCATAGGCTCCTGGATGCTGATGAACTGCCTAAAATTAAATTCAGATAAGACAGAGGTGATGACCTTTGGCAACCTATCCCCGGTATGGCCTGACAATTGGTGGCCCACTGACTTCGGCCCCCCACCGGCACCGGTTGCCAAGGTCAGGAACCTTGGGGTCATATTCGACACCAAATTAACATTTATCCATCATGTTAATACTGTGACTTCATCCTCTTTTTTCACCCTCAGAAAAATCAAAAAATTACTTCCCTATCTACCGCCAGCTGCAGGAATAACATTGATAACAACTCTAATATTCTCAAAACTGGACTATTGCAATGCCCTCCTGCTAAATGCCCAACAGCAGGTAGTGAACAAACTGCAATTGGTCCAAAATGCGGCAGCTAGGGTACTTCTTTCCATTCCCAAATATCAATCTGTTTCAGCGGCCATACGTTAACTGCACTGGCTCAGAGTCAGAAGCCGCATAAAATTCAAGGCCCTCTGTATTGCATATAAGGCCATCCACAACTCAGGTCCTCAATTTTTAATAAATGCCTTCAGGATTTACACCCCCAGCAGGTCTCTTCCCTCGGCATCCAACTACCTTCTTCCTCTTCCTCGCACCAGAACAGTTGCTTGGGGAGACAGACGCTTTTTGGTAGCTACGGCGAGGCTTTGGAATACTCTCCCTCTCACCATCAAGACCAGTCCAACCCTTTTAATTTTCCGAAAACAACTGAAAACGTGGCTCTTTGATCAATAATTCATTTTACATTAATTCTGTCATTGTATAATCCCCTGCGCCGAGACACCTTCGGGTATTTGTGCGCAATACAAATCTAATAAACATAAACATAAACATAAACAGTATAATGAACAAGGCTTCCTTTGGTAATAATCCCGGGATATACATAGGATATACATTTGAGGTGAGCAAAGCTGTAGTCTGACTCAGGCTGAATGTCTGGTTTTGCTCAACCTTTGCCCCATGGGGTTTAAAGAGGCAAATCAGAGGCAAGCCAACGATCAAAGGCACTACCTTTTTCATTTTTCCTTTTTTCCACCCTATTGCAGTTTTGAAGACAAAAACCGAGACGCCTGAGAGCTCAGCGCACAGAATTCATAAAGGTGTTTTTCTGTTGTTTGTGTCTGCAGAAAAGCTGAGCTGCAGGTCGTATGTGTCTCACTGAAGACCTGCTAATCAATGTAATCATCATCATTAAGGTGCTGCCTTTGTTCCTCTTTACTATTACTGTACCTCATTGTAGGTGAGCATCACATCTCTCAGTTCCCTCAGGGAAGTGTTGCCAGAGCTTTGGAAGTGTGGAAAGTTTATGATTAAAATGTATCACTTTCAACTGAGGCAAATACGATGATATAAATGTAAAACATGCTCTCCCTATGAACTTCCTTACTTGTCTACCTCTAACATACTGTGGTAAATGAATGCCGAGCCAGAAGAGGTGAGTTTGAAGCTTTATTTCAAAGAAACGACAGTACCCATGACCCACTGGCATATCGAAAAGTGAGGGGGCCTCCCTGCACGGTACTTAGGGGGGCCCCCTCCGGGCTCAATCAGGAGCTCTCCCGGCCAGAGTTCAGTGCCGAGGGGGCCCCTTGGAGCTAGGGGCCCCCCCGCACCACGTGGGCTGCGGGGGTCTGTGTTACGCCCCTGCCATGACCGTGGACGTCTGACAGCTGTAGATTCCCGGCACAACTGAATGTTGCTGGGAAATCCACAGTTGACAATCCATCATGGAGCGTGGAACACACATTGAATAGAAACATGTTTGTCCCCAAGGAGGCTACATGCGCCTGCCTAAAGAAGGCTGCATGTGCTTGCCTCACGGGGAGCGTGACAAACATTATATTACATTTTCCCCCTCAACAGACAATAGCAAGACATAAGCAAAATAAATAACTAAATTACAATGCATTGAGATATGCAGAATGCAAACAGAAAATCATGCAATAAGAAAGTTTGCAACCTAAAATGTAGGTACACAGGGATAGTCCAGTACATAATCCTGGAATTTACAATGG
This sequence comes from Lissotriton helveticus, assembly GCF_964261635.1. Lineage (NCBI taxonomy): Eukaryota > Metazoa > Chordata > Amphibia > Caudata > Salamandridae > Lissotriton > Lissotriton helveticus. Next base: position 1,064,688,509 of record NC_136069.1, on the reverse strand, counting down.
TAATTTTCTCAAGCGAACATTTTCTTTGTTAACTGTCACTTCGTTCTAGGACGTCCCAGGGAAAGAGACCTCTTGGGAAGAACAAGGAACAATTTTGGGCACTGCAGAGCCAACAACACGATTAGAAGCGACAGTATAATATAACCAACCGTAGGACTGCATGCAATCTGTATTTGAAGCAGCACGATTCAGAATTATGTCTGCTTGTGAACTAGTGACAAGGACCAAATTCCTTTTATTCCACCAACCTCTATTTTCCAGAAGAGCCAAACCTTTGCTTACCTGACTGACCAGCGCAGGTAAAAAAAATCTAGATACACCTTTCATTACCTTCTTTGGATTTTTGATTAAAACCAATCACCCAGCTTCCAGGTTTCACATTTAAAATGTTTGCCAGAATCAAAATGAAGTTTCATGGCATTCTGATTTGTTTCAACCCTAGATCTGATAGCATCCAGAGATTCAACTTTTCGGTCAACCTTGCTAGAAAGCCAGGTGGGACACAAGTTGGTTTTCCATCTTTTATCAGAAAGTAAGCATTCTGCACAATTTTCAATGGTTGATTGACCTGACTCTTCATAGAAGGCCACCAATAATATTCTTTGAGACGCTGACAGGTTTTTGTGTGTACTAAGATGACCAAGATTAGCTGTCTGGATAATTTCCTGATGCAAACTTTCTGGAGGAATGAACAAATCATGGCACATTTCCATCTCATCAACAATCGACAGTTCATTGGCCACAAAAAGAAAAAAAATCATTTCATCAGAAAGTGTCCTACTCTTTGGCCAACCTTTAACAGTAAGTTCTTTAACTTTAATGAGATTGTGATCTTTGGCATTCTCTTCTCTCCATGTGTTTTCAGAAATGGGGGCACACTCCATAACAGAATCCACTGCTGCAACCACACATTCAGTAACTCCCGTATCATTTTCTTCACATTCTAAGGACATGCGCGATAAACAGTCTGCTAAAATTCTTCCCACCAAGAAGATGTTTGATAACAAAATTACACTCTCGTAATGTAGATCAAGCGTATCAGCCTGGTGGACAGCTTGTTAGAGCCACCACCATTGAGGATGTACACAAGTGGTTTGCGGTCTGTACACACAAATTCACCCCCCCCCCAAATGTACGATCTAAACTTGATTATCACCCAAACACATGCAAGTGCTTCTCTTTCGATGGTACTGAAGCATGTTTCTGCATGTTGTAATGTTCTGCAAGTGAATGCAATGGTGTGTTCTCTGCCGTCTACCCATTGCCCAAATACATCACCCAATCCAGATAAACTTGCGTCTACATTCAAGAAACATTTACATTCATCCTGAAAGAGTTATAGTGAGGGAGCTTGCTCAATAATGACTTTAACTTTGTCAAAGGTGCCTTATAATTCTCCATTCCATGTAAATATGGCACCCTTCATAAGTAATTCTCTCAAAGGTTCTACTATTTGAGCTTACCCATGCAGAAAACGAGCATAGTATTCAGCCAACCTTAAGAATGAGTGTATGGCATCCCTGTTTTTGGTTGGCACAGCATCACAAATAGCCTTGATTAGAGACACTTTGGGTTTGATACCTTCTGGGGACAGTGTGTGTCCTAGATAATCCAGTTCTTGAACACCAAATTTACATTTCTCATGTCTAATGGTCATACCTGCTGTGCTCAGCTAGGAAAGAACTTTGGATATAGTAATGTTGTGTGCCTCACGGCTTCTAGCATGCACCAGAATATCATCCTGGTAAACTTGAACTCCAGGAATATTTTTTTTAAGTGTGTCCATGAGCCTCAGGAATACACTAGCAGTAGATGCTAAGCCAAATGGAAGTCTGAGGTCCTTGAATGCACCAAATGGAATCACGAAGGTGGTAAACTCCTGAGATTCAGTGCTGAGGGGAATTTGATGATAGGTGTAGTGCAAATAAATGAGGGGAAAAAAATGTTGAACCACCAAGACCAGCCAAAAGGTTGTGAATTCTGGGGAGGGGATGACAATCTACAATGATGTTCCTGTTTAAAGAGCTCAAGTCAGCACAAAGTCTCGCCTCCCCAGATTTTTTCCGCATGACGACGATGGGAGAAACCCAAGATGAGGAATCACATACAACAATGATTCCCTCAGAACAAAGGTTGTTCAGATTTTTTTAAGATCATCCCTAACACTCAGGGGTAGAGGTTGAACCTTATGTATAACAGGTTGAGCATTAGGTTTTAACCTGATTTGGTGCGCAAACCCTAGTACAGTACCAATCTTGTTAGTGTAGACGGTAGGAAATTGGATAATAATGGTTTCAATATCCAATGTGGTATCTGAAAAGGAAGGTTTGTTAACATCAGATATGGTATCCACATTACATGTATCATCTTCTAGATAACCTTCTGGTAGGTCACTCAGTATAACAGGATTGTCTTATTCTGGTTTTAAGTAAAATCCAATTTTTGCTAGATCTTGCCAGCCTACAATATTTCTACCTTTCGTGGCAGCGTATATTTTGGTGATGATATGATGGCCTAGACATACTTATTTAGACTTGAAATATCAAAGCATGTCAATCTCCGTTTGGTAAACCAAAACCAGCCATGACCTGAAGTGGTACACATTAGCCACCAAAACATCACACCATGGACCTTTGGTTGTACCTACATCATATATCATGTTACACTCAATTGTTAATACATTACCACGTTTTTCAGAAAATGCGCGGACATCCTCAGTAACATCAATGCGATTGATCTTCAATGGTCTCTTGGTGTTCCTGCACACGACTTGGAAATGACCTATTTTTTGCATAACATGCATTTTTTGCATCTGATTGGACAGTCCGTAGAGTTGTCAATATGAGATTTGTATCCACATCATTAGCATGTCAAGGATTTCTTGAATGGAGCTTTTCCAAAATTGCTACCGGTAGATATTGAACTGACAGTACCTTCTGCTTGTACATTGACTGAATTGATCGATTGACCTTCATGAATAGCTTTGGAATAGACCATTGAACGTCCTATTGCTTTAGCTAGATCATCAGTTTCAGATAAAGTCGGATTTCTGCAACTTAGAAGTCTTTCTTTAATTTTTTGAGGAAAGTATGCAAAAACAAATTGATCTCTTGCAGATATTTCTACACTTGCCTAAATTCACAAGTTGAAGCAAGAATTCTTGGTGATGCTATATATTCCTCAACAGTTTAATCAACACGCTGTTTCCTTTTGAAAGAATTGTGGCATTCAAGCATGATACTTTGTTCCTCCTCGTATTGTTTTGTTAAGCGTGCTAATGCTTCTTTGAAAGGGTCCCAATCATCACCTGAACCAATCTGAGGTATACAAGGCAAATTGTTGAAAACTTGGTGGGCAGAAAAATCAATGCAGCTATAGAGTACTGCCGCTTTACGTGCAGGTGAAAAGCGTGTAACGTCAATTGCCACTAAATAGTTATACACATTTTTACCCATTGACGCCATTTGATAGCTGGCTTGCCTGGAGATTGCAAGAAAAGGGGAGGAGCTGTGATTTGTTGACTTGAAGCCATGACCAAGGTGATTGTGAGAACACTTTTAAAGAAAGTGCCACGAAACAAGGAACAATCAAGGTAAATAAGTTAAGAAAAGTCAAGATACTGTTGAATCAATGAGTAAATAGTTAACAGTACCTAAATTTTTGTAGTTGGCAAATGCCAAATTGCTGAAGGCTGAAATATACCACAAGTAAACAAATAAAACCACTACCTAGACGTCTTGAAATGGAGAACTGCCAAATTACTGCAGGAGATACAGGCTCAGATTAATCAATGAGCCTGAAGGGAAGCAGTGCAGGCAGTAGGGGAAGAAATCGCAGTGCGTGCTGTTTAAATTGAGCTGAGCCGAATTGAAACTAGTGCAGCGAAGGTGGGAGGGGCATATGCTAATTAACAGTTCATTGCCGTAACTGTGAGCATGCACCCTCTTGCAGCATGGAACAAACCCCAAAATGTGGGCAGTCAGTGGTACAAGCTCTGACAGGATGCAGTGAGCGTGCACGCGCACAGCAGCAACGTGAGAGGCAGAGGGGAGGCACTCCGGTAGGCGGTTCAGGAGCCCACACAGATGTCGGAACGTGCAGGGTGGTGAAGCAGCCGCGGCCTGTGGAGGGAGTTCGGTGGGGCAGGGAGGCGGTGCGGGGGAGGGGCAGGGTGGACAGTGGTAAACAATGGAATATGGATAATTGCAGGTAAGTAAACAATTTAATAAATAAAACGAATTTCGTAGCGCACCATGCATCGCAAAATGCAATGAAGCGCGCGCTATGAAATTCGTTTTGAGGTGAGAAGACATACATGGAGCTAAATCATGCCCCATACATTTTTTTGTGGTTCTTCAGTGCGAAATGTGACACAATCTCCCATTGCATTTCGTGTAGTTTTGTACAAGCTGTATTTCCAGTCCAATACAGGATAGGGTGACTTTGCAAATAAATAAACACTGAGATTTGTAAAGCGCGGCTCATCACCCATGAGGGTGTCCAGGCGCTGTCCATTGGCACAGGGAGATTAAGCGAGTTACCCAGAATCACAGGATGTGGAGACAACGCCAAGACCAGACCCTGGAGCCCGAGCTCCAAAGTCAGCAGCTCTGGCCATTATGCCACATTCTCTTTAAAATCCATGGGCAGCAGTGCCGCCAATAACAGTTTTGCTGCATAAGCTGCAAACACTTGGCTATTTCATTACCAGACACTTTTTAAGGTAATGGCAAAGCGAAAGCATGTATTAGCCTGCAAAGTCACTTGCAAGCTTTTTCCTGTCGTGCAAACTCTATTGCTATGATTGTTGTCTTATTTTGTTCTTTGGAACACAAAAAAAGCTTTAAAAGCAATGAATTTCACATTCATTTCATCACTCACAGTGGGTAACGTCTGCAGCAGTTTGTTCATTAGCTTAGTAAAATCAGCAGTTCGATTCACACATTTCGCCTACTGAGAACAGCGATGCTGTATGGCGAAATGCCAGATGCAATTACCTGGTTCGACAGGAGCACTACAGAGTCATCATCTCACTGAATTTAACACGGTTAGGCAGACATGGCGTAGACACAATTCCATTGTATTCCGTATCTGCGTGGAAGGCTGTCAGACAAAAGAACAGTCACATAATTCAACTATCAACTACTAACTAATGAGGTAAAAAATTGAAAACACAAATCATAGTAAGTACCATATCATAGCAATGGACAAATAAAATACCAGGCTATGGGCAGATTGACTAGGAATAAAATATATGGCCTGATTCCTGACGCCATTTTCCACCTTTATCCCTTAACTGCTGAGGCTTTTTTAACCTTAGTGCTGCGTTCTTTTTTTTTTATATTTGGGGCCTTCATAACTTTTATTCCACATAAAGTATCCATGCCAAATAGTGGTCCTTTTTTGCCAATGTTCTGGGAATTCTGAAGGTACCCAGGCTTGAGGGTTCCCCTGGAGGACCCAGAGAAAATAGCCAAAATATAGCTAAAGTTTGGGTGTTCCGTAAAAAATTAAAACAAAATGATGTACAAGAAAGCGTATGTTTTTTCTAGCAATGTAATCAATGAAAGGTTTACTGTGCTATGATCATCATCTTCCCAGCTTTCAGGACCAAGCAGAGTTGTATCAAAGACAACTTTCGTTACCACCATTTTTAAATTTTTCTAAGAAGCAGTTAGTCAGTTAAAACTTTATTTGGTATGTGTAAAACAACCATAAAGTGTACATAGATGGGGGCGTGGCCAGCCAGCCAACATGGCGGACGTGTTTAGCTAGATCTCCGTCGCCGAGACGCCTATATTATCCTGCACATTATCCTCACAGCGACCCTGTACCTGTGAGCTGTTGAGCGGGTGCGGGAAGCGGTGCGGAGCCTGGGAAGACCGGCAGCCTTGAGATTGACACTGCAACGGTGACGATCGGCGGAGCACAACAAAGACGCGGCCCTCTCGCGGAAAGGCACAAAACTTCCCTGAGACCAGGCGATCGTTAGGAAGCCCGGAGCTGCTTCTGAAGTGGAGCGGGGTACTGGGCGCCACTCACAACCCGGGCGCCCAGCTCCATCTGGCGGAAAGACATCGCCGGCAGGGCTGGTGAGCTCCATGGCCCAAAGCTGCTGCCGGCCGCTAGCAAAGTAAAGATCCTGGAGCGAGGCCCGGAGCAAGGCCAGAGGTGAGCGGCTGAGGTCGGAGCAGCCAAGACTCGGAGCCGACAGCCACGAGAGGGCGGACCGGAGGCGGGGCAGCCTGGAAAATCGCAACATTGTGTCTCTGAGCATACGGAGACTACGGGGCTTTATGGACACGCCCCACCGCACAACTGCAGGCCCAAGAGAGGCTATAGACTGCTGCGTGTGGCACTACTGCGGGCCGGTAAGGAGTGGGACACAGGGCGGACCGGGAGGCCCTGCGGCAGCGCTGGCACATGAGGGCAGAAAGGCCGCCTAGAAACGCCTGGAACGACTGTGGTAGGGCTGAGAGTCACACAGAGGCAAGCCGTGGGGTAGTTAGTGGAGCCCTACAGAGACCCCGCTGCTGAGAGGGGCAGCACCCTCGGAGACCTGACAGCCACCGGGAGAACTCTGAGATTGCCAGCAGGTAGATTCGCTCCAACACCGGGGCCCTGTAATGAGAGCGACCGGACTCGAGCATTAACATCTGCCCAGGTGCAGTACGGGCGTCGCTTTTAGCAACTTACTGGCAGGGAGACCTTCGGGACCACATTAGCACTGTGATCATAAGCCGACGAGGGCATTAGGTTGGTGCGGAGACCCGGGACTGCGACAAGCTCAGGTGACCCCCAGGCGCCAAGGCACGAGGGCTGTGACAACACGCCCAGATCTATGGAAGGTTGGGCGCCACCTTAGGATGAGAATCGCCGCTCCTGTCTTCACAGTTGGGAAGCCCCTCCAGAAACGTGGCCCAAATCGTGTGCAAAGGAGGCGCTAGAAGTCTGCGACCTGAATGCGTTTACCGCATCTGTGACTACACGGCAGCACCGCTCAGAGACTCTAAGCAAGGGAAGAGTGCAGGTTGCTGGTGTGAAGATCTGCGTAAGGTGACCAAAGCAGCGAGAGCCAGGGAACCGCTCCTAAAGACACAGGGGTGCAGCGGAGATGCCGCGAGAGGCGCCCGTGTTGCGGACAAGAGATGCCAGTCACGTAGACACCGCTGTGTAGCCGCCTGGCGGGGTTAGGGCACATCGCACTAAGGTCGGAGCTGCAGAGGAGCGGGTGCGGAGGCCTCCTTCCTGGCGCTTACGCGGTGACCTCACACAAGGGAGTGGACTGCTGGTGATCAACGTGGATGCCTACCGCGCAACAACTGGCGAAAGGCAGACTCAGGGACAAATCTCAACAGCGGCAACAAGGGGCTGAAGATCCTGGCTCACCTCGTGGGCATCAGAGTGGAAACATGGGGCCGACTGCAGCCCTAGCTGCCAAGATGGACACTGTGCTGGCGGCGGTGGAGCGCATTGGAAATACCCTGGAACAAACCAAAGCGTCGCTGGAGGCCCGGATTGATAAGGTTACCTCAGACTTTACCCTCCTACATGCTGACCATCGCAAGCTGACGGAGTTGGTTGCCACACAGCGCCAGTCACTTCAGGAACTGCAACCGGTGGTGCAAACGCATACCTCAGCACTCCAGGATATCATGGACAGAATTCACGTGCTGGAAGACCGCATTGAGGATGCGGAAGGGCACTCTCTGCGCAATAACTTACGGGTGGTTGGCCTGCCGGAGGGTGAAGAAGGGAAAGACCCGGAGCGGTTTACTGAGAGCTGGTTGCAGGAGATCTTACCCCTGGTACTGCTGTCCCCGCACTTCGCAGTTGAAAGAGCGCACAGGGTACCAGCGCAGGCGCCCAAGCCTGGAGCCCAACCTCGCCCGTTCCTCTTCAAGCTCCTAAACTACCGTGACCGAGATGTGGTACTACGCGCGACTAGGAAACTAGAAGAACTCACAGTGCGAACCATTCTCGTGATGCTTTTTCCAGACTACACGGCAGCAGTGCAGAGGCGGAGGAACACGTACCTGGCGGTGAAAATTAAGCTGAGGGAGCTCGAGTTACCTTACTCCTTGCTATTCCCCTCCCACCTCCGCGTAATCTCGAAAGACGGCGCCCGATTCTTCGATGCTCCATCGGAGGTCTGGGACTGGTTAGAAGAGACAGGTTAATCGATGGGAGCGCGGCCCACGAGCTCAGAAGACGGCGGATGGCAGGAGCAGGGATTGAGGAGACGTCGAAGGAGAGGAGGCCGCCGCGGCCCGGGCACTGCCGCGCCCAGCCCGGAGAAGCGGAGAATAGAAAAACAAGACGCACTTGATGCGGTTGTGACCTTGGGAGTGGTGAATGATACCGGCCGTATGGACTCCCAGCTGCGCAGAGATCTAAACACCAGTGGCTCTTCATCCCCGTCCACGGTGATCTCCGAAGACATGAACATGCCGGTGGTGATGCCCCAAACAGCTGGCCAACTCATGTGACTGACTAGTGGTCTTCAAAGGCCCAGTAGGGGCCCCTGCCCCTGAGCACAATGTTCAATGTATCCTTTATACACTGGTGGTGTACTTGATGTTGTCCCAGAAGGGGAGGAGGGGGTTTTCTGGCACGTATGCGCATGTTGTTACCAGCTGACACTTGGCCAGGTACATGTGAGAGTGGCTGCTGGCCAGTAACGGAAAGTGCTCGACACCTGCCCGGTTCCTGGGCTCCGCCCCCGCTGGCCCGCACAGGCCTTATGCGCTTGCCCGCATTAGATCCACTTTGCGCTTTTTGGTAACTCAGGGGTCTGAGACTGGGGCGGGATTTGATTGGGTTGTTGGCAACACACTCACCCAGACAGCCACTGCGCTGACCTCCCACCTCTCTTGAGGGTGGATCTTGTATAGGCATTTATATAGCGCACTACTTACCCGTAGGGTCCCAAGGCGCTTCGACCGCTGCGAAACCCTTCCTGGCTTCCCTGAGAGAGGGTCCCTTAATGGGTATCTCCAGGGTGAGACCAGGCATCCCCGGCGGTCTGGTGGGGCCGTTAGTGAAGATGAGGCAAGCTAATGCCCAGAGTTGCCGAGTGTGAACGCTGATCAGAGTGGGCGCCGAGGCGAGAGAATTATCGAGTCCGCTGACCCTGGTCCAGAAACCTGCCGCGCCGGGAATCGAACCCTGGTCCCGGGCCATCCTCTGCTCTCGGGTCTGCCGCCTCTAACCAGTGAGCCACACTACTTCACTAGTAGTTGCTTGCAGCTTGCTGAAGTTTGGACGTACGCCCCACTGGGGCCTCACCCTTTTAGTTACAATGTTCTTTCTAGTGGTTTCCTGTTTCATATGCGGCTCGTTGACTTCCCCCCCCAGCTGCTGTGCACTGCCCCCACAGGAGGCGCTCCCCTGGCAACGAGAGGCCCCGACTTAAGCAGGCACATGACACACACTAATATACTGACATGGAATATCCGTGGTATGCATACACCGTCACAGCGCTATTCAGTCTTCTCCTACCTGCAGCGACATGGGGTGGGGATCGCCCTTCTCCAGGAGAAACACATGATGCATGTCGAGCTCGATAAACTCCGCAGGCGCTGGCGGGGACAAATTCATGGCACCACCTTCTCTGCGCACGCAAGCGGCACGTTGATATGGGTGAGGGCAGGTGTCCCATTCATTTGCAAGGACGCGAAAGTGGACCCAGAGGGAAGGTATTGCCTACTGCGAGGGAAGTTAAACGCTCAGGAAATCCTGTTGGGATCACTCTATGCCCCAAACTTGGACCAGCCCTCCTTTCTAGCGGCACTGAATCAAGTCCTACACTCATATGCTGGCCTCCCCTGGTTGTTAGGCGGGGACTTTAACATGGTACTGGACATCGGACTAGACCACTCTTTCCCCCCACTCTGAGCCACGATGGTGACGTCCAATGCGCATGCGTTTAGAGACTGGCTCACACACTGGGAGATGCAAGATTTATGGCGTGTGCAACACCCCGCGGACAAGGTGTACTCATACTACTCCTCAGTGCATGACCTGCATGTCCGGTTAGACCGGGGATAGTTGGCACACAGTCGCTGCTCCCCTTGCTTGCCGAATCAGACTACTTAGGGAGAACACATTCCGACCATAACCCACTGCGGCTCAGTCTTAGCTGGGAGGCGGACCGCTCACCAGTGCCTACGTGGAGGTTGCAAGCTGCTGCGCTTGAGGATCCTGAGTTCAGATCCTCGTTGGGCACTGCTGTCCTTGACTACTTTGAGATTAATGAGGGGTCTGCAAGCAGCACTGCGATGGAATGGGACGCGCACAAAGTAGCCATCCGGGGGCACTGCATGGGTGCCTCATGGAACATACGCAAAACACTGTCCACCTCACTCACGCATTTGCAAAATGAGCTCCTACAGTACGAGAGGGAGGGCGAAGGGACCGGGGAACACGCACACACACTGAGCGACCTGCGCGCTAAACATGCAACTCTTATGGAACAGCTGCGGTGTCATAACTACGCGGCGCACACAGCTCGAACACACGCCAGGGCGGATAGGGCTCAGGGGTTAGAGGCGGCAGACCCGGAAGCTGAGATCGGTCCTGGACCAGGGTTCAATTCCCCGCCTCGGCGGGTCTTGGGCTAAAAATTCCACGGACTCGATAATTCTCGCCCCGGTGCCTCCTCGACTCACGGGTTCACACTCTGCGACTCTGGGCAATAGCTTGCTTTAATCTCCACAACGGCCCCTCGCGGTGGGATGCCTGACTTTCACCTTGTGGACACCCTGCCGGGGTTTCTCACAGGGGAATACCAGGACGGGTTCCCTAAGCAAGCGCCAGGATGCCCTTTGGGTGAGAGGTTTGCGCTATATAAGTACACCTACATTTACATAGGGATCCAATGGCACTGGGCTCATACAGGCCATTGGCAATGCTCAATATCGACTATTAAATCCCAGCAAAGCTACTCGCTGAAAGGCTGGCACTGGTGGTTCCGCACCGTATACATACCGATCAAAATGGGTTTGTGCAGGCACGGTCCACATCTTTGAATCTTCGGCGGTTCTTTCGTATAGCGGCTGAGGCAACAAAGAAATGGCCCAGAGCCGGATGTCTGGTGCTCGACCTGGAAAAGGCTTTTGACTGCCTGGAATGGGGGTATTTAGCCGAGGTGTTGATGCGTTTTGAGTTTGACGTGGACTTCCTGCAAATGGTCGACCTCCTCTACAAAAACCCTGTGGTGCGCGTGAGACTGGGCCCCTACATCTCCGATGCTGTGGCCAGGGGCACTAGGCAAGGTTGTCCCCTATCGCCCCTACTGTTTGCACTGGCGATAGAGCCCCTAGCGGCGGTGATGCGGCAGACCTTGGATGCGGGAATCCCCTTGGGAGACGCAATACACCAGGTTTCGCTTTACGCTGACGACCTGCTGGTATTTGTCAGAGACGTGAACTGCATACCGGAACAGCTGGCTCAACTGCTGAGTCAGTTCGCAGAAATCTCGGGACTTCGGGTAAAAGTGGCCACATCCTGTTTATATGCGTTTGATAGCGGGGTGGAGGACCCGGAGTACTGCCTGGGGAGCACGAGAGTCCAATGGCAGGCTGATACTTTTAAGTATCTGGGGATCCAGATCTATCACCAACCAGCGGACCTGTTCGACGGGAATCTGGGGCGTGTGGTAACGGCGCTCAGATCTCAGATAAACTTTTGGTCCACGCTTCCATTGACAATCACGGGCAGAGTAGCCCTTGCCAAAATGGTCATGCTTCCCAGGCTCCTCTACCACTTTGTCAATCTACCACTATTTATCCCGACCTCCTTCTTCACAAAGCTCAAGGCGGTCCTGCGGGACTTCATCTGGGGCGCGTCCCGGCATCGGCTAGCGCTGACGAAACTGTTTCTGCCAAAGGACAAGGGAGGCCTAGCCGCCCCTTGTTTTGAGCACTACTACCTGGCTGCGCAGCTACAATGGGTTGCCCGCTGGTTGGCGGATAGGGGTAGGGAAGATACTGCTACGATCGAGCCGCCGTACTCTTTGTGCCGTATCACCAAGCTCTTTCACCCGCTGACGGCGCTTGAGAAGCCTGCTCCGCTGCTGCTGGCGGTGGCATACAAATGTTTTCGTAGAGCAATGTTCCTCACTCGAAAGGTACTCCCGTATGCGCCTGCTATACCTCTGGAGGGCTCTCCAGTGGGTGGAGGGGCTATCACGCACCCCATGCTGGAACAGTGGAGAGAGGCTGATATCCAGACACTGGGCGATCTTTTCAGAGATGGAGCACTAGTGGCCTATGAGACACTGGTATCCGAGGATGGGCTACCTCCTGGGGGGTTCCTGCTACATCGCTCGCTTGTAACACAGATGGCAGCTAGATGGGGAGACATGGCGGCAGAGCCTGAACATTTAACCATACAATATCTGCACGTTATGGGGAGGGGTAGGCACCTGGTCTGCTGGTTTGCCGCATCGCTAAGAGCTCACACAGAGATCAGTTTGGCCCCGCTCAGAGGCAAGTGGGAGCGAGACTTGGATCGGGCACTGACTGATAAAGAATGGGAGCGAGTTCTTAAAAGCCCAGTGCGCATTCCCCGAAACATGCGCTTCCGCCAGATACAACTCTTCATTGTCCATAGAGCCTACCTTACACCTGAGCTAATTAATAGGTGCTTCCACCGCTCAGACACGTCCTGCCCCAGATGCGATGAGTTGGATGCAGGACTTGTCCACCTCTTATGGAACTGCCCTAGACTGGGTGATTACTGGAATATGATACATGAAATGCTCTGGGTGTGCACAGGTCACACCATTCCCTTTAGCTGGCCGGAGTACGTCTTACACCACTTCAAGAGGTCGCCCAAAGATAAAGCATCTTCCCGCTTCTTAGATTTAGGATTGGTGGTGGCGAAGCGCCTCCTCACGAGGCGGTGGAAGACGCGCGAACCACCTGCTGCGTAGGCGTGGGTCTCTTCCCTTCAGGCGTGGGCATGGGAGGAATGGATAGCCATACGGAGGGAGTAAATGACGGGGCTCCGAAAAGAACCCATTGCGGAACAATGGGAACACATGCTCAATGCTTTGCAGCTGCCAGGAATGGGGGTATTTAGCCGAGGTGTTGAGCCAGTGATTCGGTTTCTGAAGCGATCTAGGTAAATGGCCTGGGGGCTGAAGCACATCACTGGGTGCTTTACTGCCCAGATAACCTGTCGTACAGTCTTCCAGCCTTTAGACACGGAAGCCTGCGACATATACTTGACTGCCGTTGTAGTTGCACATGGGGGGTGGGCGCCTGGGGGGGCGGGGAGGGAGGAGGATCAGCATGCACGTATGTATCTGTTTTGCCGCTATTGTTTAAGGGTTTTTCTTATTTTTTGTATACTGTTAGATTAATGTCATTTCCAGGCGCAAGCCCATAGTTAAAGGATCCACCTCATAGGTATACTACTGTGCAAGACTGAACCAACAGATAGCCATGGACAAATATTTAGGCCGCCGAATTGGGCCCTACTTGTAATAATCAGCTCTGAGCACATATTCTTCATTTACGGGACATTGTCAGCGTGGCTACATGCTTTCACTTTGTATCGATCTGTGATGCTCGAATGCTGAACCGGCATGGCCGGAATGTCATGATAAATTGATCGTTTTTTGTATTTTATCTTGAAACCTATAAAATGCTAATAAACAGATTTGACAAATAAATAAAGTGTACATAGATAAAAACGAATTGCATTACACGTAAATAGTATCAAATAGGAAAAGACAAAGCAGATGATGCTTGATATACAATATGGAGCCAAAGTTAATCATATCTAAAAACACATAAAATATTTTAAAAAGGGGTACAGTCTTTTGAAATCATTAAAGGGTCAACACTATGTCAGTACAGCAATTCTTTTGCGTATGTTAAATGCATTTGTAATAAAAAATGACACATTAAAACAAACCCTGACATCGTTTAGCTAAGACAAGTATTTTAGAGCAGCAAGATGCGGTCCAGTGCCAAACACAAGCAAGAGTGGTTTTAAATAGTAACTTCTAAAACCATAATAAAAGCCACAGAACAACATATAATGCACAGTACTTTGCTTACTCTGTATATCACATGGGCAGGGAGTCGTATCCGCAGGACAGATTTTCATGTTGGGGGAGGCAACTAAATGGTGGGTAATTCCCAATATAACTCTAACTAGTAAAAAACGGTGCATGTGATTGTGAATATATGTGAAATAATCTTGACAGGCCTCTGTTGAAGTAAGTGTTAGTTACAACTTGACAGTTGGTTTCCTTCTCCCACAACCTTATAATTGGTAAACGTTTCTCTGATAGCCACATGCTGTGATATTGCTTGTAGGGGGTTAGTTCCGACTGACATCTTGAACAATTTACTGTACAAAGAATTAATATAGCTTAATAAGGGGATCGCCAAGACATTGTCCAAAGTAAGACAGTCTAAAATGATTGATTTTGTAAAACTGGTTTGTTCTGTGGACCAAATGGAATACCAGAGCAGGAAGGGATGAGATGCAACTATGTCTGGGAGGTACTAAAGCCTTACTTCTCTGTGTGTGATCTCAGAAGAAGCTGAGGTGGGCAGATTGAGAAGGCATTTGAGGAAACCATTTTCCTCCATCTGCAGTGCTTTGCTATTGTGGTAGCCCCACACACCAGCCTCATATGTAGCAATGGTAAGACCCTTGCCCTATAAAATTGCTGTCATCTCCTTAAACGGCCTAGAGCCCAGCTTGGCTGAAAATCTAAAAATACTATGGGTACTTCTGTTCATTTTGCTCCTGACATTGGTAATTTCATGGGACCATGAGCCATTACCTAGAAAAGTAATGCCCAGGTAGCAAAATGGATTAACAGAGGTCACTGGTGATTTATCCATAAAAAATGTTCTTCATTGTTTGACCCTTGTCCCACAGACCATTGTATAAGTTTTACGTTTGTTAATAATCAATTTCCTAGAAGCAATGAAATCCCCGTAGTTATTCATTAAATGCTGCAGCCCCACCGAAGTCCTGGCCAACAGGACAGCATCATCTGCATACAAGAGTACTGGTGTGGGGTGCCCAGCTACTTGTGTGGCATCGACGTGCACTGTTTTTAAGGTCTGGTCCACCCCATTAATAATCAAAGAAAATAACAAAGTGGCTAGTACACAGACTTGCTGAATGTCACGTTTGACTGCGAAGTTATTAGTGCATTCTCCTCGAGGGCCATAGCGTACTTTACACACCAAATTCTCATATAATCTTGCCAGGAAGCAAATAATTGGTCTGGGTGCCCCCATAGTGAGCAAAGTGGTCCAAAGGATGGTGTGATCTACTAGGTCGAAAGCGCAGTTCAAGTCAGCAAAGCAAAGGTATAGTCGTCCGCCCTTGCCACGTGTACACTTGCCTTTGAGTAGACCAAGGTTCACACATTGCTCAATGGTCCCCACACCTTTCCTGAAACCAACCGAGACCGGTGAAGGTATTGAACAATTCCAAGACCATTCTTCTAATCTTTTGAGCAGGATTTTGCTCATTACTTTCGCCGATAAATCTAGCAGGGAAATTGGCAGGTAACTTTTAGGTCTGATTTGTTGCCCTTCTTAAAAATGGGGACTATGATAGACGTACCCCATGTAGGCAAAGTCATTATCTCCACAGCCATGTTAAAACTCTAGTTAAGATTGGCGCCCATAAATCAGCATGGTTCTTAAAAACATCTACTGGAACCACATCTGGGTCTTGGGCTTTGCCCCCTTTGCTTTCCTTCAAGACCCATGACACTCTTGTATCGTAATATCCACTGATAGGGGGGAGCATAACAACTGTTCCTTATTTTGAATGGTCACCATTTCTGCTGTTAGTGGGGTAACATTTCTAGTAAAATGAGCAACCCAGGTGTCACAGGTGACATGTGACAGCAATTTGCGAAAGGAATCATCCTTTAAGAAAGGAGAATTAACGGCATACCAAAGTAGTTTGCTATCTCCTGTATCTGCTGCTCGGGACAATTGAGACCAAGCTGCATCTTGAAGTTATTTTTTCCTGACTTAAATTACCTCTTTGTATTTAAATCTGAGGGATTTAGTCAACAAATTGTCTCTAGGTCGTTTGCAAAGAGCCAGTTTGAGAACCCTGGTGTCAATAGTACATGTGTGGTCGAACCAGCCTTTGTATTTGACAGGGCCTATTTTGTTGGGACGAGTCAGGAGAGCATCTATTTTAGTGCTAATGCCTGTTAAATTATAGAGTATCTGCTTAGGGATATCCATATATTCTAAACAACACATGATATAGTTATAGCCCTTGGAACAAATATTGTGCAAAAACTGGGTCTGGTCCACTCCATTCCACTGAATGCACCTCCCATTAGTTCTAATTGGGACAATGTCAGTGATACAACTAGAAGTTGTAACACTGGGCCTGCCCCAGAAGAAAACTGTCAAAATATTACAGTTGAGGTCGCTCAGACCTGGGCAGGCAACCCTTGGTAAGGTGCACCACTTACATGCATTAGCAGATATTAAAATGTGGTCAATAACAGAAGCAGAATTCCTCCCTTTGAAAGTTGGAATGTGAGCTCCATTAGTATCACAGGCAATTTTTAGTAAATGTAAATCGAACTTGATGATCATGGATTTCAATTGATCACCATAGTCATTGTGGAGAAAATGCAAATAACAAGTCCCAGCCTCATCAATAACCCCACATACCCATGTAGCAGAATTTGGGCATGTGTGAGTGTTAAAACCTCCGACCCAAAGTAGTATAAAACTATTAGTAATGGACTGGAGTTAAGTCTCCAGTCCCCCTTCAAGGGCTAGAGCCACCTTACCCCGAGTATTATTGAAAACATTATTGTAAAAATTGACCATAATAATGTTCTGGCCTACCCTAAATGTTAACCATAAAATTAATGAATGGGGGCCAATAGTTGTTTCCTCTTTATGCTTACCAGGAGACTGTTCGATTTAAGAACCATAAGCCCCGCTTTACCTCTCCCTGCTGCCAATGGCTCAGCCTCCAACCAGTGTGTCAAAAAACACTCAAAATAAACAGGCTCAGTACTCCAGGTTACTTTGATACATAGTATATCCAGCTCACTTATAAACTCCATCCACACTAAAGTACCCTGTTTCTTCGCTAACCCTCCTACGTTCCAAGTCGCGATTTTGTACACGCCTTCCATCCCTAGGTCACTGTTGATCGATTGTAACGAGGTAGGTGGAGCAGCTACTGTGCTTGTGGGGTCTGCTGTGTTGTTACAAGAAAACTGTGGGGCAACAGATGAAGTAGCAGTAATATCATGATTGCCCTCGGTAACCGTGTGTAGAGCTTCCTACCACCCTTCATGAAGTGGAGGCACATTCATTGTATGTTTCCCTATCTCATGTCAATCAATATCTTGAATGTCACTCAGTAGCTCGTATCTATTAGAGACCACCAGTAAGGGGTGTACTTGGGCAGAGTGGTTAACTGTTGGTCCTATTCTTCTCATCTGAGACACAGAGGACTTAAAATGCCCGTAGAAAAAACCCCAACAGCTGGAGTGACATATTATGTTCAAGTTAAAGGTGATGGGCCTCTCCATAAGAACAACCTTGGCACACCTAGGTCCGCTAAGTGTATTATAATGCAATCCCCTGTACAATTGGTTCTCAAGGGGCCAATCCAACCCACTCTCCTTGTGACAGGATTTGATGGGCATCCCTTACTAACTAGGAAGTGGTAATTCCTATTGAGACAATGAATCACTCTATTCTTTAATGAGTCATAGGATTCTATATGGCCTGGGCGTAATGGAGGGGCATTGACTATGACTGCTACATAGGGGCCACATTCTGGAGGTAAGTTAATGGTGACCTGGGCATCTACAACATTGGCTTCAGTCAAATTGGCAATACTATTCTCTGCTGGTAGAGAGTTCATGGTGTATCGCCGTGTGTTGGATGGGGTATCGCCATGTGATGGATGTGTGCTGTTTACATTAAATATTCAAGGCTGTTGCTGTATTTGAGATGTAGGAGCAAGAGGTCACATACGATCCCTCGGAGTGACTTCAGGCATAGCACCCCCAACCAGTGACTTCTTCGTATTAACAATTGATGACGCTATACTAACTCTCGGTAAGTAGGAAGTTGTAGTTGTAGTTGATACTAGTGCCCTATCAGACCCCTCCTTAGGTTGTCCCATGGGGGGTTGGGATGGTGTGTCCTAATCTGTTTGCCTTTAGCTAACAAAGACTCAAGCTTCTCTTGAATTGGTCATAGCAGGGCTTCCAATCTAGAGGTCATCCCAGCCATTAATGAGGCCCATTGTGAATCCCCCAAGATGCGTGCTAGTGTCACAGCCTCTGAGCAACAGGGGACTGAAGTCTTGGGAGTATGTGGTCCTCTAGAAACACCAGACATAATGGCGGTCTTTTTACATTTTCTTTTCCTTTTGGGAGTCAGAGGATTAACAGAAGTATTACTAGGGGATAGTGTTGTCTCAATGCTTGATAAGGTGGCCAAACTATTGGTAGCTTTTTAGGTGGCCCAGTAATCCCGCACCCATACCCTCCCCTAGTAGAGAGACGTTGTTCAACTATATCTATTTCTTGAGAGGTCACATTAACCGCCCGCACTAAAAACGAGTCAATAGTTGACTGAACGTTATTGGATGCTGGCAGGATATTAGCTGCTTTGCATTTACCCATGGCCACCTAAAAAACCAGATGCCTACACCAGCCTGTAGAAAGGAGTATATGTGGGCAACAAACGGTTCTGGATGTTGGTAGGCAATCTAGTCCAAAGTTTGTTACTCAACAGTAGGTGTGCCGCACATGTCCGGTTAGGGAAAACAGCTCAATCAATACCCGGTTGGAAGCCTAGGACAGTCCTGCATACTAAGGGGCTGATTAGGATGCCGGCAACCCAATGGTGCAGCGGTCCCGCACCTGCAATTAGGATGCCACTGCCACAATGGCGGTGGATTCCTCTATTACTAGCATTGTGGCGGGCAGTGCTCACAGCACCGCCCGTCACATTGCTGGGAATGCACTGTGCGCATTGTCATGCACAAGGTGACAGGCACCGCGTGGTGCCTGCCACCTTGTCCAAAACAATGTAGGGGGTACCTATGTGGGGGCCCCGACAGCAAAATCCACATGCCGATGCTGCCATGGAAAGGCTGCTTCCCGCACCCATGCTAATATGGATGGTGGTGTCTGGCAGACACCGCCACCATATCTAGCCCCTTTTTCACCCGGTCGACTGGTCGACCGGTGTGAAATCGGCGAACGGTCTTTCCATCCGTAGGGGTCCCTCCGCCATACTAATATGGCGGGGAAAATGGGTGGCGGGCGGAGGGAAATGTAGGGCGGATCGCCACCACCATGCGGGCATTGGCAATCTGCCCTAAATCGTAATCAGGCCCTAGATGTTGAAAACAATCAAAAAACAATACACTTCAATAGGATTAAGATCAAGAGTGTCAGAGGGGTGGCCCAACCTGGCCATCTTCGGTCCATGACAGGCAAGAACACACACAGCAGGGCCTCACAGCAAGCTTTAAGCACCTCTGGGTGCTGGAAATGACATCAGGAAGTTTTGGTGCCTGGGGGCTGTGGTTCTGTGCCCAGCTCAGGAGAGATGGGGCCCAGGGAGCGGGGCCTAGCGGCAAGCTTTAAGCGCCTCGGGGGGCTGTGGTTCCGTGCCAGGCTCAGGAGAGATATGACCCAAGTAAATGTTTCCTACTTTTTGTGCTTTCAACCTACTTGTAGTTCATGCTGAAAACAGGAGTGAAACCCATGGGTGATCCTGGAAAAATATACATTTCTGAAAAGTAGGCCTAATTCTGAATTGAGCAAGTGGTAATTTCTGTAGATCCCTAAACGTTTTCTCAAAGGAACTAATCACTTAAATAAAAAAATTATGAAAATAAGTAACAAAATAGCAACTAGTAGCAACGTTTTCATCTGTAAGTTTTTGTCAAGATAACCCAATTTCACAAACAAGATGCTATTACATCCGTCAGATTATTTTGGTCACAAGCATAAAGCACAGTACCCAGAGCCAACAACTGAGCTGCAGCTTAAAATGATTTTTCATTGTGCACTGACCATGTAGCAATTAATATGGTAAAATCTAATGAATGAAACATAGGTATGTAGGAAACCTATGCATTTCTGAAATGTGTACAAGATATTGTTTTTAAAAACAGTGGGCATCTGTACACCTCTAAATTTGGAGGTACCCATACAATTGTGATTCAGAGGGCATTTTGCAAGATGTGTTCTTTTTTTGCACACTTGCTCAGATTTGGAGGCCAAAAATGCTGAGAAATCCAATTGGTAATAACAAAATTTCTACTATTCTATGTTCCCACATGTCTACCGATAAAAGAGGTACCCCACCTGTGTGGGTGGGCCTAGCGCCAGTGACACAAAACACCCCAAAACATAGCCCAGAGATATCAAACTTTACCCATTAACTTTTCTTTTTACAATGTGGACAGCTGCAAAATGGGGGCCGTAGCTCAGCTGCCACCCAGGGAAACGTAACAAACCTAAACATTTGTGAAAACTAGACACTCAGGGAAGTCCTGGGTGATGTGACACGTGGGTTCCCATAACATTTTCTTTACTATAAGGCCTTGAAAGCCTCAAACTTTGACTAAAAACACATTTTCCTCACATTTTTGTTAGACGTTTGGAGGCTGTTAGGCTCCAGAAATTTCCCACCAAACAGTGTTCTCAACTTGTGTGGGTGGGCACAGTTCCCACAACAGGAAAGGCCACAAAATGCAGTGTGGGCAGATTTTTTCTACTCAAAGCCAACCCTTTTTTTGCATTATATGTAGCTGTGGATTTGTGTTTTGGCTCAGCTGCCACCTTGGGCAAATTTCTGAAAACTAGACACCCAGCGTTCAGGGTGGTCTTTCTGGTATAGATCCCCTTACCTTTTTTTTTACCCAAACTGACCTTCAAACCTAAAACATAGGTAAAACCTAAAAAATAGGCATGTGACTGTGAGGAGAAGTTCTGAAATGCTCAAATTTCCTGTCACCCTGCGTGCCCACACTTGTTTTGATATCAATTTTACCCCGCTTGTGTGGGTAGATCCAGAGCCACCCCAGTGATCATCTCTGTACATTTACAAAATGTTTAGTGGATGGGTGTAGCCAGTTTTGATTACTCTGCACCAAACTTTTCAAAGGTTTTTATATTTCTGAAACGCAGTCCCAAAGCTTGAGTTTGTTTCGAGAAAACAGAACAATAATGATCTCCACACCCTGGGAGTTGGGTGTGGCAGTCATTATTTGTTTACCTGTCCCTCTTTGCCAGATTTTTCCCAGCAGGGGAGGACAGGTAAAAACAGACATTACACAGTTTGCTGCACAGCAAGTACCCTGGCAGCCCAACTCTAAATCAGATCCTCAGTTTGCTTGCCATGTAGAACAGGCAGATGCAGTGAAATATAAAGACTATACTGCAGAACAGCTGCTTGTGAAACAAAGACGGAACTGAAGCATAGTAACTAAGCCACAACTTTTCAGAAGCAACAACCTGGCGAGAAATATCAAACATTGACATGAGACAGCCTACATAAAAGAAAGAGTCATGGAATCATTATTAACACTTAACAGTACTATTTTGCACACTCAAATGCTCTGCCTGGATTCTGTGGCAAACCTTTGCTGCAAAGAGTGACATGTAGATTATCAAGGGAGGTGCACCTTTTATAGCACTCACAACTGTGTGTGCTTCTTTTTCATTCATTCCACTAAACATAGCATTGCTATTGTTTGGTAATAGTGAAACAGTAAAACACAAGATTAAGACATATCAAAATGTGTTCAAAAGAAATTGCTTAGTTCCCTCCTGATTAGGAACAGTTGGCAATTGTTTATACAACTCCATGACACTTCGCTGACAGCTAAAGAGCACATAATCATACTATAGTTATATCTAGTTCTTCCAAGCACTGTACATAATCAGAATTCACCTGCGAGAATATAAATTGCCAGGTTCAAGTGCATCAACTTAAGTCACTTTGAAGTATTGAGGCTCAGCATGGTGAAATGATTTGCCAGTGTTCATAAAAATGAGAGCACCAGCATTCAATGCACTTTGTTTCACTAAAATCAACATTGTAATCTCTAAATTGAATCAGAATTGGCACTATTTGAACATGATGGCACTCATATCGACAGGTCAAGCTAACACACTAGCTCTGATAACATACATAGCACAGACAGTAGTTGTCTACCAAGAAGTTCATCTTACCTGATCCTCACAAGTGGGGGGACCAGTACGGAGGGAAATGTAGGGCGGATCGCCACCACCATGCGGGCATTGGCAATCTGCCCTAAATCGTAATCAGGCCCTAGATGTTGAAAACAATCAAAAAACAATACACTTCAATAGGATTAAGATCAAGAGTGTCAGAGGGGTGGCCCAACCTGGCCATCTTCGGTCCATGACAGGCAAGAACACACACAGCAGGGCCTCACAGCAAGCTTTAAGCACCTCTGGGTGCTGGAAATGACATCAGGAAGTTTTGGTGCCTGGGGGCTGTGGTTCTGTGCCCAGCTCAGGAGAGATGGGGCACAGGGAGCGGGGCCTAGCGGCAAGCTTTAAGCGCCTCGGGGGGCTGTGGTTCCGTGCCAGGCTCAGGAGAGATATGACCCAAGTAAATGTTTCCTACTTTTTGTGCTTTCAACCTACTTGTAGTTCATGCTGAAAACAGGAGTGAAACCCATGGGTGATCCTGGAAAAATATACATTTCTGAAAAGTAGGCCTAATTCTGAATTGAGCAAGTGGTAATTTCTGTAGATCCCTAAACGTTTTCTCAAAGGAACTAATCACTTAAATAAAAAAATTATGAAAATAAGTAACAAAATAGCAACTAGTAGCAACGTTTTCATCTGTAAGTTTTTGTCAAGATAACCCAATTTCACAAACAAGATGCTATTACATCCGTCAGATTATTTTGGTCACAAGCATAAAGCACAGTACCCAGAGCCAACAACTGAGCTGCAGCTTAAAATGATTTTTCATTGTGCACTGACCATGTAGCAATTAATATGGTAAAATCTAATGAATGAAACATAGGTATGTAGGAAACCTATGCATTTCTGAAATGTGTACAAGATATTGTTTTTAAAAACAGTGGGCATCTGTACACCTCTAAATTTGGAGGTACCCATACAATTGTGATTCAGAGGGCATTTTGCAAGATGTGTTCTTTTTTTGCACACTTGCTCAGATTTGGAGGCCAAAAATGCTGAGAAATCCAATTGGTAATAACAAAATTTCTACTATTCTATGTTCCCACATGTCTACCGATAAAAGAGGTACCCCACCTGTGTGGGTGGGCCTAGCGCCAGTGACACAAAACACCCCAAAACATAGCCCAGAGATATCAAACTTTACCCATTAACTTTTCTTTTTACAATGTGGACAGCTGCAAAATGGGGGCCGTAGCTCAGCTGCCACCCAGGGAAACGTAACAAACCTAAACATTTGTGAAAACTAGACACTCAGGGAAGTCCTGGGTGATGTGACACGTGGGTTCCCATAACATTTTCTTTACTATAAGGCCTTGAAAGCCTCAAACTTTGACTAAAAACACATTTTCCTCACATTTTTGTTAGACGTTTGGAGGCTGTTAGGCTCCAGAAATTTCCCACCAAACAGTGTTCTCAACTTGTGTGGGTGGGCACAGTACCCACAACAGGAAAGGCCACAAAATGCAGTGTGGGCAGATTTTTTCTACTCAAAGCCAACCCTTTTTTTGCATTATATGTAGCTGTGGATTTGTGTTTTGGCTCAGCTGCCACCTTGGGCAAATTTCTGAAAACTAGACACCCAGCGTTCAGGGTGGTCTTTCTGGTATAGATCCCCTTACCTTTTTTTTTACCCAAACTGACCTTCAAACCTAAAACATAGGTAAAACCTAAAAAATAGGCATGTGACTGTGAGGAGAAGTTCTGAAATGCTCAAATTTCCTGTCACCCTGCGTGCCCACACTTGTTTTGATATCAATTTTACCCCGCTTGTGTGGGTAGATCCAGAGCCACCCCAGTGATCATCTCTGTACATTTACAAAATGTTTAGTGGATGGGTGTAGCCAGTTTTGATTACTCTGCACCAAACTTTTCAAAGGTTTTTATATTTCTGAAACACTGTACATAATCAGAATTCACCTGCGAGAATATAAATTGCCAGGTTCAAGTGCATCAACTTAAGTCACTTTGAAGTATTGAGGCTCAGCATGGTGAAATGATTTGCCAGTGTTCATAAAAATGAGAGCACCAGCATTCAATGCACTTTGTTTCACTAAAATCAACACTGTAATCTCTAAATTGAATCAGAATTGGCACTATTTGAACATGATGGCACTCATATCGACAGGTCAAGCTAACACACTAGCTCTGATAACATACATAGCACAGACAGTAGTTGTCTACCAAGAAGTTCATCTTACCTGATCCTCACAAGTGGGGGGACCAGTAGAGGCTTATGGTTAAAGGTAGGGCTCCAGACTGAACAGTCCTGTCCATGGGTTGTGCTGCGGACAGCTCAGATACATCAGGGCAGCAGCATAGCTAGACCTTTGGTCACCCGTGGTGGTCCCTGCATTTGCAGTCGCATGTAAGAGCGGGGGTGCCGGCGATTTCTGTCCTTACCGCCACGTGACTGCTTCAAGTAAGAGCGGCACGCAGGAAATTGTATTATTATTGTGTACTGGTGAAGTCAACCAAAGTGATACAAAGTGGCACAAGGTGTTGATGTGAGATTTTCTTTCAATCCCAAAACATTTTATGTGATGGAAGGCTGCCGAAAGTAAGGCTGAGAAGCATTTTGCTACAAGGCTGGACTAGACATACTAGGCATCAGGCATTTACCTGGAAGGTTAGAAGGGTGGGAGGCCGGTTTTGTTTCTGGGGGGCAGTTTTGTGACAGTGTAGATGTTTTAAAACCACTGCAAAGTTCCTTGTATATCCAGAAGTTTTCAAGCAACAATGAAAGTGTCAAGATCACTCTGGTGATTAATGTACCTGCGGGAGAGAGATTGGAGATTTGTCTGGTGGCAGTTTTGACTCATTTAAGGAAGGCAGCAGGTTAATATGCCTACTGCAAAGTACGTGTAGCATGCATATCAAAGAACAGTATTTTCTGTACATAACTGAGTGGGCACTGTTGTGAGACAGAGATTCTTTTGTGACTGTGCAGGTCATAAATTACAATCATAATCTAGTACAGAGAGCTATGAACTGCCACCAAAGAGCTACATACAAACTGCATGGTCAGGTTAGAAAGGTATATTTTTCCCAGCTTTCAATATCCTGATGTTGCTAATAAAGGTTTGCTTGGGTAGAAATATTTTTTGTTGTTGTGAAAGTCAACCATAACCACTACGTTATGTGTTTTAAAGTAAGTTGCTCGGACACTTCTGGTAAAATAAAGTTGACTTTATTGAGCCAGCGGCATAACAAACACTTCCCCAGCTGACCAGTAGAGTAACGGACACAAATGAAATCTCTACAGAGAACAGTGCTAAAATACAGCAAGGGAATTCTATATGGGTTGGGGAACAGGGACACAAAGAAAGGGCTAAGACATAGCTATAACAACATACGACTAACTTATATGTATGACACATCTTCCTCCTTTATGCAAACAGAAACCCATCATTCTCCTTAACACCCAAGAGAACAAAAGAAAGCAAAAGAAAAAACAAATACAAACAACAACAAAATGGAAAATGCAGGAGGAACTGCATAGCAAATGAAATCATTTAAGTACGCAGGTGGTCTGCGACTTCTAAGGCCTCTGGTCCCTTGAGACCCGTGTGAGTTCTCTTCGCCTATAAGACCTGTGAGAGCTTTCTTCACCATAAGCACTGGCATCACCACCACCCCCTTCCCTTCGACTGCCAACCGAAGGATCTAGTGCAGGACTGGAATCTTCAGTCAACATGTACCCACTACTCCTCTCCATGTTATCAAATCCTAGGTTAGAGGTGGCAGACTGTTAGGTTTGAAATTCCCATTCCTGCAACACACTCGTTTCATGCTATATTAGGTTAGCAGTGTGAGGCTAAATAGATGCCAATTGTATTCACGTTATGTAACCCACTGAGTTATTCCCATAATGTGCAGACTTCTGATAGTGAGTGTAACTCCATTTTGCATTTCGTAATCCCTGTTTGGCTACCTAGACTGTGCCTGAGTTAGGCCTCATTGCTTGTATTGCTTGCTTCAGCAGAACACTGCATTTTGTTATTATTTTCTCTTCTGTTCAAGGCTGTTTCTTGCCTTACTAATGAATAGGCCATTCTGTCCTCGCATACCTATCTGAATGTGTAGTTTCTGCTCCCACGTTAGGAGATGTTGAGACCCAGCACCGTAGCCTTGAATCCCTGATAACATGTACCCATCTGGCCGGTGTTAGCTCATCCTACTCTGCCTCTTTGTTCATGTTTGGCCCAGGCCGGTAGTTTTCCATTGTGGGCGTGGTTGAAGGCTTCTTGGGAGGAATGATTACTCACAGTAGACTGTTGGGGGCCAGTCCCTCGGCATACATCTTAAGGTGCAGGTCAGGATGGACTCCTCTGCAGAGTATTGCTAATACAATGTATACTTGTGTTCTCTACTGTCTGACCGACTCTTCATTCTTGGGAAGGCATAGCAGGTGGTTGTACGTAACCCGGGTGGGCCATAAGGCCACTTCCTTCAAGACTCAGAAGGATGTGTAGCCTTTTGGTATAAAGCCACACGACAAAGATTCCATTTCTCTCCTTTTTCCAAAATAACAGAACACATCGCCAACATCTGTTGTAAAGTAAGTTGCCCGGACACTTCCTCAGGTAGGATAAGTTGACTTTATTAAGCCAGCAGCATAACGAGTAACCCTGGGCAGTGAACTCGGCGGAGCTCGCATAGCTTTTTCCCTCGCTCGCGTTCACCAATGTCATAGTGGCGAGCACCAGCAAGTAAAATCCACCTCCCGGGAGATTTTTCTTTGTTTGCAAGCGCAAGCGTGGAAAATAAACCTCCCACCAAGATTTCTTAACATGGGGGGATTAGGTTTCTCATTGCGAGTGGTCGCATATGCTCGCAACCTCTCGCGTTGTGAAACTGCCCATTTGTGTGGAGAAAGCTGCAGCTCGAGTAAAAATATTGAGCGGCAGAAAAGGTAAGCTTCTGCTGTGCATGGTGTTGTTAGCAATGATTGCACAGTGGGGGCAAGAAGGCGGCACTGTGCAATCACCGCGAACTGCATTTTTCTCCGCCGCTTGTGGAGCTCCGCGTAGTGCGGCAGAGTTTTTTTTGCACTTCGCGCAGCTTTGCGTAGTGCAACTCTGTGAACTCCATCCAGGGTTATTAACGAACACTTACCCAGCAGAACAGTAGAGTAACTGGCACAAATGGAATCTCTAGTGAGAACAGCACCAGAATACAGCTATGGAATTCTAGAAGGTTTGGGGAAGAGGGACACAAGGAAAGGGCTAAGATATAGCTATAACAACATACGAGTAACTTATATGTATGACATTATATTCTGAATCCTGAATTTTGTGCTTCTCCAGACCAAGCACTGTTGCTGCAAGTGTGGGGGACATGTGATTCTTACACCTTGTATTCCTCTTTGCAACATTTTCTGTACACTGATTTACATACGTTATGATTCATAGTCTCAGAATGTATGTTATATAAAGTGCTCTGACACCCAACACCGGTGTAAGGGAGACTATACAACAAATGAAATAGATGCAAGAGAGCGGCTATGGAGGGATGAGAGGAATTGTTGAGGGTGATAGTCAAAGAACCAATAAAAATGGTCCCATCCTGGTGCCCAGTAAAGTCATAATTTACTGTGCTTTAAAAGTTAATACAATTGAATATATAATGATAAATATGTTATAGAATGCAACATTTTCCCCATATTTTCTCGGGAGAGAGTTCCGCAAAAGCCCCCCTTTGTCATGGTCAGTCTTGCTTGCTGAACTTGCTGTGCACCATATGGGGACTAGTCTGACAAAATCTGTCATGGCTACTTTGGGTTCCCAGTCTTGCCCTGGTTTGCTCTACTTTGCATCAAAGGAGTATCCCATGGGTGGTACATGGTCATTCCCACACTACCATCTATGATTTGTGAAGCGAAACCAGATCTACTAACAATGGTAGACACCATGATCCTCACTTTATTTACAACAAGAGTGGACTGTGGTACCTCACTCTACCTTAGCTCACTGTCTACTTGCTGAACAGATTTCAGAATCTGCAGAATGCAGTTGCTAGATTCATTCTTAATCTCCCACGGATACATTCAATTGCACCATACCTAAAAAAATCTCAAAAACACATCATGGTAAAATCTCTTTGCGTTGTTTTCAAGGCCCTGCCCAAGAAAGGACCATCCTACAGCCAAGCCCTTGCCCAGTCGTATGCCCCAGTCCCCTTTCTATGCTCATCCTATCTAAACATGGCTTCTATTTCTAGGTTAAACAAAAGAGCAAGAATGGATGGAAGGGACCCTTGCCTATTTTCACCTCCCACCGGAACTCTGTCCCTCATCATATCAATTTATGAAAAGTGTTTAGGAGAGTGCTCAAAACCTGTTTCTTTAAGTCCAGGTAGGCCTTCTTCCCTAAAATGCTTTTCCAGCATGATATCCTATTGTAATGCCAGGATGCACTTAATGGATATTTGTTGCACTATATAATTCTCCTTCATTCATAATTAATAGCATAACATAGACGGGGAAACAATGTGGAATTGCTATGCAAATGTGCGCTGCAATCTTCCAGTGAAATGTTTAATGCAATCATTTGGATTACATGATGAAAATAGGGCCCTTCTTCTATTTACCATCACTTTGAATAAGGCAGATTCATTTAATTACCACCTAGCAGCAGGACTGTGTCATTGTAGATTATACAACTGTTGTAGACAAATGTAGAGAATTGACATGGTCCTGATGAGGCATTGAAATGTAATCAATAGCTACTTCCTACATGTTGTGGAGCCCTCCTACCTGTCACCCTCAGAAAAAAACATATGGGTCAATTGGTTCCAGGTCACCTCTTTCTCTTCCTCTATAATGTGTTGTAAACTGTGATGTGCTTCAGTAATGTACTAACCGATTCTTTATTCCTATCACAACAACCCCTTAATGAAATAACTATCAGCCTCATTTAGAGGGGTTGGTTACAGAATATCAACCAAAAAACAGAAGTGTTTCAACTAACATTTCAAGTGGCAATTCCACTGCATTCAGAGTACCAAAGATTACCAACATCCAATTGGCACAGGCCTCGGCCTACTCTAACATCTATTCCCCCAAGGTGAGGCGGTTGTTCTCCATAAATGGAGGCAGATCAACCAGCCGAATCTGAATAGCTGATTTACTGTTTCTTGCAGAGCTATCTCCGTAAAGACATCAATGGAGATGATGGTGGAGATTCATCAAAATGTAAGTACAAAGTTCATAACATATAAGGATACCCACTCTCCAGAATATTAGCCAGAGGAATTAAATGGGCATTGACAACACCCTCCCACTTTATGCTGCATTTTCAACTCCCATATTTATGCTACATTTTTCTGAAAAATCCAGCATTTGACATTGACAGATTTTATATCTGAGAAATTAATTAAAAGTACTTTTTCAGTTGGTGTTCAGAGTCACTTTGAAGGAGAAAACGTTGCTGTCCTTGCTGAGACCTCTTTATAAAGTGATTGTTCATCTGCTACATTGGTAAGAAGTGAAACTCCTGCAATAGAAGTTAGAAATTAAACTCTGACTATACATGTGAATCTCATTCATTTTTCAGGGCCCACTTTACATTCACTGGTTGCTCCATTAGCTAATACGCAAGTAGCAAGAGAGGTTGCAAAATAACTATTCTCTGCAAAATTGCCTAACATTTCTATAGTGCTTCTATTCAAAGTAATGCTATTTTATTCATTTATTAAATTTGTAAGGCGCGGCAGCTTTCCAAGAAGGGTTTCCCGGCACTGGTGCAGGCTAAAGAGTGTAAAGCAGCTTTGTGAGATTACGGTTAAAAAGCAAGGTTTTCAAACATTTGTGAAAAAGGGCTTACAGCCTGATTCATCAAGCTAAATTGCACTCACAAAGGGTAAGATTCTCAGAATCTTGCCTTTTGCGAGTGCAATTTTTGCATTTCGTCATCCCAAATGCAAAATTTGTTACTAAAGAATTCGCACATTTGCGAAGAATTGCATTTAAGGAATCTCTATTTGAGATTCCTTAAATGCAATTCATGAATCATTTTAAAATTGCGAAATTGCAATTTTGGGCCGCTATTTACCGAGAGGTCAGACCTCTCGGTAAATAGCAAAAACTTAGAAAAATGCATTTAAATGCATTTTTCTAAGTTACATGTTACACACACACATGTCCTCTGGACATGTGTGTGCGCAACACCAATGTAGATTACATTTCAGGGGTGCTACAGGGTGTCCTTTGGACACCCCTGCACCCTTGAAATCGCATCCTTATTTGCGATTAGCTAATTGCTAATCGCAAATAAGGAATAACTCCCCATTAATTCCTATGGGCCTGTAGGCCCATAGGAATGCATGGGGAGTTATTCCTTATTTGCGATTAGCAATTTGCTAATCGCAAATAAGGAACATGTAGGAATCGCAATATTTTTTGCAAATCCTACATGAATACCGTTTTGCAAGTCCTTAATAGCGATTCCTTATGATTCGCTATTAGGGGCTCGCAAAACGTGAGAATGATGAATCAGGCTGATAGACTGTTAAGTTACAGATGGCTAAAGGAAGTGAGTTCCATAGTGAGGGGCCAAGGTAGGCGAACGATTTACCTCCCATCCCAGATAGTTTGATTCTCGGTACAGAGAAATTCCCTTGAGTGGAGGAGCGAAGGCAGTGGGTAGGCACTTAGGGGCTGACTAGAGATTGTAAGTACTCGGTAGCTGTGCCTATTTTGATTTTGAACATGTAGCTCAGGGCTTTGAAATGAATACGGTTCTCAACCCTGAGCCAATGCAAGTCCCGCAGATGGTTAGAGATGGAGGTAGCTCTTGGAAGCCTGCAAAGTAGTCTTGCAGCAGAGTTTTGTACCATCTGCAGCCTGCGAGTCACCGCCTTGTTGGATCCGAGATAAAGAACATTTCCGTAGTCCAGTCTTGAGGTGATAAGAGCTTGGACTACTGTTCTCTGGGTGAAATAAGGCAGCATCCAGGTGATCTTTTGAGCCAATTCGAAATGGTGAAACAGGTGGCAGTTACCTTCACTGCTCAATGGTGCATGATAAGCGAGTCATCGATGGTTACACCTAAATTACAGACTTGGCTGGAAGGACAAGGAAGTGCTCCCATCTCACAGGGCCAATGTTGTGGGCCCCAGAGATTTTTGTTTTTGCCAAGGATCACAACCTCAGTTTTCTCCCCGTTAAGTTATAGATGATTAGTGTTCATCCATGATGCAATTTTCCTTAGGCCTAGCTGAAGGGGGGGTGATCCGTCTGTACTTTCCAAGGAGAGAGAGAAGATAATTTGGGAGTCGTCTGCGTAAGAGAACAGAGTCAGCTCAACATCTTCCTTAATGTCGGCTAAGGGTTTTACATATAAGTTAAAAAGTAGAGGGCTAAGATTTGGGGACCTGAGGCACCCCATAGGGGGATGGATGGATGTCGGAGCTGGTTATTGGGGAAAATATTTGGAAATTGCGGTTAGCCAGGAAAGGGACAAGCCACTTTAGGGCTGAGCCGCAAATGCCTAGTGTTCTCAGCGTATTAATTAGTATAGTGTGAGATACCGTATCGAATGCTGTGCTTAGGTCTAGTAAAATGAGGGCAACAGTATCTCCAGCATCCAGATGGTGGCGTAGACTTTCCGTTACGCCCAGTAGTGTTGTTTCCATGAAGAAACCCGCTCTGAAACCAGGTTGTGATGGATGGAGGATTTTGTTGGTTTCTATAAATTTAGAGAGCTGGGAGTGGATGTGTTTCTCCAAAATCTTTGAAAAGGCCGGCAGCAAAGAAATGGGCCGATAGTTAGAGGGTAAGTCGGGGTCAGCATTGGTCTTTTTTATGAGAGGGGTCACCATTGCGTGCTTCCATTCTGGCAGAACAGTGGCTTCAAATAATGAAGCATTCAGAAGGTTCATAATGGCAAGCAGAGATGGTCGCTCAAGCTGCTTGAGCACAGAAATGGGTAGGGGGTCCTTGGGTGATCCGTATTTAATGCTATCTAGGATTTTGTAGAAGGAGTCTGCAGTGAGTAAGGGCCAAGTGTTCAGGTTGTTTGAGGGAGTGTCAAGCCCTTTGTCCTGGTCACAGAGGATACAGTCCGCTATGTGTTGTGTAAATACTGGTTGAGAGGAACTGGAAGGTAGAAAAGTAGGGGGGTTATCAAATTGTGTGCTGAAAATGTCAGAAAAGATTTCCTCAACTTTCTGGATCAAGAAGTAAGCCAGGTCTTCACACTGACATTTATTGAGTGGTGGAGGCTTGAATAGGGTCTCTGATCCAGCAGGCTCCTTGACTATTCCAAAAAGTGTTGTGGAGCAGTTCAGAGCCTCAGAGATGGTGATTGCGACATATTTAGCACGGGCTGATTTGCAGAGATTATGATATAATTTTTAGGTCTTTTTATACACATTTTTGGATTTGAGAGTGTATTTGCTTCTCCATTTCCGTGCTAGTGCTTTACACTTGGATTTCTCTGTTTTAAGAGTGTCGGTGTACCAAGGCGCAGGTGGACGGTGCTTATTAACCTTTTTATTAGAAAGAGGTAGACAGATATCTATGGTATTGAGAAGCCAGTTTTTTACGGTGTCCGAGAGCATATTCACTCTTTGTTCTGAAATGGGTATGTTGGAGCACAAGATGTTATTTAGGACAGTAAGGTAGATTTTTCTCCAGTCTCTTTTTAGCATCCTTAGAGTAGGAAGGAAGGACATAGAGTTGTCATGGGGTGTAAGACTGAACCTGGTCAGAAAGTGGTCTGACCAGCAGAGTTGTAGTGCGGGGGCACAGTGAATGTTGGGTAGGGTGGAAAAGATAGGATCAAGCAAATGGCCTGCCTTGTGTGTAGGGCCAGAATTATGTAGGTTTATGTTTATGGCTGCCATGTCAGAAACAAGATTAGTACTGGTTTTATTTGTTTTGTCATCCAGGTCTATATTTAAATCTCCCCTAATTGAAAAGTTGGCCGTACTCATAAGCAGAGGGGTTATATGCCTGGGGAAGGATGAAGCCCAGGAAGCAGGGGGCCCAGGAGGATGGTATACCTATATTCCAGAAAGAGTAAAACTCGGGGTCAATGTCAGTTTGAATAGTGCTGCTTCACAATTTGTCAGAGCTAGGGGTTCAAATTTACACTGAAAATTATTTTTTTAAACAATGGCTATCCCCGCCAATTTTAGGGCCTGATCTTTCCTGATTATAGCGTAATTAGGTAGTTGAGTGGCCGCAACATCAGGGACTGAGCTCTCATGCAACCATGTCTCCGTCAGAAATAGTGCGTCAGGTTGATCATTTCTCAGGAGGTCAAAGATATCGGCTGTGTGCTTCGGGAGAGAGTGACAGTTTGTACTGATAAAGGAGAATTATTTAATGGCTGGGTCGCCGGGGTAAATATTGTTTATATTACAATTCTGAGTGGTTCCAAGTCTCAGAGTTGTGTCAAAAGAGAAACCACAGCAAAAACATTTCCCTTCCCTGATATCTATTTGTAGTAGGGTGCAATCATGGACAAAGGGAGGACGATAAGCCCATTATTGGCTTGATGAGGACACAAGTCTGTCTGTAGTGTTTGGACTAGGGGTTGCGGGCCCTGGCCCCATTCGGGCACGGATGGACGCGGACGGGCTTGCCTTTGGTGTGCCTTTGACGCACCAGTGGCGCGTCCGCTGTGCGAGAAGGAAGGCATCAGATTTATGTAGGCAGCAGACTCTGGGTCAGTTGACCATCCAAGCCCCACCCCCACAAGCCCCACCAACCAAGGAAATATACTCGAATAAACACGCCAGCACCCTCCGCAACAATCAGGGAAACCCCGCAGTGGAACATGTTGTGAGCGTGGATCAGAAAGTGCAGAGTGCAGATAGCGGATCAACAGGTAAAAATTGTTTGCTTCAATTTCAGTGTTAAAATGGAGAAAGGTGCAGTAATCACATTAAAATGGTTAAAAATGATCGCTATTCTGGGCTGAGCAAACCGAGACTTAGGTAGTAATCACCAGTTTCCTCGTAGCTGCGCGCGTCCGCTAAATAAATAAATGAATGCAAAACATATAATGAAATCATAAGGCAGGCCCATGACATTAATAACTCCGGGCCTGATTTATATTTTGTTAAGCATCTCGTTCCTCTGACATGGAGACGGAGTAGATTACTTTGCTGCCCTGACAGAGGTGCTGCTTGCCAAATTAAGAAAAGACTACCAAGCAGATCATCTCTCAAGCCCTATAGGGAATGCCATCAGTGTGGTTCTTGTTCAGTGCATGTCTCCATCAACATGTCAGAGCAATACATCAAAATGTTTTCTTTTTTTACAAAAAGAATCCCAAAGCGAGATTTTCTTTTTGAAAAAAAAAGTAAAAAATGCTCCCCTCATTCGGAAGTTTTCAACATTTGTGAGGGGAGTATTTAGCAGTTTTCACTTCTCCTTACGGCCAGGGTTTCCTGGCCAGGACAGACAATGAAAACTGACTTCTAACTCCACCCATTTAAATTAGTAAGGCAGAATTAGAGGTCAACCACTGATGGCCCTTACTCTGTTGGGACATTGGAGGGGTTTAAGCATGTTGGAGACAGAGTAGTCTCTGCTGTGATTAAACCTAAGGTGCGCTCACATTTATATTGATTCAGAAAAGGGGGGTGGTGATGGACAGAGCATCTGAGTTAAACAGAACACTCATACCCAGTCAAAAGATCAGGGCTTGATCCATCACCGTTTTTTAGCTCACTGCACCATCCCAGTTCAGAACCTGGCTACATGCAAATTAGTCTGTCCCTGGCCCAGTGCATCATGGGAACAGGGCAGACCAAACTACCAAGCCAATTCTTTACTGGAAAGGAAACAAGCTTCCGGGGACCGGTTTCTGGCATTGCAGCCGTCTTCGGCCATGCTTGCTTGAATCCTAATGGTGCAGTGAGCAAGGGACTCACATCTGAGCATACCCTGCCACTCCTATAGTGGCCAAAACGATTCAGAAAAGGGGGGTGGTGATGGACAGAGCATCTGAGTTAAACAGAACACTCATACCCAGTCAAAAGATCAGGGCTTGATCCATCACCGTTTTTAGCTCTGTCCATCACCACCCCCTTTTCTGAATATAACAAAAATGATTCGATGAATTTGTTTATGAGGCATGAACACTGGTTTATTTACTCCTGGGATCTTTTCGCTTATTACTACAAATGCCACTTACTCACATTACACACAAATTAGATTTAGTGCAGCCATTTATTTCCATGTAAATGAGTCCATTGACATTACTCGTCACATTAGGTGTAAATGCTAATTTAATTAAACTTAAATGCATAGTTGATTACATTTTTTATGACCTTACCTTTTCTTTTTTCAGTAAATCGATTTATTGCTTTACACATTAGCCATTGCAATATTAAAAAACAAAATACAAGCAAAAACAACAATACAAGGAACACTGACTGCAGAGCCACACAAGGAACACTGACTGCAGAGCCATACAAAGAAAACTGACTGCAGTGCCTTAAAACTAATTCATGAAGTGTACTACAGAACAAACACATCTATAAGCATAAGCAGTTGTTAAATTAAGATCACACTGTGTAATATATCTGACCCCTAAATCCTTCATAAATTACTTAACATTGGCTAGTCAATTTACCATATCAACAGATATTTTTTGAAAGAGAAAAACATCTCTAAATGTAGATGTAGGCCTGTGGGGCAAATGCTTTATTCCTTGCCTTTCATTGACATTTGTGCTACAATCTCTTGCTAGTCACTTCTTTGCATGTATGTTTTCTGTGCATGTAACAGTATCTGACTATTGATGTGGTTCTTTGTTAAGAAAATTAGGTCCTGATGTTGACTTTGATGGACGGATTTAGTACCATTGCCTTAAAGGAGCACTTTACTACTGTCAAGGTAAGGGTACTCAGCCTGCCAAATTTAAAGATGCCCACTGGCCTGTCAGACATCTCTTGCATTTACATGAACCACCTTCCGCCAACATGCCACACATTAAATGTTTTTTTTATTTTCAAAAACAAAATCCCATGAAATTTAAAAAAACAATGACTTCCTTGCCATGGGAGTTTTCTCCTATAGTGTAGTAGTCATTTTTACAGTTTTTACTGTCCCTTACCCCTAGGTTTTAACTGGTGGTGACGGACAATGAAAACGTGCCATTTCTCCACCCACTCTAAATAAGGTGGGCAGGCAAATGGCCAAACCTCTGATGGTTCTTACTCTGTCAAGGTGTAAGTAGGCAGCGGAGATGAAGTAGTCTCCGATTTCTACATACAGAAGGTCTGCCTGACTCCTAATATGGGGGGACGGAACTTAGCTTTGGTGGATAGGATACTCCATCACCAGTGACAGAGTTCCCCTTTCTGCTAAAGTCTCAATCAGCCCTTAGCCACCAAAGATTGATCATCACACTTAAATGAGAGCAATGACGGGTGGGTTCTGTAATTTTTCCACTTGGCTGTTGTACTCACAAGAGGAATCACTTCTTACCTAAATATGAGGTACAATCGCCTCCAAGGCATGCAATGGTAGGTTGAGGGATTCTCATTCCAGATAAATCCTTTGACTACACCCATATTTTGTGGCCAAATAATATCTCCTCATAATGGTAGCTCGTGTGATAAATTTTATTTTATGCTGCACAGTTTGGGTGACATGTGTGATGTATGGAATTGGGTAGATTCCAGGAAAAAGCAAGGAGGAACTAAATGTAGAAAGGGAAGGAAGTTGGATGTGAGGGATGAAAAAGTAAGAGTCTTTTGATCGTACCTGTTATAAGTTAGAGGTCATTTGAGAATTTTGTGATCCACTCATTTTCTTGTATCTCCGATAGTAGTTTTAGAACGGATCAAGAGTGTGTGAAGAAATATATCCTGCTTGATACAAATGTTTGAAGAATTTAAAGTAATGTGCTACCACTGTCTACAAAGCAAAACCATCTCATTCATAAAATCTTTCTTTCGGTAAAGATATCATAAAAGCGCAGATTTCCATTTAACAAGATTTGTACATAACAAAAAAAGCACATTACTCATAAAATGTAGATCAATAGATAAAATGCATCTAAAAACTGTGCACAATTTTTCGAATAAATAAAATAAACAAGACAGAGAAAAATTGATCTTTTGTCTCATGGGCCAGACGTAACCCTGATTAGTTAAAACTCTACGAATGCGCCACATAGCAACCAAAAAATGCGAGACAGCAAAAACAATTGGACGGTGGGGTCAGTTTTCAATACTCTAAGCGCATTCACACATTGCCTGAGGCCAAGGTTTTTGCCCAGTGGGATAAGCCAGTATTTCCTCGGTTTCTGGTAGGCAGGGAAGAAAAAGAATGCATGTGACTCCGTTTCACTAACATATTCACATAAAGGGCAATTATTCGGGGCAGACATTGTCCAATTACATGTGAAAGTTCTCAAAGGTAAAACTCCATGTCTCCATTGCACATACAATTTTCTGGCTGCAACAGGGTAGATTATATCTAAAAAATGCTCAAAGCAGTATGAGTCTTTAACCAACAGGAAGGTAGCTGTTCTAGAACCGTTATTCGGATTACTCAGAGCCATTCTCATTTTCTCAGCTCGACATATTTTGGCCAGCAAATTAGCTGAGATCTGTTTACAGCCCTGCTCTGGATCAGACCATAGAACAGGAAGTCCCAGCCTAATACATTCAGTTTTGATGTAAGTGAGCCACAGGAATTTGGAAGTGCTCGTACAGCTAAGAATTTCTCTGAGCTACTGCCTATAATTAATTAGCTCCGGCATGACCCATAGCCAGCGCCAGTACCATATTGGTTTTAGGGCTAACTCCTCAGCAATTGGCGTGATCCCCAGGTCGAGTCTTAGTGGTAACAACAGGGTACTTGGTGGAAGGGCCAGCAGATGCCGTAAAAAGTTATTCTCCACCCTGAAGATTTGGGTTTGGTTGCAATGACCCCATAGCTCACCGCCATACATACTTGTGCCCCTGGCTTGCGATTTGTAGACCTCCAAAGGTGGGCCAAGAGGTGTTATCATTGACAGATTGGATTGTCTAACGATCCCGCCCGATAA
Source organism: Lissotriton helveticus (assembly GCF_964261635.1). Taxonomy (NCBI): domain Eukaryota; kingdom Metazoa; phylum Chordata; class Amphibia; order Caudata; family Salamandridae; genus Lissotriton; species Lissotriton helveticus. The sequence continues at coordinate 1,064,650,244 of NC_136069.1, read as the reverse complement.
TTGAGCGAGTTTAGGTTGGGATTCAATTTGCTGGGGGCCCCACGACATGCTCTCATTGATCGTGACCCCAAGGTAAATGAAAGTGTTTACCCTTTCCAATCTTGCTTTACCTAATATAGGATTAGGTCTTGTAGTTCTCGTGGGTTGAAGATCATCAATTTTGTTTTAAGTGAGTTGATCTCCAGACCCCGGACAAAACAAAATTCTACAAACCCGTCCAATATTCGCTGAATGCCCATTGGAGATCTAGAGAGCAATAGGGTATCATCGGCGAACATTATCGCCGGTACCCTATTCCCTGCCAGCTTAGGCGCATCGTTGTTCGGGACACCATTTAGATGCGTGATTACCCCGTTGACGTAGAGGCAGAACAGGGTCGGTGCAAGCACACAGCCCTGCCTTACCCCCCCGTCAACGGGGAATCTAGATGTCAATTCGCCACTCCTCCTGCATCTAACTTGGGCGAAGTTGGCCTCATGCAGCCTCATCAGGACTGAGAGGAGGTGGATCGGAACACCCAGCTCGAAGAGGACACTCCGGAGTTTACGCCTGGGTACGAGATCAAAGGCAGAGCGGAGGTCGATGAACACCATATAGAGGCTGCCCCCTCTATACCCACTGTTTTCCAGTGCAAAAGACAAAACCATCTAACATTCATACAAAAATATTATTCAAACACCATACTTGCATCCAATGTTCCTCACCCTTTCATTTGAGATCAGAAAGCTACTGTCTCACATTTAGAAGATCTTTAAAGATGGACCTCTTCACCTGAGAATTTGGATGTTCACTATGAAACCACGTCAACCCTCCTCAGATAGAGTCCTACCTAGTCAGGAATTGAATTCTGGCTTTGTCTCCTGCTCTAGGCCCTAAGGATTTTCATTCTTCAAGTCTTTGTCATCTCCTCGGGACTCATATGACAAGGGTTAATTTTGGCACCACTTTTGTTGCAAATAATTGACTGGTTCCCCACGTCCAATGCCTGATATTTGTATTATAAAGCCTTGTTATTTCTTCCCTTTCCCAAAATGGTCTGAGACCATCATAAGGTGGTTAGTTATAATTCACAACCCCAAGAAAAATAAATGAATCAAATGTAACATGGCTATTCCATCTATTTGGGTTTCAATTAGTTCAGTGTGGTGCTAAATACTAAGAAACAGAGTACACAAATCATTCATCATCAAACAACACATAACGTGTCACATGCAACCAACACCACACACATGTGCTCTATAGTTGGTTGTGACAGTGCTTGCTACAGCAAAACCTAGCTTGACACACCCACATGAATCAACAACAAAGCATATCAGGAAGAATACCTAAACCCATTCAAAATAATCTAGCTAGAGTTTGCTGTCATAGTTCACTCACCTCCTTCGAGTTCTTCATTCAAATGCCCTGGGTTGGGCAGTGTTAAAGCCAAATTACTCACACAGCAACACTTTGGGCCTGATTATGAGTTTGGCGGTGGTGCAGCAGGCTGCCATGCCAGTGCCCCGCTGCCACACAGCCAAATTCTTCTGCACACCGCCCACCAGATTACAAGTTCATTCGGGCAGTGCTTTAGCGGTCCCATGGCGGTGCCTTGCAACGGCTCAAATCTGAGCCTTAGAAAGGCAAAGCAATGGGAGCGCCAAAGTTCGTTCATGTGTGGCATGGACTGTGCAGTACATGCCGTGCAGGAAGGAACAGTGGGTACATACTGACAGGGGGGCACAACGTGGGCACCCCTGCATGCACCCCCAGGTCCCGCTTAGTTTCCTCATACCAACATTTTCATGGTGAAAACTGTGGCAGTGAGGAAACTTGTGATAAGCTTGGTGGTGCTGCTGCAGCACCGCCAGCATGTTGCAGCCTCAGACTGTTGCGCAACTGCCACCCCAAATTATAATAGGGCAGGTGGACCACCGTAGTCCTAATAAGGCCCTTTGTTTTTTGAAGACCGTTGACACCAGCAATCAAATACAATTACACATTGACACCTTAACACACTCACTAGGGAAACAACAATAAAATCACAGGTGTGCAACAGTGAAACAAGACTATTCAGACTCTTACCTATGAAGGAATCCTTGAAGAAGGTATCCGGAAGTTGTTAACGCTATGAAGCCATACTAATGGTTTACTGTGTGCTACTCCATATTAGTATAACTTAGTGGTTGACTCCTCTTGTTTTGGAAATTGATTGTTCACATGAGCAGTCATTTGGGACAGAATGAAGAAGCACCAGAGACAAACAGACTGGGAGCACAAGCACTGAGCTACGCACACTAGTTTGTTTGCTTCATTTTGCCTCCAGTCCTCGTTCTTGGGATCTATGATAAAAAATCGTGGCCTATGTCATTCCTTTGTAATCCGATGTATTACTTTGCATTTTCGGATATATGTATACATTATATAGTGGCTCCAAAAACCCACCAACACACAAAAAAATGTTGTTTAGTTAATGTTTCCAAATGCAAAACATTCAGAAACATTTAGTTGGATGTTTAATTCATGTTTTGGGAAACCGGGATGTGCCAATTCACAGAGAGTGACAAAAATATTTGTAAATTAATATTTGGGCTACAATCTAGGACATTGTGAAATTAAAAGGGTAACCGGCATTCATGGTAAACCTATTTACCAAACATCAATAAAACATAGGGCGCATACAGTGCAGTGTACCTGCAAATATTGTGATTTTAATTTTTAGTGCCAAGTGGTAAGCACTTTCATTCACTGCATTTTAATTCTCAGAGTGGTGCTCTGTACATCTCCATATGAATATTGATCACGTATATGTGATCAGAGGTGCATTGCACCTTCTATTTGTCAATTGACGGCACTCATGCGAACTGGGAGCTTATACTTTCATTGCTTAGAACCACTTTGTGCAATGAATAATTGTTGCTGATTCAGATTCAGTCTTAATTTAAAAAGTTTAGAAGCAACCTTTTCTAGGAGACAGTGTGGACTTCTCAGATGTTCAAACACCACTTTCCCACATAGATCAATATTCTGCCTACTGGGATCGGTGGGAGGACACTTTCTTGGCAGCCAGGCTATGGAACTCTGTTCCTACAGCAGTTCCTGATAAACTATCAGGTTCATTCAAAAATCCTAAAGACCTATCTGTTTACTTAACTCTTGTCTGCCACCTTTCTATTCTCTTACTTCATGTCTCAGCCTCTCCCTGTTACCTTAGCCTTTCTTACACTGTAAAACAGCTGTATCTCAATTGTACGGACAAGTTAAAATGACCAATAATGATTAAGCCTCCCAGTTTTCCATTTTGACCGATTTGTACATAGAAATAGACAAAGAAAATAATTGGTTTCACTGGCAAATTAATTTAAACAAATGGGACAAAACTGAAAATATGCATTTAGAATAGCTCCCTATTCTACCACTATACCTTTCCAGGCCCATGGCTATTAAAGTGTAAATTGATGGGGAAGTAACTCAGGGGGTGTTTCATATGTTGAATGGTTCTGCAGTCATCCAAATCCCCTCTAACTCTACAGTTTGATCTCATAATAACACCTCCTTTTTGGGCTGTATTGATTAATGGATTTGTCGAGCAATAGCCATATAATCTCAAGGAACTGATCCCCCCATAATTGTGGGTAGGATGTGGGTTTTATTTCTAATTCTCTCAATACAGTACCTCTGTAGTGATTAGGCACCTTCATGTTGAAGTACTATGCAAAATCAACTAACGTTACAAAGTGTTTCTCGTTAAGCTGTAATAAAAAATTAATGTCTTTCACACGGCTTCCTAATGCTGAGTGAATTAGCAACGGACATTCAAGGGTTAGATGGATCTGTTGATCAGCTGGCTCCGATAGTGAACATTAGCCTAATTTGGTGGTAGGCCACGATCCCGGGAGAAATTATTGTGTGGGGATTAAATTAGGGAAAGATGATTAGCTGTATTACCTTGTGCTTGTTATTTACCTTCTGGTAAAAGTTCAGGTTTGTCTTTTACCAACAATCTAATTGAATGCTAACAAGCTTATGGTATTTGGACAAAATATTGAGTTGTAAATCTCAGGAGCCAAAAATGTAGGTCCTAATTACAATGTCAGTCAGAGAGCCTCCGACCACACAGTGCATTGATGTGTACAAACTTCTATTTTTCAATGGGAGCATGTACTACGGGTGGTTTCAGCCCGCCGCACAAGCTCCCATTGAAAAATGGAAGTTTGCAACTGCACCATGCACAGCTCATCCTAACGGGGTTGTCTGAACAGCGGACCTAAGGTCAGGCGGTTCCTTCACCGAAACGGTGTCCGTCGGAGGCAACTCTGACCGTCATCGTAATTTGGCCCATAGTAAAAAAAATATCATTAAGGCGAAAATATTATGATGCAGACATATAATTGTCAAAAATGTCGTTTTTTCAGGTGAGTAATATAGTTGTTAATAATATTGTTGTCAATATCATTTTCAATATTATAGGTGTAAAGAATATCTTTTTAAATTCATTTAATGAGTTTTAGTTTATATATTAATTTTATGTTAATATTGTTTGTTTAATTGTTATAATTTTTTTAAAAATATAGAGCATCATCACAATGCCGGTGGGACAGCCACACGGTTCCACTGACAGGCAGCCCTTCGGGCTGACAGCTGCATTACATTGCAGGCGGTTGGACCCTTGAATCCCAGGGGTGGGACACAGCCTCTGACAGGATCTACTGACCCGGTGGGGCGGCTGTCGGTATCGTGATCCTGAATGGAGGCTGTGCGTCCTCAGCCAACGCCGTCAGGATCACAATGTCCCTTTCCGAATACCTTTTCATGGATCCCACTGCCATGAAAAGAGAGACAGAAACGGACATTTGGGGCCCCAAGCATGGCCCCGTCCCATATGGGCCAGTGCTGAGCGTCCACCGTGTTCCAGGCAACACCTGGTGCCTGGCACACGGTGCTTGAATGTTTGTAAAGTGCCTTTTTCTACTACAGCTTGTGATGTAGCCCTTTCCTAGGCCACATCAGAATCTGCAGTAGAAAAAGGCATTTGATTCTTGGTTCTATCGTAATAGGGCGAGTAGGAAACGCCAACACTTTGTCGGGCAGTCACCTGACTGCTGCGATAGCAGTTGGATACTTGCCCGACTGCCATCGTAATGTGCCCCATAGTTTGTAATTTTACGTGATTTCGAATTTTTTATTTCATTATTAGTAATAATTTGAAATGTTATAGTGGGGTGTTGACTTGAGTTTGGAAGTGGACAGGGTGAGAAGTTAATCAAGTAATAGTTAATTAGTAATATTCAAGTAAGCAAGTGATTGCTATTCGTAATGTATAATATGCAATATTGATTTATTATACTCATATTTTAGGTGCCGGTTGCTACGTTTGTAAGGGTTTAGGGAGGGAAGTTAATGAAGTAATAATTGATTAACAATTATTTTATAATGTAATATTCATTATTTAATTGATTATTAATTATGTACATTGTGTAACAATCATGTATTTTAGTTATATTTCAGATGTGGGCTGCTGGGTTTGGAGGGGTAGAGGGTGGGAAGTTAATTAAGTAATAATTAATTAAGAATTCATTAATAATTATTTATTAAATCTTGAATTGATTAATTTTGTACATTTTGTAATATAGCTTTTTTTTTAAATATTTTGTTAGTTGAGGGTTCCTACATGTGTAGGAGTGTATGGTAGGAAGTTAAGTGGATAATAATTTAAAAATAATAATTATTAATGTATAATCACATATTTATTTAATTAATAATTTTTTTAAGTATGTAGTAATTATTTATTTTAATTATATTGGCTTGCAGGGTTTGTAGGGTTGTAGGGTGAGAAGTGATTTTATTTGCTAATTAATTATGTGATTGTTTATCAGTTATGTAAATAGTGTTATACTTTTTCATTTTCATTATATTTTAGGTTTGAGTTGCTAGGTTTGTAGGGGTATAGGGTGCAAAGTTAAGTAATAATTAAATAAGCATTATTTTTAATCCAAAATTAATTTGTTTATGAAATATGTGAATTGGATAATTGTTGTTTATTTTGTTAACATTTTACATATATTTTGTGGTAATAATGTTTATGTTTAGAGTTTTATATTTTTTCTAAATGAATAGGGTTATTCAATTATTTAATGTGTTTGAAGTGAAGTAGTTTAAATACTGTTACTTAGACTGGGATGAGAATAGTAAATCTTACCTCTCTGAAGTCCTACACTTTACCTATTGTTCCACAGACTGGAGTGGGAATAGTAAATTTTACTCCTCCAAAGTCCAATGCTTTCCCTACCGTTGCACAGACTGGAGTTTGGAATAGTCAATTTAACCCCTACAAAGTCCAGTTGGAATAGTAAATCTTACCCCTCTGAAGTACAACACTTTCCCTACTGGTACACAGACTGAAGTGGGAATAATAAATGTAACCCTTTTGAAGTCCAATGTTCTATTATTTCCATACTCCTATATATTTCCTAAAATGTTTTAAATATGTGTTTATAATTGTAATTTTATAGTGTTTGTTTATGTTCTTATTTGTTGTTAAATGTTTATTTTTTTGTAAATGTGGTTTTAAATTGTATTTGTTTGTTAGTTTATTTAATGTTTTAGAACTAAATTGTCAATAATGTTTCTGCTTTGTGTAAAATATACATACATATATGAACAAGGTCTCTGAAAGACCGAAATGCGTAGGGGCTTTTCTTTTGGATTTGGCTCATACGAATTGCAACTTTGAAAATTAAAGAATTATGACTGACCCGAGAGTGCAACCTGTTCTTCTTGAAGCAGGTTTGTCTGCGATATTACACAGCGTGGCTCTGCTGTCTTGGATCGTACCGCCCGAGAAGCCCCAAAAATGCAAGCAAGGACAAGTCAACTTGTGGGATATATATAGGTAGGTAGTTATAGTTAGGACCTATTTTCCATAGGAAATCTGCAACATTTTATTTGGAATAACTTTGACGCGGGTTGACGAATCTTAGTGAAATGTTCAAAACCGGTGGGGTGCTCCGGTCCGCTCCTATCCTGAAAGTCTTGGAGTGATTCAAGAAGCGGGGGCTGAGAAAAAAGGGGGGTCCCAAAACGTGTTTTCCCATGCAATTTTCCATAGGAACCGTTCATCGCGGCTACAGCCCGAACAGATGAACGGAATTACACTAAATTTGGCCAAGTGGTAGTCTTAGGTTCAGACTCGTGCCTTTTGCTTATATGGTGTAAATCCGTTCAGTAGTTCCTGAGAAAATTACAATTAAAAGAACATATATATCTATGGCCTCGGTGGATCCACGCATCTTCAGCGCACTATAAGGTCACCGTCCTGATCACACACTGAATTCTAATTGGCTGTCAAGTGGTTGTCAACATTCGAAACCAGGAAGTGATGGCCGCCATTTTGTGCCTCGGTAGAAGCGAAGGTCTAGAAATTAGTGTAACAAGTGTTCAAAACGTATAAAGGGGGCAGGTAAGAAATATTTTGACCCTCTAGACCTGCTTAGGGGTCCTAAAACATTTTTTTTTTTTTTGAGAAAATGAGAAATGTGCGCTGGGTGCAAGGATCCACTGTAAAACAAATAAAAATGAAGCGCGGGCTCCTGTGCTTGTTTAAAAATTAGCTATCTGGAAAGGACAAATCCTGGGGTCTAAAATATTGCATTTGATGGAGGTTCCAAGGGGCCCTGTAGCCCAGGGACCGCCATTCCTCGGTGCTACAAAATAAATGGGTGAGGGAGCTCAAAGGTCCGTCTAAGCCGTTACCACCCTCCGGGGCTTTTTATTTTCTGGGAGGGGGGCCACGTGGTCTGCCCTCTGGAGCAGTCAAAAACCTTGGGGAACACCACCCCCAGGAACTGCTCCTGCTGTGTCTCGGAGTGTCTATCCCAGGACACTGCTGTTTGCTATGGCAGGGCAGGAGTCGAGGTTCCCGCTGTGTAATCACAAACGTGAGGGCCTATTAACAAGTGCCATTTTGCCACAATTTAAAAAAAAAAAGCCCAAAATGCAGTGAAAATGATATCGCCCTATTTACTAGGCGACGCCAAGATACATTAATGCATGTTAGCAGCCGGTTTGCTAAGGGCTCGCCTCGTATCTCCAATGAGTTGCAATGTAGGCGTTCTCAGTGGCAAGGTAGGTGTTCCTATGACAATATAAAAAGGAAGAGGAAGGTATGACAACAGCGTTGTATTTACAAGGCGGCACTGGATTTGAGGACTGTTGTATAACTCCTATATATCCCTATATCGTGTTAAGTTAGCATAGGTACGTTTGAGATTTAAACGCCATTTTTCCTTTCTTGCAACTTCTGCACACGACCCTCATTTGTTGACTTAGCTTTCAACCTAGTAGTTTGCCGTGGTGAATGTGAGAATAATATGTTATTGCTCTGATATCTGCTTTGTTTAATAAAACATGTCTGCACGGAGAGTGCTGAAGTTTCAGGAGCAACACGATATGGAATTGTTATGAGGTCTGATCTCCACGCCTTCATAGTCATAACACAAGTGCAGCCTTTGCCAACTTGGGCTTGAGGCGGGATTGATATTGCTTAGCACGAGAATTGTTAACACACTTGATGCGGTGCACATGCAGAGAGAGCTGGTGTATGCTGATGTGATTCCTTCATGCTAGGACACTAAGGTATGGGCCCGCCCTAAAACAACCCAAAGAGACCTTCTTAGATAATAATATAATATATGTGTTAGGGAGGGTGAGATATAAGTGTTGTTAACTCTTATTCATTACAGCATGTTAACATGCTGTCACCATTCGCTTTTTATGTCTTAGTAACTATGCTGATAATTTTGCTACTGATAATAAGTATACTTGTATTATCAAAGATACTGCGCCTGAGAAGACGGCATTAGTAAATAAACATTTCAAATGCACATGTGTCTTCTTTACTCCATGTTCTGGTTTGTAATGATAATATAACGAAAGAGTGTTCATGAGTCCCACGTACCCTGAGGTACTGTAAGTTCATGTTCTGGTTTGTCTAAACATTGGGTGTTTGATATGTCCAATGAGACACTGTAGCTAGCTCGGTAAGGGGTGAGTTGGTTGCTAAGGTAAGTTTTGGGACACCCTAATTTGCCGAGGTTCCACTCCTCTGTGCACAGTTCTGTGTGAGTACAGAAACCCTGCAACATGGCGCCCAACGGTTTCGGTGGTCTTATATCATGACACTCGAGTAGTTTATCATTCATGCCTTAACCCCTTCACATCCGTTTCCGGAAAACGGGGTGTTGGTGAAACCTACCTATTTTTTGAAATAGGTCTTTATTCAAGCTTGATTCTTACTCAAACGGTTTCTTTGAATTACTACCCAGTTGTGCTACAAAGTATTCTTTGTGTTTTCTTGTTTCCAATTCTGTAATGGCGGCAGCGGTGGCTATTGCGCAGCATAGTCGCGTAGCGGTACGCAACCATCTTCAGACATACCAAGTCCCAGTAGATGGGATGGCTGTGATTTTCGTGGTAAGTGCAGATCCGGCGTTTCCTTACGAGTTGTTTTACTCTTGGGTTACGTTTCCGGCTGTGGACGCTAATTCTGGTTTGTACCACTCCTACACCGCCTCGGATGTCCCGGCTGAATATACGCCATACAGGGCTTTGGAAATACCTATTGATCATTGGCAGCATCGAGTTTGGTTTGATGGCGCCCTCCCCCACTCTTTGTCCCGTGCGAGGTTAGGTCCACTCTCAATTCCAGGTACTAATTGGCCTGCGCTGGGTGGCTTTACCCCGCACCCGAATCACGGGGCTTGTACCCTGGCAGAAATTCGCAGGCTGCATGTAGTTTCCATTTCCGTGATTCGTGCTTTAGTGCAATACATCGGTCGACATCTTCCTGGTGGTCCCCAGGGGGGTGCGGCCGCTCCCATGGAACGAGGCGGAATGCGTCTCAATCCTGTTATGGTAAATTCGGTTTTTGGTGCGCGTCCTGTTGACAACGATGACTTCCCATTCTGGCTAGCAGAGAAGTTTGATCAACTGGAAGCGGTTTTTCCGAATTCCACTCCTGCTGATAAACATAGAATGTTGACGATTACTCTCCCGAAGGATATTACTCCTGAACTTGCTGACTGTGACAGCTGGGGAAAAACATTTGCGGCAGTTTATACAAGGTGCTTCGGCACCCCGTCTATGACTGCCCTGCCTGAAATCGTTCGACGTGTTCAGAATGATCACGGTCCAGAGGCAGCGGTTGAATTGGGTATGCGCCTGTGTGGTTCTTTTGAGATTGTAAGTGATCTCATTCTCTCCAATGTTAAAGGAGATGCAGTTAACTTTCAGGTGTCGAATGCTTTGGCTGCTCTGCCCGATGCCGACAAACCCCGCCAGTTAGCAAAGATTGTGGTGGCCGCTTATAAAACGATTGGCCGCACAAGTAGAGGTCTGAAATATTTTCCAGTGAAGGAGAAAAAACAACCACTGGTACAATCTGCAGTGACAGATGCCCAGCCCAAGTCCAAGAAACAAAATTGGCCTAAAAAACAGACACAGGGGAAGCAGACAATGCAGACTCAGGGTTCTTTTCCTGCAATACAAGCTCCTGCGCCATCCGAAAAAGTTTATGATTTGCGCGACCGCGCGATGATTAAATCACCTGATCGTTTTCAGGGTTCTGATCAACGCTCTCCTCGTTCCTTTCAGGACACATCGGCCCAGAAAACCGGTGGAGGAGGAGGGGGTGGACGTGGACGTGGTGGCCAACAAGGACGTGGTCAGTCCCGCCAGACGGACGGCGCAGTGAAGCAGGAGGATTCTACGCCTAGGCGTCCGCAGTTTGCGAAAAAGAAAGTCGCAGCCTTAACAGTGCATCGATATGCCACAGATAGTGAGAACGCGGCTTCGGAATCTGACGTGGGCTCTGACCTTGCTGGACAGCGCGGCGGAGATAACAATAGTCAGAGAGGCGCTGCGTCCACTACTGAGGGTGACAGCGACTGAAGTCTACGTTGTGATAGAAACAGCGGATACGAGACTTGCTCCCCCTGAAAGACTATATGAAATTGTCCTGTTAATTGAAGGTGACATACAGCGTACCATTAAAGGTGGTTATATGGTGTTTACAATGAAATTTGGAAACTCTCACAGATTGAGGCTGCTTCACGCCTTAGGGCTATTGATCAGGCAAATCTTGAGAAAGTGCTTGCAGTGGTTGACAATAGCATTAACGTGCTTTCCTCTAGAATTTACACATTAGATAATATTGTGTCGTCTGTTGTTGATATTGTGCATGATGAAGTGTCTGTATTATACCATGGTCAAAATCAATTACGTTCAATCATGCAGTTTGCATGGACACTACAGACTCTAAAAATGGGTAAAGTTCCCTGGGGATACATGAACGTTTCTTCTTTATTTGCACCGTTTAATTTGACAGACAAACAACGCTTGCTTTCAATGCGTGATGCTTCCTTTTCTATGCTACATATTGAAAGGTTGGAATCTTTACCTTTTTCTGTGGCAGAATCCACTGCTGCTACGTGGCTTATCCACGGTTTAATAACACTGCCTTTTGCTTTATATAAGTTTTCAAATTGTATGAAATATGTGCCAATAGGTCGTTTTGAACCCTTAGGTAGCGGTTTTCTTCATGAGGTCTGGTCACTCCCATACACATACAGATGTTTCAAGGATGACCAAGAGGTTTATCTAACAGGGGATGAGTGTACTGAGACTCCAGATCATTCTTTAATGTGCAGACACATACAATTACACGGTTCATGTAACAAGGACCGCCCGAATATGGCTTGCGTTTTACAGGGCACGCCAGTTCCTGCTATCATCCCCACGTTTAAATTGTTAGAGAATGGTAGTTATTTAATGCTCAATAATGAAAACTGTTGTGGTTTAATTAAAGGTATAGCTTTCATAGTAACAGTTAGTGAGCGAGTTATTTGCTGCAGAAATGTTCTTTATCCTCCCACACGTGAACATAGGGAGTCTTCCATTTGGCCACAGATACCGACCTTGGGAGCAGAATTCAGCGGCATGGCTAGAATAAGAGCTCTATTGTCCCAGAAAGAGGTGGCCTTGAGCTCGGCCCGTGAAACTTTCGTGCTTCACATTGCTAACACCCGCACGGAGGTTCAGGCTCTTTTAAACACTGATTTGCCCTTGCATTTCGGAGCCATGGTCCGTTCTATCTTTAACGCATCCTCCACAACGGGCCTAGCACATTTTTTTAAAGTTGTTAGCGGTGGTCTCGTGACTTCCTTTGAGAAGATTTTTGGAGTCATCCCTGCTTTCTTCCATTCTATTTTTTCATCCTTATTTGGAGGGTTCCCGTTTTTACTTGCTTTAGCGGCTGGCGCATTGGTGGTTTTCTGCCTTTTTAAATATGGATGCCCTTCCTGTGCAAGTCCACGCACAGCTACTACTGACGCGGTTTCGCAACCGCATGCTTGATTATTATGGCACACTGCCGTTGGCGACTCTAAGCACGGCTTTTGGATTATCTTTTCGGTTCTCCTATTTCACCTGTGTCCAGCCTGTATTTCGCTGCCTGACCTGTGAGTTCCTTTGGGCCATTGATTTGTGTCTCTGCGGACCAATATCTGCTGACGTCGATTTTGATCAACTGATGAGTCCTATCATTGCTCACGAGTTGGTTTGTTCTGACGAAAGGATTATGGCCTTGGCGGTGGCACATGGACTAATGGGTCCCTGGGATGTGTTGTCGGCAGCGCAAACTTTCTTGGAACGAAGTTTTCTTGAAAACCCACCGAGCTGTCCTCTGATGGTTATAGAGGATCCGGTGCTGGAAGATCACGTATGTTCCTTTCATCTTTTAAATTGGATGGCTGAACTGTTTTCGGATGAGGACAGTGACTTCCTCCTGGAGGCTGTTGCAACTTACTTTTCATATACAGTCTTATCATAGACACTGCCTCAAATTGGCATGCTGATTGATAGCATTTCCTTGATTTTATTGACTTTTGGTCAAGACATTTTATTTTTGCTTGCCTATTGGCTTGAGCCACATTATATTTGTGGGCTATTTTTTAGCATTAGTTTTTATTATTGAATCTTTATTCATGCTCGTTTATAAATGGATTCTGCTCTCATGTGATGGCACTTCTGTTACCTTATTTAGTCCGTTCTCGGATCATGGGGGGGTGTTGTATAACTCCTATATATCCCTATATCGTGTTAAGTTAGCATAGGTACGTTTGAGATTTAAACGCCATTTTTCCTTTCTTGCAACTTCTGCACACGACCCTCATTTGTTGACTTAGCTTTCAACCTAGTAGTTTGCCGTGGTGAATGTGAGAATAATATGTTATTGCTCTGATATCTGCTTTGTTTAATAAAACATGTCTGCACGGAGAGTGCTGAAGTTTCAGGAGCAACACGATATGGAATTGTTATGAGGTCTGATCTCCACGCCTTCATAGTCATAACACAAGTGCAGCCTTTGCCAACTTGGGCTTGAGGCGGGATTGATATTGCTTAGCACGAGAATTGTTAACACACTTGATGCGGTGCACATGCAGAGAGAGCTGGTGTATGCTGATGTGATTCCTTCATGCTAGGACACTAAGGTATGGGCCCGCCCTAAAACAACCCAAAGAGACCTTCTTAGATAATAATATAATATATGTGTTAGGGAGGGTGAGATATAAGTGTTGTTAACTCTTATTCATTACAGCATGTTAACATGCTGTCACCATTCGCTTTTTATGTCTTAGTAACTATGCTGATAATTTTGCTACTGATAATAAGTATACTTGTATTATCAAAGATACTGCGCCTGAGAAGACGGCATTAGTAAATAAACATTTCAAATGCACATGTGTCTTCTTTACTCCATGTTCTGGTTTGTAATGATAATATAACGAAAGAGTGTTCATGAGTCCCACGTACCCTGAGGTACTGTAAGTTCATGTTCTGGTTTGTCTAAACATTGGGTGTTTGATATGTCCAATGAGACACTGTAGCTAGCTCGGTAAGGGGTGAGTTGGTTGCTAAGGTAAGTTTTGGGACACCCTAATTTGCCGAGGTTCCACTCCTCTGTGCACAGTTCTGTGTGAGTACAGAAACCCTGCAACAGGACCAATAGCATAATTCTCGCTAATTGGGGTTTTTGTTGGATCCTAACATCTGTTCTGAAGAAGACTTAAGCATGTTTAATATGCGAGGTGGATTGATATGTTAAGTTCACAGTCTTATATTAACAAGCTTTTCACTTGTATTTCTCTGGATATTTGGGGCATATTTACAAGGACACCGTTAAAATTATTGTTGCTTTAGCCTTAGGAAAGTGCCATTAAAGCGGTCATAATGGGCATAATAATAGGCTTTTGAGAATTCGTGAGAATTCCAATAGAAGCCCAGGTTTACACCAGAACATTTTAACACTGTCCTTGTAAATATGCCCATTACAGACTCCTAATTTTACTGTCAAATTTCACCCACTAATAATTTGTATTCTTCCTCGGGATCCCATCCCATGGGATACAACATTGGGGACTGTGGGTGGAGGCCCAATGTCTCTACGGTCCCAGTTAGCTCCCCACGTCCTTCAGAAGCTGCCATTACTTTTGCATACGCGGACCTGCTAATATGCAGCTCCCCGTGGGGAAAAGCATTCTGCTTTGCATTTTAAAAGAGAGAGTAGGTTTTCGTGTTCTCTCTTTCAAAATACAAACCAAGTTTGCTTTGGCAGGGCGAGAGCCTCAGCTCTCACCCTGCCATAGCAAACAGCAGTGTTAAAAAAATCTTCCTTTAAGATAACAAAGGATTTTGAAGTCCATTATCACCATTTTAGTTGTAGTTTGCTGCCGTTAAGGCAGCGATAATTTTAACGCCATCTTTGTAAATATGCCCCTACGTTTTGTAATGTCGACAATCCCGTCTCCCATTTAAATAGGCACAAAGTATTTAGTAAAGTGCATTGTGAATCGTGAAGCAACACTGTCTAATTGTGATCGATAAAGAATTCGAAGAGTTGTGTACTTCTTTTGCTCGTAATGTACATAGGAGCAAATTTACAAGTCCCTTGCGCCACTGTTGCGTCACTTTTAACATGGGAAAAGTGATGCGAAAGTGGCGCAAGGGGCTTGTAAATCTGCTCCACAGTGTTCTGTCGACTCAGTTTGCTTTCTCCTCTGTCATGTAGAGGATCCTGGGTAAATATAACGGTTTCTGTACAGCCAGTACCTTTCAACCCTACCCCAAACTGCTTACTGCCTGTTACCATAGTAACAGTTCATGGAACACTTAAGTGAGCACACAGGTCACAAGTTCACCACACAATCTTGCTACTCCAAACTGTAACTGTGCTGGAGTTTTTAAAACTTTCCATAGGAACCGTTAATTACAGCTACAGACTCTGGTAAAGAGCTGTTAAAGAGGTAGCCTCAATACTATACTTCTAGTTATAAACATAATTTCTACTTTAATTGGTAAATCTTTCTAAGCATATGATTATCACACTAAATAATAGTGAAATGTCAGAAAAAGAAGACGTATACACTTTTTTAAATTAACTTTTAATACAACAAAAATAAATAACTAGAAACGTAACTTTAACATAACAATATAATTAATAACTAGAAACGTAACTTTCACAAAACAATATAATAAGCAAAATATGAGATGGACTCCAATGGTAGGAGGGTAGGTAACCTGCAAAACAAAAATGAAAATAAATGTTTAAAATTAGATCGATGTGACTGAATGAGGTCAAAGATCACAAATTAACATAACACTTGGCAATATTTGGTTATTTGCACGTCTGCAGTGTGCCTGATACATCCCACCCCTCTCATAGGCCTGCGTTGAAGAGGTGTCTGTAGGGAAGTGCCCAGGCCCGGACTGGCAATTCCGGGCACCGGGCAATCCCCCGGTCGGCTGGACGGGGTGGGGGCCGGTTTGGTGACAGGGGGCCGGTTTTGTTGCTGGGTTCGATTTGGCGGGACCGAGCAAACTAGCACAATCTGCATAAAATGCAGCTGCTGCTGCACGCACTGTCCGGGATCGTGTACTTCATGTCATCCGATTTTATTTTAATTATTAAAATTCAGCCTGTGACCTCTGACCTGGGTTGGAAGGTGGGTGAACCGTGATGCGCGGCGCACAGTGACGTCATTCACTCTTAGGGTGGAGTGCGCAAGCGCATTGGGGGTCGGCGGGTCGGTGTAATAAAAAGTGCGCGTGGGAGCGACGACTGAAAGACAGGCTGGCATATATGGAGAGTGGCCTGCCTCCGTGTCTGCCGCCCGGGGCCTGCAGCCAAAGGTGAGTGACAGGCCACCCCCTCCCCTGCGTGACTTTCATGGCTGGGTGGGGTGTGTTGGGGGCGCGAGCTGCGTGACCGGGCCCGGGCCCGGGCCGCAATTAAAAACAAAAGCCATTCTGCGGATTTTGGGATAACGTACTTCACACTTGTATACGTAGGTCCTGGGCAGAAAACACCTCCGGCCTCGAAGCTGGGAAGAAGTGTCATCAGCCTTGGGGCGAGGAAACAAACTACCCCTCGGCGCCTCTACCTCCTCAGCCTGTGCTTAACACTACAATATCTAGTGCAACTGAAAGCTCAACGGCTGTACAATAATTCGCTGGGGTTATTGTTTTATGAAATACAAATGGTAAGCACGCACTGTGTTTTGTTACATATGTGACATTTCCAGAAATGAGCATTTATGGGAAACTAAGACCTGCTATGAATTGCCAGTGTGATATCTGCGTCAAAAATATCTCTCGGAGGGGGGCTCTCCCTTATTCTATATTCCCAGAATGTGTTTTATTTTCGTTCATGCATGTAGATTGCTTGGACTTTGGAAGCAACCATTTGCGTAACTTTAGCATATGCTTGCAAAATCTCATACAAGCTATTGAAAAAAAGGCCAATCTTTCATTGTTGGTGCTTTCAACGTTTGTACGTTATCTCTCCCCTTCAATTAATTCAAATACCGTATACATTTTTTTTTACTGAAAAAAAATTGTACAGAAATGTTTTAACAGTACATTTTGAATACTGCAAAGAATGAAAGGGAGCAAAGTAAAAGGGAGGAACTCCTATCTAATGAGTGAATAATTTCTTTGGTAATGATTTAATTGTTTCCATCTGGTATCTGCAGTATTGCATTTGTCAATAAGATACTGGAATTAATGTATTGGAATGAGCTCCTGATAGATTGCTAGGATAACTGTCTGGGATCTTTGCAACACGGCTTAAAAAAGCTGTTACATGGTCAATGCTGGTCGCATCACAGCGCTTTTTCCCCCCTTGACTGTAAGCCATGTTTCAAGGCAGCTTGTCCTCCTGTGCAACTGGTCTAAAACAACATTAACAAAGCCAATAGTTCTCACATAGGCGAGACCTATTGGCTTTTTAAATGCTCGTTTACATTCTGTGAAGGGGGCACACTGCAGCGCACATTAGACCTTTGACAATATATAATTGTTGTAGTGTGCCTGGGCGGCTTACTTCCTAGAGAAAGGTTTACTGAAAATCCATGGATCATCATAACTATGATGTAACAAAGAAGCATTTGCTTCACTAAAGCGTGGGAGGGAACATAAGTAAAGGTTGTAATCTAATTGAGTATTGACTTAGTTGTGACTAAATGCCTTCAGTCTTATTAACTATTTCCAAAACTCATAGTAAATGTGTAGATTTTTATTATATTCTGTATGTATGTTTACTTGACGCTATACATCACCAGTAAGTCAGTTGATGATGGGCCTCGCTGTGTGCTGTACATTAATTGTGATTTCCATTTTGGTCTGTGTAACTAAATTGCAAATCTTAATCGGCTGATTTTGTCATTGCTGGTAAATATTTAGCAAACCTCAGTGACCAACATTTCATGATTCGTCAAATCCGACCGAATTGTATTGTATTGCAACATTTAAATAGCACTTACCACCCCTATGTAGGCTGCTGAAGTGCTTGCCTACATGAGTAGCATGCTACACTTTGTAGAGTGTGTGGTTGGAAGGATGTCTTTATTTTGGTCCTTTGTGGGAAATGTTTCCATGTCGTGCGTGATGACCACTGAGGTGCGGTTATCGTGTTATGAGATGCATCACCTAGCAGTGTGTTTGATGAAGTGTGCGAGACAGATGCTAATTTTTAGGGTCTTCTGTATGCTGGTAGCTTCGAACAGCTCTTCAGTTCCCTTTATGGTATTTCATATAATATAGTCTGCTCAGCTGGTTGCTGCAGTAGTTGTCCAATCTGAGATTTGGGGCATGGTTGTGAGCGGGCATGGTTGAAGTAATAGAGAAGTGGAAAGATTGGGATGGACATTTTTATTATCATCCCATATACTTGTCTTTGTGAGACGTAAATGTGACTTCCTTGAGGAGATATTGCTTTTTATCACCTAGAGTGCTGCTGAAAAGGTGTCTAATCTACAGCTATGGAGTGGAGGTTTCTTTTGGGTGAAGTTCATCTCGAGTTCTAAGAAACTCTCCTCAACCCAAATACCACTTTCACTTTTTAGATCCCACCCATTGCTTACCATTGGTTGGCTTCATTATCACACTCATTCGCTTGCTTCCTATTCGATGGCTTGCTTTCCTCTTCTTGTATTTGCCCTTCTCCTGGCGGCTAACTTCTTTACCATCCTTTTGATTGGCTGACTAGTATCCTTCGCACTCCTTACATTTAGGGTACTCGTTTCTTATTTTTCATTCAGCTCTTTGTGAGAGTGCATTTGGTTTCTTGCTTTCTTCCTTTGTATGTCCTCTCCCTCACTCCCCACCCCAAATCACTTCGCTTGTTTGTAAAAGCAATAAGTATATATTTTCTGTAGGGTATGACTAAATATGAGACTTTAAATGTTGTTTTGGTTTTATTTCCTGCACACCACATATTGCATATAAGCTCATGCCTTGCATGCAAAGGCTTTTATGACACAAGTAGTAGTCGGGCTCGTTCGCTGCGCTCGCTCGCTACAAGCTGAACAGGGGGCTGCTCTGCCAAAATTTGCCAGGGCTGCTTTCAGTTCCCAGTCCGGCCCTGGAAGTGCCTAGTGCGTCAGATCTACGGTATGGTCCAGCAGGTCTTTAAAATGATTCAGAGATGAGACAGAATTAGGTGAGAGATCACGTCAGTATGCAGGACAATATCGTTTATTTGCAACGCATTTAATTGGAGGCATTGTGTATCTAGGCCGCTCTGCTTACCTTTTGTAAACACTGTGTCGAACAGAGTTCACAACTTGAAGTCTGCTTTGTTTGTACACTGCAGACTGTATTAAATTCAGCCTTGATGTATTTATCTGCAGAGTGGACAGCAGCGTCCATAACTCGAAAAGAGAAAGAGAAACAATGTGAGAGAGAGGGAGAGAGAAAAAGAGAGAAAAAATTAGATTAAAAGTGTGAGAGAGAGAAAGTAATAGATGGAGCAGGAGAGGTAGTGTAAATAGTGGAGAAAATCTTCCTAGCTCACCTTTTTGCCTCCGTTGTGTGTTCAAGCATGTGCCGGTTCATAGTACACCCTCAAGTTTAGTGATCTGAAAGATAGTATAGAGTTAGTAATAGCAGAGTACATACAACTGCACAAGTTTATTTCTGATTTATGCCTTTGGACACTCAGGATACTGTATTACATCAACTTCCACTGTAAGGTGATATCTGTGTGCTCTTTTTCTCCCAGAGTACTATACCCATGTACTCCCACTGCATAGCGGTGAGTTCTCATTACTGCTTACCCAGACTGTTGCACCCCATTGACTCCCAGGGTCTGGAGGTGAGTGCCTTTTCTTGCGCACCCAGACTGTTCCAACCTATCCATTCTCACTCCCCGGAGGTAATTGTACATTCCTAAGCAGTCAAGCTGCTGCACACTACCCACTCTCTCCGCCCACAGGTGACTTCTCGTTGCTTCGGAAACAAACTTCTTTGCTCACCTTGTGCCATTGGCGTTATTCAAAGAGGGTGCACCATGTGTCGAAGCAGCCTTTTCAGGTGTTGTTAAAATGGCCATACATCATCGCTGAATCCTCAAACGTTGAGCTTTGGAGGTGTTGGGGGGGACGCCAATTTGTGAAACACAACCTGTTAAATAAAAAGAAAGATAAGATTGTGTGGCATTTCTTTATCAAAGGAGAGAGGAAGTGAGAGAGTGACTGAAAAGAATATTCACAGCTTACCTTTCTGTCACCGGTGTGTCTTCCACCACGCGCAGGGACATAGTGCACCCTGAAGCTCTATATCTAAAAGACAGTAAAAGAAAGATGTTATGATTGGTAATTGTCACTATCTTAATGTAGAGTAGAACAACATTGCCCTTTCACACGTCTTCCCTCCCGCATTTAAAATACAACTATTTGTACAGTTCCAACTTGTTAAATGGGCTTTGATTTATGAAGAATTAGTAGAGTAGTAATGTTTTCCATCCAGTTGTGAAACCAAGTGGTGCGCAGTTATACACGTGGTTTCAATCATCATGAGCAATGGACATTTGACCGACTTTAAAAACTTTCATGCTATTGGAGAAAAAAATACAAAATGCAATAAGATACGGTATATAGGATTGTGTACGCCTAAATCGCTGCGTCGCCTTTTGTATCCAGTCTGCTACACCCCATCTACTCCCTCCACTGCACACCCAGGCCTCACTGCTCCCCTGTTCGCGGACAGGGTACGTTCTACATCATGCAGTCCTGCTTTGCCACCATGAAGTCTCAGATTTGGTGCTGAGTCTTAATATCACTATGGCAAAGGATATACTTGTGCACCTATCTTCATTGCAGGTTCCTCACCCGCACAGTCCTTGTGGTACCACTAACTCAGTGATGAAAGAGGCCACGCATGTGGTAGGCAGCACCCCCCATTCGATAGTGCAGGCCTACATGAGGTGTTAGAACCACTAGGACTGGCCATCACAGCGCTTGCGATAGGAGCAACTCTAAAGTGGTGTAGAGCACGTGCGCCCTGTCTTTTTTATTGGTGGGGTCATGTGTGTAGTGACGCATGTGCTGGATGGGTGTGGTGTGGGTGTATACCAGTCATGAGGGAGTGTGTGTGTGCCGTTTTGACAACTAGACCTGGAAGTAAGAAGTCACTACAATGGAAATCTGGGCCATGTATCGTTGTTGAGTTTTCCTGGCAGCGTAAGCGGAGTGACCTGTCCTGACGTATGCCAGTGCTGCGCGAGGCTGTGAACGATGACTCTGGAGCTATGGGCGTGGTTCCATCATGAGCTATGTGAGAAATCAACTGATTGAGGTGTCCGTGTTGTAGTACTGCCGTCACCCAGGTCTTAAACGCAAATGTGTCATTATTTTTGTAAAGTCCCACAACATGGCAAGATGGGAGGTACGGGGTATCACTGGCCATATATTCATCCATAGTTGCTCACATAAAAGATGGTGAACATGACACATTTCTGCGAATATGAATGTTTGTTGTACATTCAGTGGAGTGTTGTAGCTGTAGTAATACAGGGCTGTGAAAGCTTTAGGTCGCAGTTGTTGGCACATGAAGGGCAGTCAATATATATACGTATGTGGTCATTCAGGTATACTGTCGAACTTGGTGCTGAAAATCAGTGTTCGAGGCGCGTCCACATCCTGTTATTGTAGAGAAATGACGTAATCTACGGGTGCCTAAAAAGGTACTGTAAATCCGGTGCTCATGTAAATTGCTGATATAGTTTCGGGTCGACTTTGCGCTATATAAATATGCTTAAAAAAAACAAAACAAGTAATAGCACACGCTTTTAAATTGACTATACACTTTCTTTGCAGTATTGTAATGATCCACTTTGTACTTTCGTATTTGTAGAATGAGCGAGAGAAAGTTATATAATCAAAGTTTTTGTTACTGGCAGAGGTAAGATGCTTGCATACGCTGTTTACAGCACAATAAATTGTGGTAAGACGCAGGAGCAGCATTTTACAAACATAATAAGTACACAGATATAGTTGAAGTGGGTACGTGCACGTGTGCTCAACTCCATTTTATTACGTTGCTGTTGGTAAAAAGTAGAATAGTAATCATGATATCATACAAAGATATTCAATCACAAACGGTTTATGACTTCTGCTGTACAAAGGTAGGAGCACTATATGTGAACTAACACAAAGAAGATTCTATCGTAAAGGGTTCATGAGCTGTGGTGCACTAAGGTAGGGTCTGTTTGTGTGGAGCCTGCGATGATGCGCTGTTCAGGCCGAGCGCACTGGTATGAATGTCTTTTGGCTACTGAATTTTGACTTAAAAAGACCACGTGGCGATTACTTATGGTGCACTGAGTTAGTGGTACGTCTGGTGCTCAGCGTGTGCTCACCCTGCGATGATGCGTGGTTCATGCGGTCTGTACTCAAAGCCTTGACTGTTGCATACTGGACTGCATGAACTTTGAGGGAAAAAAATACCATTGATGGTTATCAATTGCTCTGCAAACTATGTCTATTGATTGCGCACCATAACAAATTAAACCATTGCATTTCATGAAGTGCATTCTAACTTTCTCAAATGGGGACATATGTCTGGTGGCGATGTTAAAAGTGATGCCCCAGATGTACTTGGTTTTGCCGGTGGTGAAGGTACATTTTGGCGCAGTGTTCTATATTCTTTGTGCGCATAGTTCACAGGATGCAGGGATTAAAGGTGCTTGCGCATACTAGCAGTGCCACAGGAGTATTTTTTGTCTGAGCCTTAAATAAATCAAGGCTGAATTCCCTACCGTCTGTAGTGTAGATCCAAAGCTGAATTCAAGTTGTAAACCCTGCTGTTCACAGTGTAGATCTTAGGCTGCATTGCATTATCTGTAATCACGATTGAAATAAAAGATGAAACATGTATGGAATACATTGTCGAAATGTGTATGTTTCAGGGACATTATAGTTCAAGTTGTGACCTGTGCTGTCCACAGTGTAGACTGCCATTGAGTGTGCCTTGGCACTTGCAGCGGGATTTTCTTTTTCAACTAAACCTAGAACTGATATAAAAGAAGTTTTTGAAGGAAACATAGTAATGGGATATTGTATAGGGTTTGATAGACATTTTACTTAGTTTGGTACTGCACTCTGCAAATAATGAATGAAGAGTCAGTTGAATTCTGCCTGAATACGGCCACGTGGCAATGTATTATGGTGCACTGAGTTAGTAGTACCTTTGGGACTGAGTGTGTATGTAACCTGCAATGATGCGTGGTCCGGACAGGCCGCACTGGGGGTAACGTTTTTTGACTACTGAATTTTGCCTAAAATATTAGGTCTAGTGTAGGTCCTCCCTGATGCGTCGGTACCATAACCAATTGTTGCAAGTCTATATTCCCACATTATTGAAGAAGATCTTTAGGTGCTGGACATGGGTCCCCATTTGACCATAAGTTAAAATCCCCAAGCATGATCAGTCTGGCATGAGTGAGTGACATATTGTAAAAATGTCGATCAATGCCTGTTGTTAGGGACTAACTGGGATGGGGGGTCTGTAGCACACCATACCAGTAAGCAGGTGCCCTTTAGAATCCTTTAATGGGATTAAATATAATATTTCACAGAAAATTAGGCTTTTATACCATGTGATCTGAATGGGTTAAGCAAGAACATCACAACACATAGGCCTTTTCAAATCATACTGTACTGTTTTCTTTTCACACAGTTTATTGCTAATTGCTGCACATTCCTCTGTGGCTATCTTGGTTTTATTTTTCTATAAGCCCTGATAAAACATTTAAGATCATTCATCCAACCCAAGCCGGCTCCAGATGTGTATGCAGGATATTTTGCACTATTTCATTTTTTATGATCAATGTGTTCATTTTGAAGGTATTCAGATAATTTTCTCCAGACGGATTTGTAGACGATGTACACAGCATTTAACAGCATCCTTCTTCTTCTCGGAGCCAATCGAGTTATTTTAATACTGCTTAATTCTGAATCCTCTGGAGCGTATCAATCTCTTTTTTGGTGCCACTATTTAAATTGAACGACAATAGCCTAATGCTGATAGTACTAGTTACTTTGTAGGTTCTATTCTGCTATTTAGTTGGAGTAATTGTAGGAGTCCTCTAAGCATAATGAGTGGAAAGTTTGGGTTTTTGCCTGATAATTTCATGAGACAGATGACATTCAGGGCCGGACTGGCTACCGGGCGTTTTGGCAAGCTGCCGAGCTGGGGGCTGATGTCACTGCGGTGGGGGCTAATTTCGTTGATGGAGACCTGCTTGTGCTTCGAAATAAACAAAGCAAAAGGAATTTCGTTCAGCACACGCAGGTCCCCATCAACGAAATCAGCCCCCAGCTCGGCAGCATGCCAAAACGCCCGGTAGCCAGTCCGGCCCTGATGACATTGGTAAGGAATTGTACTGGTGAAGGCAAGACCAGGCCATAAACAATTTGATCAGGAATCTTGCTTAAGAGGGATATATTACAAAAGACCCAGTTTCCCGAATCTAAGGTGAAAAGTTAAGGCTACAATCACAAAAGAATCTTTCTCAGAAAGCCAAGAAAAACCCCCAATTTCTAAAGACTCAAACAGGGCACCTTGGAAAACCGTGGGCCGAGCCTGTGTAGAAGAGGAGAATGAAAGATAGGATGCTTATTGCAGAAATTCTTAAAGAGTCACACAACTGAAGGAAGCACTGGAGACAGAGTTCCTAATGGCTTTCTAAAGGTACAGCTGAGCCCAATGAACCCCTAATGTGGAAATAGATAGATGCTTTAAAAATCGTCCAACAGGAATTATAGAATGAGAAAAGGGTTACAAGATCTTGACCTCAAGATGCATTTTATGTGACATCCAGGTTCAAAATTAACCCAATGTTTTGAATAACAGGCAACAGTAGATGTCTTCCTAGACTCCTGACTGTCCAATGCCACTCATCTAAATCAAATCTGTAACTGCAACCCTAGGCACTAAACCCCCAATCCAGGTGGTGAAGGTAGAATAGTGGCTGAGGGGACAGGATTTCTGGAAGGTGAAATGGAGGAGTTGCGCAAGCCATAGCAGGCCTCTGAACCTGGGGCACCAAAGCCAAAAGGTGGTTACTGAGATTATAGATGTTATCATCATCATCATCATCATCAAAACTTTATTTCGGTCTACTATGGACCATGAAAGTACATAAAATAAAATAGTACAACACAGTAATTTTTAAAATCATCATCACAAGGATTACAGCAATTAAAAAATCTCAACAATTATGCCAAATAAAAGAGAGGGGGTGTTATTTCCACATTTCATCAATAATTTACAGATAAAATCAAGTCAAACCACTTTATTCGATTACTTAAAATCATAAAAGTATGCTATACAGTACAACAAATTTTTTTTTTAAAAAGGATTAGTTAAAAATGCAATATACAGAATAAAAATACAGTACAGAATCATTAAAACATTAAAACAAGGTTGACGGTCATTTTTTTAAAATTTAGAACAATTGATACAGCTATAAAGGCATTATATTAAAAAGGTTGGCTTTCTAGTGCGGCTTTCTGTCTATCCCTCTTATTTCATACAGACGCAGCAAGAAAGCTAGCAACACAAAACATAGTTACAGGAGATTCTAACAGTTGTAAAAATAATAAGGCAGGTTTACACTGGATAAAATTCATTTTCTTTAGTAGAGGGAGGATATACCTTTTCCTGGCATCAAGGTAAAAAGGGCAGAAGAGCATAAAGTGCAAGGTGTCTTGGGGGGAAAAATAATCACATTTGCATGGAGCAGCGTCTTCAGGTCTGCTCCAGCCGTCTAAATCCCGGAGAACAGACTGTATTTGGTTAAACCGAAATTTTGTCAGTAGCCACCTGTGGAAAGAATTTGTCACTATGGACAAATAAGATGGCATCGCTAAAGACAAGGTAACCAAAGCATGGCCTCTGACCGATATTTTACCTAATTCTGCTACTTCCCGCTCTGCCTCCCTCAACCTGATAAAATTAATTTTTACCCACTCTAGGTCAGCCTTGCATAAAGATTCTGGATTAGAAAAGATCTCAGGACGCCCCATGTACATGGCTAACGTTTTTATGTGGGACAACCTCTGGATTTCTTTCCTATTGTCAAGGTTGATACAATCGTTTAGGATCTTGTGATTTAGGGAAAGGTTAGGATTCAGCCAAATTTTAATCCATAGCAGTATCGGGGCTATTTTAATTATGTCTGCTATGTAGCCTATCCCCAGTTCAAGATGGACGGAATGGGTGGCTGTAGATTGAGGGAGGCCCAAAAGAGACCGCAGGAATGTATTTTCCTGGATGAGGTCCGGTTTTGTGAATCCCCATATTGATGCCCCATACCTTGCGATAGATATAGTCTTGGCTTTATAAATTGCCAAGATTGCCTCAAAGGGTTTCCCCCCCAACCTTTTGGCGAAACCTAACACTGCAGCTGAAGAGCTTCTCACTGAATTTACCTTTATTGTGAGCTGTGGGGACCATGAGCCCCTATCATCAAAAACAACTCCCAGATAGGTAAATGCCTTCACTCTGGTGATTACTTTTCCTCCACAGAAGAAGGACTTCACTTTGTTCTTTGTGACACCCAGTGACATAACATGCGATTTACCATGATTTACAACCAGATCCAGGCATTTATATATATAAAAAATACAATAATTATTTATAAGTATAAAAATAACAGGGGTTTTGAAGTTAAAAATATACATTCCATGAAATTTAAAATATTACTATACAATCGGTCAATCACTGCTGAAATACTCCAATATAATGTTATAGAAGTAAAAGACAAGGTGCGTTTTGGGATAGATAAATTAAATAAGCTTATTAGCTCCATATGTCAGTTTAAGCAATGCGCTGCTGCTATTACAATTTTAAACCATTTTTGGCTCTAAGGAACATTGCGTTCATAAGAAACCTGGACACGCAGAATACAACCAATTGAGTAGTGTCTGATCGCAGAATCCGTTCTGCCTGTCTGCAGTGTCTTAAATTAAGGATGTTACATAGGGGTTTGATCCACCTTTTCCTCGAATATTGATAAGCCAGGCAGAAAAATATGATATGCATGTCATTTTCTTTAACCAATGTAACATTTTTACAGAAACTACATTTGTCATAGTCTTTATCTTGGGCATTACTATCCCATTTTGATTTCTTGTCGTTGGTCTGAAGGACCCCATATCTAAATTTAAGATATAATGATTTTGCTACCGGAGGATCAACCTCATCCAAGAGAATTTCAAATTTAGGGATATCTTTAAACTGGAGAAACCTTGTAGACAGAGATCCTAAACTGGTATCCTGTAGCAGTGTGTTACTTAGAAAATTCCAGAATGATCGTTTTACTATTTTGCTACAGGGTTTTGTTAAGTCTTGAGGTTTTTCCCAGTAGTTGGATAAACCTATTCTTTTAAACCAAAGAGCAATGTGTTTAAACCCTATGATATCTTTTAAACTACCAAAGGGCATTATCTCTTGGAGCCCCGATCTGTAGTGGACAAGCTCATCAGTTGTCCACATTCTTATCCAATACATAAGGGGGCGCAACGCAGCGAGACTATCAGTACGCTGTAAATTAATATCTAAAAAAAACGGTACCATTGGAGTTCTATTAGGTAAGGATAATAACCTTCGTACAAAGTTATTCTCTCCCAATTCAAAATAATGCTTGCAGTGTGGACCCCAGAGTTCTGCCCCATAAAGGGCCGCTGACTGGGCCTTAAATTTAAAAATCTCTATAGCAGGGGATACTGCCTTAGACGTACTCTCTCTATGTTTCTTTAAAATAGGCATGGAGTTTTGGAGCAGAACTATTTTACTTTTTTCCAACTGGGGTTTCCATGACATTTGGGAATCCAGGGTGATACCTAAATAGTTAAAATTATTCACATACTCTAGTCTTTCGCCATGCAGTTCCAATCTTTTTGTGAACGTTTTACTTGCATTGATAGACATATATTTTGTTTTGCTAGGGTTGATTTCAAGTCCTTTTTTATTACAATATAGGTAAAAGGTGTTTATCAGGTTTTGGAGGCCACCGGGAGTCTGAGAAATTAAGATAGTATTGTCTGCGAAGAGGAGTGCGGGAATCACATCCCCCCCTAACTTTGGTGAATCACTCTTACTTCCTTTGAGGAAGGAGGGGATGTCATTTACATATAAGGAAAACAAGGATGGTGCCAACACACAATCTTGTCGCACTCCGCGATTCACTGGAATCTCTCTAGTAAGTTCTCCCCGTGGTCCCACCTTACTTTTGGAAAGTTACTTTTGTGCATCCTGATAATTTGAACTAGTAATTCAATTGGTACTCCAAGGTTTCTCATGTGAATCCAAAGACTAGTTCTAGGGACCAAGTCGAAAGCAGCTCTAAGGTCCATGAATGCTACATACAATGTGCCCTGTCTAATCGTAATGTACTTCCAACATAAACATTGGAATCTAAATACTTGATCAAGTTAGATGTTATCTCCCTCTGGATCTTTCTCATGACCCCATGGAAGTGGGCAATTGGATGGAAAGCATACAGAAACTCCAGAGGTCATACCAGAGACACAGCAACCATCCCCCTCCTGGCTCTTTTAATATCAGATCACAAAAGAGAACTGGGGAAGAAGTATCCTCTGAGGTACAGAGTTCCAGCAAGATCTCCCTAAATTTGGATGTTGTCAACTGAAACACCTTGATGGATAGATGAAAAGACGGCAAGAAAGAAAATACTTGGCAGAGGAGACCTGCTGCCTGATTCTCTATCTCTGAGATACAAGAGACCCAAAGAGTCCAGAGTTTTGTTTTGCCTAGAAACAAATGGTGTGATCCACTCATAAGAGGGTTAGTTAGTAGGTAACTAGTCATTGGTTCATGGAGCTCACTTTCGGTCTGGACTATGACTGCTCGGCCATGGAGGAGAGCAGTCTCAAGAAAGTCTGATGAATGGTAGAGTGCTCACTCCAATTCAAGGAGTGGAAACCTTTCCTCCGAGCCCAACAACCCTGCAACTCCTGGTCATCTAAATTTGCCACTCCATCCCAGTGGTTGACATCCAAGGTGAGGACTACTGGAGACAGAGAGCCTAATGGAACACTCCTCTGTAGATCTTCTAAGATCAACAACCATGCTAGGGCCTGAGAGATTGCCAGAGGCAAAGTAATGTGGGTGTCATAGTGTAGGAAGCCAATCTCCAATGAGAAAGAACATAACCCATCAAGGGCTTAAAGTAGAACTGCGCCGAAGGAACTACTACAATGGTTGCTGGGATAAGATCTCGGATCTGCAACTAGTCGCTGAACAAGGATGAAGGAAGGGTCACCAATCTCATGAGCAGTCTGGAGGCTTGCCACTCTGAACTCTGACAGAAGAAGAGAGAATCCACATTAGTCCTGAAGAGGGCACTGATAAACTGATTGTTTGTTCTGAGTGCCACCAGATGAGGCTTCTCCGAATTCAGAAGAAACCCTTTGTCCTGTAGAAGATAGCAGACTTTCAGGGTGACTAACTGAACTGGAAAAAAGAGGAATATAAGGGAAACTCTGAACACCTTTAAATATAAAGATGACACTGGAGGTGCCAAATTTTGAAAAGACTCAAGAAGCCAATGCCAGACTGAAAGAGAGAACTCTGAGCTAGCATTGGTGGGACCCTCAGCAAATCTTAGGAAGTACTGCCAGTCTTGACAAATAGAAATATAAAAGTATGCATATTTAATGTCCACAGTTACTAGAAAATCCCCGAGATCCAATAAACTAAACACAGTCTGTGGGAAAACGTTTTGAATCCGATGTGGAGAATGTAATAGTAGAATAGTAGACTCCTTTTAAATCCAATGAGGGTCTGAAACTTCCCTCTGACTTTTGAACCAAAAAAGGATGTAATAGAATCTGAACCCAAGGAACTACTACAGTAGTTTCTGACAAAATAGTCTTGATTCGCAACCAGTCTCTGTAAAAGCCTGAAGGAAGGATCAACCATCTTTGGAGCTATGTTGGAAGGCTGTAAACTCTCTCCTGTGGCCAGGGGCATAACACAGGCCCACGCATCCCCCGCAGTACGAGGGGGCCCTCAAGCTCAAGGGGGCTCCCTCAGCACTGCACTTCTGTCTGAGAGCTCCTAATAGAGTCGGGAGGGGCCCCTCCACGTACCTGGCAGGGGGGCCCCCTCAATTATCGTTACGCCACTGCCTGTGGCATGACAATAGAACCCATGTTCGTGTGAAGGAAGGCTCTGATGAACTGATGGTTCGGATCTGACATCAAATGAGACTTCTCCAAGTTTAGATGAAAACCCAGCTTCTACGGAAGGGAGTAGATGATCCAGGTGTCTGATTGCACTCATATCAGAAAAAATGTGAGCACATTCAAGTTGTACAGAGGTCAAAACCTTCATGAAGACTCAAGGACCAAACGCCACACTGAAGAAAAGAACCCTGTACTGTTAACGATGAGACCTCGCAGCAGGATGTGCCGGCTTCTAAATAAAGCATGCATCTTTCAAGCACAACCAGTTTGACTAATGCTGTATTTTAAAAATGCTTCTGACCCTGGCAAAATGTAAAACTCTGGCTCTGCAAGAAACCGTTCATGGTGAAACAAGCATAGCCTCCTAAACATAAGCCCAACAACAAAAGTGAGTGTCTTATTTTAATTTTCCTCATTTTGGCCGTAAAAAATAAAGAATTGCTCTCACACTCCCTGTTTTTTAAAGTAAGATTGGGAAGGTAAAGGATAATATAAAGTTGTGTCATCATCCCACTGTAGGAAGACACAGAAGTGGGCGTGAGTAGCGCCAGGAAAGGCCTACATTCACCAAGCTACTGCATGACCTCCACATAATACTATACCTCTGCTTTACAACATTAAATACACACACAGGTAAATCAGAAGCTAAGGCATGATGATGCTCCATCAAACCCAGAACATCCCCACACTTCCACCCTGTTCATACTAAGGCACTAAGCACAGGGCGCGGTCCTATTGATAGATACAATGATTGGGTCATGCTTTGGCATGACACAATTTGGTCAATGTCCAAGTGTCACTCTTCAATATGGACTAGAAAGGAAGACTACAGAGTAATAAATACATGTCTCTCTTACTAAACAATGTAATATAGGGCAAGTGTTTCTTGGGAGGCTTCCCACCTCACTCATGTATGTAAGGACTGGGGCAAAGAAGACTGAATAGGAGGTAATTAGTGATTATCCTCACGGACTCATTTGTAAAGCAAAAAGTGCATGGGTCCAAATGTCCTCTTATGAAGCCACTTGCAGTGCCTCTGAATGCAGGTGTATCGAATATGTAGCATGTCTAGTATTGATTCCATCTCATGTTTGCTTGTTTCTTCTACCATCTTCCACTTCCTGTGTAAATCTCACTCTTATAGATTCTCTTTCATCCGCGCTTTCACCCTGTCACTGTTTTTTTTCTTTCGCCCTCTTTTTCTGTCTTCAATTTTCTGACTTTCTCTCTTTTGCTGTCGTACATATTCCGATGATGGGAAATAAGTCCTGATTCCTCAACATGAGCATTGGTGCTCACATTATGCAACCACCTGCAAAAATTAAGCACTGGCTTTTACCACACTGACCATCTTCTGTCAGCATTATTATGGCAATTAACATTATTACATAGAAAGTGTATAGCCCATAAGAAAGATATTTCTGACTTTTAGAAAATGGCACCAGTGTATTGAAAATATACATGATTGTTATCTACATTATCAGTTTTTCTTTATTTTCTGTAATTATTTTTTACAAAGTTTAAGATGAACAGAGTTTATAGAGCCTCCTGAGAGGATGAATATTGACCTTCTGTAACACTGCAGACACGCACTATAGACTACTTATTCTGTTAATTTCAAATAATTCGAATGCAGCATTCAACATGTATGCAAAGCTCTCTAGCTCTCTAGTTCCCTGCAGGGCCCGAGAGTTTGTCCAATACTGTTCTTACCTTAACTTTGTGGTACCTAATATCCTATGTTTAAAAAAGGGAAAACCTAAATGACAGGTACAAACATTCAATAATAAAGCACAGGTCTGGGGAGATTACTCATGCTGCCATGAGATAACGTAATATATCTGAATCATGTTGGTCTGCAGCAACCAGACCAAACAAGAACATTTGCTGCTAACTGGGTTCATTTTTCTGAAGTGAAAAGGTGCCCTCACAAAAGTCAGTAAAAGAGTTTTTGAGGGGTGGAAAAGTGAAAGGGGTCTTCTTGGAATTTTGGTAGAACTGGACAAGGAGTCTTCGCAAAAGGTAAATAAAGTTTTCTACTGTGAAAAAAACTTTGAAAAAAATATGTAAATATGCTTTACCCCTTCCAGCAGAGCATTTCTTTGCCTGAGGACACTCGAACAGGCAAAAGGGTAGAGGGAAAAACGTATGGCTGCAAACTATTAGAGTCACAGCTATATGTGGCTAATTTTTATGAATGTTGAAACAAACCGGCAACTTTGCGCTGTAGACAATCTCTGGTACAAACTAGAAATTTGTGACTTGAGTGTAGCAAACTTGGTTGTCTAAATTTGCAGAAATACTGCTCAAAAGGCTTTTAAACCAACTAAGTATAGAAATCTAATTTGCACAGGACTATTTGAACTGAAAGAAGACATGCATTTGTGATCCTTGGTGATCCTTGGTGAAGGGGAGAAGGAAACACGTCTCGTAACGAGTTTTAGAATAAAATATATAGCGGATAACTTAAAGGTATTAAGGAGGAATCAGATACATGTAAGAAGGACATAATATAGGTTTGTAAAATGAATGATTTTTTAATGTATAGTTTTTTTTCATATATAATGACATGAATCATAGATCTGTAACATGAAGGAATCAAATTGGCCCACATTACTTCTTTTTGTAGTGTATGCTACTTACGTGCTCATTGTTTCCTTGGTCCTCGGAATTGAAGCACTGCTTTTATAATGGTTGTGAAATTGATGATTTTACATTGTATGATTTGAATTAATCAATAAAATTGAATAATAGTACAAAAAATGTGCTGTTTGACCCTCATTATTAATTGGCTGGAGTGGTAATCCCCTGGTTACTGCACCAGGTAACTACAAGTTGTCAGGTGTTTCTGAACATGAGGAAAACCAAGTCAGGACACCACAGACTTGGTTTTACAGATTGTGGGCCTGTACCTGTTAAACACATGGGTGGGAGACAGAGGCTGTGGGCCGAGACCCAGCTGAGCCCCACACCTGCCCCCTTTAGCAGTAAGGGGAGGAGCAGACAAAGCTCCCACCAGTGAGTACACAGCTCTCCACTGTCTCAAAGCCCTTTCCACTCCCTCCTCAACACCTCTACCCACACTAAGCCCCCCTCAGATATTTACCACCTGCTCCAAATATCTTAGTTAAATTCACCTGATTCGGGGGAAAACCTGCAGTAAACTGCCTGCTAAACCAAGGTTCCCTAAAGTAGGTCCTGAAGGGCCAGATCCATTCCATATTTTTAAGATTACTACAGGCTAATGACTATAAATCTATGAGAGCCACAGTATTTTTGACCAAATTGTTGATTGCAAAACAAACAAGACTAAAGCTGGTGAAAGTGTGTTTGCATATATACAAGCCCCTATCGCCACCACAACATCACTTTCAGTGACGTTATGATGGCGATAGGGGCCTCGCCTTATTTACAAGGCAGCGTTAAGCCACGTTAGTGGCTTATCGCCGCCTTGTAAATAAGGCACACTTTCACACTGTATTTAGAATGATAGGGGAGGGCAATGGGTGTTGCGATGGGCGTTCCACCGTAACACTAATTGATTTTGACGCTGCCTCCTATTTACAAGGGCAGCTTAAATAGGAGGCAGCGCCAAAATTATGACCAAGGAAAACCTGGTCTTAAACAGGCGAAACGAGTAGAAATGCTTTATTTCTCCTTGTTTTTGCTGTTTCCATGTGTGCTGCCTTGTGCAGCACACCTTGAAACAGCAAATTGTCTATGATTGTATATGTGCAGGAAGGTCCCCCTTCCTGCACATAACCAATCTTCCCCTCAACACAGGCACCATTGCACTATTGTGCAAGGGTGCCTGCGTTTGCACTAGGCAGCTAAATTTAGCGCCAGCGCGGGTGGAAACGCAGGGCTTCACCATTTTCTAGTAAATATGGTGCAGAGCATGTTGTTAGCCTTCTTGACTTAACGACACGCTTTGCCACTTCCTTGTACTTTTCCTCCCATGTTTATTATGGTTTCCTAGCATCACATGATATACCATGATACGAGATTCATATGACAATTTTGATACTTCCACAAGATACATATTCAACCTCCCAGCTGGGCACAATCTCTTTGGGTCCAAAAACATAACACCAGCCCAGTCCTGAAGAAACCCCATCACCGATAGAGGTCAAAACACATCGACACAACCCAATCAAGGAAATCAGGACCAAAAAGAATATTACTCTGGCTACCTCACGTGGAGTGATCATAACTGTTGCCTACAAGGTCCTTATCCTTGATTGTATCATCCTGACAGAGGGGCCCTGTAATCATTTCGAGTAAAGCAGTCCTATGTGATTGACTAAATTCTGGACTAGTGTGCTAAATAAACTGAGCATGTAGCAAAATATTTAGTTCTTCACTCCTGAACTGTTAAAATAATGAAATTGTGTCTTTGACGGTGCCCGTATGCAATTTTTATATATCATTTATTGCTTCACTACCACATTGTTGAAAGTTTATTTCTGCACTCTTTGCGACTTATGTAAATGCCATTGTTCAAATGTATTTGTTGATATTAGTTTTGCAACATACCACATTGACAGTCTATGCCCGTGTGTGCTGATTAATTTCTTGAATATGTACTAAATAACACTTATTTGAATTTTTCTTTGTGAATCTTGTTCACTCAATGCAAAGGACGTATGTGCATTGTATTTACAATTGTGATCTAACTGCTTAGTATAAGGGAGTTTTTCTTTTTTATTGATAAACTAGCTTACCTGTCGTGCGTTGCTGCGATCTCCTTAGAAAGGAAATTCAAGGAAACTCGTAATGATAACATTCAATTTACATTGTGTCATTTTTGATTGAAACTTATTCATTTTAATATGGAAAACATTTCAAAGTGTCGTTTTAATTCTATTTATTTATTAGAGTGCTTGTGGATACAGGATCTTTAGTTTTTCCGCCTGGTGCGCACATCAGTATTCGAAATGTTATGTGGGCCCTGGAGGGCGATATTAAAAAAAAATGTATGCCAGAAACCTTCGCGGGAGTGTACTCAGCAACTTCCCAAAGTTTCCTGGCGATCGGATGAATGCTGTTTTAATTCTATTTATTTATTCGAGTGCTTGTGGATACACAATTTTTTGTTTTTCCGTCTTGTGCGTACATCAGTATTCAAAAGATTATGAGGGCCCTGTGGGGCCGATATTTTAAAAAAATGTATGCCAGAAACCTTCGCGGGAGTGTACTCAACAACTTTCCAAAGTTTCCTGGCGATTGGATGAATGCTGTTTTAATTCTATTTATTTATTCGAGTGCTTGTGAATACACGATTTTTTTGTTTTTCCGTCTTGTGCGTACATCAGTATTTGAAAGATTATGAGGGCCCTGGGGGGCCGATATTTTAAAAAGTGTTATGCCAGAAACCTTCGCAGGAGTGTACTCAACAACTTCCCAAAGTTTCATGGCGATCAGATGAATGGTGTAGTAATGTATAAAGGACAAACAGACAGACAGACATACCTTATTTTTTAGATAGACAAAGTTAAGAATTTCATCCCAAATAGTTTTTAGTATACATTTAGCTGCATAAAGCTGTACATGAGATATCCCACGGCATACAAACAGCATGGGAGATGCCAGCTTAATGTATTTTTCCATTCAATTTCTAATGTTATGCGGTGAACATTGTAAGTGCAATGCATGTTGCCACAGCACTTATGCAGTCTCACAGCTTCTGCAAAACATTTTCTTTTTAAATATATTCATATTTTGAATTCAAGTACACCCAAAAGGCGTCTAGGCACTAACTGATTAAGAAGCTCAATGGAAGTTATAGAAAAACACAACACAGAGAAGAAAACACAAAAACTAGTTGGCAGATTAAGAAAATCTTGTGAAGTTCCCTCAGGGAAAGGTGATTATGAATTTTGTGTAGAAAGTTGGCAGTCTAATTCATATTTTGGGTTCCAAAATCCTGAGAGATCTACCCTGGTTCAAAAGAGCGTGATACAGGGAAGATGAATAAAAGACATCCAGTGGCATGCTTTGCAAATCTTCCTTCAGAGTAAGTTTTTTTCATAATATTTATAATATATGCTATGCATGTGATGAGTTGCTATAAAAACTACCCACTGATTGGTAGCCAATGCAACCTGAGACATGTAACCATGTTTCCTGAGGCCCACTGTCTTCCTGATAGCAAAGTTCTGAATATCAAGGGGCTATGCGTCAGAGTATTTGTACGAGATTGGGTTGTTGGTTGGCTGGGGTGTAGGCTCTGGTCAAGCAGCAACCACAGTCCGTGTCAGGGTGAGGTTCAAGCCAACCCTAAATTAACCCATGCTCAACCCTCTGGTAACTTGGCAAAAAGCAGTTAGGCTCAACTTAGAGGCAATGTATAAAGTATTTGTGCAACATTTTAAACAGTAATAAAGTGTAAATACCACACGAAAAGCATCTCACACCAAGTTAGAAAAATATAACTTTCTTCAATAAATGAAACAAGACCAAAACGACAAAAATCTAATCAGTAGAACTGGAGGCATGCAAATTTAAAGAAGTCAGTGAAAATAATGCCAAACTTGGAGTCCATTAACGAAATACTCACGACCCAATTGTCCCCCTCACCCAAACTGTGCTTGTTGGGATATGTGCAGGACGTCACCCTGGGTCACCGTCGGTTGCTGTCTATGCTTCTACTCCTGGCCAAGCACTGGGTTGCAATTCACTGGGGCACCCAACACCCACCTTCTGCGGCAGCCTGGGTGCTGGATGTCACATTCTGCCAGGAACAACTGGCTACCTATTGGGAACTCCTGCCTCTGGCATCTCGACCCAAAGACATCTGGGGACCCTTTCTGTCCTGGCAGTCAACTTGTATGATAGACACCACACAGAACTCGCAAACTCCCATTACAACCCATTGATTGCCAAACATTGATTACACTCGCTGGTTACACAATGCCCTGGACTCCCTGCACACCATACAATTCTTCTATTCCTGCCTTTTGTAGCTTTTGATCTTGGACCTATATGTGTTGATAATTTCCTTGATTTTCTAATACAATGATGTATCATACGAATGTGCCTTTTAATGTGATGCCTTTGTTTTTGGTTTAATGGTTATTTGTTTTATGGCAATATCTTTTCACCAAATACCTGTGCATTATATGCTGACTGTTTTTACTTGTTGCATTAAATGCAAATCCAATCAACAAATTATAAAAAATTAAAAATTAAAAAAAAGAAAATATTGCCAAACTCCGGCCCAGGTTGGCAGAGCCTTGCAAGGATCCTGGCCATATATGCATTTTGCAACCGAAGGGATGTGTTGGTGCCAAGATGCAGTGAAGCTGCGATGTGAGTGCCTGCTTAATTGTCGACCACCCCACCATAGGGCTTGCGAAGGGAAATGCAGCATCAAGCAAGTGGTACATAGTTGGGGCGATGCGTTGGTTCTAGGGAGCTGCAAGGCTGCAATGCAGAGTCCGTCATCATCGTCAAAGCAGCTGTCAATGAGGGATGCAAGGGCCTGCACTGAGGATGCATCACACAGCAGCAGTTTCAATGGGCTGGGATGCGATGCAGGTCTTTGTGATTGGTCTAGTCCATGCAGCGTGAGAACCTCTTGGTTTTGCACCGTTCAGCAAAGGAGATATGTTGGTTCTGCGGGATCTACAGAGGCTGACAGAGCACCTTAAGCCCACTTCCAAGGGTCCAGGACTGGGGTGGCATTACTTGGCTGAGTAGACTCATAGATGGCAGAGTCCAGGTGCAGGTGCAAGGTTGTTAGAAGCATGTTGTGTCCTTGAGACTTCCTATCAGGAGGCCCACCAACTAGCCCTTGGAGTCAAAAAAAGAATTAATATCCTGAGCAATGAGTGTCCAAAGTAATCAGAACAGTCCACATCAGTAGTTGCCACAGAATTATTCTTCTGTTCTTTATTTTCATACAACACAGGTCAACATAGGTGTGGATTCTAGCCAACACGTGTCTTGTCTATGTGGAGTAAACCACAGACTTCTTCAGGGCAAACTGCAATCAAGCTTGGTCAGAATCATAGTGTATAGAATACTCAAAGGTACAGTATCCAAATTTAGAACTTTAGTGACGTCGGAAAGCGCGATGGATTAAAGATATAAGTAAGTGAACAAAACTCCAACAGCAAAGTGCTAGATTCTCTAGTTTCATTTGAAGGTCAATGGTCGGTATCCATATATCTCACAGGACGTCAGTAAATTTAGCCCACTTCCCTTACTGATCTTAGCCCTTGGAGTCACTCTGGGTTTAAGAGGTGCAGGTCCAGTCCTTCTTACCCAGGCAAGAGGACAGCAGATAGCAGGTCAGCACAGAAAGGCAGCAGGCGTTCAGATCCGCAGATTAGCACTACAGTAGTCCTTTCAGCAGCACAGTAGTCCTTCTTCCTGACAGAGTATCCACAGGTCCCAAGTATACTGAAGAGTTGGTGTGTGCTGTCTAGTATTCATACCCGGTTGTTTCTTTGAAGTGGGAAGAAGCTTGTAGAGGCAGACCTTTGAGGTACACAGGTGTCCTGCCATCCTGGTCCTGGCTCCAGACTAACTACATGGGCTATGTAGCCCTTTTTGTGGAGACAAGACATAGCCCAATTTAAATATATTTGGGGCTGGGCCCAACCTCTATCTCCCATCCTGCCAGTGATGACCCATACAGTCACACCCACGCTCTCCATTGTGTGCTGCTCTCTAGGAGGACTACACAAAGCCTAACTGGAAAATACATCCAGTCATGTCACCCAAAGACAGGTTACTTACATCAAATAACTAAGGCAGAAAAATGGCAACTTTCTAAAAAAATGGCATTTTCAAAATTGTAATTTAAAATCCGACTTCACCATAAGTTAGGATTTTTCATTACAATTCTAAAGACACCATACATGAACTAGTTACATGTTCCAACTTGGAAATTACATTTATTAAATGTAATAAGGTGACTCAAATCTTCTCCTATGGCAGAGGTGGGTCTTGAAGTAGTCAAAAACGAATTTAGTACTAGGACACATAAAATATAAAAGTACATGTCCTACTTTTTAAATATATTGCACACTGCCCTCTGGGCTTTTCAGGGCCTACCCTAGGGGTGATTTATATGTATTTAAAAGGAAGGTTTGGGCCTGGCAAAAGGTTTACTCTGCCAGGTCGAAATGGCAGGTTAAAACTACACACACACACACACAAACACACACACACACATACAGACACAAACTGAAATGGTAGGCCTGATACATGTTTAAAGTGCTACTTAAGTGAGTGGCATAGTCAGTGCTGCAGGCTCACTAGTAACATTTAATTTAACTTTCAAGCAAATTAAGTATGTGACTTGGATATAAAGCAATCTGAAATGTTTTAAGGAGTGAGCACAAGCACTTTAGCATTGGTGCAGCTCAAAGTCAGCAAAAACAGGAGGCCTGAAAGCAGCAAAAGTTAGGGGGTAAATCACGACAAAGATGCCATGTCTAACAGTATTGTATGCACAAATTCAGCCTTAAACAAATCTTGTATACTAAAACATTGTTTACAAAAATACCATTCCATTGGTGTAGAGTTTCTATTAATGTTTCCAATGAGGTGATATTAGGATACAATATTTATGTCAGACAGTATTCTGACAAACATCTTCTGGCACAACACCTATACTGGTGCATAGTCCTGCTAGCTTCTGGAAGACACATTTCAAGTCTACTATAGTCATCAACCTTTGAAGGCACACATGCTGACATATCTTGATCATGAGGTAACTGGCATTAAAGGAAGAAAGAGAAGAGGTATAAAAGCACAAGTCCATTATTAACACCCAGAAGTTTAGTCTGTGATGCTGGCGCCAGCAGGGGACTCGCGGAAGCAGTCCAAAAAGACTTACTGTTATTCTTGCCAATTAGTAATAGCCCAGTTTTGTAGCCATTTAACTTCAGAATGTAGCAACTCATCTACTGCTGAATGTTAGTTATGCAGTTCTTCAATTTGGAGAGAGATGGAGGAGCCTTTCGATCAAAACAGACTTTTAACTGAGCACCCAAAGCATATGTCCAGATTAATTGGGGATCTCATGTAGATCCTAAATAGAAGGTTAAGAAGGAGTAAGAATCTCCAGGGAACCCTGATTTGAACAACAAAGTTAGTGCATCCAGGAGGTAACAGTATCAGGGATTGGTAGCAACAGTATAAAAAAAGACTGAAACCATTTAGTCAGTCCCCTGCAGATGCACAGCTATTCTAGGTTAATGATGAAAATGTTCGGCTCAGGAGTATTCAATGGAGAAGACATTTTCTGCTTGAACCAAGTGTGCCTAAAGAGAAAATTATGTGATCTGCATACTCATAAAGAAAAAAGGAATTACACGTGAGGGATAAACTAATAACTGAGGTGTCCCAAGATTATGGCACATAAAGAAAATAGAGGTGCCCCATCTTTCTGTGGAAATTTAGCATACACGGATATAAAGAAGAACCCTTGAACACCCAGCATGACAGGACCTGAGGACAGAGAGACAATGTAAATGTTTAAACATGGTATAATAACATAAGATATAAGTACGTCATTCTGCACACCCCTATATTTTAGATGACGTTAGGACAAGTCTGTCTGATACTTCTGTATTTACCATCATGTGGAAATAGCCGCAAAAATGTCCTAATCAGTGTCTAAATTAGATAGTTTAGCTTGTGCTAGGAAGGTACAAATCTTTTGTAATGTAACTAGTTGAAGATTAGACTATGAAACTCTGGGGATCTTTGTATAGGTATCTACTGATTTGATTAACTACTTAATAGGTGGAGTTTTCATCTGGTTCATCAGCAGCCGTAATTGTGTCTCTAATGGAGCAAACTTTAGCATCAAATAAATCTGCAATACTGTTGTGTGGGACATCTTTATCCTGCTCCACTGAAAGGTGTATCAATGTTTACAATGTACCAAATATTTATTTGCATTTGTTTCACTGGAATATATTTTTGCTAGCTGTGAAAAACCAGAGCTTTTTACAGTGTCTCCTCACTTTATGGCCCGATTTTTTACTTGTAGATGGTGGTTTTCTGACTTTGACGGTGCTCTGGGCTCTGCTAACCAGACCCAGGGCCTGTGCTCTGATTATAAGTACATGATAACGTGTAATTGCAATTGGCACTGGCAACCTATCTGTACATCCCTAGTATATGGTAGGGCATGTAGGTTTAGAGGCCCAGCAGATTTAATACACTTAAGTGTGCACTACTGGGTTGCTTTCTGTCATTTAAAAGTCAGCCATGACTTGCAGGCTGCTTTTAAATGAAAATTATATGCAAATTCGACCTTGGAATTAAAGGTATTTCCAAAGTCTTAAATTAACTTATTTTTACATATGTCACCTCAAAGGTCTCCCCTTGGTGCCACCAGGGTAGGGTACCTTTAAATATAAGCAGGGACATTATAAAAGGTGTTTTATATGCCCTGGTGAGGGGAAAACGGCAAATTTCATTTTTCCCATTGTAGTACATTAGCTCCAAAGGCTAACATCTGAATACTTTCATAAAGTATAACTATTGACAGCAGTGAGCTAGAATAATACTTCAAAGACGTAAACAAACAGTTATGATAAATCCAACAACTTGCCAAGGTAAGATTCATTATAACTTTTACCAAAAATAAGTTATAAAACTTGCTTTTCTGATGTGCCAAAATCCACCCTTTTAGAAGACTCTCCTTATTCTTCTTTGACAGGCTGAGCCAACCTGCTCTGATGAGGTGTGAAGCTGTCTGCATATAGACAAAGGACATTGGGTGGGAGGAGATCTGCAGCTGCAGAGCAAAAGGCAGGATGAGGATGGAGTAGTCAAATTGGTCTTCAATGAGGGAATGACAGCGGAGGACACAGGCTCACCCCTACTTCCTGCACCCCCAGTCAGACAGGAGCCCCAGTAATTAAATTAGCAGAGGGGCTGGAAGGCACTTGTAGGGAAAGTTAGCCATGCCACTGGGATGTCTTAGACAGATCTCAATCTCCAGGACAGAGTTTCTCCCTTTTGGATTTTAAGGAATGGTGCTTTCTGGGACAAGAACATGCCACACTTTAGACAAAGTTATCATACCCGAGGGTGGCCTCCTGTACCCCATTGGTCAGAGGTGCCCCCTGCTTGTCGCCCCAAAAGCATGGATAAATATGGGAGAGCTTCCCAGCAACATTGATACTACAAGAAGAAGATGGATTGCCCTGGGGAACCCCTGGCCTGTATCATGAGGACTGCACTCTGAAAAAACTGCACCTGCTACACACTTTGGGCTTTAGCAAAAGGACTTTGCCTGACTCTAAAAGTTTGAGGAGTGGACTTCCTGAAAGCAACAAGTTAAAAGAGCTCCACCTACATCATCTCCATCAAGAAAACCCCAGCAGGACAGGTGTCAGTGGACTTTTAAGGATTTGGCCTGTTGCATTGTGGATATTTTAGTCCCAGCCTCCCAAGGAGCAACTCAGAGATTCTGGAACCTTGGATTGGTGTTGCCGACCCTTAAAGACCCAAATGAAATGTCTGGAGAAGAAAGACTGCCCACTGGACCCTTGGACTGCACAAGAGAGGACTACACTCATAAGGACTGCACCTGCTTCACTTACAAGGCTTTACAACAAAACAACTGTCCTTGTCTTAATAGATACGGAGTGGGCTCCCTCATCAGCAACAGGTAGAAAAGCATTGGAAGGACTAACTGCAACATCAACAATGAGGACAACTCCAGCTGCCAAGCTTCACCTGGATTTTACTTGGATTGACCAGGTGCACTAGGGGAGTTATAGTCCCAGACCCCAAAATAGGCCAACTAGAGCTTCTGACCCCTGGCTAGTGCCATGGGCTACTTTCCTGCATCAAGAAACAACTCTGGAAGTAAGTGTAAAAGTGTTGCATAATGGGTAGCCTGAACTTTTGACTTTGTCGCAGTTCAGCATGACCTTTTTTAACCTGCTGAGTGATATTTGCCTCTAAGTGCAAGTTTTACTTTAAGTCTTTAAAAATTCATATCTATTGTTCCCTGCATTTTTGCCGCTTTGATGTCATTTTAGTCATAACACTATTTCCTACTTTTTTTAATTGGTCTTGTATTTTTATTGTGTGATGTGTCATATTAATTTAATGCATTGGTGGTTTTAAATGCTTTACACACCTGTCTCATAAGTTAAGCCTACCTGCTCGCAGCCAGCTACCAAGGGTTGTGCAAGGGTATAATTTATTGAGATCTTGACCTTATATTGTAATTGTGGCCATACTACAAGTGATAGTTACCTACCTATACCTACTAATAAACTACCTTCCAACACTAGCTTTAAAATTGTAGTTGCATTACTTAGTATTTCAAATGCTGCTTATTGATGTTTTAAGTAGTTTTCTCAAATTATCCTCCATGTGTTACATGGTTTTTAACTGAGAAAGTAATGACAGTCAGGGATGTGCTTGAATATGACTTTACACATATATATATATATATATATATATTTGAATTTTTTTTTTAATTGAATTTTTGAATTTAGTCTTTATTGTTTAGTTAAATAAAACCATAACAAATTTCCTTTACAATATTCAGCCAAAATTAAAATAAGATAACCTAAAATGAGAAATCAAATAAGCAGTAATTTCAATAAAAATAAATTCCTCAAAAGATATCTTTCCTAAAACCTTAAAATAAATATATATATTCATTGAAAAACCATAGGTTTCAGGAACTTTATAGTTAGTTGGACATTTCACTCGTACAAAACCAGAGAAATTCCGCTGTTATAGTTAGTTCAGCTAACTATAACTTGCACCCCCACAATGCACTGCTGATGACGTCACATATTACATCATTCATGACATGGTCAGTGACATCACTGATTACCTCACTGATGATATCTCAAATGACATCACTGATATATATTTAAAGCTGTAATTGCAGGTGTTGGTCTACTACTACATCTGCGCTGTTCCTCAAAAATGACAATATAGCTGATGAGCAAAAGAGGATACATTTTCTACATGTAGAATCTTTCCTATTCAGTTTAAGGCAGTATTGTCATATATTTCTGCTTGTTTTTTCTGATTAGTTGAATTAAGATAAACATAATCCTCTTGTATCTCAGAGAGAGGAATTAGGTAATACAAAGAGTCCTCTTGAAATATTTAATATGCATTTTTAATATCTCTTTTCAAAAAAAGTACACGCAAAGTTTTGTGTGGCTGTCATATTCAGTATAGCTAGGCATGACCATATGCTGATCAGTGGAACTATATGTTCATCAACAAAGGAAATCAAAACAATAAATAAA
Organism: Lissotriton helveticus; assembly: GCF_964261635.1. Classification (NCBI taxonomy): domain Eukaryota; kingdom Metazoa; phylum Chordata; class Amphibia; order Caudata; family Salamandridae; genus Lissotriton; species Lissotriton helveticus. The sequence goes on along the minus strand of NC_136069.1, from coordinate 1,064,605,900 downwards.
CAAGTATGAGACTATTTTCAGGAAAACAACATCCCAGCGAATTCTATACTGTCACGTGCTTTATGCTTTTGCTTCTTGCACAAATCAACAAGAGTGGTTGCTCACCACATTCCAAGTGTTTACATAATGCATGCTCAATATCTCCAAAGAATGAGTCCTGCTCTGTTTAGCTATTTAAGTATTTGTGTTCAGACAAAAATGCACCTTTTCACTTTTACCTACTCTTATCCATCAGTTTGTAGGGCCTGTAATCAATGTGTGTAAAATATGTCCAATAAAAGTAAAGCTGGTGCCACTTCCTAACTTTTATTTCTATATTTTGGTCCTCATCTACAGTAATAAAAGCTGCCTAAACAGTTTCCTCTAAGTCTCCTTTCCTCCACTATAATCATCTGGAAACTTGCTGAATGTTAAACTTAACATCATTAGAGTACATCAGTTAATAAAATCTATAAAACTATTTAACTCATGATCAACTTATTCTGGAAAAGATACAGTTGCTATATACTGTGACCCATGTAAAATAGGATCTTCTTGGCTAGTGCCCAGTTGAAATGGGTTAATTGCCATCTCTCAACATTACTGAATGTGGCATTATATCTAGCGTGAACTGGACGCTGTTGTATGACCATGGATAGATTTTGAGAATTACATAACAATGAATGTCCTTAACCTGGAAAGAAAACAGGCATCATAGCAAACCATAGAGAGTGGGGTCAACTTAGCCTGTTTATGCAATGTAATCAACAGTAACATGAAACATGTAAATTCAGAGGCACTGAAATTGCTACCTATAGTCTTTATTTACTTTTATTGCAATTCTTCTTATCTCCATTTGCACAATCATATCCATAATGACTATTGATGTAGCTGACGTGTTTCGTGAGCCATCTCAATGTCTCAAGGATAGAAGATGTAAATGAAATGGACATACTTTTGAGCATTTTTGAAGTTATGATTAACATCAGTTAAACGTGCCCCTAATTCTTGTGAAATTCATATCATGTTCTAATCCTTCTAATGAATTCAAAAAGCACAATAATCATTTTATATTTCTATGACTCAGTGTTCCTGTAAGGCATTCATTTGGTTTCCACATAGAAGGAACCTAATGGAACCTATATATTTGTTGGTTATCACTCTCAACTCTCAGCAGTGATGTTCATTGTAACCTGCAAGTTTCAATTAATTGAATTGGTAAGTTGTCTTTTTCTACATCTTTACTGTTGATTTAATATAGTCAAACTAACACTCCAACCAAGAGAAGTTACTCCAACAAAACATACTACAAACACAATTGTAACAAGACTGGCCAGTAATCTTTTTACAATTACATTTCATATATTAGAAATATTCACCATTTTTTTTGGTGTTAATTCTCACATCATATTTAACCAAGGCATCCATCACCAACCATATTGCTGAAAACTGATTACATACCTGTCTCGGAGTCAATTGTAAAATTCAAGTATTTATATGGATTATGATAACTAGCTTTAAGAAAACATATGTGTTGGTAAACAGCTTGCGTCATGGGTCACTGACTAACCCTCCACAGAAGCTGTATGAATTTAACCTAGCTATATCCAATAAATGTCCTCACAATCTAAAGTGGAATATAAGTGATTGAAGCCATACGATCTAGTCATTCTATAATTTGCCAGCATGGTGCTACGTGGCATGGTAAGGCCCAGGAGGAAACACAGCCATTTTACATTCACACGTTTCTTAAGTTGCCGTGTTTTGTACACAATAACCTTTGACACACATTTGCTTGCTTGACAAGATTAGTTTCTCTGAAACCACATTGCTTACATTTCCACTTCATAGGCACATTATCACGTCAATTTGAACATTTAGTACAAGAACTAAAAGTACATTGTGCAAATGTTGTTGTTTGTTGTTCGTCTGTAAGGCGACACAGCTATCACAAGAGGATAACCAATGTCAGCCTGGCTGAGGCCTTGGCACAGAAGGATGGATGTTGTTATTATATATACACACACATTTGAGTGTTTAGATCAGAGGAGCACTCTGCTGTCACTGTGATGTCGTTGTTTGTCGGAGTCTCAGCCTAGCTGAATCCTGTTTTCCCTCTTCAAGGAGGGACGACCAATTTGTGATCAAGACAGGGACCTGAACCCATTCACCCAAAGGTAATGGAGAGTTAGATCATCTAGTAAGGGAATTTGGCAGATCACCCGCCCTATGTCACGGGGTTGAGAGCGCAGAGCAGAAGTACACTATACACAGTACTTATATGCCAGTCAGCATATATATTTTGCTTTAGCACAATGGTGGAACTGCTTATCCTTTTCACTGTTTTCATATTGCTAGTCACTTTCATCTGCTTCTGTCTATTAGTCATTGAAATGCATATATTTTACACAAGAATCTTAATGGTTGAATATATATTGAAACACTTCTTTGTGTAATTCTTGTGTATCTCTCTGGGTATGCACAAGTGACTTAGTGAAAAGGTTCCAGACCATATACCATGATTCCTTGGGGAGTCAGGTTTGTCATGTTCTTAGGTTGATTTGTTACCTTCTCAGGCTTAGGGGTACTTATAGTGGCACTGTCAGATAGCAGGACTATAGGCCAACATACCCGGTGGGGGTGGATAGAATCAGTTTGATACCAACCCAACGTTTAGGTTGTTCAACAAACGCAAAGTTCCTACTGAGACAGTGAAATCTGTATGACAATGGAAGAGCCTTTATCACTTTGTAGGTAATATATTTGGGACAGAGTTGGAATTGTCTTCAATTATAACTCTATGAGGATAAGGTATAGAATCAATATTCATCCTTGGAGGTCTACGGAAAGATGCATTTGTAACAATATTGCTACCTCAGTTGTTGATGACAGTAGAAAGTAAAGTCACTTGATTAAACTGACCCAAAAATCTTGGGTGAATAAAACTGCACCTGAGTCATTGTGACAGGTAAGTAAAATATGGTTGAGGGTGATTAAGGGAAAAGTAAGGCCAATTTAAGTGAAAAGAGGTGTTTAAGGCCCTCCCCTCATAGAGCAGAGATAAAAAAATAATAAAAAAAATAACATTAGCTTTAAAAAAAAAGGATTCATTTAATGCCCATTTTGATTGATTTTGTGTGTTGTTATTGGGAACCCATTTTGTTCTCCTGGTTCACTGTTATGGAAACTGAAGAGGGGCGCTCTCTGCCCTGGTCTCTCTGATCTGCTAGTCATGTAATGAGAAATAGGTGTGCTCCATCCTCAACATTCGGGGGACATCTTGGAATGGTCAATTTACCTCTATCCCACACACTTGGTCTCTGCGTTCTCCTTTTAACACAGTGTATTATCTACTGTACAGGAACTCCCTTCGACAACTAGGAGATACACCCATATATGTGGACCATCTAGGTGGGGTCATTTTACCTTTATCTAACACACTTGTTCTCTGAATTGTCCTTTCAAGGACTCGCACAAAATGCCCTACGCTCACTCCCTACTGCTATCAAAATAAAATCCTCAACAGTTGGTGGCCTTGCTTGGAACGGTCAATATTCCTCATTACCACATGTGATTTCCTTTTAAGGTCTTACATGAAACACCTTGCGTGAACTGCCTACTACACACAGATTTAAATCTGACCCTTGGAATTGCCTTCAAGTTGTCTCTGCCCATCCTCCTGTCTTTTTAGTTCAAGATAGTCGGGCTCACATTGGTCTTGATCTACACAAAAGGAACCTGAAGGTTCGTAGTTAGCTAATGGGATTCGACTGATCACTCCATCTTTACCCCCTGGAACTCTCTGTTAGCTGTCACACTGAATTCTTTTGAAACACCTCCGACCTCTGTCTAGATTTCTGGCTTACTTGCGCCTCCTATGTCAGGAGCCGAATCGAGCGCTGATATGGATCCTAAATCCTTGAACTCAATTTCTCCCAACCTTGAGCCAGCTGGCCATAATGCTTTCCGAATCATATATCCCCCTAACCTATCAAAAAATGCCACAAAAATCTTCAAACACAGACTACTTAACCACTTGGATGCTAAGGCCATTTTAGATCTTTAATGCAATTTCCATTGAAACCAATGGAAACTCCATGACGAGCTGGGCTCGTCATGAGCGTCGAAGGGGTTAAAACCCATCCAGAAACCGTTATCTCAGATCCCTACTTCTTCATCAAAAAAGGTGTTACCATAAATGATCTCATCTTCAACACTAAACGACACGCTCAATGGCGGAAGGCCACACACTCTCTGCTCCAGATCTCCACTACCCTAAAGACTCCTCATGGTCTTAGATTGATGGTTGCGCCCTCCTCCTCTTACAGAGCTGAAGCCACCATCTCCCTTTACAAAAACGGAACCATCCTTATACAAGCTTCAGTTCGCAATCAGTGGTATTTGACAATTTTTTCACCACCATCTTGAATAAAGTGTCTAACATCAAATACGCCGCCTCTGGAGGTGCCGGCTCTCCTGCGGTCCCCCAGTCTCCTCAAAGAGTTTCCCATACCTCTCTAGCACCATCTCCTGACCCTACCTTAGCTCTTAAGGCCCCCCTTTTAATTACCTTTACCCATAAGAAAAATTCTCCTTCAATCCTCGATGGGAATGAGCCACAGCAGTACAGTTAGCATACTAGTCTGCTTGCTCTCCCCTCCTCAAGAATAGCTAGCTCCCTTCTGAGCACATACATTCACCGCCTCCCAATCCCATTCCCATACCTCATTGGAAGACAGACTTAATGAGATCTCACTTTGCCTCCTACAACTTAAGTAAGAGGTATGTAGCCTATTACATATTACTGCTGAACTGTCTGCTAATTCCAGGCTAAGCTGCTCCATTATGACCAATCACCATCTCCGCTCGCTCCCATCTAAAGGAGGTACCTGGCTCCCAACCTCCATCTCAAATCGTCGGTCACTGTCCTACATCACCCACTCACCCCATAGCTGGGCTTCCGCTCCTCATCCTAACAACCCTTCACAGCCGTCCAGATGTAGAGCCTCCCTGTCTGATAGGGATATTCCTTCTCTCCTACTTTCATATGATCCGGCACATTCCTCCACCATAACTAACTTGCAACAAATTGTATCCATCCCCACTGATCCCTTCAGGGAACCTAGGCTAAACACCAGAGCATTAAATGAGAACAACTTCACGAGAGTCACCACCACTCTATCTGCACCAATTGACACCAACACAAGACTCAAATGCGTGCTACTAAACTGTAGATCAGCAGTTAAACATGCTGCGGATATTGTCAACCTCATCCTTGCACAGGACCTCGACCTTGTAATGCCGGACTAAAACATGGCTTAATGACTCAGCTGCTCCCAACTACGATATCATTAGGTTTAACAGAGGAAGCGGACAAGGTGGAGACATCACCTGTTTACATCGTAGCAATCTAACAGTGAAAGCACTACAATCTGACCTCCTGCCGTCTTGCGAATACCTATCCATTGAAGTGGCTGGTATTAACAATCACCCATACAAACAGCACACGTTCTACCACCCGCCTCGTGAAAACCTTCCCTTCACAGAACAGATCCTGGACATTCACTTGGCTAACGCAGATTTCCATGGCACTCAGATCTTCCTCGGAGAGTTCAACCTGCATTGGAATGATGTGAATGATGTGGTGGTCAATAGCCTTAAATCCTTCCTACTGGACCTCAACCTAATCCACATCTGTGACAGCCCCACTCATACTAAAAGAGCTACCTTAGATCTTGTGATTGGTAAGCCCAACTCCATCCTTCTAGATTCGATCCTCCCATGTGATTGGACAGACCACTCATGCATCACTTTCCTCAACTTGGAGTCGGTAAGAGGTAGTAGAGCCCAGCCTATGAACCCCAAACAACTGAAAAAATCTCTACTGAACGATGCACGATCTGAATGCTCTCTGCGATAACATCTTGTAATGTAATGTAATGTAATGTAATGTAAAAGACATTTCTACCGCGCAACTTTCACTCCAAGGAGTATCTTGCCCTCTCCTATGAACATGTCGGAAGTCCATGACCTTACGGCCCATTATAACCGCTCAATGACTAATGTATTAGATGCGGTTGCGCCACTACAGCTTAAAACACTGTCCTACAAACTCTCCAAACCTTGGTTCAATGATAGTCTTAATACCGAAAGAAGGAATTTAAGACTTGCGGAAAGATTCTGGCGATCCTGTCCCTCCCTTGAACATCTCTTCCATCTGAGATCCCTAAGAAACATCTACAACAAACGCATCAGATGCTCAAAGGCCACCTTCTTCAGAAATCAGCTAGAGCAAGCAAAAAAACATCCCAAAAAACAGTTTGAACTCATCAAGTCCCAAGCTAACAGTCATCCAAATCTCTCTGCACTGGGTCAAGGGACACTGCTGAACGGCGATGAATCTGCTGATTTCTTCACAGATAAGACCTCTAAGATCTAAGCTGAACTAAGCTCTGCCCTTGAACACCTGTCGAACAGTCCGCTAAACACTCTCCTGCCTACTTGGTTGGATGTTGCTGTCCCTGCGCGGCCTTACCTCCCCAAAATCAACACATCCTGGAGCCTTTTCCAAACCTTGGATGAAAGCACTATACGCAAAACGCTGACTACTCTGAAACCTTCTAATCACTACAACGACTCCCTGCCATCGAACCCCTTCTTGGAAGTTAGAACCTCCTTACTCCCACTTTGGACTAAGATCGTCAGTGCATCACTTCGGCAAGGTGCTATTCCGGATTGCCTAAAATCGGGTCAAGTTACCCTGATTCTAAAGAAACCATCTGCAGATCCCACAGACCTTCAAAACTTTCACCCAATCTCTAACATCCCCACGTTGGCAAAGCTCATGGAGAAATGTGTGCTCTCCCAACTTTGTAACTACATCAATCACTTCCAACTCCTGGACCAATGGCAATCTCGTTTCCATAGTACAAAATCTGCGCTAACTCACATTGTCGATGATACGCTAAGAATTTTGAATCAAAATGAATCTTGCCTACTGATCCTTCTGAACCTTTCATCAGTATTTGATACGGTCAAACATGATAACCTAATTGACTTCCTGGAACACAGGATGGGGTTGTCTGTGCCTGTTCTAAACTGGTTCTCCTCATTCCTTCATAACAGATCCCAAAGCTTCAAGGTGAACCAGTCCCTCTCTCATCCTTTGCAGGTCACGCTGGGGATTCCACAGGGTTCAACGCTCTCACCCACGCTCTTCAATCTGTTCATGGAGCCTCTGACAGAAATTCTGAAATCATCCAGCATTCACTATCACATGTATGCGGATACCCAATTATACCTGAAGATTGCCTCCCCTGAGGTCATTTGGTCCCTCAACTCAGTCCTTCTGGAAACCCAAAGCTGGCTGACACGTAACCACTTGAAGTTAAATGCTCTCAAGACGGAACGGAATTCCTCCTCCTCATCGAACAATGGTTGAATCATCTCACTGCTCTTAACTGCAGGCCGCACCTTGTCGATTCTGCAACCTCTCTGGGAATTATGCTAGACAAACATCTGAACATGCAGAAGCACATCAGTTCCCTCACCAAAGGAGCGAACTTCCAACTCAGCATACTGAGGAAACTCAAACCTTAGCTTCCTGCTCATGACCAAAATGTGGCAGTGCATAGTGATCTCAAAGCTGGACTATGGCAGCGCAACATATGGCCTGCCTAGAGTGAAGCCCTCAACTCGGCTGCTAGGCTTGTAACAACTAACAAATACAACCATATTTCTCCTGACCTGTTGTCACTGAACTGGCTTCAATATGAAGCTCGGATACAGTTAAAAATTCCATGCATGGCACACAGAGCCATTCACTTCAATACCCAGCTGTATCTCACTCAGAAACTGGAGTTATCATGTGGTTCAAGAGCCTCCAGGAGCACCAGCACTCTATTGCTCAAATCACAAAAATTCAAGAAAGGAAAAACCTACAATGAAGCCTTCTCAGGTATGGCACGAGGATTTGGAACTCCCTCCCACCCCCCGAAGTAAGGGTGAATCCTTTCACTGTCTTGTTAAAAAAGGAAGTCAAAGTGCTCTTGATAAAGAAATTTCTGCCTCGGACTGGCTATTCCATTGAATATTGAGGTAAAAGTTGCAGATTTGTGGCCCAGCTGCCAGAGTCACCAGAATGCCTGGCTTTACAAGATTGTGAATTTTTCGCTTTGTTGGTTCTATTTTGATTTGCTTGTATCCCTCTTGATGTATAAACTGTAAAATGCTCTGATACCCGCGGTGGTCATGTGTGCGCTATAGAAAACGTTCTAAATAAATAAATAAATAATGCAACACTAATAATAAACATAGGAACCCATAATTAATTGCCTGAGATTAACTGTTAAGACACTCATTAGACAACTCCAAAAAAGTGTCATTGTTTTAATTAACAAATAAAAAGCAAGGACAAGTAAAAAGACCTACCAGCAAAAATCTCCACACCCTTTTGGAAAATTCAAGTGAAAATACAAGCAGACTTGCTAGTACAAATTTAGATCACCTGTCCAACTTTTGGAAGTTTTTAATATAAGTGTGAACAAACATAGGCTTTTTGTATCTTGATGTGACAATGGGAAAAATTACTTGTGTGACAGAAAACTAATTGTGGTCTTGATGTGGCATCTCCAGCTTTCTGCTGTAGACAGCACTGTAATCAATACTTAAACAATATACTTAGGCCATCATTCTTAGTGGTCTTTTAAAATCTCTGTTATTTCCTCACCACAGAATTACCTTGGCTGGGGTTATGGTCTTTCCAGGAGAGGGGAAGAATGGGGATTATTAGATTTTGGGGATTGGAAGTGATGTTTTCATGCCTCTTCCTGCATGGTTCAGTCTGGCGTTTCACTCTGCCACTGGACCCAACAGACTTTATTGAGCACATAATGAGAGCCTTAGAGTGGACTTTGTATCTGCCACCTACTTATGATTGAATTACTATATTGTCTATTTCAATTTACATCTCCTGATGTAATTGCTTTCCTCCATATTCTTATGTTTCTCCCTTCCCTGGGGCATTTGGGTTTTATCCTAATTTTTGTTTGGTTCCTAGTAGACTTCCTCTGTAGAATTCACAGAACTACTTATTCTTTTTTGGAAACATTTGTGAATTAGCACTGGATGTGAATACATAACAAGCTTCTTTCTCGTTATCTTGCTCTCTAAATCTGGGGTGTGCATGCTTTTGACATGCTTGTGTTTTTTGTGGCACTCTCAGTCTCTCTCACTCTCCCCACTCCTGTTGTCCTGCGTTCCCCTGGTCCCTACTCTGTCAGTGTTCTCTTCTCCACTTTAGCCTGCTGTCAGCCATTCACTGTCACTCTTGGATTTACCAATGCCCTTGTAAAATGGTGTCCCGTTTCAACGCAAATAGAGGCATCATGGACATATTTCCTATACTTCCAAGATGGTCCTAACTAGAGGCAACAACGCCACCATCTTTGAAGCACTGTAGGGTTAATCTATCTTAAAATGTAATTTTTATACTTCCAAGTTTGCCACCGTGTTGTGTGTAGACAAAACCTGGCAACTATATTGGAACTGAAGAAAATAACATTCCAAGACGGGAGAAAGCTATTTTCTATACCTCTAAAATGGCAACCACAATGCATCTAAACGCAACGTGATGCCAATCTTAGAATTATGGAAAATGCCACAACAGGATGACTGGTATTTATTTTGCCAATGATAGTGCAATTTAAACAACAATGGAAAAGGCAGTAGCTGCGAAAAACAAGCAATAGCAAAGAGTAACAGATTGCCTTTGCCAATACTTTCGTTCACTACATCTAGTCAATTTTATTTTTTCCGCATTTTCCGTACTTTTTGAGAGGTGTTTCTTTTTTATTGTGAACAGGTTGTTATAGCTCTTTTTTTTAACAAGGACTAGAATATCTGGAGATGTGATCCTTTACCCCTGACAGAGAAATCCCAGTGAAGTGAAGTGGTCAGCACAAAGGTCATGTCTGTATCTGCTGAGCGGCACCTTTGCAGCCTGTTGAGAAATGCACATGCCCACCTCCAAAGTACCTAGTGATAAATGATGCAAGGTGGTTGTCTGACACTAAACTGCACCATAGCTAATGGATTGCTGGAATGTGTTTCCAAGGACAAAATAAAAAATAAGAAAAGCCCAGACAAGAGAGAGTGGGGAAGTGACTCTGCAACCACATACTGTGGAGCTGCTGGTCAGGCAGCTCGCAGTGCCCTTTGGAAGTCGCTAGCATCTATCATCTTCTTTGTCACTGAGGGGCTACAGACACCTCATGGTGATTCTAAAGTACAAAGTAATGCACGTGTCTTAAAAAGGTACTTCATTGGAAGATAGAGCAGCAAATGTGCAGCATACAAAAACGGACACTTAGAGATGTAATGGAGCCTTTAACCCCTTGGGCGCGGCCGCGATTCTGCGCCTGTGCGGCCGTTTTAATGAGTGGGCGGGTTCATGACGGCCCTCAGCCGTCATCAGCACACGCCCACCGTGATGCATACCGGACGGGGGCCGTCATCAGCATGGAAGGGGTTAATGCTCAAGGCTGATAGTGGAATAACATAATTCAATGTTTACTACACGTCCCTAGTAGCACCGACAAGCAAGTCTGTCCCACTCCAGGAGGGCTTGGGGCAGGAGGTTCTCCACTGTAGAACTTATTTTGAGAAAACTGACACAACCAATGAATTTTTCAATACAAAGGTCCACATGCTATGCTTAATTTGTGGCAGAGGTTGAGGTAGTGGGGAGCGGCTCGATTTTTGTTAACCAGGACTTATTTTTCATCATAAGACTGAACGAGAGAAAAATGAAGAAAAGTGAGAAAGAATCAGTAAGTTAAGCTTTGGAAAACAGTGACAAAGGAAGAAAGTGGGACAGCAAAGGCCCCTCAAGGTCGAGATTCTGGGCCCGATTCACTAAGGACCTCTGCACTTAAGGCAGAGGCCCAGCAGTCGTGGCGGTGAGGGGAGGGCACACTCACGGAGGGACCTCCGAATTGCAGTTTCTCATTACAGAGGTTCCCCCACGAGTGCAGGCACAGCGGCACAACTGCACGGCTTCCACCACGAGTGCGGAGGCCTTTTGTGAATCAGGTCGTCTGAGACAAGAAATGTTGGAGAGTTCTACTAACATCTGAGGCAACAAAGCACAGCAACCAAAGTTGTTATCCTGTGTTGTGTCAAAGGAAGAGAGCAGAACAGCACCAAATCTACTAAGATGTAACTCTGTTTCTCCCCTGCTCCCTCTGAATGGGTACACTTTAGGCAGCCTTGCTCCCCCACACACCCTTGCACCAACGTGCAGGGGTGATTGTGTGATGTCTACACATGATTTTTTGGGAAAAGTGCAATTCCAGTTTAAAATGCTATACTTGGAGATACTTTAAAACATTTCCAAGTTTGAATATGTGCTGAACAGTAAAGAACACATGCAAATCTGGACAAGAATGTGGAGAAAAGAAATCTTTTCTCCAATATTACACCTGCCTCAAGCATGTGTTAAGTTTTGGCACAAAGCCCTACTTAGTATATAGGGTTTTTGCATCGAAATGCATTGGTGGTTCCATCGGAATGCCCATGTACCACCCATAGTATGTGCTTATATAGCAAAGTAGTGCGAAGCATTACTTTAAGTGACTTTAGGGCGTTTTTGTGGTGCAAATTACGTTTTGTGCTGGAAAGTAAACATTAGTTTTACACTTTGCTCAGTTTGTGTCGCTTTTGTGATGCAAACCGGACACAATGTTTTATTACATTTGACCCTTAGAGTGATCGAAGAAAGAGCCATCAAGTGCAATCAAACTTAAGCAGCTTGGTATTCGACAACCATGACATTAAGTGGCACTGTACTCCTAAGAAAAACTTTGGGCTCCTGCACTTATTATTATATTTTTTTCAGTTAAGCATTGTCTACAGATACCGGTTAAAATGCCATAGGATGGGCTGGCAGGTACAATGATGAACTCCTGAAATATCCCAATTCTAAGGGTCTGGTAAGGTACCCAGAAGCATATTTTCTCTGCAACAGTAAATCATTTAAAACATGCATAGATCGTAAAAAAAACACAAGTTGCTCTCTTGCTACTGCATTCAGGGCTAGATGGGTTGAAAGTTGACTGCTTCCCATAAGTTTCCCCTATGTTCCATATGCCCAATTCAAAAAAGATGTGGTTTCATTTTAAAGTTATTGTATGGTTTTGGGTGGGGTTTGGAGTAGTATGAGAACGACGACTGCAACTAATACTTCTCCCCAACTACTTTATGCTCTTTTGTCCGTGGACTGTGGTGATTGATAGCCCACCCTCCAACTTTTGCCCAAAGCTTTATCTGCCTCAAGTCCAAGGAACAACAGGTATCTCTTGCATGGGAGTTACATAGGGAGATTACTTCTATAGCAGCCTGTGTTCTATTTCATTCCTATCAACATCATAGAGATGGTAAATTGGTTTGGATCATCAGGGCTCACACTCAAAAGTGCATATCACACTCACTGAGGTCTAGAATGATATCAACAAGCTTGTGCTGTACTGCTTTGTTGTGTTATTTTAATTAGTGCTGTGTTAAATTACTTGGTAGTTGCATAGCATAGCGTTCACCAATTACTTAGTCTCCGGTTGCTTTGTGCAATCTGAAGTGGGATTCATGAAATGGAGGTTTCTAACGCAAGTTTTCATTCCTGAACCACTCTGGTGTGGATGAGTGATGTGGAGTTGTCCTCACATGGGGGGAAACATCCTTTACAACGCAACTGTTACAACGCACCACCATTACGACGCAACCATTACAACGCGAGTCATTACAACGACTTGCGCTGGGGGGTACTCTAGGATAGGGAATAGTTTTAATTTACTATCCAACACCTTCCCTACTATCCACGGGGACTGGAGTTGGAATAGTAAATTAAACTATTCACTATCCAGCGCCCCCCAACGCAAGTCGTTGTAATGACTTGCGTTGTAAAACTTGCGTCATAAAGGCATGCATTGTAATAGCATGCGTTGTAACGTCATACATCCTCACATGGGTATTCTGTAAGGGCGCGTATGTCTTGTGACTTTCCAACCAAACCCGCGTGAATGTCCAATGTGCTACTCAGAACCATCAGTAGTGGTGGTCCAAGTCGAGCCTATGCACTGTGAAGATAAAGAGTTGCAAAATTGTGTCATATTTTCAACAACCTCAGTTTGCTGTATAGGAATAACATTAGTGCTGTATGTATTCTCACATAAAAATTGGAATCAGACGATGAAAGATTGGTCAAGCTGGCAAAAGAACATCTCAGATAAGCAATCTTTGCTATTACAGTGCTGTTATTTGCACTCAAAATGATTACCACCATCAATGTTCTTTTTAAGGGTAGATAAATTGATGGCAAATCTTGTACGAAAGGAGAGAAACAACTGAAAGAAATATTTGTGCAAACAGTGCCTTGTAGATATTCTTCCAGCTAAATGGTTGTAGGTTGTGTTTGTCTGAAAACAAAGCATGTGTCATCTTGGATTAGAACCCAGAGGGAAAAAATGTAAGCGACAAACATGTATTCATAGTAATTCCAGCGGTATTGAATTATCTACTTGCAAAAGGAAATGTTAATGACAAAACACGCTCTCTTCTATGAAAATAAATATATGCAATCAATACTTGAGGATCAAAGTCGGTAACAAAGTTATCCAGCATTCTCGTCACAGTCTAGCCTATACCAAATATTTTAGAAACAAATTTACCCTTCAGGCTGTATTCTTAGGGGACATTTATGGGTAGGTGATGGTAGCCATTGTACATGGTCCTGCTGCTCCTTACCTGGGTCGAAGCTTCTAAAAATTAGGTAAAGTAGTTCCATGAGAGGGGGGGCGTGGCCAAGCAGCATAGCATAGCCGACAGGACGTGAGCTCCGCCAGCTCCCGTCCTGCAGACCCAGTTATCCTGTCAGAATATCCTGCCTGGGCTCTTTTTGGATGGCTCTGGGGGTCAGAGGCTCCTCTGACACCGGGGGGGCCCTCCTTCTCGGAAAACTGACGGCGGAAATCGGCGTACTCACCGGGAGAAAGTGCTGGCGTTCCTTGGGCTGCTGCTCCACCTACGGGAGGCCGTGGTCTGAGGCCTACACTGACGAGAGCGGCCGGGCCTTGCGGAGCTTCCGGGAGGTTGCGGAGGTGATCTAAGAGCGACGGAACCCGCTGCCAACCGGGGCTCCGCCTTGCGGGAGACCGTGTGTGACTGGGGGCCCGAGGACAACATCCGATGCCCAGGACATTGTGTGGAGAGTCGCGGCGGCTGCCTTCTACCACGCACGCCCTGGAGAGCAGAGAGGGGGGCCTCCCGGTCGGGGGAGCGCTCCGCGGGTTAGGTCTCTTTCCCCCCCCTCTCTTAAGACCCTGACCGCCTGGCCAGGAGCGTCGATCACCTTGGGAGTGCAAGACTTTTGCGGGAGTGCATGGGCTCGGAGTGCGCCCCTCCCCCACTGTGCTTCCATCTTGGGACTGTGGCTTTCCTCACAGTGACGGGGGTATTACTGCTGGAACTCGCTGGCCCGTGCCGAGGCGCGGTAGTGCCGTCCCATTACTGGCGCATTAGGAGGGAGTGCCCTGCTGCCCTGGGAGGCTGTGCTGGTGGGCATAGGGGCAGGAGACTGGTCATTGGGCCCCCCGCTTGCCGGGAGGGATCTGCCTTTGCTGGCACTGATTGCCCCGAGCCTAGCCGCCTGATTGGAAGAGGGGGTGTGGACTGCAGGACTCACTTCTGGCTGTCCTGAGGGCCCCTGTCTGCTCTGCGGTGCCTCCAGTGGAGTTGGCCTATTGCCTCAGTTTGTTCTCGTTGACGCTGCTGCCTAGCTGAGGGCGAGCGGACCTTGCGTCCCTGGGGCCGGCTACCTGGACTCTGAGAGCAAGGAAGAGTTTACTGAAGGATATTGCAGCCGTCCGTCCTGCGGGCCCCTGCCCCTTCGAGGATACCATCTGAGGAGTTGTACAGCCACTCCGGCCTGGAACTGAGGTCGCTGCTGGTGGGGGTGGGTGCCCTAGCGGTTTTGATAGCGGCTGAGTGGACTGGCTGAGGTCACGCTTGGGGAGCTACTGGTCCTTCATGCGCGCCCCGAGTCTTGCAGCAGGTTGGACCTGCCTGGAAGTGGGATAGCATGATGTCCGTGATCTGAGGAGTGACCTGGTGACAAGCTCCTGGGCGACGGTGGCTGTGTGCGGTCCTTGGGGGTCCCCTGCAGAGGTTGCTGAGCCTTTTGTTTGCTGGACATGCGTAAAGACAGGATGTCGAAATCCACTCAGCCTAACACCATTACGCAGTATACGACCCAGCGACTGCCGTCGCAGCGTATTACACGACAGACCGGTCAGGAGGAGAGTACGGATTGGCCGGCGGAGCCCTCCCGGGCGGAGTTGTTGAAGGCCATACAAGGCTCCCATTCTGCGCTGGAGAGACAGATAGAAACTGTTTCGATAGATGTCAACCTTTTGCGAACGGATCTTCGCAAAGTGGCGGATAAGGTCTCGGATGCTGAAGGTAATATTACCCAGCTACAGGGTCAGGTGGCCTCCCTCCAGAAGACAGTCACGCAACTCACCGCCACGACGCACGCATTGGAACAAAGAGCTGAGGACGCGGAGGGTAGGGCGCGTCGCAGCAACCTTAGAGTCCTGGGGGTGCCGGAACGTTTGGAGGCGGGGAATGCCGAGCGCTTCCTGGAGGACTGGATCCGGAAGCAGCTGTGCCCGCACGGCCTGTCGAATGTGTTTGTCATCGAACGGGCGCACAGGGCCCTGGTCCCCCCCCCCCGCGCCCGGGGAAGCCCCCGAGGGCACTGATCTCAAAAATCCTGAACTATAAGGACCGAGACTGCATCTTGAAGGTGGCGAGGGAGGCGGAGTCTCTCACCATTGAAAACAGTCGCATATCCATTTATCCTGATTACACTCAGCAGGTGCAGGAGCAGCGGAAGTCCTACTTAGGGGTTAAGCAGAAGCTCCGGGAGATGAAGCTCCAATATATGCTGCTATATCCGGCCAAGCTCAAGGTGATCTCTCAGGGCCGGGCGCATTTCTTCGAATCACCCGCTGAGGTATGGGAGTGGCTGGAGATACGAGGCGACGACCTGCCCCCGGGTGAGCGCGGGGGGCCCCGAGAGACATGGGTGACCCGTCCCCAGCGACGCCGCCGCAGACGACGGAGACGCAGGTCTGGCTCGGAGGGATCCGTGGGACCTCGAGTCACGGTGGGAGAAGATGGTGCTCTGCTGTTGGGACCTTCCTCGGCGGGGGGTGGTCCGGAGTCCTCGGGCGCATCCGCCCCTGGGGACGTTTTGGTTCCTGACACCCTGCGGGACGTTGTGCCAGGTACAGACTCTACAGCGCCGGAGATCCCATAGACTGGACTTTCGGAGCTTCTACCGGGGACCGCTCTGTCGTGAGGTACTGTTTGGTTCATAGAATGTTGTGCTCCGCTCTGGGGGCCGTAGTGTTGGGCCTTGGGGTTGTTGGGGATGCCTGGGAACCGTGCTGTTTGCTATGGGATGGCTGGGTGGAGTGAAGGACTTGGATTCCGCTGAAGGGGGCTTGTGGGGTAGTGTTTGTTGTTGTTGGCTGGGGGGGGCCCGGCCCTGGGACTGATGCTGGCGGCCAAGCCTTGGACATGTCCTGTGTACCTGGGTCCCGTGGGGAGCTGGAAGGGGGGGGTGGGTGGGTGGTGTTGGGTTGGTTGTTGTGTGTCTGTGTTGTATGGGACAAATGGGGTGGCTGTGTACGTCCTGGCACCAGCAGGGGGAGGGCAGGGTAGCATGGTTTGTTGTTGCTGTCATCTTGCTCATGGGTGGGGGTGGGGGTAGGTGTTCTGGGGGGATTGTGGGATTGGGGGGGTTGAGGGGTTGGTGGGGTTGGGAGGGGAAGTTGTTGCTGGCATCGAGTGTACTGTGTTTCAGGTTCTTGAATGGCTGATCAGGTGGGCTGGGTTTCCTGGCCTGGATGCTGGTTGGACCCGGGGGTGGCGGATCACGCTGTTTGTATTACATGGCCCGGATGGGCGTACTCACCAGTCATGGGGTTTAAATTCTTAACTTGGAACGTGCGCGGGTTGGGCACCTGCACTAAGAGACACAGGGTCCTTTCCTTCCTCCGGCGCCATGGAGTCTCGGTTGTGTGCCTCCAGGAGACCCACTTGAATGAGGAGGGTGCCCAGAAGCTGTCCAAAAAATGGCGAGGCCAGGTGTACCACTCCTCCTTTTCTACCTATGCCAGGGGGTCCTAATCTGGGTGGCGCCTGGGGTTCCCTGTGCCGTTCAGTATGTAGAGGTGGATGTTGAAGGCAGGTACCTGCTCCTCCGGGTCAAGTTGGATGGTAGGGATTTCCTGCTCTAAAATTCCTATGCACTGAACGTCGATGACCCGGGTTTCTTTGCCCACCTCCAGGACCTTATTGCCTCGGACCTGGACGCCCCCTTCCTTTGGTTTGGGGACTTTAACTGTGTGTTGGACCTGGAGCTAGATCGGCACCCTCCTCGCTCTGGCACGAAGCCGCACATGACGGCACGCCTAGGGGAAGTGATGCACAACTTGGGTGCTGTGGATGTGTGGCGTACGGGCCACCCCACTCAAAAGCTCTTTACCTGTTATACCCCGACACACGGCCCCCATAGTAGGCTGGACCGAATCCTTGCGGTCAATACTCCCGTGTCTCTCTCCTTGACGGTTACCCACCAGGCCCGTTTTCTATCGGATCATGCTCCGGTGACGTGTATTGCGCACTGGGCTGACCAGTCTACGCGTCCCGGTACTTGGAGGATGCCAATGGACCTTTCGCAGGACCAGGTGGGGAGGGACCATGTGGCGACTGCCCTGACTGATTATGTTGCTCTGAATTGGGAGGACGGTGATTTGTCCTACTCAACCAAATGGGAGGCCCTGAAGGCGGTGGTGCAGGGTGCCTGTATGGGCCTAACCTATGGGGTCCGGAAGCAACTGCTTTGCGAATTAAGGGACGCCGAGGATGGACTCCGGCGATGTCAGTCCGTACCGGATCCCGGTGCCTCGGATCATGCGGCGGAGGGAGAGGCCCAGGTGTCTATTCATGACATTCTTACCCGTCTGGATAAGTATACCTTGGGACAGTATAGGCAGCGTCTCCACCGTGAGGGAGACAAGTCTGGTCGACTACTGGCATGGATTCTTCAGCGGGAATTCGCTCCGGAGCGGATAGTTGCCCCACGGGCTCCTATTGGGGACGTGGTGCATTCAGAGTCTGCTCTTCTCGGGGTCCTCCGATCTCACCTGCAGGCGGTGTATGCGGCCGACCCTTTGATCACGGAGGCCTCATATCAGCCTTATCTCCAGGGTTTGGCTTTCCGGGCCCTTTCGGCGGCAGTGACGGAGTTAACTCTCCGGGAGGTAAGGGTGGCGATGGCCGCCCTCCCGCGGGCTAAGGCGCCGGGAGGAGACGGTTCCCCCTGAATTTTATCATTCGTTTGGAGATGTCCTGGCCCCCCTCCTTCTCCAGGTGTATAACGAGGCCCTGGGAACTGGCGTTCTTCCGCCCACCATGAATCAGGGGGAGGTCTGCATGATCTTGAAGCCCGGTGGGGACGGTTGCGACCCTGCGGCGTACTGGCCTATCACCCTGATTAATACGCATGTGAAGGTCCTCACCAGACTATTGGCCACCCGCCTGGCTCCACAGATGGCACACCTGGTTCATCAAGACCAGTGTGGGTTTATCCCTGGTCGCAACACGGCGATGAATCTGCGGCGTCTAAATCATATACTCCATGAGGTACGGGATCGGGAGGATCCCCATGTCCTGGTGTCAATTGACCTGGCTAAGGCCTTTGACACGGTCAGCTGGGGGTATCTCCTGGAGGTACTTCAACTAGCAGGGCTGGGACCTGTATTCTGCAATTGGATCCGGGTGCTCTACGGGGCACCCTGGGCTCGGGTTTTACTTGGGTCGGCCCGTTCCGAGGAATGGTGCCTGGAGAGGGGCACTTGTCAGGGGTGCCCCCAGTCACCGCTCCTCTTCGCTTTGGCGATAGAGCCCTTGGCGGTTTCCATCCGGGCTGAAATGGAGCGGTGGGCCATTAGGGTGGGAGATACCGGGCACGTAATATCCCTCTATGCGGACAACGCTTTGTTCTATTTGACCTCCTCGAGAGACTCGCTCCCCGCCTTACTGCGGTTGCTGGACCGCTTTAGCGCGGCTTCCGGGCTGCGCATTAATCCTGATAAATCCCTGATCTATCCTCTGGCGGGATGTGTTGTCGACCCGGGAGTGGGCCTCCCGAACCTGGGGCTAAGATGGGAGTTGGAGGCGTTCAGGTATCTGGGCGTCCAGGTGGCCTTGTCTGACGAAAACTTGCTGGCTCGGAATGCCGACCGGGTGATCTGCTCCTTGCGCCAGTCTGTGGCCTTTTGGAATACGCTAACCCTTTCCCTCATGGGGCGGTTGGCGGTGGCTAAAATGGTGATGTTGCCTAGGCTATTGTATGTCCTGCAAAATACGCTATGCCCGCTTCCCCCGCGTGTCTTCCGCACACTCAATTCTCTACTTACGTCTTTGCTCTGGGCGGGGGGCCGAAGCAGGGTTGCTCTACATACTGTGGTTCGGAGCTGGGAGGAGGGAGGCCTAGAGGCCCCCGAGATTTGACCTTTACTACTACGCGGCGCAGCTCCTGCCGGCCGCGCGGTGGTTCGCGGACACGGACAATTGGGAACTGCAGCTACTAGCGGGCAGAGCGGACGAGAAGGCCCTGAGAGTGGCCTTGATGCAGGGAAGGGGGGCAGATGAGGCCCTGCCCTATGTGGTGCGACATGCGGCGGGAATCTGGCAACGGTTCGTGGAAAGGGTCCTAGGGAACTGCCGGTGTGGATCCTGGCCCCGGTGGTACTAATGGAGGAGAATGTGTCCTTCCGGGAGTGGCGAGACGGCGGGTGCGAGACCCTGGCGGACCTCTATCCGGATGACACCTTTGTGTCCTTCGAGCGGGCTACGGAGACCTTTGCCCTAGGCAGGGGGCAGTACCTGCACTACAGGGGGCTCCAGGAGATGGCAAGGGCGACCTGACCCCAGTTCCCGGGGGTGCCTCTGCTGACACATACCCTCAACATTCTTCTTTCCTGCGGTAGAGGGAAACGGCTGGCTCTCCCTATTGTACTCTGCCATGCGCAGAGATTCGGCTCCGCCGATCGCGCCGTCTTGGGCGGCCTGGGAGGTGGACCTGGGGGTGGCTCTGGAGCCGGGGCAGGGCAGGCGTATTGGGCTCTTGACCCGGAAAGTCTCGTGTAATGCACGGTTCAAGTTGATCCACTTTAATTTGGTGCACCGCACTTACATTACCCCGGTTTCCCTGAATCGCATCGCTGCTGATAGACGGGATGACTGCCCTAGGTGTGGGGCGGAGAGAGCTGGGTTCTACCTCCTGGCCTGGGAGTGCCCGCAGATCGGTAGTTTCTGTGGGGTGGTGGTGGAACACAGAGGCCGTGTTACGGGCCTTCGGATCGCCCTAGACCCGCTTCATTGTCTCTTGGCTCTGGTGCCCAAGCCCAAAAAGAGGAATTTGTCTTACAAATTGCTGCAGTTGCTGTTGGTGTTGGCGCGGAGGCGTGTGGCTATCACTTGGATGGGGCAGAGGGCCCCTGAGTTATCCCTGTGGCTCAGGGATGTTAGAGAGTGGACCTTGGTGGAGGAAACCCACATGCAGCGTACACGCCGCGATGGCAGACTTCAGGCAGACTTGTTGGCCTGGAGAATGATGTGTGCTGAGGGATTGCCGGATGTGGACTCGGATGCCACTAGTGCTGAATTGTTCACCCCTGAGGGGTCTGAATCCGAGGACGATGTGGCGGGCGGTGGGGAGTGGGGACCTGTTCAGGGGTGGTGCCCTGGGCGCGCACGGCTGTTCCCTAATGCATAACCTTGTGAGTTATCTTGAATCCCACAAGATCGCCTATAACTGAGATGCCTGCACCCTTTCAGACAGTGATAAGGTAACCTGATTTCTGTACGCACTCTATCGATGCCAAGTATGGGGGGGATTGTTGTTGTTTCATGTTAGGTTGTGTTTCTTTTGGACAACTGCTCTGTATAGTCGGATGGGAGTCGGCTCCCTAAAACGTCACGGGCGGGGGTATTATTGAAAAACTGCGGATACAGGGGATTTGAGTGTATTCCATGTAAACGATTATGTTATCCTTGTGGCACGTCCAACACTACGCCGCCCTGCCTCCGGAATGTAGGCCTAGAGGCTGTGTATTATCCTGCAGGTTGCCCTTGGTTATTTACCTAAGTGTCTGCCGCATGTATTTACTGGAATGTGTCTTTTCTGTTATCTGCAATAAACACAATTTTCAACAAAAAAAAAGTAGTTCCATGAGAACAATGCCACCAGGTGGCGCCAAATTGCAATGAGAAATAACCTAAATATTGCCTTTTATTAGATGACACGATGGTGCTGATATGGTAAAATGCTATTCGGCCTGGAGCTCCTTGAATCTTTTTACTCTGGCTGTCCAACGCTTCTACTTATAGCTTTGCTTCCCGTTGTATTTTAACAAACCTGTGACATATTAAAAGTGTTATATTAAAAGAAAGCATTGTGTAACCGACAGGTTTCAGTGGCAAGAATTTTGTGCCATTTCAAATCATTATCTATTAACATGCTGCAACATCAATCTTTCAATGAAGATTGCTAATAAAAATAAATGTTGCCAATGAAGCACACAGCCTTAGACGTGGTCTACTTTCATGTTGTACAAGTTATTCTTTGTGGAGGATGATTGCTCATAGTTGGAACGGGCAATGCTTAATTTGAAAACACTAATATATTAATTCATGGAGGCACTATACCAATAGCAGAAAGAAGAAGGAATAAGAAGTGGTGGATGAATCCAAGGGGATCCCTAGGATTATTTCTTGGTGCCCTCACATGTCCAAAAGGATGTCATGCTTCATCATAGGGCATGCTCCTCGTAGGGCCGGCGCTGAAATGCCCTACAAGCCCCGCAAAGGGCCACTTTAGTGGAGATCTTTTTATTTCAAGTAAAAATAAAGTATGCATGTGTAAGGGTGTAAAGCGTGTGAGGCGGAGTAAGTGTGTGAAATAAGGCGAACTGAAGCTAAAACTGTCTAAGGGAAACCAAATTAAGTTTTAATGTGGAGGTTCCCTTGGCAGGGTTAAAATAGATGAAGGCAGGTTATTGCAAGGCCTCAGTGTACCGATATAGCTGAAATGAGTAGGTGTGGTCAGGTCAACAGGGTTCCCCCTTATGGTCCAGCTGGATCCTCAGTGATTCCTTAGGACCTAGGAAAGATCCCTACCCCACCACCAGGAAGTGATATATAGTGTTGTGTACGCCCCTATAGGAAAATACCTTAATAAAAACGATTGTCCAACTTAAATAAAACAAGAAATATAAGAGGACATTAGGCAAACCAGTTGTCATCATAAATGGTCAGTTGCTTCTCAATTTTCACACATTATTTTCATGTCTCCTGATGGTAGATATGCTCATGCTATTATTGAAACTGATAAGTCGCCACAACATGAAGAGGTAGACACAAAAACACACACAAAGCAGGTCAGAAAACAAGACACACGTGGAAGAAACAGAAGACAAGCTTATATTAAGACATATAGAATATAATGAATAGTGAGTTGTCCTCAGGTGAGAGCAAAAGATATTACCCTTTGGATCACTCAGCATTTCCCCCTAGGGCAGAAGCAAAGGGTAGCGCACCGCTGCTAAACTGTTAAAAAATTACAATAATAGCAATCAATCTATAGTAAATCAATGAGACCAGGGAGAGAACTCCAAGAGGCAGGGGAAGATGATGGCAAAATAAGGCTCAAAGTCACATTGGTACCTATGTGGTCCTGCGTGGAGAGCGCAATGGACCTACCCTCCTCTGCTCGCCTGGATCGGGAGTGAGCAGAGGGGAGCAAGCGGTATATGAAGTGCATGTGATTAATGAAATTGGAGCCAGGTGTTATCATTACAGCCCCAAGATCAGAAGATGGGCTCAAAACATGGGTACACATCTACCACTGGGCAGAGTCACGAGCAACATGGAGGTGTGGCTGGGCCAAATGTGATGGCCACTAGGGTGCATGTGTTTGCATGCCTCAAGGTAATAGGATCTTGGAGTGTACATGAAGGCGTCTAGTGGCCCTAGAAAATGTGCTGTGTCACGTGGAGCCTCTGTAGTGGCACATATTCTGAGTCGATGCCTGAATAAAATAAATGGAGATGTGATCTGAAGACTAAATGTGAAAATAAAGATTACATTGCATGGAATGGCACGCAGGATGCCATGAGGGCGTTTCGAGGTCAATTGTGATGAACCACAGTCTGCATACATCAATGCTATCACAACCACCATCTTGAAGTGCCAATGGGGGCGTCACCAATGTTCTGAGGCTTCTGAATTTTTTCACAAAATTCACTTTTGAGAATTCTTCAAGGATAAGACTATCCCTGACTGTGATGACTCAGGACTACGCAACACGTCCAAATTCACACCTACAACAGCCATGAGACCTAGTGAAGTTCTCATCTTTGGAAAAGGCGTACTGAAGGGGACAGCACAGATACGGGCACCCAGACCTTTTGACAACATGCCATCCAGACAATGCAAAGCAGTAAGAGCCCTCACTGAGGATCCTAACATCATGAAAAAAACGTGGATAAGGGTGGGGCCATAGGAATAATGAACACTACAGACTTTGTACAGGAATGCCTGCGTCAATTAGCGGAGGGACGATACTACCTCCCCAGGATTCATACCCCACTGAAACATTGATGAAATGGATCCAGTCATTGGTAATGACTGTACTAGCCCAAAATTGGATGACCAAATATGAAGTAGACTTCTGGATGAATACCTCATCCAGATTCCCTACTTCTACATATTACCCAAAATACACAAAGGGACCATCCCTGCATGCGGGAGACCAATCATCTCCAGTATCAGATCCTTATTGGAACCATTGAGTAAGTTCTGTGATCACTATGTCCGACCATTGATCTCAAAGACCATTTCCTTCTTGACAAACACTAGGGATGTGCTAAATCTGATTGCAGAAACTAACCACTAACAAGATATCAACCTCCTAGTTACCCTGGATGTAGAGGCATTGTACACCAACATCCCCCAGGAGGCAACCATTGAGGTTGTTGAGACTAGCCTTCGAGCACAGACCTGGACAGCAACAACTCCCATAGACTTAATTGCTGAATGCGCCTCCATTGCATTGAAAAAAAACTTGTTAAGTTCAAAACCCAGATCTGCCATCAGAGTACAAGTAATGTCAATGGGGAGCACAATTGCCTCCTGCCTGGCCTGTTTGTACATTGCCACCTTTGATGAACAATATATTTTTTTTGAAGTCAACCCGTTTAAAGGAAACATCTTTCATGGCAATGGTATATAGGTGATATTTTTATCTTTTGAAAAAGCGACTCCACTAAGTGCCCAGAATTTTCCCCTTGGATCAATTCGCTCAACCCATTCCTGAGATTCACCCAGTCCATCTCAGAAAAGGAGATACCTTTCTGGATTTATTGATCTCCATGAATGAAGGGAGCTTGTCTACCAAGCCCTATAAGAAAACCACTGACTGCAACAGACTGCTTCTAGTAGATAGGCATCATCAAAAAGCCCATTGGGAAAATTTATTGTATGGACAATACCTCCGCCTTTGGAGAAACTGCAGCACCTTGAAAGACTACGATGATCAAGCTGGAACACTCAACAGGAATCTCTCTTCCAGCAATTATCCTCCCATACTCATCAAAAGGGCATAAAAGAGAGCACAGAATAGCCACCTGGATGCTCTCCTTGAGACCTACACCTGACCAACTGAAGATGTCCTAGCCTGCTTGACCACCTTCACTCTGAATTCATACAGATCCAATGCATTATCATGAGACACTGGGATATCCTACATTCAAGGTGCCTGGAGATTCCATGGCCACGCTTCGCTTTCAAACTCACTGGGAATCTGAAGGATCTCTTGGTGCATACCTGACCTCACACTAAGCAGACACCAAACAGAACACCCTCTGGACCCTACCACCTGTCGCAGGACACTATTGCAGTGGGTCCTGTGGGGCCTGCCATTTCACCAAACACACCAAAGAGGTCTCATTGGGTCAGGAAGTATTTGGACACAAAAGATTCACACAAATTGCAATACCAAGAACTGTGTCTACCTCATTATCTATCCTTGTGGTCTTCATTATGTGGGGATGACCAGAAGACTTGCAAAACGAGAATAATGGAACACCTGCGCAACATTTGCTTTAGAAATAGTACCACTAAAATGTGAAACCACTTTGTGACTCTAATCACTCACCAGATGACCTGAGGTGGACCATTTTGGAGGCCAACAACCTGTGGAATAACCTGACACTGTTTAGAAAAGAGGAACAGTGGACCTTCCGCCTCTCCACCAATACAAAAGATTTGAATGATGAAATTCCATGGTGTGAGGTGTTATTATCCACCTGTACCCCAGTCATGTCAAACTGCTGCTACAACTGATACAACTTGGCCTTCCCAACCCTTTCGTGGAACTTTACTCTGATCCACGGTTAACCAAATATCCCTAGAAGAATATGTGCTCACCAGATTCACATCTCTGACATATCACCATGAGGTTACATCCTTAAAATTTCTCAACAGCCTATTTTTCTATAGATTTGATTATCATCATTGTTAGACCTGGCTTCTTAAGCTTTATCCCCAGAGTTTTTACTTTTCTGGCCTCCTTTTTCTGACCTGTTTATATTGGTTTTATGAATGGGCACTTTATCACTGCTGATCAGTGATAAAGTGCATATGCTTGCCATGTATTTTGTGTTTATGGATTTGTGTTTTCATGATTGGCGTATTTGACTTACTACTAAGCCCATAGTACAGTGCACGGTGTGTGCCCAGGGCCTGTAAGAAAAATGATGCTAGTGGGCTTGCAGCACTGATTGTGCCATCCACGCAAGCAGCCTTTTAAAAGGGTCTCAGAACTGCCACTGCATTGTCTGCGCACAGTTTCTACTGCCATGTCAAACTGGCAAGTGCACCCACTTTCCAGGCCCTAACCTTCCCTTTTATTACATGTGAGTCACCCCTAAGGTAAGCCCAAGGTACCCCTGTGGGCAGAGTGCAGTGTATGTGAAAGATAGGACATGTACTGGTGTGGGTTACATGTCCTGATAGTGAAATACAGTGTATTTTGTTTTTCACTATGGAAAGGCTATCTGTCCCATAGGATAAAATGGGAGCTTATTTATACCATCTTATAATTATAACTTTCCATTGGGACCAGGTAGGAAGGTATAGTTTAGTATGCCTGAATATAAAAATGCATCTTTTTATCAAAGATGATTTTATACTGTGTCTTTGAAAATACCACTTTGAGAAAGTGGGTATTTTCTTGCTTAGCCATCCTGAGTGCCTCGACTGGTTTGTGGATTGACTGTCTGGCTTTGGAGTGACATGGGCTGGGGATGTGCATTCCCTCAGACAGCCACTGGGGAGATTGAGATGTGTCCTGCCTTTCCTTAATCAGTCAGGGCTGGGTTGAATAGACTTGGGCTGCATTTAGAGTAGTGGAGGGAGATTTCCCTACACCTGAATAGGCCTGATCCGCCTTACACAATGCTGTCCCCAACTCCTGCCAGGAAGCTGGGCCAGAGAGGACTCAATTGGTTTGGACTGAGCACAGAGCCTCTGTGCCAAAAGAGAACAAAGTGAAATTGAATATAAATAATGGGGCCCAGAACCCAGGACTTTAGATTACTTCTGGACTCAAGAGGGACCTCTGCCAAGGAGAAGAGATGGGAAAGCTGAAGGAGAAGTACTGCCCCTTTTATGTGTGCTTTGTGGGGTTGGCCTGCAGTGGCTGTTTCTACCAAGGAAAGGACCAACACTTTGCTGTATGCTGTGTATCCTGCTTGAAGAAGATCTCCAAGGGCTTGGTGTAGAGCTTGCCTCCTGTTCTGAAGTCTCAGGGACACAAAGACTTCATTCCCTCTGTCCGCCTGCAACTGGGACTGCTGTTTCAGCTGCCACAGAGGGAAATAGCAACACCGACGCCGGCGAGCGATGCCGCGACCTGCAACAAAGTAATTGGCACTGCCCGTGAAGTGCACAACGCTCTGCCTGACTTACACCACAGCCCGTTGCTTGCCAGCGCTGTACCGTACTGACTCTGATGCCGTCACCGAGGCTGCTGCCTGCACTGGAGCCAAAGGCACCAATCATGACGCTCACGATGCAGCGCCCCGACTCACACAGCAGCCCTGACCTCACTGATGCCAGTGCTTCATCATCACAGAGCCGACACCTGACGTGGGTGACCTCCGAACCCATCGACCCCCCATCGCCATAAGGAAACGGTGCCTTGACGTCACCACGACATCACCTCCCCAACAACAGTAAGGAACCGACGCCTCACCTCCCCTGCATCGCAGGAAGGAATCGATACCTCACCTCCCCTGTGGTTGTAAGGAACCGACGCTGCCCAGCACCTACGAAGTATCACCTCCCTGATGCCACACATCGTCTTTGTTTTCATCGTTTACCAAGGTACTGTTCTTTGAGGTCTACTTGACTCTGGGCCTAACACCGTGCACCTTGCGGTCGTTTACGTACTTTGGGATTTTCACCTGCCAGGATGTCATAACAGCCCCAGGTGGAGCTATTTGTTGCTACAAGCTTTATTTTTGTGAATAACCTATTTGTGATGATGTCTTGATATATGTATGGTGGATGTTTGTCATTTTGGTCTTGTCTTGTTTAGGATTTCCTATTTTTCTAAACTGGTGTGGTGTCCATCTGTATTGTTTTCACTGTGTTACTGTATGTGTGCACACATGCTTTACACACAGCCTCTGAGATAAGCCTGTCTGCTTGTGCCAAGCTACCAAGTGGGTGAGCAGGGGTTGTCCAAGGGCATAACTCCCTTACCTGGCTAGAAGCAAGGGTCCCTAATTGGACAAAGGTGCAAACCATTACCAACTAGGGAACCACATTACTAACAATCATGCATCATATTACTGCACTCTGAACCACTCCATACAAGGGCACTGAGACACCAACAGTTGTCAATAATAGCAGTCAAGGCTATTGCACCACCTGCTAACACATGCTCTTAAATCCGATATAACTTTCATTCATTTTGCGCTTGGTCTCTGGACCACATTCATTTAATTCAGGCATTGACTTTGAACAACGTGCCAACACAAATTCTCTAATTGACACAGCACATAATTTAGGGCCTCCAGACGCCCACATTGAGACTTAAAGATGGTGGCCGCTATAACTTGACCTCAATAAGCCCTCATGGCACTCCTATGTGCTATTACATGTGATGTATTCTTTATTTTCACTCTCGGTTATCGGACCAAATCTCCATTTATTTTATTCAGGCAATGACTCAAAATACATGTGACTACAGAGGCTCCAAGTGACACAGCACATTTTCTAGGTCTACTAATTGCCCTCCTGTACACTCCAAGATGGCCATCCCTATTACCTTGACGCATGCAAACTATTGCGCACTAGCGGCCCATCATATTTGGCCCGACACACTTCCAAGGTGCTTGTGACTTTGCCCATTGGTTGAGAAAAGTGGACCTGATGGAAGTTGATGCGAACCTTGAAAGACAGTGTGATGGAAAACCCCCAATGTTTGGTAGTCGCAGTAGAGAAAGACAAGATCTTTCACAGATGGAGGGAACAATGGGATCAGAAATTGTTCTAGGTGCAAAGCATCCCAAACAAGCGTTTTATATAGACTGAATTGTATTGTAGCAAACTTTCCACAGAGCTTTCTACCTCTGAGCTGCTATGTGGAGGTGTAGCATGCTACTTTGTGGAAAGCTTCTAACAATAGTAACTTACGTCCTTATTTAGAGTTTGATGGATGGGTTACTCAACCAAAAAAGTGGTGGATATACCGTCTGCCAAGCTGGCGGTTCCCTTGCTCTATATAGAGTGAAGACTATATGTGTGACGACCGTCCTACTCTGGCTCCGCTGGTGAAATTCTTAGACCACCAGCCTATTGGACATTTTTTTTTTTTTTAATAAATATTTTTATTGAGTTTTCCTGCACCGTGCATAACAAACCATAAACATTCAAGGTATGCATTAAAGTCTGTCAATTTCGCTGAATACAGTACATCACCATCAGACCCCCGCCGTATAACAGGAATTCCATGAAATGTTCGTCCATCATTACCCCTTCCCGCCTCACTCGTTGCCTCATTCGTGTCTTGGTCCCGCCATCCCTCTCGCTGGTTAGTGAGACTTGTCTCCACCCCGCCCCTTAGTCCCACGGTGCCTGTCCATCTCCCTGTGACCGGTAATCTATCTCCCCACCTATGCCATAGTACGTTCTCCATTTACCCCATACTTTTTTTAATTTTTTGGGGCAGCCCCTAGCTTTATACGTGACCCTCTCCGCTGCCATGTATAGGTCCATCCCCGTCTTCCACTCCTCTATTTGTGGTCCCTGTGCAGAACCCCACTTCCTGGCGACGTCTCTTTTAGCTACCACTAGGGCCAGGGCTGCGAAGATGAAGAGGGGACGACTCGATCCACATCCCCTGGTATACCCAGAAGGATACATTTTGGGTCTAGTGGCAGGGTTGGGTTCAGTACCTTTCCCAATTCCAGCGTCACCTTCTCCCAGTATGCCTGAATCTGGGGGCAGTCCCATATAGTATGATAGAACTCTCCTCGTTCATGGCCACATCTTATGCAACACGGGTCCCCTGCTCTACCCATCCTGTGCAGCCGGGCCCTGTCGTAGTAGATCCGATGTAGGTTTTTAAACTGTATAAGTCTGAGTCTGGACTTGATTGCCACTTCCCGGGGATGCATAAGTGCCGATTCCCAGTCCGTGGTGTCAAAGGGCACCACATTCCTTTCCCACGTCTCCCTCAATTTTATCAAACAGTCCGGGGCATTATTAATCAGGGTTCTATAGGTGTAGGACACTGCCTGTTCTTGTAGGTGTTCCTGTAACAAACGTCCTCTAGCGGCGCATATTCTTGCAAAGGGGAGGGGAAGGAGCCTTCCGCGTTCCATGCATGTTTCAATTGTAGGTACCTATAGTTTTGTGTGGTGCTAAGTCCGAAATCTGATTGTAGTGTTTGAAACGTTTTGAGGGAGGTGGCCGACATTACATCCCCCAGAGTGGATATGCCCAGGTTGTCCCATGCTTGAAAGCCGCGCAGTTTATGTAGCTCACGCAGCCACGAGCAGTGCCATAGTGTGGTCTGTCTCGTGGGTGTATGGTGCCAACCCATGGTCCTGTGCGCACTGTGCCACAGTGCAATAGTCGTCTGGGTGGCTGGGGGCAATCCCGTGCATGTCTTTCCCCCATACAGGTAATACAGTGGAGTATGTTTTCCCATTGTATATCTTTCTAGCCTATAAGTGGGGTGAGTTGCTTCTGCGTGAAGCCAGTCTGAAATTGGGGTGAGGTGCGTTGCTCGATAGTATGCCTCCATGTCTGGGAGCGATATTCCCCCATTGTACTGATTGCGGCACAGCGTAGTGAGTGCAACTCTGGGCTGTTTTCCTAACCACAATAAAGACCGTAGTTCCGCGTTAATTGCTTGAAATACCTGCTGCGCGAGGGGGAAATACTCATTTTGGAGAGCGTATAGCAATTTCGGGAGCGTGATCATTTTGAACATGGCTGCTCGGCCTAGTATGGTAAGGGGAAGTGTCCTCCAGCGTTGGGCGTCCTCCTTAAAGGATAGGAGGATACGGTGTATATTTTCCCTATACAACCGTTGTTTGTCCGGTGTTAAATAGATCCCCAGGTACCTAAAGCCATGGGTTGCCACCCGTAGGGTGTGGGGCAGGGATGGCCAATTGTATCCCGTCTTGGGACTGAATATGACCGATTTGTGCCAATTGATGGTGTATCCTGAGTACGTGCCGTACGTGCTCAGTGCCTCAAAAAGGGCGGGGAGGGTAGATTCGGGGTCAGTAACGTAGAGGATTATGTTGTCAGCGTACAGGGAAATTGTTTCCTCTGCCGCGTCTGCCGCTGACAGCCGAAATCCTCGTATATCTGGACGTTGTCGCACCACACAAGCTATCACTTCAATAGTGAGAGCTAAGGGGAGCGGAGAGAGTGGGCAACCATGTTGGGTACCTCTCTGTATTGGGAACTCACGGGACAGCCGACCATTCACCCTCACGTGCGCCACCAGGCCGTGTATAGCAGGCGCACCCATTTCCTAAACACTGGCCCAAATCCAAACCTCATCAGTGTGGCCTCAAGAAAAGGCCAGTGGACCGCGTCGAACGCCTTTTCGGCGTCTAGTGAAAGGAGGAGATGGGGTTGCTCGCGAGATAGCGCCTCCATCATCCAATAACGGGTTCTGCGCAGGTACATTCGAGTCGCCCTTCCGGGCATGAAACCCGATTGATCCTTGTCTATAACCTCAGTGATGACCTGTCTCATACGTAGGGACAGTACCGTGGCTAGGATCTTCGCTTCTATATTCAGGAGGGAAATGGGACGGTAAGAGGCGCAGTCCATCAGCGGCTTCCCATCTTTGTGTATAGGAACTATGGTTGCCCTGCGCAGGTCCGGGGGGAGGGTCTCCTCCTCCATCGCGCTCTTAAAAAGAGACAGGAGGTGTGGGGCCAGTAGGTCTGAACCCAGCTTAAAAAATTCCGCCGGTAGGCCATTTGGTCCCGGAGTTTTACCGGGTTTTAGTCTGGTGATAGCCTGACGGATTTCTTCGAGTGAAAGGTCAGTTTCTAGACTGTCCCTGTCTTCCTCTGATAGGTGAGACACTTCTACCGCCTCCAGGTATTCCAGTATAGCCGGGGTCTCCCGTTGGTCCCGGACATTATAAAATGCGCCATAATAGGCGGCAAATGCCTCTGCTATCCCTTTGTCTAGGCACACCTGCTCGCCCGTCTCGTCCGTAACGGTTTCCACCCAGCGAGCTTCCATTTCCCTGCGGCTGAGCCATGCCAACAGCTTTCCCGACTTGTCACTGACATCATATAACCTGTGGAGCGTGGCTAACTGTGCGTCATTGCTTCTTGGGTCGCTAGGGCCCAATAATTAAGTTGGGCCTCTTTCAGACGACGCTTATATTGGTCAGTCTGGTGGATCAGGCACAGCTTTTCAAGGGCGAGGATCTGGGCTTCACATTCGTCCATCTCTTCTCTCTCCTTTTTCTTAGCCCATGATAGTCTGTTTTGCGCCCGGTCCATAAGGACTGTTTTATATGCTTCCCATACCCCCACCCCTGATTGGACCGAACCCGTGTTTTCAGTGAATTAAATTTTAGTATCTGCCCTAAGGCCCTGGCGTATTTCTTTATTTTGCAGTTCCCACGCCGGAAGGCGCCATTCCCCTCTGGGTCCAGCTCTGTCCCTCCCTATACTGACTTCCAGCGGTGAGTGATCAGATAGACCACGGGCTCGATATTCCGCCCTTCTAATCTGTCCCTTGAGACCCAGTGTCACGAAAATGTAATCTCATCTAGAATACACCTGATGCGCCCCTGAGAAGTATGAGAGCAGACATCCACAAGGCCCAGGGAGTGAGCGAATAGTGCCAAGTGTGTTTCGGTCCCGGTTCGCGTGGAGTTCCCGGTTCTGTCAACCTCTGGGCACATTACGTCATTAAAGTCACCACCTATCACTAGTGTAGCGTTCGGGGTTTCAAGCATTATGTCGGTGACACCCTTTAAAGTCCTGGCTTGTAGCTGAGGGGGGGGCATACACTGATATGATCGTGAATTCAGTCCTTCCCCATCTCCCATTGACTCCTACATATGTTCCCTGCTCATCTGCCCATGTACGTTGAACCTGAAAGGGGGGGCACCGTTTTATTAAAATAGCCACCCCTCTGGACCCTGTCGTGTATCCCGCAAGTGCCAGGACGGTGTAAGGCTTTCTTCCCAGGAAACCACACCTATTCCCACGAAGATGGGTCTCCTGTAGGAGCACTATATCAGGGTGGATCCGTTTAATGTGTGCCTGTACCAAACTCCTCTTGATGCGGTCTCCTAGGCCATTTACATTCCAGGTGTATACCGTGTAGGGGGATATCAGGTGTTGCCTATCAAGTGATGCGGGGGCGGGGGGGGGGTCATTTGTATTCAGGCGTCATTTCAGTAGCAGTCTTCTGGCAACCCATGCAGCTTCAGCTTTTAATATGACTTTACCCTGTGCAAACCCATAGAACGTAACACCATTTCTGAACAAACTAACCATAGCCCACCTGAACACCTCCCTGCCCCCCCCCCCCCCCTCCGTTGGGACTCGTGCTCCGGCCGGTGTCGGTCCCTTACAGTGGCAGGTGTGGCCTGTCGCCCACCCATGGTCGTGGCCCTTCGCACTACAGTGTCAACAGGACTTCTGCCGTGCGTCCCCAAACTTTATAATGCCAAAGTCCCGTGTAACGGGAACCAGTTCAAGAGCAGTCGGACAGCCGACAAGAACGTAGAGAAAAAGATGAGTTGGGATAAGAAAGAGGGGGCAAAGAAGGTGCGAGTCGTGAAGAGAAAGAGAGAGTGAAGGAAAAAGGAAGGAAGAGGGGGCGTGTGTCTCTTCTTGATCAGCTCCGATGGGCAGGTTGTGTCTGTGCCATCCAGGCTGCGCGTCTGGTTCATGAATGTGAGTCCGGTAGTTCAGCATGCGAGTGTTCCGGGTTGGTATCCTGCTCCATTGCGGCAATCTCCGCTGTCAAAGGATGTGTTGAGGTCGTGCTTTGTTCATCATCTTCCACACTCCTTTTCGTCCTCTGACATACTCCTTTGCAAGTCCAGTTCCGCATTACCTTCAGGTTCCGTGGGGAGCAGCAAGGAGTGGGAGCGCAATCTGGGCTGCGAATTCAATGATTGGTCGTCAACCGGCATTAGGCAGTCGGCGTGCTGCCGCGGTCCGGGGGTAGCTGTATTCCTCCAATGTCCCGTGGCATCCCGTGGTCTCAGCGTCCTGCCCTGCTCCGCTCCCTGCTGTCTCGGGGGTCGACCCGGGGGGTCCCTCGCCTTCTCCTTTCCTCCGTCCGTTTGAGGAGCGGGCGTTCCTCGAGCCATTCCCATACCGCTTCTGGGGACTAGCCTATTGGACATTTG
Source organism: Lissotriton helveticus (assembly GCF_964261635.1). Taxonomy (NCBI): domain Eukaryota; kingdom Metazoa; phylum Chordata; class Amphibia; order Caudata; family Salamandridae; genus Lissotriton; species Lissotriton helveticus. The sequence continues at coordinate 1,064,571,810 of NC_136069.1, read as the reverse complement.
ACTGTTATTCAAAGTTCCGTAGGCCATCTGTCTGATAAGGGCAGATGTTCAAATGTACTTTTTTTCCTATTCAGAACCACCAGGGAATGCCTGACGGTCCCAAACTGGAAACTAAGCATATGACTCACCATGTGCTTGGATGAAACTGCCAATGTATTATGTATTTTTTTTTTTATTTTTTAATAACATATTTCAATTTTGTTCATTTATTTTTAGAGCAACAGACTGGCCATCTTGCTGCATAGGAGGGCCATAGTTAAATATGTGGACTTACAATTTCTCATGCTGATTATTTCACACTTGTCAATCCAGTTTCTAAGTGGACTTTTCTGACAAATTGGCATGCAATCAGTGAGAAAGTAGATTTAATTTTTTGTCTTTTGTAATACTGTTACGTGTAACATGAAAATGCCAATTTTAGGTGTATCTTAACACAAACAGTTACGTTCTATTATTGAATTACTATATCATTTTTATACCACCCTAAAGGCCGCAAAAATCCAAATTGGTAAACTAAGTTGCCTGTATTTCTAAAACGCCACCAACATTTTATTTTCTGTTGTGCAATATCACATGTTCTGCACTTTGCAGCAAACTTACCCTTTTTCTGAAGATTTGCACTGTGAGGCTATAACTTCAGAAAATAGTGCAGTCAGCTCATGTTTGTCTCAGCTTGTCAATATCTTCTATTCTTTCTTGTGAGAAGACACTGGCACCTATTCTTTAGAGAGTACCAGTTTCTTTCTTAGTCAAGTGTTCCCACTTACATTCCCCTGTTTTGAGAAAAACTATATCAAATTGACTAACAAACATATAGATTTTAGCATTACATGCTTCAACTGATTTAGGGCGGAAGCTTTCGTGTGTTGAAATGGCAATTGACTTACATTATTTTTGCTTGCATGTCAGCTATTTTGTATTGAACACATGTTAAACTAGTTTTATGTTTTCTTCTAAATTAGTTACAATAGTTTGAAATTGAAATCCTTACAACATTAGACACTTACACCCCCATTACGATGTTGGAGTCACGGTTGTGGGGAAGGAGCCACCTGACCATAGGTCGGCGGTTCTGACACCCTAATTTGGATGAGATCGCATATAGTGCGGTTGAAAACCTCTATTTTCCAAAGGGAGCTTGTGCGGTGGGCTGAAAACGGCCACTGCACAAGCTCCCATTGAAAAATGGAAGTTGGTAAACATCCCTGCACCGTGTGGCAGGCACTGCACATGGTTTAGGGATGGTGCTCCCTCAGGCCAATATGCGGAGAACCGGGGGGAAGAGGGCCCAGCTAGGGGCCCCCAAAGTCAGTTGCCCACAGGCAATCCATGTTGGAAAGGCTGACATAGATTGGCTGTCGGAAACCCACATCATAATCCTGACAGCGGAGCCGAGCCTGGCTCTGCGTCATTGAAGAGATTACTCTTCCGCTCCTGTTCCGATGGGTTCAGAGAGCCCATCGCAAGGGGAAACGGCCACTACAACGCGGCCGTTTCCACGAATACATTAACCACGCATGCAGTACAACGCATGCGTGGTTACCACGAAAGCCTTTACCACGCATACCTTTACTACGAGGTTTGTAGTAAAGGCATATGTGGTAAAGGTAAAAATTAAAAAAAGGGGGGCTTGAGGGGGTCTCCCCCCCCCAAAAAAAAACCTCACCATAAGTCACGTCGGGATATGCAGATAATCAGTGTCGTTAAGAGAAAACGGAAAAAAACTTCCGCTTCCTCTTAACGACGTATGACGTCACCACGCATGTATTCGAGGAAAAGCGAATGCGTTGAAATTCCATTCCGTTGTAACGCATGCGTGGTAAAGGCATGCGTTGCAACGGAATGCGTTATAAGAACATACAACCCATCGCAAGAGGTGCTGAATCCCCTTGTGGTTTTCCCTCCGACCGCCATAATCAAAATACAGTGGTCGGAGAAAAAGCTCGGGATGTTGGGCCGAATGTCACAAATATGTATTGAAAATGATCATGCTTTGTATCCGTTTTAGATCATTGGCAGTATTTTTGTTCTTTAGGTGCTACTTTTCATTGGCTGATTATGTTTTTGATCAATTAAAACAATTGATAAGTTATGCATTATAAACCACAACAACTCTAAAGTTATGCAAAAAACTGAATTGCAAAAACGATTTTTATGTCTGTACTGACAGTTAACATTCTCTCTATCATCAATTATTTTACACAGCAGAAGTCAGTTTATGTTTTTGTAATATGGATTTATGAAAGGAAACTTGTTTCGAAAAACACTTTAGTGGCTCATTTTCATTCTATTGATCCAAATGCAGACAGAAATAAGTGTTTTTAACCCAATCAAGTCTTGCTCAGCAACTATTGGCATCAGGTAATTTTCCTGCTCCACAGTTTGCTGGTAAAATCTGCAATTTAGGATTCTGGAAGACACTCTAGGACTCTCAAAGACACTCTGCAGCAACAGCTCAGTGAACGATGTGCCAGAAGCTGCAAGTCCTATCAATATTTTCTCAAGACTATTTTCTCCAAACTCGCGTTTGGGAAGGTGAGTTGCTGAACCATCTGGTATGGAGGAGGCCTGACCTAGAAGGGTCAGAGCCTCTTAAAGGTCCCAGGAGTTTGCTTGCTTATGCCACCGCCACAGACGGCTACAAAAGAACACCAAATTGCTACAGTGACTTTACAAATGGGCTTGGAATTGGGTGGAGGGAGCACCCAATCAGCAAAATGCGTGTTTATCTAGGATTCAAAGAATTATTGAACATGCTAAGATCGCTCTTATTTTTTGCATGAGTGTTCATAAAATGGGCGACTCCTCCTAGCAGCCACATGCCAGTCTGCACTTAGCATAATCATAGGATTCCTTAATGGGGATTTAGTTTGGAGAAAAAGCCATAAGGGGCTTAATATTATTGTATATTCCTGTTTTGAAGATAAAGTGCTTTGTAAGAATTAGGAAGCAAGGCCTGGGATAGAGTAGAGAATGAGTGTAGCAAAATGTTCCAGGCTAAAGAATTCAATAGGGAATAATTGCTCCTGAAAAAAGGAGCAAAAATCAAGGACAAGTGAGGTGAATGATGAATGTGACAAAAAATAGGGGAAACAAAGCCTTGAAATGCAGCCTTCTCAACCCGAAGCACACTTACATATGAGTACAAGAGAAAACGACTCCACAGGAAAATAGTTGAAGGAAAAGTTGGCACGCGAAGGTCTGGCTGCACAACACGGCCATCTGAGTTAGCAAAGATTATAACACAAATTACACCAATCATTACAGAAAAATGGCAATGTCTTTTGCATTGCAGGTGTAAGAAGAGATAGCAAATGCCTGACATCCTGCCCTTGATCAACCCGGGATTGCTGATCCTCTGTACCACCAAATTCCTCAGTCCCATACTGATGCCCTTGAGAAAGCTAACAGCTTCCAGCCACCAGTAGAAGCCAATCAGGGTGAGCAATCCAGCACTGACCCACGGTCCTAAGTGAAGAGGCCATGGGATCCTTGCTATATGCCAAATGAGATGCCTTTCCATCAGCCTCATCTGTTGACACATAACCAGCTGACCACACCACCACCTCTGTGGAATCAAGACCACTCTCCACTGAGCCATGTCTGTGATGTAACTGCAGCTGTACCTTTGTCTGATACGATGACAGGGCGGAAGCTGAACTGACTCAGACATGGACAGAGGACAACTTGAAGAGAGTGCCGCAAGCAATTCATACAGAGCTACCACCCAGATGACCTGAGAAGTAATACGATGTAAATCACAAGAGGGTTGAGAAGATGCCACATTCGAATGAATTGTTTCTGATGGTGAGCCTGCATTGCCCCTCCATCTGCCCACCCCCTGAACACCTGCTCTACAGTCTGTTATTAAGCACATGAACATATACCAGTGAATGGCGAGGTAATGTGGCCTGAAGAAGGTCACCAACCCCTCCCTTTCAATGTTTGGGAACATACAGCTGGCTTCTCAAAGCAAGAAAGGAACTGAGAGGCACCCCCCACGTCTAGGAGAGGGGTGCCTTTAGTAGCATTGTCGTGCTAGAGGCAAGCTGGGTCAGCTTACAGCATGGTCAAGGGGAGTGGGAGGGGTCACAAGGAAATGTGAGGATTCAGGGTGGTACCTAGCGCGTCATTAAGGTACGTAGGCGATCCCTCCTCCAGAAAGAGATAAAAACACCAGACACGAGGGAGAAGCCCTCTTTGTCCTGTCGCCTCGTGTGCCCAGCGGGTGCAGCCGTTAACGAGTTGTCCACCCACCCAACCCTGACTTTTAAAGGTAGAATTGGCGGGGTCCCGGGCAAGGATATGGCGGGGACTCCTTTTTGGCGGTGACTGTCTGATCCTGGGACAGGGAGGCAGTCAATGGGGCTCCGGGCTGGCAGGAGAGGGGGCCGTCCTGCTGGTGGTCCTGGACTCTCCGGCCCTACCCGAGATGCCGGTGCTTGGTAAGAAGCAACTTAGTGAGAACTGGTACGCAAGAAAGGCGCAAAGCAGTGCCCTGGTGGCCGCGTCTACAGGTAGACGACGGGTAGTTACCTCAAATTAGAAGCAATGGAGATGGGTTGTGGCCTGCTGGTACAATCCGCAACAAGTGTGGCGTTGTGGCCTGCTAGTACAACCGGGATCAAGTGTGGCTCTGGAGATCCAGATTTGTAAATGCAATTGTAACTGTAACCTGTGACTGAAATGAATACTGTGCAACCCTCTGCTTATCAATGTGTGTTGGATTGGTTTTAATAAAAGTTGGTCTAATGATGACAGTTCATCAGCAAATAAAGATGGCATTATCTGAGAATTAATAAAGACTACGCAGTGAAGACCAACCACTTGTATGGTACTTTTGCGGTAGGAAGAAAGGGGGCGGCAAAGTGTTAGGGGCGAATAGCACGTGATATGCCTACTATGATCAGGTCCTCCTTTTATCCTAGATCATAAGGCTGCTTGTGGGGAGTATGGCTGGTAAGGTCGAACTCCGAACCATTCAAATCACCGTTCTAGGACTTACGCTAGGACTTACGCTTCCCAGGTTATCACAGGAAGATGATCTGGTGAACAACACATTGGTATATCTTGGTTTGAGATTTACATTTTATTTTACTGCACAAAAACAAATACCTCTAGAAACTGAAAAACTGCTCTCTATTTATCTGGTCTCTTTTCCTTTAAACAGTACTATGCCAGTATTCTTTTTTTTTTGCTATACAGAGAACAGCACAACATTTCAGATTGTCATTATTTACACGTATCAAACACACACATGCACGTGAACTATGAACAAACACACGCCATTCTTGAAACTGCACATTTGCTCATGAATGGGACTGTCAATTACCATGACTCAATGAGTGCATTTCATCACATTTCATCAATTTTCACGCTTCAACTTTAACTACATACCCTGTCATGCTTTTGATTGCCTTTCATAAGCGACTCTTTTTTATCGACTGAAGAGGCATTTGCAAAATATCTTTTCTCAGCCCCTAATCGCTGCATCATCTATGTTCAAGTCAAACGGCCAGTCCTGCACGTTGTATTTCTGTCCCGTTTCCCTTGTTTTCCTGGGGCTGTTTCCCTGGTCTTTATTTCTTGATAAGAAGTTACTTTTACGCATTTCAGTCCATAACATTTTGGAAGTCTATAGAGGTTTGAGAATTCATTAGGCCCAAGTAAGGCAGCTGATTTAGGGAGTCATCCAGTCTTTTTTCCGCATTACTATGTAAGGAGCTAAAACGGTATTTATTTAAATAAAAAAAACAACACTTCATAAGGAAAAATGCCATGTAGTCTTGAGCACTGAAAATCCTTGCACTATTCTTTAATTCACATCCCCAAGTCATGCCCCTTTTTACCTTTTTTTTAAGTTTGAAAAGCTTTATTGAATAATAAAGACAAAGTAAAACATCATTACAAGAGCAAAAATTGAAGTACAGAATAAGAATGAAGATAAATAAACCGAGCAATCAAAAGACAAAAAAACCCCCATAAGAGGTTAAGATTATACTGAGAGAAAATGCTTTTATAACTTTTATAATTTTGGGGGGGGGGGGAGAAGAAGAAGAAAAAAAAAGAGGGAAGAAGAAGAGGGGGAGGGAGGGAGAGAGAAGAGAGATAAAGTACATAATGAAACAATGCAATGAACTGGCAGAAAAAAAAATGCAAATGCATGTGTAGAAAGAAAAAACAAAGTATGGAGATAAGCATCAATAAAATAAATTAATTATGGGGCACATTTAGAGAGAAAATCTGTTAAAGGGGACCATAATAAATCACGTTTAATCAAAAGAGAGGTAGTGGAGGCACATGCACGATCCAACCTATGGTGGTGACAAAGTAAATTCCACCAAGCATTATAACAGACATTCTTGGTGTCTTTCCAATTAGCAGTAATAATTTGAAAAGCAATAGCAATACATAAATCAATAAACTTACGAGTAAGAGGGGGAACATCCCAAACAGAAGCTAAACCACCCCTTTTTATCTTAACTTAAGCCTGGTACGGCTTGTGCAGAATCAAACGTTTCTGGCCCCAATCGCATTATCCATACTTGCCAACTTTCCATGGGCAGAATGAGGGCGCATTTTTAGATTTCACAACAACCAATCAGCACATGATGACATCACGGGAAATGACAGAAAGTGACGATGGGCTAGTGTGTTAAACCTGTTTTGTTTGATGGTACCAGCGTATGTGACAGTTGAGCGGTTGGTTAATGACATATTTTATTTATTTGTTTTACATTTTTGAGTTTTAAATAGCAGTAGCTGGATCCGAGGGTATCAGAGTGCTTTACAGGTTGACATAGACAGAGAAATCATGCATCATATGCCATTTTATCCCAAACTTTGAGTCTGAAATTACTTTAACGCTAAATCTGGCTGCACAGCCTCCCACCATCCACAGCATCAATCCCCAGCCACACCACCAATCAGAAATAGTAACATACAGAGCGGCAGCGTCTCCCCTCAGCTGTGTCTGCACATTGTACCATTGTATTTTTTATTAATGTTAGTGCTGACACCCTGACCGAGACTCTGCCAGTGTGTGGTAGTCATGGTAGGACAACAATGTGATGCTGGAAGAAATCAGCCAAGGCACCAGTAGCCCTTCAACCTACCAGCTGATTGGTTGGGAGGGAGGGTGGCTGCTGACATAGACAGATCTGATTAGACAAAAGTCAGATCTGTCTCTGACATCTGGGTTGAGACTGAGGTGGACTGTCTACGTGTTTACACAGCTGAGAGCTCACAGCTCTGGCTCTGAGCATCTCGCAGAAGGCAATTATAATCGGATCGGCCCTTGCAGAATGCAGACGGGGCTGTACTAATGATGTATAAAATCAGGAGGCGGTAGAAATTGCTAAAAAGTCGTCACCTACCACCTAAATCAGAAGGGTTTGCAGGTGTGCATCTTTATGACATCCTGGTGAGTTACATTTTTGCATTCCCGACTTCAAGACTGTCCCTTAATCCCTTGCTGTCCCTGACTGACTTTGAAACTTCTTGTGTTTTCTGTCTGCAAAAGGAAGATTTACAGAAAGGGCTGATGACACTGAGTCAATCAATTAGGTTGTATTATTTAAGCTCCCGGCTGGACAGCAGGGCAAATACCAATGCAATATTTCCACACCCGAATTACTGCAGGGATTGGACATTTGAAGGTGCAGGACATTTATGGTATTACCAGATACCACGTGAGAAATGAGGAACTGCTAAGGAAATTTGTATTTGGCACCTATTATCCAAGGTTGTTCCTCATTCTGGGCCTTTTCCTAACCTGCAAATTTGACCTGGATTTTGCTGGTAAAAAAAAAACTGTCCAGTGCTTGTGAGTGCTGCTTTACTGCATTACTTGCAGTCCTGATTACCGTCGAATTTGTGATTACCTTGCAACTCAGAATGATGGCCTTAAGGAATGCAACGTATTCCTAAACTATGGTGTCCTCGATGGTTTACTACCAGAATACTGTTTCATATATTATGCGACAAAAATATCTTGGTAAGAACGTTGACTGCAAAATTATTGTAAAGGTAAGTATAGATTTACTATAACAGCACATATGCTATGTTGACAATGTAGTGTCGCGCTCTAGCTCTGCGTGGCAGCGCGATGACGCGGTGCGTCAGAGCGGGAGCGTAAACGATGTGCACATGCACTAGGGACAATGTGCACATGCGCGAGAGGCGATGTGCGCCAGAAACAACCTGAGCGCTAAGGATTAAGACGCCCGGCGCTCTTCTAGTGATTTACCTTTACAAATAAAGTAACCCTGTGTTCTATCACGCACCCTGCTCTGGTGTCTTCATTGGGAGTGAAGCCCCATCTACACAGACAATATACATCGTCATGGTAGTTAGGCCCTTATTACGATGGTGGTCGGACAAGCATCCGACCGCCATCGCAGCTTGAGTGGGATCACCTGACAAGTAGTCGGAGGTCCCTCCCATTAGATTAGGATGTGACCGCCGTGTAGGAAGTCGGAAACATCCCTCTTTCAATTGTGGCTTGTGCTATGGACGCAGCACAAGCAACAATAGAACAAGCATTTACAATGCAACGGTTTAGCCTTTGTAAAAGTTAGAGCTATTGGCATTGTAAATGACAATTTTTTTTATTTATGTGTTGGTTTTGAAAACCTATAAATAAATGGCATTGTCATTTACAATGCCAATAGCTGAATCTCTCGCAAATGCGAGACCTATTGCATTTGCATCCACACGCACACACACAGAGAGCCACACACACAGAGCCACCCACACATAGAGCCACCTACAAAAAAAGGTAGCCACACAGACAGAGCCCCAACACACACAGAGCCCCAACACACACAGAGCAGAAAATAAGTTGAGGAATGTGCACCAACGCTCTGTAATGAGTACACATTTGCAGGCAGCTGCACACTGTAAAGAAAGCTTTTGAATTAAAAAATGACCAGCTAAAGAGCGCACACAAAGTCGTTGACACAAATACATGCATTAAGAGACACAATGCCATTAAAGGATCGCCTTGTGCAGTAACTGACACAGACACATGCAGTGTCCAGACTTTGGCCCTCATCATGAGAGTGGCAGAAACACGGATGCAGTATTACTGCACCTAGAATTATTGTTACTGAGGATACCAGTGTCATTTCCAGATGTGGGGGTACCACTCCACTTCGAAAGAGACTCTGAGTGGATTGTGCCAAATGAGAGTTATCACATGAATGCTGTAATCATTTTGCGTTTTCCACCGCTTTCCTGCCCGTGACCTTCACTTACTTTTAATGGAGGAAGTGTCCTAATGGGAAACAGTAGAGGTGCGGTATTCCCGCTTTCCTTATATTCCCAATAACCCCTGTTACTGGCTTAACAAGGAGACCAGCCTTGCAGAGAGAGGGCTGTGGTGGTGGGTATCTATCTCATGGGTGATGGTGTTTCCTAATTGAAATACATCTAATTTCAGGCAGGCACACGGACAGCGGGAGGGGGGCGGGCAGGCACACGGACAGCTGGAGGGGGGCGGGCAGGCTCACGGACAGCGGGAGGGGGGCGGGCAGGCTCACGGACAGCGGGAGGGGGGGTGGGCAGGCTCACGGACACGGGAGGGGGGGCGGGCAGGCTCACGGACAGCGGGAGGGGGGGCGGGCAGGCTCACGGACAGCAGGAGGGGGACGGGCAGGCTCACGGACAGTGGGAGGGGGACGGGCAGGCTCACGGACAGCGGGAGGGGGGGTGGGCAGGCACACGGACAGCGGGAGGGGGGCGGGCAGGCACACGGACAGCGGGAGGGGGGCGGGCAGGCACACGGACAACGGGAGGGGGGCGGGCAGGCACACGGACTGCGGGAGGGGGGAGGGCAGGCACACGGACAGCGGGAGGGTGATCAGGAAACAGCCAGCGGGACAGGGACAAGACGGACAATGAACACAAACATCGGTGGTAAAAAAAAAAAGTACACGCCCACAGTGGCCACGTCTTCATGACATTGTGGAGAGGGAAAGAATCGGCGGGAACGCCCACCAATCGCCTCGGGAAATGACGGACAGTTCTCTCTTCCAATGGCTAGCCTCCATTTATGGAGCTAGCCAATGGAAGAGAGAGGCTGAACTAAAGCACACAGTGTAAGACATAAATGGAATGGACATTGTAGATGACAGGGCATAAGCGTTGAAACAAAAAGCAAGGCCTTCAGTGGCAAACCAGAGGCTGTTGAAGTCAGGACAGTGTTGGTAGTCTCACCAGAGTTCACCAACCCTGGAGTAAAGGCCTCTGACGTAGGCATTGTCAAAGGTCCAGAATGCATTCTCGGGTTTTAAGGAGCTGGGGCGGGGCAGATTATGTCAGCCCATGGGGCCAGAAAAGTTTGCAGCTGATCCAGCACCACAGGGCAGAAAGCCGAAGGGGAACCAAGCAGCAGACATTTCTGAGGACTTTTAGGTCAGATGAAGGGGAATTTACCCATTCACCAACGAACCTGTCCTGTGAACTTCTGAGTGTGCTTTTAATGCCTACGTGTGTGTGTATGCACACGTGTTGTGTGGTCTAGGAGAACGTGAAACAAATTCCCAAGCTTTCCTGTTCCCTGTTGAAGAAGTTCACCTTTAAAGTACGGAAGGGAAGAGGCATATTGACACATTTGTTACTCAAACACAAAATACCAAGATTTTACAGTGACGTGTTTGATACAGAGTAACTCCTGTTTCTGTAATGTATTTATCACTGGCGGATATTTCAACATATTATTGTCAGGGCCACTGGAATTATGTGGCAGGAAAGGAGCAAAATATGCCGAAGGTTGACTAATTTATGCAAGGCAAATTATGTGGCAGGGTGCTGCACATGTTTGTGATGGTTTTACCTAATTAATTTCTAATTTTTATTACACTTGTAGCACCGTCTGGACATAGGTTGCACCTCGTTAGTGCCAGTTTAATGCCCAATTATTCAGGGTCAGACTGGCCATAGCGGGCATCAGGTGTTTACCTGGAACGATGGGGACCGGTTTTGGAGCTGTAGGGGGCAGATTTGTTACTGGAGGCTGGTTTTGCTCTGCAAAGGCATCAGTGCCAGGGGCCAGTTTACTTAAGCAGCAGTGCTTCACACTTGCACCATCATCACCCTCCAAGTTTGATCACATTTCCAGAGCTGCTTTTTGTTCTCAGTCTGGCCCTCAAATATAGCAATAAACACCAGAAATGTGACCAGCCAACCTCTATAGAGATCCTTCCACTGCCTGGCAACACAGGTTGCTGCGTTTTTTGAAACTTCTGAACTGAGTGAGGTAGAAACACAATTTTTGTTAAAATCTGCAGATTATGCAGTAGATGATGGATTATGTGGCAAATGCGGCAAATCCATGACTATGCGAAAAACGCCAATTAATTGCACAATTCCAGTGTCCTTGATTATAGTGTAGGAGTTTAAGAGTGTGCGTTGGAGTATGCGTAGGAATGAGACTAGAACATGTATTATATTACAGTATGCGCATTTCATGACATAAGTATGCCACTAGATTCAGGTTATTATGTCATACAGAGCGTCCTTTAAAGTCCGTGGGTAGTTAGGGAGGCACTGGTAACAGTGTGTGCATTTCAGTAAGATTGTTAATGGGAGTGTGTGACAATTTACAATGCGTGCATGTATGTGTATTACTCGGAGTGAGTTGTATTGGTATTACAGAGAGCGTGTTATGTGTTACAAATCTAGTGGACGTGAGTTATGCAAAGCTGCATGTGCATGGCATTACGTAAGTGTATTACTGGGAGGTTATTTCATTATTTGGCTCTATATGTGGTATTTTGTGTGTACCGGTTTAAAACCTGCCAGATTTTTTTAAGTTTTCATCCTTCTGAAGACTATATTAAACGAGTAACACTGAGGTAGGTAACAATACTTTGGTAATCTCGCAGTAGCACCACGAGACCCCTCGGGTAAACATGCGCTCTACAAGTGCGCCTCTTATGGAATATATTTTATGTGTCACATTATGTGCAATATATTATTCTCGTGTAATACCAGGCGCGAGCTGTGTATTTGCATTATGAGTATTACACTATGCTGGCTACACTTGGCACACTATTTAACATATTACTTGATGAGATAAATATTGCGCATATAAAGTAAACATTTACGTCATTAGCCACACTGTACCACTACATGAAGCAGCAGCACTTTTACTCCTGCTTACTCCTGCAGCTGGTGTTTCTGGTGCACTTGCTGGGGGCTGCTCCGGGTCACTTGCTGCGCTGTGCTGTGGCCCCCGCTCTGCTGCTGGCTGCTGTACCGCACCGCCGCCTGGCTGCTGCCACCTCCTCCTCCGGGCGCCTGCGGGTGCAGCTGCACACCGGGCCCGAGCTGGACGTGCAGGCCCGGGCCGAGCGGGCTCATGCGGCAGCATCTCTCCTGGGCGCCCCCGCTGCGGTGGCGGCCGCTGAGCTCCACACTGTACATCCTCTGGTGCCCTCCCCAGAGCGGCGCCGGGCCGCTGAAGCCAGCCTGGCCCTGGTGCTGCTGCACCACGTAGGAGAACCTCCGCACCCTGCCGGCCTCGGCAGAGTCAGGCTGCCCCGCCGGGAGACAGGCACACAGCACCAGACTCCCACCTGACCCAGTGCACTTCCATATCCACGAAAAGAAAAATGCAAACGTTTCTCCTCTCTTTTAAGTTTGCACTTTTTTTTGTTCGGTTTCAAACCCCTCCTTGGTTTTAACTTGCAGCCACCCCCCCGCCTCTGCCCCCGGAGTGTCTCCTTCCACTCCACCTATGGGACCCCACCTGCCTAGAGTGAAAGAACACTTTCAGCAACAAAGACAGACAAGTTGTAGCCCAGAGCTCTTAAAACATTGCTGGCACGAGGGAGGGGGCGACGGGAAGAACCGAGCTGCTTAAAACAGCAGCTGACATAAAAAGATGGCAGAGGAGGCGAAGGTTGAGGTGTTCCCGGGAGGCTTCTGTTGAGAGCAGATGTGGAAGCCGGCTGCCAGGGTCCCCCGTGCTTGGATGTGTGCGTGAGGAAGTATGTACACGCCAGGAGACCGGCTGGAAAAGTCTTGGAAAAGTTTTCCTTCTCCCTCGCTGCCCGTGTGAGCAGAAATCAGAATAGCGTCTCCGCTTTACTCGTCTCCTCCGCTCTTAAATCAAGCGACAGACTCTACGATTGGCGAGGAGAGGGGCCACATTACAACTGCATTCACGGTGTCACCCAAGTAAATTAACGCTCAAGATGGGCAAGTCTTACCTGAAAGAGATTTGTTAAAGGCCAGAAAGGGCGGAATCTACTGGGAATTGGGGCATCTTCCGCGGTGCAGGCTAAACGTCCGTGCCAAGAAAAGGCTTTCAGCTGGCAATACCTTTGGCGTGTGCGTCGCCCTAAATGAGCGAACAAGTCTGAACAAGTGGTGCGGGAACGGGCACACGGAGAGCGGGAGGGGGGCGGGCAGGCACACGGACAGCGGGAGGGGGGAGGGAACGGCAAGAAGAGCGGGAGGGGGGCGGGCAGGCACACGAACAGCGGGAGGGGGAGGGAACGGCAAGAAAGGCACTCACCTTGACTTCCTCCGGTGGCGGACTGACCAAATGAAACCTCGACGTCGGAAAAAGATAAACCCCGCCCACCGCCGCACTGACGTGACAAAAGGGGCCGGATGAGAAAAATTCTCCAGAAACGCCCACGAGTCGCCTCGCAGGATGACGGACGCCTCTGTTTGCCAATGGCTAGCGTCCATTTATGGAGCTAGCCAATGGGAAACGGAGGCGGGCCGAACATCCATACTGTAACTCAAAAGCTTTCGCCATGGGCGGGGCACTGAGTGCCCTCGCCAGGTCGAAACCTAAAAAGGGATGCTTTTAAATATCCATGCACCATGTGCCAGGCACCATGTAGTGCCTGGTACACAGTGCATGGATGTCTGGGGGCCACCACATGTGCTCCCCAGGCCACTTAGTGGAGGTTCACGGGGACCCTGCTCGGTGGCCCCAAAGTACCTTTCCGACAGCCTGTCCATGGGGGTGGGACCACCATGGAAAAGCTGTGGGAAATTGTAATCGAAATTCCTATGGCAGTGCTTGCACAGGCACACCCTTCATTGTAGGGATTACTGTCCAACTGACGCCCCGCATCATAATGTGGCGGTCAGACCCCTATCCTGGATGTTGGTGGGACAGCCACTGATGGCCGGTCAGCGGCCATCCCACCGACAACAGAATAAGAACCTTAGATATGGAGCTACAAGTAGCAAAGCTATGCTTATCTAACTTTATTTACCATTACATTATTTTGGTAGTCAATATTCTTGCTACAATATTTTTCTAGCACATTTTTGTGGTCAATATTCTGACAGGCAACTGTCACTGAATTGGTTTGTGCATTGCATGAAAGATACACCGAATTTTAGCACAAATTACGTTGGACATTTACTTCTTTTTAGCGGTTGCTTTAGATACTGATTCTGTCATCTTAAAGTTGACAGTTTCTCCTCATGGTTGGCTTCCCCCTCCCACGCCAGCACAGATTAAAATTGCCCAATCTTGCAAGTATTCTTTCAATAGAATGTTAATGTCTGTATTTGCGTTTTACCCCCGATCTCATTATACTGTCACAAGCGTCAATTAACACATTTAAAATAGGCCACAAAAATAGTATCCACTGGCCTATCATTTAACACAACATATTGAGTGTACGCTGTTAATGCTTACATGGCAGGTGTTGTGAGAACAGAGCACGTGATTAGAAATTTCCCTAACAACTCTGTTAATTTCCAAAGCAAATACTAAAGAAGAAGACTGTGTTCTCAATCTAGCAAAAAATCACAGTCTACAGCTGTTTTTTTTAGAAATCACACCTTGTGAGGAACAGAGCCGGGCACCCATTAGGTGTTTGGATAGCTCAAAAAGTGTACAATACTGTGCACATCTGAGCAATTTTGAATATGTAAAGACAGTCTGTACAAGTGTTTTGCAAGGTATGGGTGACTTCATGCACTTGTGCTTGCTTCAAGCAATGTTTGTACTAATATCAGGGAAATAAGCAATAACAAGCATTGGCCAAGCCACTATGTCTAGCCTATGGAAATCTATTGGTTTTGTACAACATTTGTCCACATAGATTATAATAGAATAGAATAGAATAGAATAGAATAGAATAGAATAGAATAGAATAGAATAGGATAGAATAGAATATCATATAATATAATAATGTTTGAATGGTTTGGCCTAGCATAGTATCACATGTTATGGTATAGTACGCATGTCATTGTATAGTATGGCTATGGTATGATCTGTCAGGGTGTATAATAGGGTATGCCTACCATTGTATTGTATGGTGTGGCTTGTCATTGTATAGTATGGCATGTCATTGTAGAGCATTGCATGGTATTGTGTGTCATGGAATGGTATGGTGTGCCTGTTTGTCCAGAGTATGGAATGGGTGTCATTGTATAGTATGTTTTGGTATGTTATGGTATGGCCTGAGTAATAGAGTGTGGCTGGAGGCTCACTGTGGGAGATGGCTCACTCTCAGAGGAGGAAGCCCACAGTTACAGTTACAGTCAGTCTAGTGGCAGTCAGTAGCATTCTTTGTGGTGCATCCATTCAGTCTTTTAACAATCACTGGATGGCTGACTTTTTTTTAGCCGATCTTGCACTTCAAGGTATTCTTGCAGATTTCCTGGTGTTGACCCTCTCTTCCCTGGTCACTGTTCAAAACATTTGATTCTCTTATAAAATATCCACCATTGCCTATGAGACACAGACTTGGCATGTGGGCCCATGAATCAATCAAGCACCTTGATTTCTACAATGCAGGTTAGACGTCCAACTTACGTTTGTTCTAGGTAAGGAAAATAACAGTCCTATCATAAATACTGTAGGAAGCAAGAAAGCAACTTCTTGCACAAATATTGTTATTTTTTCATATAAATCGGCTAATGTCACTTTTCAAAGAGTTGTTTTCTTCTTAACAGTGATATTTTGCTATGTGGTCATCTTAACAAAATACCACTTACCCTTCAGGTTTATAAAAAATTCAGTTTTTCATGCCAAATTTTTTAGACGTAGAAAAGTAGCGTGGAAAACTAGACACACCTTCATATGAAAGTGGAAATGTGCATTTTCTTTGATTAATACAAAGCAATGACGTAACATAGGCCCCCACAGCCCGAGCTCCAGTAGGCCCCCTCAGCACAGTACTCTGGTCTGAGAACTCCTGCTTGAGTAAGGAGGGGGGCCCTCCATGTACATTGCAGGGGGGCCACTTCAAGTTTCGTACGCCACTGACACAAAGCAAATGTATATTGGTATATGGGATAATTAAGAATTTTGACAGTAGAGTTTTTTCAACTGCCACACAACGGAGTAACGCTATCAACATGTGAGATTAAGGGGTTGCTAAAAGTAAAAGGTCTGGGTGAGGCCTGTGTACCACAACACAGCTCTTGTCAGCCCAGCTGCCCCGCTTTTAGGCCAATTGCCCTTCTGCAGTCCTGACAATGAGGGCCTCAGGCAGGCAGCAGAGGGGAGAGAGATGAGGACTGGAGTGGTGCTTTAACTTCACAAGCACAACTCAAAGTATGTTGACAGCATACTGTGGCCTGTCGAAGCTAGCCCTGAGTACACAAGTGAATGCCATAGGGTGCTCTGCTGCACACTGCCGCCTCCTTACCTTTCACCAGTTACACTGTGGCACACATATTAAAGAATACACATTGGCAAAGTCAATATCGCTCAGCTATGCCAGAGTTATTGACTTTGTCAATGTCTATTAGCCATGTTGTAGAGCATAGCTAAAAGTTAGAAAAAAGCGTTATGGTGAGGGCAGCGCTAGATGCACAATCGTGTTTTTTTTCTTGTGGTGGATAGGAGTCAACAAAAACAACAGGTAAGTGGGAGATGGGGAGAAAATAAACAAAGACCATAGGGGTTGGAGGTTAGAAAGGAAAACACAGAAGAAGCAACACAGACAAGAAAAAAGGAAGTAGAAAGAAGGGGCAGCAACACAAATAATGAAAAAGAAGGAGGAAATGGGGTTGGTGTGGTATTTTTAAGGTGAACTTGACAAACACTTTGATTCAGGGGAAAATAACATTATCATACCACTCACTCTGTAGGCTAAGTCCAAAAGGTCGTAGAAATCACAGGCTAAAAGTGAGAGAGAAAATGGATGCAGACAGGCTTATCATACAGCACTAGTGGCAGTTAAGTCAAAGTTGGCACATGATTTGTACTTGGCGTGCACCTTCCTGTTTAATTAAGTAAAGACACCATCTTCTCATCAGCCCTCAAGAATTAGCCCTGCTTCCAAAGCACACAAACGCTAAACACTTTCAACCTCCTACAAAACTGAATGGCATAATAAAGTATAGAAGAAAACCCCATCTGAGTATCAGAAAGAACTGGACACAAAAAATGTACATGGGAGAAGGTATCATTGTTGGGAGATATGAAAAGGTTGTATAAGTGGGCATTCACATGTGTTGATATGTGAGATGGGCTCCTTGTTTGACAAAGAAAGCAGCAGTTAGCTTGTTTTCAATTCTCTCACACTTTATAGTTTTAAAATAGTGGTATTTAAACATGCTGCACCTACAGAATGGTTAAAGAAGGCTGGTTTAAAGAGATCAATTTGAAGTAATTGGGATTTAAAGTAGATCTTTTCAGTGGCCATCTCACTCAAGGCAGCAAGAACAGATCAGGCTAATCTCTTCATGAGATAAAAGAAAAGTAGCAGGCTGGAGGTCAGTGGCTCCAATCCCTTAGGGCTCAATAGACCTTCCTTATCGGAGACTTCCATATATTGCTAAGGGAAGTGGGGGCTTTTCCATAAGTTTAAATAGCAAAGTCAAACTAGCAGCATTATCACTGCCTTTCCAGTCCGCAATGGCAGGCTGGGAGCTATTTTGTTCATTGTCATACACAGGGGGGAAACATCCTTTACAACGCAACTTTTACCACGCAGTGCCTTTACGACGCAACTTTTACAATGCATACCATTACAATGCATTGCGCTGGGGGGCGCTCTAGGATAGGGAATAGGTTTAATTTACTATCCAACACCTTCCCTACTATCCACGGGGACTGGAGTTGGAATAGTAAATTAAACTATTCACTATCCAGCGCCCCAAAGCACTATGCGTTGTAAAGGCATGCGTTGTAAAAACAGCGTTGTAAAGGCATGCGATGTAAAAGCATGCGTTGTAATGTCATACATCCTACACAGGGTGGCACAAGCAGTGCTGCAGCTCTGGGTGGACACTCTATCTTACATGCCCTAAATAGCCTGGGTGCCATATATTAGTGACCTTTAAGTAAATGAGTACTTGCCAATTAGGGATACCCAATTCAATACACACTTTGGAATGGGTAAGAACACTGGCACTAAAGTCTGGTTAGCAGGCCTCAGTACACTCTCAGAGTCGGTAAACCAGCTGCATTAGTCCAAAAATGTGGGGGTGAACATGCAAAAAGAGGCATTTCCTTACATACTCATATAATTTGCAAAAAGTAATTATATGGCAGAAGTACAGTGGCACATTGCATTTAAGTCTTACTGTTCTTGACTAGGTAGCTCCCATTCAGGTGCGTGCCTGTGGTAAGAAATGAAGGACATAATAGTTTTCAGTATGTAGCCTGATATTCTCGCCCTTTTTCTTAACCAATCAAGAAGGGATTGGCGGTTTTTGTATTTGCAGGTTCTGAATCAGTTAAGAAACATTGGGACTGAAGAATAGTTCTCATTGATTGAAAAAAGGAAAACTCCATATACATCTTTGGGCACAAATGACTGACCTGAACTATAGAAAAATAATTGGAGAAAGTATTTGATCAGAGATAGAACATGGCAAGCAATATTCATGAGGCAGGTCACAACGGGCGGCTCATTGGGAATAGGCTACAATCACAGGGATGGTGGCCTGCTGGGTACAGCAGACCACCGTGACTGTGTTTGCTTTTTAAATAAAGCAATGTTTTTTTTCTCAAATGCAGCCTGTTTTTCTTAAAGGAAAATGGGAATCGTTTAAAAGAGAAAAATGAAATTTTTAAGGGCAGGCAGTGGTCCGTGGGACAACTGCCTGCTCGTAAAAAAATATTTCGGCTGGCGTACACAAAGGGGAAGGGATCCACTGGGGACCCCTTCCTGTTTGCCATTGGCTTACCACCAATTTGAAATTGGTGGTAAATGCGATTGTTTTGAGTCCGCATTTACAATCACAAAACAATCATACATCCCCCTGCGACTCAATATTAGGAAGAGATGCCCTTGGCATGCCCCTACCTAGTAGCGACTCGAAAACCCTTTCTCGTGAAGTGGTAAAAGGTTATCCACTCGCAAAATAGGGGTTGCACATGCTACAACCCTTTTCAGCGGTCGCAAATGGTCCAGTTGTCCATTTGTGACCACTAAAAACTGTTGTACATCTGGCCCCAGGTTCCTATTTCCAACCAACATAATTACAAATATTTTGGGAGTATTAAGATGCTGGATACACAGTATCTAATGTGTCGCATTAAAAAAAAAACGTAGTTTTCTTATTCTATCTGTTGTGGTCACTTAGGGGCATATTAGCAAGAAACTCATTAAAATTATCGCAGTTTTAGCGGCTGGAAACTGCCGCTAAAACGGTGATAATGGGCTTGCTAATATGCGTTATACAATTCCAATAGAAGTCCAGGTTAGATGTGCTGCACATCTAACCTGGGTCTCTCTTGGAATTCTGTTACGCATATTAGCAAGCCTATTATAGCCGTTTTAGGGGCAGTTTCCTGCCGCTAAAACAGCGATAATTTTAACAAGGTTCTTGCTAATATGTCCCCTAGTGCTCTAGCCTTTTTTTTCATGCAATTCTACTAACGCTTTAGTCTAATCTGTATTTCAAATATTAATATGCATTAAAATGAAGAAGCTAAATATGGGTTGAGGCAGTTAAGATATGTTTTAGTATGACAAGGATTTCCCTGATAAGCAATCAGTTATTTAAATAAACTAACTTTGGGGCGCTTTTTGTGGTGCTTGGACTTTCTTAATACCATGGTACCTTATTCAAAATGATTTTTCTGTGAGTAAGTGTGTTTTATTCTGGGAAATTAAAAAGTAAATTGCTCTGAAATCAGGACTAAGACAGGACTATTGGTAGAATAATCTTTGTGGATCACACTGCCTATGCTGAATAAATAAAAGAATGATATCTGATGGAGACTGCTAGTATTGAGGCAAAAGGAGTGCTTTGAATAAGTGGTGAAATGGGTCTTCAAGAGTGTATTGGTTGGCTGATGATAATAAAGATTGAACTGTTGATTGTATGCTTTCCTTAATAATATGGGCGTCATCTTCAAGAAAATGACACAGGACGGCAACACAAGCCATTTAGCTGCGCCATGCTGCATCATTTTCAAAGCACAGGGATAGATTGTATTAACAACAATACGTCTGTGCTGGTGCACAATCGTCTGCCATGCTCCAACACAGGCACCCATGCGTCATGTTGTAAGGGTGCCTACGCTGCAGGGATGAATGTTTTTGTGCAGGAAGAGACAGCTTCCTGCACAAAAACAATATTTAATGACATTTTCCTCTTTCTATGCATTCTGCAGAATGTAGCATTCATATAAAGATGAAAAAGTGAGGTGAAATAAAAGTATTTCTCTTTGTTGCGCCTGCTGAAGAGCAGGATTCTGACACATTCCCAGTTTTACATTTGTTTGTAAATCTGCGTCAAGTTCCATGGATGTTACGTGGGAACACCCACAGCAACACCCATGAATGCCCCTATCACACAGAGTAATGCGTGAAAGGAGCCCATATGTACAATGCCATGAAAAGTAAAGCAGGGTGACTTTACGCGGCCTTGTAAATATAGGCAAGCTCCATGGGTGCTGGGTGCATCATAAAAAGTGACACACCAGCAGTGCTATGGGCCCCTATGTCCGAGTCCTTTATAATTCATCCCAGTGAAAGATTTTTCAATACCTTAACCACGTAATATTTGACTATTTGGATGTTTCCTTTCCCCTAGCCACAGAGACATTTTTATGTGATTTGTGGCAATCTGTCACTCTCTTGTGGTAATTTGTCTTGGTGTCATAAAACAGCTACCCGCAGGGGCCTTAATGTAGCCATATTTACAGTCATTCTTTAATCACACATATGGTTGTTCCTGAAGAAGGGATTTGGGATGGATAGGCTTTCAGTGGCCTGACACCACTTACCTCATTAAATAATTAATATTTCACAGGTGCAGCCATAAGGCTCAACAAACAACAAAAAGATGCCTATTAAACACTGATTTAAAATCCCAGCAATGGAAGGCAGGGTACTGTGCACCAGCCGCAAGATGGTGTAACACCATCCCAAAAAGCTAATGGGCAAAACAAAATAATTAAAGAAAAATGAACAAAATCAGCATATTTATGTTTATATCATAGCAATATATACACTATATATACACTAGCAGCACTTTGTATTATGCTATGTTTTGTGGTGTAATAAGTTGTGTGAATACTACACATTATTACGTTGCTTTCATATTTATACACATATTTACTGTATTCATTTTAACTGTACTGTGAATGCTGGGATGGCTTGCTAAAGGAAAAACAAAAATAGGATTTAATTCACCCTGGCTGCAGTGAAAAATCTTAACATGGTTTCCCATTCTGTTAAGTTGCATTTACTCCCTAGTTTATAAAAAGAGGGATAGAGTTCTCAATATTCAGAATGGTCTACTTTGCACACCAATAATTCTACTTTTAAAGATGATGGCAGGGTGCAGTGCTTAATTTGTTCTAGTGTTTGCTGGTTCTCAGCTCTGGCACAATATTTCTGATCACCAGCACTACCTATGAGAGTCCGCCACACGGTGACGTTATCGGTTTCTTTTTGAGCAGACAGCAGCAGTATAGTGTTTAACCAGTGGTGTAGCTCGCCTTATGGCCTCCCTGCATTTGCCGCCCAGCGGCAGACACATTGAAGAGTGGGGGGTGCTGGTGAGATTCGGCAGCGTGTGCTACCCTGCAACTGCTGCAATATACGCAACTGTGTTTGACAATTCAATATTCTTAAAAAATGCTAAAAACAAGCCCTTCCTTTCAATCCAAACAGCTTGAGGTCACCTGGACTAGAAAAGAAAGTCACATTTGTGTAAGTGTGATGGTTAGTAGGGAAGGATGGCACTGACATTCGGCGGTACTAGCAAGGGTTGTAGATGCTGTGCTGGACACCTAAGAAATACCTAAGGTCCTAGCACTAATTGTTTTTCAAATTAAGCACTGCAGGGTGTGAGACCAGGCCTTCAGATATGGCTTCTACATATACTCAAAAAATATAAGAGAGTTTGAACCGGAATGATGAATCAGGAGTAAAATGTAAGGGCATAGTTAAGCATTTTGTCAGGAAAACAAATAAAGAAAGCACGTTCAAAGAGCACATGAATACATTTGCTGAGCCTTTTTCTGACATTTGTGACAGAAATTAGGCTTTAGTTCCAAAAGTGAGCAGCAGAAAAGAAACTCATTGTCATGTGAAAGCCAATTCATTAACTGAGTCGAAGGCTTACAGAGGCTAACATAAATAATGGTTGCTCTAGCAGCAGGGCCAGATGAAATACACATTCATTTAATGTCATAGTTAAAGTTGATCATGTCACCAGTAGCAACGCTATTCAGTCACATAGCGGTGCTAAAGAGGTAGTGATGAATAGGCTTTTCTTACATTTCTGTAAATATATTGTTTTCCTTCCAAGCATACTTGCAAAAATGTGCTAAATTACATGTG
The DNA here is from genome assembly GCF_964261635.1 of Lissotriton helveticus. Taxonomy (NCBI): domain Eukaryota; kingdom Metazoa; phylum Chordata; class Amphibia; order Caudata; family Salamandridae; genus Lissotriton; species Lissotriton helveticus. Next base: position 1,064,549,068 of record NC_136069.1, on the reverse strand, counting down.
CAAATTTACTACTTTTCAGTGAAGACCTGTCTGAAAAAAAGAGGTTGACAGAGGTGGGGCATTAAGGGCCTCATTACAATTTCCCCCATTCTGATGGAGCCAGTAGCAGGAGCTCCTGGTTCCATAGGAATTTTGAGATCTGTAGGAACATAAGACATATGATAAATCAGACTCAGACATTTCAGCTGATAAAAGGTTGAAAAGATCCAAGTGAAACAGAAACTGAGATATCCAGAATTCTAGGGTTGGGTGGGTGGTCATACTGGTAAATACATGGAAAAACTCAAATAAAACTGTAGGTTTACAAAAAACGTTGCATTTCAGAATGTTTGCAAAGTTTGTCAACTTTGCAAATTTCACACATTAGTGAAATGTATTGCAAGTAATATTCTTGCAGAAAACTTTCCTTGGAAAAATATTCATGAGAGTGAACTCTCATGTTAAAGCGTGCAGAATGTAAGTTCCTGAAGCACATGGCGTTGCATCATTTTTATCCTGAGTGTAAGAAACTGGGTTACTGGTTGAGGGGGTTCAACCCTTCTCAAGCAATAACCATAATTCTCAGGGTGAAGTCATAATAAAACCATAAATTAACCTATGCTCAGCCCTCAGGTAGCTTGGCACAGAACAGTCAGGCTTAACTTGAAGACAATGTGTAAAGTATTTGTGAAACACTTCAAACAGTAAACGCAGTGAGAACACACCACAAAAGGATTCCACACCAGTTTAGAGAATAGAGCACATTTTCATCAATAAAACAAGACCAAAATGACAAACATTCAATCAGTAGAACCGGAGATATTCAATCAATCAATCAATCAGGTCATTTGTAGAGCGCACTACTCACCCGTAGGGTCTCAAGGCGCTGGGAGGGGGGGGGGTGCCGCTACTGCTCGAACAGCCAGGTCTTGAGCTTCTTCCTGAAGGAGAGGTGGTCTTGGGTCAGGCGCAGGTTGGTCGGAAGTGAGTTCCAGGTCTTGGCGGCCAGGTGGGAGAAGGATCTTCCTCCTGCTGTCGCTCTTCGGATGCGGGGGACGGCGGCGAGGGCGTGGTTGGTTGATCTGAGGAGGCGCTTGGGAGTGTAGAAGTTGATCCGGTTGTTGAGGTAGCTCGGGCCTTGGTCGTGTAGGGCTTTGTGTGCGTGGGTGAGGAGTCGGAAGGTGATTCTCTTGTTGACCGGGAGCCAGTGCAGATCTCTCAGGTGTCCGGAGATGTGGCTGCGTCGGGGGATGTCGAGGATGAGTCTCGCCGAGGCGTTCTGGATCCGCTGGAGTCTCTTCTGGAGTTTTGCAGTGGTTCCGGCGTAGAGGGCGTTGCCGTAGTCCAGTCGGCTGGTGACGAGGGCTTGGGTGACCGTCTTCCTCGTCTCGGTGGGGATCCACTGGAAGATCTTACGTAGCATGCGCAGGATGTTGAAGCATGACGAGGAGACGGCGTTGACTTGTCTGGTCATGGAGAGGGAGGAGTCCAGGATGAAGCCCAGGTTGCGTGCGTGGTCTGTCGGTTTGGGTGCGGTGCCCAGGGCGGGGGGCCACCAGGAGTCGTCCCAGGCGGAGGGCGTGGAGCCCAGGATGAGGACCTCCGTCTTGTCTGAGTTCAGTTTCAGGCGGCTGGTCGTCATCCATTCGGCCACGTCTCTCATCCCTTCGTGCAGGTTGGCTCTGGCGGTGGCGGGGTCGTTGGTCAGGGAGAGGATCAGCTGGGTGTCGTCGGCGTAGGAGATTATGTTGAGGTTGTGTTGGCGTGCGATGGCCGCGAGGGGGCTCATGTAGACGTTGAAGAGGGTGGGGCTCAGTGAGGATCCTTGAGGGACGCCGCAGATGACTTCGGTGGCCTCTGACTTGTACGGTGGTAGGCGGACTCTTTGTGTTCTTCCGTCGAGGAAGGAGGTGATCCATTCCAGTGCCTTCTCCTGGATTCCGTTGTTGCTGAGGCGCTGTATTAGGGTGCGGTGGCAGACAGTGTCGAAAGCCGCGGAGAGGTCCAGGAGGATGAGGGCCGCTGTTTCTCCGTTGTCCATCAGAGTTCGAAGGTCGTCGGTGGCGGCGATGAGGGCGGTCTCGGTGCTGTGGTTTGCTCAAATTGAAAGTTTTTAACAAATAGAGCCAAAATGTGTAAAGCGCTAAGTGTGGATATCTGGTGATACTGGACTGGAACGAAGTCACTACAATGAAGCGCTGGTGGGCTACAGGGACCCAGATAGGCCCTCTGAACACAGTAACCTAAATCCTGGTTTTCAGAGCATTGCGAGAATCTGCATCAAAGATGTTTCTCATAGCAGAAGCAATGCTTCGGTTCCGTGATGTAGCGAGGTTGCAGTGCGAGGTCATGCGTCATCGTAAAATATCCCGTTGACGAGGGTCTGCAATGCAAAGACGGGCCTCAGGGATGCATCGTGGAGTCTGGGCAATGCATCAGTTCCAAGGAGCTGCAAGGCTGGGATGTGGAGTCCAGTGTCATTGTCGAGATTGACTTTTATGAGAGATGCGAGGCCCTGTGCCGAGTATGCATGATGCAGTGTCGGTTCCGATGAGGCAACAGCCTAAGATGTGATGCAGGTCTTTGCGATGGTTCAGATCTATGCAGCAGCAGCAATACATTGGTTCTGCTCAGGGTTGTACCATGGGGCAGAGAAGATATATCAGTTCCGCTGGATCCACAGATCTGGCAAAGCACATTAAGCCCACTTCCAAAGGTCCAAGACTGGTGTGGAACCACTTGGTAGGGTAGACTCACAGATGGCAGAGCCCAGATGCAAGGTTGGTGTAAGCTTGTTGTGTACATGAGGCTTCAATTCAGGAGGCCAGCCAACTAGCTATTGGAATCACTCTGGGGTTCTGTGTTCAAGAGATGCAGGTCCAGCTCTTCCCACCCAGGTAGGAGATTAGCAGACACTATCTCAGCACAGCAGGGTAGCAGTCCTTTAGTGCAGCAGCCCAGAAAAGTGGCAGTCCTCTCAGCTGCACAGCAGTCATTCTTTCTGGCAGAGTATCCACAATTCCAGAATATACTGAAGAGTTGGTATCTGAGGTCCAGTATTTATACCAGGTTGTTCCATTGAAGTGGGGGAGAACGTTCTAGAGGTTTACCTCTGAAGTGCCCAGACACCCTGCCTTCCTAGTCCTAGCTCCAGAGTAACTACAGGTGGTATGCAGACTTTTGTGTGGAGGCAGAACACCACCTATTCGAGTGTAGGGCTGTGCTGAACTCCACCTTCTCATCCTGCTAGTGATGGCCCATCAAGGCACACCTAAGTTCTTTATTGTGTTGGCTGTCTAGGAGGAATACACAAAGCCCATCTACTGCCAGACGTGTACATCAGAGTCAGTCTACAGGCTCTAAGTGGCTACAGCAGGAAAATGCCAACTTTCTAAAAGTGAATAAACAAGAAAAACCTGGAATCCTATTTCTTTGATTTTAAACACCACACTATATGCTTTTAGTGGTTGGGGTTATTTATTTGCCCTCTAATAAATATTTTTATGATTTATTTTGTGGAAAATCTCTTTTTCAGAACAACACATATATTAAACAAAAATAAACATTCAAAATTCATGACATTACTGTGTTTAGACAATGTGGAACATTAATATCTTTTACAAACAAGACCTCGTGATAGAAACCAATTTATGCTATCAAATAGATTGTTTCATAAATCAGGCTAAATTGAATTTAGATATCGAATACTTGTTCATACATATATACAACAAGGGGTGGTGAGGGACAGAGTCTCTGAATTAAGCAGAATACTCTCACCCAGTCAAAAGATCAGGGCTAGATCCAACACCGTTTTTTAGCTCATTGCACCATCCCAGTTTCAGAACCTGGCTGTATGCAAATTAGTCTGTTCCTGTCCCAGTGCATGATGGGAACAGGGCAAACCAAACTACAAAAGCCAATTCTTACACTGGGAAGGAAACAAGCTTCCGGGGACCGGTTTCTGGCATTACAGCCGTCTTCGGCCCGGCTTGCTTGAATCCTGATGGTGCAATGAGCAAGGGACTCATGTCTGAGTATACCCTTCCACGCTTAGGGTGGACAAAAATATTTACAACAAGGGGTGGTGAGGGACAGAGTCTCTGAATTAAGCAGAATACTCTCACCCAGTCAAAAGATCAGGGCTAGACCCAACACCGTTTTTTAGCTCATTGCACCATCCCAGTTTCAGAACCTGGCTGTATGCAAATTAGTCTGTTCCTGTCCCAGTGCATGATGGGAACAGGGCAAACCAAACTACAAAAGCCAATTCTTACACTGGGAAGGAAACAAGCTTCCGGGGACCGGTTTCTGGCATTACAGCCGTCTTCGGCCCGGCTTGCTTGAATCCTGATGGTGCAATGAGCAAGGGACTCATGTCTGAGTATACCCTTCCACGCTTAGGGTGGACAAAAATATTTACAACAAGGGGTGGTGAGGGACAGAGTCTCTGAATTAAGCAGAATACTCTCACCCAGTCAAAAGATCAGGGCTAGATCCAACACCGTTTTTTAGCTCATTGCACCATCCCAGTTTCAGAACCTGGCTGTATGCAAATTAGTCTGTTCCTGTCCCAGTGCATGATGGGAACAGGGCAAACCAAACTACAAAAGCCAATTCTTACACTGGGAAGGAAACAAGCTTCCGGGGACCGGTTTCTGGCATTACAGCCGTCTTCGGCCCGGCTTGCTTGAATCCTGATGGTGCAATGAGCAAGGGACTCATGTCTGAGTATACCCTTCCACGCTTAGGGTGGACAAAAATATTTACAACAAGGGGTGGTGAGGGACAGAGTCTCTGAATTAAGCAGAATACTCTCACCCAGTCAAAAGATCAGGGCTAGACCCAACACCGTTTTTTAGCTCATTGCACCATCCCAGTTTCAGAACCTGGCTGTATGCAAATTAGTCTGTTCCTGTCCCAGTGCATGATGGGAACAGGGCAAACCAAACTACAAAAGCCAATTCTTACACTGGGAAGGAAACAAGCTTCCGGGGACCGGTTTCTGGCATTACAGCCGTCTTCGGCCCGGCTTGCTTGAATCCTGATGGTGCAATGAGCAAGGGACTCATGTCTGAGTATACCCTTCCACGCTTAGGGTGGACAAAAATATTTACAACAAGGGGTGGTGAGGGACAGAGTCTCTGAATTAAGCAGAATACTCTCACCCAGTCAAAAGATCAGGGCTAGATCCAACACCGTTTTTTAGCTCATTGCACCATCCCAGTTTCAGAACCTGGCTGTATGCAAATTAGTCTGTTCCTGTCCCAGTGCATGATGGGAACAGGGCAAACCAAACTACAAAAGCCAATTCTTACACTGGGAAGGAAACAAGCTTCCGGGGACCGGTTTCTGGCATTACAGCCGTCTTCGGCCCGGCTTGCTTGAATCCTGATGGTGCAATGAGCAAGGGACTCATGTCTGAGTATACCCTTCCACGCTTAGGGTGGACAAAAATATTTACAACAAGGGGTGGTGAGGGACAGAGTCTCTGAATTAAGCAGAATACTCTCACCCAGTCAAAAGATCAGGGCTAGATCCAACACCGTTTTTTAGCTCATTGCACCATCCCAGTTTCAGAACCTGGCTGTATGCAAATTAGTCTGTTCCTGTCCCCGTGCATGATGGGAACAGGGCAAACCAAACTACAAAAGCCAATTCTTACACTGGGAAGGAAACAAGCTTCCGGGGACCGGTTTCTGGCATTACAGCCGTCTTCGGCCCGGCTTGCTTGAATCCTGATGGTGCAATGAGCAAGGGACTCATGTCTGAGTATACCCTTCCACGCTTAGGGTGGACAAAAATATTTACAACAAGGGGTGGTGAGGGACAGAGTCTCTGAATTAAGCAGAATACTCTCACCCAGTCAAAAGATCAGGGCTAGATCCAACACCGTTTTTTAGCTCATTGCACCATCCCAGTTTCAGAACCTGGCTGTATGCAAATTAGTCTGTTCCTGTCCCAGTGCATGATGGGAACAGGGCAAACCAAACTACAAAAGCCAATTCTTACACTGGGAAGGAAACAAGCTTCCGGGGACCGGTTTCTGGCATTACAGCCGTCTTCGGCCCGGCTTGCTTGAATCCTGATGGTGCAATGAGCAAGGGACTCTGTCCATCACCACCCCCTTACTGTATCATACATATATACATGCACCAAGAAAGATGATGTGCTGTGTGGTATATATATACATATATATATATATATATATATATATATATGTGATGTATATGGGTCAAAATTGTCTTTAAGTTATTGACATGTTGTGTATATCATGAGGTCTTGTTTGTAAAAGATATTAATATTCCACATTGTCTAAACACAGTAATGCCATGAATGTTGAATGTTTATTTTTGTTTAATATATGTGCTGTTCTGAAAAAAGAGATTTTTACAAAATAATTCATAAAAATATTTAATAGAGGGCAAATAAATAACCCCAACCACTAAAAGCATATAGTGTGGTATTTAAAATCAAAGAAATAGGATTCTAGGTTTTTCTTGTTTATTCATTGATACAAGGCCCTACCTGGGTCCAGTACATTGGGCCTAACCCCTATCCCAGTTCAACTTTCTAAAAGTGGCATTTTCTAAATTTTAATTTAAAATCCAACTTCACCATGAGTTCTAATTTTTCATTACAATTCCAAAGATACCAAAGATGAACTGGTTACCCGTTCCCATTTAGAAATTACAGCTTATTAAATGCAACACAGTAACTCCAATGTTAATCTACAGGAAAGGTTTGCCTTGCAGTAGTTAAAAACAAATGTAAGAGATTTTCACTATTAGGACATGTACATTTAAAAGCAAATGTTCAACTTTTTAAATGCACTGTACCCTGCCACTGGGCTGTCCAGGGCCTACCTTAGGGGTGACTTATATGAATTACAAAGGAAGATTCGGGTTTGGCAAAAGGATTATTTTACAAGGCCAAAATGGCAGTTTGAAACTGGGCACACAAGCTGCAATAGCAGCCTGAGACATTGTAAAGGATCACCTAAGTGTATGGCACAATTAGTGTTGCAGGCCCACTAGTAGCATTTAATTTACAGGCCCTGGGCACATGTAGTGCCACTTTTGAACAGGTTAGCAGTGGTAAAGTGTGCAGAATCCTAAGGCCAGCAAAACAAGATCAGCAACAATGGAGGAGGAAGGCAAAGTGTTAGGGGAAGGCCCACTCTATGACTGACAGATCTAACCCTGAGATTTTTCTTTAAACATAAATCTTTTGTAAACTTCACAAAGCCCAAAGAGAAAAATCTTTGCCATGTTAATCACAGCACCTTGAAATGTTGCTTGCCAGTTGATCCAACAATTATGGTATTTGTTTGTCAGGGTTACACTGGGCAAGCATCTATTTTTGTTTCAAGTGGAGGATTAGGACGTTTTTTTTATTGATTCACCCCCATGTGGATGCTCCCCAGCTGTCTGTTTTCAAGGGCTTTTTCTGACTGAATCACTAGTTTTCCAAGAGTCCAGGATCTAAGGCGAGCCAGGCTCGGAGGCAGGGAGGATAGATCCACTTTTATGGTGGATTGGCATCTTTTAAAGAGTGCTGAAAACTTTGTTCTGACGTACGCACTACAGTGAAGAGCAGGAGGAGTAAATTGGATTACTTGTATGCAGGGGCATCACGTGGATGCAAACATCTGGTAAGGGGTAGTGACAAAGTTAGAGACATATTATCTCTTCCCTATCATCCATATTTCTATTGTATCTACAACACCACTGTCGGCCAGTGCTAATGCCTTCCTTTTCCATTGAAGACCTGGCAGTGTAATGACTGTATAACTCCAACAAAGTCCCTTCATCCTGCATGTTATTGGCCTATAATGTGAACTGTTAGCATTGTGAAAATAGCAAAGTGAAACCATAGGGTTTTGAAAATTTGAAAGTTTTATCAAGGCTTTACTGAAAATTGCAAAATGTGCTACCTAGAGAATTTGATCATTTCGAAACCCTGCATGTTGCAAATCGGTTCATTATGGAATTGTGGTGTTGAATATCTAGCTTCACAAACCAAAGTAAGTGCCATCAGTATAGAAAATTCCTGTTACTTAAAACAGCTGTGATACAGTACCCTGATCTCATAATGAGGAAAATGAATGAATCCTTAAATCTGAGAAATAGTGATAAATGCCAGTGGTTTGACTCCAATATAAAAGGGTTTATCACTTCATCAAGTTACACAGTGTTACTGGTCAACTTTGCCATGACAGTTGTCCCAGAACCTCCCAAAAACTACTTTAAGGAGAACCCTGACTGACATCCCTTCACAGTAGCTTTTTGCTACCTTTTGCAGCCTATTCTTCAGCGAGAAACGTTACTGTAGTAATATAGTGAAATTCCACTATTTTTGCTGGCGTTTCCTTGAGGAGAAACGCCAGCACTAAGCACGAATATCTCCAAAAACTAACGCCTGCTCAGACCAGTTCTTAGCCATTATATCCAATGCAAGTTGGATATTGTGGCTAAGTCCCTGTTAGCGATAATGCGTGAATATCGCTGGATTCTCAGCGATATTCTCGCATTTCGCCGCCAACGCCTGAAATTTTATTACATTTGAGATAAACGTTGCTAATATGTAAATGTAAATGTATTTGAGCTTGTAAAGCGCACTGCTACCCGTCCGTAATAGCACGCTATCTGCAATAAAATCAGGCGAAGCACGGCGATAGAAAATATGTCGCTAAGCTTAGATAGCGATAATTTTCGCTAGTTGTTGATAATAGGCCCCCTAGTTTTCAGTATTTTCCTGAAAGCGCACTCCGATGGAACCTGACGAACCACCAGTGGCAGACTATTCCACAACTTCGGTGCCAACAGCTAAAAGAACTTCCACCTGGATGCGTCATCTTTACTGTGGGAGCACACACCTACGTCTCCCCTGCTGATCTTAAGTTTCTCACTGGTATATGTAGTCTAACCAGAGATTGAAGGTACTGTTGTCGTTTATTAGCAAAAGCCTTGTGACAGTAGCACAAGGTTTTAAATGAAGACTTCTCCCTCACCGGAAGCCAGTGCAGCTTCTTAACTGTGGCCCCCACTGACGCACACTTTGGTAAGTTCAGGAAGAGATGTGCAGGAGCAGTTTGCAATCTTTGGAGTCTCTTGATCTGGCCCTTTGTGACTCAGAGATAAAACTAATTGCAGTATTTGAGTCTCGAAATAATCAGCATGGCTCGCAAAAGAAACAGATTTTTTCTCAACATCTTGAGCAGTCCAAAGCATTTTTATGCCACTGCAGTTATTTTGCTGTCAAAAGAGAGTTTTACATCAAACCAAATGTCAAGTTACTTGATCAGGTAGTGGGCCACCTCCGTGGGCTACTATGCCATGGACCAGATGTTTGAGTGATTGCCCAAGGTCAGAACCTTGGTGTTTCCAGTATTCTAGGCCATCCGCCTGTTGACATCTGCAAGGCAGAGGCATAAAGACGAAGTCATGTGGGAAGAGTTCTGTGACAGCGTGATGATAAACTGAGTGCAATCCGCATATGAAATGATGGCAAACCCATGACGTTTGATGACCTCAGTAAGCGGTCGCATGTACACATTGAACAACGTTAGACTCAATGACGATCCCTGCGGCACTCCTTGCTCTTTTATTGTTATTGTTATTAATGGACTACATTTTACTTTACCATTCAGTTTACCACTAGATTATCACACAACGTATGATTCATTAATGATAACAAGTAATATTTGTGGATATTATGGTCATGGTTATTAATCATAGTGTATACACAGACTCGTGGGGAGGAGGGCATGTGACTGAAACAGCATCATTCAATGGTGTATATATATATATAAATACCAGACGTACGATTGTTTCCTTTACCCTGGTTTACTTTCAACTGTACAACATGTGGCTTCCCACATATTTGGGGTTACTTATCGTGGTCTGTTGGTTAAAATAACTGGGCCCAAGCAAAAATTGCATTTGTTGTACATAAGGTGGCACTACAGTTGTACTACTCATGTATTGTAAACTGTAAGTCACAAACCTATGACCAGAAACCTATGTTTCAGTGCTGAGGTCTCTGCCATGTTGACTGTACCATAAAATGCAAAATATCACTGCCACATTTAATGCAGACTTAAAGAGTCATAAAAGTCATGTGTCCTTGTTCCAGGGTCCACAATTTAGCCAAATAAATGCATGATTTATTTTGCCATGATTTACAGTTTGGATTTTCTGATGTGTTCCTAAATTCAATAATTTAGGCAGAATAAAAGCTATATCCCATGAATCCATGCTAAACAGACTGTGACACCTTCAGGTCTCCTTCACAGTTGAAAGCAGCCAACCAGAATTCTTGAATTGCAGGCTGAAGGCTGAAAATAATGATATTTGTCTATTCATCAATTAATGTATGGCTAGGTATGTACAGATTTAAAAATCTCCACTTAATAAAACCATACTTGCCTATATGCACCTACCTTCTCGATATTTTGGTCCTTGATAGATTGCTGGTGATATTATGACAGGATGATATTTTTTAGGCGATATTTTGACATACAACCATGTTTGTGTAGTATAAATAGCTATTGTATGTGATGTATGTAATGTTTGTCATCTGATAGTATTATTATGTGTATTTTTGTAGCAATTGTTGAAATTATTAGTGCCACTTCTATTTTACAGTTTTTAATTACATCTGGGCTCCTTGTTTGCTCCTATATGCACTTGTGTGCATAACACTACAAGGATTAAAACATTTCTACATTTTTTTCACTATCTTGAGCTCACGGACGTTGAGTCACCAAAATGCCACGGGTAGCAGAAGTAAAATTACATGCCCTTTAACCCCAGTGACATCACTGGAAGGGACATCATTTGGCCTTTGATGTCTTCCCAGCAGTGATGTTATGTGTCCTTTGACCCTCGTGATATCACAGGAAGTACATCACTAAAGGTATAACTTCTATAATTAGTGTAACATTAATAAAACAGATATACCATTCATTCTTTTATCATATTATCCCATGTCTCTTCCATTACCCTTCTCTACCTCTCACAGCTATGCCTCAGTATCCCTGTCCTCTACATAGCTGCTATCGCCTTATCACCTTCCTTCCAAATCTTCATCTAACCTTCAACTTTCATGTCATATTTCTACATAAAAAATTAAACAATGTGGACGGACCCACTATGTGTATGTAATTTAATCACTGTATGTAGAATGAACATGGACCCATTAGGTGTTCTTAAAAGACCCCTCACACACCAACCAGGTTGGTGTCATGCTTCATCATTGAGTTGCCAACTGGGCGGCCGAGTTCCCCCTGTTGTGCTACGATGCCTAATTACAGCGGAGCTGGTGTTAGTGCGTAAATGTGATGTGAGGTGAATTACTACAGTTACAAATATCTCCTTGCCTCTAATTTTAATGTTGGCTGCTCAGAATATGGCTAAAAACAATATGTGTGGTGCTACTATTCAGGAGTTATTACCGTTAGTTAACTATGTGTGGCGGTCATATTTCTACATCATCCTGTGATGTGTTCTCCTCTCCCAGTTCACCTCTTAACCACACTTTTACAAACAACTTTCTTTCTCTTATTCTCACAGTTCTATTACATGTTCTTTCCACTACCAATTCTAATTACTATTGTTCATATATTTCCCATCATATCTCACTCTTATTCTACCACCTCTGTATCAGGCAGTTGCTCTCTTCTTTCTTCTTTCTCTGCACACCCTGCACTATATTTTGGGTTCAGAATGTGACTCTTACTTCCAACTTAATTTTAATTTGCTCAAATTTCTCTCTCCATATTTCACGTTCACCTACATCTTTCCCATTTTCCCTCCCACACTACCTCTCTCATTATCACCACCATTCCCTGCTCCATTAGACTAGCTGTTTTAAGTTCTCTCAGTTCACTCCAAAACAATATTCACCCTTATCTTCAACAACTAACTGTAGCAATTTATTGTTTCTCCATCTATCTCATCATTTGCTGCACCCCCCACCATCCCACCTATCTTAAACATTATCTGAAGGTTGTATGACTTAACAACACATGCATTTATGGCTCATGTCTTTACCAAAATGCCTTTACAATGCAAAGTAAATGAAATCCCTATATACCCTATATATGTGTGTGTATATGTCCATATATGTGTATAAATATATGTCTATATATGTGTATAAATATATATATATATATATATATATAAATATATATATATATATATATATATATATACAGAAATATTTATATATATAGATAGATATAGATATATTTATACATATAAATATGAACACACATTTTTTTAATTGGCAGGAACACCCCCAATTTCCCATTTATTAATTACCTTTACCATCAGATACCCCTACCCACCACTAAACCTAAAACCACCATTGCCACCCTATACCCCTGCCCACCCCTAAAACCTAAAAGCACTGTTACCACCCAATAATTCTACCAAACCAAACCCCTAAATATACATATATATAACACACACATGCGTACCTTACCTTACATATACTCACCTTGCAATGCAAAGGCATGTGTTGCAAAGGTATATTTGTGGTAAAGGTTTGTGTAGTAAAGGCAATGTGTGGTAAATGCATTGCGTGATACTGAGTGGTACGGGCATTACATTGTAAACGCCACATTCTAAAGGCTGTTTCCCTTCTCTGACATCAATCTTCCATATTCCATTTTCCTCTGTCTGGCCACTTGTTCAATCCCTCGCCTCTTACCTCCACCTTTCTTAGTTTTCATCTCAGCTCACTCTTGCTCCTGTTTCATCTTATATTACTCTAAGAATTTAAAAGTTTGACATCTGCAGAATGAACTGTTGTATGGGGAAATATGTCAGCCAGGATGCCTCACCATCTCATGGACACCCTGCTGAATGATCTGGATTTGTTGCACTTCATGCACCCTCACAGTCATCAAAGGCAAGCCATGGATTCAGGGCATTATGCTCCCAGCCCCTTTAGAATTACAGATACTTCATGCACGGGTATATCCGTGAGGTAGGGTGGGTGTAATTCCTAAGCATTACAAGGTGTAGACTCAGGATACCTAATAAATGAGGAATTACGCAGGAAATCAGGAATATCATATCTTATTCCCCTTGTAATTCCTTATTCCTATGTAAAATTTCACCAAGTAATTTAATCTATTATCAATGATTGACATTTGTGAGTCAGATGCACCGGCTCTGTGGATTTACCCCAGATCTTTTAACCCCAAGTAGGCCGGTTACCGCTGCTACTGGCCCCATAAGGATTTCAATCAGACTTCCAATAAGGCCCTCAAAAGATTTTCTTGCTGGAATTTCGTTCATCTTCAGGGAGCAGAGAAAGTGAAAATGCACTGAACTTGCAAGTGGGTTATTAGTCACACCTCAGAAAGACATGCCAACAAGGGGGTCTATCCAGCCCTCCCTGTCTCCTGCTTTTGAAAGTATCCTTTGCTTTTTCATCAAAAGGGTAACAATAAACGTTGGTAACCTGCACCTTGGTGGCAGCTGTGGAGACGTTTGTTACACCTTTGCATGACAGCATCATATTAATTCATTAGTTTTTGTATTGTGTTTCAGAATGTCTAATTTACAAAGTTATACTTTTTTAAGCTGTTGGGCAGTCTAATAAATTAAAATGTTCCAGTTTGGGTGGTGCACTGGAAAGTAAACAGGACTCATTAGCGTTCCTCTCTCTTTCTGTTCCTGGCACTTCTTTTGCACCTCAGAGGTTACAAAGGGCGTGCCAGGGTTCACAAGGGTACCTCTAAGGACATACAAGGAATGTCTTCCTGACCTCAAAGTAGTCTTCCATATTGCTTTGGCATCTCTCATTTGGACTTGCAAATAAGTGTTAAAAACTAAATTAACTTTTATGCGGTCAAAGGAAATCCTGCTCAAAAGTGGGTCAGTTGGTATTCCCGTTCACCAAAAGCCCTGTTCCTCATGGGTGAGATTTCAAGTTTTGGGAAAACAGGAGAATTTTTTACCATCATTCAATCTCAAGGCGTACATTTTGCATGATATATACATTTTGCTAACTCATTAAGGGGTGCGTGACTGCTGAAGACTGCAAGCTGCCACGGAGGCCACGAGAAAGTCCCCTACTATTGTCTGGGGTATTTTTTTCCATCTTCCTTCATTGTAAGGCACAAGGCACATATTTACCAGATGCTCAGAGCAGGTGTTAAATGTGTGTGTTACACCTCTCTGAATCAGAAATACTCTGCAGAATTCTGCCCCATAATTCCAGGTGTGCCCAATTACTCTGCATTCCAAGGGGTTTAACTCAGAATTGCCTGGTACTGGTGAGCTGTTACCTCAGGATACCAGAATTTATGGGTGCAGAGTTTGCACCCTAACAGTCCAAAGCAACTCAGATTTGGGGCTAAAGTGTAAATAAATAAGTAACTGAAATGCCACTCATATACACAATCAAGCTAACAGATCAATTGGCGTATATAATGCTTTAGGAGAAACATAATCACGCATTGTTCTGCAAATATTAAACAGCATTAGTTTACAAATATTAAACAATTGAAAAAAAAGTTAAATCAAACCACTTACTGGGACTGCCATGCTGTGATTCCTAGCAGGTTGTGAAAATGCTTTGTTCTGCCAAAGTGAAGGTCACATACCAGAAAGAACGTTGGGGTCCAGCAACAATGGGAAGCAGGACAGGCCAGTCTAGAAGCACACCAAAATCTACATCCTGCAGACCAAGCAGACTCGTGCTTGGTGGATCCTGGATGCCTCAAAGGTGTTGCTGCTAAGCAGCAACTTCGCTGTTCAAAAAAGTTGAAACATTTAAATGTTTCAATTTTGCTCTGCGCCCAGCTGCCTTCAGTAGCTGCTCATATAAGGAGATGCCTGTTCCTCGATTCCTGTTGCTTCCCTTGCAGCCTCTCAGGAATTGCCAGGGGTCGCATGTGGCAAGCTAGGAGTAGCAGCTGCGACCCCTAAATGAGCTCCATGCCTGGGATTCTTATTTTTCTGAAGCAATGATTACTCCTAGTAGGGGTCCTCAGGAGAGAAATGTGCTCTAATTAATTATAAAGTCAGGGACTGCTTTTAGAATCATGCTTTTAGGATGAAAATGATTTCTGCTAATAAAGAAGTGTACCTAAATTAGAAATGGAATTGATGAGCACATTTTAGTGTAATTCATAAACTATTTGAACCAGTTCATTCATAAGCCCATGAAATATACAAAATATCTATACTAAGCCCATGAAATGACTCTAACCTTCAGCTTCCTTACATCAGCATGCAGATCTTCAGAGAAGGCAGACTGCCTGAGGGGACCCTGCTCTCCTCATCCATGGATGTATTTAGGGGTTGCCAGAGGGCACAACTGTGATGCAAATCTTTTCCTTTCTTACCTCTGACACTGCCCTTAAGAACCCAGCATTATGGACCGCATAGACAACACCAGGAAAATATACAATCAGGGCTCTTGAGAAGGTGTTTTACTTTATGTAGTTCATGATCTTTTCGAACAGTGGCAATGAGCCCTGGTGCAAGTCAGGAAAAGGCCCAGTGACTGCTTTATGGAAGCACAAAGCTGCAATGATCAGAGTTCAATTGGCACCTAACAGCTCCAGGCCCAGTGACACTACTCCTGCTGCACCAGTGGTAGCTATGCCCCTGTTTTCAAGTTCCACGCCAATTAGCATCTCCATTTTCAATGCAGTCGAGCTTCGTGAGGAGGACGAGGGACGAGCATGGATCATTTCTCTGTCCTCTTCTTTTGAGCAGACTTTCTCAATTGCCATTCGTGACCCACTCTCCACAAGTAGCAAGTATGCTGTACACAGGACCTCTCTGTTCCCCTGTTGTACTGTTGAAGAGCTCTAGACTGGATGATGTCATGGCTTCTTGAAGGTCACAGCAAGAAAGTCATCATTTTTCTGACTACAAATTTGGGTACATTGTTGGAAAAAGGAGAGCCATACCATTTAAATAAGGGTAACGTCAAAGCGAGGTTGTCTTGTACTTTGTCATTGTACTGTATCTCCTTTACTATTTACAAAAACTGCAATAAAATGTACTTGTTTAGGACAGAGTGACAACACACAGTCATAAGTCAAAGATCACTTGATGACCCTTCATATGATGCCCCCAGATCTTTTCGATAGGTCAAAGGTCATGTGATGTAATTTCTACTGCTCCTGACATTTTGCTGAATTGACACCCAGCTCCTAAGCATGGTGAAAAATAATTAAAGAAGAAGTCTTACTATCTTGCAAACACTACGTAAAGGGTTAAAAACAGTGCTTCATTTGAGCCTGTGGTTTACGGTGCTCGGCACCGGTACCTATTTGTCAAAACCGACGCTTGTGACAGTGGCTAATTTAGAGATGACCAAAACAACATATAATTATTAATTGAATATACATTAAAAATTACTATTCTTACCTGCCACTCAGGCCATTCTTATAGCTTTGGGGGCCTGGAAGAGCCCGAATTGTCACACTTGTAGGAGTGTGATTGTTAGTAGGTGTCATGTTACTATCATTGGCAGCATGGCAGGGGCAATGTGCGGGGCAAGCTGCAGTGGCCTCTTGACAAGAGCCCTGGCACTTATTATTTTATAAATTAAACACTGGTTAAAAAAACAATAAAAGCTACACTTTCTGAGGGTCCCACTCTAACCTGTGGGAAAGTAAAAACATAAGACATATCTCTGATTTCTACTCCATGACCGACAATAGGATTTGAAGGACACCATTTTTTGAAAATGTTTTAAGGGTTCTCAGAGTACACATTGGATATCTTAGAATATTTTTGGCTCAGTCTTGCTGAAGTTCACTTGGGCTTAAGGAAAAGTAGAAGGAACCCACAAGGTATACTTATTGTGAACAATGCCAATTGTTGCTGAAAGCCTTTTTTAATTTTTATTGAAGGATTCCAAACAAAAAATATTACATTGCTAAACAAATAACAACTTCAATAGATGAACTACACATAAAAACAATACCTAATGACATCCCTGCAAAAATATAGATCTTAGCTCCTTTACGCCATCCAGAACAAATAATGAATAATGTCCCATTTCCTTATGCCCTTAGTATTTAGAGCACTGGTATGATGGATTGGACTTATGCTATGTCATCATAAAATGTAGAATCTGCTTGTCCAAAGTATTTTCATTAGCTTGTTGAAAAACTAATGCTTATCCACCTGCCTCATGGAATCGAGGAATATCTTGTTTTCGATACCATCTACTCTTTAATTATTTACAGTCCTTGTTTGAGAACAACCTGTGGCCAAACACATCGTCCACTTGAACTGATTTCAAATTGATGGCTTTTGTTAGAATTATTTCTTTCAGACTATCATCCAAAAAATTAATTGGAATTGTTCTTTGGGGGGAGGAATGTTGGGTGCAAGGAGATTTAGACATTCCCTTCATATAGAGAAAGGAAATGGTCTTAATTAATTACTTCTCCAGGGCAATGACAGTACTGCCTTTTTCTTTATGCTCCATGATTCACACAAAACACATTTTTGACCACTGAGAATGAGTCTGGTGATGCTTTTGCTTTGGTATTATTGTCTTTATTAAGCCCCCCGTAAGAATGTTTCTCCTTATGGACATCTTTTACCCCTAAAACTCTTCTCCATGTCCCCCGGCACACCCAGTAGACTACTCCGGTTTCAATCACTCTCTTGAATTTTGTCGATTTAAAAATGCTGTAGACTCTTCTGATACTTCAATATTTTTATTTTCTACTATGATGTGAAATAGAAGCTTAAAATACCTCTCTTTGATTTTCATCAGCTGGTGGCAGAGCAGTTGTGGAACTGGTAATATGTAGTGTAGACAATTCAACAAAAGGCCACAGCTGGTGAGCCAGATGAGGAACTTGATTCGGTAGTGATTTTTGGGCCACTGTTGGGGCAGTTTATCAGACGGTTGTTGAGTTTGAATGAAGAGGAGGACAATTAAGTATCAAATCCCTGGCTGACCACGCATTCATCATGCCATAGCATTATACTTCCAGCTTTACTATGTGAACCAGGACTTTTTCAAAGCTATAAAGCATGAAGCAACTGTGAGTGATCAAAACTCCTCACAGTTTCCATTACAACAAGTAGTACATTAAAATGTAGATTAAAACTTTCCAGAATGTCCCAGTCATGGACAGTATTACTGGACAATATCCAACTCCTGTTGATTCGTTCACAGTCATAGAAAAGTGTGTAGGTTTGACCTTGATAAGTCAGCTTGTCTATGATAACTTTAGCTGTAGAAATGGTGTGTGACTGCGTGTCTCTGTCAGACACAATGTTTCTACAGCTGCAAAAAAGCTAAATGAAAAAGTCCAGGAAGACAAACATGTGTAGGCTGCAGTGTTTTGGATTTTTATGTCTGCAACCCGGACTTTGAAGTAAAGGAAGAACTAAACTTCAGTGGACTGGATGTATTCTCTGTCAGCGGCCTATCATTCAAAACGAGTTGGACTTCCAATGATTGAACCATTGTGTGCTTTAGTGCTTGATTTTCCTTTGGACAGTTCAAACATACATTGTGTGGTTTGTCAATTAGCAAGGGGGTTTGGGAACTTCCCACACTGGCTCCTGAGAGGTGCTCCTTTGGAGGTGATTGCCTCAAAAGGAGCACCTCTCAGGAGCCAGTGTGGGAAGTTCCCACACCCCCTTGCTAGTAGTTTCCAATTTTGTGTCTCTCACCAGCCAGAGGAGCCCATTCCTGAGGCGCCCAGAAACGATTTCACGAACTCGATTTAGGAGTACTTAAGTTTGAACTTGCATTAAACAGGTGTGCCACACCATCTCCGAGTTTGTCAATTAGCACCTAAGGTGACTAGGTGTTTAGCGCGACAGCACCAAGTGAATAATGCGTATCTATGGATACTGTATTTTTTACTACAGCCCATGACCTCTAGTAGATGTGCAGTCACTCAGGCCCAGTCATCAATGTTTGTTGTGTATGATTACGTACTATGTGAGCCACATAATGGAGCTTAAACGTCGTGCTTGTTTCCTGCTCCCGAACTAATATTAGATCTAGGTTGGTGTGAATAACTCCTGGCTCCCAATAGCAGATGCTTGGAGAAGCGGAATATTTCAAAGAGAGTGAGGATATGGGCCAGCTAAATCTGGATGGCCCACCTGATCAACAGGATGTTTTACCAAGCAATTCAAATGCTACCACTGCTGATGTGGCTGTTGCTGCTGGCCTTGTTTGACAGGTTTCAGAGATTTTTCAAAGTCTGCACTTCAGAATGCTTATCATGCTGCTCTTTAAAAGTACACACATATATCGGAATTGTCAACATTGCTGTAGTAGTGTTAGAAGGAGCACTGCTAATGAAGTTGGGCCAAAGATTAAAAAACAAGGGAAATGTATTGTCTGTTTGTGGATAGCATGGATAGTGTTGACTGTTGTCCTAGTAGCTTTGACTCTAATGGAAGTTACGGTTCATTTCAATCTCTTGTAAAACTTTTCATTCTCATCTTGCAGCAATTGACTGATCTGGGTAACACACTCTGTGGCATTTGAAGAGATTTTTGTAAAAAAATAAAACGTGATTTGCTGCAGGAAATAACATGCCTTCTGTAGTCCAGATGGGCCCAGGCTTGGACTAGTACCTTTTCTATTAGATAACACTGCTGTAGTGGTTTATCCATCTACCTCTACTCTCCTTTATGCTCACTGTCTGTTAATGGCAAACACTGCAAGTTTGTCGAAGTTGATACAGTGACTGATGAAAACTGAGGGGCTTCTGCAGCTGCTCTCAACGTTTTAGAAAGAAGAGAAGTCCTTTGAATGGCAAGAGTCGATAACATGTTCTACGCCTCTTGATATTCCACTGTAAGCCCGACTGCAGTTTTCTTAGCATGTTGGAGCTATTTCCCTGGTGCTTTATCCTGTGGGAGCAAAGGTGGTGGGGCAAATATGGTCACATTCAATTAAAAAGATGGCACACACTGAGAAGGGAAAATCATTGAAAGCAATTAAAACAACTGAAGTTCATTTTAAGGCAATCATTTCAAACCTTGAACAATTTCAAGCCAGTCGTTTGGATATTAGATAACTCTACAGAAGTGCAAAGAAGGTTTTTAGTCCCAAAGGTGTGATGGGTTTTAACAACTATATTGCCTTCTGAAAACTGTCAAATACTCATCAGTGAACAAAGAATATCATAATGTATGTCTTGTTAAAATTGAAGGCAACCCTCCCTCTAATATATTTCCCATTTTCTTTATACATAGACCTGAAGGAAAACCACATGAACCTACTCAGAGCAGCATTCAATCGCCCAGTGGAGGACAGATGCCACACAGGTAAGCCTATCATCTTATATTTCAGAAAAGGTTATATCAGAGGCTTCTTAGAGACACTGACTTGGGTGTTTTGTTGTATAGTAGGTGATACCCCCAGCACCTAAACCCTAACAAAGCTGACTTGTGTGGTAGTAATGGAGACAGCGATGGAAGGATGCAATTTTTCAGTGCTCTAAAAGAAGCAAGCATGCAGATTGCAAAATAATGTGGGACCAAAATATCCATGACTGAATATTGAGAACCAACATATTGTGAAGGTAAGTGCATTGAGGTCTGTATAGAAGTGCTATTCTTAACGCTACACCTACGTACCTTAATCATGTATATATCGTAAAAATGAATATATGTTAAGTATAGTAAACCTATACTTACCTATATATACTTAGCTTCACAATATGTTAGCTCTCGATATTTAATCTGCAATCTTTGTACTCAGTATTCTAGTGGAATACCAGAACTATATTTTCATTTTTCCTATCTCACAGTAGCATTGTTTCCCTGTTTTACATGGAACCCTGTACCACTTTCTTTCTTATTGGTATCTGTGGAAGTGTCTAGTGCTAACCATTTTGCTTCCAATCCTAAAATAACTTTTTTCTAGGCTCTTTGTTTTTGTAACCCGATCTACAAACATTGGGCAGTGACTTATGCCGGAAGTACTCTGGGTTTAATCGTATTTACTGTTATATTCCATGAATATGCCAACAGTACTAAAAAAGTACGTCATGCCTATCCACTGTATATTATTTGTGAATGAGATATATTGTGTTTTCAGCTGCCCCACTGCTCCTGAGTAGGCGCCCCCCACCCCTTGGGGAGGGGCACCCTTAGTCGCGCCATGAAACCGAGCCTCCTCCTGGTTGAGGTGATGTCTCCAATACGTATAAGAAACCAAAACCTAACATTAACTTACTTAACGCGGTGACCCACGGGTCTCATCCTCTTTGTCTTCTCGGACCCCAGGGAAGCCGCAGGAGCATCGGAAAAGATGCAAAGTGGGGCACGTGGGTTCAAGGAGGCCTGGCATAGCAGTCGTAAACATCGAGCTGTTGGCTCAGTTAAGTAGATCGTAGTCAGATGAGGCTACTGTTTAATGACCAACTGTAAAAATGGAGAGGATAATTTGCATCTTCTTTGGTAAAATAGTCAGTGAGGCCTACAGGAACGTTGATATTTTGGGGGGTGTGAGGCTGCACTAGGGGGACCAAGCAGCTCTCCCCGTTGGAATTCTAGTGAATAAGATAATAGACCTATAACATGATTCAGAAATATTCAAAAGAATTTTAGCTGGTGCCTCAATGGGCACAATTCGGCACAACTGGCTACAGCCAGGAAAAAGGAAGTTGTTCCATCTGTATGGGTTGCATCTGGTCGGTAAAATGGCAGAAGATCTTTATCTAGACTATACTGGGGTATGGGGGAGAATAGTCAGCACCGGCTTCTCACCCTGTGGCTGAGCGCTGACAGATAACAGCAAAGGGGCATACACAGCAATGGAGGTTCAACGACTGGAGGGATATATGTGCGCACAGGGTAGGTGGGGAGGGGACTGACCTGCTGGTGGTCCTGGAGTCTACTGCCCTAACCCACTATGTATGGACTAAATAAATTCTTGAGGAGGCTGCCTGTGTTCAGGTACCCCGGTGGGCTACTGCGTTATGCGGTGCCCTGGATTGCAAGTATGCAACTGTTTGCTGTAGCGCGTTGTGGGCTGCTGGAACAATGTGCACAGCTGAGTGGGTCGGCTGAGTCGGCCAAATTCAAATTCAAGTGTAAGGCTAAGCTGAAGTTCAACTGTAATGTTGTGCCTCATTTCCTTACTGCCTTTGACATGTGGATGTCGCTAAAGATTGATGCTGTGAATAATGATATATATCCATGTAGAGTACTTTTACTCTCATGTTGGTTGTGGTGAATCATCTGTGTTGATGTGAATGAATGGTCTATGCCTTGGCCAATATAACCTGATTCCGTAAGTTCTTGAGCCCAGCGGGGCGGAAAGGTGTCAGAACTGGTGGAGGAGTGAGTGTTGCGTTGTGCACGTACTATAAAAACATTGCGTGGCCTGAACACTGGGTCTGACACTCAAAAGGTTCAAAATATGCTTTATTCGATATTCAACAAGGAAATATCATATAAGCGTACAATTTCATAAAATATCATACAGACATACAATTACAAAAATAATTTAAAAACAAACAATTTGGTCAATTCATTAAGATAAGTAGATAGCAACCATGTCTGGGTATAAACACATGGTGGCCAGAGTCCCTTTTCACCAAGTTTTATTGTTCATTACTCTGGGACCCGGGTAAAAATCGAACAAGTCCCAAGTAGAAATAAGGCCATCACCGGGTTTTGGTTGGAAAAGTCTTAAGAAGGGGACAATGTTCCTGTGTTTAAATCTGATCAATATCAGATCTCCCGAAATGTCTTTAGGCGATCTGCCTAACCACCCCACCCTCCTGACGCTCACAATTCCGCCATCTAGGGTGGGCGGCAGCGGTATGTTGTTGTTAAGCCAAAAAATTGTCTTATTTAGCAGCTCCTCGGTTGTTTCGTGATTGCCCTGACCAAGTTCGGGCACCCCGGAAAGAACGGACACGTAGGGGGCAGCCTCTGGGGGTAAATTAATTCTCTGCCTTCTTGGCCAAGGATGTCTAGGGACTTTGGAAGAAGCACTATTATGGTTACGAGTGTTATTTTGGCCCCTTGGGAAGGGTAAACTCAGGGCAGGGTCAATTATTCGAGCTTTTTTGAGTTCAGTAGGAAATGGCTTGTCCGAGTTTATACAGAGTGTAGAAAGTGGGGAGACAGCCAAATTTACAGTTGATGGGTGAGTCATTTTTACTATTTGTTCCACACTGGACAGCCTGTCTCCCAACTCCTTGATTTTTGTGACCAGGGGTAACAAGGCAGCATTCAACAAACGTTCAAATTCGGCCAATAAGGTCGATTGAAGGGGGGAAACAGGATTATTTGATGTGGTCCCTGCTTTATGTGGCGTTAGAACAATTGAATTGGCGGGGAGGGATAAAAAGCTACAACACAATGGATTGGCATTTGAAGGAGTATCCTCGTTGTTAAACAGGATTAAATCAGGGGATACAGGAACAGCTTGGGTGGTACAGGTTACGAGATCAGTGACTTTGCCCACTCTGGGGGGGGTTAATATATCAGGCACATAATTAGTGCCGCACACGGCATTTAGCTCTTCACAAACAGACATCATGGGAGGACTATGTAGAGCCCGATGACGACACAGGACGATTAAACATAAATAAGTATGCAGTATTATGTCTCTGTACCTCTTATGTTGGGACCATGTGGGGTGGCCCGCCCCGTCCTCCTCAGGTCCTCGGAGGGCCACAGAGGGCCCGCCCTTTGCCCGGGCTTAGCCCCGGGCGCTCCCGCGCGCGACTCGCGTGGCGAGAGGCGTTCCTCGCTTTACAGGCGCCTCCAGGCGCGAAGGTGGCGTCAGGGACGCGACTCGGCCGCCGGGGCACCTGGGGGTTGTGGTTCTGTGTCCCCGGTGTCAGTGGCGTTGCGCTATTCGGCCGTTCCCCTCACGGCGCTTCTCCCAGGAAGGTCATCAGCCGTTGCCCTCACGGCAGGAATAAAGTCGGGTCAGAGGCCCCCCTCTGAGCGCTCGGCGCTCCTCGCTTTACAGGCGCCTCCAGGCGCGAAGGTGGCGTCAGGGACGCGACTCGGCCGCCGGGGCACCTGGGGGTTGTGGTTCTGTGTCCCCGGTGTCAGTGGCGTTGCGCTATTCGGCCGTTCCCCTCACGGCGCTTCTCCCAGGAAGGTCATCAGCCGTTGCCCTCACGGCAGGAATAAAGTCGGGTCAGAGGTCTGACACTCTTCAAAGCATGTTCACTGGCGCACATGTTGTATTTTAAAATAGTTTCCTATCAGTCCTTAAAAATTATATCCTTTTTTTCAGATGCCTAACGATTCCACAAACAGATGCCAGATTTGAAAACATTTAACCACTAGTGTCCGATGTTGTTATATAAACGAGCAAGCCCATCAAAACTCCTAATACCTTTCAGACATGATGTGAATCTAATTCCAGTAGGAACGTTGTATATATCTGGAATGTGATGCTCAACCGAAAAATTTAAAGAATGTAACTTTCAATTTGGAGTAATATTTGTGTCATGTGAGCCTTTCTATACGGATCATTATTTAAAATATGTGCGTTTATGGAGGAAGATTCATTATACGTGTATTAAATATGTACCTACAGAGGTGAAATAAGGGTGCTTGCGCAAAAAAATAGTATTTGAATAATGCTCTCGGAATTTTCAATCGTTTATTTTAAATAACAGTTTTCCCGTGGTGTCAACACGCTTCATTTTGAAGTGCTACATTCGACAGGAAGGAACACATCTTAAGTGACACTTTCAGCATTAAAATACTCCTCTATTATATTTCGAGACTGGTTTTATAATATGTATGGTTTTTCAAGTGTTGCTTCTCTTGGATATATGCAGAGTGAGCTCATTAACACACCTGAAAACTGAACACCTTCCAGACTACAAATATTTTATGTTCCTTGATCCAACCAACACCTTTATGCCTACTGCCGTTCTTCAGAAATCACAGGCTGTTTCCTCTTTATTGTGTTCGAGCTCTTTCATGCATGCACTCACCCACTCATTCATGGTATCCCCGTTCAGCAATGGAGAATACCTGGAATATTATGCTCAGCATTAATATTAAACAGGAAACATACTTTTGCACAGTTTTCAAAAGATATACATGCAGATCTGTGCAGTGCAAGACAACCTTTGCAAACATGAGGGAGATAAAAAAAGTAATTTCATTGTGTTAATAAATGATATCCTCTAACTATGTCTCACCTGCTAGATAGATGGTACACAATTTTGTGACTTTTTTTAGGTTGTACTGGCAGTCACCCAGTGAGGGTGTTACGGTTTCAAGGGATATCTATCTAGTGAATGAACGTAACCTGCTCTCTTGGCACAACAATTGGGATCCAGTGCCCAGTGTCATTGGTACCCAGGCAATATAGTCTCTCAGGGCCCTGAGAGAGAAAGAAAAGAAGGTCCTGTTGCTGCTGATTGCCCATTGAATTGATTGCTGCATTATCCACTGATTCTTTTGACATACCTATGTCATGGAAAAGAATAGTGAGTACTCTCGTTGATCTACTGTCTAGACAATTTAACTAGAGACTAGGCCAGCATCATCAGCTGACATTTTAAGAAACCAGCTCTATTCCTCATTCAAGAAAACAACATCAATGAGGTTAAAATAGGTATTAAAGTTCTATTGTCATAGAGCAAGAGGCTTGGCTGAGCAGTGTTTTGTTTGAGATCAGACAATAAATTGAAAAGGAATGTGTTTCAATCACCTTAAATTCAAAAGAATCCCACAGAGGTTGGTTGAATTTAACTTTCTGCAGGTTTGCACATTATGCCACCAAACAAGTTCTGTTGCGTTTAGAAGTGGCAAGCTGGAAACAAGGATTTTCTTTCAAAAAGAGATTAAACTGATTTACCTTTCTGATCCTTAAATAGATTTGCAGTCAGGCTTAAGCCTCAAGAGTCCTTTAGGATACCTAACATTTTTTGTTGTTGAGTAGAAATCTCTATCATTGATATATAGGGCTGTCGAAGAGGCAGCATAAGCTTACTGGGATTTGCCTCAGCAGTTGTTTTAGGACGGATAATTACCAGTTTCAGACACAGTTACAACTCAAATCATTATAGAAAGACATAACTTACCATATGAATGATTGCTAAAAGTTCTAAATCAGTTTGATGTCTTTTTATTTCTCAATAAAAGGTGAGAACACTATAAAGCATTCCCTTATTTATGTTAGTATCCATTTAGGTGTTTTAGAGGGCACCAACATGCCACATTATGCCTCTTCAGGAAGGCATTAGAGATTGAATTGTGACAGGTAGGGGTCATTAGGGGAGGGAGTACTGATCGCTTGGGATTGCCATAAACTCCTAGGTGGTGTCCCTGAGGTTGGATGCTTGGATGTTGATGCGAGAATTCACTGAAGCAAATTGACTGATGGGGAGGGATGCAGCCTAGTCTCTTAATGAGGTGGAGAGTAGGTACAATTGACAGAACTTTCCAAGGAAGATTATGTATCACCTGCTGTGGTAAGAGGATAAGTAGGAATTGGGTGGGTAGGAATCTTAAAAGTCATCACCCAGAAGCTGTTTGCCAATCAAAGGGAGAATTATACAAAGAGTGTCTATGGTGGGACTCTGGCTTACACAGCATGGGCTTCCTTGGAATAGGTTTGGAGGTAACAATCCTTTTTGAATAGCTGAAATTGGCGCAGATGGTGATGTAACAAAATACAACAAGAAATGTATGAAAGGAGGGTCCTAGGGTAGTTTAGAGACCTGCAAAGGATTGAATCCCCAGCAACTGTCAGACTAAGAAACAAACAAAATCCTTGGGTGTATTACGTATCAGGTATCAAAAATTGCTGAGTATTATAAGCCATAGACATAGTAGTCTATTGCTTATAATACTCAGCAGATGGTGATGTGCCTCAAGCTAGATTTGAGCTGTTATTTCTAATGCTAGTCAGAATGTAGCCCAGGAGTGGAACTGGCCGTGGTCTGTTTCTTTCGGAACAGTGATGGGGTACATATTTAATAGGAAATGACCAGGTTGGATGGATATCCCTGAATCATGGGAAGTTCCTCCTCCCTTCTTAAGAATTTGTTCAGGCTCAAAAAATTAACAAGTATCCTGTAAGAGAAGAGGAAGGACTAGTGCAGCTGTGGAAACTCTGTGCAGAGTTTGGGGTTGTACCCATTTCAGGTTTGTACTCTGATGCCTCTTTCCAGTGCTGGTCAACTCAGTTCTCGAACTCAATCTGAAGCTCAGTGGAGAGTGGACATGATAGGGACCCCAAAGCAGAAGTCATGTGGACTTCTGTTGAGCTGGTCTTGTTATTGTACCTTAAGGGTGGACACTGCAGGCTCATTTTGTTGCACATTGTTACCAAACAAATGGTACACTAGACTGGGGAGTTCGGAGCAGGGGAGTGATCTGTTGTGGATGACCTTGGGGTGCTGAGATGGATGCTGCCAGACAAGGATATCACTGGGACTGGACAGTAGGCAAGTCCATGCCCCTAAAGCTAAGCTGCTGCAAACAAGAGTGTTGCCAGAGTGCCAAAGACTTTAGAGAAGTTGCAGGAAATCTTCGTTGAGTTTTGGTAGCTAGTAGACCCCTGGAGCAGGCTTCTGGCAGCTGGAGCTTACAACCAGGAACAGAATGTCACCAGCCTTAAGAGAAACTGCATTTTCAATGTAAAGCAGGTGCTTTTGTGCTGTGGGCAACTGCTGCACTAAGAAATATCCAGGGTGCTTGTGCTGGACCTAAGAGGGGCACTTATATTGACTGGTTTATTCTGGATATGGGTGAGTGATCCCCCTTTAGAATGGAGTCCACAGGTCTCAGCCCATGACCCCTGTGCTTCTGGACCAGAAGCATAGCTCACCAACGCATCCTTAGGAGGAGCGTGCAGGTGAAAGAGCACAAGAAGGCTGGCTCACCCTCCAGCAGTCGAGAGGAAATGCTAGGCAGATGAGGGAGCCATTGGCAAAAATGAACAGCCATGCAGTCCGGGATTCTTGCTTGTTGGGTGCTCGACAGAGAGTGGGCAGGTGCCTATGAGTGAAGTTGGACTGACTGGCCAATAAAAGCAAAAGTTAAAAAAATAGTTTGGGATAGCCACATAAGCCGCTATGTGTGTTGCCTACACCCTGGCAGGTAGAAAATGTGTATATTTGGAAGCATATTTTCCCACGGTACCAGGACACTAGCACAACCACAACTCATTGTGAGAAGAAGCCTGCAAGCATTAGCAGCATACCCCCAAATGGCCTCCACTCCAATGCATTAGAGAGGAACTTACTAGCCTCAGCGCATGACCTTTGTGCTAGTGGATCTTCCTAGTGTGCCGAAAGCACAGTTCACCCTCCTACACACACTCAGAAGGGGGGAGAGCAGGCTGATGCAATAGCATAGAAAGACTATCTACCCCACTAGCAGCAGAGAGGAAATGCTTGGCAGATGAGGGAGCCAACGGAAAATAGGAGTATAGACACACAGTCCCGGAACCCAGGTTGTTAGGTGCTCCATAGAGACACTGGCAGTACTACAGTACTTAGTGAGCAGCAGTGCACCCCTATACAGCCCCCTTTGCAAAGAAAATAAGAAACATTTGGGACACCAACTCTTCCAAGAGGGAGAGCGAAGGTGCAAAAACCACCTGTTCCCAAGGTTGAAAAACCCAGAATCGGTTTCCGGACAACTTGGTAAACAGACAAATGTCCTTAAGAGGAGACATCTTGTTATAATAAAGCTAAAACGCTTGTATTTAAGCATTTGGAAACATTAATGCTTTTCCTGTCATGCTAAAGCACATAGGCTTATGTTTTGAGTTGGAAGTGCATTGCGAAAAGCACTAGGGGCCTCATTTATGAAAAGTGACGCATCGCTGTGTGAAAACAGCGATGCGTCACTTTTCACTGCACCCTCCTTGCGACACCAATGATGCGTCATATTTACAGTATGATGCATCATGGCACAAGGAGTTACAGATACGTGAGTATTTCTGACGTATCTGTATGGCGCAAAAGTGACGCATTGCTGGAGTGTGTCACAAAAGTGACGCAACTCCAGCAATGTGTCCTTTCACAAGCCCCATGTGAAAGGGCCTGCGTCAGTCTTACGCCTGCTGTGAGGCAGGCGTACGAAATTGACTCATTTGTTTCCTAGAAGTGGCGCAGTGAAATCTTATAGATTTCACTGCGTCACTTCTATGACCCTTTCTTGAGTCAGAACACCCCCCCCTGCATACATTATACCTGGCATAGGTATAATGTAGCGCAGGGGTTTAAAAAGTGACGCATCTACCTAGATGCGTCACTTTATAAATATGGTGCAACAAGGCACATTTTTAAGCTACTGGTGCGTCACAAAAAATGATGCACCGGCGGCGTAAAAGTGACACAGGGCCTCATAAATGAGGCCCCTAGGTCTTTTTTTATTCATTAAGAATACCTTGACAAGATTAGCTGGCCTCACTTTTGAATAGCGAAATGCTATCTAAGTTGCTGAAGAATGCCTTTTCAGGATTATTGTTGATTTATAGGGGTTGGGTCTACCAGGGCACATATTGTCGCACATTAGCTCACAGTAAGATGAACAGACAAGATTTACGGTAACAGCTACCTGCTGTAACATTTCTTTCGGATAAATCACTTACACCCTGCTTACTCTTGTTTACCTTTTAGTTGGTGTTCCTTTCATAGTTCCACCTGAGAACTTGTCAACATTAAAATTTGGTTTGTAGTATTAGTTATTAGTGAATGCAAGTACTTTTCCTTATAAAGGGAAAAACACTGTCTGGACAATGATTTATTGAGTGTTATTTTGTGCACTGTTGAGTTTTAACTATCTAACCACCACACTTCAGAGTCATCCTTTGATTGCTCTGCTTCATTCATTTCCCTGTGAGTCAAGTGTTGTAAGACATACATAGCTCCTGGTTAGTGGTCCTGTTGCTTGGAGGTCCCAGGAAACCAAAGGTAAAAGACCTCTATCGACACAATTGAGGCCTAGTCTCTTCGGATTGACTTGGAACCTCCCAAACTGGTTTTCTCACATTGGTTTTAAAATTGGCAAGTGATTCATTCGACCTTTTTCCTTCTTGAATTGCAGCACAGTTGGAGTCTGAGTTATGTGATGATTTCACTGCTGAAAGAGTGGAGCAAGTATTATGAAGTCCCCTATAATCCCAACGGGGCTGGCAATGGAAGTTAGGAGATCAGCATTAAGTCTGCGGATATGATGTCTTTTATCTGCAGACTCTGCCGGGCTAATGGAGTTCTGGGTTTCAGGGCGAAAATACCGGGTGGGGGGACTGAGGAACTATACAGGGGAATAAGGACTGGGGTTACTGATTCCGCAGGTAATTTCTCATCACCCACAAGTAATCCCCGGCCTCACCCCACTCTGGAGTCACTGATACCTGCAGTGGCGGACCTTGCTCAGTAAGATTGGGGGGGTGAGAGTCAGACTTTCCAACAATCACGCTGGCATATAATGTTAAAATACATTATACAACAAGCAGGGTGCATGAGAAAGGTTTAAAGGGCAGTGGAAAGGGAGAGGAATGCGGTTTCGTAGGGGTCTGAAGTGAAAGGAAACATACAGCCTGATTCATGAAGAAAGGAATCTGCGACTCTCAACTTGCGAATCACAGCGAATCGCAAATGGAAAGGCGCAGATCGGAATTCATCATAGTTAGCGATTAAAAAAAGCGATTCGCACACGGGCGCTAAAATCGATAGCGAGAAAATAAAATCGCCGAAAAATCGCTATTACCCAGATATTCCGTCTCTATTTTGCGCCATCGCAATTCCCCATTAGCGACATATCGCTAGTAGCGAGATCGCACAAACGGGAAGTCGCTTTTCGAGCGCTGTGATGACATCACAACCAGGAAGCAGGCAGTTCCCACCCCCATTCTGAACTGCGAGGCTGATCGCGAGGCTGCAGCTAAACAGAGCTCCTACCGGGACACCTCCAAAGTAGCGCAATTTACCCAACTGCGACAGCAGCAATGTCAGAGGAGCCTGCACCAGGGCCCAGTGACACCGGGCGCAAGAGAAAGCTCAAGTTTTCCGATCAGGAGTTGGAGCAGCTCATCGAGGGAGTGGTTGAAAACCACGCAAAACTTTTTGGAAAGGACTCCCGGAGGGTGCCAGAGATGGAGAGGCGTCGCATCTGGCTAGGAATCTCAGCAAAAGTGAACGCTGTGGGCATGACACACAGGTCACTGGACGAGCTCAAGAAGAGGTGGTACGACCTCCGAGGTCGTGCCAAGGAGAGGGTGGCAGAGAGGCTGGGCGAGACATCTGGTACTGGGGGCGGAGAACCTACTGTCCCTCCCAATACCCCCATGGAGGACCGCGTGGAGGACACCCTTGAGACAGAGGCGTGCATAGGTGTCACCAACCTGGACACATCCCGACCCAGCCAAGACAGCCAAGGTAAGTGGCATGCGACTGCGACCCTGTCCCCTAACAATGGTCATGGCCCTATAGCCTCCCATATACATCCCAAGTCATTCAAACAATGCACATGAGATCATGGCCACAAGCATAGTGGGACATGTAGTCTGCCCATAATGTAAAAGAACCCCAATGCAGCCTCACATATCCCAAAATGAGCAATCGCTAAGCCTGGCAGGGAATGTCAACCAGCATGCATGTAGCAACTGCACGTGTGACAGATACATGCCATTAATGTAAGTCCAATTCCCCTCACAGGTGGCGCCGACGACAGCAGCGACAGCGACATACTGCAGATCGATGAGTCACAAGAGGATGCCGAGGAGGTGCCAACACCAACACCTCCTGCACCATCAGGCGTAGCACCACTCCCCGCAGCCAGGGCAACACCAACAGCTCCAGCACCATCATTGGCAGCCCCGAACCCTGCAGGCAGGGCAAGACAAACAGCGCCAGCACCATCCGGCGCAGCAGCCAACCCTGCAGGCAGGGCAAGACAAACAGCGCCAGCACCATCCGGCGCAGCAGGCAACCCTGCAGGCAGGGCAAGACAAACAGCGCCAGCACTATCCGGCGCAGCAGCCAACCCTGCAGGCAGGGCAAGACCAACAGCGCCTGCACCATCAGGTGCTGCACCTTTGGCAACCACAACTCCACCACCAGCAGCACCATCTACTTCAGGTGCAGCTACTGTGGTGACTGTGCACACACCCACTGTGGGCAGCCAGCAGAGCAGGCATGTCAGGGCTCGCCAGCATGACACATCACACAGCAGCAGGAGGGGGATGGCTGTGCGCATGCCAGGCATGAGCATTGAGCGCCGGATGCTACGCATTCACCAACAGCAGTCACGACGGCAAGGGGCCATTCAGCTGCAGCTACACAACATTGGCCGCAATGTGGCCAATGTGGCTGATAGGATTGAGCGCATGACGGCAGCCATGGAGGCCAACACTGCTGCACTCATATCGCAGCGCAACTCCGCCCGCCGACGCCACCGGCAGCTCCTTACGCGCCTGACTGCCTACACCCGCTCAAACTACATGATTGGGAATGCCACCTCCCAGCTCTCACGACGGTGCCTGGCGCAGCAGCAGCAGCTAATCCAATGTGTCGAGGACGTTGGACGGGTGTTGGAGCAGGTCACCACTGCCGTACTGGCACTCCATCCTACTGGTGAAGGCAATGTGGGGAGGGACGACACCAGTGAGGGCACCTCCAGTGTCAGCAGCCTGTCTGCCTCACTGGTTGGCGTGTTACGCCGCAGCACCAGGCCCACTACAGGGACACGTGCCGTCCCAGAGGAAGAGCCAGAGCGGCGTTTGGGGGCTGCGCGCCGGAGGCGCAATTGAGTTACTTGAACATTTCCTAGATAATGCTGATGATACAAGCATGTCCAGTGGCTAGTTAGGAGCAGTATGGCGCAATACTGCTGCAATATAATGAATGTAGACATTACGTTATTATTGTGGATTTAACAATAATATTTATTCATGCAACATACATGGGCCTCCAGTCATTATTTACATTGCCATTCAATAGTGATTTGTTGGGTGAGTGGATTGTGGGCTTCAGAAACAGTTCATAGTGATGTGGTTGCGCCGTCTGTGTCCTTCAGCAGGGTTCTCCCCGCGTGCATGACGCACATGTGCTGGTGGACGGTCGTCCCCTTCAGACTCACTGCCAGAGATCTCTACTGGTATCCGGCGCTTGGTTGCAATGTTGTGTAACATTGCGCAGACAGCCACAATGCGGCAGCACACATCAGGACTGTAGTACATGGCCCCACCTGTCTTGTGCAGTATGCGGAACCGGCTCTTGAGTAGCCCAAATGTCCGTTCTATACAATTCCTTGTCCGTATGTGAGAAACATTGTACCGCCGTTGCTGTGGTGTAGCCGGGTTGAGGTATGGGGTGAGGAGGTATTCCCGGAGGGCGTAGCCACTGTCACCTGAATGAGAGGAGCAGAGGGTGAGTGCCTGTGCTGCGCAGCTACATCATTGCAATGTGTAATTGTTGACAATGTGTACTTACCAAGTAGGTGTCCTTCCCCAAATTCTCCCCTGGCCAGTCGTGTGTGGAGGCCGCTGTGCCGGAATATAAAAGAGTCATGGGTACTCCCTGGGTACTGGGCCACGATGTCAGCAATGATAGTCTTGGCATTGCAGACCATCTGTATGTTAAGGGAGTGGTATGACTTCCGATTCTGGTACATGTACTCCGTCGCAGCTGGTGGGCAGATGGCAATGTGGGTGCAGTCTATGCATCCTATCACAGATGGGAAATGGGCCACATTGTAGAAGTTTAACTTTGTCAAGTCCAGATCCTGTTGGCTGGTGGGGAATTTGATGTGTCGGTGTAGCTGGGTGAGCATTGCGTCAACAAAACTCCGGAGGCAGCGTGACATGGTGGGCTGGGATATCCCCCCTGCAGCCGCTACTATCCCCTGGAAGCTCCCAGAGGCCAGGAGGGGCAGGTTACACAATACCTGTACATGTGTAGGCACAGCATTGGTCCGCCTTGTTGGGTGCTGCATCAGGGGGTCAAGGTCGTGTATGAGTTGAATTATCATGGCCCCATTTAGCCGGTACTTCGCATAAATCTGCTCCCTGGTTTGTCCCAGCAGGGTGATCCGCTGGCGGAATATCCTCTCCTGTATTCTGCGTCTCCATCGTGCTGCTCGCTGTAGCCTTCGCCGCCTGACCAGCATGTACATTCCTGGCATTGTGAGACACCAACTGCTGCTGCTGCATCTCCTTATGTGTGTTTGGTCAGCCCTTTCCCTGTTCCTGATTGTCCAACGGTTTTTCAAAATTTTCTCTAATGACTTTTATGGTTACCACCTGCTTTGGGTTGTCCTTAATTTGCGCGGCGCTAATAGAGAATTTGAGGTTTTTCGCTATTAGAGAATTTTCATGAATACCGATTGCGCTTGTATTGCGGATTCGCTAAATTTATTCTCTAATTCCGTGTTTTGGCGCAAACCTACTGGGATTCTGAGAATATATTAGCGAATTCGCAATCTTTGGTTTGCGCTTTGGTTATTTTTTTGATGAATGCCGATTTGGGAAATTGCGCCCACAATAGCATTTTCGCTGCTATTGCGGCCGCAATTTAGCTTCATGAATCAGGCTGATAGTTTGTAAAACATTTTTGGAGACTTTCAAAACAGAGAGAGGGCGAGAGTGTGTGTGCAGAGAGTGTGTGTGCATGTTTGTCTGCTTGTATATAAAAATTCGACAGACACCTCTCCAAACCGGACTGAAATCGCTGGTATCCAACTATTTACAAGAAAATACATGTATTAGGGGGTGTAACTCTCCAAACAACCCCACTGAAGCTACACCCATGGATACCAGTGGTATCAGTAACCCAGCAGGGCAGAGATATTGTGTGCTGCAATGGGGCTCTCATAATGAGGCATTATTGCTGTAACATCGGGCCGTTGCCCAGGTGTTTGATTTCTGGTATGAAACTATTTTCAACATCTTTCATCTTAACTGCTGGACAATTGCGAGCTGAAACACAATTATGGAAGAAGGAGTCTGTTATTTCAGGAAGATTTCTATTTGTGCTTTTTTATTGAAATTGTGTTCCCCAGTGATTGGGCCTTTCCATTTTGCAGAGAAGCCTCAAGGATATTTTAATTTTCTGAACATTTCGAACTTAACTGCTTCCTAGTACAATAAACTCTTCTGCTTTTTCACCGTCATGTAAGACTGCAGATGGAACAACTCCTCACCTAACAAAACATTTTTTTAAAAATCTTTATTTATTATTTTATCATCCAATCTCAATATAATGCATAACTTGCAGTAGCACCCAACATTAATTGTGTCTTATAGGTGGGGCCACTGTAATTATGCGGCAGGAAATGGCCAAATTATGTGGCAGGGTTGAGTAAGTTATATGACAAGAACAGGCAAATTATGCTTCTTTAAGTGGCAAATTTTGCAATGGTATTACTTCATTATTTAGTCATTTTTAAACTTGGTAACACTGTCTAGGCATTGGTTGCACCTCATAAGTAACCAGTTTAATACCCAAATATAGCGATGAGCAACAGAAAGGTGACCAGTCCAGCTTTGCAAAGGGACTTCTACCGAGCAGCAAAACGTGTCATTGGAATTTTTTGTAACTTTTAAACTGTGTGAGCTAGAAACAGAAAAAAGGGTACTTTAAAAGCTGCAGAGTATGTGTCAGAAGATGGATTATGTGGCAAATGCAGTAAATATATAATTATGCAAAATCACCCGGGCCGGACAATCGCCTTATTCCAGTGGCCCTGCTTATAGGTCAGTCAGTGCACAACATTGGATTAGATGAATTGACATTGCATCTTGTTGGGGGGGAAGGGCAAAAGGTCTTAAATCTTAAACCATAAATCATCAATCATAACTCAGTGTACACACGTCATTCTAGCTCCATTCCAAGACAAATATTATAAGTCGTCAACCCACTTCACCCTATTACACTTCCCATTCCATTACCAGCTTGTCTTATCCTACTCAGGTGACACCCTCATCTTTAACACAACATGGTTCACACACAACTCTTGTCCTTCTGAGAATTACCAAGAGAAATTCCGGAAGCACGTTGTTAAACCTGGCCCTTTTCGCAGGTTTACTCCAAACGTTTTGCCTTTTGCTTGCTATTTTTCTGACCCTGTTTTTGTTGGCTATAAGACTCTGGGCACTCTACCACTGCTGATCATTGCTAAAATGCATAAGCTCTCTGTGTAAATTGTGATTATGATTGGTTATCTATGATTGGCTTATTTAAGTTACTGGTAGATCCCTTGTAATGTGCACTGTGTGTTCCCGTGGCCTGTAAATCAAATGCTACTAGTGGGCCTGCAGCACTGGTTGTGCCAGCCACATGAGAAGCCCTGTAAATGTGTCTCAGGCCTGTCACTGCAGTGTCAGCGCACGCAGTTTCAGACTGCCCTGTCAACCTGGCAAGTGCACCCACTTGCCAAGCCCTAACGTTCCCTTTTCTTACATGTAAGGCACCCCTAAGCTAGGCCCATGGTATCCCCTTGGGCAGGGTGCAGTGTAT
The DNA here is from genome assembly GCF_964261635.1 of Lissotriton helveticus. Lineage (NCBI taxonomy): Eukaryota > Metazoa > Chordata > Amphibia > Caudata > Salamandridae > Lissotriton > Lissotriton helveticus. The sequence continues at coordinate 1,064,512,650 of NC_136069.1, read as the reverse complement.
GGTAAAGGTAGGACGTGTGCTTTTCATGTCCTGATAGTGAAATACTGTGAATTGCATTTTTCACTATTGAAAGGCTGTCTGTCCTATAGGTTAACATGGAATCTGCCTTGCAACATCTTAGAAAGGGTCTCTGAATTCAAAAATTTAAAATACACCTTTTAGTAAAAGTGGTTCTTAAATTATGTATTTGGAAATGCCACGTTTAGAAATTGGGCATTTTCTTGCTTTATTATTCAGTGTGCCTCTGCCTTTTTATGTATTCACCATCTAGTTTTGTAGAGGCAGGAGCTGGGAATGTGCATTCACTATGACAATCACAAGGGGGGGGTTAAGGTGTGGCCTGCTTTTCTTGGGTGACTCATAGCCAGGTTGAATAGACCTTTCTTCACTTAGAGTGTTGGGAGGAGTTTGCAATAGCACCTGAATAGGTTGTGTCTCCTTTGCACAGTGCTGTCTTCATCCCCTGTGGTCAAGCTGGACCAGGGAGGACAGAACTGGTTTGCACTGAGCTCAGGCACTCTGAAACAAAGACTACAATGAGAAAACAGGGTATAGGTATGAGACCATCAGCCCGAGCTTTAGATAACTTCTGGAAACAAGAGGACCCTGCCAAGAACACGTTGTGAAGAGCTGTGTGAGGAGGGCTGCCTTTACTGTGTGAGGGCTGGGTTGGCCTGTGGTTGCTGCTTCTATCTGTGCGCAGACTAAAAGGTTTGACTCTTTTTGCCTTGCCTTGGTATCCTGCTTGAGAATATTTCCAAGAGCTTGTGTGGGCTTGCTTCCTGTTGGAAGTCTCAAGGAAATGAAAGACTTCAAAAGATCCTTGCTGTATCAATAGGAGTCTGCCTAGAAGAAGAGCTGGAGAGCTGTGTGAGGAGCGCTGCCCCTCGATATGTGTGCAGTGGGTTGGTCTGCAGTTGCTGCCAGGGCCAGACTGGGGACAGAGACCGGCCCTGGCACACTGCTCAGCTGCCCCCCTGGGGCGAGGGGGGGTGCAGCTGAGCAGTTTGCAACGGCCGGTATTTGGTCGATTTTGTTACAGGGGGCCGATATTGCCGCCTGGTATCAGACCGGCCCTGGTTGCTGCTTCTGTCTGGTGCACAAAAAGGACTAAGCTGTTCTTTCAAACTTTGCGAAGCAAGAAGGAAGGGTGTGGTGAGCGCTTTATTCCTCACCTCAATTGCAGGCAACTTGGCTCTGGGACTCTGCAGGTACTGTTATGATGTATGGAGAGCATCTTGCCCAACGTAACCAGCACCTTTTATTGAATTGTGCCATCAGCTTGGGTTGAGCACTTTAACCTGGTAATCAGCCCGTGTGGAGACAGCACATAATGACACGCCCCTGCCCCTAAATGCCAGCGCTTCTCCTCTACCTCACGTGGCTTCCCCTACCCCCACTGCAGGATTGGTAATTCCCACAGCGGGCAGTGGTTGGATATGCAGTCATGGAAAGAGGGAGCCGCGATGTGTGATTCAAGGCTCCACTCCCAACAGGCATAATTGCCCACAGTGAGCCTCAGCAGGGCTGGGAGACAGAGATCGCGGCCCCGGATCTCCAACACCTAAGGCCCGCCTTGACTCAGAGGGGCTGACCTAAGTCTTCCTCATTTAGGAACGGTTGGCGTACTGCTTGAGGAGTCCCCGCTGAAAGGAGGTTCACTTCCCTAAACCCATCCCATTGTGGGCAGCTACACCGTGCAGTGCGGATGGTCCCATCTACAGGGGAAAGGTGTTCCCACTGTGAGTCACATCACACAGGGATTTGTTCTCTTGGCCTTACTAGCCGGGTGGGAAGGAATTCTCGACGGCGGTCCCACTCCTCATTTCCCCTCAAACTACTATATTCACTGTTGTAGGAGAGCAGGTGCCCCGGTAGCCTACGTATCTGAGAACAGTGATTACACGATTCCATGTAGGAGGAACCCAGAGGCTTCTGCGCCCTACATGGTGTACCATTTACCATATACAACGTAATAGGAGCACAGGAACACTCCTATTACACTATTCACTGGGATTATGGTGAACAAATTCTTTTAATCGCTTCCTGCTGCATTCCATGACCTGATTGTCTTGATATTTCATTGTAATCCTTGCACTGACAGGATAGTAGGCATTATTTCAGGACCTGCAGATTATGCACATTAATGGTGTTTTCGTAATGTGTGTAACCTATAAGTGTTTCCTTTTTTGCACTACCTGTGATGTTATGACCTTTAAGTTCGTTCTTACCACCTCAAAATTTCTTTTGTCAATGTGGTTCTCAAGGTGTGCAATTATAAAGGGATCTAACAAAACATAATACAGGAGGCCCCCTCTTTTTTATTTTTTTAAAATCTACTCTAGGCGGTAGGTTAGTCTGTAATCTGTGCATGTTTGAGGGACACCAATGTTTTTTTTTTTTTTAGCACGTCGCCTTTGAGGTCATTTTATGAACCTTGTTATAACTATTACTCATTTGTACATATTATTGTTGTCTATGCTGTGATATCTATGTCTTTTATATGGGTTTTAACCGAGAATAAAAGCTTAAAAAAAATAAATAAAAAAAAAGATGTTATGACAATTGCCTAGTTGGCAAAGTGATCTACGAGATATGTGATTGTGCTCTATGGTTATATACAATATATGAGATATTTTTATACTACTGCGTGGACTCTCTTTTGTGGTGTATTTATTGAGTCACCGGTGTGTGTGTGTTGCATAAATGCTTTACACTATGCCTCTGGGATAAGGCTGACTGCTCTACCAAGCTACCAAGGGGGTAAGCAGGGGTTATCTTGGGTGTGTAACTCCCTTACCCTGACTAGAATGGTGGGTTCTGCCTGGCTTAGGTGCATACCCTAACCAATCAGAAACCTCATTTCTAACACACATAAAACATATAAGTGACAAGTGTCTGCACCCAACCAACCCTGTTACATTCGAACGTACGTAAAACTAGTAACAACACCGCTTAATTTAAGAAGATGATGTTCTAAACTTCAAAGGAAACCTTTGGTGCAGGATGGTTACTCTCTGTGGCTTGACACCTCTCTACATCAATTTGACCTTCTATGTTCTGCCCTCACTCCTGTCTTTCCCTGACCCTGAATCTCATCATTAGTGTCACCATATTCTACCTGTCACCCCAATCAGGGTCTGTTGGGCACTTATTTCTGTGTTTCCAATCACTGATACGTCAAAGTGAAGATTTTTGAAGAATAATTAAAATGGGCGTGTATACGGATCTTTTAACTCAGATGGGGCGCTTACTCCCATTAATGGCCAGAACCGCATTATGAGGCCCTGTGTTTCTAATCCTCCTCCACACCCCAAAAACACTACCTGCTGTGGGCTGCCTTGGAGCCATAGATGCTTTTCGACTCTCCTGCTAAGGCAAACAATTCTTGCTGAATTGCCTCCTGTTTAGCAATGAAGGTATAATCTTGTTTTTCATCTCTATGTGCAGGGTGCAGCTTAAACGCTTCGGATTTCCATCTTCACATATCCCTTTAAATAATACATGCTGAATGATGTTTCGCCAAAGGTTAAAACGCTGCAGTTGTTGTTCTGTGGTAAAGCATTCACAGTCGTGCTGCAGACTTACTGTCATCAGAATAAAGTAATTCCACAGTTATATGGCCTCGGTTTTTACCGTGCTATTTCTTCAGGCACATTAAACATAAGATTGTAGCTTCAATGCAGAAATATGAAATAACAGTGGGACAATGAAGAATTTACCTTAGTGTGTAACAGCATGTACATTTCCCAGTGTTGCTCTTCAAGGTACCATTTTACAGAGGATAATCACAATCTGGGTGAATTCACATGTGGAAGATGCACAGAACATATGACAATTTCCAAAAAAGCACCAGCAATAGTGTTACTTGGATGGCACAGGTCAGGTGTCCCAAATGTGTTGTTGAAATATGCCAGCTCCTGGAGTTCTGACTGCCCACAAAACTCAGGGGCATATTATCAAGGGGGTTTATCTCCGCTTTTTTGGCTTTAAAAGCCTAGAAAGCGGAGATAAAATTATCTCCCTATTACCTAGCTGTCGCTAACACCAGTTAGCGACCGCTAGTAGGAGATAGCGACCATCTTGGGCCCCACTTTGCATGTCAGTGATATTTATCACTAATGACATGCAAAGTGGGCGTGCCAAGATGTTAGCGACTGGAAACAGTTGCTAACATCGCTATCTCCTATTACCAACTTTTGGAGATATTCGCGCTAAGCGCGAATATCTCCAAAAACTAACACCTGCCCTGAGCAGTTCTTAGCCATGTTATCCAATGGGAGGTGGATAACATGGCTAAGAGCATTAGCTCGGTAATGCATGAATATCGCTGACTTTTCAGCGATATTCATGCATTGCGGCCGTTTTTTATCGCATTTGCGATAAACCTTGATAATAGCAAGGTTTATCTGCGATAATTTCTGACGATGCTTAGCGGTAAAAAATTCGTTGCTAAGCATCGTTAGCGATAAATATCGCTTAACGTTGGTAATATGCCCCTCAATCTTTAATGAAATATTGTCTAATTGATAGGAGGGCAACCCAATTTCCTCATTGAACTTTCCAATTCACATAATTTGTATCCGTAATGACTCAGTTAGTTTCCATATTTCGGTTTTCAATTAATTCCCAGAAGTTGGTGAATTTTTCACATAAAGTTCTTATCCTAGATCGATCGGATGGGACTAGGATATACACGCCGAAAGGCTATGCTAACGGAGACCAGATTCTAATGGGGAGAACTAATTGAAAGGATGAAATGAAGGAGGATAGATAAAATGGCCAAGATAATGTGCCTATAAGGGATGAGACGCATTGGCTGGATCTGGTTAAGGTGCTATTGAGAACTGACCACTGAATAAAAATAACTTTACGTGAAAAAGACACCAACGCCTGGGAATTATTGAAAAACGAGAAATGAAAATTAAATGAAAACAAGGGAGTCATTACGGATACAAATGATTTCAATTGGAAAGTTCAATGCGAATGAGGAAATTGGGTTGCTCTACTATCAATGAGACAGTATTGCTCAGAAAATATGGAGTTATTATTCAGATAGGGAACATTGAATAGTAATTATGTAAAAATAATGTACATTGCCTAGCAGTAAACAATTACCACCCTTGTCCTGAGCCAAGAAACACCTTTCAAACTGCCTGACACTTGTGAAAAGAATCAGACATGAAAATAGAGAAACATGGATGCATTACACCATGTGGAAATGTTGATTTTCAGTCATGGAAAGAATCATAAGGCATCTAAGGGATGAAGAGAGTGTGTTTGGTTGATGAGCCTCAGTAGGTGTATTGAATGATATTAGGCATGAAAGAATTAATGAACCATTTTATAAAGCAAGAACATACATCAAGTTAGAGTACTGAGTAGCTGTAGGTGTATATGTGATAGGTGGTTTAATTACCAGAAGGTTTATCTCAGCTATTTTTTCCTTGATTAATTCAGATTAGGGGCCCGATGTAGGTAATTTAATTTTACCACTTCTTAAATACCGAATCATACCGATTCGGTATTTAAGAAGTGGTAAAATGGAGGGGGGGATGTAGGTATTTCAGAATCGGTAAATACCGAATCGTTGAGATTCGGTATTTACCGATTCTGTAAATACCGATTCGGTAATGCCCATTGATTCCTATGGGCATTGAAGCCCATAGGAATCAATGGGCATTACCGAATCGGTATTTACCGATTCGGTAAATACCGATTGCAGCAAGGGTGCAGGGGGTGTCACTTTGACACCCTCTAGCACCCCGAATACAGGCATGTGTGCCATGTGGCACACAGACATGCCCTAAGGGCATGTCTGTCTGTCACATGGCACAGGTGTACATGCACAGATGTGCATGTACACCTGTATTCGGTATTTTATCACCCAATAGGATTGGGTGGTAAAATACCGAATTCTGAAGGCCTGTAGCACTGTAAACAGTGCTACCTACATCTGGAATTTACCGAATCGGTAAAATTACCGATTCGGTATTTTACAGAATCAGTAAATTTACCGATTCGGTAAATTTACAGATTGTGCAAAATATTGCCTCCTACATCTCAATCACCAAATACCGGTCGGTAACGGCCGAATTCGGCCGTTACCGACCGGTATTTGGTGACCTACATCGGGCCCCTTATCCCTTATTTATTCACAAACTAGTAAACAGTACTGTACATTGGCAACATCTGATTTCAAAACTATCCTGCCTTCTAACCCCTATCTCCCCTTCAAGCCTGTTTATATGTATCATGATACAAAGTATAAGGACATTTGTTTGTCACGCTAATATTACAGGGATTTTTACAATTATTAAATAGTGGTCATGGAAGAATTTCCTTTTCAGATGTTTCTAATAAGCCCAATGTGCAGTGACTTTTTCCCACCATACTTTTACTTAGGAGGGAAAAAAAATATTGCAGGTACAGATTTCATGTATCCATGATAAGTGGAGTTTTACCCTCTTAAATTGCATCTACAAACATGAACAATTCACATATATATTTTACTTTCTACATTTATAAATGAGTAGAAAGGGGAGGAATGCAAGCATTTCTAGGAAGGAGTGGAAGGGGTTTAACAAATGTTCTTAAACAGTGTTGGGGTTATTTACTAACTTTTTGTGCAAGCTTCTGCATGGCTCAAAGAGACTCACAGCATTCCGTCAATTTACTTACCGTTAATAATTTGGTGCAGCACCGTGAACGCACCAGTGCCACGTTTACAAAATCTAGGCCCCAATGTCATTGAGTCTGATTTTCAGTGCTTCAAGGTGCACTTCAGCAGCATGGATCCTCACGGGACCAAAAAATTAACACTTGCACATACACCTTCTGCTAATTTGTGTCCAATTCATCCTTACAAATTTGTAGATCTCTCCATTATGGTTCTGTGCATTTTTGCCTCCTCTGAGGAGATTCTTTAATTCATTTCCAGAACCCTCTGCCTATGTGCAGGCACTAAAGTTTCGGAGCTTAACTGTTTGGAAACTATGGACCTCATTTATAGTTCAGCAGACGGGTGACTCCATCGCAAACATGACAGATAGCCTTTACGCTGTATTACAAGTGCAATTGGCTATAATGCACTTGTAATACACTTGTGACAGATTAACCCGTCTGCCAAACTCTAAATCAGTGTCTTTTCCCCAGACTATCTGAAACAAAGGCAATGCAAGAATAAATGGGGAACGGTTTGTTTTCTGTGGGCCCTACTTATCCTTCATCTTGAAAATTAAATTTTTGTACATTATGATGAACGTTTGTGAAAATATATGGGAAAATCTAACGTAAGCATACATTAAATTTTGTAAAGCTCTTCATTATAATTTATATAAATTAATGTCCATGAAGGTTTATGCCAGCAGTGACCATGCACATTCTTAGTGAACATTATATTTAATTGAATAGAATGAACTTTCTTTTGGAGTGCCTAAACACCACACAAACTACATATTAACTACCATTTTCAATGATTTGGTCCGAGTGGTTTAGGTGGAATAGACCCTGGTAATTAAGAATTGGTAGACCAATTGGACCTACCCTCTCTAACCTTAACTAGGGCTGACCATAAAGGTACCAATCTGGAGTTTGAATGGTCAGTTGGAATTAAGGGGGGGGCTTAAACTGTTAGCAAAATGCAACAGCTCAAGGTAAGATAAATGACTTTTTGTTAATAGTTCAGCACTTTTTGTGTGTTACCCCCAACTGTCCTGGTAAGAAAATACCATAATGATGCAACCTTTTGGGTTGCAACAGTATGGAAGCTTAGAGTAGAGCCCTCTTTTTTTTTACCAGATTGCATTAGAAGAATAGATCTTTACCTTCAAAAAAGGCTCAGAATATAAAGTTTGGATAGTTCGCAGTGACATTAAAAGGCCTAAACAGTAAAATATGGCAAAGTGGATACTTTTGACAATAATCCAGTATTTTGGGTACGACTGCAAATAAAACGTAGGCTCATGCAATCTTTGCTTTGTGAACAAAAACCTCTGTAAATTCAAAAAACATATATTCAACAGCAGCAGCCTGTCATTAGGGGCTGAGGAGCCACACCCCCCTCCCAACTTTATCCAGGCAAGGAGAGTGTCTGTCAGGCAGAACAAAGGTGATCCTGACAGTCACTCTTCTGGTGCAGGTCAAGCAGCAAGGAACTAGAAATGCTTTAAATGCACAGGCTCCCGGCTGGCTAAGCGGAACTTTGAGGATTTCACAGGTCTGTGTGCGTGACTTCCTCAGCCTAGCAAAAGTGCGTTGAGGCTCTACACCTCATGATGCTTGCCTCAGACCTAGGCACTTCCATTTAAATCCTGAGGTGCAAAGGGCCTAAGGTCAGCCATTGATGTCGCAAAATCACAACTGGTGACATGCATGTGTCATCACAGAAATTAGCATCACACATTCACTTTTTTAAGCAAACATTGAAACTTTATTGAAATCATCACAGAAATCAAATGAAGACACATGGCCGCTCCCCTCGACACAATCCGTAGGTCACAGCCCACAAGACAAAAAACATGATGAGAAGGTGTGTCCTGCACACATCAAATAACAGAGAGAGCGCGAAGGAGAGAGAGAGAGAAAGAGAGAGAAGAGAGGGGTAGAGAGGGAGAGAGAGAGAGAGAAGAGAGAGGAGAGAGAGAGAGAAAGAGAGAGAGAAGAGGAAAGGGGAGAGAGAGAGAGGAGGAGAGGGGGAGAGAAAGAGAGAGAGAAGAGGAGAGGGGGAAAGAGAGAAAGAGAGAGAGAAGAGGGGGAGAGAGAGCGAGCCTACCCTGCGAACCCAGGCCACACTGCTCACCGGCTGCCACCGGTGTGTCTCCAACCACTTGCCGGTACGTATAGCAGTACACCAGGTCACACATCTGAGACAGAGCCTTCATCTGAAACAGAATCCAGACACATGACTGGCACAGTACACACACTTGCAAAAGATAACATCGCCTGCCCGCCCATGCACACCCAGGCATAGGCATCCCATCCCCTACCGCTGCCCAACGAAGCATGCCCGCCCATGCTAACACGGGCCTCCCTGCTCACTTTCCGCCACTGGCATGTAGACTGCAGGTATCGCCACATGCCCCTGTGAGCCACAAGACCGGGGGCCGCAGACATGGCACTCTCCACACCATGCAGCCACGCTGCCAGGCCACCAGGTCTCACATTGGGTGCTGGGTCTTGATTACACCATGGGATGGGACATACCAGGGCACCCGGCAACATCGCAGCCTGCAGAGCTGCTCAGCCCAATGGGTGTCACAAACTCTGTGATCCCAGAAGCGATGCCATATAGCGGTAGGCCCGCGCAGCCCTCTGGCGCGGCCTACACTGCGGTCCAGCAAGGCACACTAATCCTGAGCAGTCCAGACCGCCAGGACGGGCCATCCTCGCAGGCTGCACACGCGCTCAGCAGATCAAGGTGCCAATGACTCAGTGAACCCTAAGTCACCATCCCGTGGTGGGGTGCCTGTGCCGGCCGCAATGCAGCATGTGCCACACACCCTGTTCAACCCCAGTCAGCGCCGCGTGGTGGAAGGCTCGTGCCAGCCTCAAGGACTTGGGTCCATCATCCAGTCACCACCAGCAGAGAGGTATGTGACATCTTCGTCCCCTTATATTTGCGGGGTCACATGGCCTGTGACACCTTTGCCAGGTGGGTGTGGTGTGCATGCAAACCTGCCCTCAGGGAGTGGCTGTAACATGCTGACAAGTAGACCAGTGACCTGCACGCATAAGCGGAGTGGACTTGCCTGCCATAAGCCAGTACAGCCCAGGGCTTGCAATAATAACTCATGGGCACTGGGCGTGGTTCAGTCCATGTCCAGACAAGAAAGTGGCTGGTGCGTTTTTCCCTGTTGTGGTGTCCATGGGACTCATGCACACATCGCTATGTAGCAGCCTCAGACTGGCATCCCACAGGATGAGCTTCATTGACGCAAGGGGAATCACTGTCCCTACAGTAATCCACTCATACATACATGAATGATGAAAGACATGACACAGCAGTGCGTCACTGGATGTTTATTCCACATCCAGTGCAGTTCCGCAGCTGGAGTGGTACAGGGAACTGCCGAATACACCACACCATTAGGCCCGTGGAGGGCCAACCAGAGTCCATCCGTGGAAGACAAGTACTGCGGAAGAGGAGGGGTGCAGTCCGCAGTCTGGTCTCTGTGTCATTGGTCATCAAACAGGATGTGGCTGTCCAAGGTGAAGGCAGTTGAGTGAATCGGGGGTCAGTGGAAGGTCTTGAGGCCATATGCAGGACTATCCAGGAACAGGCCAGGTGGCGGAAATGAATGCTACTGAGCCCTTCTGATCACAGTCCCATCCACGTCCTCATCCCCGGATGTGTGTCCTGCCCCACCTGGGGGTGTTGCTGTACCGGCTGCGGCACTGTGTGCCAATGACACCTCAGGTGTCGGAGGTGGATTGTCGGCCGCACTGTGTGGCACTGTAACATCAGGTGCCGGAGTGGTTAGACCTGCCGCACAGGGAGGCATGGACACAACAGGGGGTGGAGATGTGGATGGTGTGGGGGCAGCAGCATACAACAATGCCATGTCTTGTGGCAGCAATGCCATGATGAGGATCTGCCGGGCATGGTAGATCCCAGCTACATTCCGCTGATGTGCAGCGGTGGCTGTCATCCTTTCTGCCTCCATCCGCAACCTGTCCTCCATTAGCCTTCGAAAGTGTGCCAGCTCACGGCTGGTACCGCTGGAGCCACTCTGAGCAGACAGGTGTTCTTCTCTCCATGTCATGACTCCAGTGATGTCAGTCAGGGCTCGTTGGAGACCATGGAGCGGGGCTACACACCCAAGGATTGCGTCAAGTCTGGTTGCTATGTTGCCGAAGCCCAACCGCACCTGCTCTGCTGTCTCCCTCTGGCACTCCAGCACACAGTGTTGGAAGGCCATGTGTTGTTCCTGGGGTCTTGGGGGAGTGCTGGGGCTGTGGGTGCCTCCTGCTGGGTGCTTTGGGTAGTGGGTGGGGTCTCCTCGATGTAACTGGCCTGCCCTGATCCTGGAGGCAAGTGGTGGATGTGGTCAATGATATCTTGGATGGGTTGGGTGTCGATGCTGGTGTTGTCCTCCTCGTCATCAGTGAAGAGTGGCTGGGACGCTCTGCAGGAGGTGTTGATGGTGTCTCTGCGATGTGAAGGGGAGGCGGTGTATTACAATGTGTCCACATGTATGTAGCCGCTTGGTACATGTTGACATTAATACAGCATGGCATTGTATATTGTGATAGTCTGTAGATCTGGGCGAGGACCCAGAGTCATTGTGGGTGTGCACTGTGCTTTACTTGATTGTGCATGTGTGCCATTGTAGCCATCTCCACCCGTCCCCCCAGTACCTGGTGGTCACTTACCCTGGTACGGTTGTGTTGTGTCCTGTCGAGCAGTGTCCTTTACCCCAACTCCAGCCACAGTTTCCACACTGATGACTGTCGACACCAGCTCCTCCATGCCATCCAGCACAAGCTGTGACGCAAGTCCCCACCTCCAGTCTGTGTTGCTGCCTTCTGGTTGGTCGAGAGTTTACCCTTTGTCCACCGCTTGATGTCATTCCATCACCTCTTGACCTCGTCTATTATCCTCTTGTGCTCTCCGATGGCATTCACCTTGTCCACAATGTCCCGCCATATTCCATTTTTGGTGCCCAAGGACACTTTGGAGGTGACGAACAGTTGTTGATGGTGTTCCATCACCTCCGTGACTATGATCCTGTTAGCCTGCGGACTGAACTTCGTCTTCGTCTTCCTCTTCTCCTTGCCCTTCCATGTCACCGAGGTCCTGGGCTGGTCGTCTGGGGTGCCTGTGGGGTTGCGCTTGTCCTCTGCGCCTGCTCCGGCTGCCTCCATGGTACTTGGGTTTTGGTCAGTTTGTGTTTGGGTGTTTTTTCTACTTTCATGGTGATTTTCCCCGCCTGCCAGGTGTGTGTTGCAGGCCTGGCGGTGCGCAAACCCTGGTTTCCTCATCGCGCTTTGGCCCATCGCAGGTTTTTTGGTATTGTGGTTTGTGTTTTTGTCTCCATTGAGGTGGTTGTATTGCAGACATTGTCTGCGGTTTCGGCAGACTATCGCATGCTACCGCATTATTGTGAATTCCACGTTGACACACAGTTATTTTTCCATCGATGGGCTGCGATGTTGAAAATTGCATTATGCTACTCTTGCGATAGTTATCAAACGTTCTTGTGAATAGACCCCAATTATTTTCATATATAAGCCACAAATCATGCTGCTTCTGTGGTAGTCAAACAGAAAGCACGACTTAAGCACCGTCCCTGATAGGAACAGATAGGCAATTTAACAATCACAAAATGGCATGGCCTTGATGGAGCCTACCCTAGCAATCACATACCATGAAAGCCACTGGTTGAAGGGGGATGACTCAAAGCCCACTCTTGTCGCACTACGCATTACATATACTTTCTCAACTTCTTGGTAACATAAGGCGCACCGTGTTGAGAGATCTGTAGCAAGACTTAAAACCACTACCGGAATTTAGCTGGCGAAGAGAACACATTGTGTATGCCTGCTGCACAGGTTATCGGGTACTTTTAACTGTATACATAAGTGAAATGTTTCTGTAATACAGCCAGACATACTTTCTTGCATTATCTTTTCTACTGCAGAAACCACAGTCAGCATATCCAAATGGAACTGTCAAAATTACAAGCGAAACATGTCTTACATTCACAGATTAATACATTCTTGAAGGTACAATGGGCCATCACGAAAGACTTTTATGCAGGCAGCTCTCAGAACTCACATAACTTTTGCATAAATAAATAATATCTTAAGTGCTATTGAAGCTTTTTTCTCTGCATGACTCATGCTTGTGCATAATTTTATACAGGGATAATGGTTTCGAACCTAAACTGCGACTTGCCTTATGGACACATATATATCCTATAAATGTAATGTTTAATATTGCAAACTGCAAAATTATTCATAGCCATACTGGAGTTCCAGAAATGTGTTGCTGCCTCACATGAACTGTGTGAATTATATCCTGATGCTCTGACGTGACAGCTGAACGACTCCATTGAATCCGCCTCTCTATGTGGTGCTGTTGTCATAATGTATAAAGCAGGAAATGTTTTTCAAATGTCCTCTTAATGACAGTTCCACTTTCTTTTTTAGCTAAAGCACGTCTATATATATTTACATTTATTTGTGCTTCCCTTATGGTATACTTTGGTGATTTATCACTTTCAAAGGCAATGAATATCAGAAGGCACTGAATGAAACTGATTTTATTTTTTAATTGTTTTACTTTTTTTAGGCACTGGTTGATTATCAAATGATTCCTCTGCTCAGGGGGTTCTTGTTGAATTAATTCTAAGGAAGACCACATCGGTTTGTCACCTTTCTTGTTCAGACATTTTCCTTCAATGCAAATAACCTGCCCTTGTGCAATTGCTGTCCTGGCACAGTATTCCACAACGGGCAACACAGAACTACTAGTCCAGTGCAAACTTCTTATATCGTCTGCTTTGAAAGTGCCCTATCGCACATTGATGGAGCCAAGTTCAGGCATGCAACTCTGTGTCGTTACTCATTTGTCGGGGCAGGGTACCACTTGGAGAGGGGTACCGACTGCACAAAGCCAGCATAGAACCTTGTACTGAGATGTGGTATTCTATCACATCATGTCATGTTTTTCACTGAAAATACATTTTAATGTTTGCTATCAATCAAATAATCTTTGTTCGATAATTTCCCAGATTATCATAAAAGACGTATAGATTTCAAACACATATGTGATTAATATAGAACAGTCAAATAATTGAAGTTTTTAAAATGGGAAACATCCTTTACAACGAAACTTTTCCACGCAGTACCTTTACCATTTCGGAATTACAACACAAGTCGGTACAACGACTTGCGCTGGAGGGCGCTGTAGGATAGGGAATAGTTTAATTTACTATCCAAAACCTTCCCTACTATCCACGGGGACTGGAGTTGGAATAGTAAATGAAACTATTCACTATCCACCGCCCCCCAACGCAAGTCGTTGTAACGACTTGCGTTGTAAAACCTGCGTTGTAAAGGCATGCGTGGAAAAAGCAGGCGTTGTAACGACATACATCCTTTTAAAATACAGCAATGAAAATAGAATGCATGCTAGGCACAAATGCCTGAAAAAAACCTATTCTATTTGAATGCAAGTTTTGTTGAATACCACATGATAGCAAAACAATCACTGAAAATACAACTCATTGAAATATAATAAAGGAAGATATAGTGTCAAAGTTGCTAGTCAGGATTATGGTCATGTTAGGGTCAGGCCAAGCTATACAGTCATAATTAGTGTCGGGGTTAGGCTCATGTTGGTCGTCGAGCAAAGGATTATAAACAAAATATTGCAAAGTCTAATTTTTCTGTCGAAGTAGGTTTCAGTAAAACAATGCAATTCAATGAATTCAACTAAGAAGAAGTCACAGCAGTCCCCGAGACTCACGCTCTCTGTCTGAAAAACATCCCCTCATTCTAAATCTGGACATTATCATTTTTACACCATCTGAGAAGTTATCTAAATGCCAATGCTCCCTATTGCGATGTTGTTTCTGCTGATGCGTGTCCACTTTATAAATATGAGATTTAACTGATGCAGGAATCATGCCAACACATTTAGCTTTGGGCTTTCTGTGGCAGCAAAATGTGAAGGGATAAAAAATGGAGCAAAATAGTCATTTCTGCTGGTTTCGCATTCAGTGTGAATTATGTAACAATAGGGCTCACTACATTTGGTTAGCCATGTGCTTTCTTTTAGTGGGCAGCAATGCAATGTGAAGCGTGCAAATATTTAGATGTTCTTTTTCTGGAGCTTTTTTCCAACTGCTCACCCTCCTCTGTGTGAGAGCCTCAGAGCCCTGCCCTCCTGCCTCCCAGCTCCTGTTCACCACCTGACCCATGTTCTATCAACAAGAGCTACTGGTTGGTGGTCAAGGCAGGTTCACTGACTGCGCGCGCTCCACAAGTCCCATTGAGTCTGGGGGCACCTGTGAAGGGCACTTCTAGACGGACATAGAATACACAAAAGTGTCAAGGGAACACTCTGCTTTATGAGTATGGGGCACGTTAATGCTGTACTGTCCCCCAGAGGGAATGCGAGGCTAGTGCTCCTTCAGACAGAGTCCCGCCTAGAGTCCTCTCCATGAGGGGTTTCATAGAGCTACATAACACCACTACCCCTGACAAATACTATCTAGGAGTAACCCAGAGGCTGACCCACCCACAGGGTGGCCCTGCGGGGGAGATGGCGGGTGCGGCTGAGCTGTTTGCTAGGGCCGGTTTGGGCCGATTTTGTTACAGGAGGCCGATATTGCCGGCCCCCGGTAACAAAAACGCCCCCCCAAGTGCCTAAAACCGGCCACCACCCTGGCGGCCCACGGGGGAAATCCCTGGTGCCCGTTACGGCCAGTCCAGCCCTGCCCACCCACTATAGAGCATCTTGCGTACGTTCAAAGAGGTAGAAACAAACTATAGCCTGCAAGAGCTCTCCATGTAGTTTGGTTCTGCCACTAACTGACACTGCAAAATGGGTTCATTCCCTTTAAGACTTCGAAGAGAACCAGTTTCCCCTATGTCCCTGTGGTAAAGGCATGTCTAGGTTTGTTAGTCAATGTCAGTTATCAATTTCTGCAGATTCCCCCCCTCCTTTCTCTACTAGGAGAAGGCTAATCCCCGGTGCATGTGCCTACTGTCTATAGGGATGCAGTAGAACTGCCAGCATGCTAGCAAAGTTGTTACCATGGTCCAACAGTGTAGTTCAACCTTGAATCTCATTAGAGCTGGCTTAGCGAGATATATTGCTAAAACCAAAAACCAAGAAGGAGTGCAAATGTGGCCCAAGGAACATTTCATTTGCATTCAGGTCTCTTGTAAACATAAGAAACGCTATGTCAATCATTTGTCTATTTCGAGCCACTGCAAAATTATTATTTTGCAAAGTTCCCACCCGAAGTGTAAATATTGTAAAGCAGTTGAGATTTACACTTTAGTTAAGAAGAAATTAGATATTTCTTTTTTAATGCCCTATTGAAAATATATGTCCTGCACAGGCCATAACTAATTTAATCAGAATCCCCTCTGTGACATCCTACCTATACGCAGATACCCGGATGAGATAGACAGTCTCCTTGATCGCTCAGCTCACACATTAAATGTGTATTTGTAAAGTGCACGTTCACCCAAGGGTATCTTGGCGCTGGATAACAGATGTTTATTTTTACCTAACATTACTCATTTTATCGACCTCAGAAGGATGAAAGTCTGAGTGGACCCACCAGGATTTGAATTGGTGACCATGAGGTAGAACAAAGCCGCCTAAAGTGTGTGTACACTTGTTCGTGTGTAACAAGAGCACAATCTCTTATCCCAGCTGAGTATCTGAGGTTATTGCTAAAATACATTTTGTCTTAAAAAAGGATTCCCTTTAAGCACAGACTCTTATCACATTAGGCCCTTTGTTTCATTGGACATTGTCTAAACAAGCCTCAACCTATGTTTAGAACATTCAGATCAAGCAGATTAAATACAACTACAATTTAAAAAAATTGTAACAATTATTTTATTAAAAATGTATAAACAATACAAATAATTCATACATTAAAAATCAATTGTCTCACAGTGTATTACTGTCCTACACAATAAATCACCTATATCTTAATTCACATAAAAAATACAAAAAGAGAATACATCCACAATACAGACAAAACACAAAATCAGACAGTTACCTTTGTCATCAAATTGACAAATCCTTATAAACGTGAAGACGCAATCTGGCCACACTCTGATTTGTGCGGTCCCACAATAGCATACCAACAGGATTATGTCATCTTAAAAAGAGTCGACGCGTTTCGATGTTTTTTTCCTTTACTCCATCTTTATCAAGACTTAATATTCAGTTTTCTCAAATTACTTTCACCCTTATTCCAATTATTCCTTGAATTAGTTGGGGCTAGGATCTTGATATAACGGATAAGTATAAAAAATCACTCCTTCCGGTGTTCCAGATTCATAGATCTATTTATTTATCAGCCGTTCACTATGTTTTTGTTTTCCTTCTTATTCCCTTTATAGTTTCTTGTTTTGAAGAAAGGACAGTTTCATAAAACGATTGTTTAGTCTTAAAAACAAGGGAGGGCTTCAGGACTCTGTCCTCTTTCATGCACACCCCTGCCTTTGTAATGAGTGTTGAATGTTTAATTGGATTGCACGTCCTATTAATGCTCAGAAAGGAGCATGTAGTGTCTCCTTCTTGTTGATATACTTTTAAAAATGCAGCCCGAGTCCTGCGGAGTGTTCCCTCTTCTCGCGGATGTAGCAAATATTTTCCAGACACAGTGGGTAAGACTCAATTGGTGAGACTCAGAGCAGAGATCCAAATATCTGGCATTAAAAAAAATCTATGGTCATCAAGTGGGTAAGAATCTACTTCTTAATAACCTGCGATTTAAAATTATACACTTCATTCTCCAGAATAGATTCTCTTACCTACATGTATAGTTTCTGATTATTTCAAACAAACCAAAGAAGATGGAAGCTATGCTTCAAAATAGTGTAAACCACTAGCAATAGCTCTGTGTTACGTTCCAGTCCAACTTTTCTTGCCCACAGTGCCACTTTAGGCAGACATCTGTCTTATGCAAGTCAGTACTGACCCTGATCCTCAACTGAATAGTTCATCTCAAACTTCAAAGGCGAGGCCCCATCCAGAAAGGAAGGAACATAAGCAACCCCAGGTATGTTTTGGCATTGTTAACCCTTGTCAGTGAGGTACAACTTGGATTAGGTTTGGGTGAAATTCTTTTATGCTGGCATAATCTTGTGTCATTTGTGTTACGTTTGTTAATGCAAATTCTCTAAATTACGCCATTATCTCTCTTTGCGTGGTTATGCGCTGTTCGTAGCTAAAATTTAGCACACAAAAACACAGAGAATGACCAGAACGTGGGCAAGTATTTATTTTGATATTTGTGTTTACTGCGCTACTTTTGGGTATGAAATGTAAACATCGCTCCAAATACTGGTTCTATAATTCTTATAATTTTGAGCCATTATTCCAAACGTTTGCATAATTACGCCAAAGCAAATTACACATAATTCACACACCCCAAGCTTGGAACCTGGGGCACAGTGACAAAGATATAGCTGTACAAATCTGGTATTCCCCCTCAGCAGTCTGTGATAAAGCTGTTTTGGAGCAAAAGAATGTTTAGGGCTCCACTGAATACAAAGTAGTGGATGAGGATTACTATTGACTGGTACATACGTTCCACTCCAACATTCCAATGCAAGTCTTTCTCTTTTTGCCTGTGTAATTCAGAAGATTTTGACCTCAATGGGTTGAATGTTCACAAAGCATTACAGTCCCCTTGCCTCCGTCTATACTGCTTATCAAAAGGCCTCTCTCTCTCGAGTTGATTGCCTTTACAACTGGTATAGCCCTCCAAGGTGTCCTATAACACTGTTAGAACTTGATGAATCAGTTCCTTCAAGCCTCTCTTTTATTTCTAACAAATGTAAAGTGTATAAAAAAATCTTTATGAGGCACCTGGCGTTACTGTTAGTTCTGCATAGCATGACAATTTATGTTAACAACATTTTTTATCGCCTTTTACAATTAGGATTTGCAGCGCTTTGTTAATCTGAATCACCTTTTCATTCACTTATGGAATTAGCATCAAACAGCAGTGTGTGGTTATTTGTTTGCATTTCTAGGACTTGCCATAACCATACAGGACATAATGGCTGAATGCTTCTACATTTTGCATATGGTGTAGTGTACTGTGTAAATTGTGTGGTCTGGACCTTGTGTGGTAACATGTGGGTTGATAAAATCTCACATTACTGTGGTGACATGAATGAGCTATTTGATTACTCGAAGAATTCTACAAAAAGCATAAAGAGAATGGCATTAATGGGCTGTACAAACCCCCAGATTCATCAACAAACAAATTTGCGATTCCTTAATAGCGAAAATTACCGATTCGCTATTAAGGAATAGCAAAATGCTATTCATCAAGAAATCACTAAAAAATAGCGATTTCTACTAAGTCCTTAATTGCGACTCGCAAATTGCGAGTCGCAATTAAGGAATATCTCCCGATTCATTCCTATGGGCCTAGAGGCCCATAGGAATGAATGGGAAGACAATCTCGATTTGCTAATCGCAATTAGCGATTCGCAAATTGAGATTGCGATTTCAAGGGGGCAGGGGTGTCCAGAGGACACCTTGTTGCACCCCTGAAATTGATGTGTGCACATATGTTGCGCACACACATGCCCTTAGGGCATGTGTGTGAGCAACATGAAACTTTGAAAAATGCACTTTAGTGCATTTTCAAAGTTTTTGCTATTTACCACGTAGTTAGACTTCGCGGTAAATAGCGGCCCCAGATTGCGAATTCGCAATTTTAAAATGGGTCATGAATTGCATTTAAGGAATCTCTAATTGAGATTCCTTAAATGCAATTAATCGCAATTTAGCGATTTCTAGAATTGCGATTTTTGCATTTGGGATGATGAATCCCAAATGCAAAAATAGCGCTCGCCAAGGGCCAGATTCTCAGAATCTGGCCCTTTGCAAGCCGATTTTTCTTTGATGAATCTGGCAGAAAGTCCCTGATCTCTGATATATATATATATATATATATGAAAACAAGGCTCCTCCTCAGCACGCTCTGCGCTCGCAGACACCGCTTCCACGCCAGCAGCAATGAGGAACGGACCAACGAAGTCAGCAAAAGATGATTTGTATTACAAAACAGGACCAGCGACGCGTTTTGAGCTAAAAAGCCCTTGTTCACGCTGCTGCTATATATATATATATCCAAAGTTTGCTAGTCCCCCAGCCTCTCCAATGGTGGCGGGCTCGAGCAGGGAAGTGACCCCCAATATTCCACTCATCAGCTTTTTTTCTTCAAAAGAAAGCCAACCCGAGCCCAAAATTGTAAGCTTGTTGTTTATTTAACACAAAAGGCAAACGCACACCCGACGCGTTTCAGTGCTATCGCACCTTAGTCATGAGACCCATAACAAAGGTGCGATAGCACTGAAACGCGTCGGGTGTGCGTTTGCCTTTTGTGTTAAATAAACAACACGTTTACGAATTTGGGCTCGAGTTGGCTTTCTTTTGAAGAAAAAAAGCTGGTGAGTGGAATATATATATATATATATATATATATATATATGTGTGTGTGTGTGTGTGTGTGTGTGTGTGTGTGCGTGTGTATATTTATATAATGTATATTAGAATGCTTTTGCATAGTGCATTGAAAATGCAAGCAGGTTGCAATCTTTCTAATTGAATGCATTGTGGAGCTTTTAAGGAAACCGATCAGCATGGATATATGCATCCTTTAAATCTTCTAGGGAATCATTCTCCACACGATTAGTCTAATCCTCCAACAATACAGCCACCAAAAGCGTCCTCATGCAGGGAGAACTGTTCAGTCTTCTTACTTGTAATTTGCATTCATAGATCTTTTGTATTTTCTGGCAGACGGGGTCGGCATTAGCGCGGGTGCAACAGTGTTTGTTGGCACCCCCCCACGAATTCCCTCACTGCCATCATTTAATGGTGCCCCTCAAGTCTCTATGTCCACTCTCTCTCAGATGTATTTAATTCGTTTTATAGTGCCATTCTGACCAATGTATGGGGTCAGAGCACTTTACCTCAGACACACAGTAACAGAGACAATAAATCATGAATGTGTAAATCAGCGGATCGAAATAGTTACATAAGACAGAGGACTACAAGGTATAGGAGTCACATGGCATCCATATTGGAAGACAGTATAGTTTAAGAGTGCTTGGTTTACAGAAGCTCAATCTGAGAATTTAAAACGTACCATGGTTGGAGGTTCTACCCTTTTTGCAACATTAGGATAATGAAGGAGTTGAACAAACATCATAATGCTCAAATCTATGCCTTGCAGTTTGCAAGCAGCTCTTTGATAACAGTTAATAGCTCTCTGTTCCTGGAGGCCTATTAGGATGGCGGATGGACCTGCGTCCGTCCGCCACCCCCGAGGTGGAGGGACCGTCTGCAGGGGCAGCGGCGGTCCCTCCGTTGGAATTAGGATGTGACCGCCACCCTGGCGGTCACATGCCCTATATTTGACATTGCGGCGGATGCTGCTTTAAGCAGCACCCGCCGCAAAGTCAAATATGCATGCTCCCTGTGCACCCCCCACCCCCTAACACCTTAGGGGCTCGCAACGGGCCCCCAAAAACAAAAGACCACATGCTTTTCCACGACGGAAAAGCAGCCGTGAAAAGCATGTTTCCGCCTGCATCGTAATATGGCTGGCGGTGTCTTGCAGACACCGCCACCATATTTGCGTACACCCACCGTGGATCAGCGGCGGACGGACTTGCCGTCCGCCGCTGATCCCAACACCATCGTAATGTGGCTGGTGGTGTTTTCCCTCACCAAGGCGGTAAATCCGCATCCTCCAGGCCAGCGGTGGCTTCCGCCGGCCCGGAGGATGCGGATTCACCGCAATCCTAATCGGCCCCTATGTTAGGATTTGAACTTACAAACTTGAAGTAACAAAAGTATCTCTTGACAAAAGCAGTAACTCACCGACCTATTTACATTATGTGCACTTTGTGATTTGTATGGTATACATTCTTTGCAGCAGACATATTAACCCTCTGCAATACCGTATGAAGAGTCAAAACCTGAACTAGACAAAACTCAAATCTCTTCTTAGCAAGAATGTTAATCATCTGTGTTATCTCAACATTTTTATTGTTGCCTGCAAATTGATGGAGGCAAAGAACTTGGCAGCAGGTACTTTTAAAACAACAATATAGTTGCAAAAATGACACCCCCACCCGAAGTCAGCTCCTGGTGCGGCAGGACCGGTCGCAAAGCCCTAGAGCCTGGCCTGCCATAAGACCTGATACAGGCAAGAGATTCACTTTTGAAGTAAAAATGGTTTTGTTTTAGCTGTCTCCCTCCCAAAAATTGCCTCTGTTTCAATGTCAGTCAATAGGGAAAATATATATATTTTTTCCACTAGCTCCCTCTTTCCTCTTTAGAAAGGTGAGCATGTATGCGGTAGCTACATTTTTGTTAGGTATAATGCCCCTTCCAAATTGGTAGCTACAGGTACAAAGTCCACAGTCCAGAATCAGTGATCAAGGCATGCTGCTGGGTCCATTCACAATTCTGAACCAGCCGTTAATGCATCACATAGTAGTGGTCTGTCGAGATGCTATTCATTGGCTCCATGAGCCTTGTGGATATTGCTGTTATATCCCTGTCCGGATGTACAGCTAATGGACTATGGCAATGAGAATGGTGAAGTTTCAGTACCTGTTGTATACTGTCTGCATCAACGTCATGTTATCAGCCGTTTTTCAAACTTGATTCTTTAGTGGCGATGTGAATGTGTACTGGCCACCCCCCCATCCCCCCCACCGCCAGGTTGTTTTACACTTTTAGCTCAATCTCCATTTATGGTGGATTGAAGGATCTAATTGGTAAAAAATTGATTGTTTTATGCAATCGGAAATCCAAAAAACACATTGGTAATGTATCTCTCTCGGAAAGTAGTAGGACTCAAGAAGACACAGTGCATGCAAATCCTCTTCACTTATGTGGGCCTCATGATGTCAACCCCAACCTGTGCCTAGCTTACTGAAGGAAGTGAGGCAAAATGCGAGTCATTAGGGTGTGCACCCCATAATGTTGATGCTAAAGACCTGCTGGAAAGTCAAGCAAAATGTCATTGTTCACATGCCTATGCATGTCACCTCATGTACCACACCACATTGAGACCATTTCTAGGGGCGTAGGTATCTCCTTGGTGATGAAAATCACTTTTTAATTCCTTCTGAGAATTTTGAGGGCATTTTTGTAGTCAAATTTCGTCCAGGTGGCAACAACTTGAGGAATGGATAATGTGAATATGACTCCCCTTTGTAAGGAGCATATAAGGTATACCATTGTATTTTTAGTTACCATTCATGAACTGGGCAGCAGCAACTCATGAGAGCATAAAGTGCACAATACAGTACATTGTTTGAGTAGAAGAATATTTATTATTTTAAAATACATGCAAGGATGCAAACTACCTTAATTACTTTAGTTTGTTGAGCTGACATTTCAATTTAGAGACAGTAGAGACTGTTTTTCTTTCAGTTCATTATTTAAGGGCTTTTCATAAAAAGTATATTGTATCACATAATTATATTTTATTTGAATTTGTATTGTAAAACTACAGTTATGGAATTGATTGTACCACCACCTATTTTTCTTCAGTGTGCCGGAGAGCCTGACATGTTTATTTGGTTAGATTGTAAACATTCATTTGAAACATAGATAACTTGTGGCTGTTGGTGGTGAGGTGCTTATGCCAGAACAATTTAGTAAGACATTATTTCTGTGCTGAATGTAGTAATGTTTTGAAAAACAAACAAAAACCCTACCTAACAAGGAAACCTTATGCGATAATGTCAAAGTGTTGGAGCAGACTTGTGATGATGAATATGAGTGTGAAATGTTGGCCCTGGAGGAAACACTAAAAAGGAATATGATGGTTGAACAGCACAAATGTTCCTCAAGGGAACAATGTTCTGGGGAGAGCGTCAAACAAAATGTGAAAATGTTACGCACTTTTTAAACATGTAGAGTCCTTTGTGTAAATTCTGTGGAAATTATAAGGGGTGGGTTGATCGCTGGGGCTAATGCATTGGAAACAGCCGCGGCCCGTGGAAGGAGTTCGGTGGGGCAGGGAGGAGGTGCGGGGGAGGGGCAGGGTGGGGGGTGGTAAACAACGGAAAATGGATAATTGCAGGTAAGTAAACAATTTAATAAATAAAACGAATTTCGTAGCGCACCCTGCATCGCATTTTGCTGGAGGTAGTACTCTGCACACGTTATTACTGCTAACTAGTGCTAAAGTGCTTGTGCACCGTGCTCAAAACATGGTAACATTGACTTATACCCAATTGGCATATATAATTTACTTATAAGACCCTAGTAAAGTGCACTACATGTGCCAAGGGCCAGTAAATTAAATGCTACTAGTGGGCCTGCAGCACTGATTGCGCCGCACACTTAAGTAGTCCTTAAAACACGTCTCAATCCTTACCATTGCAGAATCTGTGTGTGAAGTTCAAACTGCCATATTGACCTGGCAAAATAAACCTTTTGCCAGACTCAAACCTTCCTCTTTAATACATACTAGCAGCCCGTCCCGACTTTGTCCGGGTATGAAGTAGAATGTGTCTAATGTGTGTATTTGGCAAGGGCAATTTATTTTAAAATATCGCGGTAGACAACATTTTTTGTTTCATTAGAATAGGGACGGAGAAGGGCCAGCTGCAGCCCTGGTTGATGTTAGCAGGCGCTGTAATTGGTGTAGTGATCCGCCGCCTGAGCCCGGCTACAGCCCTGGTTGATGTTAGCAGGCGCGTGTAATGTCGTTGAATGAGAGAGTTATCAGCCGTGGGTAAATCCGTTTAATGAGAGAGTTCAGTGACAGCGAGTAGGAGAGGCTGCAGTAATTGTCCCCGCAGACACGCTCATTTGCGTGTTCCCCCGCTTGAGGCCCAGATGCAGGCCTGTTTGATGTTAGCAGGTGCGTGTTCCCCCGATTGAGGCCCAGCTGCAGCCCTGGTTGATGTTATCAGGTGCATGTAATTAGTGTACTGATCCGCCGCCTGAGCTCGGCTAGAGCCCTGGTTGATGGTAGCAGGCGCGTCTAATTTAGTTGAATGAGAGAGTTCAGTAACAGCTAAACGCGTTTGTCATGCCTCCAGCACACGGCCACAGCAGACGATCTTCTGATTAATGTACGACCCACACGGCATGAAGGACGGAACGTAGCACACGCCCTCAGTGTTTCATACGCCCCCAGCGTGCCCCTTGATGTGGCGCAATTGCGTTCACATGGCATGAAGGCCGGACACACGCCCCCAGCGTTTCTCACGCCCCCAGCGTGCCCCCGTGATGCTGCGCAGCAACGTAATTGGCGCTTGTATGTACAACTCACAAGGCATGAAGGGCGGATACACGCCCCCAGCGTTTGTCACGCCCCCAGCACACGCCCACAGCCCACGATGTGATGGCCATACCACATGCCCCCAGTGTTAGTCACGCCCCCAGCCCACGCCCACAGCACAACACAGACACGCCCACAAGGGAGTACTTTGCTGGCACGGTACTTTTACCTTTTAAATGTATATGATGTCCTATGGTACAATTGTATGTCTTGCACTGTATGATTGTGATGAACACCACTGTTTCTTGAAAAGTTAATAAAAACAATTTTTAAAAAATGTATACGGTGGCCGTCTGCATAGCCTATGTCCTTCTGCTGCAACTGCCCTTTCCAACGCTGTATTGGGTGTTGTGATTGGTGCTGTGGTTACTGAGACTACCTGCTTCAAAGGTTTGGGCTCTCTCTTTATAATATTAGTATGGATATGTCCCCCTAGGGTGGGCCCTGGACAGCCAAATGGGCAGGGTGCAATGTATTTAAAAAGTTGGACATGCACTTTTAAGAGTTACATGTCCTGGTAGGGAAAAATTCTAACATTCTCTTTTCTCTACTGCCAGGCCCATCTCTCCCATAGGATATATTTGGAGTAGTTGTCTTATTACATTTTATAAGTGTACTTTCCAAATGGGAAGAGATGTCCTGGCTCCACGCAAAGGGCCGCATACCCCCTGTAGTTAGC
This sequence comes from Lissotriton helveticus, assembly GCF_964261635.1. Lineage (NCBI taxonomy): Eukaryota > Metazoa > Chordata > Amphibia > Caudata > Salamandridae > Lissotriton > Lissotriton helveticus. The sequence goes on along the minus strand of NC_136069.1, from coordinate 1,064,486,934 downwards.
CTTGAGCCAGGGCCAGGAAGGTATGGCGTCTGTGCACTTCAAAGGCATGCCTTTAGAAGCTTCTTCAACTTCAGAGGCACAGCTGTGTATAAAAGAAGGACCTCAGACACCACCACTTCAGGACTCTTCTGGAACCGTGGATGCTCTGCCAGGAAGAATGCCTGTTGTGCTGCTACAAGGTCTCACACTTTGCTGGACTTCTACTCTAAAGGAGCTGATGCCTTGCTGTACTGACTTTCTGCCTGTTGCCCTCTTGCCTGGGGAAGAAGAACTGGACCTGCAACTGCCTCTTGAACCCAGGATCCCAGAGTGACTCAAAAGGCTAGTCTTCTGGCCTCCTGATATGATCCTTCAGGAAGATAACAGGCTCCCCTACAACTCCTGGCCCCATCTTGAACAAGTTCCTGGTCCTTATTAAGAGGTGCCTTCCCGGTTTTGGACCCTTGATATGGCTCTCAAGCTCTTAAATTCAAGCTTTTGGGCTCTTTGCAACCTTAAATGCATCAGTTCTAACTGGAACTGTGCTGCTCGTACCCAAAATCAGTGTGATCCTCCGCCAACCCGTCTCTTTGCACAGGAACATCAAACGGTCGCGGGGGAACGCTAGGATGAAGCCCAAACCCACCCTTCCAATACGTTCCAGCCTGCTCCTAGTGCCACACCGATCACTGCCCTCGACACCCTCTGTGTTCCTCCTGACCTAATCCAACGCGAACGGGACTCTTGGCACAAAACTTGAGTATGTAAAACTGCAGCAGGACTAATCTATGACTGTATCCAACCAGCACTCTATCACAGTTTGCTTGACCTTTTACGTTTGACCCAGTTCTGCGCAACTGCAGGTGGCGCTTCATGCTTTTAGGCACTATATTGTCTACTGATTGCTTTTTTTTCATTTTGGTCTTGTTTCATTCAATGAATCTTGATCTAGCTCTCTAGCCTGGTGTAGGATCTCTTTGTATGGTGTTGTCACTAGTTTACTGTTTGAAGTGTTGCACAAATACTTTGCCTCTACGTCAATTCAATTTACATTTTTATAGTTTTAGATCTCTTATGAGATCAACAATTATACATAATTCCATCACTTTATAAAAAATTCTTCTATATGCATTAAAGAAGCTTATTTTAGAACATGAATAAAATAGAATTAATAAACGTATACAGTTTATGATAAACAAATTCATTTAGTGGGCATTTGAAAAAAGCAATCAGATCAGTAATAAAGGAGAGGTTATATGTAAAAACAATCGGTTCTTTAAAACGATTTCTAGTCTCAACTACCTCCTTATTTGAACATAAACATAAACGTAAGACATGTATTAAGTCCTGAGTTCCAGTATGGCATTTATCGCAAACCGGCTATCTTCATCTTGGTTGCTCCAATTTCTTGTATGAGCTTTTAGAGGAAGTATACATAAACGCATCTTGTTAATACATCTCTTGATATTATGCTCCAGAGTAAAACTTTTTGTATTTTTGAGAGATCTTAAACTTGATAGTAGAAGTGAGAGATTTATAATGAGAAAGTTGAAGACAATGCGTATTATCAAGCTTCTAACTTAATCGGGGAGTCATATTTTTCAAGAAATGCTTTAGGTGTGCTGGAGACCAGGATTGAATGAGGGTTTCAGTACAGTGAAAATACTCTAAGACTGCCTTGAGATTTGTTTGAAAGGTATCATGTTTTTCCCTGACTTAAAAGTTTCATATTTCAATAAGGCCCTTAATGAGCCTTCTTCTGAATATAATAGTTTGAAATCCCAACTGATTATATTGACTAGAGCTATTGAGAATGCACTTACTATGGTGAGTTCTAAGTGCAGGTGCTGTACTTGGAAACCCTGGTTCAATAGGATTAGATGCCGTAGTGATTTGCCTTCAGCATTATTCAGAACACTCCATCTAGCCATGGGGATATACTATGTAGCATAAATTATAGTTGGAGAAATTTTTGTCCTATAAATTTCTAAAAGAGCTTAAAAGTGCTTTTTACCCGAGTGAGAGTAAACTTTCCTTAATGCATTTATATGTGCCACTGCTTTTTGATTCATCTGATGTAGGTGGGAGTGGACTTCTAGGGTTTGAGAAAACACCCTCCCGAGATATGTATATGCTTTCGCCACCTCAATGGTTTCATCGCAGAATTTCCATCCATATTGGATATGGTGTTTCCTACCCCTAAATGAGACTATCTTGGTCTTAGAAATATTCACCTTTAGGTGGTTTGTTTCTGAGTATTTTGGAAGGGCATCTATATATCTCTGTAAAAAAAACTGGCTTTCGTGTGTCCAGTGATATCTTTAGAATGACTGACCCCTAGACTAAGTAAATTTACATAGCTCACACTTACCCCAGATTACGTCTAGGCGCTGGAATTGGAAAATTAGAGTTAAAAGTGCAAGCAAAATTATTGCTTAGTGAAATTGAACCGAAATTCCTAAAATCATAATGTTTGGGATAGGCTGTTGAACACAGAAAAAGAGCCCTTTAACTAGCGCAAACACAGCTTGCAGCCTTTCATTTGCCAGTTAATTAAATCAGGTGCCGCTTGTTTATTGCTTGGCAAATTGAAACATCACATTCCGCATTATCAGGGCCACTAGAACTATGCGATTCTGCAGCCTCCGCTTTTTTCACATAATTATGGGTTTGCCACATTTGCCACACAATACATCATCTGCTGCATAATTTGCAGAAGTTAACAAAAAATGTTTCTTGCTCAAACGGATTAAAAGTTACTAAAAATACATTGAAGCATGTTGCTGTGCTGCGGATGGCACTTCACAATACTTGATTGTTCACCTTTCAGTTGCATATTGCTGTATGTTGGTGTCAAGCTAGTACTAATTAAGTGAAACCTTTGTCAATGCAGTGTTAGCATGTGTAAAAATGACAAAATATTTAAGTGATACTATCACAAAATATGCCCCATAATGTTGCATAATTTGCAGAGCATAATTTTATTAAATCTTGTCGCATAATTTGGTCCTCTCTGGATGCATAATTCCAGTAGCTCTGCTCATAATACACTTCAAATTGCGCCGTGTCAAATTAAAGAACCATTTTACAAAAATGCACCGGGAAAATAAAAAAGAGAGGAGAATGTTTGAAATAAGGTGAACATGGCAAATGTTTTACAGTGTTTTTATACACCACTAGGTCGACCCTTTTTTCCTTTCAATTGAGACTTAAAAATGGACTGTTTACGGACCTTATATGATAATAAGGTAGCAAAAGAGACTCACGAGTAGAAAATCTTCCTATGCAGTCGTTAAATCTAGCTTTCTTACACTACAGTAGTCATATAAATATTTTAATTAAATTAATACATAATACATATAGCCTAAGTAAATAATATAAATAGTAATATATGAATTTATAAATAACAATATAAAGATAAAATGAATTATTAGAATAAAAACGTGCTTGTTGCTGTTATCACTTTTATTACATTTGGAATACTTAATATTTATATTGTATCTTATGACAAGGTTAAGGTTAGAAATTGAGATCTCTAGTTGGCAGTGGCTTTCACCCTGTCCAAGTAGGGACCCTTATTCTAGTCAGGATAAGTGAGTTACATGCCCAATATAACCTCTGCTCACCCCCTTGGTAGCTTGGTACGAGCAGTCAGGCTCAGCTCAGAGGCAATGTGTAAAGCCTCTGTACATACACACACAGTAACACAATGAAAACACTACAAAATGACACCACACCAGTTTAGAAAAATTACCAATATATATCTGACTAAAACAAGACCAAAGTGAAAGACATCCAAAATACACAAGCAAAGATATCACTTTTAGAAGACTTAAAATAGTTCAGTCCATAGGAAACTGTTGTTGCGTCACTTTTATCACAAAGTATATGGAATGCATCAAAATCCAAGATGAAAAAGGCGCAGGGGAGGTGAGGTGCTGGAAAAGCAGGGCAATTTGTTGTTTCCTTACTCCCAGGGGAGGTGATTCATCGGTTCCTTACTACCACTGGAGGTGATGTTTCAGTTCCTTACTGTAGTACAGGGGAGGTGATGCGTCAGTTCCTTACTGTCAGCGGAGGAGATGGGTTGGTTTCTAGACACGCTGCCATCATTCCTTACTGCTGGCAAACGTCGATGAAGAACATGGCGCACAGGGATGATGCGTTGAAAATCCAGACCCGCTGGTTGGATGTGGCAGAACAGGCGCTGCATCAATTTCCCAGCCACAATGCAGGTGATGCTTCAGTTTCCTCAGCCGCACAGCATCGGATTCGGAGTGGGTGCCATGGACGTTGGTGATACAGTGCTAGGGACTCGGGCTGTTGCGATCTTTCAGTTGCACAGCAGGCGCTGTGTTGATTCTTTAGCAGCACCGCTGCGATGCTTTGATTTTTCAACCTCACAGCAGTGCTGTTAAGGAAGAGCAGGCACTGGAGGTCAATGCATGGATTTTCGAGCTTCTTTGAAGCAAAAGCCATCTCCAAGGGCCCAGAACTGGAATTTTCACCAATTGGCATGTCAGAATACCCAGCCGTGGAGTTCAGGGACTGCAGAGAAATCTATGATGGCCCTGAGACTTCTTAATAGGTAACAACAAACGCTAGCCCTTGGAGAACCTTAGCAAGCAGGATGTGGAAAGCAAATTTCCAGTCCTTTCACTGCGGAAGTCAGAAGCAGCAAGCAGTAGGTCAGCACAGCAAAGCAATAAGCAGAGTGGCAGCCCCCCTACAGCATCCAGTTCCTCTTCTTGGCAGATTATCCTCTTAGTTCAGAAGTGTTCTGAAGTTATGGTGTCACAGCTCCAGTACTTATACCTGTTTCTCCCTTCAAATTAGGCATTTTCAAAGGAAAGTCTTTGTAGTGCACAAGACCCTGCCTTTCTCTGACCTGTCTCCAGACACACTCCAGAGGGGCAGACAGCTTTGTGTGAGGACAGGCACAGCCCAATTCAGATATCGGTGAGGCCTCCTCCCTCCACGCTAGCTCAGGAAGACCCATCAGCCTGGTGTTGGACCATCAGGATATGCAGGGCACACCTCAGTTGCCTTTGTATGACTGTCTAGACCCGGGGTCTCCAACCGGTCGATCGCGAGCTACCGGTAGCTCGCGGAGACCCCGGGAGTAGCTTGTGTAGCCCTTCAGCCTTTCCGGCTCCATTTGCCCGCCCTCACCCAAACCAGCCACTCGGATTGGAGCTAAGCTGGGGTGGGGGCGGGCGAAGAGGATGACGCTCCTCTCCTGGAACTGCAGACTCCTCTCGTGAGAGTCTGACTCTTGTGACGTCATTGTCTACTGAAAACGCGCTGGCATCGCACTGTCTGCCATTGTGCTACGGGTGCCAGCGCGGAGCAGTAGGAGACGTGACTTCCACTGCAGGTAAGCTCAATGGTGCTTTTATTGTTTGTAAGTGCAAAGATACTATATGTATTTTGACGAAGGAACAAAGGACATAACCAGAGGTTTGTTGCAGCGGAAACATATGCAGAGAAATGTTTGCCTTTTGCAGTTCCAGAGGTCGGTTGCCAGCTCCAAATAAAATGGCTGGTTAACCCATGGCAGCCATTTGTCAAAGGGGGGTGTCTACTCTGCCTGCGCACTAGTGGATATCTCGTGTTTACATCGGGAGTTACCTTATGATAGTGCAAAGAAAGCAATCTCCATTGCTGAAAAAGGCACAAAAAAAGAGTGGAACAGAGGGCAGAAGGGCACAAAAAATGAAGTAAAAACGAGTGAACAGATGGCAGAAAGGCACAAAAAATTAGTGGAACAGAGGGCAGAAAGGCACAAAAAACGAGTGGAACAGAGGGCAGAAGGGCACAAAAAACGAAGCAAAAACGAGTGGAACAGAGGGCAGAAAGGCACAAAAATGGAGTGGAACAGAGGGCAGAAAGGCACAAAAAAAGAGTGGAACAGAGGGCAGAAGGGCAGAAAAAGCAAGGGGAAAACGAGTGGAACAGAGGGCAGAAGGGCAAAAAAACTAACCAAAAACGAGTGGAACAGAGGGCAGAAAGGCACAAAAAACGAGTGGAACAGAGGGCAGAAGGGCACAAAACACAAAGCAAAGACAAGTGGAACAGAGGGCAGAAAGGCACAAAAATCGAGTGGAACAGAGGGCAGAAGGGCACAAAAAACAAGGGGAAAACGAGTGGAACAGAGGGCAGAAGGGCACAAAAAACAAAGCAAAAACGAGTGGAACAGAGGGCAGAAAGGCGCAAAAAACGAGTGGAACATAGGGCAGAAAGGCAAAAAAAACGAGTGGAACAGAGGGCAGGAGGGCATAAAAAACGAAGCAAAAATGAGTGGAACAGAGGGCAGAAAGGCACAAAAAACTAAGGAAAAACGAGTGGAACAAAGGGCAGAAAGGCACAAAAAACGAGGGAAAAACGGGTGGAACAGAAGGGAAAAGGGGCACAAAAACAAGGGAAAAACGAGTGGCACAGAGGGCAGACGGGCACAAAAAATGAATGGCACAGAGGCAAAATACAGAATACAGAAATATAGGGGCAGCTAAGAACAGAAGGCAGAACGGGCAGAGAGGCATGGGGACAGAGAGGGGAACGGAGGGAAGAAAAAGGGGCACGGACCACGTACAGACAGCGGAGGTAAGATCGCTTTCCATGTATGTTTGTTAATTGAGCTGCATTACAATGATTAATTCAATGACAACTATTACTGAAAGATCTTAATTTTGGACCTATTAATTGAAATGTCTTGAAGTGTCACAAATCCAAAGTCATTCCTTTTGGTGTTCTAGGGAACTCTTAAGTCAGGCCTGTCTTGGGTATTTTGTTCAAACCGCAGTATGGGCTCTGATGAAATTAGGCTTAAAGTCAATGAAACTGGGCGTGGGGGGTCTCTCGGAAAAATGCGAGAGTTACTTCGGGTTCAGTAGCTCACGACGATTTTCACTGGCCAGAAGTGGCTCTGACTACACAAAAGGTTGGAGACCCCTGGTCTAGAGTGACTGAACGAAAAAGACAAACTGTCACCCTCCCTCAGATGTAGATTCCACAGGCAGGACAAAGGCACAGGCTGGTAAAGCAAAAAAAAAAAAACACTTTCTAAAAGTGGTATTTTCAAACATGCAGTTTAAAAACCAATTTCACTAAAAGATGTATGTTTAAATTGTGAGTTCAAGGACCCCAAACTCCAAACATCTCAATTTGAAGTTACACTTGTAAGAGGTTACAATACAGCTCCAGTGATAACCTATGGGAGAGATAGCCCTTGCAATAGAGAAAAATGAAATTAGCAGTATTTCACTATCAGGACATGCAACTCACACCAGCACATGTCCTACTTTTAAAAAACACTGCACCCTGACCATGGTGCTACCTTGGGCCTACCTTGGGGTGCCTTACATGTAGCAAAAGAGAAGGTGTGGACCTGGCAGTTGGGTGCAATAGCCAGGTTGACATATCAGTTGAAAACATCGGACAGAGACACTACAATGGCAGGTGGTCTGAGGCATGGCTACAGGGATACTCATGTGTGTGACACAATCAGTGCTGCATTTGATTTATGCTCTTTGGGCACACACAGTGCATTCTACTAGGGACTTACCAGTAAATCAAATATGCCAATCCTGGATAACCAATCGTATCACAATTTATACTGAGAGAATATGCACTTTAGCAGTGGTAATGTGTCCAGAGTTCTAAAACCAGCAAAAGCAAAATGCAGCACACAGTCAAAAACAGGAGATAAGAAGGAAAAAAGACAGGGGAAAAACACACCAAAGGTTCCAGGTCTACCAGTTGACAAGATATTTTAAACCTTCCTTGTTGTGGTCTCACTATTTGTATGCAGCATAGTGTCCTATACTTTTTCATGTACTTAAGACTCTCTCGATAGATGGGTTTTGGGCCTATTCCAATGTTCTACTTTGTATTCACTGCTTTCTCCCTTGAAGCATTATTCTGTCACCATGCTTTTTCATTGGATGTGTTTTACCCGTACTGATGTCAGGGGACCATTTTGACTCTGGTCAGCTTTATATGGCATTTGACTTTTTCAGCACTCCATGTCAGCACATTGCTGTTGCCCTTCACTTCTGACCCATTTCCCTTCTGAATACATAGCTGCCAAGGTTTCAGATTGCTTATGTATGACATTTTCATGGTTTCTGTGTACTTATGACAAACATGCAATGGCCAAATGTCTGACACTTTCTCAGAAGCAACATTAAGCAGTGAAATCAATAGAAATAGATACATGCCAGAAATACACCTATTTGAGCAATGAAAAAGTCTAAGAAGATCTTGAAACTGCTGCAAGGCACCTGAAATGAAAGGGCACTAACTTAGTGCCCTGTGATAAAAGCAGTAACCCACTGAGCTATCCACATTAAATACAGTTCTGTAATGTGCTAGTACACATTGTGTGCAGCAGACATATTAACCCCCTACTTGATGGGGATTCAAAATTGACAGCGGTCAAAACTCAGATCTCTTTCCAGCAAGTACATTAATCATCAGAGTTATCTTTGACATTTTTATTGTTGCCTGAAAACTGCTGGAAACACAAGTAAGGTGCTTTTTAACCCATACGTTATTTGTAAGCATATCACATCACCCCATCTGAGGATGTCAGCGACAAAAACAGTAACCCACTGAGCTACCCACTTAAAACATAGTTATGTGCTATGCATGATACGCATTAACCTTCTGCACTACTTTATGGAGATAGTCAAAAAAGTGGGAGTGTTACTCATTTTTTTTCGTTAAAATGTGTTTATTGTTGTTTCTCATTTTATAGTACACATCCGTTCAGTAGTTTTATAACAATGTAAACGTTCTTGCCCCTCTTCCGTTTTTTTCCCCCTTGTTACATCAATAGGTAGTCTGAGCGGTCGTACATAACACTAGGTTACCATGAAAATAAAATTATTTTTTTTAAAACAGTTTGCAACATAGCATTGATGCAACATGGGGAATCATTTATTTCTCGTGGGAGTGCTACTCATTAGGGTTTTCTTTGACTTACCAACTCAGTTAAGGGCAGTGCTTGGAAAAATAATACCTGCTTTGGGCAGTCACTGCAGCAGACTGTGGTCTCACACATGCTCACAGTTGACATTTGCTCAGGACAGTTGCTGAAGAAGATAGGAGTGAGAGTTGCTGGTCCGCAGTTAGTTAGGGCAGGCTGGCACAGAGCTCCTCCCCCTCAGTTTTCAGTACTGCAGACGTTGGGGTGAGAGCGCATAGCATGGCGTGCTGGCAAGTTCAGAGCAGGCCCGTGTGGTGTAATTTTAAAGACACAGCAAGTTTTCACTGACCCCCGGACACAAACAGCTGACCTCTCTACCTAGGGTGACGAGATGTAAAAACATAAAAACAGGACATTTCACTAAAATAGTAGAAGGACTAAAAATGTTCATCAGCTAAGGGGCACAGAATGACAGCGCGCATCAACCTAGTAAAACAGACGAGGCAATGAGGAAATAAATAAAGTGCAATTTTTAAACCCACTATCGCACTTGTTAATTAAATTGCTTTCTGATTTCCCGAGTACATGCAACATTCTCTCTCTGCGTTCCTCAGAATGAATAAGCCAACACGCCATTGAGTTTTGTAGTGGACATTTGTTGGCCGCAGTTTTATTATGAATACATGTGTATACTTGTCATACTTGCATGCCATTGTCATAAATCATCCACGGCGAACTGTCATATTTGCGTCATAAACCATATGCATTTTGTCATACATCATCCTGCCATTAACCATATGTACATTGTCCCTTAGCAATTAGACTGACAGTTTGTTGGTTAGCTCATTTGCAGGCTTGCCTTGTTACTATTCCCTTCTGGGTCACTTCTTTTCTCTGGTTGGATTTGTGCTCTCTTTGCGTGGGGTTGCGTCTGTCCCGGAGTTAGGCCACAGCTCGCTACCTTGTTAGAGTCTTTTGTGCCCTGCCATCTGGCGGGGGCTCAGCTGGGAGCGCCGTCTCAGATTGCTACCTCCTTTTGGTAGGCCAACTGTCCCAGCCGTGCGGCATCCCAAAGTGAGTGGTCCTACGCACCGCCCTTAGGCCAACTCACCTAGCAGTGAGGCATCCCAAGGTGAGTGGTCCTATTCCGGCACACCGCCCTCTGGTGTGCCTCCGTACCAACCATTATCCCCGTAGATCTCTGCTTCTCCAGCAACTCCTTGCCTGCTTCTCAGAACAGTGACATTGCTGTTCATTAGTTGTGGGTGGGTGGGACAAAAATCCAACTTACGCCGCTGCTGCTCCCCCGCTCCACAAAGACAGGAGCTTTCACTGGGGGAGCAGCGCTTATATCCCCCCTATTGGGGTGGTTTGTATACCGCTCGGACCCCCATTGGTCGGGGTATCGCGCCCTCCTGTAACCCACTGCGGGGGGCATGGGTGCTTTTTGCTTCTTGGGTGCATTAGTGCGCCCAAAACCAGTTCGTTCCGGGGCTCAGCAGTGGTTATGGCGCCGGCGAGGACAGCTGCAAACTAGTTCTGCTTTGGAATATATAAAAATGTATCTCCCTTGTTTTTCAGTCAGCCCTGTCTGAAAAGCGGGACATGAGTCAAATTTGCTGAAATCTGCTGGGACATGCGCTGGAAAACCGACACTGTCCCAGCAAATCTGGGACGTCTGGTCACCCGACTTACACCCCACTTCCCCCTGACACAAGCATGCCAGCACGTGCCAAGGAGGATACTGGAATTCCGATGTGAAGGGCCTGGTAGCAGCAGTTCCTTCCTGGGGGTCCAGGCAAACAGTTATTCAAAATATCTTGCCTGCGCCGACCAGACCCTTGAGTCTAGCTGGCCTACAGCTGGCTACAGTGCTGCTGCACACCCACAAAATGCAGAGTGGACCTTCATACACCAGAGCCCCAGTCTGGTGGCAGGCACCGTAAAAGAGATTAAATAAAACACAAGGGGTGGGGCTAGTTTTCGGAAAACAAGAGGGAATTTAAGGCGCTGTCCCCTGCATTTGTTTTGGCACTGCCGGAGATGATTCTCAATCTGTGGACAGCCACCCGATAGGATGTAGGCAGGCTGCGTGCCTTGGTACGGCCTCTGAATAAGTCACAGAGGGGTCTTGAATCATCAATAAGCTGCACCCATTGCGCTGCTTAACACCTCAATGAGAAGCTAGTTGAACTGGCTGCAGGCTGCATAAATCATCTGTAAGAGAATGTCAAATTTAATAAGGCAGCCAAGTGTGTGGGCCTCGATAAGACTTGTCTGTAGCACTGAGTGTGCAATGCACTCTCGCAGAGGCCGCCTCGTAGTGCGCATTGAGGGCCGAGGCAATAACTGACGCTGAGCCTTGGAAAGATCCGGTTCTGGGCGCCCTAAAGTGTCTAGAAATTGAATGGTGTAGCCCTGCGCCCTCTCCCCCACGAGCGCCAGAGAGGCACCAGGCCCCCAATCAATGGGGGGGCCTGGCGAGGTACAAACTCCTGAATGGGGAGCACCACCAGCAAAGCAGGAATATAAGCCGCCGCTCACCCTACGTAGCTTCTATCATCATGTAGGCAGGCTGAGTGCCTTGGTACGGCCTCTGAAGATGTCACGGCGGGGTCTTGAATCATCAATAAGCTGCACCCATCCTGCTGCTGTGCACCTCAATGAGAAGCTAGTTAAACTGGCCACAGGCTGCATAAATCATCTGTAAGAGATTGTTGTAAAACCTAAGGTTGGGGACAATCGATATTTGCCCGGCGGTATTGCCTCTGTAACCCACGAATTATTAATCAATGAAGAGGCAGGCGCTGGAGACTGGAAAGCAGGAAACAAGGTTTATTCTCTCCGGAGGAGAACACAACAAAACAGACAGCAGGTATCGTCATGAGGTGCTCTAACTTCCCCTCTGAGGCCTGGCCCCTTATATACAGGTTTCATGGCTTTTATTACAGTTTACATATTCATGGCAATGCTTTGATGTACGGAAAGACATTCCCGGGATCTCCCCTTCGGGCCCGTTCCCACACACATTTACAGTAGAAGTCCCCACCCCGGTCACAACAGGTGATGATTATCGCACAGCTGGATATTCCGTCGATTCATGGAATGTGGGGTTCGATCGGATCTCATGGGGAGGGGGCTTTGATCAACTCGGGGGTCTTTTGATGAGGGAAGCTTTCTGCTGTACGGGGAGGGGCAAGGAATAGTATCGGCAGAGCTGGGTGTCGGCCTGGGAACGAGGAAGACAAACGGGCACACGGGGAAAAGGGGGTTTGCATCAAAGGGCCGGGGATCATGAAAGGAATGAAGGGAGGTGTTGCGCTGGGAACAGGATGGGGTTCCGAGGCAGAGCTGCGCTGAAGAGGGGTTTATGACTCAAGGCGGGTACGAGCAAGGGGGGTTGGTCAGCGTGCAGGCTTGGTGAGGGCGGAGGGCTATGTCGGGGGCCAGTGGCATGCAAAAATAGGGCTGTTCTGTTCAAGGCACCTAAAATGGCGGGGCGCGCACGACAAAAAGTGTGGCATCAGGGGGAAAGGCAAGATGGCGCAGATAATGTTTACCAAACCGTACTAATTTTCCACAGTCCTCCCTTTAACATATTCAAGACATCTTGCTGGTTCATTTTCTATTCGGGTCTATTATGGTGGGCATAAGGAAAGCAGTAGGAACCCAGATGAAGGAGTCGTAAACATTTAAGATCTCTAGTTTTAGGAGGCGGGCCTATTGATAAACTTTGATAAACTTGTTTGCAGGAAAGTCATAGAAATGTAATACAAAAATGATTCTGTAGCGAGCAGTGAGTACATTGCATACAGGTTATTATATACGGGCTCCACATATATTTGGCTAGAGCATAATCAATACAATGGTGGCTGGGAAAGAAACGAGACGTAGCAGAAACGATGATTGAGGGTGTCAATGTTCGAAGTTAATGAGTTCTCAGTACTGTTTGTCGTCCTTTGTTGGCGCTGTGGAGCACCGGCGGTGGAGCTAAGGGTCCAGCTCTATTCTAGGTCCCGTGTTGCAGGGCACGACCTTTTCCTCGCGCTTCTGGTCAAAAAGGTCTTTTTCGCCCTGTGTCTTTCGGAGTCGATAGTCAAGAAAGTTCAGATGGAAGAAGAGTGTACAAATAGTCCATAGGGTAGGTCGGAGAAAAAGGGGGATGGAGCGAAGGCCAGACCGAGGACAGACTAGGGGAACGGAAATTTTCAGGTTGGCGGGCTCATGACCGAGTTTAGGGAGCGGGGACCTTTCGACACACATTTGAACATTAGGCAGGGGCATCAGGTTAGCCCTTTCCTCTCACTTTGTCGGAAATAGTGCCTCGTCCTGCAGCTCCTTTCCGTCGCGGTCTCGCCTCGGCCAACGTCGCAGGTGTTCCAAGATCTGTAGTCAGGCCACGTGCTCCCACATCCGGTTCTTCTTTCCTCCGACAGTCGTACCCTTAAATGAGTTCGAAAAGACAGTCTTTAGAGAATTGGTAGAGGAAGGTAAACACATAAGTCTATTTCTCTTCCAGCTCCAGGCACGAAATGAAGACGTCCGTTATATTAAGGTTCACAAGTGACATATAAATGGCCGGTGATGGGCCTATTGGATTTACTATGACTTTCCTTTACAACTATTTATTACAGTTTCGACAGTTCATCTGATGGAGACCCACCTTCGTAATACAAGCCTGTCAAAGCTATACCGTTCTTCTAGGGGTTTATATTTAAAAAGGGTGTTGTGAGCTATCAACATGGTACTAATAGGTATCTCGCTGAGGGACGAACATAGGCCAAACATTTTTCATTTTATCAATGCATCCTGCCTTTTAACTAAACATTTTCGCTTTCCACAAGATTCATTGCAATGATTTTCTTCGTTTCGGTCTAATCTTTAACTTTGTAAACCATCATTCTGGTTCTTATGCAGTCTCTCACGGCCTGATTACCAAATTAGAACAGACAGGGGTCTCATGGGAAAATAGCTAGGGACATGGAAAACTGCGATGGGGGGGGGGGCATCACCTTACTTTTGGGTTATAAGGGTACTATCGACAGAAGGCCACAGTTCAGTTGGTGAGCGTTCAGTGGCATTTCTCGAATTCCAAACTCTGAAATTTGCCTATCAAAAAATCACTTCTAGGAACCACAGCTGGCCTGCGTTAGTTGCAAGTTGGCTCATCTTTTACAATCGGGGGTGGAGGATAGTTAAAAACTCTTATCTGGGGCAACTGAACACAATACTGGGTGCGTCCTGGGAAGATGGGAAGGTTTCGATTACCTTTATGGTTTGGGGATTGTGACAATTCGGAACGGGGAAGGTCGCGTCATCTGAGACATTTTATTTTCATCATAGGGGCCGCTGACCTGTAGTTCCCTTATTACGGGTCAGATTAGGGAACCTCAGTCGTCTTACCTGTCCTTTCCTTTATGGCCAAATCTCGGTTTCATCGAAATAATTTTTGGGAAAGGAGAGGTGGTGACACAGCGTTAGGGTGATTGCATTAAAGACAAGTTTTGAGCAAATACTGGCTGTATTTGAAGCCAATTGGGTGGTGTGCTAGGGGCGGCGGTTTGCCAATTTAGGTGCTAGTCGTTCGGAAGAGTGAGAGTGTGGAGGAGAGAGAGAGAGAGAGAGAGAGAGAGAGAGAGAGAGAGAGAGAGAGAGAGAGAGAGAGAGAGAGAGAGATGTGTAACAATAGGCTAGATAGTACACGTGCAACATAGGGAGCGGCCGTGTATTTAAGATAGATTATTCAGCGCATTACTCGATACAAGACATCGCAGGTCTGTGTTAGTATTTTGTAAGCATGCGGTTCAGGACGGGCGAGCATTAGGTCGGGTACGGGGGACATGCGTTGAGAAAAAGGAAGAGGGGGCAGCATCGTGTCGCCCTCCTTGCATTCTTGGTCCTTTGACCAGTTGAGTCAGCGCTTCAGTCACACACAAACGTTCTCTCATAGTTTCATTCACACGCGACATGTGTCCATTCACGCATCATGGATTAAGGGTGATCATTTTTCATCGAGTCATACTATTTGTTGGTTTGTCTGTTACATTAGTAGTTCGTGGGTGTGCTTAGGTGCCACTTTGCGGCGCTAGTCTGCTTCGTGTATCAGACATGGCAAGGCTTCAGATCTTCGCCACACCTCGGCTGTGATCTCTGATGTAACCTGCAGAGGGAGGGAAAAGAGGGGAAGGGAGGGGGGACAACATTCGCGCATATCAAATACATGGATTCAAGGGTCCTTTACTTACCTCATACCCGTCTTATCTCCTCGGGATAGAATCCCTGAGGTTGTGGATTCTGGAGCCAGGGGGGGGTGGGGGCAGTGTGTCCTTATGGGCTGTGAGTAGGAAAACGTTAGAGAATCAGAAGTACTTAGCGCGAAGTTTCTAGTTGGCAGGTGTATTTAACTATCGGGGTCCTTAAATCTCTTTCAATGCTGTGACGTTCTGAGGTTCTTCAGTTCTTTGGTCCGCTCTGTTCCCTAATACCTTTGAGCGTCGTACCTTGTAACATTTACATCGTTTTATTTTACCCTACCTTTACATTCCATCATTTATACCGTTTCGTTTTACCCATCCTCAGAAGTCGAGGTCTTTCTCCACGCGAGAGTTCATGAGTCAGTCGCGTACCTTGAAGGCAGAGTATCGAGTCGTAGATCCGATCCTTCCTCCGGGGCTGGGCAACCATCTTCTAATAACCTTAAAGAGAGAGCAGAGTAGGGTGCACAGAAAAGAACTCTCCCGCCGATCCCATATTTCAAATAAAGCATGTAATACCCGTTCATAGTTTCGAAAACCTTTATTTTTGCAAAATCATCTCAGTACGTAGTTTATGAGGGTGCGGTCGTGTTTGGCCGGACACGGAAATGGCTAAAGTGCGTACAGTGGGGGGTTGTTTTGCAGCAATAAAAACATTAGAAAGGTTTATTCACTCATTCGTAGGAAATTAAAACGTCTATCAATTGACTGGGGGAATCGGGGGCATCTATTTCCTGATTTAGAAGCATAGTCAGACTAGTTGAAATCAGATTTCCTATATGCATACCGTGTGTGCGCGTCATAAGCGAGGTTATACATCAGCTATATAAAAATATAATACATCGTACATTTGTAATCAACATTTTTTTTTTTTAACGGGATCCTTTTACATGTTCGTCGAGTGAGCTCTCCTTCTTTCTCGTCAAGTGTACAAAGGATCATATACATGTCTCAGAACCTCAAGTTTTTTGTTTAGCAAAAAGAAACACCACGAGGTGTTCGTTCGTTCCTATTGATACCGGCGCCATTTTGGGCGGGGCCGGGTTAGTCCGGAAGTAGCATCAGGGAAAATGTTTCCTACAACCGGCAGTTGGACCAGAGTCCTTTTCGGCAGTTCAAGAATTCATGCTAACCGAAGGGGTGGCAATGTCATGTTTATTTCGCTGGCGATCAAGGCAGTTGTCCCTTACCGGAAGCCTGCAGGAGCCGAGGGCTCCGCCGGGGACCTTTGTAGACTCTTCAAGGCTGCGGAGATGTTGTCGGAGGTGGGGGGGGGCTCGTGCCCCGGTGGGCAAGCGCCCGAGTTACATTGCTGGTCAAAGTTACTCTAGCGGCCGAGGCCCGCCTTCCAGCGGACCCAGACGCCATTTTGAGGCCCTGCAGCGGTCCCCCCTCGTCAAGTCTGCAAGAGTGGAAGAGACCTTTCTGAGGACAAATAGGGGATGAAACTCTGTGTTGTGGAAGCGGGACGTTCGGCTGGGGTGCGGCTGTGATGCCCCCACCTGGGGGGGCGAGGGAGACTCGTTCGCGCCGTCTCCTTCTCCCGGTGCACTCCATGCTGCTCTTTTTCATCGGCCTGCACGAAGGTCTCTCCACATCCGGTGCTCCCCAAGTCTCGTGCTTAGTGCTGTGGGAGTATGGCCACCTGCGGCGCACATTCGGTGCTGCACAAGTATCGGTGCAGCCATTGCATATTCAGTGCTCCGAAAATATGGGCACCATTGCACGTTCGGTGCTGCGCAAGTACTGGGGCACCACCGCCTGGCTGGGGGAGTTCGGCGCTGGGCCGGGGACTGGGAGACCTCCTATCCATGGAGGTGGGAGAGGCTCGTCCGCGTCGCCTCTCCCTCCCAGCCCAATTTGGATAAATTGTTGTGGAGGTACGTGCAGGACATCCCGCCGCCCAGAGCTGCTGCGGCTGTCACGGAGGGGAAAAGAAAGAGGTGTCTCGTTCTTCTCTGGACCGGGCTTCCTTAGGTTATCGGCTGCAGCCGGACTCAGTTGGCCCCGGTCTCTGGCCATTGGTGGCCGGACCGGGAGGACATGTGGCGGGACTGCCTGCAACTATCCAGGGCCGTTGTGGACGGGCTCCGCTGGCCCCTGCCTCTCCTCCGGCTCCCCCATACGTTAAGATTTCCTGACCAAGTGTTGGCAGCAGGGCCCGCCTTATATGGGTTGCCGCCGGTTGGGCGTAGCCGTAACCCTGCCCTACTTTGGAAGGTTCCAGAATGGGGGGGGGGGCGAATGTTCTGTTGACTTTCATTTTCTACAGTTTACCGTTCTTGTTTCTAGCGTTATTGTTTCTTGCTTGTTATGTTAAAAATAAAAGTTCGTGTTCATCAGTGGCTTACTGATTTCGTTTCCCATTCCTTTCTTTCCAGGTTGTTTCAAGCTACATTTCTGTTAACAGAGTTTATGTAACACGAAAGCACGTGTAGAGGGATGACGCAGATTCATACATTACGTACACACAAACTCAGACGGGGAGACAGTAAAAGTATGACATACAAGATCCAAAGACAAGTATAAAAACAGTTATTGGCCATAATTATCTTTTTCCGTCTGTTAATTTTGGGCTAGGCTGGGTTCCCGTCTTTACATTGTCCGACCTAGGAAAACTCGAACATGTCGCTGAAATTGTTCTGGCGAAATCTGTGCCATCGGGCATAATCGAACGTGGTGGTTCTATCTGGTCTGTCCAAGTGAGTCTGATTCTTCTTCGTCTCGCGCCTTTTCCCTTTCTGTCGGCCTGTTACTCCTGTCGGCCCTCTGCCCCTACTCACGCTCAGTAGAGTCGGGCATTGGGCTTTCCAGTGTCCGACATATCTACAAAAAGCACATTGGTCTGGCCCTAAGTCTGGCCGTCCTGTGCGTAGTGTCGGGGGATAACCTTCGGGTCGTGGTGTCCAGGGGTTGTCCTGTTGATATGTTCCTCTACCTGCTCTGTCCTCGTCTTTTTTTTTTGTCGTTGCATTGCCTCTTTTCGCCACATACCGAGACTGTCGAGCATAATAGGCGTTGTCTTATTATTACGAAGGGCTATTTCTAACGTTTCTATTTTATCAAGGTCGAAGGATCCTACCAGTGGCCACTGTTTGTCTTGACTTTCTTTGGTATACCTGTGCCACAATTTATTATAGGCTATGGTGACTAATCCATAGTTTATGAACATGTCCTTATTAGGGGTACCTTCCAGCGGAGCTAGATGTTCCACCTCTAATAAACGGTCCGGGCTGAACCAATTATCAATCAGTGGGGAGAAGACAGACATGACGGCTCGCAACGAGGGACAAAAAGTCAGCACTGCCTATCTTATCACTGTGTGCAAAGACTAGACAGAATATTTCTATTCTACGTTGTTTGCAGGCAGTGAATACCTCATGAACCAATAACAAAGAATAACCAATAACAAAGAACAACCAATAATAAAGAACAACCAATAATAAAGAACAACCAATAATAAAGAACAACCAATAATAAAGAACAATCAATAATAAATAACTAGAATAAAATCAATGGGGAGAGTAAGCAGGGGCGCAAAAGTCTGCGTCCTCTACCCTTTCACTATCCGTAAAGAGGAATCTGTTATTTCCTGTTTGCAGACAGAGAATCTCCAGAAGACAATCCGTGAACAGTAGTTCGGGGTCAAAGAACCCAGTTAATCAGTGTGGGAGAGGGAATCTCCTGAAAACCGTTAATAAATAATAGAATCAGTGGGGGAGAAAAATAGGCACGACGGCTGCGTTACCTATCCTTCACTGTTTGCAAAAGGGAAAGAGCCTACTGTTTCTCCGTGTGCAGACAGTGAATCTCCAAATAAGTCAAATAACGAGCAATACTAGTGTTTCCTAAACAATCAAGCAATTATTTCGCAACTCGTCGTGTTTACACGACCTTACCCGGACCGTATGGACAGTTTCTTGTCTTCCGAATCCAGCGCCCGTTCGTCCTCTTTTTCTCGTATTTCTCACGGCACTCCTAATGGTTCCCAGTCAGGACCGTAGATCACTCGAGAGAGGTCTGTTCGGAGCTAGTGAAGTTCGGATGATCGGCTGCCAGACGAGGGTCTATTGGGCAAGAGCTCTCCCGATCGTTGCAGTCGTTCACTCTGTCGTCGGAACCTCTCCCACTGGATCCACGAGTCGCTGATGGGCCCCACGCTTGGGACGCCAATTGTAAAACCTAAGGTTGGGGACAATCGATATTTGCCCGGCGGTATTGCCTCTGTAACCCACGAATTATTAATCAATGAAGAGGCAGGCGCTGGAGACTGGAAAGCAGGAAACAAGGTTTATTCTCTCCGGAGGAGAACACAACAAAACAGACAGCAGGTATCGTCATGAGGTGCTCTAACTTCCCCTCTGAGGCCTGGCCCCTTATATACAGGTTTCATGGCTTTTATTACAGTTTACATATTCATGGCAATGCTTTGATGTACGGAAAGACATTCCCGGGATCTCCCCTTCGGGCCCGTTCCCACACACATTTACAGTAGAAGTCCCCACCCCGGTCACAACAGGTGATGATTATCGCACAGCTGGATATTCCGTCGATTCATGGAATGTGGGGTTCGATCGGATCTCATGGGGAGGGGGCTTTGATCAACTCGGGGGTCTTTTGATGAGGGAAGCTTTCTGCTGTACGGGGAGGGGCAAGGAATAGTATCGGCAGAGCTGGGTGTCGGCCTGGGAACGAGGAAGACAAACGGGCACACGGGGAAAAGGGGGTTTGCATCAAAGGGCCGGGGATCATGAAAGGAATGAAGGGAGGTGTTGCGCTGGGAACAGGATGGGGTTCCGAGGCAGAGCTGCGCTGAAGAGGGGTTTATGACTCAAGGCGGGTACGAGCAAGGGGGGTTGGTCAGCGTGCAGGCTTGGTGAGGGCGGAGGGCTATGTCGGGGGCCAGTGGCATGCAGAAATAGGGCTGTTCTGTTCAAGGCACCTAAAATGGCGGGGCGCGCACGACAAAAAGTGTGGCATCAGGGGGAAAGGCAAGATGGCGCAGATAATGTTTAACAAACCGTACTAATTTTCCACATTGTCACATTTAATAAGGCAGCCAAGTGTGTGGGACTTGTCTGCAGCACTGAATGTGCAATGCACTCATCACCACCCACAGCACTTTACCGCTGTTTAATCATGGTCAAGTGTGCAATGCACTTGTCACCATCCACAGTACTTTCCCGCTATTTAATCACGGTCAAGTTCCAACTCGTGCTTCACCCCTGGCAGCAAGTTCCGGTGGTGTTAAGATGCTATTATAATGCGTGACTATGCATTTTAGTGCAGTGATGAGGACCACCACACTTAAATGTGTTAGTCTAACCCCAGGTGCGTGCTAATTGGCAGGGCTGTGAATATTTTTCTCAACTGCCAACCCTCTCATCTTTCTTCCTGTTGCTCCAGATCCTCTCGTGCTCTGTCGTCTTTTGGATAATTTTCTTCCCCTCTATCTCTCTCCTTTTCTTTCTTTCCATTACTCCAGATTCTCACTCACTTTTGTGTCCTCTGAATATTTTTCTTACCTGCTGCCCTCTTGTTTTCTTTCTTCCCATTGCTCCAGATGCCAGCTTGATCTATCAACTTATGAATATGTTTCTTCCCCATCAGCCCTCTTATGATGCATAGTGATAGCGGCTATTTGTTTTGCCAATGCCAGAGGGTTTACAATCTGCTGGCATTGGCAAAGCCAATTGAGGTGACCTGTCACGTTAAAAGAATAGAAAAAATGTTTTTTGTATCATTTCAAAATGGCCACTGCTTTGCATGACGCATTGTATGATGAGTTGCCTCACCACATCATACAATGCGGTGGATATTTAGATCGCATGAAAACAGAGTTTTCTAAACTTTTATACTGCCCACTACATTGTGTGACACTACATGCATTCAGTAGACATGTGACATCATGCAACTAGGTGGCCATCTTGTAAGTATGGAAACTTGGGCACTGGCAAAGTCAATCACTTCCCAAGCTCAGCATAGGCAAACCAATACTGGTTGGCTTTGCCAATCCTTGTTATTGCTCATTTTTTCACTCAAACAAGTTAGCTAGTTTTACTTCAGCTATCCCATGTATGCACTTGGGGCAACATTAGAACCATGAAGATATACTGAAGCACAGTAAGCTAATGCACCTGCTGCAGAAGTGTGTGTGAAAACTCCATGCCTCATTTTGATAGTTATTTAGCCCTGGCTTAACTTTTTGTTTATTTATCCTTTGGAGGGTGATAAAATGAGTACCAGTGAGTTGGTGTTTGGGAATATCTGCTCATTGCGACTAAATTGAAGACGAAAAGAAGCCATTTGTATAGCAGACACGTTTCTGCTCATTAAGCAAGTCCGACTCTTCCCCAGTATGCTTTGCGCTAGGGGAGCGAAGGTTTTCACACCCGCTGGGTTTCATATATATAGGCTCACGCCAGAGGTTTTACTTGCAGTTCGGAAGAGAAATTTGTGATATTTCATATCGTTCACAGTCTGGTACAGTGTCCAAGGTATTTTTTTCTCAACAGCAAATAATACATGTGCCTGTGCAGAGAGTGCATGTTGCTGCCATCTGAACTGTTTTAAGGATATGATGAGCAGCTCCAGAGGAAGAGGCTTGAAAGCCACAGTGATTGGAGGGTCCTTTTCTCTGTGATAAAGCCGTTTTTGAAGTCATTTGTTAAAATTTTGCACTTTTTGTGATCATTTTTTGGGTGGTCCAAGGAAGCAACTACAAAGTTCATAATATAGCAGGGGTCAGGGTTCTGAGGATTCCTCAACCCATACAGCCCTTAAACCAATACCCTATCACCGAGCCTACTGGGAATTCTCCCGTTTACCTATGAGGCAAACCCAGCCCAGCAGCTCCAATGCAAATTAAGTCACAAGCCATGCTCCTTTAAACAATGTAATACAAATTTAAAATAAAATACTGTTTAAATAGTATTACTTGTTTTGGGGGGGTGTATTGTTCCACAGTTCAAGGTGGGGTGAAAGGTTAATTTACAGCTACCCAGTGCTTATAACGTGTCTGCCCCCGGCCAAATGGCCACTATTTGAAGGTAGTACACCCACTCACCTCTAATGCATGCCCCAGTGCAGGAAATGCAGAGATGGAAGTGTTGAAATGCATGCGTGTAGAGATGTGTCCATGGTACCAAGGCTGGCACTAATCGAAATGGGCGTTATTTTCAACTCACGTCCAATCACTCATTTGAAAGTGGAACATGAAAATTATTATATCGATTTTTCTAATAAAAAAAACTCCTAGAACAAAAATGCATGTTCACAATTCGGAAAAGGGTGAGTGCAAGACGGGAAAAGGAGTCAGTGTGTGTGGGGGAGTGGGGGGTGAGTTGGGGAAATGTACATGTGTATGACAAAAAGCAGCCTGCAAGGCACTGACGCAATAAAAGACTAGAGCACTTAAAACTACATAAGTATTTATCAAGGGAGAGGGCTGGTGTGTCTGGTAAGAGAACAGAAATGCAGGAGGTTCCCCAAAATGTCAATGATTACAATAGATTAATAAACAAAGGAAATTACAAAACAGTTGCCACTTCAATGAATGCATTGTTAATTTAAAAAATGATACAATAGGAAATCCATAATGAAATTAATATAGATGAGATTTTTTGGTGCTTCAGCTTTAAATGGACGATTGCCTGCCCTCTCCAAGGCTGCCTGAAATGATTCCCAAAGGAGAAGCTGTCCCGTTGCATTGTGTTTCGCGAGCGCCATTGCAACATTTTAGTAAATAAGGCCCACGATTCAGAAAAAAACGGTAAGATTCCTGCATATAGGAGACAATGAAGCAGCTGACTGCTCTGCTGTAAGAATGTGGGGTGATATTACAAATACTGTGAGTTGCGTACGTTGGCACTGGTCACAGTCCAATATCTGCTGCATATAATATGCTCTGCATTGGCAACGATGCTGACATCTTCTCTGCATGTGCCAAGCTGCTGTTGCAGTGACGCACAATCTCAGAGCATCAACCTCTGGAGTCCTTTGTAAGGGGACAGAGGCCCTTCACAGCTGAGTGCACCCTCTCACTGTGGGGAGGGGCAGAGGTGGTGAAGTCTGTCAGACCGCACTCTGCCGCCTCCTCCCGGAACGGCCAAATCTGAGGTCATAATTATGAGGAAAACCTCCAACGGCGGCCTAACATTGACCTCAGTAGAGTGCTTCCCCCAGGAGTGCATGTTACATGAATAAATGTGTCCCTGCGAGTAAAGGGCGGGCCACAGTAGGCTGCTGTCCATTGAGGTGAGCCCAGAGCAATAAGCTGTGCAATGTCAAAGTAAGGTGCCATGTGGCGAACAGCACGCATTGAAATAGGTTTTCACGGCACTGGTTAGTTATAAAATAGTCTGGAAGAATTCGGGTGCAGAAGGACACTTGTTCCCTTGTGCTCAAAAGATTGAACTCTGTGAATCAGAAAAAATGCATTACAGAAATGACATGGGGCCATATATATCAACACCCTCATTTGCGATTCTCAAATAGCGATTTTTTAGAAATCGCTATTTGAGAATTGCAAAAAGAATGTATGTAAAAAATCACAATTTTTTAGTGATTTCTTAATATTCCTTAATTGCAATTAGCAAATTGCAAAATCGCAATTAAGGAATACTTTCCTATTCATTTCTATGGGCCAGGAGGCCCATAGGAAAGAATGGGAAGTTCGCAAATTGAGAATAATTTCAAGGGTGCAAGGGTGTCATAAGGACACCCTGATGCACCCCTGAAATTTACATGTGTGCGCATATGGCACACATACATGCCCTAAAGGCATGTATGTGCGCCACATGGCACCTTCACAAATGGCAAAAACTGCATTTGTGAAAGAAATCGCGAATTACCACCAACTTGAAGTTGGTGGTAATTTGCGATTTCTTAAGGAGAAATCGCAAACCTTCAGTGGTTGCTGCATAGCATTTAAGGAATCGCAATTTGCGGTTCCTTAAATGCTTACGCAAAGTTAAGGAATCGCAAATTTAGCGATTCCTTAAATTTGCATTGCAATTATCCTCATACATACCTTTTTCCAAATTTTGATTAGCAAACGCTGCTTTTTTGCGATTCGCAGCGTTTGCGAATCAAAATTCAGTTGATACATATGGCCCATAGTGATTTGTGTGAGCAACTTCCTCTAGACCAGCCGTTCTAAAAAGTTTACTTCTGTGATCTCCCATGGAATCATTACTTGAATCCGGGCACCCCCACTGATTCATTCTTGGAAGTCGGGGAGCCCCAGTCTAAACAGTTACCATGATTTGAACCTCTAAATAGTACAAAAAATACAAAAACAAGTATATGCCAACAAATGCTCAAGTATTGAAATATGTTGTTTAATTCACATTGAAATATAGAAAAATATTTAAATTTTTTACTTTTGCTTCTTAAATTGTTTATACATTTTATTGTATTAATTTTAATATCACTTTTTATTTATTAGATAATCACAGATACCCTGAGTAGGCTTGCGGACCCCTACGGGTCTTCAGACCGCAGGTTAAAAATCACTGCTCTAGGCACCTTAAAGCCGATCCAAATATCCAAGGACGTCCAACATTTGCATAGTTGGGTTACCTCGAACTTAAGAAACTCTTTTTTTTTAATTTGTCAACTATACAAATTCGGGAAATTAAAAACAATGAATGAAAATCCCTAAAAAAATTAATTTTGCCATTAAAGAAAACGTGCCATACCTGCTCTTTCAGACAAAGATTTTTCAAGATAAATCTCCTTTATAAACGATGTAGGGATTTACGCCGACCAGTGAGGTTTACAGTTTACAATGTACATTTGCGTTATGTTCTCAGTTTAAGCTAAAGAGGTCAAGTTAAGGAAATTGTCTCACAAGTTTTGAGTCCCTGGAAAGTGGTAATATACCTCACTGTGTTGAGCACCAAATACTAACTTCTGTGTGTGTAACCTCCAGATCACTGCTTTGGATTCCTTCACAGTCAGCTCAGCTTTTCATCCTTTCAAGGTTGATAAAAAGAGTTCAAGTTAGTTTGTCTACTAATGACACCAATTATTTAAGCACTGTGAGAGAATTTAGTTTGTGTTGTGTGCTATAAACATGTTCATTATTTAAAAAAAAACAACTAGTCAGCATCATGTGACTTGACATTACGTGACCTGAGGGCAAGAAGAAGCCGAAGGAAACGAGTGAAGTAGACAACCAACCTGGAAGCAAAAAGATCCAAGAGTCTAGCCTCTCACCTGGCACAGGTCTTAAAGAACACTTACGCCTAAAGACAGTAGTGAACTGAAGAGGGGAACTAGTGACTAAGATGGTTGACAACCCCATTCTCTGTTCTCAGGGATACACAGCAATGACGAATCAGAGATGAGCCCATGCACATGAGAAAATCTAATGTACAACCAGATTTACCCACCATGTCCTTGTCAATCTTTGCCTGTTGCTGTATGCTTCAAAGACTTTGTTGTCCATCCGGAACAGGTGATGTTGGCCCTGCAGTGTCCTGGGGAAGAATTTAAGATCCCTGAATAAAGTGGTATTCTCCTGCAAATTTGAGAAATGAAGCTCTTCTGAACTTCTGGGACAACTGCAGTACTGGCAGTATTTAATAACACAGGAAATAAAGGCTCTAGGAAATCCCCTCACAGCAAATTATCCTTCACCAAACTCCAAGAGAGAGAAATATTTAGGCAAAGTAGAGCTTCTATTAGTACCTCATAATCTTGTGACTCTGGGCGCAACTAGAAGAGAATGAAGTACACAAGAGGCTTCATATGAAGGCTTGGTCGTGCACACCTGCATTCTTAGCAAAACCAAGGGAGATGATGGACGGAGTGTTGAACATTGCAAGCACTCACCCCCAGTCAACTGATCTGGGTTTAATCCATCATCATACTTTAGCTCACTCCGCCACCCCAGTTCAGACATGGCCATATGCAAATCTGTCTGACCCTGTGCATCATGGGAACAGTCCAGCCCGAACTGCCAAGCCACGTCTTCCCTGGACCAGAAACAAGCATCCTGGGACTGGTTTATGGCTAATCAGCCGTCATCAGCCAGGCTAGCTTGAATCCAGTGGCAAAGTGAGCAAGGGACCCACGTCTGAGCATACCCTGCCAACTTAGGGCGAACAAAGAAAAACCAAAGAAGGATGATAGACGGAGTGTTGAACATTGCAAGCACTCACCCCCAGTCAACTGATCTGGGTTTAATCCATCATCATTCTTTAGCTCACTCCGCCACCCCAGTTCAGACATGGCCATATGCAAATCAGTCTGACCCTGTGCCTCATCGTAACAGTCCAGCCCGAACTGCCAAGCCAGGCTAGCTTGAATCCAGTGGCAAAGTGAGCAAGAGACCCACGTCTGGGCATTCCCTTTGGTTTTGCTTTGCTCGCCCTAAGTTGGCAGGGTATGCCCAGACGTGGGTCCCTTACTCACTTTGCCACTGGATTCAAGCTAGCCTGGCTGATGACGGCTGATTAGCCAGAAACCGGTCCCAGGATGCTTGCTTCCGGTCCAGGGAAGACATGGCTTGGCAGTTCGGGCTGGACAGTTCCCATGAGGCACAGGGTCAGACTGATTTGTATATGGCCATGTCTGAACTCGGGTGGCAGAGTGAGCTAAGGAATGATGTTGGATTAAACCCAGATCAGTTGACTGGGGGAGAGTGCTTGCAATGTTCAACACTCCGTCCAGCATCCCCTTTGGTTTCACCTGCATCCTTAGCCAGCCCTTTACAGCGGCTGGACCCTGAAAGAGGAAAGATAGGCAAGCATGCCAATGACGAACCACCTTCAAAGACAAAAACATACATCCTCAGTCTTTGTGTAACTCAATGAATGCCGTGTCTTGTGAAGGCTGGTAATGGAACTTGGCAATGTTTTTCAGGAACTCATGATCCTGTAGAGATTGGCACGCCTCCTTTGGAAAAAAATCCAAATAAGGACATTGGCCAATCATCAAGATACAGAAGTGCCCTTTTCCTTGAACATTTAATAGAACGACCGGGGGGGAGCAAGAATGTAATTAATTATTTTCATATTATATCCTGAGTTGTCTGCAATAATTATGATCAATTTGATACACATGATTTGTAGATAGATACTGTAAAATAATTAATCATGTGATGGTAGAATACAAACTATTGATAATAATTCTCGTTATGTATGCCACTAGACATTTCTATAACAAAGAGCACATTTGCTGGAGATCATTAATATCATGTCTTCACTGCTTCATTATATATGAAACAAAAACCAGAAACGTTCCACAATAAAACAAATATTAAATACAGGACACGAAATGGAAGGAACAGACCTGTACTGGTGGTAGCAATGGCAAATGCCAGTCAGGCATGATCTTGCACAATGTGAAACTGAGCCATTAAAGAAGTCAGTCAGGCAAGTGGTATGCCCCTTGTGCAATGTAATGCACCCACCTACCCAGCACCCCACCACAGAATAGTGGAGGGTAAGCTGCAAGCAAAGGGGAAGTGTCAAAATGAAGACCACCCCTTTCACGACCAACCCTTGCCACATGAGGTGTGCCAACACAGCCCTGTGCCAGCTTTAGTACATCACCCGGGGGAGAAGTCAACAACACTATAATAATAAAACACCCAACAAAGAGCAAGTAAGCAAATCCCTTTTCTGTAGAAGAGGGTGCAAGAGGGTTCACAAAGATGGAAATGCACCGAACAAAAAGTTCTGGTGAATCACAAGAGTATTATGCCTGAGACAGAAGACACTTGGGGGCATATGTACAAGCCCTTATTGCCATCACAACATCACTTTCAGTAATGTGGTAGTGGTGCTAGGGGCCTCGCCTTATTTACAAGTCGGCATTAAGCCATAACGTGGCTTAATGCTGCTTTGTAAATAAGGCCCCCTTTCACGCCATGCTTAGCGTGAAAGAGGTGGGCAGTGGGTGATGCGGTGGGCGTTACACCGCGACACCCATTAATTTTTACCCTGTCCCCCATTTACAAGGGCAGTGTATATAGGAGGCAGCACCAATACTAAGACCAGGGAAAACCTGGTCTTAAGTTGGCGAAACGAAGAGAAGTGCTTTATTTCTCCTCGTTTTTGCTTTTGCCATGTGTGCTGCCTTATGTAAGAGCTTGGTATGGGGCAATTGAAACATGGAGAAAGAAAGAGTGATTACGCCAGATAGTGCAATAAAAGCATTGCCAAGCGGGTGTGCACCAGGGATGTTGACTAAACTGCAGAAGTATGCTCTACCACATGCCTTAGCAATGAGTACCAAACTGCAGCCTCAGCTGTTAGGCCAGGTTACAATACAAAGGTTAGCTTGACCAGCATGAGGCTACAATAATAATGTCTTTACAAGGCATATTTTGAATATTTGCATTTGATTTTTAAATGTAGCAACAAAAGAGTCCGAGAGAAGGAGTAAGCAAGCGAATGCAAACTCAGTCAATGACATTTTATTTCCAACACATCCATGTATATGATCAGCTTGGATTTCCATATAAAATAATAATAATCACAAAGATCCTGTGGGACTCTTTGTGGATGTGGGTACTTGCATAAGCTCCTGATAACCTGATTGGATCAAACTATTCATATTTTTTTAATTAATACACTATGCAGGCCTTCATAGCCCAGTTTGCAATCTTTATCCATATTTCGAACATCACATAAGTGACGAACATACATTTATCATATAAAGTCACAAAGTGCAGTCGACGCGGTGAAAAGTAAAGTGCACACGTGATTAGAGACAATTAAAAACAAAAGGCAACATTAGGTAATGAAACATGGTCTTCTCTAAATAAACAATTAGAGCCCTGTTTAGAATCACAGTCCTCTAAACACCATTTCAATCTATTAATGCCCTGGGGACCTAATGTCATTTTATTTCATTTCATGAAGCTTTATTCGGTACA
This sequence comes from Lissotriton helveticus, assembly GCF_964261635.1. Classification (NCBI taxonomy): domain Eukaryota; kingdom Metazoa; phylum Chordata; class Amphibia; order Caudata; family Salamandridae; genus Lissotriton; species Lissotriton helveticus. The sequence goes on along the minus strand of NC_136069.1, from coordinate 1,064,457,881 downwards.
TGATAAACAATGACCATAAAAGCACACAAGCAAATATAATACAATCCAGAGAATATAGGATAAAATAGACGAAAGTTTAAAATATCATGGTTTTCCTAGACTGAATAGATTTACATATAAAAGTGGCAATATAAAAACATTTGTCCGGGGAGTTGATATTGTAAAGCAACTTCATGGCATCATCCACATTATAAATACCATACTTTAGAAACAATGGTTTCAAATAAATAACCCTAACATTCAAAAAAAGGGTGCAAATTAGCATTGAGTGCAGGGTGCTTTGTTTCGAGTGCCCATCACAAGGGCAAGGGCCAACAGGGGGCTTTTTTTGCTGGGGGAAGGCCACCAAAATGTGAGGAGCCGTTCCAAATCTGAGTCTAGTTAAAACAAATCTATGGGCTGGTCTAGTTACCAGGCTCAAGTACTGCTGGTAGACTTCACTTTCAATATACTTATTATAAAGTTGAACTGTGGTAAGGCAACCATTCGCGGCTAGACTTTTTTGGGTTCTATACAACATAAAAGTATTTTTCATATCTAGTTTAGAGATGTTTCCAGCGGAACAAGGATCTACCAGTATGTTGAACCCATAAATTGCCTGAAAACTGTCCACAACATACTTAAGCCAAGGTATCTTGGTGCAATTGTCCAGGTTGAGACAGTCCTTGATAAAAAGTTGATTAAACACTGTCTCATCCTTGCGCCAGATCGCTCGCTAAAGCATTAAAGGCCTTAACAGGAAGAGGTCACCTAAATAGACAACCCCTACTTCCCTGTGAATTAAGTCAGTTGGGGCTGAGGTAGGTAAGCACAAAAGTTTTTTAAGGAAGATGTTTTCTTCCCTTTGCAAAGAATCTACATTGGTGTAACCCCACAGCCCTGCCCCATATAATGCAGTAGAGACACTCCTTGCCTTGTAAATCTGCATCATATCCCTAATTCGCCTATCACCTATTTTAGAGGCGAATTTGAATATGCCATAGGTGCTTTTTACCATCTTTGATCTAACACTCAATAAATCCTGGGACCAACTACCATCGCATGAGAAAATAACACCCAGATAACAAAATTTTTCCACCTGCTGCACTTTCACCCCTTCTATAAAAAAGGCATGAGTTTTACTAGGTCTAGCCCCGCAAATCATAGTATGGGTTTTACTCTTGTTAAGTAGCAGCTTGCTCTCCCCTATAAAGTCAGAAAACCGATCCATCAGGCGCTGTAAACCATTGGGGGTCCGTGAAAGGAGCACAGCGTCATCTGCATAAAGCAGAACTGGCACACTAGACCCGGCAACCTGGGGGGAATCGGCCTTAACTGTTTTCAGGGCAGAGTCTACACCGTTAATAAACAGGGTAAACAAGAAGGGGGCGAGGACACAGCCCTGTCTGATTCCGCGCTTTACGCTAAAGTTTGGGGTACACTCCCCACTAGCCCCATAGCGCACACAGGCTTGCATCTTGTCATATAATCTGGCTAGAAAGAAAATAATTTCCTTTGGTGCCCCGAGCTCTAACATAACAGGCCATAAAAGCGAGTGGTTGACCAGATCAAATGCGCTGCTTAAATCGGCAAAGCAGAGATATAAATTACCAGGCTTAGCCTTGGTATACTTGCCAATCAAAAGTTCTAAATTCAGGCATTGATCTAGTGTCCCACGACCCTTTCTGAAGCCATATTGAGAGTTCACAAGGATCCCCTTCTCGTCAGCCCGGTTTTCCAGCCTAGACAACAGCACTCTACTCATGATTTTTACCGATGAGTCGAGCAAACTGATCGGTCGATAGTTACATGCTGCTGTTTTGTCCCCCTTTTTGGAAATAGGGACAATGATCGAGTCTCCCCATATAGGTGGAATCCGGGCAGTTACAGCTGCATTGAGAACCAAGGTAAGTATTGGTCCCCACAACAGAGGAAGAGCCTTATAAACATCAATGGGGACTCCATCGAGCCCCTGTGCCTTTCCCCCCTTACTAGCTTTAATACTACATTCAACCTCTCCCAAGGTGATGTCTAATGGGGCTATAGGCCAATAGCTTTGCTCTATATTATTCGGGCCACTAGCTTGAGATATGGCTGAGAAATGGGAGACCCATGCCTCACTACTGACATTAGAAGAAAGTTGGGGGGTTTTATCATCTTTAAGAAAGGGGGAATTAACTATGGACCAGAACAGGCAGCTGTCAGAAGTTTCTGCCGCCTGCGTTAAACTGTCCCACGCTTCTTGCTGCAATTCCCTCTTCCTTTTGGAAAGTGCCATTTTATAATCATGTCTCAGGAGGGTGACTTGAATCTTATCCCTAGGTCTAAGGGCTAGAGCCTGTTTCAATTGGGAAAGGAAGGCTGTACAGACGTGGTCAAACCAACCCTTACCATGGCCGGTCGAGCCTGGCCTATTTCCCGTAAATATTGTATTAATAATTTTATTAATAGCAACAAAATTATTCACAATGGAGGCAGACCCACTATCGGATTTCAAAATAACATTAATATCTGCCAATGTTTTGGATATTATTATGGGCACTACTGTTGTAGATTTTTTCCCTTTCCACCTTAACCTAGTCCCATTTGACCTATGGGGCTCAATATTAATTAAGGTTCTTGACGCCCGCTGATTCCTACACTTCCAAATTTCTATTCTCATTGAAATGTAGTTATGGTCACTTAGAGGGGGTACCTCAGTAACCGTTGTCAAACAGTATAGTGCTATGCTAGATGAGACCATGATATGATCAATATAGGAATTAGAGTTCCTCCCAATAAAGGTAGGGATGGCATAGCCGCTAGCGTCTTTAACAATAACTCTAAATCATAAGCTGTCATAATGCTATTAATTGCCTCCCCATAGACATTGTGTGGGAAGTGGGGTGTATTCTCGCCACTTATACTTTGCACCCCACATGCCCTAGAAAATGACAATGGACAAATAGGGGAATTAAAATCGCCTAACCAGATATAAATAAAAGTACATTTTGCTTCTGCTACAAGCTTCATGAGGACACTTTCCAATTCTTCTATAACTTTGTGCCGTAAGTTATTAAAAATATTGTTATAGAAATTGATTAAAAGCACCTCTGGGCCTTCCTTCATTTGTACCCATAAAGTTTGGGAATGGGTTCCAACTGTTATATGTTTTACAACTGTCAGCGGCAGGTCCACGGACAAAAGGAAGAGCAAGCCTCCCTTAGCTCTACCATGCCACGACTCTGAAGCTTCTAAGCTGTAACAGACATACCCGTCAAAACTGGGTTTTGTAACGCACCACGTTTCTTGAAGACATAAAATATCATGCGCCCTAACCATGTCCTCCCACCCCAATTTATTCCCTGTAGAAGCCCAACCAGCTATATTCCAGCTGACAATAGAAGTGCCCCCTATGGTACAGTTATTGAGTTCAGCTTGGACCGTATTATGGTTGACACCATCCACACAGAATTCAGCCTCAGTGAGACCAGTGTTAGGGACCTCATCATATGCTAATTGATCATTATTCCCCCCCCCCCCTCTATAGCAGGAGCAGATTCCGGTCCGCTGTCAATAATCGCTATAGAGGTGCTAACCCAAGTTTGTTCCAAGTCTATACTAGTCCTACTTGAGTATTTTTCATGGGCATTTATAGTTATACTCAACTGAGGCCGACTGGCCTTTGGATGTCAATCATTCTGATCCAAAGAGCTTGGTATCTATTCTGTGTTGGTAACTCAAAAATTGGGCCATGATTGGAAGTAAAAGGTCTATCTCTATTGATGACATGGGGTGTCTTACTAAGATGATTATAAAAGTATCCCAAAGGGCGTACAAGTATATCATTCTGATTCGGGGTTAAAGAGGCTGCTCTGAGCAAAACAGTTGCGGCATGTTGGGGGTATTTAAAGTTAACAATGACACAGTCACCCCTGCAGGACTTTCTTGAGATACCAATCCAGTTTACCCTTCTAGTTGTTAGTATATGATCCGAGAAATTGGTTGGGAACCCACATTGCCTGTGCAGCCATGAGACCGTTTTATTTTTAAGTGAGTCATGTGATTCCTGCGGAGGTTTGGGACTGACTAAGATCTAGAGGCGGAACATTGGATAGAACAACTACATAGGGTGGACAGTCAGGTGGAAGGATGATAAAGCGACTTTTCTTGGGAGCCGAAGCTCCAATCGTACTTACTGGCGCTGCTGATACCTGTGCAGTCCTACAACCCACTGGTGGACCAGGTAAAACTATTTTATTTAAACTAAGCCTCCCTTCAAGCGGCTTCGGGGCAATGTCATTCAATAATTCACCCCTCTCTTTGGTCCTAGAGCTGTCATTCTTACCAATGTGCGCAAATAAAAGGCTGCCTAATCTAGATATTTCAGCTGTTAGTAGGTCTAGTTTGTCCACTAATGGTCTAACAATTGTCTCAAACTTTCCCTCTATAAGACTAACTAATAAGTCGAATTGCTCAGTGTTAAAATTGGCAGCACTGTTCATAGTCAAAGACTCATTGTCACAGACAGTGTTTTTAAGTACAGGTTCAACTTTCCTCCTCTTATTGTTTCCCCCACGCTTAGTTTGTACTTTTCTACAAGCCCTCACTGTTCGCAGGGCCAGAGAACGCTGTGGCGGGATGTCATCAAGTACTTTAGGGGAATCCTGGATGGGGACTGGTGCTGCTGATATTTCCGTTGGTATAACATCCAGATCACAGTTAAAATCCGCAGTCGGTACAGTACTGGCTATAGGAGATGTAGGAGGTAAGTCTGGTAGAATCTCCCGACCTAACGACTTTCTCCGGTCGTTGTTAATCTTATTCACAACTTTTACTAAGTAATTGTCCATAGTAGATTTATGTTTGACATTTTTGAGTGCTGATGAATTAATCCCAGAAACTAAAGGTAAGTAAGGTGTATACTGTTGGTCGCAAGAAGTAATGTATTAGTCTGCTCAGTGGCACCAGAGGTGTATAGACACAAACTTTAAAATATAGTCATGAATAAAGGTCTCCTGTAACTTACTAGGTGGTCGGTATTGCAACAGCCAAGAGGGCTTGCCCAGCCCAGCCTCGAACAGCCCCGGACAGCCCCGGACTGTCCCGCCCTTGTCCCGCCCTTGTCCCGGGCTTGTCCCGGTTGCTCCCGCGCGCGACTCGCGGGGGCGAGAGGCGTTCCCTGCAGATAAGGCGCCTCCTGGCGCGTGCGTGTCGTCAGTCCTGCCGCGTCGAGCCCCGGGGCAGCTGGGCAGCTGGGTGATGTAGTTCCCCAGCTGCGTGTGGCACCAGGTGAGTTGCAGCTTGATCTGCTGCTGGAGCCGTTCCCCTCACGGCGGGTGTCAGGAGGTAGGAGAGCTGCTTAAAAAGCCGCTTCTCTCACGGCTGACGAGTGATTTTGCTGCGTGTACCTAATGTCAATGTTTCACCCTTCGGTTATTTGCAGGGTCTCATCCGGACTAGTCGTCTAGAAAAAGTGTCCTCTGAGACAAAACATGAGGCCCAATCAACATGACGTGTAATCTGCGTAGTGTGAACATAATTGACTCTATACAGACCTCCAACGTAGTAGGAGCCCTGCACAGCGAATTGGGTGTCCAACCATATGGAAATGTAGAGAGAAACTTGCACAAGTTCCATATGGGTAATAAGTATCTATTTCCATGGTATACAACCTTTAGAACGCAATTTTTACAACGCAGTACCATTACAACGGAACTTTTACAACGCAAATACTATTACAACGCATGTATTTACAACGCATGTTTTTACAACGCAGGTACCTTTACAACGCATACCATTACAACGTAAGTATTGGTAAGTATATAATTATATTTAAAATGTTATATGTTAGGTTTTTTTTAAAGGGGTATTTTTAGGGTTCAGGGTCAGTTTTGGGTTTTTGGGTAAAGGGGTATTTTTAGGGTTCAGGGTCAGTTTTGGGTTTTTGGATAAAGGGGTATTTTTAGGGTTCAGGGTCAGTTTTGGGTTTTTGGGTAAAGGGGTATTTTTAGGGTTCAGGGTCAGTTTTGGGTTTTTGGGTAAAAGGGTATTTTTAGGGTTCAGGGTCAGTTTTGGGTTTTTGGGTAAAGGGGTATTTTTAGGGTTCAGGGTCAGTTTTGGGTTTTTGGGTAAAGGGGTATTTTTAGGGTTCAGGGTCAGTTTTGGGTTTTTGGGTAAAGGGTTATTTTTAGGGTTCAGGGTCAGTTTTGGGTTTTTGGGTAAAGGGGTATTTTTAGGGTTCAGGGTCAGTTTTGGGTTTTTGGGTAAAAGGGTATTTTTAGGGTTCAGGGTCAGTTTTGGGTTTTTGGGTAAAGGGGTATTTTTAGGGTTCAGGGTCAGTTTTGGGTTTTTGGGTAAAGGGGTATTTTTAGGGTTCAGGATCAGTTTTGGGTTTTTGGGTAAAGGGGTATTTTTAGGGTTTAGGGTCAGTTTTCAGTTTTTGGGTAAAGGGGTATTTTTAGGGTTCAGGGTCAGTTTTGGGTTTTTGGGTAAAGGGGTATTTTTAGGGTTCAGGGTCAGTTTTCAGTTTTTGGGTAAAGGGGTATTTTTAGGGTTCAGGGTCAGTTTTGGGTTTTTGGGTAAAGGGGTATTTTTAGGGTTCAGGGTCAGTTTTGGGTTTTTGGGGTACAGGGGTACTGGGTAAAAATAAAATAAAAATAAATTTAAATTAAATTAATTAAATGAAATTAAATTAAATACAATTACATTAAATTATATTAATTTTAAATAATATACAATTAAAAAAATTATATATACTTACCAATACTTACGTTGTAATGGTATGCGTTGTAAAGGTACCTGCGTTGTAAATACATGCGTGGTAATGGTATGCGTTGTAATAGTATTTGCGTTGTAAAAGTCCCGTTGTAACGGTATGCGTTGTAAAAGTATGCGTTTTAACGTCATACATCCATTTCCATTAGTCAGTGCAAGTGGCCAGAAAATGCCGTGCAAACTGACGTACTACAACCCAGAACATTGTTTAGTCCAGAATGGGAACTGTGACGTAGCGCCGTGTGAAACGCAGATCCAATGAAAGAACATGCAGTGCATTTAGACTGACTGACATCATCCGCTCCGACCTCCTCACTGCAAAACCGTGCCTGTCACGGTATACTACACCGCCATTATATGAAGCAATGGAATTATTAATGTGCCGTAATTACCGCCACACATACATGCTGTGCTCTGTGAGCGATGATTTCCTCGTGTGTGTTAAATTTGCCAGAATTAATCCGGCATCCACTCAGACGGATGCACCAATTAGTCACGCAATGGCATCGTGAACGTGTCGTGGTCAGCGCGCGCACAGCCCATCTTTGTGCTCAGTGCTACATGACATGGATACATGTCCCCACGTCCCACATAAGACAATGCACCGAGGAGCCAACCATATTCGGGCAGTATTCCAAAGAACCAATGAGCGACGGCTATAACCTCTGGCGTGTTCTTACCCACAGAGTCTGGTCACATCTAGAGCTAAGGCTGTGTAACTGTACCAAGGCTCTGTCGGATGTCCTTCACCTGTATGACGTTGGTAATATACAAAAAGATTGCAAACTGGATACGAAGGCCCGCGTATTGTATTACAAAAAACTATGAATAGTTTGCTGCACTCAGGGTCCTTCGAATTGAGTTTATTTCAGGCGCCCACATCCAAAAAAAGTCCGGTAGTATCCGTGTGATTATTAATATAGGTCCCTGTGGGTTTATTTGGTTGGTCTTTGTGATTCTATGTACTTGGATTTCCAGAGGTATTGGGCCTGCTTTCTAGTGTTTAGTAATCTGGAAGTGCCCCCAGGGGACCGTTAGCACCCTCATTAGGAGAAGTGAAGCATGTTTAATACTCACCATCAAATGGGAATTCCTGTGCAGCTATTACTGTGACTTGTACCAAAGGATTTCTGCAGCTTTGGGGCATTCATTCATTCATTCATTCCACTGACCTCAGTCGAATAGTGATCGGCCAACAAACATTAAATGCATTGTTTGCAAAAGTTCACGTTTTTGCTCCTGTGTGTTGCGTACTTGGCGATATTTTCAAATATCAATTGCATTAATGCAGTAGTTAATTAATTCAAGAGCGCGACCTCGAAAGACTTGGCCTTTCTGCGCATGTCGAATTTTGACGTGGCAAAAATTTCTCACGACAGGTTTATTTTGCTGTGGTCCAGCGGGCTGACCTGCGGGAATGCTAAATTACAGCGCCTAGTTTGGAGAGAGGCCAGCCTTTCCTAAACCTGCATCCTGCAGCTTGCTGAGCTGCTGCCCTCTGCCGCGCGAGCCACAAAAACCTCATTAGCATGCATTAACAGAGTGCCTCAGTCCGACTTATTACTCTGTGAGAGAGGGCGAGGAATCGCTCGCGCGCACCTCCTTTCTTCTGATTAAATTGTCAAATGTCATCTCGCCTGTTCAGAATTCACAAGGAGATTGCCATACATCACAAAAGAGCTGCACACGTGGAATTGAAAAGAGCCTGAAAGAGTTAGGTGAACACGCTGTGCATTGTGGTCAATAGATATGGGGGCGATGGAAAGGCAGGGGTTATTTTAACATTTAAGCAGGTACTTTGTCAATAATTTTAGGGGCAGATTTATGAAGGCCTTGCGCCGCCGGTGCGTCTTTAACATGGGAAAAAGTGACGCACCGGTGGCGCAAGGCTTTCATAAATGAGGCCCTTCACATACTTTTAATCGTTTCTAATATTGCAGTGCAGTAAATGTAGTTCAATGTTTTTATTTAAGTATTTGTCTTTAAAAAAAAAAACGAGAGCTATGGTGTCACCAACTGCTTAGAACCAAAGGTAACCCTCCAGTCACCACAAATGTCAGCAGCCAACTTAACTCGCAGAACAATCTTGTAGGCTATGAGTATGACGTAGTTTGACTTTTCCTTGGGAAACATGGTTGCATAAAAATGAACGACTCTTTCCGTAAAAAAAAGGTGTAAGTAAGGAGGAAGGGTTGAAGTGCAGTGGGTCTTGACCCTGTCGCATAACCTTTTGTCAAAGGGGTACAATTTAAGTCCTTATGTATGGTGCACAAGGCACTATATGGAGCTAGTCCTCTCTACTTTCAGAAGACCTTTTCATGGCATGTCCCCTGCCCTGTCTTAAGATCCTCTGTTGCTAGACTTGTAACTATTCCCAAAATAAAGAAGGCTGATTGGGGAGGCAGAAATGTATCCTACTTATTTCGCAAGCTCTGGAAATCTATGCCCCTCTCACTGAGATCTCAAATGAATAGGTTCATCTTTAGGAAATCTCTGAAGACGTGGCTTTTTGTCCCCAGCATTACGTAGGTCTTCCTTTGGTCTGCTCAGTTTTAGAAAGCTAGCGCCAAGACGCCTCGGCATTTGAGTGTTCTATAACACTTTTACTTAATTAGTAATTAAAAAGGGAGACTAAAATGAGTTTATTTCGGTCCTACAATCGTGTTCTTAGCTTTACAGGCAAAAACACTGATTGAATTTCAACTATATTCTGCCGCGGCCATTGCAATTAAGAGCAGTGGGGCTACCTTGGGGGGGATTTCAAGAGACGACCACAAGTGAAAATTAAAGAAATTATTAATTTTCCCTCGTGGTTGTCTCTCAAAGTCCTCCCCCCACCCCCCAGCCGCTCCACCGCTATTACCTGCAGCGGCCGCGGCTAACCTTTAAGTTAGTCCGTAGCAGTCCATGTTTACTTTCCACTTTGTACATTATTTGCTTTTTCCAGATGATGCGTTTCTAAACATACAAAGTGAATTGAGTCACTTAGGTGTGTGTGGGTGAATTCAAGTTGTTAGTGGGCACTCATAACAGGGCACAATTGCGAGCTTGAGCAGCAGAGGCAAAGGCAGCTCTTTATCGCCATCTTGTTTTTACCACCATCGGAGCCACTCATACACCAGCCAGTCAGCCAGCCAATTGGAGTGCCAGGAGGCACTTCAAAATCGGGAGTGGGCTCCCACAGTGCGGCCGCGCGTGGGCATGCCCGGGCAAATGGCAGGCCCGTCTGCGCCTGTCCGTGACAGAACGTGGCAGGGCAGGACTACCCCTCTGTGGTGTTGGGCCCTAGGCCCACATGGTGTAAGGAATGAGACACACGGACACCAGTTAGGGGATAGCAGATCTGGCCACGAGCACGTGCGCTCTGGCTCTTTTATTACCAGCGTCACATGACCCAGTGACGTCTGTGGTGGGTGGGTGTTTAGTGTAGGGTTACACACAGAACAACTAGACTGTGTCCTAGCAGGACACTACATTCCTCCCAAACTTTAATGAAAGGAAAAGCGAATGTCCGACCTGCAAGAAAAACAGAACAATAACATTTGATAGCCCCAACAGATCTTCTTCAGGCGATCAGCTGGGAGAATGTTGAAAGTTCCAAAACTACAAAGTCAGTCAGATGAGCTTCACCTCGGCGGTGTACTTCAGATCATCCGTGTCTTGCTGTGTTGACGCTTATATACAGTGTTCATCACTTGGAGCATTGGGAGCAGGATGGGTGTGACCCTTGAGGGGTCTCGCAGGTGTTCCAAGTCCAGTGGATGACAACGCTTGTTGGTTGTAGGAGACGACTATGTCACGAGGGGTCTTTCTTTGGATTTGCTGATCTTGATGCCTTCACATCTCCGTCCGGCCAAGTAACTTCCGACTTGCCTTCCTTGCCAGACTCCTCTCTCACTGGAGCCTCGAAGACTGGCCTCTCCTGCTTGGACTCTTCTCTCACTAGAGACGCTGGGAGGACCCTCTTGCCGGACACGATGGGACCGGGTGGACCGTGCGGGCTTCGCATGAGCCGCGCAAAGGCGTCGCTGCCGAACTGCCAACGGACTCACCGCCAAGTCTCTCATGATGTCCTCGGGGGTGTTGACGTCATCCGCCAGGATGGTCTTGCCGTTAGGACATGGGTTCAGTGTCTTCAACAGACCGTTTCTCGGTGCCAGGTGATTACCTGGGGCCTTCATGCTTCCTGTCGCCTGTCGTGGAGCTGCCGCTGCTGCACCTCTCCCATCCGGATTCCTCTCTAACAGGATATGCGGCCGAGGCCCTCGTCCCCTGGACCGCCACTTGATCGCGTGGGCTGTACGGGTCGCTGCCGAACTTCGGACATGGCCACAGTCGAGTCTTGTGTAGTCCACAAGGGTGGATTGTCTAGTGCTCGGGTATGCTCTGCTTCGGTAAGCTTCAGGTTCACGGGGCACCCATGCAGTTCATCAGTGGTTGGTCTCTTCGAATGCAGGTTGTAGGGATTACTGGGATCCACACGGATGTTGCGATGTTCCTTGGACAGCACCGATGTTCCTGTGTGCTGATTGTTACGATGCTCCTTGGACAGCACCGAAGTTCCTGTGTGCTGTAGTTCTCTCTCCTCCTCTGTGGAGTGATGTGATTCTCCATTCTTCCTCTTCGTTCACTTCCTCGACGCGGTCCAGTCTTCTTTCTTGCTTTCTCATGCTAACCAGGATTCTCCATATAGCGGGCCCTCTACATGTCGTCTCCGTGGTCTTGTCCATGTGGTAGGACACTGTCTTCACTTGGCTTGGTGACTAGACCTGGCGTCGTATCTTCTCTGTTGTTGCTTTCCTTTCCTTGGTGACCAGACTGGGTGGTCGGTTTTCATCTTGGGCATGAGTTGTCATGCTGTGCTATTTTCTTTGTGGTCGCTATTCACCGTCACGGTGTTTTGGCGTTGGCGCGCTTTGTCTGCGCGGAGGAGGGTTGCGTCACCGCTCCTGGTGCAACTCTGGTGCATGCTGCCATGCGTGCTGACGATGGCGCTCCGGTTGCTGCGAGACATCGCTGTCTCTGTTGGGGACCTTTGTGTGCTGTCCCGTGGCGTTGGCGTGTCGCTGTGTAGCGTCACTTTGGCGCTCTTGATTCCTGGCACGTTCCGGCGCAGTGCTGCGCAGTCCTGGCGTGCGGGTGTGGAGTTCTTGGACGCTTGTTGCGAGTCGTTGGGTACTTGCTGCTTTGGCTGTTGTCAGGGACTTGCTGCTTTGGACCGTTGGCGGGAGTGGTTGATGCTGCGGTGAACACCTGTGGCCACAAGGCGTCGCTGCTCTCTCCGTCGTTTGATCTCGGCAGTCGTTTCCCTGGACGTTCTCCCAGTGCTTGGCAGTCGTTTCCTCCAGACGTTCTGTCAGTGCTTGGATGCTTGGTGAGGCGTTCGTGCCTCTTTCCCACGTCGCGCTGGAAGTGGCATCTGCAGACCCTTTGCTGGTGTGTGTGTGTGTCTTCTGCGTGGTTGCGCACTTACTTGCTGCGGGAGTTTAGATGCTTTCCTTGGGGCGCTATTCAGTCTGTTGCTGCTGATGTATCTTGGTATTGTGCAATGCTTGTTTGTTTTTTTTTGTTGTTGATGCAGGTGCGCTTCTGCTTTTGGCCACTGGGTGGCAGGGTTGCCTGTTTCCTTCTTGCACACGACGGTCTTCCCTTGTTGAGCACTCTATTGTGTCAGTGCACACGAGGGGGGCAGGAGCTGCTGCTGTGACCTGGTGAGTCTCAGTATACTTTTGGGGGCAGACAAGTACAGGCGCCCCATGCAGTGTGCTGGATGAATGCTGCCCAGTTGATTTGTGTCTGTGTTTGGGCATTGCTGTGTGTTCTCACAGGGCACATGTTCTGTTTCTTGCCGGGTGCTCCGGCACTTTACATTTAGTGTTGTTGTGGGGCACATTTGATGGTGGTGGGGCAACTCGCGGCGCTGGCAGCATGCAGGCGCTTCTCCCTCCCCCTCGCAGCAGGCCAAGTGATCACGGGCTGCGGAGGCGGGGGGGGGGGGGGTAACTCTGCGTAGGTCCTGTCGGCTGCCCTAAACTTCACTTGCTCCGTGAGGCGGGGGTGAGCCGGTGCTGCAGCTGAGGCACTGTTCGTCCTCCGTGTATTCTCCCCTCTCCCTGCAGCATTTCCGTCGTCCGCACGCTGCGGTGTGTTCCGTGCTGAGCGGGTAGGCTCCGCTTCAGTCGTGCTGGAGGGTGTTCAATGCCTGATTCAGGGCGCCTCAAGACGGCGCGGGCGGCAGTTTCTTTGTCATCTGTCCTCCCTGCCCGCGGCTAGCAGTCCTTGCGCGGGCGGGGGTGATGCAGGGGTCTTTGTGTCTTGTCGCGGGTGGGCTCCGCTTTTACTACAGTTTGTCCGGTGCGGCAGGCTTCACTTTTCCCGGTCTCCCGCCGCAGCAGCTTCAACTCACCCCTGCTGCGCGGCGGAGACCTGCCATGCTTCTCGCAGGCCGCGGGTGGGCTCCGCTGGCTCTGATCTATGTTTAACGCTGCGGGGCTATGACTGCATTATAGCGGGTAGGCTCCGCTTTCGGTTGTTAAGCGCCTGGCAGCTCCCCTCACGCTGCGGGCGCTCTTAGGCACAGTCTTCCACCCCTCCGCCGCACTTCACACACGCGGCGGGGGAGGGGGGGGCGCTGCAGGCAGGCCGCGGGTGGGCTCCGCGAGTCTTGCCGTATTTTGAGTTTATTTTCGGCCGCGTTGCACGCAGGCCATGCGGGTGGGCACCGCAGTTGTGCAGGATAAGAGGGGGTTGCTCCTGGCATTCGTGGCCCCCTCCGCTCACCTCCGGCCGGCGGGCCTGATGCTCTGTCGCGGTGGGTGGGCTCCGCCCGACCGGTACACCTTTCCGGTGGGGGTCTCCGCCTCGCGGCCGTCTCAGGTGGGCACTGGGCGGTCCGCTCTTTCCTGGTGGCGCTGGCTGGTGGCGGCCGACGCGGGTAGGCTCCGGTCGGCTCGGCTTTGAAGGCTGGTGCTGTGGGCCTCCCGGTCGCTGCAGGCTGCGGGGCTCCGACGTGCCCACCGGCTTCTCGGCGCTGCTGCGCCCTGCTACAGGGGGTGCCCTGCAGGCGGGCAGCCCTCTCCCCCTTTTTTCCGGGATGAATGGCAGTGGCACGCGTGGCTGCACTACCGGCCTCGTCGCCAATGTGGTGTTGGGCCCTAGGCCCACATGGTGTAAGGAATGAGACACACGGACACCAGTTAGGGGATAGCAGATCTGGCCACGAGCACGTGCGCTCTGGCTCTTTTATTACCAGCGTCACCTGACCCAGTGACGTCTGTGGTGGGTGGGTGTTTAGTGTAGGGTTACACACAGAACAACTAGACTGTGTCCTAGCAGGACACTACACCCTCTTATGTCCGTGGAGAGACAGATAAGATACGGTAGGAGAATATCACACCGTTATATCTACCCATTATCTAACATATCACAAATATGGGTAAGAGCAGGCGCGTAGCTAGGGGGGGCGAGGGGGGCGGTCCGCCCCAGGCGGCACTATGTTTGGGGCGGCGGCCGCGCGGCACTTTATAATGTATTTATTTGGGGACACTACTAGTCAGTGTCCCCAAATAAATTATAAAGGCCGCTGCAACGGGCCGCCAGTGCCGCGGGCGCGGCCCTGTTTGAATGCAAGCGCACCGCCACCTGCTCCTAGCAACTACTGTCTGCACCAAGCATAGGCCCGTGACGTTGTACGAGCGTCTGCAAGTTTTTACTGTGCGCCGGGCGGTGGCGTCTGGTTTCCAATGTGCCTGTGGGGTGAGGCGCAGGAGACCTGAGAAACTGTGGCAGGCCGGCAAATGTTGGCAGCGCTGGCGCTGCTCGGCGCTAAATTGAAATAAATGACCCCGTGATCCAAACCACGGACCCGTCGGCCGCTGAAGAACAACACTGTGCACCTGAGTTGTTCCTGCTGAGTGAGTGAGTCTGATGGGCTGGCGGCTCAGAAGCGACCCTAGCAGGAGCAGCATTGAGCTTCAATTAAGCTGAACCTGGCCTCCCGCGTGAAAGATACCACTTGGATTTGTCAGCGCGCCTGGCATATAGCTGAGACCCACGCTGAATTTGTCCCTGGATACCTACGCCAAGTCTGCAGGCTGCAGTTTGTGTTTCATTACTATACATCCAGAAGGCACACGACGTGTGAGAGGTCAGACTGTACAGGCTGTTTTTATTTTTGTATTTTTGTGGGCTTGTCAGCCTAGGTGCTGTTGATTATCCTAATGCAAAAACGTTGGATGGGAGTCTCACATCGCTGATCGCTTGCAAAACATGTATACATCACATGAGGAGGCAGCTTTCTCTTTCCTTGCCCTGCCCGCCCTCCGCCAGTACATCTCCTTGTTGTCGTTCTCAACCCCCGCAAGTGTAAGTTTGGTGCCCAGTAATGTGACTGATGTATTTGTGCGACAGGTCAGAGTGTGTGCTGATATTTTTTTGGTCTGTTTGTGAACCTCTTAAGACCTAATGCATTAATTCACAGACATGATACAGTGCCCTGGCCGCCCGCGGTATTGCTAATCCTCACTTTGGAACCTGTGAGCTGATTTCCCTAAACTTCAATGAGCTCTGCTGATGTGACGCCCTTCTTTAGTGCCGCTTTGGTGCGTGTCTCACGGCAGATCTGTACTGGCTGGTGAAACAGGGTTATAGAGCACCTGCCGATGATTGGCCTGGTATGGATCAGAGTCTAGTCGGACTGATTAAGCCCTTCCTGTGATATAAGGGTAGAAGTCCCAGCCGAGGGAAGTTAAAGCTATGTGTGCAGCAGGTTCTACAGTGCATGTGCCTAAAAATACAAGTGCGTGCAGCATAAGCGAGCTTACACACATGGATACGGTGTTCAAAACAATCCCAATGTGCAAATGCAGGCCACTCTTTAACTGTCTCATTTGCTAATGTGGGGCACTTTGACTTTTGTGCTCGAGCTTAATTTCAATCTCAGTCCGGGCCTGGCGGGGGGAATGTTTCCTCTCCTGCCTGCATAGGTAACTCTTCTGGCTGCTCAGGCCTAGACTGTCAGTAGCTCTTTGCCTTACATTAATTAGCACTACCTTCTACTGCAGTCTGGTGGCCCCTGCCTGTCCCCAGCTGAAGAACTTGGAAAACGCTCAAGGCATCCTGGCAGAAACATTTCCTTGGTACTTCTGGTGGCACAGTCTACTCAGGTGTGTCATGCACTCTCTCTGCACTGACTTACACTCATCACTGCAGCATGTACATTAACCTACTAGCTCGCCCTTCAAGTTTTAGTTATATTGTACTGACAACCAGGGGCATGTTTGTATTAATTTCATGATATTATCAGATAAACTTGCTCAGTGCCTAATACATAGCATTGATCCACAATTGATGTCTTGTCAAGTTGAGCATATGGCTCCACAGGCCTCCTGCTAACTTCCTCAAGCTGTGATGGAAGATGGTACTGCAATTGTTTTTACAGAAGGGTCATCTTAGTTGGGGAACTGAATCACATTAATGTGGGTGGTTGGCTTGGAAGACATTGGTTATCCTCATTGAGCTGTTCTATAAAGGGAGTGGGGGGGGGAGGAGAGATTCTTGATACTTTCCAGCCTAACCTGTGTTAATGTTGAGTGTGTTTGGGGGTTCTGCATGGTGATTTACAAAGGATGTTAGGGTATTGAATCCTTCCCCTTAATTGGTGTCAGCTATGGTAGTGTTGTTATTGGAAAGTAGTGCCATTTGCCCTTCTAAATGACACAGGTGGTTTATGTAAGAGTCATTCTAGTGTAACATTTTTGTTGATTTTATATTTCTCCTTTGTTATGCATTGTTCCTCATCTAAGTTCTAATACAAACATTCCACCCTAGGTTCTTGTTTGCCTGTATCCTTGTAGTTGGAACTGGCCTGTCTCTTGCTTGCATTGTCTCTGTTGTCTTGTTCTAGCCTTCCACTACTACTCAGCTGTAGATGATGGATCTCTGAACAGTGTCATGTATGTGCATGTTTGCATTGTACTGAGGGGATTAGCAGGTAATCGTTCACGCAGCTCTCTGATGGATGTCACATGCGGGTTTTCTGAGTCCCAAGATAGATCATGCAGTCTGTGTGTTCTCCTTTGTACTGCCGATCACCGGTGTATTCAATTGTGTAGCCTTGGACCGTGTCATGTATGTGCATGTAACTTGCATGATCGGGGTAACTATTAGCGGCGATACTACGTGTCCCTCGGACCTCTTTCAAGTGCTTGCCGTCCTTTTTCCCCAGCAAACCGCCTCCCCCCTAGGGGCGGCAATCTGAGGAATAGCCCCGGGCGCCACAAGCTCTAGCTACGCCACTGGGTAAGAGGAAGTTATCGCAAGAAGGGGGAAGAAGCCATGAATACCATAAAGAATGCCCCAATAACGAAATATCTAAAAATGCAGTGGGTATTAATAATGAAATTATCCACTTTGTGGAGCAATTGGCAGCAACAAAGACAGACCTTGATGCGGCCTTAAAGGAGTCAATACCAGAAGGAGAAATGGAACCGTAACCTTTAGTTCTGAAAATACTGTGAGAGACAAGGACGCAGAGCCGGATAGACTTGTAGTAAGTGTACCTAAACGTTTGGATAATCATAAATCTCTTAATCCACGTGTCCTAACTTTATCCTTGGATATCTCAGAATTAACAGATGATATCTCCTTGATATCTCCACCAGCCACCAGGCCAATTTGTAGATAGCCCAGTGGAAAAGCAGAAGATTACACCTAAGGGCAAACTATTAGCCAAGCAACAAAAAGAGGATGTAATCCTGGGCAGATTAGAAAGGAACATGATTTTATAAAACAGAAACCTCCAGATCTTGAAGTCCTTTGTAAAAAATGACATGGTAAAATGGACTGCATCGAAAGACGATTAACACAGGAGATTAGGCAGATACAGAGGGATGTGGCACATTTAATGGACATGGTTACCAAAATATTATCCCTTAAAACAATAGATAAAACATCTAATACCTCTATGACAGGACAAAATCAAATGGGAATCGTAAAAGAAAAACTAAGTCTTGTTAATAGTACTAGACAAAGAGAGACGGAGATGACTATTACATATACAATAAAGGATACTAATCTATTAACAAAAGTCACAAGCCGACCCAATACAGATAAAGATGATATCTATCATGTTACAACAGTACTTAAAAATCCGCCAATACACATGAAGAATAGCCCTATATATCCTGATAATAACATCAAGGGGACATTGAATCTCCCAAGTGAAGCAACACGATATGTTATAGTTTTAAATAATGTGCCTAAACGATTGGCAAACCTGAAGGAAACATATGATACCATGAAGAATTAAGTGGTCTATTGGTTTTCCACAAACACCAATGTTAGGGTGCATATTTTATATCAGGATATTATCATGTTAAGGAGAATTGACTGGTTGGGTAAATCTAGGAAATCATGTCAGGGAGATTGTATAGTGGTAAATTTTCGAAGTAAAAAATGAGTGGGGGACTTGTTGAAAATCCTTATGTATTGTGTAAAAGGGGATTGTCTGGATGATACTAATTCTATAATGGCTGTTCCTTTAGGCTTTTTTTATAGGCCAAATTACGATAGCAGTATTGCAAATGCTAGATTTAATCCGCCCTTGTGTATTCAACTGCAGAACAGATATGCGCCACTGTGGAGATGTAGCGAAATAGATTGACATACAATTGCCGACCAATCATATGGGAATAAGGATCAAGTAACTGCCTATGGTTTGTTAGATGTTGGTAGTACAGATTACACCATGGAAATTGGTCTGGAAGAGCCTCTTTACAGTACCATGGGAGATGTCAATTCTTGTAATTCAAATACCTATATGGAAAACCTAAAAGTACTAATCCATATAGAGATTTCAGACGTACCTGTGTATGATTATAGTAATAGTACAACCATTAATGATTTAGCGAAAGTCGACCCCAGAATACATCAAAGAGAGTTTCTGAAAATCATGATATGGAACATCGCAGTTATTAAAAATAAGATTCATGATGCCCATTGGCTACAAACGCTGGATGGTTTGGGGTGGTATTGTTATAAGAAACATGGTGTACCGAACCCTTTTGTATAAATGACCATCAGACAATTTGTACTAGTGCCATTCCGTCTAGGATGGGAAGGGCGAAGGGTGGTCCTGCCACACTAATTGCAGTTACTTCGCCTTTGACTCTAAAGAACACCTTTATTACATCACAATTATTATCAGTTTTTATATTTTTATTCCAATGGAAATCAGGCTATTGTTGTTATAAATTTGTATAACTATCTACTCGATAATACAAAGAGTAAGGTAATCAGGCTATTAGAAAAGGATGTGGACCTTTTTTTAAAGGGAGTTGCAGGGGATTATGTTTTAGTTTGGGCGGGGGATTTTAATTGTGCCAAATGCGATTATGAGGTAGGCGAATTTTGTGGGTATTGTGATCATTTTGATTACAAGATTCCACATTTTTTGCATGATATGTCTGGGGAAGCTATCAATAAGGTAGTGCGTAAATACAATCTAATTGTTTTAGAACCTAATACACCAGGGGGGGAAACAAATATGCACACTTTTGTAGGAACAAGGTCATCATCAAATATAGATCACCTTATAATATCAGCAAATGGTAGTAACTTGGTTGAAAAAGTTTTGATAAATATCAGCCTGTTTAGTAATCATCACCTCTTAAGTGTGATACTGAAAATACACTTGTCACAAAAACTACAGGGTAAGACAGCAGCTGGTGACATTGATACCGAAGGAAATAATGGTGTCTCCATAAAATGGACGGGTGTTAATCCAGTTATATTTATGGAAAACCTTAAAGAGAAAACACAAAAAGACCTAGAAACTTGCTTGGATAGCTCTTCTACTGAAATAGCTACCATAATTACCTTTTCTAATATCACCAAGAAAATTGCAGCGAATTTAACAACTAAAAGAAGGAAGACATTTTGTGATTTTAACCCAAGATGGTTAGCCATAAGTGTACAAGGCTGAATGGGGAATTGAAAATGGCTCTTAAACAAAACCTAGAGACCCCCATAAGATTAGTACCGTAAGGAAAGATTATAAAAAAACCTTGGAAAAAAGAAAAAGGGAGATCCGTGAGGGGGCATGGGAGAAATTAAACCAGGCAGCAGAGCTGAAAGATGCACCCCTTTTCTGGAAGACAATTAATCGTCAATATTTTAAAGAAAATAATGAAGTGCAGATTGACACTGTAGTTGCACCGGAAGACTGGGTGTCACATTTTGAGAATATTTTTAACCCAGAAGGTCTACAAATAATTGATCGTAAAACAGAAAAGTTTAAAATAGAACCAGTTAAAATATTACCAATAGCTGCAGAAGAAATCAAACTAGCTCTCTGAAAAAGTGCTAATGAAAAAGCTGCGGGACCAGAAGGAGTGGCCATAGATGTTTTTTAAGTATAATATGGATTTTTGGATAGCTATTTTATTGAATGTATTTAATGCTGCATTGGGAGGCGCATTACCTGCCACTTGGGTTGAAAGTATTATCGTACCCATTTTTAAAAAGGGGGACAGAGGGAAGGCAAATTGCTACCGCCCAATACCCCTTCTTGATTCCTCTTATAAGTTGATGGGCCGAATTATGTTGCAAAGGCTTGAAGACTGGGCTAGCAAAAATAACATTTTAACAGAAGCACCACATGTTTTCAGAAGGGGTATTGGGATGGTAGAGCAATGCTTAAATTTAGAATTGTTAGTAGGGAAGTATACACTGGCCAAGGAGGGGGCACTTCACTTATGTTTTGTAGACCTCACTAGCGCCTTTGATTTAGTTAACCATCAAAAACTTTGGCAAACACTGAAGGTGCTAGGGGATCCCACTGAAATAATCTAATTGTTATCACAAATGTATGCCTTTTTAACTACTAAGGTACAGTGGTAAAATGGGGGAATGTACGCCTGACTTTTTGGTAAACCGTGGTATTAGACAGGGATGTGTTTTAGCTCCCCTTTTATTTTCATTATATATAAACAACGTGGACTCGTTTTTACAAAAATTTGTAGCAATGACCTGAAAGTAGGAATACACCACACACCAGTTTTATTATACGCAGACAATGCTGTCTTAATGTCTAGGACTGCAAATGGCCTGCAATGCCTTATAGAAAATGTTGCCCTATATATATCTGGTATAGACCTGCAGTTAAATTTAAAGAAAATGTTTGTAATGACATGTGGGGGCAAGAGGCCAAAGCATAGACAGTATCATGTGGGTGGGGTTTTTATTAATAGAGTGCCAACTTTCTCTTATTTAGGGATGCTATTCTGCAAGAGTGGCACATGGAACAAGCACATCGAATCATTTAAAATGACATTTTTAGAACCTTTTCAGATTTGCAGCAAAATTGGGAAACTAACCCATATGAGAAATGTTAACATTGTATAGGAGTAAGTGTGTCTCAGGGGTTTGTTATGGAGCAGCGATATGGGGTAGAGCAAACACGGCCGCATTACAAATAAATGAAAATACGTTTTTAAAAAGATTGTTGGCAGTTCCCAGTGCTACTGCAAACATTATTGTACACAAAGAACTATCTGTGCCATATATAAGTGACACTATAAATATGGCAGGCCTCACACTTTGGCAAGGGCTTTGGGCAAAGGAAGAAACAAAGTTCATAAAAGATGTAATAATGGACTGCCTAGCTCTTGACCATAGTTTAAAAATACCATGGCTGGAGTATATTTTTAATCTTTTAATGCAATGCTAAGAAAATATTGATAAAAAATAACCCTATTACCATGAAGGAATATAGTAAAAGTGATTTGAAACTAAGATACATAACTGCAATGGAACAGGAAAGGGCTGCCAGTCAAAAACAGAGTATGGTTAGTTATTGTGAACGTCCCCTCATGAGGGGCATCCAGCTATATTTGACACTGGTAAGGAATACCCAGCATAGATTCTACCTGACTAGGTTAAGGATAGGTACCTTACATTATTTAATTGCATTTCCAAGAATGGAAAAATGGTGTCATATATTATCACCTTGTCCATGTGACGGTAAAACTTTACAATCTACTCTGCATTTTATACAATTTTGTCCTTTTTATACGTGTATCTGGAAATCAGATTTAAAACCCTTTTTTTTTAACAAACATACTTTTTAATTATAAAAATGTGTTTAATTTTGTTTGTAGTCTGGATAACGTGAAAACAATAAGCTCTGTCATTCGTTTTGTACAACTTTCAATTAGGAAAAGAAAAGATTATGCACGTTTGGAAGTATTGTCATACCAAACACAGGATGACTAATCATAATTTATTTATAAGCACTAGCACTTTGTTGTGGCAGCTTGTACTTCTGTATTTATGGTACTCTAATGTTTTGGCACTTTACTATATTTATATTGATACTATCCCCACAAAAAGCTCAACGTGAAAAATTGAATTTAATTGTGATTATTAATTTTGATGTAATATAGGAATGTCCTCTTTGATTATTTGAGTATTAGTATGCTTTTATGGTGTTTGTTTTTATTTGCACCGAATAAAGCTACATTGTATTGAATTGATAGCTCTGGATCTGAGACCGGCAGCAGTACGAGTTTCTCACAGTGTCAGTCAGCGTGTTGGAAAGATGTTTAGACTATTATCCAATCCTTGGTCCCAGTGCAGAACTCTCAGAGAAATGTAATTGTAAATAACATGCTATGTGAAAGTGTGTGAGGGAGGTGTGTAGCTATTGAAATATTGAGTCTCAAAGGAATGAGATAGGGGTGTATGTGTGTGTGTGTGAGAGAGTGAGAGATAGGAGGATAGAGGGCATGGTGAAAGGAAGTAGGTCCAAGGCAATACATGAATAAGAATATAGAGAAAAGACATTACTGCTGTGGGGAATATGAAGAAGGAAGATTTCAGAAAAGATATAGGTGGGAGTGAGAGATTGCAGAGGAAAATGATATGAAAGGACTACTAAGAGTCATTAGGACACTCCAAAGATAACTCCACCTTTCACAGACCCTTAGTGGTGTTATAAGTCGCATATTTTTAGAATACATTTTTACAGGCAAATCATTGTATGTGATAGGTCTGCAAGGAATAACATCAAATTCACCGAAATGAGCTCAAACACTGGTCTGGGGATATATGAGTAAGAATGGATTTTAGTTTACTTGGTTTAAGCCACACTCTTAATTACATATGCCATGCCTTTTGGGGAGGAATCCTTTATGGTTCTTTGGCCATGCCCCGTTTTGAGATCTCCCACCCTTTTAATCCTACTTAAAGCACTGCAGGGAAGCCTTTCAAACACCTCAGATTCTCCTTTTAAATGTTTTCAGTCTGATTCCTAAATCTTTTCTATGAGTGGTTGTGTTATAGGCATGTCTTAAATATGAGTTACACCTGAATAACCAGCAATGATCTCCAAAGTGTTTTCGGAGTGTTTTGTAGGCATTAGACATGCCTCTTCATGGAAATTGTGATAAAGGATTTCCTTCTCCTCAAGTTTAACAGTAGGTCATACTTAAGCTTGGAGTAAAGACACATCTACTGAAAAAAAGGTTTTTGTGAATCAGACATGAATATTCAGGTCGATCTGACACCTAAGCCTGGAGGTAAGACTCATACAGCCTGATTCATCAAGCTTAATTGCGCACGCAAAGGGCCAGATTCTGAGAATCTGGCCCTTTGCGGGTGCAATTTTTGCATTTGGGATTCATCATCCCAAATGCAAAATTCGCTATTAAAGAATTCGCATATTTGCGAGGAATTGCATTTAAGGAATCTCTATTTGAGATTCCTTAAATGCAATTCATGAACCATTTTAAAATACCGATATCGCTATTTTGGGCCGCTATTTACCGCGAGGTCAAACCTCGTGGTAAATAGCGAAAACTTAGAAAAATGCATTTAAATGCATTTTTCTAAGTTGCATGTTACACACACTCATGTCCTTTGGACATGTGTGTGCGCAACACCAATGTAGATTACATTTCAGGGGTGCTACAGGGTGTCCTTTGGACACCCCTGGCACCCTTGAAATCGCTATCTTATTTGCGATTAGCAATTTGCTATTCGCAAATAAGGAATAACTCCCCATTCATTCCTATGAGCCTTTAGGCCCATAGGAATGAATGGGGAGTTATTCCTTATTTGCGATTAGCAATTTGCTAATCGCAAATAAGGAATGTGTAGGAATCGCATTTCTTTATGCAATTTCTACATGAATCCCGTTTTGCAAGTCCTTAATAGCGATTCCTTATGAATCGCTATTAGGGGCTCGCAAAACGGGAGAATGATGAATCAGGCTGTAAGAACCTATAATTTGATTACAGAAAGATAGTTGAGAACAAGAAAGTGCTGCCTCCTCTAAAATGTTCCTAATTACAGGTGAATATCAATTAATGTAGCTAAATTGCAGTGCCTAATTTGAGCTGGTGGTTTTCGGTGCTCAGCACCGACATTCAGTTATCCACACTGGCATTTGTGACAGTATGCCTCAAGGTGGCATTGTCTGGCTTAGTTAGAGGTGACCACAACATCAGTTAATTATAATTCAATGTAAATTACAATGAATGTTACCTGCCACCTAAGCCATTCTTAGAGCTTTAGGGGTCTTGAATGGTCCAAGTTGTCACACTTGTAGAAGTTTGATGGTTAGTAGTTGAGTTCTGACTCTCATTGTCAGCATGGCTGGGGCAATGAGTGGTGCAAGCTGCAGTGGCCTCCTGATGAGAGCCCTGGCACTTTTTACAAATTAAGCACTGCTTAATTGCTTACTTTAAAGTCGGAATACCTGAGAAGGAATTATCTGCACAGGTAATATGTGATGGACCAACTAAATTACCCCAGCAAATACCACACATCATAGCATGGTTCTGTTTTGCACAAGCTGCATCCTAGTCAGTTGTGCAGGTGTTCTCTTTGCCAGCACATGCCTGCACCATGAGGTGGACTTGCTCACTTATTCGAAAAGGTGTGCAGCCGACCTACCCCTCTTTGAGCTCTTATTTAAGTCCCAGAAGAGAGAGAAAAATCACTGACTGCAGAACTCTTGTGTCAACCTCCCACCAATGCGCAGGTAAGCAGTAGGGGTGGGTGTAACTAACTGAGTTTTCCTTCGCAGATTCCGCGGTTATCTAAAAACTCTGCAAGATTCCGCTGAGTTCCGCTGGCTGCGGAATTCTGGTCCGTCCTGATTAATCCCTAGTCCTGCATCTGTAAAAATAAGTGCATTTAAATGGAAAGGCTATGTGGACCTTTGTTAACCGTCTATTCTTGACATCTAATGGCTCGGATGGTAGGTACGCCCAATGGTTGCCAGGAAATTTTGAACTCAACAAAACAGATGCAGCATTTGCCTTCCACTTCGGAGTTCTCGTAGCTCTCAGTCTTCCTCTACAACACAATCAAAAAATACACACACATTGACAGTCTTAAAAATTGAAAAAAATGAAGAAATCAAATATTCAAAAAACAGAAATCTCTGTTCTCTGTACTCGTGGGTGCCAGCGGGGAGAAGCTTGTGGTGTTTATGTTTAAGTAGGAAGTTCAGGAAGATGCTAGTGATTTGCGGATCTGCCGCTTTCTAAACATGGCAGCGACCAGTGCTGTTGTACCATGCTGCTCCTCCTCTTCCATTGGTGTCACAGACCGAGCTGGTAAAAAAGCTTGTGCCAAGGCAGACAGTACGCATAGTATTTGTAGTGCAGGCAATATGGTAGTGCGATAATAAACAGCAGCTTTTGTCCTACCTTCTACTCTGCATTTCAGACATGTGCAGTGGAAACTGTAGAGTGGTTAGGAGTAATGCCATGACTGACACATCCTGCTGTTATCTCTAAACACACAGGACGGGCGTTATAGATACCATGATAAATCACATGACCCTTCACCAAGTGGCGCATCCCTTTAGGGGCCAGATGTACGACCCTTTTTAGTGGTCGCAAACGGGCAATCGGCCCATTTGCGCCCGCTTAAAATGTGTCTGCTATGTATAAACCCTATTTTGTGAGTCAGTAACCTATTACTGACTTGCAAACCCTATTTTCCATTGATCATGCACCTGCGTTTCTACACTGCGCACAGCCTCCTCGGGGTTTCTGGGTACTTGCTTTTGGTGGTTCTTGGTTCTCCAAGCCCTTCTGAGTCATTTGGTCCAAGTCCCATTCTCCTGTGTAGTTTGCAGTCCACTTCTTTAGTATATAGTTTGGTCTCCCCCTGGAGACCAGTGTATATTTGTGCTACTTACCTGTTTCTTTTGAGTATTCTTATGTGTATTATTGATATCTCCGGGCAAGAAATATACCAGGTAGTAGTTATTGAGCTTTGTTAATAAATATACTTATTTTTCATAAACACTGTGTGGTTCTTTCTCATCCAATCTACACTGTTAAATAAATGTGGTACAACAAGCTGCTTAAGACTCTTTCAAGTTAAGCCAGAAGGCTGCTCTCCACAGCTACCCATTTGAGACCCCAAGGTTAACAAAGACCATTAAAATCACTGTAAGGGTTGCCTGGATTAATGCAAGTTGAATCACCCATTTAAAGCATGCACCATATACTAAGTCAGCCTCCTGCACCATCTTTCATACAATAACCCTCTTGCCCCAAGTGTAGGTAATCAAATAACAATGTTTATCTATTAATCATAATTACCTTCTTAGAACGGAGATCAACATACAGATTATTATAACAATCACCACAGGGACATTCTATCCTTCTCCTTTTTCTTCTAACTTCAATTTCCTTACATGTTTACTCAGGCCATCATCCCAATTTCCAATATATACTTTTAGGTGCAACGTCTACTTCTTTGTGAAATCTATCCTTCATATTAAAGTCACACTATGCTGCCAAACATTCATTTCTTAGCCTTCACCAAGGCACCTTATGGGGACTACAATGACACCATAGGCCCTGTGATTTTTTTCTCCCAAAGGTGTAACCCAGAGATATAATGGAAAATTACCTTTCCACACCTGCAGAATATGAAGAGGGGGCATCGGAATCTCTCAAATCTCATAGAAATTCATAACATTTGGGATGAATGGGGCCCCTTGAAGGGTTGGGTTATGCCCCTGGTGTAACCAACAGCAAAAAAACGGAGGTGCTCAGAGCATCACTGGGACCCTGGTAAATCTTAGTGAAGCCTGTTTATAAAGACACTCTCTGGACTTGTGAACATTAAAGAACACCATTTACAGGGCTCTTCCATTGGTTTCTAAAATTGCTCTTCTTAAAAAGAAATAGACCATTACTTTCAAGAAATATTTAAAAAACGCAATTTATAAGGCATCGTCCTTCTACATACTTAACATATTGGTGGTATTCATTTTTACTCTGCTTTGTTGCCTCTTCACATTGACTAATGATCATGCAGTTTACCTAGATTTGAAAACAGAAAAGGAATATAATTAGTATTTAACTTGATATGTCGTTGGCACAGCAGCTGATTTAATTTTTTTAGCATATAAAGTGTTTGATTCTGTACACATTTTAGTTTAATTGAGCATTGCCTCATGGGGCATTGGGGTCCAAAGTTGTCTATCCTTTTTATTTGTATGCAAAGCTTCAAATACCTTTACGGGCATGGACTTTATAAAACTTCATTGTTGAAAAATTGGAATGAAAATCTTTGTTCTAGAAGCCTAAATAGTTCCATTCTCCAAATGTTTGGAGTTAATGGCTTCCATGGCACAAAAATGGAAGTCAAACATTAGTTGATGTATCAGTCAGAATCCATTGGCCTTCCATTGTTCCATAGGCAATAACTCAATATTGCAATAATGAAAATGTAACCTTGCTGAATTATCACTGGATTTAGAATTCATGAGCGAATAAACAAGTAGTGATTTGCTGTAGCAGCATCACTGCATGATATTCCACATTTAGTTACACTTTATTGCCACCAACATTTTGCTGGTAATCATGATACAGTGCAATATTCCTGAAATTTTCTAATTGTTGTATATTTTTTATTGAGAAGTACATGTCAATATAAAAACAATAGGTAAAAAAGGGAGAATTCAACAATAAATCAAATTATGCCCGTACAATAAATTACTATGAGTTGTTAACTTCTCAGATTTCTAAACACAAAAGTCATAATACAGATATCAATAGATTCAATATCTGAGATACTCATAAAACCTGAAAGGAAGAAATTGGAAAGGTGGACAAGGGAAGAGATGATGTAGATAGTATACAATAGGTAGTTAACCATATATCATAGAAGGTTAGAAGATAGCAGCGAAAGTAATATACCGATTCACAAATATAACATTTCAAGTAGAGATAGGTGAACAATAGGTCCTAATTAGAATAACAGTGTTAATATATAAAGCATCAACGGCCCTAATGAATAACATCATGAATATAAATAATGATGATAATGAATTAATAAGGAGATATTTCCAAATTTCACAGGTCTCCCATCACCATAGTGCTCCAAATAAGCCATCCAGTGTTTTACTTCTGCCACAATGAGCACTCTACCAGACATAGGACACTACTATCCCTGTGTGGGATACATATGTGCCCAATTACAATTGACTCACTGTTTCTGCACTTGGACTTCTAGGATGTGGAAAGACAAGACCCGATTCCTCTTGCCGGAAATCCAGGAACTAAAATCACATGAGGCTCAGACACTACGTACAGCTTGGCCCAGGCCACAGGATCCCCCTAGGCACTCTTATATGCCTCAGGTAGCACAGAACCCTTCCTCTGGCTGATACAACGTACCCTGTCCATTGTCATCCTTCAAACCTCCCTCCTCCAACCATACTTTGAGCACAAGCAAACCACTCCAATTTACCACTTATTCAGAGTAGGTAATTTTTGTATGTGGTAATAAACATTGCACTGGGAATTCCGTGCAGAATTTCGCGTTGAATACCTTAGTCTGCATATGTATTTCCTATGTATGTATTTCCTATTCTGTGGTGATTAACACATAGCCGGATTTAGGTACAGAAATAGGTGCTGGAAACCTTATTTTTGGCCGCACGGTTTCTATCTAAATCTAAATTTGGCCCACTTCTACTTGGCCCCTTAATAGCATGCTATTCACAGGTACGTCTTGCTCATATTCCATAAAAATGAAATGCATCCGTTCACATTAAATTAGATCACAACCACTACTCAAATTGCAGAACTATGATGTGTATATAACATTTGTGGATACTGAAGAAAACTTTTAATTCACCCTTGAACTCATCTTTTTTGCTTCTTCTTGAGCCTTCTGTGTAAAGCCAATCTTCTCCTGTATTTTATAAATTCACTACGTTTTTTAAACAGTTTATATTGAACTATCAACATTTTGGCTATTACAGAAATATTCCGAAATGTGTTATTCAAAATTAGGCCGTCTCTAACTTGAGTGCAACTGGAGTGCTTTGGCAGGCAGTGATAGGGGGTGTTTCCCAACTATGCACCTAAACATATAAATTAGCTAGAAGTAATGCTTAAATTGTGCCAGTGTTTTCAGGTCCTTGGGACCAGAGTTTATTTCTAAACACGGACAGATATTTTTCAGAGTCTGCCACATGGTGGTGCTGTGAGTCTACATTTTTTAAAGAGCAAATCAGTTGAAAGTGTAAGTGTTAATATAGCTTAAAAAATGATGAAGCTAGGATGTCCAGGCAATCGCTACAGTTTGGGAGGCCCTGGAACAGTCCAAAATAACACACATGCGAGAGTGTGATCGGTGATAGCTTTTGATGGTGATGGCATTCCACAGTGGCACAGTGGCAAAAGAAACTTTGGGTTTTGCCAGCTGCAGTGCACATCTTTGGAATACCATGGGTACTGGCACTTCTATTTTTACAAATTATGCACTGGCAAAAGCAAAAGGAAGGGTCTGCATTATTAAATGGCTGTCAATTATGGTGCAGAGCGGGAATATCGTCGTAAAAATATCGACTAACCTTAATATCGCCGCAGAAATATCTACAAGAAGAAATATCGATGTCAAAAATATAGTTTGACCAGAATATCAACAGACAGGTAAGTAATATCGTTAACATTAATATAGTTGTAATAAATATCGTTTACAAAAACATAGTTTACAAAAATATAGTTTTTTAAATAATAATAAGTAATTAAGTGTTTTTAATGAGTATTGGTTGTCAAAGTAGTATTTTTTGTAGTATTTTATTAGTTAATAACGTATTTTATGTTGAATTTAGTGTTAATAGTTCCGTAGCGGGTTGTGGGTTTATAGGGGAGTAGGGTGGGAAGTAATTTAAATATAATAAAATAATTGATTAATTAATGTGTTAATTGAATATAAATAGTGTAAAAAATAATAGTTAATTAATTTCAATTAGTTAATTGATTAATAATTATGTAAATTAATTATGTTAATTGTTTAATTAATTTTAGGTGTGTGTAGTGGAATTTTTAAGTGAAAAAGTAGTGAATTAATTACATTTTAATTGAATAATTATTTAATTAATGATTAATTAAATAAAAATAAAGATTTGTTAATTTTTAAACATTGTAAATACATTTAGTATTTTTTACCCCTACACTATCCAACGCTTTCCCTACTGTTGCACCCTCTGGAGTGGGAATAGTAATTTTTACCCCTACGCTATCCAACACGTTCCCTACTGTTGCACCCTCTGGAGTGGGAATAGTAATTTAAACCCCTACGCTATCCAACGCTTTCCCTACTGTTGCACCCTCTGGAGTGGGAATAGTAATTTTTACTCCTACGCTATCCAACGCTTTCCCTACTGTTGCACCCTCTGGAGTGGGAATAGTAATTTTTACCCCTACGCTATCCAACGCTTTCCCTACTGTTGCACCCTTTGGAGAGGGAATAGTAATTTTTACTCCTACGCTATCCAACGCTTTCCCTACTGTTGCACCCTCTGGAGTGGGAATAGTAATTTTTACCCCTACGCTATCCAACGCTTTCCCTACTGTTGCACCCTTTGGAGTGGGAATAGTAATTTTTACCCCTTCGCTATCCAACGCTTTCCCTACTGTTTCACCCTCTGGAGTGGGAATAGTCATTGTTACCCCTACGCTATCCAACGTTTTCACTACTGTTGCACCCTCTGGATTGGGAATAGTAATTTTTACCCCTACGCTATCCAACGCTTTCCCTACTGTTGCATCCTCTGGAGTGAGAATAGTCATTTTTACCCCTACGCTATCCAACGCTTTCCCTACTGTTGCACCCACTGGAGTGGGAATAGTCATTTTCACCCCTACGCTATCCAACGCTTTCCCTACTGTTGCACCCTCTGGAGTGGGAATAGTAATTTTTACCCCTTCGCTATCAAATGTTTTAAATAATAATATATTTTATATTTTAATTATATGTATGTATTATTGTTGTTATATAAAGTAATGTGTTAAATATATGTATATGTACACATTTATTAAGTTTATAATGAAAAAGTGTAGTTAATTTGTTTTCAAGAGTCAAAAAATAAAAGTAATGTAATGTATTTTGTGAATAGTACTTATATTTATTTATTATTTAATGTAATATTAATTAATTTAAAAAGTCTATATTTTTTACATCGATATTTATTACAACGATATTTTTGAGTAGATATTTATGTACTTACCTGTTTAGGTATAGGGTGTCGATATTTTTGTAAACAATATTTTTACAACTATATTTTTGTCAACTATATTTTTGTAATCGATATTTCAACACCCTACCGTCAATTATATCTTTAACGAAATGGTGAAAGAGAGGAATTTAGCTGTCACAGCTGGTTTACCTGACAGATATAGTTGCATGAGGCACACGGGATATCAAATATTTTACAGCTAGTTAAGCACAATGCTCCTCCTAGCCACAAGTAAAAAGCTTGTGGCTTTGAATGACTAATCTTACATATTTGACGTTTTGTTTAGCACACCCACTATGGCCTCAATCTTGACTGGCTTGTCTCTGTGTAGATAACTTTCTTTCTCAGGAGTGTTTGATGTCTTCATTAGCTTACTGAGGTGGCAGTTTTCATACTTTCTGGAAAGATGCCAAAGGTGAACTGGGTGGAGTCAGTGAGTTAAACGCCCCAGGTGACATCTGCTGTGGGCTGCAATTACTTGTTAAAATCCTGGCATGCCCCATTCAACAATCCATCGAGTATCATTACATCGGGTAATAGTTTGTCGCCAGCAATGTTTTTAGCATTATATATAAAGTGCTAAGAGAACATTATTTCTGTAGCCGTCCATTTTAGATAGAGGTGATTAAGGTTTTTTAGAACAAAGGCCAATGAAATTAAATGAGGGATTTATAAGGCGTGACATAACCCGAGGGTATCTAGGCGCTGGATACACCAGTAGGCAGTCATTTTTAGGAAGATGCCAATAATACAGCCAGGTTTTTAAACGATTCATAAATTGAAGCAGGTTATGTTTGTTTTTAAGGCAGGTGGGCAAGGAGTTCCAGAGTTTAGCACTAGTGTAGGAAAAACCTTTGCCTCCCCATTTTGCTTTTGAAATCTTGGGGATAGATAAGTTGCCACTGTTAGATGGTCTTAGTGATCTGCCTGGCATGAAGAGTTGCAACAGTTGCCATTTGCCATAGGCCCTTGGCCCTTGCCATGTGTGGGCCCATGCGTGGGCCGATAGAGTTTAGAAGGTACTTAGACAATTGCCTCTCCAGATAAAGGCCCAGGTCATTGTTAGGATGCATTTGTGAATGAGGCATGCAACTTGGGATCCAATAATGTAGGGTTCCTAGGTTTCTCCTTTCATGAGTATGGCTTCTATGTTTTAGACCTTTATGGAGAGTGAGGTGATGACATGATATTAGCAGTGCTATTTGTGAAGGGTATTAGATTAGTCGGAGTTAGTGCTCTGCACTTTATCCACACTGCCGGACAGCACAGATGCATGGGTGGAAACTCATTTGTTGTTCTAGAAAGTAGGCTTTTCTGGTTGATGTAGTGACCTGGACATTTGTGTGTGGGTAACAGGCTGAAATATTTGCCAATTTGGTATACCTGGCAGAATGCTTGTACAATGTAGGAAGTGTTGAACAGTGTGGAGGTAAGCTGACATTTAGTGCTGGACATAGATGACTGGATTTTCTGTGGCCTGCTGAATTAGCATAAGCCTGTTCTTCATCAGCCTTGGAAGTAAAGGACTGGTGTCATGAGATAGAACATAAGTAAAGACATCTCGATCTTGTCATTCTTCCGGCTAGATAAAAAAAAAGCATGTGCACACATTTATTTTATTTTCTTTTTTAAAGTCTATGAGCAAGGGAGGGAATCCCAAAAAGCAGATGTGTACAGTTTTCTATGGTATGTGTTTGTACTGTACTTGACAGCCTGGGAATTCTATTTTGTTTTCACTGAATTCAATTCAAATGACTTTATTTGATTGCTTTATAAAAAAATCATAAAAGTACATATTAGCAATACAATCATTTAAAAACTGTAAAAATTTAGAAATATATACAAAACTATGAAAATCATCATACAAATGATGATATGCAAAGCTAGAGGTGTGATCTATTTTCTGACCCTCCAGGAACATATCCCTGCATTTTTGGCTCCCAGGCCCACATCTCATAATGTAAATCTTAGAGGTATTAACCTTGAGATTCAATTAGCCCATAAACTTGGTAAAACTGTTTAAAACCCTTTGTAAGCCTATTTGGGTATGGACATTAAAACTGCATCATCTGCATAGAGAAGTGCAGGTAAGGGGTGTGCTGCTGTTTGCGGGAAACCGTGGTCATCCTTAATTAAGGCTTCATATAGGCCATTAATATGAATATTAAAAAGAAATGGGGCCAGGACACACCCTTGCCTGACCCCCTTTCTAATGGGAAATGAGTCCGTTCGATCCCCACCTATACCAAAACATACTTGTGCCTTAGCCCCGATATATAGGCGTCTGAGGAAGAGAACAATTTGTACATCTACCCCTAGGTGCTCAAGAATCGCCCACAAATACTCATGCCTAACGGAATCAAAAGCAGCGGTTAAATCAATGAAGGCTAGGAATAATCTGCCTTTTTATACTCGCATGTATTTCCCAAGCAGGATAAATAGGTTGAGGCTCTGTTCCACTGTTCCTAGACTGGCCTGAAAACCATATTGTATGTCAGACAGAATATTATTTTCCTCAGCCCAGTCGTTTAAGCGTTCTAACAATATACGTCCAGCCACTTTTGTCATGGCGTCTAATAGCGAAATGGGCCTATAACACTTAGGATCCTGGCAGTCCCCCTTTTTAAAGATTGGGATAATAGTTGATTCCACCCATGTTTTTGGAAAAGGAGCAAAGCAACTAGCTGTTAAGACCTGAGTGATGATTGGTCCCCATAGGTCGATGTTAAATTTAAAGAGATCTATGGGGACAGCATCTGGGCCCGGTGTTTTCCCCCCTGAACTTGCAGAAAGTGCACTGTTCACCTCCTCCAGTGTAAACCTAAGGTCAGAGTACATGGAGTCAGGATTGCTAACAGTTTCCCAATGGGCGCCCTCTGGGTTAATGTTAGAGGTTTCGTCAACATTATACACCTCTGAAAAGTAATTAATCCATTCATTTTCAGCAATAGCGATCTCTTCTGATGGGCCCTCCCCAGCGTTCAGGAAGGGGGCTTTTATCACCCTCCAGAACGCCGAGTTGTCACCCATCAGAGATGCTTCGTGAAGCAATGCCCAAGTCTCATGTCTCACTGTAGCTTTACGTTCCCTAAGGGCAGTTCTATATTCACCTCTTACCAGCCTTATGCTATCTGCGTTTTTAGGAGACTTGTGTAATTCCCTTTTTAATTTAGAATAGGCCTGGGAGCATTTTTTATCAAACCTACCATGACGATTTTTTTTCTTTTTTAGTGAGACAGATAGCAAATCTCTAACTGCCTCAGAAGTTAGCTCAAAGGAGGAAAGAACATCAACTGGGGAAGCGGACTAATCCAGGCAAGTGTCGATGGCTGGTCTACACTTGCCTATCACTTTTCTAGTAATGGCTTCAGGGCCCACTTTTGACCATCGCAAGCTGTAGCCATTTATCTTATTGATTGAAATTTCTGAGAGAATCTGGTCTATTAGTTCATGCCTACTTGGCTTGTTGATTGGTGATAAAACTGAGAGACCCAGCGGAAAAGGGTCACTCAAAGAGTTATCATCCACGTAGAACAGGTTCAATCTATGGGCCATGGCTATTTGATATTAAAATATAATCTATAGTAGTATGAGATCCCCTCCCATTAAAGGTAATGGGCATAGGTATCGGTTTGTTAATTAAATAGTTAGCAAAACCCAGATTCATACTGAAAATCTAGTTATTGTACAAATCACCCAAAGGGGAGTGAGAAAAAAATGCGTATTGCTCATACCTTCCTCTAGCACAACACCACAAAATTTGCCTCCTTCTCTTGAACAAAAAGCACAGTTAAAATCACCTACCAAGATTATCATCATGTCTCTATAATTTTTCCCATATAGAGAATGAAGATTATTATATAATTGCGTTAAAACATCTTTCACCAAGGGTAGCGGTATGTTATTATAAAAGTTAACCAGCAATATACAGTGATTACCGTCACCATGGAATAAAATCACTCGATAATAGTGTTCCTCAGCATAAAGTACTATCTTTTTTATTTCAAGCCTATTTAAGATATATGTTCCCAGACTCCCTTTCGCTCTACCTCTAAGCCCTGCAACAGCTGCAGTATAAAATGCTTAAAGCCACGGATGTGGATTGGCTCCTTTGCCCAGGTTTCTTGTAGGCATATAATAGTAGGGGTAATTATAAATACCCCAAACAACGGGTTCAATTGTTTAGATCACAAGGCAGCGATGTTCCATGACACTATTTACCAACATATTTTCTCTACAGGGATCTGATGGGCTGGAATGTTTAATTGGCTCACTACTAGACTATCTCCGCTTATTGGAGGCGGTTCAAGAGTATTAATGGATCTAGATTCACAAATGGTCATGCTAGTTAAGTTCGTAGGGACCATATACTGGCCCTCCGTGATGTGGGGAGAGTAATCTACCTCAGTTATAGGATTATTGCCGTTGTGCATATTAACACCACAGCCATTATTTCCTATAGTAAAACTTAATGGATGAGCAAGACAATCTTGTTTGTCTAGCGTACCAAGAACACCATAGTGGTTATTAACTGGGATGGAATAGCTACACCAAGCGTTGCTTGGGTATAATTTACCCACGGGGCTATTCCTCTGGAATCTTCCAGAGAGGCTGCATGGTTGGTAAAAGTACCCTAAGGGCAATATACTAATATTGAGAGTAGAAATAAACTAAAGACCTGCTATGTTGAGAACAGCCTGCACTAATCTAGGCGATCTAAAGGTTAGAACCACACAGTCACCTTCCAACAACTTGAGTGACTTTCCAACCCAGGGTATATGCCACACCATTTTAAATTCTATAAAAAGAATGTCAGTCATCCCATTCCTGGTAGATAGTAGGTGTAATGATTTGTTCCGTAAGGTAGACCAATGTTCTACACTGTTTTGAAGAATGGGTGGAACATTGGCTAATACAATTGTATATGGAGTGGCCGCTGGAGGAAGGTCTAAAGTCATGTTTAGGTTAGTTTGAATGCCATGGTTATAACTGGGAGTCTTTTTTGGTACAGATGCTCCCGCCACCTGTATCATGATGGAGCCTCCAACTATTGTTAGGGGAGCCGTAGCGGAGGATGTAGGACCCTGATTGCTTCCAGAATTTAATCCACCAGGGAGTGACTGATTAGATAACTGAGGTACGGGGGGCTGAGGTCTTTGGGTGATAGATTGCCTCTGACCCTTATCTCTGCTCAAGTCAGTATTTGGTTTAGTGGTTGAGCTTGACCGCTGGTTAGTAGATAGCCCAGCCGCATGCTTATTTACCAAGAGATTATCTCCCATAAGTCCCTTGACAGTCCTAGTCTCCCCTCCCTTAGCTATCTTATTCATATCAGAGATGATATCTGTGACCGGCCGCTCCAATTTTATGAGCTTATCCTCAATTAAAGCCAATTTCTGAGCCAAAGGATCTAACAGAACTGATATCATCGTCTCCATTCTCTTCCAGAAGTCATCGTCCTGTGTCGACGATGATAAACTAATAGTTACCTTTGGTTGGTGTTGGCTGGTGGAACCCTGATTAATATCTTTACCTTTATTTTTAGCTTTTCGTCTAGTTATCCTCAGACTATCTGCTTTATAGGTTGTTCTCTATGTGCCCCTAGCCTTCCTCTTCTTAATAGGTGGTTCCTGGGTAGAGTTATGAGTAATAACAATTTCCTGGCCGGTAGCCATAGAAAAAGGGCAGTTTCCTACATTTTGAAGTTCTAAAGGTGACGTACATTCTGTAACAGTACCTAACTCTGAGTTTTCTTGGGAATCAATTAAATTGTCACACTGTATAGGATTTACAAGAGGGACATTAAGCGTTAACTTAGTTAGGGACGAGAGCCAGCGTTCATTAGCTCGATCTCATGTATCAGAGCTGACTCAGCTCTTAATATGAACGCATCTAAAGTCCCCACCACCCCCTGCCCTGTAGTGTATTTGTGTTTACTCATATTCAAGTTACAATGAAGTTAAGGAGAACAGACACAAACGGGGCAACTGATCAAAAGAGCCTTATACAGGTTTAAATACCTCAAGTCCCAGCTCTTAGAGGTCTGGCCCAGCCCGGTCTCTTCCACTCTCGGATGGGCTCAGACAGGCCTGCCCTTTGCCCTTTGCCCGGGCTTGGCCCGCGCACGTCCCGCACTGTGGGATCCCCCAGGCGCTTCTTGATGATGCAATGTGGTGCGCTTCCGGGGGGAATGCTGGGATATGTAGTCCCCTCGCCGGCACCTCGGCGTGCAGAATTTGATGCCCAGCGTGGTGGCCCCAACGGACCGATCAGCAGCGGATGGCAGGTAGGTAGGTCGCTCACAATATTATTTCAAAAAGATTTCAGATGGATGGAAGAACTCAGGGGGGGAGCTGCATGACTACCACAACAGCAGTGACTTTCCCTGTCGCCGCTTCTCCTCTTAAATGACTCTCCTCCTGTAGCGCTACTTAAGCCAGCGTCACTGGTGGTCTTTGTGGTGTGGTTAGGAGAGCCTTTGTCAGTGGTGCTGGTGGTAAGCTCCTCCTGCTGACCAGCTACTCCTGGACCCGTCTTTGCAACGGCCCTCTTCTTGCCCTTGGGTGCTGCTCTTGCTGAATATGCAATTGATGGGCCTTCTGCTGGTTGCCAGACCATTTGTGTGGGCTAGGGCTGGGTCTGACTGGGGCTGGTATAGTGCAGCATGACCCAGACGCCGTCCATGGACACACCCAAATCTAGGCGGTCCCTATTTCAAGAGCTGAGCATTACAATGGCATTTGCCCCCTGTGAGACATTGGGGAACTGACCAGACAGAAGAGAGATCTTCACTTATTCAGGGGCCAGTGAGAGAATTTTGTTAGGTGTTCAAACATCTTGATATACTGCATACATAGAGTAGCTGACAAAAAGACTTGCATCTTCTCATCCATCACTCCTACGTCTCATCCATCATGCTGACTTCTCATCCATAATCCCTACTTCGCATCCATCATCCTACTTCTCATCCATCATTCCTACTACTCATCTCATCAGGCAAGGGGCCTCCCACCTAGGCCATAAATCAACAATTGGAGAGAGGGTTACACAGTACATCAGAAACTTTTTCCAGTTTCAGTTTTATATGTAAAAGCTCTGCCCAAACTTGAGCTAGAGGTGGCATTGGACTAAAACATTTTCTTTGTTACATATTAAAGTGAAACCAGACAAAGATTATGATGACCTGTATACCCCTTTCTCTGAGTGTTAATTTATGACCCAAACCAGAAGGTTGCATGTCTTCCAAAATCATAAAAGCTTTCTGCAGAGCCTATGTAAACAGAAAAACACTTAAAGATCATGAAATGCTGTACAACCTTGGTTTCACTGTGAGCAAGCTGGACAGTGTGCAGTGAGATTACTGTTTTTCAGTGGCTAGACCAATAGAATGCACTCCTCTCTCATAACTCTGATTGGTTCCTGAAAGTGTGTTGATATAACTGAGGCAAGAGGAATGAGAAGTAGGGAGTATGGATGAGATATGAGAAGTATGGATGAAACATGGGAATGAGAAGAAAGGAGGATGAATGAAGGATGAGAAGCAGGGATAATGTATGATTCATGAAAAGTTGGGATAGGAAATAAGGATGATGAATGATGGGTGAGAAGTAGGGGTGAGAAATAGGGATGATGGATGAGAAATAAAGATGGTGGATGAGAAGTAGAGATAA
Source organism: Lissotriton helveticus (assembly GCF_964261635.1). Classification (NCBI taxonomy): domain Eukaryota; kingdom Metazoa; phylum Chordata; class Amphibia; order Caudata; family Salamandridae; genus Lissotriton; species Lissotriton helveticus. The sequence continues at coordinate 1,064,418,914 of NC_136069.1, read as the reverse complement.
TGGATGATGCATGACAAATAAGGAAGATACATGAGATGTAGAGATGAGAAATAGAGATTATGGATGAGAAGTAGGAATGATAGATGAGCAGTAGGGAATATGGATGCAAAGTAGGAATGATAAATTTGAAGTAGGACTGAGAAGCAGGTGTGATGGATGAGAAGTTTGGATGATGGATGAGAAGTAAGGAAGAAACCTAGGGATGATGGATATTAAGCGGAGATGAGAATTAGAGATTATAGATAGCATGTAGTAAACAGAAGTAGGAATGATCAACACAAACTAGGGAAGAGAAGTAGGTTGATGGATGAGCAGTAGGTATGCTGGATGAGAAATAGGGATCAGGAGTGACGAAGGAGAATGTCCTAATTTGAATGCTCTGCTCCTTTTCTTTTTATCGTCTGGCTTGACAGCGTAATTTGTACCGGACAATTATGTAGGCTTACTTGAGAAGGACTTTGGCTCCACCCACATGTTAGGAGTCAAGAGTACATGCTTTGATTGGGCAGAAGTTGTGCACTTCTGCAAAAAAACTGCTTGACTTCAAACACCTGTTATCTTTTTTTTATTAACCCAGCTGCCTGAGCTTGAAATTTCAGGGGCACACACAATGCACTGTAATACTCTTAAATCATCTTAGTTACTTAGATAATTTATGGGAGTTTTCACTGGCCGCAGCAGCAATGAAAAGGGGGCAGTCATTAACCTACATTGATTTTTCAGTGTTGCTTGACAGTGCAACTGTCCCTTGACATTTTAACCTACACTAATAATATTCTGCAGTTCTTTGCTTCCACACATATACATATTTATTCATATGTTATTTACTTATAATGTTTCATATTACAATACAACATTCTGTTAAAGCCAGACCAATTGGCATTTCCAGTGATTGTTCCTATGAAAAAAGAAACACCATGGAATTAGCTTGCCTTGCTAATTTTCTGGGCTACACCTAGGTATAGTTATAGAAAGCAAACAGTGTAATGCTCTTACATACCTAACAAAGATATGGAAGTTTACAATGTGCTCCCTTAGGAATGCTCCTCCATTTGGAGCTAATGTAAAACATTATTCTCCCAATTAAGGAGCAGTACTAGAACACTATACCAGTGATAGATTTTCATGGGTTTTAACAGACATAAAACTGATAATTTTACAATTATGAGGAGCATATTTAGGTTCTGTCAAAAAGAGTCTAAAAAAGACAGCAACAGACTTTCCTTAGTCTTATGGCACAAATGCTGCATTCAAAATTGGATTGTTTTTCAGCATCTTTATTCTTTAATTAATCAAAATTCATGATTCAACAGAAAGACAAATCCATGATGGAAACAGCCTACACGTTTCGTCCCTTTTTGCATGGGACCTCTTCAGGGCAAAAACTATGATGTAATGGAACCTCTTTTCTTCAAACAAATCGTGGACGCTACGTACTTCTTATGTACTGCACAGACCTCACAAAATTCTTTTGTAGAAACACTGCTTGTTAGGCATATCTACAGCACAATCAGTCTCAAACTCGGAGTTCCATTTTTCTTTCTCCTCTTGTAAAGAAACCATGTAAGTGTTCTGCTCAAGAGAGTCCTCTTATCTTCAGGCTTTAATATTTACTAGCCTTTTCCATATTATTCATTGAATTATATAATGCCTCCTAATTTCTGTAGAGGTCCGCTTCCACCGATGTCTAGAGCAGGTACATCAAATTTACACCTGCACATTTTCAACCATGTTTATGCATAACATTAATTCAAGTTTGCATTTTCAGGTTACATTTTTGTTTTTTATCTCTCAATTAGGAAAATAATATTGCCAGAGAGAAACCCTTCCTGATACATCCTTAAATAGGGGGTGTTACCTGCCATTTCCCACTCTGGAAACACCCATAACTGTAGTAAATGAATTCATAGAATTGGAAACCTCTCTCAAGGTGTTTGTGGATACGGACAAAGGTACGGGTTTGTGCATGGAGTTTCAATACTTTTGGAAGGAAACCAATCAGTTGCACCCACAAGTTGCCCTCAGCCCTAAAGGTGTAACTGTAAATTCCACCCAACGTAGAATCTCTGCATGCACACATCCATAATTAGAAGTAAAATTCTACAAGACCTGCTTTTGTGAATCGGAATCAAATGCTCTTAGGATATGGCAAATAATAAGACAATCTGTCCACGTACTTTATGTTAGACTTCAGTACATCTGTGTGAGGATTTGGGTGTATTATATGGTGTGGCTGTGGAGCCTTACCATGAAATACACTCGCAGAAACTGTCTTGGGTCCAGTCAGGCTAATTTGAACAACCTTAAGCTCAATCCTGGGTGGCTATGGGTTCGAGCAGCAAGGCTTGAACAAAGGAACTTAGTAAAAAGCATTTAAGAGAACCAAACAAAAAAATAAGAAAGCCACACAATACAAACAAAACACAACACCAATTAATAAAAATAGATAATATTTGTTTATGAATTTTTAGAGTCCTTGATAAGCGAAATCCACCGAAGGGTTCCAGAGATTTAAAGGTGTAATCACATTTTATTTCAACCACCAACAAGCATTGGTCAAGTTTTCAAAAGTTTGTGAAAGTTATTTGGCTACTCAAGGCCTGCATGGGCAACCAAATCTGACAGGAAGAAGGTCTCAGGGGCCAATGGGGTGGATTTGGACAATTACCTGGCCACCCAACCAATTTCCAGTCCAGTCCCAAACTTTGCATCATGACCAACATTGATTTCAATGGGGTGGTCCTGATGCTGAGGATACAGGAGCAAAAGATGCACAAAAATGCTCTGGTTATGGTGCGGTCAACAGGGGTGTTTTTATGGTGATTCCTCAGTTTACAGGTCATGGGGAGTGACTTCAGCCACAGAAGTTGAGGTCCCTCGAAGTCCTCTGGATTTAATCTGGAGCTCTCAGGCCTGAGTACTGTGCTGAGGGAGCCCCCTGCAGCTCGGGGATCCCCCGCTTCGCGGGGGGTGTGGGGGCCTGTTTTATACCCCACCTTGAAGGCCAGCTGCATCTGGGCTTACGGTCTCCGTACACTACGGTCCTTGAGCAATCCTTTAGTGAGGGCTAGTATCCCTCTTGTGTGACCAATCTGGACTCTGATAACACTTGCCAGTCCAGCGTACTTGAGTGCAACTTTTGACCATTGAAGATTGATCTTTTTGGATGCTCAGCAGCAGTCAATGGTGTTTCCTTCGAAGTAGCTACCAATTTGCCAGTTTGGGCTTCTTCAGCTTTAATGCCCCTGGTGCTGTTCCAGGGGCCGTGAAAACTGACCCTTGGAGTCACTGATTCAGTTTGGGTCTAGGGGACTGCTTTCAGAGCTGGATTGGGATCACAAACCAGCCCTGACAATTAGGTCTGACTAGCCCGGGAGGGTCGGCATGGGGGAGGATAATGATGCTGGCAGGAACACTGCTGCTACATGCGCTTTTGTTACAAGGGGCCAATTTTGCAGCACTGCTGCAAAACCGGCCCCAGGTAACAACAACAACCCTCACCAGTCCAAAACCAGCCCCCATCCTTCAGACCCACTGAAGAAACACCCGGTGCCTGCTGTGGCCAGTCCAACCCTGATCACTTATCCCTGAACCAGGAGCCACAGGCGTAATGCTAACTTTACTAGCCCAAAAGTGCACAAGTTGCAATCCAACAGATGGTACAACCTCTTTTCGTGCTGTCAAGGGGCAGCAGGGCAGTCTTTCTTTGGTCCTTATTCTGATGTTCAGGGTGCCAGAGGTACCATATTTAACGCGGGAAAGATCCCAATGGAACAACATAGTCACTAGTCAATGGGCTACCAAGTTCCTTCCCTCTTGGTGACAACTTTCCAGCAATGTGTGGCATCTGACAATCTCAGATTGTACCATTGTGGCCACTCTCAAGATGTCTGAACCTTTCCCTGACTATGAGGAGCTTAGTAGCCCTAGAGGTGGGGCTACAAACCCACGGAAAAAACAGTTTGGACACTTGTCTTCCATCTTTGGTCATGTCTACCTAAACAAAGGACAGTCCCTTGGGAGTGCTATCGCCATATGCCCAACAAAAGTGGATTCACCTTTGGAACTTGCCTTTTGGGCTAACACCCATAGTGGCTTCTTGCAAGTGGAAGGTGGCACCTCTCCCTACAGTGGGCTGCTATTGTTATCAAGCCTGAGAGTTGTTTAAACTACTCCTCAGGCAGAAAGCTGTCGTGGGCCAGCACCCGTGTTAGGCTACTGGACCAGCTGGGTCATGATTGGCAACTTTCTAAAAGTTGCTTTACTGTAATAGTGATGTTAAATTCGACTTACACACGAGGTCGGGTTTAATGCCATGATTAATTTGATACCTTACAGTACCGTTAGGTTGTCCCATTCAGCAGTTAATCATGGGTGGTGCCTGCCAGAAACCCAATATTAGCCAATGGGGCTAATGACTTTTCCACAGCAAAACGACAATTTGAGGGGTTTTGCTAGCTGAAATACATAAACATACATGTCCTACTAAATAATATACATCTCCCTGCCATAGGGCTCTATAGGCTTTCCTTAGGGGAAATTAACATATATTGTTTAGGGAAAGGGTGGCTTTGCCATGAATGGTAATAGCAAAGTTGAATTGGCAGTGTGACAACCTTTCAGTCTGCAATGGCAAGCTGGGGGCCCTTTTTTACAGTGTCACGCACAGGGTGGCAGAATCAGTTCTGCAGCTCTGGGTGAACACTCTACATTACATGCCTTTGCTACCAAGGGCACCATATACTAGGGTGTTATAAATAAGTCAGTACTTGCCAATTGAGGATAGCCAATTCGACATATACTTTGTAATGGGTAAGAACACTGGCACAGAGGTCTGGTTAGCAGGCTTCAGTGCACTCTCAGAGTCGAAAGCTAATGGTCAAAATGGGGGGAAAAAGTGGTGGGAAACCGGCAAAAAGCATGTTTCCTACTATCTGTGTCTCCATTATTCAGCCCTCTTGTGCAGGTAATCTGTTTGAACTCTAAGTTGTAGTGTAGGCCTGTCTTGTCCACCATCTTACATTCAATACAGCCAGACACCAGCATGAGTAGGAAGCCAAAATATTCAGTCCAAATATGCCTAAAATCCTTGTGCACACACCAGCTGATTTACTTTTGAACAGGTTTAGCAGTCCCCAGCAGAGAGAAGGTCAATTCAGAGCTACAAGTTTACTCTAAGCAGACATTAAAGGTAATCATTTTACACTTACGATTTTTTAAAGTACACTTCCCACACAGCATCTCTGGCAAAACTTGTCTTGACAAATTAAATTCACCTGAAAATATACTAAAACACATTTTAACTATTAGGTAATATTTCCTGCACCCAATACCACAGCACGCCTTTAAGGACCCGCTTTTCTTTTTTTTAATCGCCCTTCTCAGCATTAAGTGCAGCATACTTATAGCTCAGCGTGATATCTTAAGAAGTGTTATCTTCCAACAGTGGGCCTCTAGGTCTTTCATACACCGAGATACATTTTCTAAAGTTAAAAGGTGTTGCATGTTCTAAAATAAATTCCTGCAGAGTGTTCATTATCTCAGCGATTACTAAACAGTTCTAACTATTTTAGACTTTTTCGTAAAAGTTAATTTTTTATTTCAGTGAGCCAAGACACATCTTCTGCTCCAGGTATTGTACAGTTTTCTTTCAATTTCAACTCACAAATGCAATTCAATAATATTGATCAGAAAAGGTACTTACTGATTCAAAGATGGCCACCATGTATGCACTTGCATTCACAGCAGTCATCCTTTAAATTATTTTGTAATATTTTAAAGACCTGTTCAAAGATGGCTGCTGTGTATGCACATGTGGGCAGGAACTTTTTTAATTTTTTTTATAAATCTCGTTTAAAGATGGATGACTCTTCATCTGTGTCAGACATTTTTATGGTTTTATTAAAATAACCATTTGAAGATGCTGACTGAACATGTGTGTGCATGTACAAACGACCATCTTGACATTGTTTTAAAAAAATTAGGATGGTTGTCTGCCAATAGCTTGCCTTACAGCTAAAAAAGAGCACAAGGCTGGGGGTCTAGAGGACGCTGGATGGGTGATGATAAAAGGCAGGTTAAGGAAACTCACTGCAATGCAAAGTCTTACATCAGCAGTCTAAGAATACTTCACCAAATCAAAACACTGTGAGACTACAATATCCTGAACGGAGCTAGATAAACATTGGAGATAAAACCACATAACCAAGATTAGGGAGGTGACATAGACAACAAAATCATCCAATCATGAGAAAGGAGCTATCCCAAAGTACACTTTATGTAAATAAAATGTATAGATACTGAAGTCTCCAACTGATAGCTATTGTTGTGATTCAGAACTGTGACTGGGGGTGCGTGTTTGAAAAGTTCCAGTTCTACATCCATCATCTCCTTGTGTTTGCTTTGTTTGCCCCAATTTGGCAGTGTATGCCCAGACGTGGGTCCCTTGCTCACTTTGCGACTGAATTCATGCTAGTCTGGCTGATATGGGGTGTTACCCCGAAACTGGTCCCAGGATGCTTGTTTTCGGTTCAGGGAAGACCTTGCTTGGCAATTTGGGCTGGACTATTCCCATGAGGCACAGGGTCAAGACTGATTTGCATATAGCTGGGTATGAACTGAGGTGGCGAAGTGAGCTAAAGAACGATGATGGTTTCAACCCAGATATGTGACTGGGGTGAGTGTCTGAAAAGTTTCCGCGCTCCGTCCATCATCTCCGCATGTTTGCTAAGGCTTAGATTTCACTCATACAAAATCAGTGAAATTCAGCAGTTATAGTCACCTGAGCTAACTATAACGTATGCTCCTGCTATTAACAGCTTATGACCTCACATATCACATCACTTATTACACGGTCAGTGTTATCAATGCAACGATAAATATAGCATTCTTTATTTAACCTCTGGTCGCAATGCAACATATCTTTTATTCAATTTATGTTTCCTTTTGTTTCCATTTGGAGGCCCACAGTTTAGATGGCCTCACTGTATTAAGAAAGTTAGACATAATAAAACAAATCATTACCAAGATTTCTATACTAATTTCAAACAAGTTTTATGTTGCCTTTTCTTGAGAACCAACAAAATGTGCCCCCTCACTCAATCACTTCAAAAACTATTTCAAGACCAAATAAACATATCCATTAGATCTGGTCTGGTATCTTTATTTATACCTTGTCTGACTAATCAGTCAGACAAGGTATAAATAAAGATACCAGACCAGATCTAATGGATATGTTTATTTGGTCTTGAAATAGTTTTTGAAGTGATTGAGTGAGGGGGCACATTTTGTTGGTTTACAATATATAGGGTCCAGCCCTCCCTCAGCCCCGCTACGGACCTAACTCCTCTTTGTTTGCCTTTTCTTGAGAAGGCACAATCCTTGCATATCAGTTCTTCCACATGAAAGTCACTGTTGCTTAGTGATGAGAGCTTATATTCTCTTTCTTTTGTTGTTGTGGAGCGTAATTGGATACCACTAGGTTCTTTGCGAAAGGGGAATGGAGGTGAGAACAGCAGTTTTTATCTATGCTGACTTTACACCAATCACCAGACACTTTAAGCAACCAAATCATTGCTGTTATTCAAGTATGTTAGGTGATTCGAGGAGAGTAATATCTCTAGGGTCCAGGAATTATTAACAACAGAATCAAAAAGAGGGTTGCCTAGATGTGACTGTGTTCCTTTATGTCTGCCTTTGAAAGTTTCATTCAATATTTGTTGAAGACCTTAACAGGGTAGGGTGTAGACTGGAACATTTGAACTGGAGTGGGCATGTTAGAAAGAAAGTCTTGAGTTCAGGGCAAGCTGTAGAGCAGTCCAGTATGTAGTAATTGAAGCCTGCATGTTGTTAAGGGTTGAACCACATTTGAATCAGCCCAAGGAACAACCTGAAACCGAACACTGAAAAATGTGGATGAACCATTTTATAGGGAGGCCCTATCCAACACCATTCTTTAAATACCCACAATTGAGGTCCTATGTCTCCAAATCAATCAGTCCCTTCATCACACTAGCCTAATTGCTCTCAATTTACTCACATGGTGGCATTTACATCCTGATGTCCTGCAGCAGGAAAAGCATAATAAATGCAAAGTAGCTGAGGAGAAAAGGAACATCAGAATGAGAAAAGAGTCAACTCTCCTAAGGTGAGGAGATTGAGACAGAGGGGATGTACCCAAATGAAAAGCAAGAGCACAAGAAAAGACACAAGGCTTTTGTAAAACCACCAAGAAAAGAATGTGAAAAGAAAAGGCATTCCTACTGAGAATTGGGTACTACAAGGCATTGAGAATGAATGGATTCAAACTGGACTGAATCATTCTTTACCCAAAAGAATCCCACAGTTGGAGATTTTTCTCACCTGCCATCACCAATTTGTACTTTTTCTATCTAAGAATGTAGGTGAAATATGACAAATCTCTAAATGGGCTCATCAGATAGTTTCAGTGACAGTAAACTACTTTTTTTAATGTCCCATGCCCCTTAACAATTTGCCAGTGGAAGGACAGAGTGTTGCTTGTGGTGTTCCAGCACCACTGTGGCACGACAGAACCTGGTAATGTCCTGGCTGTATAAGTGATTGATTTGTGTGGACTATGCTCCATGGATTTTTGCCATAGCTCCACTTTTTCTAGTTCTGCCTTCCACCACCATAATTTGAAGCTGGAGTAGGTGGTGTAACAACTACAAAATACAATTGTTAATGAGATGGTTCAATAAGAGGTGACTGGCTGCTAGAAACTTGAGAGTTGAAGTTCTAAACTGTACTCTCAGCAGAACCTGGCCTCTAGCCCCAAACATCTAGCTGCAACTTTAACACAAAAGTTCACTAACTTGGAAACAGATTGGTTTTAATCTCTCTTCTAAAAGTATACAATTTGAAATAGCTTTCAGGTAAACATGAGTACATTCTAACATGTAGCTGTTAAATATGAAAAGGATCTACCACCACTACATGCCTTCCTCACTCATAAAGTGGTGAGCAAATAGCATGGATGTGACTTCAGGCTTTTCCTGGTGATATAATGCACCACCTGCATTTGAACAAATGACTAAACTATCTTCAATGGTAGCTTTCTGGTTTATATTGTTGTTGACCAAGAGATGCTCCATAGAGACAAATGGGCATTGCAAATGTGTATGCAAAAAAAAGGGAGGTCTCCTCACAAATCTGTTTAGGGACAAGGAGTAATCAGTATAAAAAAAAAGGGGGGACCCTGTTGTTACCATACAATGGTTTGTTGTCTGTATGCCACCATATAATCAAGAGATCCTTACAGTATTCATCCACACCAATTTGACCATATATTAAAATAAACAGCAAAAAACCTTTTCATGCATTTATATCATTTATTTCCTTTTTGCAACAAATTATACTAAACAATTAAAGTGCCTATTTTAAAAGAAAATTTTTGTATTTAAACATTGCTTATATACATGTGCATTATTCATGAAGTGATACAGTTGATACCAAAAACAGTTAAAAAACAAAGTTTGTAGATAAACAAAGTGTCTGATTCAAAGTAGTTAAAAACAAGTTTGTCGCAAGTAAAAACCAAGTTGTCGACGCAGCGTTTCGGTATTTAAAAATTGACACCTTCTTCAGGACAGGGTTCTATTTAATAAAGAAAACATGAAATTAGACTCCATTATTGTTTGACATCTTATTAACATATTTCAACATCTCACTATACTATTGGTACACAACATCATTTGTTTAGCTCTACTAATTAGCTCATATTCCATACACATTTTTACAGGCACATTCTTTTGGGTGGTTTTATGGATCCTTGAATTATATGGGGTCAGTCAACATATATACATCGTCTCAAGATTACTTCAAGAGAGAAAGAATTGAGTTTCCTGGGTCTATACAGGGCGTAGGGCAATTTATACATTTATTTCCCCATTCGCATACCTTATTAGCTTGAAGCGTTTTACTTAGCATTCAGCTCTGGAAATCTGTTTTCAATTCAAGAGATTATCCAATCGGTATTCAAGATGCTTATATCTTCATTTAGTTGAGCATCTTTGGCACAAGGATCCTCTCTGTGGATTGGATCATTCATTATATTTAGATCATTATTCTAAATATTTATATACTTTCTTCAGCTACCATGATGAGGTATGCATACAAGGTCCATTCATTTTACCTTTTGTTTGGAGAGATCTAACTTCTGCCGTGGAGGACAAGGGGGCCACCGTAATTTAAGGTTGGATCTATGTTCACCCTGTGGTCTATGTTTTTCCAAAGAGAATTTCAAAGAAAGGAAGGAAGAGAGGAAAAGAACCCATCAGTTTATTCTCTTTTTTTCTCCCAACTATACTGTCTCTTAACTTTTCTTGTTGAAAGACACTTACCCTTGCCATCGGGGGTTATGTTTTCAAGGCTGCACGTGACTGGATTAACACTGTGTCCCTTGCTTTTGGCGGTATTCCTCAATTTACCGTTTCTGAAATAAATCAGGTTTTTACATTATTTTACATGACCTAGGTTCTGTTTAGTATAAATGTTCCGGTCACTTTAAATGTCTATGGTTTGTTTGTAGCTCAATGTTTTAGGCATCCGTTTATTCTCATTTCCCCGTGTCTCCGTTAAGTTTCACCGGTTTATGGGAGTTTAATTAAAATATTCACTCCATTTTTCGCCCGCTATGAATTTGCTTAAACAACATACTATTTGCCCTTTCAAATAATGCCGCTGCTAAACGGGTAGCGTCTTTTCAATGGCATGCTCGATGTGACTGAGGCATCACTCGTAAGACCTACTTTACTTTTGCTAATGCCGGGTGGACCTCAGCGGCTGCTAGCTGTTATCCCTCGTTTCCACACGCATTCTCGCTCTTTCAATATTAAGTACGGGAGCCGCCTGGTAGTCGCTCTTACCTTTGTTCTAGGATTCGGCCTCCCTGCTCCGCATGTCCTCCTTCCGTTCGGCTACTCAGTCCGTTTGGGTTTAACAATTACATTTTTATCCCTGTGTGCTGCGCGCGCATTTCTCTACTCTCGCGATTTTAGATGGGCAGCCTATTCCGGCGTTTTAATTACGCGACGCGGACGGCGGACTACTCGTGTAGTTTTCTGCACATCTTTCTTAGAACTACTGTTGTAGTTTCCTCGTTATATCCGGTTCGCGTCTCTAGATAGATAAACGCTCTGGGCTGATCTCATTGTTATTAACACTAGTTTTATACTTAGAGCTGCTCATATTTTTATTTTTATTTACACTTTGCACTGAATTTCCTTTTATTGATAATGACTAGAGAATGCGGTCCCAGTCTTCTTTGCAATTCAGACCGTTTTTTACTGTGTTAAAAAGGGACATGTAGAACTGTTCGCGTTTCTTCCTTTTAAGCTCCATGTTCCCTCCTCTTGAGTTCATGTAGATACTCTCTACACCACACCATACCAAATCATTGGTCGTGTGTTTAGCTGACTGCCAATGCTCTGTTAGGGGCGCACCTTTTTTGTGCGTCCGAATTGCTGACTTGTGTGCAAAGTGTAAATAAAAATAAAAATATGAGCAGCTCTAAGTATAAAACTAGTGTTAATAACAATGAGATCAGCCCAGAGCGTTTATCTATCTAGAGACGCGAACCGGATATAACGAGGAAACTACAACAGTAGTTCTAAGAAAGATGTGCAGAAAACTACACGAGTAGTCCGCCGTCCGCGTCGCGTAATTAAAACGCCGGAATAGGCTGCCCATCTAAAATCGCGAGAGTAGAGAAATGCGCGCGCAGCACACAGGGATAAAAATGTAATTGTTAAACCCAAACGGACTGAGTAGCCGAACGGAAGGAGGACATGCGGAGCAGGGAGGCCGAATCCTAGAACAAAGGTAAGAGCGACTACCAGGCGGCTCCCGTACTTAATATTGAAAGAGCGAGAATGCGTGTGGAAACGAGGGATAACAGCTAGCAGCCGCTGAGGTCCACCCGGCATTAGCAAAAGTAAAGTAGGTCTTACGAGTGATGCCTCAGTCACATCGAGCATGCCATTGAAAAGACGCTACCCGTTTAGCAGCGGCATTATTTGAAAGGGCAAATAGTATGTTGTTTAAGCAAATTCATAGCGGGCGAAAAATGGAGTGAATATTTTAATTAAACTCCCATAAACCGGTGAAACTTAACGGAGACACGGGGAAATGAGAATAAACGGATGCCTAAAACATTGAGCTACAAACAAACCATAGACATTTAAAGTGACCGGAACATTTATACTAAACAGAACCTAGGTCATGTAAAATAATGTAAAAACCTGATTTATTTCAGAAACGGTAAATTGAGGAATACCGCCAAAAGCAAGGGACACAGTGTTAATCCAGTCACGTGCAGCCTTGAAAACATAACCCCCGATGGCAAGGGTAAGTGTCTTTCAACAAGAAAAGTTAAGAGACAGTATAGTTGGGAGAAAAAAAGAGAATAAACTGATGGGTTCTTTTCCTCTCTTCCTTCCTTTCTTTGAAATTCTCTTTGGAAAAACATAGACCACAGGGTGAACATAGATCCAACCTTAAATTACGGTGGCCCCCTTGTCCTCCACGGCAGAAGTTAGATCTCTCCAAACAAAAGGTAAAATGAATGGACCTTGTATGCATACCTCATCATGGTAGCTGAAGAAAGTATATAAATATTTAGAATAATGATCTAAATATAATGAATGATCCAATCCACAGAGAGGATCCTTGTGCCAAAGATGCTCAACTAAATGAAGATATAAGCATCTTGAATACCGATTGGATAATCTCTTGAATTGAAAACAGATTTCCAGAGCTGAATGCTAAGTAAAACGCTTCAAGCTAATAAGGTATGCGAATGGGGAAATAAATGTATAAATTGCCCTACGCCCTGTATAGACCCAGGAAACTCAATTCTTTCTCTCTTGAAGTAATCTTGAGACGATGTATATATGTTGACTGACCCCATATAATTCAAGGATCCATAAAACCACCCAAAAGAATGTGCCTGTAAAAATGTGTATGGAATATGAGCTAATTAGTAGAGCTAAACAAATGATGTTGTGTACCAATAGTATAGTGAGATGTTGAAATATGTTAATAAGATGTCAAACAATAATGGAGTCTAATTTCATGTTTTCTTTATTAAATAGAACCCTGTCCTGAAGAAGGTGTCAATTTTTAAATACCGAAACGCTGCGTCGACAACTTGGTTTTTACTTGCGACAAACTTGTTTTTAACTACTTTGAATCAGACACTTTGTTTATCTACAAACTTTGTTTTTTAACTGTTTTTGGTATCAACTGTATCACTTCATGAATAATGCACATGTATATAAGCAATGTTTAAATACAAAAATTTTCTTTTAAAATAGGCACTTTAATTGTTTAGTATAATTTGTTGCAAAAAGGAAATAAATGATATAAATGCATGAAAAGGTTTTTTGCTGTTTATTTTAATATATGGTCAAATTGGTGTGGATGAATACTGTAAGGATCTCTTGATTATATGGTGGCATACAGACAACAAACCATTGTATGGTAACAACAGGGTCCCCCCTTTTTTTTTTACATTGCAAATGTGTGACATAGACACATGAATATATTTGGCACATCATTCTGTGCTCTCTTCAAGTAATGAAGATTAGATCAAGTTTTTCATGGTTCTACTGAATTAGTGAACTGACTAAACTGTAGAGATTACTGAAGTGTTTTTCAAAGATGAGGATTAGAACCAAATACAATCATCTCCTTGTCTATGGAATTCTGTTGTAATTTGTTTGTGCAACTCTCTGTGCTCATAGCCATCACACACCATGAGAAATACTTAAGTGATATTGCTGCTTTGGGAGGGAAGCTCACCAAAAGCTGAGTATTGTCATCATAAAGGTGTATTTTACAGCCAGAGGTCTCAATAATGGCTTGCACTTCCAACTAATATAAATCAAAAAAACATTGAGGAGACACCAGGCCCTACAGGACTCAACAGATGCCTGACCAGAAAGGAGAGTAGAACAGTGGCATTGAGCAGAGGACTGAATGGCATTCCGAAGGGAGTTATGGCTGTCTCCTTAGTTCTAGTCTGGTCAACCAGAATCATGTGGTTAACATATTGAGCACCACCAACGGGTCCATATTGGCCACATATGCCAACTAGTGATTGTGGGAGTGTTGGCCTTCCTTAGAAGCACTGAATATGGTCAACAAGAAGTAAATAGAAAATGCTGCGTGCACCTGTTTATCCTGCACGGGCATAGCTCGTACCGAGGTCTGCATGCCAGAACTTTCAGCCTTTGAGCAATTGCTAAAAATATGGTAAATATGTGATTACAATGTGTAAAAAAACAGGTGTGCATTGTCCACCTATGATTGTGCATCCTGCACAATTGCCAGACTCAAACGACAACATGGTATCCTGCTCTGGTATGAGCTACAGCCACACAGGTAGAGAGTGATACTAGATAGAACTGAGATTGCTACAATCATGCCCTTGAAAATTGCCACGCTGCTGTGTGCTTGTCTGTGTTCTTTTAGTTTTCACTCAGTCTGCACCCATTCAAAGCTAACATTCTAACCTACCAGTTCAGTGGCGTGGGTGAGGTAAGTGGCTAATTCCACACAACTGGTCAGAGACAATCGAATTCATTGAGTTGAACTGGTAGGAAAGCGTTGTAACATTCACCAAGTCCATCCTGATTTGGACCGGCAATTAGTAAAGCGAGTAGACTTGACTTAATTCAAAGTTAAATCCACAAAAAAAATTCTAAATAAATAAACAGACTCCCTCATATGATAATACATAAATAAATAGATAGGGGATTCCAGGTGAATTCTGAATGTGGGAACTGAAATATAACTGTATTTGCTAGGGAGTGACCAAATATAACTCTTGAAAGACAGACACATTTTGGAGCTGGAGTGAAATGAACCTCACAATGTAGTTATAGATGGGTGTCCTTGTGTGTCAAAGAGGGAAAGTAGCAGAATGTTACTGCCTTGCTGTATAGCTGTAGTCTAGAAGACCACTGAAAGGAGCACACTGAACGCCTCTACAAGCTGTTTGCGGAGAATTCAACGGTATTTGCGGTCATCAGGCAGTAGTTTGGTCTCTAAATTTCAGCTGAAGTCTAGGTGCTATTATTAACACATATTGTTTCCTTCTATCACTTTTATGTATAATGGTGCTAATGGTTTAACACTCCAAGAGGGAGGGTTTCTTTACCAGAAGATAAGGTCACCACGTCATTCATAGTCTATCACAGCCCCATAAACACAGCGGGCTGCCATTTTTAAAGCTGCACTTAGTGATGTGTTTCCTTGATATGTTGGTGCTTGCTGGCCAATAAGTCTCAGTACTTTTTAGGTAAACCTTTTTTGATCTTTACATTCTTGAAAAAGGAGCTGTTTTGCATTGCACTTGTTGATACCCATCGTCTTTTGCCGAGTTAAATCATTAGGTATCAAAAGAACAGAGTGGGGCATATTTACTAGGATTTGGTATTGTGCGGCGTAGCCCCCTTGACTTAATGCCGCACTCCGCCACTTCCAAAACGCAGGGTTCCATCGTATTTACAAGGATACGGTGCAGTCCTGCATTTCTCCGTGCGCTGGCACTAATTTTAGCTGCCTAACGCTAACGCAGACACCCTTGCACCATAGTGCAAGGGTGCCGGCGTTGAAGGGAAAGATTGTTTATGTGCAAGAAGGTGTCCCTTCATGCACATAAACAATCTGAAACTTCTATGTGTGCTGCTTAAAGTCGCACACATAGAATGTTGGAATTAAATTGTTTCTGTTCTCTTTGCTTGTGCATTAGTTGATGTAAGTTAGCAGTTGCGGCATAATTTTATGTTTTGCCGCCATTTTGAACCATGATCGAAACTAAAGTCTGTCTCTCTGCAAAACAGTTTCTGCTGAGACTCATTTCTCCAAGGCCTTGCTCTGCTAATGAATACACTGCTCTTATTAGCGTATACCTTTCCCACCAGATGTAGGCCTTCTCCCACTAGTCTAGTGGTAGTGGCGGACACAGACAGAGCCACCTTGGGTAGGAGATAGTGTGTGCCTGGCCCCAGACATCGAAACCTATGCTACTGTACTTCTTTGTTTAGCTGCATCTGCCTGGAAAATTCCATTATGGGCGTGCCTTAATTGGTTCTGAAATGTACATAAGGTATCGCTATGTTTGCTAATACCAGTCCCCTCTGCAGCACTCCTCAGAGACTGGGCAGACCAGGTTCCGCTTTAGTGTATCTGAATAAACATTGGTTTGTATTCTCTACTGTCTGACCGACTCTTCATTTGATATGGAAGGCTGAGAGGTGGTCGCGAGTGACCCGGATGACCCTAAACGGGCCACTTCCTTCAGTTGGCGCCCCAACAGGGACTATTTCGGGTGAGTGACCTATCACCTCTCGTGGTGGGAGGGGAGGTCGGGCCATTGTCGGGTCAGACAGACGGATTAGGGATCCCCGCATGAGAGAGTTCTCGTACTCGTAGCTGCCCCTTCTGTTCCGCCGGATGGTGCCTCGCTCAGTCGTCTTCCCGACTGGAGTCCTGAACGGCAAAACCCTTGAAACTGACCGTTTGATCCAAAGAGTCGGCAGTGGAGAATAAATTTGCTTGACTTGCATATATCAGGTGAGTTAGTTTTGATTCTTTGTGGATATGGTACCATTTTTGGTTTGTATTTGATACGGTCTGAGGACCGTCTTTGGGTTCAAAGCACTTGCAGTTGCTTTGCCAGGCAAAATAACAAATTCGGACCCCTTTTGAAAATGCCTGCAATTAGTCACTTTTTGGTTTCTTGTTGTTGTTCTGCAGGTACTCAATTGGAAGAAGCTTAGCCGGTGCCTCCAGATGGCACTCCTAATTTGTATGTGAAACATGGTATTGGCCCTATTATGTTTAGTACATTATGGCACAAATATACGATGGAAAATGATGAATTGCAGTGGCCGTTAACGGGCACTTTTGATTGCCAAAGAATTGTGTTTTTGCAGGAAAAATTGGTTGCGAAGTGAAGCAGGCAGTCAATGTTTAATTCTCTTCGAACGTGGCAAAAGGAAGATAAACAGAGGCGAATGAAAGCAGAGAAAGAGGCCCGGAAGGGGAGAATGCAAACATTGATTCAGAAAGCTGTAGCACATGATAGAGAGAAACAAGAAATAGGGATTGAACATGAAGATAGGTGGTTTCGATAACATACTGATAAATCTTATGTGGCTCAAGGAGAAAAAGATACTTTTGTGGAAGAATTGCTAGATGCTCGACCACCACCTCCATATGCCCCGCAGAAGATACGTCCTGCTATTCCCTCACAGTCTCAGTCACCCACTCCTTCGGTCTCTGCTGTTACTGCTCCTGCTCCTGTTGATCAGACTGCTTTAGCCACGGCACCTACTGTACTCCCTGTGTCGTCGCTGTCTGCGGCAACTATGACTGTTAGTGCTCCTGCCACACCTATTATTTCAGCTTTCCTTTTTCCAGCTCTTACACCTACGAGGCAGCCAGCAATGACGTTAGTACCTGTTACTTCTGTTGCTGCTCCCATGCTGTTTTCCCATCCCCGACATTACTGAGTAGTGGGACACCGGAACGTGAATTTGAGGATAGAGACTGGATGTAACTTAAGGAACGTATGAGGCAGGTGTTAGTACGGTCTGAGGTGAGAGATGAAGAGAAATGAGTAGTAGCTATTCAGGCTGCCCAGTGGGCTCGAAATCCCATTTACAGTGTTGAGATGTGTGGAATCTGATTAAAGATTGTTAGCCCTTTGTACAACAACATACGCTTAAGCATATGTCTGCTACTCTGATTAGTCTTTGGGAGCAGTGTTTCAAAGATGCAGCACCACAGATTTCGTGTGATAATATAGATAATGTATATGTTGTTCTTATGGTCAAGCTTTTGGCAGTATTACAAGATTGTTTGCTTACTGGGATAGGCTATTCAAAAAGAGTATCAACAACATATGATAGAAAGTGGGTCCTAGGGCATATTTATTGACCTGCACAACAACACAGCCCCCAAACAGAAACATAAATCAACAAAAGGTGCCTGTGGGTCTAGCATAATCCTATCTATGGCATCATCTTGGTGTGAGGAGACCCAGATGATGACAAGGGCGGTATCGGTCGGTAACTGATGGGTATACTTCATGCCCCAGAGACATCTTATTGTGCCATTTTCAAGTAGGATAATTTTTCTTCCTCTGTCATAGTTTCAGAATTGTTGACCACATGCCTTAGATAGGATTATGCTAGACCCACAGCCACCTTTTGTTGATTTATATTCAAAAAGAGTCCCACTTCGGTATCTTAGTTTACTATGCGAGAGGTTCATCCTATATATCACCCTGAGATGCCAGATCTAAGGAATCAATACGATGTTGTTACTAGACCAGGTGTTGCTGCCCATTTCCAAGAACAATGGGTTTATAATCCATGGAAAAGGAGTGAAGTTTTGTCTCTTACTACTCAGTTACCTGACCCTTGGAAACATCACACTGCATATTATAAAGAATTGACTGAAGCTACCTCTTTAACAGTAATGACACTTGCAGATATTGAAAGGTTCTGTGGTTTATTGGTTCAGGTTGATATTTACACGCACGTGCACACACAAGATCATGTTGCGAAATTGGGTGGTACATGGAATCAAATTAAAGTATGCGATCAGGAAAGGAAGCTGGGTGATAAACCTAAGGCAGAGATACTTGCGTTTGCCAGACCACATTATCATGTGCATACATTCTCTTATTCCACCGAGAAAGGTTGATTGGGACAAGTTATCGGCTTGTCGACAGAAGAAAGATGAGAGTGTGTGATTTTTGCACTCGGTTTGAAGATGTGTTTTTGGATTATAGTGGGCAGGATCTGTCTATTGAGGGAGGTGTCCGGTTAATTGTTAATAGATTTGTTTCAAATTTGCTTCCTGAAATTGCGACTCGATTGCAGGTCTCCGAAAGTATCTGGTCCACCTCTTACCCTTCTGTCATTTTGAATATGGCATATTAGTATGAACATAGAGAAAATGAGGATAAGGAGAGGACAGAGAAGAAGCACAAGAATTTGAAGACAAAGGTGTTGCTGCAGCAGGCTTTTAGAGGGAATGGTAGAGGGCGTGGCGGTATGGCCCGACAGCTTCCACGCACTAGCAGGCAGCCGAATATTATGTCTGTAGGGCTGAATCAGTATGCATATTGTAAAGAGGAGGAACACTGGTGTAGCGAGCGTCAAGTGCTTTTGCAGAAGGTGGTGGTCCCTAGTGGACTAGGTTCACATGGACAGGGTCGTGGAGCTGGTGGACAGGATAGGGCTCAAAACACTGCAGCCTCGCAGGGTCGTTCTTATAATAATAATTTTTATGACCCCCGGGGTGGGCAGTACTATCATGATGATTATGACACGGATGAGGTGACAGGACTGTCTTATAGCTAGGACAGCCAGGGACAGAGTGAGTGACCAGTTCTGATATTTGTAGATCAGCGTGGTCCTTATGTTATTGCGGATTTGCATGGCTCAACAATGGAATTTGGTGGATACAGGTGCAACAAATAGTTCTATTGCTCATTCTCTAGTCCCTGGGGCGGGTCTGTCTGGCCAAATTAATGTTTTGTTGGGTTTTGCTGGTGTACCGGTTGTAAATCTCAAGTGACCTGGGTGATCCTAAACGGGCCACTTCCTTCAAGAAGTTGCAAAACGTAATTTTTTTAATTAATTGTTTATGTGAACGAAGGGTTACCTTCCTGCACATAAACAATCAGTGACCTTTTGCTGTTTCTATGTGTGCTGCATAACGCAGCATAGATAGAAACAGCAAAAACAAAGAGAAATTAAATATTTCTTCTCATTGGCCCTTTTTAAGACCACGTTATCGCTGGTCCTAATTTTGGAACTGCCTCATATTTACGCTGCCCTTGTAGATATGGGATAGTGTCCAAATCAATGGGTGATGGAGTGGACCGCCCACCACAACAGCCATTGCCCGCCCCTTTTACACTACGTGTAGCATGAAAGGGGGCCTTATTTACGAGGCAGCATTAAGCCACGTTAGGTGGTTTAACTCTGCCTTGCCAATAAGGCAAAGCCCATATCACAAAAGGAACGTCACAAAAAGTGACGTTCCTGTGGCGAAAGGGTTTTGTAAATATGCCCCAAAGTTTTCCTGAAAAGGGCACTAACTCAACTTTACCATTAAATACCTACATTTTAAACTTCTCTAAGCTCGTGTATAGAGCAGCCTGCTGTGCATGCCTGTCACCCTCTACAAGTAAAGCCTCTAGCATATATATACCAACAGCCGTAAAATATATAGCATATAAAGAAAACAAGAGGCTTCTCAGGGGAAAAGGAAGGGTCATAGGGTTTATCCTGTTATGTCAACTATGACCTTCTTACTAATACCCATGATCAGATTTTCGACTAAATCAAATAAAAAGCATTTGTATTTTTCAAGTTCCAAACGTGTTGCTCTAGCAGGCAAGTCTTCCTTCAAATTTCTTTCCTATTCGAATGCGTTAAGTTCCAAACCTGACTAACAAAGAAATACACGAAACACATTTTCAAACTTATTATGGAATTTCATTTTCAATGGAAGCAGTGCTTTTTGCTTCTCATTTTAATCCCACCTTTTTAGAAGAGGAAGCATGTAGCACTTCACTTAAAAGGACTTTTGTGCCTTTGCCAGCTGTTAAAATCCCTTCATCTGAGGCATTGCCAATTACTACAATGAAGTGACATTTTCATAATACCTCTGTGTTCTGAAGCATTTCTTTTACTGATTTATTATATGAATATGCCGACAATGAAGTAACATTTTGAGTAATGAGTTCTAGTTTGATTGTATGTGTGAAGGATTTTTTTCTTGAGTAATTTCAAATATGATCTACTTTACTTCATCAGGAATGTTTTTTTGACTCAATGAGAAAGTTTAAAATGCTGACCACAGTCCATACATTTCAATGATTTGCAGCACAAATTGTGCTGTTACATTAGTTCAATGTTCCCTATATAGTGCATAAACCTATAAGACAATTGAAATCATATTGTTCTAAGGCTTATGAACATGACTGTAGAGTCACCCATAGCCCCCTGTTATATTCTAGGCTCTTTAAATTATATTTGCACTCTATTATTAACATCGTACAGGGATGGTGCCTCCAGTTTCAAACCTATGCTGATGACATACCTTACTTCGTTTCAGTTGATGAGGCCTCCAACCAAGATCCATAGAGATCAGAGATAACAGCCCTGCCAAATGCCAGGCATCCAGCGTTAGACTAATGCATTTCAGTGTGGTGGTCCGGATCACAGCACTGAAATGCAAAGTCACGCATTATATAGCGCCTCCTCTGCTGTTAGCACTACTGTCAGAAAGCTGGCTGCAGTACAGAATCCATGCTGCTTGCGGCAGCCTTGGGGCGGCTGGTTCGCTTGATCTTGTTTGGCTTAGGCAGGCTACAATGTAACAATTGACTTCATTCCCCTGCAGAACTTGATTCACTGCTGTGACGTGCCACGGAGTGGGTCAGTCTGCAAATGCAGCCCATTGGCTATTGCCGAGAGAGTCAGGAGAGAACAGACACTCTGTTACTCACACACATAGGCAGGCGGCCAATGCAGCAGACAGTTTGAGTTTGGCAGCCGCAATCCAACTGCAATTGTTCGTACCACAAGTTATTTGCTGTGCCCAATGTTCCGTAAATTACACTCTGATGACCCACGGGCAACCCCAATGTTGCACTGAGCAGTCATAATTTCAGAATGGCCTGGTCATCGAGTGACTTGAGTCCTGGACCGCGGCCCCTTCCCGCAGTTGAGCCCGTGCAGGGGGAGTCTTCTCAGGCATGGACTGTTCCAAGACGGCGCTGCTCATTACAGAGACAGTAAGGGGTCCATTAGGATATCGGGCGGATCGCCACTGACATGCAGGCGACATCCGTGACCGCCCGCCACCTATTTCCACCCGCCATATTACAATGGGGGGGACAACGGCGGAGGGAAACACCATCCGCCGCTTTTCCGCCCGGACGACCTGCGGCCGGGGTGGAAAAGGTTCATATGGCTGGCGGTGTCTATCAGACACCGTCAACCATATTATAATGGCCTCATTCTGATGCCTTTGCCGCCACGGAAAGGCATGCGGTCTTTACTTTGGGGGCCCCCTGCGGGCCCCCATGGTGAAGGCGAGGTGGGGTGCACATGGGGGGTACCTGTGGTACCCCCCTGCATTTGCATACACAAAGTGGCAGGCACCGCGCGGAGCCTGCCGCTTTGTGTATGCAAATGCATCAAAAGCATTTTTAGCATTGTGGCGGGCGGTGCTGAGAGCACCGCGCACCACAATGTTAAACATGCATGATGCGCCCGCCACTGTGGCGGGCGCATTATAATACCCCCCATGAGACCCCCGCCCTTATGGCGGGGGGTCCCTATCCTCGATGGTATGGCGGGCGGACTAAGTCCGCCCGTCATCCTAAGGGACCCCTAAGTGTCAGCTAGTACCTTCAATCCCTAGGTCTGCGGTTGTGAGAACGTGGAGGTTACGTAGCTGCTGGTTACAGCTCAGTGGTCTGGGGTTCAGTTGTGTCAAGAGGGGGGTACATCAGCTGGTTACAGCTGATGTAATGAGACACTTGGCCGAAGTATAACACATAATAGTCACGCTCACAGAATGTGATGAAGGTCTCTGATACTTCTATATCCCACAGATGATCATAGACCTTAGTCTATGTGAGGGTGCTTCCTGAAAGTAGGAGCTCCTCTCAATTTACTATTAAGTGCGTGTGACTGACGCAACACCATGAATAAAATTGCAGCTCAGTTGCGGCCTGAAAGCACACCTATCAGACAGCTCTGATCAGACTCCATGCTGGGACCTCTCACATCCTGTTGTCGGGTCCCACGTGGGACTGCCAGAGAGCCACCTGGACAGATGCTGTGTGTCATGAATGATGCCATTAATTTGACTGATTATTTGGCAGGGAGGAGCTACTGAGGCCCGGTTGGTGCAGGCTACAGGTCTCCAACTATGCGGTGGCAGGTTGGATGTTAAATTTTCTGCCTGTGCCCTAACCCTGGCTCTATTTATTGTTACTGACACCTGGCAACTTTAACACTGTTTCTCCTTGCTCACATGGGTGTAATTTCTGATATTTATATGTTTCACACATCTTCGTTGCTTGATTTTGCTTGTGAGAAAGTGTCACTCATAGTCATTTAAATGTCACTCATAATTACACTGAAATTATGGACATGTCACACATAGCAATCAGAAACTTTGACAGCTATGAGGTAATGTAGCACTACCCCAACAGTGAGTATGGCCACATGTATGGGAAATACCACATACTTGCAGCTGAGCCCATGTGTGCCCTGATGCCATGCTCTACACAATAGTCCCACCGGTAAAAGGACGGATGTACCTCCATGACCTCTGGCACTCTGGTGATTGATATCTTCTTGGTACTTTGAGAGGGAGGGTGCAGAGAGTCAAAGCTAAGCTGTGCTGAGCATAAACCTAGCTGAGCATAAACCCATCAGAAGCTGCTCTTTCCATGGCTGTGTGTTCTGCTATTGCTGCCCACCACGAGCTTGTTTCTGTACTTGGCCTAATTTATAGTCTTTGGCCATGCTCCGGACCATTTTTACTTATTAGTATTATTATGTTAATTCTCTCTGTGAATTTGAGCTTGCTTCTGCTCTTTGTAGGAAGAGACAGAGTGTCTATTACTCCCCCTCCATCGACAGATTAGTCGTGGCAGTGAAGTGAAGCAAGAGGGCACTGTAATCATGGCCTGCCAGGCTGGTCTACCAGGGAGCTTAGAGTTAGGGTAATGCAGGTAAGGCAGGCAAAGAACTTCAATAAACATTATTCAAGATCCTAAGATCTGCAAATCAGGAAGCTAAGCCAAACTGTTCAATTGGTATGTAATAGGGTGGCTGCTCCGGCTAATGGAGGAGAACTGCAAATGCAACCATCTGACAGTAAGGTAAGTGACTCTGACTCCTTCTTTCCACCCTCCACTTCCCCTGTAACTAGCTGTATATCAAACTTTGCAGTGTTCTTAAGGAAGCATTCTTCCCAAGTTACAAATGCATAGGATCAAGCTAAGTGTGAGCCTGATAAAGAAGGTTTCTGGCTGCTCCATCAAAAGAAAAGTGCTAAACCATTAATGCTAAGGAAAGATGTTTTTTCTACTTTGTCCAAACCAAAAGCATTGCTCCAGCTCCAAAAATCTATAATGGAGGGGGTACCAAACTAAGGCTCTGGATATCCTGCCGGCGCTAAAGCCACTAATGCCGATAGTACGGATATATCTCCTTTGTCTCTACCACAAATTGCGATGGACATTTGGAGAAAGAGAAGTGACAAATGGGATTTGTGGGAACAATCAGGCCTTCTCTCATTCAACTGTGGCCTCAAAAAAAGTTATAATGTTGCTGGGAGGAAGCCCATGAAGGCCAATTGTTGACAGTTTACATGGGCATATGCAGGGGCACACTTACAAGTTGCCAGAAGACTCTAGGAGCTTTGGAAGTTGCTAAATTAAATAACCCGGACACCACAGATGATGCTGGTATCACGGCAAAGGATACTCTTGGTAGAAAAAAATTAAGCACTCCCCTTATCTTCATCAAAGCTGTCTGCTGCTGACAGCAGGGCCTCACTTATAAGCCTTATGGGTTTAAGGAGCCTTGATGAATTAACTCAGGGGAACATCTTCCTGGTCTTTGCAAAGGAAAATAATGCAATACTTAATACAGAGGTGGAGAAATGTAATCCCACCATTAGGGGTATGAATGATATTCAGCTCCAGCCACACCTGAGTAGGCAGGAGCAGGTTCAGGAACTGGGACCAATGCAGGACTACTCAGCAACTCAGCAGGCTAGCATCGATGTGCTGTCAGACTCAAAATATAACAACAACCCACTGAAGGTATTTTTTATTTGACCAAGTATTTAGGATATTCTCTCACTTCTCCATGTTATCTGGTTACTGTGGTCAATGTCTGTAAAACTGAGATATTCCTTTTAATGACTGGTACAAACTCATTACCTCAATATCTAAAGGCAGCATATCATAAGAATAGCTGTGAAGGACAACATTGGAATGCTGGAGCTCAGGGTTTCTACCAGTCATCAGAAGCCTGGAGCACTTCATTGTTTTCAATGGAGCTCCCAACATTCCAATGCTCTAATTAGGAATTATGGTATCAGAGAGGTGCAAGGATTTATATACTCTGAATTATTTCCGTCTGCTTTTTTAAAATCATAAAATGTTAGATAGATGAAGTAAGCTTACCATTTCCATCATAGGTAGGGTAGGAATAATAAAAAATAAAGACTCTGCCCCTGTTGAGTTTTGCTTTCAGATTGCTTTCCTGTTTACTGCCCAATGATTTTGTAAAGCTTACATGTTCCATTCTTATATTTGCCGAAATTGTAGGCCTCAAATGCAAGTGTCCCTGAAAACTCTTGCTTTAATAGTTTGAATTGTTTGCGTGCTGTGGAATCTGTTCTTTCTTGCGCATTGTGTTGCAGGTGAAGACGCGTTTTTTTAGGCAGAATAATGCCTTTGTTTTACTAGTTAGGCAAGGAGAGAAGAAGTTACAATCATGTGACTTGGGTCGATAAAGGAAGCACATTTGGGATTCACATACGAGAAAGCCTGGAAACAGAGGTCAAATTGTTGCGAGCCAGGTACACAGTCAATATCGTGGAAAAGTACCTTCAGGGCTGCCCCCAGAATGACTGCCGGGATTCGAGGTGCATGATGGGAATGTTACTAGTGGATAACTGTTTGTGAACCTAGGGAAAGTACCCCACTTCTTTCTTGTCTTCAGAGAGAGAGCATCCCAGAACAAGCTCTTTCTTTGTGATGGTGGCTTTACGCTACTTGACCCATTGATGGTGGAGGGGCTTCTAGGAAGACTCCACTCACTGACACCTTTCCTCCTTCCTCTTGAAAATGTTTATGTAGGGATATCACCTTAGTGTTAGAGTAGGGATAGATTTAATCCTTTTCCATTATCAACCCTCAATCTCAAATCAGGGAAATTTGCACTCATGCTTCCTAACTTTTTGTATCCTACTTCTGGAACTATCAGTTTTGCTCATGCCGCACAGCCTAAATTGGATGCGGAGATTTGGCTTTATGCTAATTCCTTTGTATTTCTATATCCTTGTGCTGAGGTGTCTTTATGTGCAGTTATTTTTGGCTTTATAATAAACGAACTAACGTCACTTAGTTGTCCGTGGGTTCTTATGCATCTGAGAGAATTATTGGCTATTTTACTATCTGTTAACAACTTTTCTCCCTTTTACACTTTCATGCTGTGAAAAACAACCATCGGAGTATGTCTCTACAAAAGGTCTAGATCTAATGGGCCAGGCCCTTTCACCTGTTTCACCTTAGTAAAGCAGATTATAGCAGTGCATTCAGAAGTATTTGTTTTTAAAAGTGATAGTTTTCAAACATGAATTTAGAAACGTCCAGGAATTTTTTTAATTTTATTTTATATAGTTTAATATAGCGCAAACTTGACCTGAATCGGGTATTAGAGTGCTTTACATAGCACCAGTTGCATTACCTGAGGACACATTCATTTTTTTGTTAGTCACGGGGAGATTAAGTGATTTGCCCAGAATCACAGGATGTTCAGTCTCATTGCCAAGACTCAAACCCAGTTCCGCAGGTTCTAGGTCGGCCGCCCTAGCTATTAGGCCAACTCCTCTCCCCTGTGTGATTTTCTTCTTTAATACCTAGGATCTGTGACTATGATGTTGTTGACATTTTAGTGAATGCCTAGTTTTATGTAAGCAAGAAATCAAAATGTAGTACTGTAGGGAGCTTTATGGTTAGGCTGTTACAGCATGAGCCGTATTATTCTTGTGAGCTGATCAATCAGAAGACACATAAAGGTAAATATATATTTTTAAAAGGTAGCCTTATATCGTCTTTTAGCAGCTTGGCTTAAGCAAAAAGGCAATCTGCAGGTAAACTGTGTCAAGTGTTATGTTTAACAAACCAACGAAATAACAGTACAGTCAACAAACGAAAGAGTTTATGGGTCAGATGTAGGTTAAAGCAGTTTTGCGAGTCCTTTATCGCAATTTTTAGGGAATCGCTATTAAGGACTCGAAAATTGCCATGTAGGTATGAATCTTAATATTTGTTGCGATTTCTTAATATTCCTTAATTGAGAATTGCAAATTGTGATTTGCAATCAAGGAATACCTTCCCATTCATTCCTATGGGCCTAGATGCCCATAGGAATGAATGGGAATTGTGCAAGCAATTTGCGAGTACCCAATAGTTACTCGCAAGTTGTGTACGTAATTTCAAGGGTTCAAGGGTTCCAGAGGGACACCCTGTTGCACCCCTGAAATATGCATGTGTGAACATGTGGCACACATACATTTCCTAAGGGCATGAATGTGTGCCACATGGCACTTTTAAAAAAGCAAAAAAGTGCCTATTTAAAGGAATTCACAAACTACCACCAACTTGAAGTTGGTGGTAATTTGCATTTCCTTAAGGCCAAATCGCACTTTATTTTGTGCTTCTTACATTGTATTTAAGGAATCACAATTTGCCATTCCTTAAATGCAATCGCAAACTAGGGAATCGCAAATGTTGCGATCCTTATTTTGCGAGGGGGTTTTTGTGGGCTACATTGCACACTGCAAATTTGCGATCGCAAATGCTGAAATTCTGCAAATATCAGCGTTTGCTATCGCAAATTGGCTTCCTACATCTGGCCCTAAATGTCTAAAAGAAAATAGTAAAAAGATAAAGGTTTAATAAGAAAAATGTTTCAAGAATGGCAAAAAATGACTAATTGATTCAAACGATATAGTATAATGGAAGAAAATCACTAAAAAAGTGATTGGCAAATCAATTGCAGTAATGATTTATGGAAATGTAAATATTGTCAAAGAAATGCTAATGGTGCACATTTAGATCGGATGCAGAAATATCAGGAAAAAATAAAGTGACACAACAGCATCAAGATACAGAAATATTGTCAAGAATATTGATTTTTTTAGGTAACTAATATTGCTTTCAAGAATATTGTTGTAAATATCATTTTAAATATAGTTGTAAAAAATAGAGTTTTTTTAATCATCTTTATGTGTGTTAGTTTATATATTAATTATTTGGTTGATACTATTGACTATTGGCCATATGGTATAACTGGCATGTCCAATGGAAACATAGCGATTGTCTTGGTAGTGGAGGTAAAATCACAGTTTGGAACCTGAAGACCAAGTACTGGAACAGGAGCACCGTTGGAGGAATCAAATTTTTTCTTGATCACCACCTTTTCATGAACCAGATATCCAACTTTAGGAAGCCAGACACAAACAGCAATCAAAACAGCTGCATCTGATGGCGAAGTAGAGGGCAAATGCGTTTTAGCCAGAGCGCTGTGACACTTTTGTAGATCCTGTAAGCAGCACAGTGATCATCTACGTCAATGGTTGAGTCAGCCACCACAACATCCAGACCATCAAGGTCTGGAAAAACCTCTTGATGCCAAAGAGCATTTAGTACTAGGTTCGTCCATGCTGGGATCTTCTTGGGAGGTTATTACGAACACTTTGAACCCCATAAAGGTTAGTTAACCAGCCACACCCTGTTCCTAATACACCTGCTGTTAAAGATTGCTTTAAGTCACGGTTCATCCGCTCCACAACAGAATTGCCCGCAGGCCTATATGGATTGGAGACGAGAAATGCACCTGCACTCCCATGGACATCATCAAATCACATTAAGCCTTAGAGGCAAAAGCCGGACCCTTGTCAGAATGGAAAGCAACACAGGGTATATGTTCCGACAAAGTCATGCAAATCTTTTATAACAGTGTGAGCATCAGCCGAGCGCAGTGGCCAAACCCAGAGGAACCTAATACAAGAATACACTGCAACCACTGCAGCTGCAGTTGAATTTCCAACAGTGTGCACTCCCTCACGTTGATGCCCCACATTAGGAGCCATGTTGTGGGGATTCTGCGGAGTCACAGAACTATTCTTGGGATCATGGAACCTTAGCAGGCAGGTGAATGACGGACATGTGGCTGAAAAAGCTCAAAGGTGGGCCAAGTTCCAATTGCTTGAGACATTTATCTTGGGGCTTTCGAAACGTTTCTGGAGTTTAGAATGATCCAATGGGTCAATGACAGTGGCTACATAAAGTGAAGCATCCACAAGTTCAGATAGGTTTGCAAAGCACCTTAGTTCACACCTTTTGCAAATACTTAGTGCAGACCTTTGCAGACGGATACTACTTGTTCATCACGGTCCTCTATAAGCCTCTGATTTTGAGTCTTGACCTACAAAAGGCAACTGTCAGGTCAATTAACCTTCTTGGTTAGTGCCAGTGATCTCATTACATTTGTATAAAGTCATTGCAGAGGTTTCCTCCGCCAGAAAATCTTTTCAAAGTCTTACCATGGCTCTAGTTAATTGGGATCCTGCAATCGGGCAGCCTTTGGTGGAGCACTTCATCAGCTTCTATCCACTTGTGTAGCATGTTCTTCAGGTTGCAGATGTTTGCAACAGTTCAGTCTCCCAACACAACTTTTGCTGGTCACCAACGTTTTTCTAGTTACAACTCTGTTTACTCGGTATGAGTCAAAATGGGCTGCAGCACTTTCTGGCAAAGCAAGCAGACAGGCTTTCAGGATTTAAATTCCCCAGAAGGCACAGTGGCTCAACACTGATGTTGTACCATGTGATTTAATTTCCTCCCAGCAGTCAATACAGAAACCAGGCCCAGCACAGCAGTCAGATAAGTTCTTGTCCTCCATAGATATATTTAATCTCTTCAGGTTGCTGGACAGAATTAGTCTGCCTACACTGGGTGTCCTATCCCACAAATATACACACAGTGCACATAGACTGAATCTCAACATTATGTGATATTTTCTTGCTATGAGAGAGTGGTTGCAGCACTATAAATCTAACATAGCAGAGGACATAGCCTTAGGATGAAGCTTTTGTCTGCATTCCATCTTCACCCGCTGTCATCTAATTTAGACTTTTTCACTTTTAAGGCCTCCCAGCACTTTCTGATTTCACTACAGCAGATGCCCCATACAGGACTGAAGACAGAAAGGCTATGGGCCATAATCCTAAACAAATTGCTGATGAAAATCAATTGTCAGCTGCCTAGCACAGGCACACAAAATCATCAAAGCTGTGCCTTCTGCTCTGTTTTATTTGTGTAGGGTTCCATTTGAAGCTTAAGCTAAGCTTGGCTATTTTACATAAGTTAATTAAAATATTCTTCAGCTCGAGAAACATAGTTGTTCATTATTAATTCCAGCAACTATGAGAGAAGTATACAACCTCGAAGCTCCAATATATCAAACACTAAAACAGATAATTAATAACCGGTCTTTTGGTTTATGTATTTTAGTCACTACTACACATACACAATAATTTCGGTATTAATCACTTCCAGCAAGCTAAATTGGGATTTTAGGGTTATTTAATACTTTTCTTTGTGGGAGATAGATTTTTCAGGATGGACCTATGAGCCACACGAGGCATGATTGTAGGCTCATTTCCCATGATCAGAAACCACTGAGTTTCAATGATATAAGTGGGAAATGTATTTCCGATTCTGAGAGACTCAAACATGTATCACAGAAGTAGCTACATACATATTAACGGGGATAGGGGCATTGCAGGTGCTAGTATAACCTAAAAGAATAGTGTGAACTATGCTTAGAAGTATGATGACCTTTTAAAATAAATGTCACACAATTGGTAAGGGTATGAATCAAGCCACTGCTTTGGCAGCTGCCAAAGCCATATAGGATTAGTGTTCTTCAGGCATGGAGTGATCCAATTGCTCATGGTAGTTGAGAAATAATGTCCTTTACATTCATTTAGGAGGCCTCTGTGGCTTTGGCAAGAAGATTTTGGTTCCAGTTGGAAAAGATGTGGGAAATAAGTTCTCAGTTGTATTTGGTCAAGGTCACCGACGTGTCTTTTTGTAGGAGTGGTCAAAGGTGGCTAATTTTACCATGAACCACTTCTTAAACTTCAGCAACTATGTGAAATCAAGAAAAATACATGATAATATGTTTTGGGAACGAAAATACCTGCAAAAAACACATTTAATAGGAAGATTGTACAACAAAAACATTTTCATTGTATATTTTAGCAGAGAACCGAAACCGCTGTTGGGGGTTGTTGGAGGTGACAAAAACTCAGGGGTCTAAAACCGGCCCCCACCCTGGCGGTCCACCAGTGAAATGCCCGGTGCCAGCTATGGCCAATCCGACCCTACATTGCAGATGGCAGCAATGTTATGTGAAATACACCAGCTTTGCAACTGCATAAAGTTATAAAGTTGTCATCTTTTCGCAACCACTAGTGGAAGATAAAATGTACACAACCCTCGTTGTTTTAACATTGTGTGATGCAAGATTATATTAGAAAGGGATAAATAGTTGTGTTGAGACCTGAAACACTGATAAAGGTAGAAATGATTTGGAGATGTGGTCCTTTGAGATTTATGATTTGAAGGCGGTACTATTGTGTTGATAATATTGCAAGTGAATCTAGTTAGGATTCAAATTGAATGTTCCATTGTGTTCTTATCTAATGAAATGTCAAGCGTAGTTGTAAGTTATTATGTACATTGTTGTAGATAGTGTCTGCAATGATGTGCAGAATTGTTTTCATGGCTGTTTGTATTTCTTAGGAGAACTGGAGTTGTGGCCTTGTTTATTTAGAGGTGAATTTATTTTAAACATAATTTATAGCGGTGCATTAGATGCTTCCTTCAGTCGTACAAGTGATTTTGTTGGTGAAGGAGTTTGATTTGACTCATTTTCTTTGTGGTTCTATGAAGTCATGACTGTTCATATTTAGGGCAGGTATGAATCGCTCTTGTGTTGATCTTTATGAGTGGCATGCATTGCAAGTTTCAATTGTTAATGTAATATTTCGCATGAAGGTTGCTATATGATCTGCATTTTTCAGTAGAGTGATCTTTGAAAGATTATTCATCACCTTCATTCAGAAGGGGTGCTAGGTGGGATTTTCCTAACCCCTATGTGGGATATATACCAAGACCAGTTTGAGATTCCCTACACACAGAGTATAACAGTTCTTTGTTCACGTTCGCTATTTTCTGATAGCAGGACAAAAACGACACAATTTTATATGAAATGTGCAGCTTTTAAGATATGTGTTCTCTAAATAAAGCTATTTTGACCTGACCTGACACAAGTCAACCTATAGGGGTATAAAATAATGCAACCCCAGGGATTATTATTTAAAAATAACAAGAATGTGTAAAACTAAAGTACCTAAAAAGCAAGAACAGGCGAATTTGTTTCATCAAAACAAAACATCTAGGACATATAAGGACATATAAAGGATGATAAAATGATGGACAGGATTCAGGAATGCAGAGAAATGCTCAGGTTGTAAAATCTGTCCAGGAAACCCCTCTAGGCCTCTTGAGCTGAAAGTGTACTTTAGCAGGTTAAGGGATGAGTTTACATGTGCTGAGCTTGTGTACATTAGAGATGTGCCTCTGGAGAAAAGTAGACGCAGGATAGAAGCACTGCAGCAGGCAGTGTGTTAGAGGTTTCCCTGCTGCCCCACTCTACGATCTGACTCAATCTCAAAAGCAAATTGGTAAAGAACCAAGTGGTCTCCCTCCCAGTTGAGACTCGCTCTCACTGGTGTGCACAAAATGTCAGATTAAAAAATTGGACACCTTTCATCTTCTGGGAGCTCTTCTTTGAACACTTAGGGCTGATTCACAAATGTCTTATCTCAATCTTATCACCTGCCAAAAACGTTGGGGAAGGAAAAATAAAACAATAGTAAACGCGTGTTTTATTTTTTCTTTCCTGCCGAGCCTTGAGGGTGAGGCCAGGAGGATGAAAAGAGGAGTGGTAGTGCACTGCCTTCATGGCGCATGGCGGTTTGGCTGCCCATCTGAGGCAGGGCCGGACGGGCCGCAGCAGGCACCAGGCATTTCCCCGGTGGGCTGGAAGGGTGGGGGGCAGTTTTTGACCGTTGGAAGCTGTTCTTGGGGGGTGGTTTTGCAGCTGTGCTGCAATGTCGGCCCACTGTACCAAAAGCAGCAGCAGCAGTGCTTCCCATCGGCACCACTCCCCACCCAACTTAATTGACATGGCCAGTTTGTGTTCCCAGTCTAGCCCTGGTCTCAGGCCGGACAAATCATCATGAGCATTGAAGCTTTCTCCAACCCAGCTGCGTTGCTAGGTTTGCGAGAGCAGACGCAGACTTCCAGTCCATCTGTGAGCACAAATTGAGGGCACTCAGGCCAATCCTGAAGCTGCTCTCATGCATGAGAGCAGCTTCAGGATTGGCCATAGGGTAAACTGGGAACCTGTGCCCACGAGAAGAGGAGCAAAATAGCACGACGTGGTTGGCTCCAGGTATGTTTTTTATGTATTATTATTATTTTTAATTTTTTGCCCACCGGCGTCCCCTATGTCCTCCCTCCCTCCCACTCGTCCACAACACCGCCGCTACTGGGAATGGGCTGCATCTGCATGAATTGACATATGCACAGATCTTGCCCCTCCAGGGCATGCTGGGACGTGTCACATGCGCATATTCCAATGCATTTATCTTTTACACAGAAATGAATTACAATCTTCGCTTGGAACACCTTCTCTCATGACAGTACCTGAACTATATATGCACAAGCAAGTGTCAATGCAGGCAGAGGGCAGAAATATCCACTGTCTGAAATGCAGACATTGTACCCACTGCTCACTAAACGTATGTCTTTCGTAGTACTAATTTATAGTCCCATCCCTAAATTACGGGTTAAAATGGAAACCTTGGCAGTAATTAAAGGTTGAAAGGTCGAACATGGCAATGTGCTCCCCTGTTTGATGCCAATGGAAGGATGAGAGCCTGCTGAAAAGAAAAGACACCTGTCCCCATCTCTATATGTGCTATGGGAACCAATCAACAACAGAACTCCTAGAAAATGCCTACTGCCTTTGTATTCATGAGGGGACATTCACTGGTACAGCAAGAGACTCCCACAGAAATCAAAGGAGGCAGAGAATACCACTAACAGCACAAACACCTACACTTAAGAAACATGAAAGGAAAAAAAATATTTAAAACTTTACATATTGCAGACACCTAGTCAAACTACAAAATACATATGTTAGAAAATATTAAAACATTAATGAAATAAAATGAAATATTAAAATGTTGATTTCATTTTAGATATAACAGACACCTATTCAAATCCCATTGTTAAAACTGTAAACATAATACACACAGATATTTAAAAAAATACTGATATGTAAATTGTTAATTGACTTTAAAATACATGACTCTGCTCACATCTACCACTATTTTTCACAAATGCCGAAGGACACATTATAACATGATGCCTGTTCCAAACAAACACACATACACACTCTGGCACAATGACTCAAAACATAAAGTAGCAGATATCATCTACCACAACTTCCCGTTGCACAAAGGAAAGAAGGCAGATTCCAAGATGTGGGCTTATGGCCATCATTTAGGGGTCAACAGGGGTTGTAACTGTGACCCCTTGATTGCCCCTTGCAATTCCAGGCACTATACTTGCGATCTCTGGCCTCAGAGGTAGCAAAATTAGTGCCAGGAACACAGTGGTAGCTCGTCCTTATGGAAATCGGTTGGGGCTCCATCCTCCTTGTTGTAGTCAATTCTTTTGTCCGCTTAACCGCGGCGGCAATTCAGCTGTGGTGCGGCAATTTAGCACAGTGGGCAGGGCCGCAACAGCCAATGGACATGCGCAGCATGATGGTGGTAGTGGGCGCGATGGCCGTTGGCCGTCAGAAGCAGCGAAGGGGTTATTACACTAATAGTGAACTACAATATATTATTTGCTATTAGTGTAAATAAAAATAAAGCACGATTATGATCCTCCCTGGTAGCAGAGGCAAGTAAAAAAATGCTTTTAAATGCATGTTGGGTGCATGTGCGCAGGGAGAGTGTGTTTATGTGAGAGACAGTCTGTGTGAATGTATGTGTATGCATGTGTGTGTGAGTGAACGTAAAAATCAAGTGGCGTGAAATGTCACTTCCGCTAGCCCTGGGTTTTTGGTGAATTGACATTCATGTGTGGGCTGCATACATGTGGTCTCACTTGTAATGATTGGCAGGTGTGTATAATTTTCCTTCTGTGATGCCTCTTTACCTGTTCTTTTCACTTTGTAGTTCTAGTATATAGCGTAGGTGGACAACTCCGCCTTTTCTATGTCGAACAACATTTTACTGATTTATTTCTAAAATATGCTTGTAAATTTACTGATACCAACGTTATGTTTATATTTTGAGTTGTATATTTCCGCACACCCTCTTCTGAAGAGGTGAGGATAGGATACCCATGCTGACTATTAGGTGTAAATCTCTGCCCAGAGCTACGGATCTGCAGCTAGGCAGAGATTTATACCCAGGCACAGGAATACATTCATGTGTGAGTAGACTTAGCTTTGTGAAGTGGTTCCAATATTAATAAGTACAAAAATATTTTCGTGTTAGTCCACCTAGCAACATTTCAAAGCTTGCATTATTGGCTTTGGGTTTTTTTGTTGCAAAGATGAGGTGTAAGATGCTAATAGTTGATATTCATATTGAAACAAATAATTTATCTTTTTCACTTGTGCTGACTTTAACATTTATCAATAATGGCTTTAACATTTAGCCTGCGTATTACACCTACAAATATGACAGTGCAAACAATTTTAAAATAGTCCCTTCTTGTTTAGAAAGGCAGGCTGCAACACCTGTGCAGGGAAGTAGGTTTAGAAATTCCACTATGAAAAATAAAAATAAAATGCGTAGCTCTTAAGTTTGGTGGAAAAGCGGCATTCCTTTTAAAATGTGAAGTAAAAAAAAAGGAAATTCTGCAGCATACACCGGTGATGTTTGTGCCAATCATTCTTTAGGAAGTTGACACATGCAGCTCTTTCACTTAAAACCTCCAGCGCAGGTGTAACCCGTTTGCTCACCTGGCTGAAAAAAACGTATTTAAAAGAGGCTCAATCTGGGGCCAAGAGTGAACTACATGAACACTAGAGCAGCGATCATTGTGAGATACCGAAATTTGGGGCATATTATCAAGGACGGGCGATACATTATCGCCGCTTTTATCGGCAGGAAACTCCCGATAGAGCGGCGATAATGGGCTTGATAATATGCTCTATGAATTCCTATCGAAGCCCATGTTAGATGTGAAGACATCTAACATGGGCTTCGATAGGAATTCCTTAGAGCATATTATCAAGCCCATTATCGCCGCTTTATCGGCAGTTTCCTGCCGATAAAAGCGGCGATAATGTATCGCCCGTCCTTGATAATATGCCCCTTTATGTTTAAATCTGCGTCAGTCTTAGAAATGTAGGGGCATATTTATGAGATTTGTAACACGGTGCGGAGCAGCAAGTGTCCTTGCTGCTCTGTACTGCGTGACAGGGAAAGGGCAGGAATGTGCTGTAATTAAATAAATATGGCGCATTCCTACCTTTTCCCCTTGCTGGTGCCGTTTTGACTGCCTAGCCCCAACTAAGGTACCCTTGCACTATAGTGGAAAAGTGCCTGTGTTGCATGCAAGATTGCTTTGTGCAGGAAGGGGCGTCTTTTTGCAACAAGACAATCCTGAGAGGCATATTCCTCTAAATGTGTGCTTCCAGAATGCGGCACACATCGAAAGAGCAAGTACCGGGGAGAAAGAAAGAAATGTCTCCTCGTTACACCTCTCCTAGGATTGCGTATCTTTGTGGCGCATTCCCAGGTTTACCAGTTCTTGCGAATCTAGGAAAGCACAAAAAACCATGGGAGTTGCGTGTAAACACCCATGCAACTCCCATGGAACACATCCCTAGCACAGAGCAAGGCAACACAGCGATTTGTGCCATGTTGATTTAGTTGAGATCTGTGAAGCCACTCAGAGCCACACAAGGTGACCTTGCGTGGTGTCATAAATCTAATTTTTGAGTTGCGCTCTGCATGTACCACATTGCGTTGTGCAAGCACGACACAACTGGCGTCATACATACGCCCCAAAATGACTAGCGAAAGGGAAAAAAAAGTAAAACTGTTTTTTAAACTTTTTGTTTCATTTTGCAAGACATTTCTCATTTACTTTTATATTTATTCACAGATTGCAAGAATGGCAGCGGTAGTTCCTCTGCTATGGCGGAGAAGCATCGCTCCCCCCTGCCAGCACCCTCGCAAAAATGTGTAAAACAAACAATAATAAAACAGGTTTTAAACCTGTTTTATTATCGTTTTATTTTTCTTCAGTGTGATGAGTCTTAGGGGTGGGACCTGGGGCGTGGCAGGCATTGAGAGGGAGTGGTAGCTGCACTACCTTCATTGCACATGACAGTTTGCCCAACCGTCTCAGGCCGGCCAAATCGCCATACACAGTGAAGGTGTCTCCAGACAGACACCGTCTCCAGTCTCCCTATGAGAGCAAATCGAGGGCGCTAAGGCTAATTCTGGTGCTGCTTTCATGCTGTGAGAACACTGTTAGGATTGGCTACAGGAATTTCAGTATCCTGTCTGCAGAGGAGTAGGAGGGAGCGTGATGTGGCTGGCTGAGGTAAGGTAAGTTCTTCTTCTTATTTTTATTTGGTGGTCCATTGTTATTGTGCCCCCTCCTGCCGCCCTTCCGCTCCGCCTCTCAACCATGGCACTTGTCGCCTCTGAAGATTGAACCAACGGATTGACTCACAGTGTGCCCATTGTCTGATAGCCCTGCGGCTTTATGAGGGAATGATACACATAGATGCCTAGTTTCCCATACAAAATAAAACCTCAGATTTAGGCTTTCATCTAGTCTATGTGCGGTGGCCAATAGTTTTGCAATATGAAAAATACATTGAATTGTTTGCTCTTGGCTCCTTGCACTAAAAATGTTTGCCCACAGGTCTTATGTAATCCCACTCTGGGCTTAAACAGCCTCAACAGGCTAACAAGTGGTGCAGTATTACTGTACCCAGTGTCTCCACATGCAGTAACAGTTCATGGATATCTGGGCTCCTATCCATTTTTAAATAAATATGCCTGTAAGTCTGACCATGTTATGGATTTACATCTGGAAATAGATGTGGTAAAACCAATTCAGCTTGTTATTGCCCATGCCATATGGACTATTAGGGATCAACTTGTAATTCCATGGAAATACTGGCACTCTGAGTTACCAAAAGCCCTGCTATCAGTAGCACCTGATACTGGTTGTATTTCCAGTAGTAAATTCCAAGCAACTCATAATGAAGTCCTTAGGTCTTGATTGTGAACAGTAGAAATACTTTAACATGGAGGCCTTTTTGGAAACTTAGCATGGTTAATCCTCCTGCAAAACATGTGTCATGGAATGAAATAATACACCAAAGGTTAAGTTTAATCTAATGGCTGGTATGGAGTTGTGGAGCACTGTCTGCACAAGTTATATTGCTGGTTTTCCTCTAATCAGCATTGTGCTCTGAATGTCATGGCTGCAGGCGTATAATTCATAAAATGTTTATAAATTATAAAATGCCATTACAATAGCAAAAGGTTACATTTAAGACCAGAATTCCCAAAATCAGATTTAATGAATTGATATTAGAGCACTGGTGACTCTTGAGGGGGGTTTGGCAGGTTGGGCCTGTGCCTCACCTCTATTTGTCCTGGCTCCCACCACCAGCTGTTGATTGCTTCCCCTGCTGAGTGGCAACAAAGAAAAAACAATATAAACAACCTTTCCCCATGCAGGCACTGTTTAAAGCAATATATGAGCCTAAATGTGTATTTAACATGTTTAAATGTATGTACATATACGAATATATATATATATATATATATTCACTTAAAAAACCATAGGTTATAGACCATATATAGTTAGGAATTAGCATTTACAAAACCTTGAAAATTCACTGAAAAAACCATAGGTTATAGACCATATATAGTTAGGAATTAGCATTTAAAAAACCTTATTTTACTCACACAAAACCATTGAAATTCCATATATAGTTAGTTGCACTAACTATATATTGCGCACCCGCAATCCACTGCTGATCATGTCACATATTACATCATTCATGACATGGTCAGTGACATCACTGATGACATCACTGATGACATCTCAAATGACATCACTGATGACATCACTGATGACATCATCCAGTGACTGTGTGTTTCTGTAAAGTTTAAATATGTTTTAGATATTGAAGAATGAGTAGATGTATAACTGTCTGGACGAAGGATTTAGTAGGTGCATGACTGAATGTATGAGTGAGTGATTAAATGTGTCTCACTGAGTGCATGGGTTAGTGACTAAACTGTCTTAATTTGTGCATCATTATGTCTGTTGTTCTGTAAACTACTGCATGTGTTGATCAGTAGCTATATGATTAACTATATGGGTTATTGATTGATTGTCCAAGTATTTGTATGGGAGACTGAGTGTGTGTGTGGCTGGCTGGGAGGTGTGTGACTCTGTGCAGATCAATGTGTACTTGTATCAATGATTGTATAAGAAAGTAAGTATGTGTTACTATATGTTTGAAAATGTAAGGTGCTCTATGTTTAACTGTATAGACAAGAAAATGGAAGTGTGATTGATTCTTTACAGGACTGACTAGGTGTGTGAGTAACTCCATGGATGAGTGGCAGAGTGTGAGTGTCTGTATAGGTGTATGAGTGCATATGATAGTGTTGTAAAGATGAGTGATTGTATGTATGAATGATTGTATGGGTGAATGAGTGAATGTGTGTGTAGACGTAGGAATCAGTGAGTACGTATGTAGTAACTAGTATTGGTGTGTCAATGGTTTCAAAAATTATACTCTGTATTTAACACTGGGTGAAACAGAGGTTATATTAAAATGTGAGGAGATGCATTGTATTGTCACATGAATGATATCATCAGTGATGTGGTCATTGATGTCAAATGAGATGTCATCAGTGATGTCATCAGTGATGTCATTTGAGATGTCATCAGTGATGTCATCAGTGATGTCACTGACCATGTCATGAATGATGTAATATGTGACATGATCAGCAGTGGATTGCGGGTGCGCAATATATAGTTAGTGCAACTAACTATATATGGAATTTCAATGGTTTTGTGTGAGTAAAATAAGGTTTTTTAAATGCTAATTCCTAACTATATATGGTCTATAACCTATGGTTTTTTCAGTGAATTTTCAAGGTTTTGTAAATGCTAATTCCTAACTATATATGGTCTATAACCTATGGTTTTTTAAGTGAATTTCAATGGTTTTTTAATAGCAAATATCATAAGCTGTCGAATGTCAAGTACGTGGTAAGTGAAAACATTTTCGTGTTTATGCACACTGATCTGCTTTGAATGGTGCCCCCCCCCCTCATTTCTATTAGGAGTACTCTCTCTTTGCAGATAGTGAAAGGTAGTTAACGCAGGCCTTTGCCCCCGTTGTAATCCGTCGTGCCTGCTTCTCTCTCCATTTGATTGATTGTTATCCAAGTATTTACTGTTTTAGAATTAGTTCTCTTTGGTTCATTCTCTATTTACAAACAAACACAGAGTCGCAATACTCTGTTTAGTCTTTGCAGATAACGAAAAATCGTGTAAAAAAAAAGAAAAGGAATCGAGCAAAATCAGTAGGCCACTAATGGGATCTCTTTTTGACCTCGCTAAAATAGAAACATTAGGAACAACCCCTCATGACAAATACAAAACTAGTGAGATGAACTGAACTCCACACAATGATGGCTGCAAAACAGCTCGGCTCCGCCACCCACCCCGCCCAAAATAACGATAAAGAGCGGCTGCCATGATTGGTTGCGGAATGGCCACAACGGAGCTACGAAATGGTGCTGCTCTCATGCTAACCCCAGCTTCGGTCTGAAACATCCAGAAACACTGTAGACTACCAATTCGATCAGTTCCGGTAGCGCCCCAATGTAACCCGGTAGAGAAGAACTAGCCCTCCCCTCTTTGACTGATGGTTCTTGTTGCCTGTCCCTTCTGTTGTCATTTAACAGAACTATTTAGCCTGCTGAAAGGGGTTGTGTTTCGACCGCTGGTTGGTGGAGACATTTTGACTATATTCTGGACCTGCGTTGTCGCGTAATGCGTCATATGACGCGCCGCGTTAGCGCATCCGGAAGTCATCCGGGGCGCGCAGCGCGTAACGTAAGCATAACAAGTCATGTGACTTGTTAATAAAACTTTTCATTGGTTCATTTTACTTTTCTTATTCTAATGATGAAAGCCTTGGTCATATCACCTAAAAATTACGCTTTTAATTACTTCCGAACATTATTTTCTCTTAAATATATGTTATAATGTTCCAGGCTAATGTACTTTCCCGGAAATTTTACAACTGTCCTGCAAGTAAAATATATTCTTTTTTCGAGAAAAAGAGCGTTTCTTCGTCCCATGACGGAGCCGTTGAGCAAAAGAGGGTCGACCTGCTGTCTTAGTCGCCGATACGCCTGAATATGAGATTCTTATCGATCACTTTATGTTGCAGGAATAGAAAACACAACAGCCCTTGACCATTTATCTTTACTGCGTTCCTTCGTATTATACCTTTTACCCTTCATGTAATTGGTCTGCTTTATTTCACTTGCCTTTTACTGATTCTAAAACAGTGACTATTATTAAAAACTTTACCAATGTATACACTACTACCATGTTTTCTTTTAAAAACCTTTATTGTGAAAATTTCATTATACAAATACAAGCCTATAACCACGTGGGCCTGCCACGGAGCAAACTGTAATCGTATATGATGAATAGACATTTACACTGTAGAGGAACGTAACGGGCGGGCCATTAGGTTGCAAAAACTAAGGTGTCTAACAGCTACGGAATCGGTGGACGTACATTTTATAATTAAAATACGACAGGGCCAGTTACAATAAAATTATCTAGATATACATTTGCGGGCAAGTACCATGGGTGACGTTAATTCGAATTTTCAACAGTACAGTAATCAATAACACATCAGAACTTAATATCAATAGGGATGTCGAAATATTCAATCAATTCTCGTCCCCGCCTGCCATGTGCTTCAAAACTGCATACGTATCTCGTGATATCAAGGTTGTGCAACCAGTACACAACAAGGAGTTACGAGTCCCATTTATTCCGGCGCCATTTTGGGCGAGGACGGGCAGGTCCAGGATATAGTCAAAATGTCTCTACCAACCATCGACTATGATGATGTTCATATGCTGTATTTATTAGAGTAACACTCATCTGCCCACATGAAATTAATTTACCACAATCTAAACATGTCATTTTAATCTTTCCAAAGTTCTTCTAAATATTTGGGACCGTTTCCCTTGCCTCTGAAGCTCTCAGTGCCACTTCTTTAATGAATGTACTAGCAGGTCAGGGGTTCTCCTCCAAATCTCTCTTTTATGCAGCACTATAATTAATTGGTGCCACCTCTCCATATGACGATGCATGGTATAGTTACCACAACTATATATTTTTTCGGTTCCTCTGGAGAGTTCATCGTGGCAGATGAAGCGTGTAACATACCGGGCATTTACCTTTTTTTGCATGTACAGGAAAGGAAAAAAAAATCGAGCGTTCGAGTTCTTAGGTGTCCCAGGGCCATTTTAGTGGACCAGGCCCAAATCCAAAGAACAGCTATCTCACAGGCTAATGGGGCGACCCACGCCGAGTTTCAGCATTGTAGGATGACCACACAAGTACAGCAACTTGCTAGACATCACCTCGGTGCCATCCGGATCTCGGCGCCCCACTGCAGATGAAGTGCCTCTCAACTATGAAACCACCACGGTGACATCCGGATCTTGGCGCGTTGTGCTGCCTTCGGCCTATTCGCACATCGGTCCGCTACTGACGCCATCTCACAGGCTAATGGGGTGACCCACGCCGAGTTTCAGCATTGTAGGATGACCACACCAACTTGCTAGACATCACCTCGGTGCCATCCGAATCTTGGCATCTCAACGCCTAGTGGTATCTTCCATACAGAAAATATTGTTACGCTGCCTTTGGCCCCATTCGCACATCAGTCCGCAACTTAGACATCACCTCGATGCCATCCGGATCTTGGCATCTCAGCGCCTTGTGGTGTCAGTCAGAAAATATTGTTGCGCTGCCTTTGGCCCCATTCGCACATCAGTCCGCTACTGACACCATCTCACAGGCCAATAGGGCGCCCCACGCCGACTTTTACCATTGTACGATGGCCACACCAGTGGCACAACTTGCTAGACATCACCTCGGTGCCATCCGAATCTTGGCATCTCAACGCCTAGTGGTATCTTCCATACAGAAAATTTTGTTACGCTACCTTTGGCCCCATTCGCACATCGGTCCGCAACTTAGACATCACCTCGGTGCCATCCGGATCTTGGCATCTCAGCGCCTTGTGGTGTATTCTCTTCAGAAAATTTTGTTGAGCTGCCTTTGGCCCCATTCGCACATCGGTCCGCAACTTACACATCACCTCGGTGCCATCCGGATCTTGGCATCTCAGCGCCTTGTGGTGTCTTCTACTCCGAAAATATAGTAGAAAATATTGTTGCGCTGCCTTTGGCCCCATTCACACATCAGTCCGCTACTGACACCATCTCA
Source organism: Lissotriton helveticus (assembly GCF_964261635.1). Taxonomy (NCBI): domain Eukaryota; kingdom Metazoa; phylum Chordata; class Amphibia; order Caudata; family Salamandridae; genus Lissotriton; species Lissotriton helveticus. The sequence continues at coordinate 1,064,375,341 of NC_136069.1, read as the reverse complement.
CAGGCCAACAGGGCGCCCCACGCCGACTTTTACCATTGTACGATGGCCACACCAGTGCCACAACTTGCTAGACACCACCTCGGTGCCATCCGGATCTTGGCATCTCAGCGCCTTGTGGTGTCTTCTACTCCGGAAATATAGTAGAAAATATTGTTGCGCTGCCTTCGGCCCCATTCACACATCGGTCCGCTACTGACGCCATCTCACAGGCCAACGGGGCGCCCCACGCCGACTTTCAGCATTGTAGGATGGCCACACCAGTGCGGCAACTTACTAGACACCACCTCGGTGCCATCCGGATCTTGGCGCGTTGTGCTGCCTTCGGCCTATTCGCACATCGGTCCGCTACTGACGCAAACTCACAGGCCAACGGGGCGCCCCACGCCGACTTTCAGCATTGTTGGATGGCCACACCAGTGCGGCAACTTACTAGACACCACCTCGGTGCCATCCGGATCTTGGCGCGTTGTGCTGCCTTCGGCCTATTCGCACATCGGTCCGCTACTGACGCAAACTCACAGGCCAACGGGGCGCCCCACGCCGACTTTCAGCATTGTAGTATGGCCACACCAGTGCTGCAACTTGCTGGACACCACCTCGGTGCCATCCGGATCTTGGCGCGTTGTATTGCCTTCGGCCTATTCGCACATCGGTCCGCTACTGACGCCGCCTCACGTGCCAACGTATTTTCTCCGCATTTTATACCCTATGCCGCATAACAGGTCATGTGACTTGTTTATAAAACTTTTCATTGGTTCATTTTACTTTTGGTTTCCTAATGATGGAAGGCATGATCATGTGACCTAAAAACAACACTTTTCATAGGATGAAAACTTTTTTTTTTTTCCCAAACGATGAAAGCCCCACCTTGTTTCTGGATGTTTCAGACTGAAACTGGCGTCAGCATGAGAGCACCACCATCTCGTAGCTCCGTCGTGGTCATTCCGCGAGCAATCATGGCAGCCGCTCCCCACCAGAAGCCTGCAGGAGTCGGGGCCCCCAAAACTTTTGATGAATTCTCAAGGCGGAGGGGACGCTTTCGAGAATGGGGTCCAAGACCTAGCAGACAAGCGTCCGATTTCCAAGGTGTCCCAGGGCCATTTCAGTGGACCACGCCCAAAAAGGAAAGAGCCTGCCGCCATTTTGAGAGTCCTGTGGCAGCCGCCTATCGCTGCACCGCAAGAGTGGGCGCAACTCAGCTGAATGGCGGATTTTGACACAGTGGACCAAAAGCGGACGGAATGGCAACTGAAACGGTAAAGGGGCGCCCCACTAAAACAGATGAGACTCCACCTGGAGAGGCCCGTTCACGCCGCCTCCCCCGGGGCGCTCCACGCCGTTATTCGGAGCAGCATTGTAGGATACCAAAACCAGTGCGGCAACTTACTGGACATCACCTTGGTGCCATCGTTCTGCTGCCTTGGAACTATTCGCACAACAGTTTGCTACTGATGACCCACCCCCCGCGACGCCCCACGCCGTTATTTGCTGGGTGGCAACTTACTAGACATCACTTTCGTGTCATCTAGATTTCGGCGCGTTCTGCTGCCTTGGAACTATTCGCACAACAGTTTGCTACTGATGACCCACCCCCCGCGACGCCCCACGCCGGAAATCTGGACGTTGTGCTGCGTTGGGACTATTCGCACAGCCGACCGCTACTTCGTTGTTTTTCTCTAAAAATGTTTATATGTTATTACTATTTTTGTTTTCTTGTATATATTTATAAATTATTAAAGTTTTATAATCTTACTACTTTGTCGGAGTGCTATATATTTTTAATGTGACACATAATTGTAAAAACTTTGATGTACAAACAGTCATCCCTGGAATCTTCCGCTTCAGGCTCGGTCCCCTCCCCAATCACAATACAGGATGGTTTTCAGATAATAGCAACGCTTCTGCTGTGACGGATCTCATCGAGTGTGGGCCTTGATCTACTATAACTCCTTTGAAGAGGGGTGATTCTTTACAGCTGTGGCCATAAACTACATCTGCAGGGCTAGCTGATAGCCTAGGACCGGCCTGGACAATCGGACACAGAGGAAAAGGAGTGTCAGAGGGTGCGGTAGTGAATAGGGCGAAAGGGAGGTGTCGGGCGGGCACAGGGTGTGATTCTCAGGGAAGAGCAGCGCAGATGGGGGAGGTTTATTACCCATGCATAAGACAGAGAGCGGGGGTGACCACTGCCTGGGGGAGATGCTTGCGAGGGTGGGGAGCCATGCTAAGGATCGACAGCGTGCACAGAGTGGGTCTGGTCAAGGCATCTAAAATGGCTGCCGTGCACGACAAAAGTGTGGCATTTGAAAAAAGACAAGATGGCGCACACAATGTTTTTCAACAATTCCTGATTTCCTTCGAATCGAACGTTAACAGACGTTGGGGCATATTACCAAAGTTAAGCGATATTTATCCCTAACGATGCTTAGCAACGATTTTTTTACCGTCAGAAATTATCGCAGATAAACCTTGCTATTATCAAGGTTTATCGGAAATACGATAAAAAACGACCGCAATGCATTAATATCGCTGAAAACTCAGCGATATTCATGCATTACCGAGCTAATGCTCTTAGCCATGTTATCCACCTCCCATTGGATAACATGGCTAAGAACTGCTCAGGGCAGCTGTTACTTTTTGGAGATATTCGCGCTTATCTCGAATATTTCCAAAAGTTGATAATAGGAGATAGCGATGTTAGCGACTGTTTCCAGTCGCTAACATCTTGGCATGCCCACTTTGCATGTCATTAGTGATAAATATCACTCACATGCAAAGTGGGACCCAAGATGGTCGCTATCTCCTACTAGCCGTCGCTAACTGGTGTTAGCAACAGCTAGGTAATACAGATATAATTTTATCTCCGCGAAGCGGAGCGCTGTTACAGATATATATCTTGTTTTTGAACGTTAATTTCTCAAAATGCACTGAAGCACATATATTGAGACATAGCAAAGGCACATCGGGCTACCAGTCCCTAATATTTTACCAAGTTTCGTGCAAATCCATTCAGCCGTTCGATTATTATTATTATTTTTTTTTTTGCCCCGCGGGGCCCTTTTAAAACCTCCACATCAAACCTAGGGGGTCAGCGAGGATCTACTATGCCCCCTTATGGTCATTTGCCCCTTCGCTTTGGCCTCCTCTTGTCTCTCGATCCTACCGAGAGACAAGATGGCGGCCGCTACGTACTGTTTGGAATGTTTACAGACACCGGAGAGCCAATCAGCTTCGCTTCGCAAAGCTCCGTAACGCGAAAAGTACGCGAAGCGGTGCGCTGTTACAGATATATATCTTTTTTTGAACGTTAATTTCTCAAAATCCACTGAAGCACATATATTGAGACCTAGCAAAGGCACATCGGGCTACCAGTCCCTACAATTTTGCCAAGTTTCGTGCAAATCCATTCAGCCGTTCGATTATTATTATTATTATTTTTTTTTGCCCCGCGGGGCCCTTTTAAAACCTCCACATCAAACCTAGGGGGTCAGCGAGGATCTACTATGCCCCCTTATAGTTATTTCCCCCTTTGTTTTGACCTCCTCTTGTCTCTCGATCCTACCGAGAGACAAGATGGCGGCCGCTACGGACTGTTTGGAATGTTGACAGACGCCGGAGAACCAATCAGCTTCGCTTCACAAAGCTCCGTTGCGCGAAAAGGCCGCGAACCAGTGCGCTGCCCGGTCCGCTGTTACAGATATATATCTTTTTTTAAACGTTAATTTCTCAAAATCCACTGGAGCACATATATTGAGACCTACAAAAGGCACATCGGGCTACCAGTCCCTACAATTTTGCCAAGTTTCGTGCAAATCCATTCAGCCGTTCGGGCTAAAAGTGAGGCCAACCGCCCTATGGAAAACTCAATGTTAAAAACACGTTTTGGGACCCCCCTTTTTTCTCGGCCCCCACTGGACGAACCCCCCCCAAATTTTCAAGGGCTGCTCAGAAACAAAATGTGCCATTTTCCTGAAAATTTCAGCCAATTCCGTCCACAAACGCCAAAGTTATTAGACATAGAATTTTCAAAAAACCCATAGAGAAAAAATCCTAACTATATATACCTACTGGCGACCGCCAGTAGGTAATATATATATATATATATATATATATATATATATATATATATATATATATATATATATATATATATATATATATGTGACATAATGTATCCCCTCACGGAAAGATGGAGCTGCACATGCCACGATGCAGGCATTGATTTATTCACCAGCAGCGCAGGCAGTCCTGACGCGTTTCGGTCATCCTTTTACCTTTTTCAAAGGTAAGCCTTGGCAAACAGTGCATCCAGGTAACGCTCACATGGTTGATTGCACTTTATCATATTTTTTGCCCCCTGGTGAACACCACAATGGGTTTAAGGTGCTGGTGCATGCTGGTACTTGTGGTTGTTTAGCCGGTAACAGTTCAAACCCTCCAGTGGGTGTATCTGGAGAGGTAAGGCGCAGCAGGTTCAAATATCCAGGGCATGTTAGTTCTCAAAATTCTAGGACCAGGAGAGTCAAGAATGGCTGCCAGAGCTCGCTAAACGTCAAGCCTTTCCCTGCTAGCACGAATGAGATCTTTTCAATCTCTAGTATGTGCCACAGCCGCTGCAGCCAACCTGTGTGGGTCGAGATCCTCATAGTCTTCCAATGTGTTAGTATGTTCTGTGTGGCTGTACCCAAGGCATTTGCTATCTGTCACCCTCTTCTGGACTTTAGGGGGTATGTGAGTGGGTTCAGGACGCCTAAGAGGTTGTAAGCTGGGAACCTGGGGAGCTCCGTGTCGAGGTGTTTGTTGATTTCATCGAGGATTTGAGACCAGTAATGTTGTAAGTGCTCACAGTCCCAAAGAAGATGGACCAACGTTCCCTATTTCCCACACCCTCTCCATCAGTCTGAGTTGTGCTTAGGGTCCATCTGGTGCAGCCGTTCAGGGGTGTAGTACCAATAGGATGCTAATTTGAAGACCGTGTGACCAGCCACCGTTCATAAGGAGTGAGATGTCTGTGTACCTGCTGCCTGATGTCCGGGTGTAATGCCAGTGTCTTATCTGCAAGTAGCGCAGCCGTTCGGATTCGGGAAGGCCATAATCGGATCAAAGCTGGGTGAAGGAGATGATGCTATCAACGTCGAATAAATGGCCCAGTGCACGGCGCTCAGTGGCTCTCCATAGTGGAAAGGACTTCTCACCTACCCCTGGGCTGAAGTCTGGGTTGTCGAAGAGTGGTGTAAGGGGAGAGGGGAAGGTAGTCAGTCCATATCGTCTACTGGTCTGGTCTTATGTGGTTAAAGTGGTACGGGTGATGTGAGAGGCTTAAAGATTAGGTGGTTTCTGCGATTTTTTAAGGAAAGGGACCTTTATAAGGGAAGTGCCTGCCACTGCTCAGTACTGGAATAAGCCTGGGCGGCCAGCTACGCTCCGTGCACGGAGTGCACGGAGTGCCGCCTCCTACGCATTTTGCGTAGGCGGCGTAGCCAGGCGGCACTACGCGCGCTCCGCAGACGGAGCGTAGCCGGCCGCCACCTTCCTCCCTCCCGCCCTCCCTAAATACATAAATAAATGGATAAAAAGCTTTTTAAAACACTTACCTTGTCTGCCGCGTCCCCGGGGCTCCCTCTCGCCGTCCCGCGATGCGCGCCGCCATTTCGGATCCTAATGCGCATGCGCGGGCGGCCGCGCATGCGCGGCCGCCCGCGCATGCGCATTAGGATCCGATTCGGTGGCGGCGCAAACGGCGGAACGGCGAGAGGGAGCCCCGGGGACGCGGCAGACAAGGTAAGTGTTTTAAAAAGCTTTTTCTACATTTATTTATGTATTTAGGGAGGGCTTGAGGGAGGCGGGCGGCGCGGAGTGGGGCTACGCGGAGTGCGCGGGTGGGCGTAGTTGTGCGCCCACTTCGCGTAGCTCCGCGGAGCCCCACTCCGCACACTACGCCCAGGGTTATACTGGAATAGCCATTGCTTCTCTGATTTAGTGCGAATCCATTCAACCAGATGCCGCAATTGTGCGGCTTTGAAGTAGAGTGTGAGGTCTGGATCCCCAGTCCCCCCTCGTTAGTCAGCAGAGAGCTGACCATCCTCTTCATTCTTGGTTTGCGGCCCTGCCAGATGAAGAGGGAGCGTTCTGACTACACGCTGTGCTGCCAGCCAGTAGGTGGCTGCAGGGGGAGAGTCTGAAAGATGCAGAGAATTTTGGGTAGGACAGTCATTTTGATAGCTGCGATGCGCCCTAACCAGGAAATAGGGTAGTGCTTCCAACGCTGCAGATCTGAGCGGATTTGTGTGTGTAATTTGTCTTAGTTTACCAATGCGGTGGCCTGTAGCGTGGGCGCTAGAAGATTTTCCAAGTCTGGGACAGTCCCTTTAGACCATTGTATGGGATTCCGGTTTTTAAGGCGTGTCGGCCCCTGCAGTGACAAGGACAGATTTCGTGATATTTACTTTGAAACAAGAAGCTTTTGCAAAATCCCCCTGGGCAGTCTCCGTATCCACTAGGGTAACGAGGACGTCGTCTGCGTATAGGCCAATAGTGTGAGTATCACCCCCAAAATGGAACCAGTAACTTGTGGGTGTTCTTTGACTTGCTGCGCCATCGGCTTCATGTATAGGGCAAAGAGCAGGGACAACAAAGGGCACCCCTGTTGAGTGCCTCTACTGATGGGGAACGGGATGGAGGTATGTCCGTTAATTGTCACCGAAGCGGTGGGGGAATGGTAGCAATTTAGAATGAGCATCCTCATTCTCTCTCCCAGGCCTATGTGTGTCATGACCCGCTCTAGGTAGGGTCAGTGAACCCAATCGAGAACTTCTCAGCATCAATGGTGAGTCCCCCCAAATATGCAAAGACTTCTCTATGAGATGTAGGACCCTCTTGATGTTATCACTGGTCTGTCGCTGTGGAATAAACTCGGCCTGTTCAGGATCTATGAGCCCAGGCATATAAGGAGCTAGCCGAGCCGCGATGATCCCAGTGTAGAGTTTGAGATCGATATTCATGAGAGAGATCGTCCTTCCATGGCTTAGGGATGACCACAATGGCGGCCTCCAGCATAGATGGGGGAATCACCCCTGTGGACAGAAAGGAATACAAAATTCTGGTAAGTAAAGGGGCAAGTGTAGGGCAGAAGTGTTTATAAAATGCTGCGGTGTAGCCGCCTGGGCTAGGGGATTTAGCTGGTTGAAGCCTTGAAATTCTACTCTCCCATTCTATGTACTCTGCCTGTCCCGGAGTCAATGTAGGAAGGGGGCCCTGCGTCAGGAAGACGTCTATATCCTCCTCTTCCAGCGACTGCCCTATATATAAATGTCCGTAAAAATCTCTGAACATTTCCACAATAGCAGCATCGTCCGAAATCACTGTCCCTCCTTGGTTCCTAATATCTTGAACTCCTTGGAGTTGTAGAGCCTCTCTTAATTTATGTGCTAGGAGCCCCAGCACCTGTCCCCCCGACGTAGAAAGAGGGGCACAAGCGTAGTGCAGCGTACTATGCCCTGTCCCGATCGATAGCCACCAGCTGTGCCCTGACCGCCGTCAGGTTGCGGCAGCTGCGAGGGGCCATTTATTTATTTATTTATTTATTTGATTTGTATCGCGCGTTATAGCCACCGGGGCCTCTAAGCGCTGGTTGTCCAAATTAACCAGTGGGGCTGAGCATTTTACTTAATCTTGGTGGGCGCTTAGTGGCTGCTCCATGCCTGTATTCATGCATTTGTTCCAGTTCCCTCACTACCCCAAAAGCAATGGAGAAAGGAGAAAAACAAAACCCCTAAAATAGATAACGCAGCCGGCGCCAAAATTTTTCAGAGAATTGTAGTTTAGTCCGTCATCCGGGGACGTCGGCAATGTGTCTTCATGGTAGCCATGTTGTGGCCAAAGCCATCCCTTGTCCCCCCGCCAGCCACCCGAGTAGCAAAGACAGGAAAGAGCGGCAGACTGTGTGCCAGTCACGGGGTTTGTGTCTTTGCCAGGCCCTCCGGAAGGGCATCCAACACAGTTTGCTATCCTTTCGATATTCCCGAGGGTTGGGCCGTCTGATGTGGCGCGTTGTTCTTGTTGCTGCCAGCATGTTCGGGTGTCTCCTGATACATGAGTGGGACTGACTCCCTCGGCGTCGTCTGTGATGTCGATCCTAGCTGTTGGCTTGCCTCGGAGAGGGAGCGAAGTTGATAGAGCTTACCATCCAGCCGGAAAATGAGTCAAAATGGGTGTCCCCAGTTGTAGGAGTTGTTGCGCTGGCGTAGATGTGCTGTGATAGGCCTGAAGGTCCTCCGCTTCTGCAGGGTGAGTGCTGCTAGGTCCCTATAATTGATAGGCTGCTGATTGCGGAATGAGATCGGATGCATCAGTCTGGCTCTGCAGAGAATCTCCTCCTTAGTGTGGAAGTCCTGGATGCACACTAGTATGTCCGATGGGGGTGCTTTGTCGGAGCGGGGCAGGCCCTCCCTGTGCGCACTGTCTAATTTGAGGTCTGCATCAGGCGGATTGCCCAGAATGTGATTTAAAAGGTCTCTCACATAGGTGAAGATGACGCTAGCCTCCTTGTTGGCTCTCACTCTGCGGATTCTAATGTTATGCCGATGGGAACGGTTATCTAGGTCCTCAAGATGTGATTGTAGGTTCACTTGTTGGTCATGGATGCGGATAACCTCCTGTTGTAGGGCCGTCATCTCTGCGTCCCTGCCGTCACTTTATCCTCCAACACAGCAACTCTCTTGCCATTGCCGTCAACATCTCTGTGTATGTCCTTAATTTCAGAAGTGAGGTCACGTTTGACCATCTGTAGGTCATCGCAAAGTGCCGTAAAGGGGGACTCCAGGAATGCCTGTATCACTGGTTCTTCTTTGGGACCATCCATGTGTGCGGAGGAGGTGTCGCCCGTAGTTGAGGGGGCCGCTGTGGCACCGCCTGGTGTACGTACGAAGAGCTCTTTTAATGTTTTATCATTCTTCCTACGGGTAGAGGACATATTCTTCCTTCGCAGGATGGGCGTGTTGTGGTATATTAGGGCTGATCAAAGCCCGACGTTGGGTCTCCCGGGTTTGCACGTGGATGCGTAGAGACTCTGCTGTGCCTCTCACCGAGTGGATGCCACGCCACCGCCGACCTGCTCCATCTCTACATGCCTCTACTCATGTTGGGAGGCCCCAGTGCGTGACCAGCGAGATTAGTATGTCACAGGGAGAGGTTCATATGTTCCGCACCCTCGCTCATGTACTGCTTCAAGCAGGTAGCCACCTATCGCTATGAGGGGACCCCATTTAGGTTGCCAGGGGTCACCTTTCCTTTTGGCCCGTCGGTCTCCACCTCCCTAAGTGCCTGTGCTTCCTTAGATCAGGGGTTATAGAGCCGCAACCCTAGTAGTGCCCCGCGGGTGTAGTGCTGTGTGATGAGCATTTATCTTATCTTATGGAAACAAATTTAGCACTTGCAGACACTAAACCATCAACAAGACAGAAAATCATGGTGGCAAATGCATCATCTAGATTCACTTTGTTAATTATATGCACCAAATAACTAAAACAATAGGAACATGTCAGCATAGGCATGAAGTGGACATGATGGTGCATCAGCTTAGACACTAGGAAGACATGTGGTTAGCATTTCCATGCATGCGTTGAAAATCTTACATTTCCTATAAAAGAGATAAGAGAATCAGAGGATAGGTGCAGAATGAAAACTGAAGAGTCTGATAGGGCTAAACTATAGAAATAGAAGAACTTGAATAGGAACTGCCACAGTGTTCACAACAGTGTGTCTGGCATGGAAGCACATACAAACCATTAATTATAAACATTACTATCTTTAGCTCCCAGAGTGAAATAGTTTGCACAAGTTACAGTTTGCAGAACTTGATGTTATAGCTATAAGCATTCTAGAGATGCATTTCCCTTGAATTTTGTGTCCACCCCATGTGGTTTTTGTTTATTCTGTACATTTCTCACCATGTACTGCTTCAAAATTGCTGTGCACGTGCTTTTATTGAGTTGTTTTTAATTGTATGTTCTTAAAATAATGTCAGGATCTCAGCTGAAAAAAAAAAATGACTAAAATGAAAAAAAAATATTGTGCACATTTCTCACCAAGTGCTGCTTCAAGATGCAAAACAGATGCTAGAGAGTTAGACAAAATCTTATAAACTATTCTAAATCTTGAGAGCTTTCTTGAAGTAATTTCTGAGATGATGACACCAGGATGAAATCATGAATTAAGCAATAGTAAAACAAAACATGTTTGTTTTAAAGAATGCAACTTTTTTTCCAACCTATTTATTGTGATTTTGGCTTGCAAAATAATTTTCATCAATCCATCCGCTAGAGACTGTAATATCATATGGCCAAATGTATCATCTATTTATTTTCTGGATACAGTAGAAAACAGGGGATAGATGACCTGTTACCTTTGCAAAGTATCAAGAACTGCATTGAATTTCATACCAGTGTTCTGTGTGACATATTTTACTCAAAAGCGAATTAAATCTGCACATTGGGCAGCAGATTGTGAATTATATGGTATAAATCTGTAATTGTGTTTTATCTACATGATTCCAGTCGCCGTAGGCACCTTTTTTCTCCTTATAAGCTGAGGTAGAAAACTTAGATACTCTATACATTAAAGAAGATTCTGTCCTATATCTTATTGACTTAGTGTTTGTTCTCTATAATTTCGAGCCTGGTGACAATGGCCAATCCATAGATGGGGTTTTAATTTATTCTTGAAGTCTTATTTCTTCTGTTTTGCTAAAAGAGAACCTTGGATGAATTTCATGCAGCTGTGAGACTTTATGCTCTCCCAGCTGTGTGGAGACCCACACTGATTACTCCCGTAAAAAGTAATGTCAGAGCATTCATCTCAGTCCATTACTTTACTTTCCGCCGAGCTGACCCTTGGCTTCATATCCATGTCCTTCTGTCAAAAACAGGGGGAAACAAATGCGGTGCTTTCACATTGTCATTTAGAAATGGAATGAAATACAAAATGGAGCACCCCGAGGACTTTTCTCTGTTTGTCACATCAACAAGGCTTTCTTGAAGGTGTTGCTTGTGGTGGGTGGCTACATTTGACAGCCTAGAGATGAAAAACAGCATCAACACGATCGTTTGCTCCACTTCAGAAGCCGGCACTATTCAGAAATAAGATACTAAAAGGTATTCTGTTTATAGTCCAAGAGGTCACTGGGAGAAAGCTTCCTGTCCATAAAATTCTTCAGGTGTATGCCTTGTATTTATTTATTATGAAGTTTTATATAGCACTGGCTAGACCTGGAGGTATCAGAGCGCTTTACATAGATAATTGCACAGGTTACATAGGCGAAGATGCAAATAGCAATTAACAAAAAAGGAACATCTGTAATGTGGCGGAGCAAGCGATAAACAATTGGTAAAAAAGTAAACAGAAGAGTAGGGGAAGGAGAAAAGGGCAGAGAGGATCTTTAGATTAAGTTAATTTCAAGTTCTGCATAAATCGACACCAACTTGAGGAGGTATCCGGGGCCAGTCCAACCCACTAGGACAGTAACAAAGGCAGTCCTCATTCAAGTACAGTGAAGAACCACAGATGGGAAAGAGGTCACAGCACTGAAGCACTGCGGGACAGCGTTAAATCCCCGAGTCGAGAATAGCAGATTGCCGAGAAGTCCAGCCGATGGGGGAAACATGGCCTCATCGCACCCACCAGTTTCACGGACGGATGTAGAGAAGCGAAGGGGGAGCAAGATGGAACCGACCAGGACGCCGATGCCCAAAGTCAAATGGATGAGGCAAGCAGCAAACAGTGATTCACACAGAAGCAGCATCACTAGGGGAGTGCAGAGGGTCATCCACCATTCCCTGAGGAAGTAGACCACAGCAGGTAGCAGGGCAACAACCGCGGTGTCTGGAAGGTAGGTGATGGTCAAGGATCAACCCTCAAAGGTGTACACTACCCAGGGATTCCGCTGGCGATGGTTCATTCATGTTGGTGTGGGCGGCTTCCTCTCCTTCAGCGAATGCCTCAGAAAAACCCATTGGGATCGCCGAACCGGGCATTCAATCTGAGAGGGGGGGAGATGGTTCAGAGGGAGGCCAAACTCCGGGAACAAAGCCAAAAGGCGATCCCTAGCCTGGGAGCTCCCGGACGGAGCTCATTACTCGTCGGCCATCTTGTAAAATCTCAAACCTTTTACTTTAGTCCCCTAGAGTTGACTGCTTAGTAAGTGGGTAACTTAGACCCTTGCATATGGTCCCCTGTCCTCGAGAGGTGTTCTGCCACCCTGAATGGGTGAATCGACTGCCAGATCTGTGTGTGGTGAGCCACCCCTGCAGCAGCATTCCCCACAGTCATGCAGCTTTGACAAGCATGCAGCTTGTATAAAAGGCCCTCCTAACAATACTTTTGTTTAGAGAAAACAAACTCCTAAGGGGCACATTTGTTTAATGTAGAGAAAAAGAAAAATGGGTCTTGTGCAGAGAATTTTCTTCCTGTCCATCTGGACATTCTACATTTTCCCTTCCCTTGTCCACCAAACATCAGGTGGTGAACATGGGCTGGGAATGTCAATGATTTCTTTTTTTTTTAAAATATCTTTATTGCATTGTTCGTTGTGATGACAGAGGTTATAATTTTGTATTACAGTGATACATGGGTCATTTGGGATCACAAATATACATACACTTTCCGATAGTATATTAGAGATCACAAGGTATAGTTTCCAGTACAATAATTGTGGCAAAACATGCCAGGGTCAGTGATCATACATCATAAGAAGTTACACAGTTGTACTTGGCGACCAGTATTTCTCATTGTGTTTTGTAGGTCCTGAACGAATATGCCTCAGTAGCTCTTACCGGTACAGAGCATGGTTGTGGTCCCTGTAGTTCTATGCAACACTGCGTTCCTTATCCTATATAAAAAGAAAATATATGGCCCACGAGGGGTCTCTCCCATGTTCAATCATGTGGACAAATAGGAATGCAAGCAAGATATCTCTGTTTATAGTTTTAACTTAAATTAACTAATAAAAAGTGTCGTCCTTAACATATTACAGCTGGGTCAGGGTATCTGTTACGTGGGCATGAATGACTTTTGGCTTGCAGGGACAAGTCGAAGTTGTTTTCACGCAGCTAGGGACATAATACATCAGGTGTTAGGTAAATGGCTAAGGTGCTGCGTATGTTACATGAGTGCAGATAATGTGCCAGAGGGGGCCCAATACCGGTTCTAGCTATGAAGGCGTCGTGCATCTATGCCTGAGGGGCCTCAACACTTTCATGAGCGTCCTGTGAGGGAGTATCACTATCTTCCGATTACCATATTTGAAGTCAGTGAGGATCATGTCCCAGTATTGTGCTATTGGGTATTTCCTTGTGTATTGTTGTGCTCTCTGCTTGTGCCCACACCAAGAGGGACTTTTTCCAACTGTCCACTACTGGAGGGGTTGTGGGCTTCCATCTCTTAGTTATGAGTCGCTTTGCGATGAGAAGCCCCAGGTCTCTAAATCTAGAGGTAACTTTGTTTTTTTCATTCTAGGGTATAAGCCTAGGATACAGACTTCCCATGTATAAGGTAGCAACTCCTCAGTGCAAGTTGTGAGTGCTGCTTGGATTGTATGCCAATAAGTGTGGAGAGAAGTGCATGAACTTAACATATGCAGGAGATCTGCTTCCGCCTGTAAGCATCGCGGGCATGCTGAAGTGGCAATGTTAAAGTATCTGTTTATTTTGTTAGGCGAAAGGTAGGCCCTCTGCGTTATGTAGGTTTGTATAAGTTTGAATTCAGAGCTTCTCGGTATGTTTGTGGAGCTGGCTAGAATCGCATCCCATTCTTTCTCCATCCAAGGATGTCCTCTGTCTGCTTCCCAACGTTGTCAAAGAGTTGACATGGGCTTTAACATGTGGGTGAGTAATGCTTCTACCAGCCAATGCACTAGGTGTGATCCTCGCCCCATTATGTGTTGGTAATGCAGTAAAAGGTGTGTTTTTGGTGCTGTTGTGAGGTCTCCCCATGTCGATGTAAGTGACCTCAGAATAGAGCTATAGAGAAGAAATTGACCGGCAGGTAGGTCGTATTCTGTTGTTAGTGACTCAAAAGATAGCAGGGCACTGTCAGTATACAAGTCACTCTAGGCGTTCCCGCAAGTGGTAGGGACGAGGCATAGGGAATCACTTCCCTGGTGAGATATAGACTTCTCTTGTAGCATTTATGTGCCAGTTGTAAATGAATTTGGGAGAGGTGTGGGAGTCGGCGTTAGGGTGAAATAAATGATAAATCTGAGTTTGGGATCATGGCTGCTGCATGGTTGCTGTGTCTTCTAGTTCTATGACTGCTAGCTATTGTGTTGCCCACTGTAGCTGCGCCACTAGGTAGTACAGCTCTATGTTTGGGACAGCCAGCCTGCCCGCCCTTGCTAGTGGCTGCATATAATTTTCCATAGTGCTATCCAGGGTCTGCCCTTATTCCAGATTAAATCACGGATCTGTTGTTCCAATTCGCGAAAAACGCAGCGGAAACGTAGACTGGGATGTTTGAAAAATAATATAACAATATTGGCAATTTGACCATCTTCGTTAATGTTATGCGGCCCATAACACTTAAAGAAAGAGTCTTCCAAAAGTGCACTTGAGCTTGGATCGCGGAGATAACTCTGAGTAAATTCCTATCTAATATATCTGCAGGGGTCTGGTATATAAAAATACAGAGGTAGCGAAATGTTTTTGGATACCATTTGAGGGCAGAGTCATTAATTAGCACCTCTGTCTCCACGGTGTTGTCACTGAAGGGGTAAGACCCCGATTTCGCCCAATTTACCCAGAGACTCGATACTTTTTCAAAGTCTCTAAGTGTGTCTGCTATGGCAGTGGGGATATCATGTAGGTTTCGTACATATAGCAATAGGTCAATCACATATAAGGAGATGGCGTGCATTCTGTCTCCCAATTGGATGCTCTATCTCTCCCCATCCCTGCGGAGTAACATCGCTAGCGGTTCCATAGCAAGGGAGAAAAGTAATGGAGATAAAGTGCATTCCTGTCGTGTACCCTGTTTCCCTTGAATGTCCTTTGATATGAGCCTGCCTGTTCGAGCTCTGACTGAGGGGCTGCGATAAAGTAATTAAACCATTTGCAAGTAACGGTCTCCCAATTCATATTTGCGTAATACTTCAAATAGGTAAGGAGTCAAAAACCTTTTCCAGGTCTAGTACAAGGCAGCCAGATCGTGGCCAGTGTTCCAGTGCATATTTTTGTACTTTCAACAATCTGCGTATATTAAGTAATGTATTCCTGGTAGGGACAAATCCATTATGGTATGGATGTACCAATGTTTTTACCAATGGAGCTAGGTGAGCCGCCACTATGGAGGCAAATATCTTATAGTCATGTTCAAGAGTTTCATTGATTGTAGCCAACAACTACCCACAATAGCTGTAAATCAGTTCTTTATTTTAAATTGTTATCTTTCACGTGATACCAATATTGCATATTATTCCAGAACATGCAATACTTTCAGAATACATCAAAAATTTCAAAAGTTCATACTCTTTCCTCGTATGCTCTTTTTGTCTAAAAAAACAAACAAAAGGGTGGCCCACATATTGCTGTGTATGCTTCCTATAGGTAGCCCACTAATTTATCCAATCAACACACTAGTCTCATGTCCATAGATTCATGTATATATATGGGGTGCTTCGACTGGTGTTTCTTGTCCAAATTGGCCATGCCGGTTACAGGGAGGGAGGGAGGCAGAAGCCATATGAAAGCTCGGCTCATTATGGACTCGAGGTTCCAACATGACCTTGAGCTATGCCAGAGCTTGGCTCAAGTTTTCAGCGATTTGCCCACCTCTAATGGTGATGATTATATATAATGAATGTATCTTCAATCTTAATTGTGCTTATAAGACCAGGGACCAGTAGTTAAAGGTGTCTGAGTTTCGTAGACAACATACTGTTGTAATTTAAAACAAGTCATAGTGGTCAAATTGAAGCATGTGGGTACTACAAGTTTCAAAATGGAGCTGCTTTCGAAGAAATGAAAACTAGCTATCTGTGTTTTGACAGTGTTTCTGCATATTGTTGGGGCAATAGATGGAACCGACATTCGAACATGCGTGAACAGAAATTCATAATAGAAACATGTTCTGCTCAATAAATGTGCAGATGGCTTGGTCTACAGACCTAATGATGATGTATTTCAATATAAACATTCAGATGTAAGCTCCTGGTTTCAGAAGCTTGCTCTCTGTTTTAGAAGGGTTACAACAGGAGAAAGCATGTTTGAATGATGAGTTTGCACTTATTGTACTTCTTGGTGCACATACCTTACCTGTGGATATTATATCTAGGGGTCTGAACAATTAGTGTAAATTGATTCCTGGTAATTATGCAAACATTTATGAAAAAATAATCGAAATGTGCATAATTATGCAAAATGCACATCTGGCATTTAGTGCTATACATCCATTGTAATCCTCTAGTTCTTATTGTACCTCACTATCTAGGGGTTGAGGAAACACTGAAGTGCTATGCCTCCATTTTATCACTCAATAGTTGTTATACCAGTGGCCACAGTGTTCATTCTCTTTCTTCAACTCTTATCATATCTTACTGTCTTTGAAGGGGGGGAGGGTGATGAAACATTGAGGCTGGTTTCCACTCCTTTCTTCCTCCTCCTTTCTCACACATTCCCAGGAGGTGCAAGCCCTCTTGGAGTGGGATTCTCCAATCAATTGGAATACCAAACCAAAAAGGAACACAAAGTCTGCCTCTTTCGCAGCATCATGGGGAGAAGTGTTGAAAATGTTTTTTCCGCTGACCCCCTCAGGGCGACAAAGTTCATTGATTTAGCTGCTCATGGAATCTCTTTCTTCTTCCTATATTAGTGGAACCTGACTAAAATATATATGGATACTTGGCAATGGAGGGGGATTTTTGTTCAGTCCTATGATCCTGGTATCAATGATTTAGATAATTTAGTGTTCTGCAGAATATTCCATGAACTATAATAACGCCTTATTTAAAAACAAATCTACAATATATCATAAATATATACGCATTCTCAAAGGATGGTGTATCTGAAAAAATACTAAATACAATGTTCTCTCACCATTGGCATCAGGGCCGGACTGCCTACCAGGCAGTTTGGAATGCTGCCGAGCTGCTGGCTGATTTTACTGCAGCTGGGGCTGATTTCGTTCATGGAGACCTGTGTGTGTTTCGAAATAATGAAAGCAAAACGAATTTCGTTTAGTACACGCAGGTCCCTATCAACGAAATCTGCCCCCAGCTCAGCAGCATTCCAAACTGCCCGGTAGCCAGTCCGGCTTTGATTGGCATATACGTAAAACCTGCAACATATTAAATGTAAACTGTGTAGTGTCCTGCTGGACACGTTCTAGTGTCTTGGCAAGCACAAGGTTACCAGCCACTCTCTTGAGGGCTGGCCACACACACCCCACACTCACCCACCAAAGGTGTCACAAGTGACTTGGGCCTGCTAATAAAAAGGTCTGAGTGCACATGCTCGTGGCCAGTTAAGTAAGCATCACCACAGTGACTGTGTCATTATTTTCCAAAGTATGTGGGCCTAGAGCCCACGACTTTACAAACTGTACTGTTCAAGTTAGATGCAGTGAAGTCATAAGTGGCAAAGTTTCCACCAATAGAAAACACTGAATAACATTCAGCTTGGCCCTGTGGATTAGGTGAAGAAGGATTAATAGGATAATAGTGCTCGTCATGGACCATGTAGTTTTAGGAAGTGTATGAATGTTGCAAAGGCTGTGTTTTTGATAAAGACAGGGACACTAACGAATATTTTCATCAATTTTGCTATGGGTTTAGAAAATGTAAAATAGGAACATGTACTCACATTGACTTGCATGGATATTTAATTGAGTTGTAAACTGTTTTGTGAGATCTTATCATTGGTTTCTTGCTAGCAAATGGTTCGATTCCAAACTTAAATATAAGAAACAATGCCTCAACGATGCTGGAAGTTCTTTGGGGAAGGACATACTTTTGTCAAACACTATTAGGTAACTCATACAATGCAAAGTTTTAGGCAGGGGTTACAAAAAAGCATTACTCTCACACAATCATATCTGTTGGTAATTCTTCTAATGAGCTCTTTCTAACATTGAATGATCTCACCGATCCGGCTTCTACGAGTTACCAGATTGCTACCTTGAAGGAGTTGGTAAATAGTTTATCCCAAATTTTTAAAGATAAAGCTGGTAACATTGAGGAGGAACCTCCAAGGTGTGGGAGGGATCTGAGAGACAGCACTCATTCCAGGTTTGACAGCAATATATTTTTCTCCTTTGCACACGTCTTCATATTAGATGGGCTTGAGCAGAGAAATCAAAGTAAATTCTTTGGTTCTCCCTGTGATCCTTGCTTAGACTTGGTGTTTAAGCTCTTAAAAAGGGATATTGCTCCAGTATTAACCAATTTGCCTAAAGCATCACTTGTTATTACCTACAGTACCAGCATCTTTCAAGGCCACCAATGTATTATCTCTGCTAAAAAAAAACCACAGTGGATCCTAATGACCCAATGAATGTATGTCCGACCTTTATCATTCCCTCTAGATAAACTGATGGAAAAAGAAGTTATCCAACAATTGAAAACTTGTGTCAAATCCAATTCTATTCTGGCAACCTTCCAAAATAGCTACAGACCCAGTTTGGGCCCTGAGATTCTTGTGGTCTCCATGCTAGGCCATCTTCATATGTTTATGGATGGCGACTGCACCAGAGGAGGCATTTGTTTAGAATAGATCTGTCAGCTGCCTTTGACACTGTCAACCATGTCATACTCATTAACAGAATGGCCTTGAATAGTGTCTCTGAGTGCTGGCCTTTTTCTAGTTGTTTTTTGAGGCAGAATCCTTGCCATAAGCATAGACCAATTTATTTCAGAGTATTAACCTTATGAGGTGGGACATTTCTTGAGGCCCTTTATCTGCCTTCTATAATTTACCTCTTTATCTCACTCCTATAGCTTGCCTGCTACAGAAATTTGATATCACTGTTTAACTGTTGGCAGAAGACACACAGATTATTTTTCATCTTCAGAGACAAACAGATGGAAACCTTCCTGATCTTGCAACTACTTTTGAGGCCATCTACTCCTTGATGGAGAAGAGCTATCTTGTATTAAATCTATCAAAGACAGAAGCCCTTTTACATTCTATTAACACACCTTTAAGGGAGAATACATTTGTGCTATTTCCTTGAAATGACTCCTATGCCAGTTCTCTGACCATTATAAAAATAGGAATATTAGTGGATTGTGATCTCCTACTTGATAATCAGATATTAGTCATCACTAAATGTTTTTGCTCCCAATTATGGCCATAGCATCATATTTGTCCATTCCTTCCATTTTCTTCTTACCACCAAGCCATAGTATGTAATGCCCTGATTAAAATACACTTTGATTTTACAATGTGATCTCTTTTGGGCTACCAAAAAAATGCTTTACACAGTTGCAATTTATCTAGGCCCAGGCCCAGGAGAATTATTCAATCTAAGGTTTGACCTCACTGCTGATCACCTCTGCCACCTACGTTGGCCACTGGTGCACAAAAGGATACTTTTTTAAGTTTCTTTTATTTTACTAACAAAGGCCCATGTTTGCTACAATTGTGCATTGGGTTTGAGCCATTTTTCTGGTGCAGCCCCAACATAGAATAATGTTTGGCATTTACTAAGCCATGCAAAGCCACTTTGCCTGACGTTGCATGGTTTAGTAACTACAGAGTAACACAACACAGCTTATAGCTCTGCCTTGCATTACTTTGCGCTAGGTAGGCATTATATGGGTGGAGCATGGGTGTTCCCATGTATCCATGCTTGTCTTTTGATGCAAAACCAGATTTACCAAGACTTATAACATTGGGTCTGCCTCAAAATGGTGAACCTACCCGACAGAGGCGTAACAAGGAGAAATATTTAAATTTCTCTTCATGACTTCCTCTATCTATGTGTGCTGCATTCTGCAGCACTCATAGAAAGAGGAATATGCCTCTAAGCATTGTTTTGTGTGCAGAAAGGTGTCCCTTCCTGCACAAGAAAAACATACCTGCCTGTAACACAGGCACCCTTGCACTGTGGTGCATTGGTGACTGAGTTGGTGCTAGGCACCCCACATTGCACCAGAACAGGGAGAGACAATAAATGCTCCATATCTTTGCAAATAAGGAGCATTTCTGACCTCTCCCATTCATGCAGAGCAGCAAGTTCTCTTTGTGTGAAATTATAGTAAATGTGGTCTAAAAATATTAAATGGAGATTCCGGAATCTTCTTTCTCAGACATTTCCTAAACAAGACTTTTTAACTACTTAAAATCCACTTCTGAACCTTTGTATTGTGTTGCTTTATCAAGTATCAGAGCTGTAGCCATACATCTTTTTGATTTCAGGGCACACTAACCTGGAACACCTTTCCCCTAGACTTCTGCCCCAAAGACAACCTTCTCAATTTCTGGAAACATCTTAAAATACGGTTGTTTTCCTCTTATTTGGTAGTGCTTCCAATGTATGTGTCCTCTATACTGCTAATTGTTTCCCAAATAGTGTTTGCGCACTTTGCAAATCCCTATACAATAAATAAATGGTGTAATCAAGTTTCATGAATAATTAGGAGTTTACTTTCTCTCTCTCACACAGAGTATAGCCCATTGAACAAGCAATACGTGATCCTCACCACTTCAGAAGACTGCATCAAAGTTACCACAATTATGATACTACAATCTTGCACTTACTATGACACAACCCTTATATGGGTAAAAAATACATTAGTTTATTGAAGTTCTATCTGAATGTTTGAAAAGGCGAGTGCATTTACATTGTTGCACTTGCATGACAATGGAAGCAGACAGGTAGTTTTTAGGTTTGACTTCATGATACTCTTCACTGTTAATGTCAAGCTCAAGTAGGTGATTCCAAAAACAACCCATGCTAAGGCGAACAGCTTATCCAGACAATGAAAAACTAAGTGCTGCTTTCATGTACAACAAAGAAATCAGCAGAGCTTGTGAGCTGCCGCAACAGCGCATAGCTCAACGACAAGCGTTCACCTCACCGAGCAATGCTGCCACAGTGCAACATGCAATGACATTCATGGTTTCTTCTTTAATTCAGAAGTAGAACACATAGTTTATTCATTAATGTAAATGTATATGTTCCTTTTTCAATTACCATCTAATACAAGTATGTAGCCTTTTTTCTCATCTCTCTTAGCCTTCGCAGGTACAAAACTGAAGGACATGGGGATAAAATGACAATCAAAATGTCACCAATAGAGGTGTCAGCCTTAAAGCGGTCTTCCCTCAAGCTTTCTTCCTAACTCCTCCATTTTTGATGATCTTGTTTTCATTAGCCTTAGGACTCTGCACACTTTACCGCTGCTAACAAGTGCTAACGTGCTTGTACTCTATCTCTAAAGATTGTGAAATTGGCTTACATCCAATTGGCACATCTAATTTACATGTTAGTTTCTAGTAAAGTGGTTCTACACATGCCATGGGTCTGTAAATTAAATGCTACTAGTGGGCCTGCAGCACTTATTGTGCCTCCCACTTCAGTGGCCTGTTAAATATCTCCCATGTCTGCTATTGCAGCTTGTGTGTGCAGTTTGACCATTTCAACCTGGCAAGATAAACCTTTTTCCAGGTCTAAACCTTCCTTTTAAATACATAATTACTAGGGAAGGTCCTAGACAGCACAGAGGGTAGGCTGCAGTGTATGTAAAAAGTTGGACATGTCATAGTAGTGAAAAACTCTTACTTTCTTTTTTTACTACTGCAAGGCCTGCCTCTCCTATAGGATAACATTGGGTTAATTTACTGCATCTAATAAATGATAACTTTTAATTGTGAGTAGGTAGGAATGTTGGCTTTGGTGTCTAAAGATTTGTAAAGTAAAACCCTCTTTATTGGTAAAGTCGGATTTTAAGTCACAATTCTGAAAATGCCACTTTTAGGAAGTTGTCATTTTTCTTGCCCTGACCCTTTGGTTCCTGCAACCTGTACCCTGGGTCACAAGACTAGGTGTAGTTGGGAATTGATCCTTGTGTATCACACCGAGACAAAGGGGTTATGGGTTTGGCAGATGGGTCATCTTTGACTTGATAAGGGGGAGTAACTGTCACCTACCACACTTGCACATCACAAAGGCTCTGCCCAATACACTCACAAAGAGTTTTAACACTAGTCAGACAAGCTGATGCCAGGGCAGGAAAGCAGGATATTCCGAACGCTTCTAGGGGTAGAAACCTCCAGAACCTTCTCTTTCTTTAAAGTGGACACCAGGTATAAATAGTAGACCCTCAAGCCCAACTCTTCAGTGCAACTCTGGACCTGTGTGGAAGACTCAGAAGGACTGTTGTGCTACTCTGCAAGAAGGACTGCTACTATGTTGCTCTGTTGCCTTGCTGTACTAACCTGCTGCCTGAGTGATAAGATCTGAACCTGCATCTTAAACCCAGGACCACCAGAGTGCCTCCAAAGGCTAGTTGGCTGGCCTCCTGATCAGAACCTCAGTGACAGGAAAGATGCCAACCACTTTGAACCCAAAAGGAACAATAGATGGAGGGAATCCTGGACAATGCAAACATTTATCCCTCAGTCACATAGATCTGGGTTTAATCCACCATTCTTTTGCTCACCACGCCACCCCAGTTTGGACCCACTCATATGCAAATCAGTCTTGACCCTGTTCCTCATGAGAACAGTCCAGCCCAAACTGCCAAGCCAGGTCCACCCTGGACCAGAAACAAACATCCTGGGACTGATTTTGGGACTAACTTGTTCCCTGTATTTGGCCCATGCTGACTTTCCCCCGGTCTGGTCCAGCAGCTACCACAGTTGGCACTTTGTTTTTCTAGGCCCTATTTTTACCTAAAACTTTAAATTTGTATATGTCCAGCACTACTATTTTTGCCGTTTTGGTCTCAAATAATGTATTAATTATTCTTGTGCAGTATTTTCCCGTTTTCTCTTGTTTCCTGTACTGCATAAATACTTTATACATTGCCTATAAGTTACTCCTGACTGCTTGTGCCACACTATGCGACGGTTAAGCACAGATTAATTTAGGTCTTGCTTGTGACTTCTCCATAACAGAAATTGTGGTTGCTGCTTAAGTAGAGTTTCATCCCCATCAAGCAGTAATCCAATTTCCAACAGTCACACACAGTTTATCAACCCAGAGAATTCACGCTCCTAGTTCCACGCCCTTCAAACAGCCAAAATGCCTCACATCCAACAAAAACACCCTGCAAGAAATCCCTTTTCTGCATAACTGGTACCATGATTTCCTCAATGCAAAAAGCCTATAGAGAATGGGCAGCTTCCCATGGCTTAATTTCCTCCTATGCTTTTGGTGTTCTAGAAAATGATGCATGAGGGCGGACTAACTGTTTTTGATCTTCAAAGTCAACAGAGAAACAGCAAAATAATCTAAAATGTTAGCCCTCCTCATTAAAAATATCCTTGTGAGATTTTTGTATCAACGTACTTGGTATAAGAATTACTAACTGTAAATAACAAACCTTTTAAGAATAACAATATTTTTATGGGTGTAGCCCAAGTTGAATAGTGGAGTCATATAATTACAACTCAGGTGTGCAGCCATCTTGAAGTTTTCTTGGGAAACCTCTGTTATGTGCTACACTTTAAACAGTAATATTACATTTTATACACTGTAATTTCATGGAGTTTAAAAAAAAAAAAGCTTTGTAGTGGTCTTAAGCTCTACTAAGCGCACAAAGTTTCGAAAACATTTGCTAACATAGGTGTATGGACGAAAAACTGGAGAAAAGCACACTTGCTCTCGGAGATCTTACCATCCCATTTCCTTCAAGCATTCAGATGTAAGTGAATTACTTTCTGTCGCAGAGGGGGCATTGTTGCCTCAGTGTTAACCGCATGCGCGCTAGCGGTTTGCGATTCGTAAAAACCCGCGTTACATGACGAGCTCAGCTCGTCATCAGCGTAGGGCAGGTTACGCTCATGACGAGCTGAGCTCGTCATGAGCGCCGAAGGGGTTAAACACTACCGCTCTCCCAGGGAGATAGTTTTGTTAGCAGATTTGGACAAGTGTGTTCTCAACGCAGAGTTCCTTTTTCTTTAGGAGAGCACTTAGCTCGAAGTTGGGTTGATGAAGTCTGCATATTTTTAAATTTGTAATAAATTGATCATAAGGATCAGACAAACTAAAACAAGTGCAACATGGTTGTCTATGCCTTTTGGAAAGAGGAGCTTTCACCAAAGTGCCTTCCAGTTGTTGTCTCTGCTGTCTTCAAATCTATCAAATTATGTTTTCTTGGACTCGGGTATTGATACCTTTATTTTACAAAAAACTTTCAAAGACCTTATACAGTAACAGAATGTCATAGATTTTGTTCGAGGCTTTTAACCTGTGCTCACCCAAACCGCAAACTCAAAAATCTCTGCTTTGCAGTGAAGCATCCCTGCCAGGAATGATGCTCAGGATGCAGCTAGAAAAGAACTTACTTTAAGACGGTGTTTGCTGGAAGCAGGCAACAGCACTTTTTTTTGGTGACTGGGGCGTATTTTTCATCAGAAGACTTCATCTCGCAGAAGAGAGAGTAAGGGAGAAAAAAGAGATAGAAGAAGGAGGAAAAAGACAGGAAACTAATGACATAAAAAGAATGCAGGAATTAAAAGAACCTGCAAGACTCAGTCTTCTAAGACAAAATGTGGGCCCCTAGGCTAATCAATTTATTAATGGAGCAAATAGCCTCAGAGGAGTGACCCAGAGAAACCATCAGTTTGCTGCTCAGGGGGATAAGGAATGAATGGATTGACAACTTTCTTTACCTGCTCCTGCCTTCATGTCCTCTGGAACCAGATGTAGCAAAGTCAGTGCTTGGGACCAAGAAAAAAGTCATGGGTAGCAAATGCTACCCCTCGCTACCCCTAATGATATCCTTATGTCTGTTAATAATAATGAATAAGCTATTCCTGGAGCCCAACTAATTGCTTTAACCGGCTTTTGGATTGAGTCTTTCCTCATATGTATCATTGACATTGATATTGACATTGATAATCTAATTGGTATAGAGTTAATCTATGTAATGTAGTACTTGCTAAAGTGGAAGTCAAAAAATATCTGATTCAAAGGGGTTTCTAATTAATCTGATGTTCTACATTATGACAATTGATCTCCAAGTGGGCAGTAGTTCATTTTTTATTGTTACAAAAGTTTTATCTGGAAGAGGCAAAGCAGTGAACGTACATAAAAAAATATGAAGCATAAAAAAAGAACAGACAATGGTTAGTTTGCAGGCTTTGTTCCAGAAGGCTAGTGGCGAGATTTTAGGCGAAACTGATGAAATCAGAACTTTAAGTGTGTTAGAAACAGGTTCACCTCACTTGTAAGGTTGTAAAGCCTCAGCTTCAACAGCAGTTGATTCCAGGCTTTAGCTGCTAAAAAGCTGAAGGATCTGCCTCCTAAATGTGCCATGTGCAAGAGTGTGACACATTAAAATGAGGACCTTTCTGTTTGCCCGGTGTATATTCCCACTACGGACCACAGTACGGGTGCCTTACCTATACCATCAAGGAGGCAGTCCAGTGCTACACATGTAAAAATTAAATAAGTGCTAGGGCCCTCATCATTAGGAAACTTCAGCTTGCAACACCTGTTGCCCCTGCCAGAGCTGCCAATGACAGCTACTAAGCATCACACTCCTACAAGTGTGACATTTCAGACTATTCCATGGCCCCATTGCTATAAGAATGAATTAGGTGGCAGGTATTAGTAATTGTTACTGTATATTGATTGAATAAACAACTGGTGTTGTCATCATCTCTAAATTAGGTATACAGTGCCACCATGTGGCAGACTGTCACAAGTCCCGGTGTTGACAATTAAGTGCTGGTGCTGAGTACCGGAAACCACTGGCTCAAATTAAGCATTTATTCAGTCCAAATTGTGGCTGCCCGGACGTTTGAAGCTAATTTTAAGAAAGTTAAGCATCATAGGTTTCTGCCTATAATTGGTGCAAACTTCGAACTTTGTGGGGTTTGCAAGAATTCTCAGTAGCTCCTCTGAAAATATAATCAATTTTCATGCTTTCTTCTCTTAACTAAACTTGCAACTTGTGCTCTTGGTGGTGTAGGCACGGAATATCAAATGTTAAATCTTGAGTTACCGGAATACAGAAGCCAAAATACTAAAACCAAAATATCGACAAGTAACAATGCATAGGCATATTATCCCTAATGCTATAACAAGGTTCCTTGCTGATATATATATCTTGAAGGAACATAGATGTGAGTTATTAATAGGAAATCTGTACTTACCCATATTCACTTACCTTCTCGATATTTTGGCTTCAATATTCTGGTAACTCAAAATTTCACACTCAATATTCCAGACTACAACCCTCATGTTAAATTCAAGAACTAAGTTCAGCTGATTCGTGGATATAAATGTAAAACGTTTCCATTCTTTTCACTCAACAGTGAAAACATTTTTCACTACGTAGAAACCACTTCTGGTACACCCTTATGACAACATTTGTGTTTCCTTTGCATTGTTAACCTAAAACACTCTAACACCACTCTCTTTAGGACAAACTTTGAAAGAATTCCAGAAGTGGGGTGTTTTGACGATGCAAGTGATTGGGAATCCTCATAACATTTACATGGTATATATAGCCAATGCTTATGCCTGACCAGCCTCGTCAACCTACCCTTCTCCCACCTTTTACTCTAAACATACCATGGCAGTTCCTTCACAATACTGGTAGATATTCAGACAGATTACCAGCACTTTATGAGCCATAAATTCCACTTATCTTGATTCTATAGTGCAAACATATTACAAGGATAAGGACCTTACGGTGTACATACTGTTCAGTGAGGCTTAATTTGTGTCGCAGAAATTCTAGGAAGAGAATCACAGTTTGTGATAGGTGTAGGTTTACATTTAGGGGACATTTTAGGTCTGGCATTAGCCAAGACTCTTTTGATTTGATTAAAATGTATATATATATATTATATACTTAATTGAAGGGGTTTTCAGCCAGCTATCTTCATCTATTGTTCTATTATTGTGTCATTCACATTTTTCTTCCACCCACTAAATCATATATCCTGGTCCACTTCCGCCACTGGCCAACATTACTGTGAGTGACAACATTCTACTCTTTATCTAGGAGCATATTTACACATAAAGTAGTTCCTTTCAGCCAGAGACTACTACTGCAATGTGTGCTTTTTTAAGACCAAAAACATATCTTTGCGTTTGGCCATTTTATTATTTTGATTGGAGCGCAACAGCTCCGCCAACCCTAAAAGTTTACAAAGCAATGTTCAAACAAAACAAGCACTGGTAAAGCCAAAAGCTGGCAGCAATACCAGACCTATTGGATTTCCCAAAGCTTGTTTCATTAGAAATAGACAAGTGTAGTGGAGAAGCCCTTTGCCAAGCACTGTTCATGAACTATTGTATCCCAATAATAGCTGTACAGTGCATAGATGTAATGATTCTTATTTACCTTCAGTCAACCATTGGCCTAAGAGGGTCACTTGCATAACATTCCAGCCAGAATCCGACTTATATTAAAAACATAGAAGAATAACACCTTGATTAAAGCTGCCAAGGTGCAAGATATTAGCTTGAGGCTAAGCACAAAGCTTCTCCGAGAGGTTTTTGGGGATCAGCTAAAAATGCAATAAAAATGTTAAAGAAATATGATTATAAATTAGCAGGTGTATACATTCAAAACTACAAAGAACTTAGATAAAAGCACAAGTATAATAACCATTTTTGCAGTAAATGCTCAAAGCAGTTGTCCCACAAGGTTGGTTTGCATGGCCACATGTGTAGCTATCCCTCACTGCCTTCGCTCCACTTCATCCTTAGGTGCATCATCAGTGTTGGAGCAACAAGATAAGAGCTGCCAATTTCAAATACAACCAACATCATAACACTTCCCATGTAGACCACCTTTTCATTCTGAAATCATACCTAACAGACACAATAATGTATATAAAATTATGCATTTTATCTCACACTTATTTTTCACTTACACCCCCGCCCAGGTGCAGCAGCATATAATACAATAAAATCGCATATCTACTTATCACGTACAACACCAAAACAATTTCCTCATAAACCCCGCTACAAATGCCCACAGTCAAACACAATTTCCAGAGTTCATGCCACTCATCTAACATCACTCATCAAAGATGAAAAGCACTATTTAAATTGAACTGTAATATAGTACAGTCCAACTTACTTCTCTGTTTGGTCTAAAGCAAATCTTTAAAGGAGTAGAGATTTCAATAAATCCATTGAACCCTTGGTTTTTGCTAATAACAAGGCTAGTGTGTAAACAAATTTGCTATTTTGGAAAAAAAACTTAATTCTATGAATAACGTGTATTGGTAAAATGCATACTCATCCCTTAGGACACCTTGCTGCTGAATAAGGTGTATTTATTTTTACTGAATTCATTGGTAGTCCTTCTAGCTATCTCAGAAGGATAAAAGTCCAAGTGGGCTCACTAGGATTTTAACCTGTTGCCATGAAGTCAAATACAGCTTTCTGAATTCGACGCATTAGCTCATTTAGCAACAAGAGCCAGCTTTATGTTTTATAGATGAAATGAAATTTGATGAGTGCATTTAGGGGCACATGCATCAAAGGTTTTTGCGAGCACAAACTGTGTTATTCGTGAAATTCGGCCGTTTGCGATCGCAAAAGGCAATTTTGCGTTGTATGAAAGTGTTGTGCACACACAATGTAGGTAATCGCCATTTCTTGCATTGCAAGAAGCACTTTAAAATAGCGATTTCGCTATTTGGGGCTGCAAATTACTGAGCAATTAAACTGGTTGGTAATTTGCAAAAACTTAGAACAATGCATTAAAGTGCTTTTTTCAATGTTTCAGGTTACACACACACATGCCCTTGGGGCTTGTGTTTGCGCAACATGGGTGCACACCACAATTTCAGGGGTCTAACAGCGTGTCCTTTTGACACCTTTGCACCCTTGCACCCTTAAAATTGCATGCACAATTTGTGAGTACCAATTGGTACTCTCAAAATGTGCATGCAATTTCCCTTTCATTCCTATGGGCCCATTGGAATGAAATGGGAATACACTCCTTAATTGTGACTTACCATTTGAAAGTCGCAGTTAAGGAATGTTTAGGAATCACTATTTTTATAGCGATTCCTACATGCATTTGCTTTTGCAGGTCCTTAATTGTGATTCCTCAATAATCGCAATTAAGGACTCTCAAAATCATACCTTGATGCATGTGCCCCTTAGTCTTTATTCCAACATTTTGTTGTAGAAATAGGATTTCCTAAACTAAAAGGTTCATTTAGGGCTTTCTGGACTGTTCTCCATCCTGTTGTGGCAGTGAAAGCATGTGCTCAGCTTTCCTGGCAGACTACAGACTGTCATGTTTAGAGATCTCTGCCTGCTGGAGATCTCTGCACCATCAGAGGAGCTGCTGCCACAGCGGTGTCTCCAAAGGTGCTGTAATTTTGTTGAGCACCCGCCATTGTTCATTCAGCGGCTCAGCAAATGTTTTTGCTTTACAAAACCAACTCCTAAAGTGTGAGCTTTTCTGCTTGGGACTGTCAGGCTTATCCTGGGTGACCCTAAGATGAAAAAGGTACGTCAGAGGAACTGCCCTAAATAGGGCAGGCATTCTGAGACACTGAGACCAACAGCCTGGTGTCTGTGAGGCCTTTGGTGTAAGGCATCTGCCAGTGTGGGCTTAACTGGCAGAACCATGAAGGTTTGTCTGAGTCTAAATACAGTGTGCAGACCACAGGTTTGACAGACAGGGTACTCCATCACATTTGTGGCAGAGTACCCTGTTTTCCAAATACTAAATAATCTACCAAATGTGTATGGTAACTGTTGGACATGACTTTCTCTGCAGGGCCATCCCCAAATATGTTGCCTTTTACCCTCGACTCTGTGCACTTTACCACTGTTGACCTATGCTAAAGGGGTTGTGGTCACACCCCTAAACAGGGTATGATTGGCATACACCTTATTGGCATATTTAATTTACTTATAAGTCCCTTGTAGAGTGACATACCATGTCCCAAGGGCCTATAAATTAAATGCTACTAGTGAGCCTGAAGCATGTATTGTGCAACCCACTTAAGTAGGACCTCAATACATGCCCCAGGTCTGCCATTGCAGCCTGAATGCAGCTTCAAACTGTTACTTTGACTTAGCATTTAAACTCCCTTGGCAAGTCTTAAATGTCCCTTTAATTACATATCCCTCACTGCTAAGGTAAGCCATAGGTAGTCAACATGGCAGGGTGCTATTTAAGTAAAAGGTTGTACATGTACTATTAATTTTTACATGTCCAATTAGTGGACATGTAGTGGAGACCTCACAGTAGTGAGGTAAGCCTCACTACTGTGAGGCCTACCCCTCACACAGGATATTGTTCAGGATTCATTATTACATTTAATACGTTTAATTTCCAATTGGGAGAAGGTGGATATGTCATGTTTCGTACCGTTGCAATTGTAATGATAAACCTGTTTAAATGGTAAAGTCTGTTTTTTTTATTCCAATTTTGAAACGCCACTTATAGAAAATGAGCATTTTTCTCTCTAAAGCCCTTTGTGCCTGCAGCCTGTCTTGGGCCACATGATTGGGTGTAGCTGACAGTTAGACTTTGTGAATTTTCCCAGCCAGTCACACAATAGAGGTAATAAGTGTGCCTTGATGAGCCTTCAACTGGCAGCCTCACTTGCACCTGAATAGGCTTTGTCCTGGCTCCACACAAACTGCCTAACAACCCTGTATTGTAAGTTCAGCCAGCTTAGAGCCAAAGCAGGGGAGTCAAGAAATATCATGCACTTCAAAGAAGCTTTCTAGAAACTTCTCCCACCTCCAGAAGAAGGGCAGCAGGGTATACAAATAGGACCTTGAGTCCTACTCCTCAGTTCACTACTGGACTTGCGGAAGCACTTTCAGAGTACTACTTCTGTAACCTGCTGTGCACTCTGCCAGAATGCCGCTATACTTAGGACTTTTTTTGCATAGAGCATGCCTTGAACACTCAGAGGACAGCCCTGCTGTCCCGCCCTGCATCTTCATCTGCACCCAGGACTACCAGAAGTGACTCCAAGGGTTGCTTTGCTGGCCTCTTGTTGAGAGCCACAGGGACATAAAAGGCTTACACCATCTTAAACCTGCACCTGGACCCATCCTGAGTGAGCTCTGTACCCCCAAGAAGTGTCTCACCAGTCCTGTATCCTTGGTTGTGGTGCAAAAGGTGCCCAGAAATCAACTTTCCAAAACTGAGGACTTTCTCCTTTTCAATGGTCCCTCACCAAAGGGGCATCAAACCTCATGGAATTGTCTTCCGCTACAGCCCTCTGCCTCATCCCACTGGAGATTTTTGACTTCCAAATCGGTGACTAAGAAGGTAAAAATCTTAACCATGGCTTTGCTCCACAGCCATCTGATGACAACGCCTTTGCCCCAGAGGCTCCTGAAGCCTTACCCCGCTAAACTTCCACCTTCTCAAACAATTTTTCTTCAAGAAGTCCAAAGGAAAGCGCTGACCGGGCCCAATCCACTGCTTGTATCCGAACCGTGCTCCGTTGAAGTCGGCCATAGCTTTTGATTTTGCCCCATCTCACACTACTAGATGTCCGCAGTTGGCGCTTTGATCTTTTAGGCACCAGATTGCACTAAAAATGTTAAAATTCATAACTTCAGGTCAACTGATTGGATTTTTGGTGTCAAATAATATATTAAAATGTGCTCTATTTTTCTAAATTGGTTTGGCATTTTTCTTCTGTTGTGTTTTCACTTTATTACGGTTTGTGTGCTGCAAAATACTTTACACATTGCCTCTCAATGAAGCCTGGCTGCTTTTTTGTGCCAAGCTACCCAGGGTTCAGCACAAGTTAATTTAGTAACTTTCTGTGGTTCCCCCTGCAAGAGAGTGTGGCTATTGCTTGACCAGGACTCAGACTCCAGTCAACGAGCAACCCAATTTCTTGCACCAGCAGATTAGGAATATTTTGCTCTGACTGCTTACAGAAATCCCCTCAGGTTGAATACTTTAGTATTTTTCTGCATTTCTATTGTGGTAACCTGAGTTGTTACCTGTGTTTTATGAGTTTTCCTTGTAGATCTGGATAAATAAATAAAAAGGCCATATGTACAAAGGTAAACTTGATTGTTAACTTTAAGACCAAATTAACCTGTTTTATGCCTGCCAGGAATTCATAAAGGGAATAGAAGGTGTAAATCCGTATACCTGAGTGCATCAGTAAATCCTATTCAACGGTTAGGAAATTGGACATTCCGAACTATGTTTAGCTTTGGAAGTTTGTGAGTGTCCACAAGCATGGACATTTGTCAATATTCAAAACTACCCAAATTTCCCTTCTCGTCCTGGAATTGTCAGTACGCAGAAATCTGCAGAGCAGGAGTAGGTGCCTCCTGTACAAATTGTCTTTTTTATCTCAACAGGGAAGTCTAGGGATGATCCATTAATCTTTCCATCAAAGGGAAGTTTTTCTTGAAGTGAGCAAAATTCAGACAAGTTGCTTTTGTGTAATTATATAAAATGTAGGCAAAACTCTGGGAAATTTTGCATAGTTAAGAAAAACACAAATCCATACTTTTGCGCTGTATTTTAGTGCAAAATGCATACTTACGTCAATGATTGGTGTGAAGATGGATTTTGTGCTGAGAATGGCATGAAAAACACAAGGTCTACAAACAACATGCATGTTTGTGGGTTATCTCAAACTTCCAAATCAAACCATGGCACTGATGCCATTAGTGGTATTTACTACTGTAGAGTACTCTGCACTTGTGGAGAAATGTGCATTAGTCAATGGATTTACACCCACCGCGAATTCTTTTGTGGATCTTTGTTAGGCATAAATAAGATTGAATATGGTCATTGATCAATATGGTTGAAGAGCATTGCATGCTTTCCCGGTGCTTTTTTAGTGGAAGCGGAGTTGAAGCTCTCCTTTTGGCCTCAGTCCCTTGGTCCCAATTGTTTGGCATTTCCATCAAGCAAATCTGGGCCTAGGTTCACACATCCAGTAATCCCAGGCGCAAAACCACTCATTTGAATCAGGCAAGGTGGTATCCACCCCAGGATACTGCTCCTCTAGGCCGATAACTAGAACCTTAGTGGTCTCCATTTTTTCACATAGTTAATGACTGAACTAGTTTGTAACAGAGCAGTGTTAGATCAGGTATTCATTTTGGTGGTAATCGTGGTGGATCTAAAAGGACTAGCCCAGACATAATTTTGAGATCACCAAAGACAAGTGTTCCTTTTTTGAGGCATTCCAATATTGGAACCCTGGAGGAACATATTACTAAAGGAATTGTTAACACTAGCACTAACATCCATGTTGATTCATTCTCTACATACAGCTGTTACACCAAAGTACTGGGCAGATTAAATATATATATCTGACCAGGATCACAAAACTGAACTCAATAATGCACCATACATTACTATACCACAACCAAATAGCAGTACAACACAACACCAAAAACAGCACCGCATATCAACATCAGTCAACAGGACAGAAACAACAACCCATAGACAGACACAACAAAAGCACAAGAATATAACACAATGACATAGCCTCAACACACCAAGGCAGCACCACACCGCAATACAACTGTTTCACAAACTACAAAATACAACAAAGCACACCGGCACATCAATAAAGGAAAAAAAACGCAATGAAACCTCTACATAACACAAGATGATAAAACAACACATTATTGCAACACAAAAGCAAAATAAAAGCACAAAAAGTAACTAACACAATAGCAATAAAGAATTCACAACAAAGTCACAGAACAAAATCACAACCATAACAACACTGTAACAAGCCAACTGAACAAAACAACATAACACAAAATGTTGTGGGCTTCTGTACGAATGAGCATGAGGAAAACAGGTATAGCTAAATTTAATTCACAAATGAATTTAACGAAAGGGCATTAAAATAATATCATGATTCCTCTGTTATCTGACACCACAGTAGAGTGGAACTGTTGAGAACACTGGGTGGATAGTAAAACCTCTGATGTAACTCATAAAGAACGTATGATTCTTCTGGGTGAGAACAATTCCCTCTCCTCATTTTACCAACTGAGTCCAAGCTGTAAGTCCAAGATGGTGATTGCGCCTGCCCTATAAAAGCAGATGCCCATTTCTGTTTCCAGCAGCTGTGTAGTGAGGGGGTAGCAGGCTGAGAAAGAAGGAGGTGCAAAAAAGCAAAACACGTGCCTTAACTAGGGCCATTGGCAGTTCTACGATGAAGGGGAGAGAGAAAATGAGGTACGTGTACTTGACTTTGGATAGAGCAAACACCTACAGTAGGTCACAAATCAATCAATCATGTGTTTGTGAAGCGCGACAACTCACCCGTGAGGGTCTCAAGGTGCTGGAGAGGAGGGAAGGTGCAGGTTCCAGTCCATCAAGGAGGGGTTCTGTTGAGGAGCCAAGTTTTGAGGTTTCTCATGAAGATGGGGAGTGATGTTGTCTGTCTGAGGTGGAGTGGTAGGGCGTTCCAGGCTCTGGCCGTGAGGAAGTTGAGGAAGGTGAAGGAGGGGCCTCCTGATCTGATCTTTATGGCATGGGGACCACGGCGTAGGAGAGCTGGGCTGTGAGTCGGTCGTTCATGTATGCTGGTCCGGTGTTGAGGGCTTTGTGTGCGTGGGTGAGAATCTTGAAGGTGATTCTAGCCTCGATTGGGAGCCAATGGAGTGTGCGAAAGTGCTGGGAGATATGGCAGTGTCTTGGCAGGTTAAGGACCAGTCTTGCGGCGGCGTTCTGGATGTTTTTTAGCTTGTGGTGAGGTGCTTGTTTATTCTGGCGTAGAGTGCGTTGCCGTAGTCAAGTCGGCTGGTGACGAGGGCATGAGTGACAGTCTTTCTGGGCTTGAGGGGGATCCATTTGAAGGTCTTGCGTATCAGGCGGAGGGTGTGGAAGCAGGAGGATGCAACTGAATTGATCTGGTGGTCCATCCTGAACTTGGAGTCCAGGATGATTCCAAGGTTACATGCATGGTCTGTGGGGGTGGGTGGGCTTCCAAGGGTGGAGGACCAGCAGGTGTTGGGGTGTGGGCCCATGATGAGTACTTATGTTTTTTCTCAGTGTTGAGTTGTAGGCAGCTGCTTTTCATAAATTTGGCGACAGCATCCATGCCTTCTTGAAAGTTGTGTTTTGCTGTGTTGGGTTCGTTGGATAGGGAGAGGACGAGTTGGGTGTCATCTGCATATGAAACAGCATTGAGTCCATGGGTTCTGCAAGGGGGCGAGTGGAGTCATGTAGATGTTATAGAGCGTGGGGCAGAGGGAGGACCCCTGGAGACTCCGCAGGTGGTTGGTGTAGGGACCAAGAGGAAAGGAGGGAGTCTGACCCGCTGCGTTCTGCAGGAGAGGAAAGACTGGATCCAGTCCAGGGCCTTGTCTCGGATCACTGCGTCATGATGTCTGCGTGTTAGGGTGCGGTGGGAGGCTGTGTCAAAGGCCGCTGAGAGGTCGAGTAGGATGTGGGCTACTGTCTCTCCTCTGTCCAGGAGAGAGCGGATGTCGTCTTTTGCGGCGAGGAGGGCGGTTTCTCTGCTGTGTTTTTCCTACTGAAGATGATGGGAAGAATCAAGTATGTTGTGCTCTTTGACGAAGGTGGGGAGTTGGCTTTTGTTGGCTTTCTCGATGACTTTCGCTGGGAATGGAAGCAGGGAGATGGGCCTGTAGTTTTTGAAGTTGGTGGGGTTCGCCAAGGGCTTCTTCAGGAGGGGGTTGATCTCGGCGTGTTTCCAGTCATCGGGGAAGGAGGCATTCACCAAGTGGTTGATGGTGTGGCGAAGCATGGGTGCGATGGTGTTGGCGGCTCTGTTGAAGATGTGGTGGGGCAGGGGTCCGTGGGGGCCCTGGAGTGGATTCACTTCATCGTCTTCAGTGTGTCTTCGGTAGTGAGGGCTGTCCAGGGTGTCGGGGTGGCTGATGAGGGTTCAGTGTGTTGGTTGCCTTTGTCGCCGTTGTTGTAAATGTTCTTGATTTTGTGGTGGAAGAAGGTGCTAAGTTTGTTTCAGAGGTCTTGTGAGGGAGGGATGTCTGTAGACTTGCTGGTGGGTTGGGCAAACTCCTTGATGACGCTGAAGAGTTCTTTGTTGGTGTGAGCGTTTGTGGAAATTCTGTCTTGGATCGCTGTTTTTCTTGTATTTCTGATGAGTGGATGGTGGGAGTTGGTGAGGGCTCTGAAGTTGTTGTGGGCTTCTGTGGACTTGGAGTTCCTCCATGCCTTTTTGAGGCAGCAGCATGTGCATCTGGACTCTCGAAGTTTGGTGGCTTTCTTGTTGGGTGTGTTGTTCTTCTTGAGGGGGGCTATGATGTTGGTGCTGTCGGTGATCCATCTGTGCAGAGTTCGGGCTGTGGTGTTGGGGTCGTCGTCTTCAGCGGTGGTTGGGGTGGAGTTGCAGAGCGAGGAGGTGAGCTGGTCATCTGTGATTTTGGTCCAGTTTCTTCGTGGGAGCAGGTGCGGGTGGCTGTGTATGGTGGGTGTTCTGAAGGTGAAGTGGATGCATCAATGGTCTGTCCATGGGAGTTCGGTGGTGTGGTTGAAACTGATGGAGGTTCCTGTTCTAAAGAGGGGGTCGATGGTGTGTCCTGCTGAGTGGGTGGGTTCGGTCATGATCTGGCGGAGTCCAATGTTGTGGAGGTTGTCCAGGAGGGAATTGTATGGCAAGCAAATTATAGTAGCTGGTAAAAGTGGTACAGGGTATAATCTTAGGACATGTTGATGAGAGGATGAATTCCTCTTAGCTAATTGCATTATTTGCTACAAATTAACAAACTGTTATCTAAAGTGAATCTGAGCAGCACTGAGGACTTCGTCTTGAGTGCCACACTTTGGGGAATGCCATATAAGGATGGATGGAAACAGAATGTCAGTTTTACAGATACCTTGTAAATTGTACATGAAGCATCACAGATGTTAAGAGGGTGGAGCATAACCCTCCTTGGGCACCCCAGCATACATGCATCTGTAGTATAAATGCATAGGCAGAGAGGAGAAAAACAGTGTAATCTCTATCTGAACTTGTGGCTGGGGAATACCCTGTATATGTGCTCAGTAGTGAAGCAAAGACATCCACTGACTAGCCCCTACCCACTATGACCCCAAATATTAGAAACTGTGAATAACAATGTTGTGAGAGAAGCCCATCTTAGTATCGCCTCCAGATTATCATGCCATCACAATATTGTGGACAAAATATTGAAAATATTCAGGACCAAAATATGAAATAGGTAAGTATATATAGGGACATATATGTTTACTTTACTCATATGTGAGTCCCAGTTTCCACAGAAAGAACGTTATTGTTTTGCCAATAACTTTGGTGCAATTTGACGAATCTTCATGAAACCTTGAAAAAAAAACTTCATCCACCTCACTTCCTTCCTGGAAAGTTTTGGGTGATCCATCAAGAGGAGGCTAGAAAAAAGGTGAGTTCTTGAATGCAGTTTTCCCATGCAATTTCCATAGGGACTATTAATCTCTGCTACAGCCTAAACGGCTAATAGAATTACATGGAACTTGGCAGAAAGCTAGATCCTAACTCAGAAAGAGTGCTTTTGTGTAAATTCATTCAGTAGGCTTTGAGAAATTAAAGGTAAAAATGTATGTAAATGAGGATGGATGGGTTCACAGGTCTCTCCCGAGAGTCCTGCGGATTCACAACTTCAAATAATAGAGCAATCTGATTGCCCAAGAAGTTTTTTTCCCCATCAGCTGTCTTCCTCCTGTGTGAGTGAGAGACTCCTATGAGTCCAGCAGGAGCTTTTGCTGTGATTGCCTGGCTGCAGCATGAGTAGAAATGCTGCAACTGCCAATTCAGGACACAGGGATTTGGTCCCCATACTCCGAATATGTAACCAAAAGGGGGCAGGATAGAGTTACCCTGACCCCGATGCAATTGTAGGGGGGGTCATAAAAGGATCAACCCAGGATAAAAGTGTAGTATAAAAAGGTTTGCATGGTAAAATTCAGCTTTGGGACTCCCCCTTTTCCTCTGTCCCTGATTGATGCAAATAAACATACTACACATATGCGGATCTCATCCATGCAAAGCGTTGGTGCCCATTCTTGGGTGCAGTGTCCATATTAATATAAAATCCACCAGTTTCTAACATGAAGAAACAAATGGTGCTCTGAGCGTGAAAATGCAGTGATCCAATTTATTATGAGTTCATGTGTGGTATGAATCAAAATGTTCTGAACATGATATAGTCCAAATTATTGAAAAACGGACAGTCCCTCATCAATGTTGTGGCTATTTGGAGAATTGACATTCAAGCTGTATTAGTGTCCTTTCACGATTGCCTCCTCTTTCATTATATAGGACTCTAAAAAAACTGAAAAAGTTCAGGATTACGATCGCTTTCCTTGTCAAAGTGGCTTGCTACAGGATAGGCAGTGTCATTTTTATATAAAACTCTTTAAGCACATTTATAAAAACATTTCTTGGTTTGAGCCATCATGATTCGGTCCTAGGTTTTAGGTAATTAGGGACTAAATTATCTCTAAAAAAATAAGCTTTGTGATAAGTTATGCATGAAAAAAGGGTGAGACCGGTACCTAACAGATGATCAGCTTTCAATATATGACAATGTTTCTCATTATCTTGCCAGTCTCATCACTCACCTGGTTGAAAGTACAACTAAAACAAACAGGTCCTTCCCCTGAGCCTTTGTTTAGATGTTTATCCAAAAAGTCAATCCTTTCTGTCTTTTAGTAACACTCTATGCTCCGCAATAAAAAAGTATTTTTTCAGGCTAGCCCCTTTCCTTAACCCTTCTTTCATAAGTTCTTCTCAAAATCCTTTCTCCATACTACAATTGTTTTTGGCTCCTAAAACTCTTAAAACTTCCTGCAGGGGATGC
This sequence comes from Lissotriton helveticus, assembly GCF_964261635.1. Classification (NCBI taxonomy): domain Eukaryota; kingdom Metazoa; phylum Chordata; class Amphibia; order Caudata; family Salamandridae; genus Lissotriton; species Lissotriton helveticus. The sequence goes on along the minus strand of NC_136069.1, from coordinate 1,064,336,392 downwards.
TCCCCTTAATTTTATTTGGATGTTGGTCAGTCCCATGGAGCACACCATATTCCGCTGTTTGTTCATGTAAGAAATTTGGTTACTTGTTGAGTGGGATTAAACCCTTCTCAAGCAGCAACCACAATTCCTCTCAGGGTGAAGTCACAAGCAAATCCTAAATGAACCTGTCCTCAATCACCGGATTGCTTGATACAGAGCAGTCAGGCTTAACTAAGAGACAATGTGACAAGGTATTTGAACAGTGCTTCAAACAGTAACACAGTGAAAACACACCATAAAAGGAGTCTGCACCAGAGTTAGAAAAATGTGGTAAGTTTTTATAAATAGAATAAGACCAAAATAGCAACAATCCAACCTGTAGAACCAGAAATCCTCAACTTTGAATATTTCAGTAAAAATAGCGCCTGAAGGCGTAATGTACCAACAATGGATATCTAGTTGCGCCGGACCGGGCCAAAGTCACAAGTTTAGGCCAATCGTGATGGGGCATGGGCAGACTACAGGGAGCCAGTTAGACCCACTGAACAAAGTACCTTCGATCCTGGGTTGCGGAGCTCTGCGAGGATTTGCAGTGAAAATGTGTCATGCAAGTGAAGTGATGCGTCTGTTCTGAGATGCATGAGGCTGTTGCACACTGTCCTGCTGTGTCAGCATCTAAAATCCCCTTGTCAAGGACTTGTGATGTGAAGTCCAGAGTCGGGGATGTGTTGCGCAGTCAGGGTGATGGATTGGTTCTGAGGCGCTGCCAAGCTGCAATGTGGAGTGCGGTGTTGTTGTCGAGGCTGCCATATACGACGCAAGGGCCTGCACGGAGAATGCATACTGCAGTGCCAGTTCCGATGTGGTGATTGGCTGTGATGCAAAGTAGGCTTTGTGCCGGTTCTGATCTATGCAGCAGTGGTGATGCATCAGGTTTGCTTGGGGTTGCGCCATGCAGCAGAGGTGATGTGTCGGTGTCGCTGGATCCACAGAGGCTGGCAGTGCGCTTTAGGCCCACTTCCAAGGGTCCAGCACTGGGCTGGAACCACTTAACATGGAAAACTCACAGATGGCAGAGTCCAGGTGCAGGTGCTAGGTTGTTGTAGCCTGCTGTACCTGAGGCTCAATTCAGGAGGCCAGCCAAGTAACACTGGGAATCACTCTTGGGTTCTGGGTTCAAGAAATGCAGGTTCAGCACTTCACATCCAGGAAGGAGGGCAGCATGTCAGCACAACAAGGAAGTAGTCCAGCAGAGTGCAGCAGCGTAGCAGTCCTTCAGCAGCACAGCAGTCCTTCCTGGCTGAGTTTCCCGATAACCAGAAGCGTACAGACGGGTTGATGTCTGAGGTCCAGTATTTATACCCAGTTGTACCTCTGAAGTTGGGAGACGATTCTGCAGGTCTCCTGCCTTCCATACCTTGACTCCAGACTAACTAAAGGGGTTATGCAACCCTTTTTATGGAGGCAGGACACAGCCTATTCAATCCCGACACATCCATGCACGCCTAAGCTCCTTATTGTGTGTAACTACGCTAAGTAATCGCTAATACATGCTGTGAAGGATAAATTGAGATCATTATTTTGCATGCCACTCAAAAAGTGCTCTTCTTCACTTTTACTGCAATCACTAAGGAAAAACAGATCCTCAATGTAATGGATCTATAAAGTTATCTTTTGGATCCAGTCTTCAAAATTCTTATTCACTACCTGCTCTTTCCACCGGCCCAGAAAGATGTTCACGTAGCTTGGGGGAAGCAGGTGCTGATAGCTGTTCTAGACAATTGCCTGTGGAGCTAACCCTCAGATAGAAGCAAATTGTTATTCAGGCCGCTCTCTGTCACTTCTAGAAGCATTTCAGTATGCTCAAAGGAATGTACTGATCGTGATTGAAACGGTCTACATGCTTCAATGCCTAAGTTGTGGTCAATAAGGGTATAGAGTGAAGCCACATCAATAGTGATTATAAAGTAGTAACTACTTTCCCAATGGACATCATGTATCTTACGTAGAAAATCTGTAGTATCTTTTTAGTATGATGGGAAAATTTGACAATAGGAGATAAAAAGTACCACAGATAAACTGGAATTTCAGGAAACCATGGAGTGCCAAGATGGATCCTGTAAATTTTTGTGAATTTTGGGTAACATGTACAGACACAGAATGACACTATCATCAACTTGCAGATAAATGTTTTCATTAAAGTTCAGCAAACCCATTTGTCACCAATTTAACAACATATAATAAAAGATTTTTGGGGTTATGCTATGTGCATTCCTAGGAACGGGTTCATAGTATCAAGATTTAGTCAATTGTTCTAGTGCTTTTGCAAGATATTTTTTGCCGTTCCAGAACACTGCGTTCTCCCTGTTTCTCTAAGGGCTTAATCCCACTATAAGGAATATTATTTTAATGATTTCATAGCCTGCCTCTGCTTCCTGGACCTGTTCTTTTAAACGAAGTTTGGCCAAAACCTTTATATTCATATCCTGAAAGACCTCAATGTTATAATGTCCCATGTTGTGGAGAAACGTAAATTTGGGTTTAAATGGGGTTAGGAAAACATTATCAGTGTGTGTGCTTAATTCACTTAATGCATCTTTAGGATTATTGCCTTCTGATATGGTGCCTTCCAGTTCACATTGATTAATAAGAGTGTCAATGGGCCCAATTCATATTTCTTGATGTACCTCAGAGGGGGGTTTACAGATATCAGGTATTATATCATGCCATGCCTTCAATTTGAAATCTTTCATTAATTTTAAATTTCTAACATAATGAAAAAGGTCTATACAGGTGTTACTGTAATTGTATTTAGCCGTTGGGCAAAAAGACACGCCCAATTTTAATACTGATTGCTGAACTGGTGTTAAGACATGATCCGACAAATTGACCACAGTTAAAGCTTTACTCTCACCCATAGTTTTTGTGGGACTGCCTTGATTTTATTCCAAAGGAATTCTTTTTGTGTTTGTCTCCACTTTTTACTATAGTTTTGTGTCCCTTTGATGCCTCCTTTTCCCTTTGGTGACTTTGTCCAAGTACTGCCATGTTTCCTCAGATCATATGCCCATAAAATAGTTGTGGTTAATTTTTCATAACTTTCTGATATCATTGCTACATCATCCACATCCGATGGTGCTTCAGAGCTAGATCCAGATGTAATCCTAATGCTTCTATGTTGTAGCTTTCTTGTACTCACTACACAGATGATCATATTGTTGGGCAAAGGTTTAAACTGTACCATGCAAATAATCTATTTTTGTCTCTCAAAAATAGTCTATTTTTACATTTGTATTTCTTTTTCATACATTTCCAATTTTTTACGTATTTCCTCAAGGAATCATTTGATCTGTTCTTGATCAATCTCATTATTCAAGGCATAATTTAGATCACTAATATCTTTTCACTTAATTTTAGGGTATTTCATTAATAATTCTGTCATGTATTTAGATGATGACCCCATTAACAATGCCCGTTGTTCTAGGAGCTTTCGATTCTAAAATGAGAGTACAGTTACTGGTAAACAAAATAACCAGTAACTGTACTCTGCATTTTAGACATGTTACTTTAATAACCATGGAATAGATGTATACATCCATGAATTACCTATATACAAACTTTGCAATTCTTGAAAAAAAGATATTCCTGTGTTTCTTTAAAATCATTTTTCTATTTATTGAGTATCAGTATTCGTTAATCTGATAAATGCTTTGATTGTTCTAAGGTTCAGAATCAATTTGGATTGAACCACTAAGTGATTATGTGTATAAGACCCTAAAAATAAGAATTGCAAAACTAATTCTTTTGTAGTTACCTGCTACTTATCTTTTGGTAAAAATGGCTTCTTCTCACAATCTTCCCTATCATTTCACTTAACAATTTGCTAGTGAAACATGAAAAGTGAAGATATACTTCTTGTGGTTTTAACAATTTGACAAACCTGAGGGCATAAACATGAATATTTAAATATCTAAGCTGATGCAAATTACTCAACTCAATTATGCAATTTTAAAAATATTCAAAAGACATTCATCAAGTGAAATTCATCAAAGTTCTTGCAAAAATTGCATCTATAAACTGATGCATATCATCAACTCAAATAGTTCAAAATTTAAAGTAATTCAAAATTCACATAAAAAATTGTACCATGTTTATCACGTATTTGTATACAATTTGAAGAACTAAAAGACATTCTCGACCATCCCAAATATATATATAAGGCTGATTGCCGAAACCGGTCATGCCGAAATCTTAAATAAACGTCCTGTGAAGCCCCGCTGTGTCCCTTTCTTCTGTTCGGAGTGCACCGAAGGGGGTGTTATGTTTCGCGTACAGCCTGTGGTGCGCGAAAAAAGGAACCCTTCCTTCAAGTAGTCGTGGAAATACACTGGCATTTGGAAATTGTATGCTGCCATGATGTGGTCCAACATTGTGTGGAGAGGCACTTTCATTGTAATTGTGTCTCCAGTCTTGGTGCCTTTGTGTGAGGAGGCTGGAAGTAGGGGACACAAGGACACTTATTCCCAGCAAATCCGCCGGATTCTCCTACTGCAGCTCGAGGTATTCCAGTGAAGTGCATGATAGTACCAGTGGTTCGTGGATAGAACTACTGACGCGTCGGCACGATAACGAGCTGCAGCTGGGCCCTTCACTATTGCGGTGAGAGGAGCTCCTTAAACATTTAGTAGGACACTCTCTGAGATGGACGGAGGCATTTGAGAAAGGCTGATTGCCGAAACAGGTCATGCTGAATTCTTAAATAAACGTCCTGTGAAGCCCTGCTGTTTCCCTTTCTTCTGTTCGAAGTGGAACGAATGTGTTGTTATATTTATATCTATATATGTACATACACAACCATTTATACTTACATTATATGCATGGTAAAAAAATGTGTGGTAATGCACTGCATGTTAATTTCCATGTTGTAAAGGTTGTTTCCCTTGAGTGATGTGCTCTGCCAGTTGACTTTGCTAGTGTGTTATTGTAATAGCTTCAACTTAAGTCAGTTATGTTTTGTAAATTTCACTTGTGCTGCACATAGACTCTACTACTTAAATATTTGCTTGAATGACAAAAATATGTTTCTTCTTCTCTGGCAACCATTTCTTAAAGTTGACTTCATGAATTTGGTATGCAGTGAGACAGTGACCTGGCCTTGCTTAATCAGCCCCTGGGTTATCCGAGTCTTGGCAAGAGGTGACTTTGATTTAGAAAGGATTAGATACAATTAGGAGCCAAGGCCTCTATCCGACAGCCCACCAAATTGAAGATGTCTATCAACAAGGAGGTTGCAGTAATCACAACCAGGTAAAGCTTCGGGAACTCCAGGTCACAATGGTTCGGGACATGTGAATTCTGCTTAATGTTTATACTTTGTTACTCGGTTTTGCTTGTTGCTTTTCAATCTAAAATATCTGAGTAGAAGAATTTGTATAAAGGTGTTAGATTTCCAAAAGTTGCATTGCATTGTTACTTGCATGTATGGAACAGTAAAACTTAATGCAGGTGTTCCGCATCAACTTATAATGTTGGTAAAATGCTTTGACTACAAAGACAATAACATGATGCCGATAAAAGCAGCAGATTAAGGCACCCTTCCACGCAGGGGCCTTTTGGGCCTCCACGCTCGTTCTCACACCTTTCAGCAGCACAGTGACTGTTTACACCGCATTTATCAAAGGAGCACCCCCCCCCCATTTAATCCACTTGAATGGAGAAGTCTTTAGGAATGGGTCTTCATTCTAGCCATGTGAAAAAATCAATTGTCTGAGCATGACCTCTCAGTACTATATTGTTGTTTTATTCATTACCTCTAAAACAGTACAGAAATACTTGGCCAAAACACTCAAACAAGAAGTGAAGAAGGGCAACAATGCAAGGGAAGAGGAGTTGGCCTAAAACTAGGGCGGTCAAGCTCAAATCTGGGGAACTGGGTTTGAGTCTGATCAAGGACGAGCAACATCCTGTGATTCTGAGCAAATCGCTTAATCTCCCCATCAGGGCCGATGCTAGGCATGGGCAGCATGGGCGGCTGCCCAGGGCTCCGCATTCAGCCCAAAAACATGGGGCCTCGCAAAAGTGTTTTCCCACCCACCTCGTCCTAGACCTCACACCTAAGGTGCAGCACTGCTAGGACCAGGGAAGGGATGTCTCTCACCTGGGCTTCACAGACATGTGTAGTGCTGTGAGGAATCGGGGAAGAGGCCCACCTCCCCTGTGCCTCGCAGCACTGGGCAATGGTTGCTAAAACCTGGGGCGAGGGCCTATTTTCCCTGAGCCTTGCAGCCCCACATGTAGCTTGAGGCCCGTCTGCATTTGAAAAGTTTGACCTATGTTTGGGGATGCCGTCCACTTCCCACTTCAATGCCAATTGGCCCGCATTTTGGGACCTGACAGTTTTAACGATTTAAAAAGACAATCACCTCTCACTCATTCAGATGCTGATGAGCTGTGAAAGAGATGCTTGTCAGTGGCAGAAAGGAAGGTATTGCAGCACAGGGGGGTTCATGCACCATACAGGGTGAAGGGCACCTTCCGTAATTAAGACGCAAATAGCTTTGAATGTGTAAATTAAACCCATTTTCTACTGCACTTTTTATGTAGCGCAAACTCAACCAAAAGGTAAGGGAGGACACTGCCGATGCCCCAGTCCTGGCCGGGGAAAAAACACCAACCCTACTCTTTGCAGACGACACCCTCCTGATGTCTAAAACCCCATCTGGTTTACAGAAGCTGCTTGACCGCTTTAGTCTGTTTTGCGAAGAGCGAGGGCTAACAGTGAACACAGCAAAAACCAAGCTGATGGTCTTATCTACCAAAAAAAAAAACAGGAAGGTTCATCTTACCTTAGATGGGTCTGTGCTAGAGGTGGTGGAAGAGTTTGACTACCTGGGGGCCAGGCTATGTGACAACATGAAATGGGACTCCCACTTAGCGAAGATTTATATACATAGAACCAAATGTACAAAAGTATTACATTCGCCAACATTTAAAAAAGGCTAAAATCTATATACAATAAAAAATGGTAGTTACAGACAAGGTGCACTCAATCTAAAATTCATCTATATAGGTACGAGGATCTAATTATTAATGTTACTTATCAGCCTGGTCCGTATGAGCCAGGCACTAGCCAAGAACTTTGCAATCCCGCAAACAATAAACAGCGATGTAGTGTCCAATAGAATAATACGTAAAGCAATCCTGAAATCTCTGACTCTGATTTGGTTCTATGTATATAAACCTGAAAAGGGTCTCAGGAGTTATCCTGAGAGACCAGCGAGCGACCACGAGTAGGCCAATAGCATCGGCCCTTGTGGTCTATGAGGGTAAGGCACTGTCCTCGGCCGTTTACGGCTCTGAATTGTGGGGGGGGGCGAAAACACGAGAGATCTGGTTACCGCTGAGAACAAGTTTGTGAGAGATTTAGTGTCACTCCCCCTCTCAACCCCTCTGAAACCCCTGTATAACGATATGGGTAAACGCTCAATTGCAGACATAGTACGCCTTCGCCCACTGCTATTTTGGGTGCGCCTCAGAAGGACCCCAGAGTTAGCAAGCTATGCTAGGGTGTTGGATGAGCTGATTAAACTGAATGTGGCGAACAAGATAAAATGGCTAAATTCTTTGAAACAGTTAGTTGTGAAGTTAGGAATGGTTGAATTTTGGAATTCTCAGACGCCACCTCACAAACAAATTGTTAAGAACATTTATTGGGAGTGGGTTGAGTCTGAGGAATCTAAAAGTACAAAGTGGGGCCAACTAACTAATCAATTCCTTGAACATAAGCCATTTAGGAAGTTGGAGCCTTTTTTGGATTATATCCAAATCCCGAGAGACAGATCCCTCTTCTTGAAGATGAGGTACGGTATACTCCCCCTCAAAAAGTTCACAGAGGGGTGGAAAGGAGTGAGGGACCACGATCTTACTTGCCCAGGGTGTCCATGCAAGAGGGAAACTCTGACCCATTTTTGGTTTGCTTGTAAAGCTTATAAACTCCCTAGAGCAAGATGGTTAAAACCTGTGTGTAGGGAGATGGGAGTCAGAGATTTCAGGATTGCTTTACGTATTATTCTATTGGACACTACATCGCTGTTTATTGTTTGCGGGATTGCAAAGTTCTTGGCTAGTGCCTGGCTCATACGGACCAGGCTGATAAGTAACATTAATAATTAGATCCTCGTACCTATATAGATGAATTTTAGATTGAGTGCACCTTGTCTGTAACTACCATTTTTTATTGTATATAGATTTTAGCCTTTTTTAAATGTTGGCGAATGTAATACTTTTGTACATTTGGTTCTATGTATATAAATGTTTGTACTTTTATGATATGTAATATATCGAATAAAGTATTACTACTACTAATGGAGTGCTTTACATGAACACCAGTTACATAAAATATGGACATATTTCGTTGTTAGGTAAAGTGGGGCTTATTTACAAGCCCCTTGCGCAAACCGTGCACCAGTTTCAAAATGGGAAAAAGTAATGCACTGGTGGCGCACAGGGCTTGTAAATAAGCCCCAGTGAGATTAAGTGATTTGCGAGATTCATAGGATGAGACCAGGTCAAGACTCGAGCCTGATTCTTCAGTTCCAAAGTCAGCAGCTCTGAATTAACGCCACATCTTCTCCCCTCCTCTACCCATGCTACCTCTGTGGGGAGTAAACTTTTAGGGGGAGATTTACAAGAAACTGAAGCATCTGTATAGATGTGTCACTTTCGCTGCGCCTGAGTGAAATACCCTTGCGCCACAATAGATGCGCCGTATTTACAATACGGCGCACTATGGCACAAGTATTGACAGATGCGTCAGAAATTCTGATGCATCTGTTGATGGAATAGTCACGCATTGCTGGAGTTCTGCTGCAAGCACGACGCAAATTCAGATGTGGCCTATTTCCAATACACTGCGTCACTCCTTACACCTGGTTCAAGCAGGCGTAAGGTTTTGACGCAGTGGCATCCTAAAAGTCACACAGTAAAATCATGTAGATTTCACGGCGTCACTTTTACGAGGCTTTCCTGCCTGGGAACGCCTACCCTGCATACATTATACCTGACGCAGGTATAATGTCACGTGGGGCATTACAACGTGACGCACCTCCCTAGTTGCGTCACATAGTAAATTTGCTGCATTTTTTACACCGCTGTTGCGGCAGATAAGTGACGCAACAGCAGCGTAAAAGTACCGCAAGGAGCTTGTAAATCTGCCCCTTAATGTCTGTTTCTTACATGAAAGCTGTTTCAAAGTGCTGCCATGCTGTCAAATCAGTGGACGGAGCACAGAGCAAAAATTATTTGCCCAGAATCAAACAGTTGGTTAAATCAGTAGTGGCAGGACTGCATTGCACTCCTACTTGGGGCAAAGCCTATGTATTTACCACTGTACTGCATTTTGGTGACTATACCATGTGACTGGGAACCTCTCTTCTCCAAGGTAATATCCAGTCCATTTATTAAATCACACAGACTAGTAGTTTTTACACTGACTCAAAATACTCCCAATCTTTCCATAAAGGGATCAGCAGAGCAATAAATTCAGAAAAGTTATTGCCCAAGAGCACGTAATTTGAGGCCCGGATTAAAAACTTCTCCTGCTGGTTCCACATTTCCAACTAGTCAACCAGACCACAACTCGGGTGTCAGTGATTCTGATGGCAAGACGAAGTGGCTGCCCCTCCCAGGGAATTGTTACTTAGTTATGGGCCCTGCCCAGCTTTAGAAAACAGTGTTTATTTCTATCATAAAGTGAAATTAGCTGGCAAATATTCATGGCTAATATCCTGGTCCAGTGTAACCACTGGACCAGGTCCCGTGGCAGAGGGTACTTACTGGACTTTATGCATGGTAGCTATTTACCACTGGTGTTTCAAACCCAGAGACTATTTTATTCTAATTGGATACCAGAGTTTATTTTCTAAACTCAAATTTTGCAACAACGAGCAGTTAAGGCTTATTCCAGGAGGTGGTAAAGAGATTATAACTCAAGTATAGTATGAAAATAATCAAGCTTGATCAACTCAATCTCCAGCTGAGTTTTCTTTTAACAGGGCCTACTTTAGAGGGAGGGATTTAGAATAAAAAAACAAAATCTACTATGTGACTCATAGTGCCCCTATTTCCCAATGTACATCTTCTCATGCCTCTACAGATGCAATATGCCTCTACACCTGCATTGTGTCTCCAAAGGTAAAAACGGACCTGAGAAATGATAATGGAAAATTGACCACCTTACTTGGCCCTCACAGTGATAGCTGGGGACTAAGACTGCAAGGCCCCGGGAAGGGGACCCTCCTCTCCTGAGCCTTGCAGCACCAGACCATAGATTTGATGCCCATGGCAGTAGACCAAATCCCATGGACCTTGCAGCACTAGGCCATAGCTGAAAGGCCAAGTGGATAGAGCCACCATCCCCTGAACCTTTCAGCTCGGGCTCATGGTGGGGTGGTCCACCTCTTGAACCCATTGTGTAGCACTGAAAGGCCTTACGGAGGGACCCTCTCCCCTGGGTCTCATAGCCATGGTTCAGTGCTGGTAGGCCCATGGGTCTATCCTAATCCTCTTAATACTACACCATGGCTGAGAGGCACAGGGAGGGGAGTGCGTTGTGTGGGCCCCCACCCCTGGGTCCAATTAAGTTTTTCTCACAGTGCTGGACCCTGACCCTGTGCATGTGTCTCTAACAGGGGAATAGCAAGCAGTAGTGCAGCAGGTGCCATGGCACCAGGCTCAGGCATATTAAGAGCCCAATATTCCCATATTATGGCTTTACTGTGCTGTGCAGCCAGTGGACGAGGGTGAGGGATGCTTTCACTTTGCACCATGGCACCATTTCTGTGCTATGTCCCTCTCTTTCATGAGCCTCAGAGCAATGTTCCAGAGCTGTGAGGTATGCGAGAGGCCCTCCCTCCCCCGGGCATCACAGCCATGGTTGGACACACACAGAAGGAGGCACCCACCTATAAGCTTAGCAGCACTGGAACATGGCTATGAGGCCCATGGATCCTCTCTCAGGGGTTGTAGTTAGCAATAGTGCAGCAGGTGCAGTGGCACCAGGGCTCAAGTCTGTTAGGGACCCAATGCACCCAAATGATGGTTGTGTTTTACTTGCTGGCATCATTTTCTTGCATCAGGGTCTATGGCAACATTACTATGTCACTGGTTCCATCTCCCATATACCGCACAGCCATGATCCGGAGCTGCTGTGCAGCTCACGCAAGGCCCCTTCCCCCCCAGGCCTCACTGTTGTCGTCCAATGATGAGAGGCCCAAGGGAGGGAGTCTGCTGCCCTGGGCTTTGCAGCATAGATTTATGAATTCCATGCTCAGGGCAAGAGGTGACATCCGAAGGCATAGCTATCAATAGTGTAGGAAGTGCAATGGGACCATGGTCTTGTGGGGTTATGTGTCCAATGCACCCAAATTATGGCTGTACTTTACTGTCCAGTCAGTGACCAGAGGGTAGTGGGGAGTCACAATTTACCTTGCTTGCACCACGCCACACATCATTCTCTACCTTGGGCCTTACGACCATGGTCCAGTGCTCTGAGGCCTTCCAAAGTAGGGAGGCGGGGTGCAGGATTGTTCATCATTTTAGATATTTGTCCTGCATCCAGCATCCAGCTCCTGTTGGTGCCAAATGTCCAACTTTTTCTGGTTGCCAAGGGACTGATGTAGGCAAACATGCTAATCAATTGGGTATGCAAACAAATAGTTTAGCTGGCAAGGCTGAAGCAGCTCATCCCAGTAGGACGTCACAACACTGTCTCTGGGTACAACTACTGGGCAGAAGTGGACAGCAATGGGCAGAAGTGGACAGCATTTGCTGGCAACTGAGATGCAGGACTTGAACAACAGCACCAGTATGATATATTTCTATGTAGTAGAACTTTAAAATATATATACTTATTTTATTAGTTTTAGTATTCATGTTTTTTTTTGTTTTATTGATATCTGCACCAAGAAAGTTGCTTCTTGCAAAGCACTTCAACAGTACTCAATTGATGGCTCTTCCTGTGACGTCCTTTCCTGTGATTTCATGCTGATGCAGATTAGAGGGGCCCCATACATTCCCTGTCTGCCGGGGCCCCACAAATCCTAGGACTGGCCCTGCTCCCCATGCCTAACAAAAAAAATGTATGTGTCCTCATGTAACGCAACTGGTGATTGTTTAAAACGCTCTGATACACGGTACCCTTGGGTCAAGTTCGCACTATGTACAACTCTCTAAAAAAAGACCAAAAAAACCATGATGCTGGAGAAGGGCCTGAACCAAGATGATGATAGCAATCATTAATTTGGAAAAGCTTCATTTATAAACATCTTTGCACACAAAGGTTGAACATACATGTACAGAAACGTCATCTGTGGTCATAAACTCCCAGTTCCTGACTCCCAGTGTAAGACTGTGTCCATAGATGGACAGTCCACCTCCACAGTGGTCTTTCTATAGTGCTATGTTTACTGTCAAGTGTGAAAAAGGGGAGTTACAGGGCATTTACATGCACAACATAGTTAACACCACAATCACATAAGTTGCTGGGCAGTCACCAGCATTTTGCAGGTTTCTTCCCACCCTTAAAATGCTCCTAATGCCTATGTCAAATTTTGTAAAAGGCAGAAATAAATGACTTTCCAAAGTCTAAATGGAAAGAACTATGCCACCATATTCGAAGAGGAGGTAGGCGGATGGGTTTCTTCACTTGGAACCTAATTTGTCTGTGTCAACAAAAATTAAAATTAAAATGTGCAAATGTACATTTCCATCAGACATACTCCATCATGTTAAGGACAATCCCACAAAATATGCTTTGAGTAATAGAAGCATGTATGTAAATATTTACTTGGCTTGATTTCCATAGAAATTCCTAGCTATGTGAGTCCAAGAGAATTTATTTAAATCTATGTAAATCAGTGATAGAATTACAAAAGGCTCAGTTTTCTGAATTTTTACATGCTTTGTGAACTAAACACGAAATAAATAAATCATACTTTCCTAAAATGGCCAGACATTCAATAGCTAGCACTTTTACTTCCAAAATTTATAAGAACAACCAGATTTGATGTTGCTGTCAAGACGGTTAAATACATTCTTAAGCAATAACATATCAAAAAGTGATAACAAAATTTAACAAGGGGGAATAACACACATGAATAGCATGTGCACCCTTTACCATCCCCCATGCGTTTCTGTGCATGGGCAATAACCACTGGCTACATACTGAGGCATATTATAAATAGGGTGCACTTTCCCTGTGCACCATCAAAATTGGACATTGGGCACAAACGGGGATAGTGCACTCTATTAATAATCATTCATTGCCCCCATTGGACTCATTGCTGCCTGGGACAGCACATTTGTGAAAGATGGACCCGCCACTTGAAGCAACAGCTCTGCCTTTCATTGTGCAGACAGCACCAGGCTGCACTTCACAGGGAGTTCAGTGGCCCCCTGCCAGCTGGTGTAATGAGTGACTGCACCCGCCGCATAGGGGATGCCTGTGAGATCCATCGGGCACCCTTTCCCCACTTCAGAGGGCTGCTTTCAGGGATCACATTGACTGTAAGCCATGTTGCACACAGCCAGTGTGCCTCCTGATTGCTTCTTTGTTCTGCGCGTGTGTCCTAACGTGGCACAGGCACAGAGGCAAAATGTTTCCCCATTTTTATGGAGCCACCCCCCTGTACAAACGAGTGAGTTGCAGAGCTATCTGTATTGTAGAACAGGCTGCACAAGCATCTGCAACCCCTTCTGTAATACTACTGCGCCCTAAAGGCTTACAAAACAGGCACACATGAACCCGATGCAGCCCTAGGGCACTACCCATAATGTTGGCCCTTGGTCTTTAAGCACCTGCCAATTCGTAAAGTACAACTGTGTGTCACATAATATCAACACTGTTCACAAGATCACCCAGTGAAAAGCTGACATCACACTGTGAACACCAAGTGAGCTGGAATCTGCCACAAAGAGTAGGCGTTCAGCTCTTTTGTGGAGGCTCTGTGCAGCTAAGGTCCATTATGAGATTTGCATTCTCCCTGGGCATGCGAGGCAGTGCCAGAAGCCTTGGTATTTTGGGGGAATGTATGAATGGCTGCTCAGTTGATTTTGGGCACAAAGCTCCATACCCTCTTCATGGTCCCATCTCTCCAAGGCCAATCTGAAGCTACTCAGACAGTGGTGAAGTCAAACCCCTGCCCGTCTTCAGCCGACACCCACTCCGTCAGCCCCCTCTTCTCTCACAGTGAGTAAGGTTCAAGGCTGGTTTGTCTGTGTTGAGTTATGTTGCGCTTTCCAGAGGGTGCTACTGCTGGACTACGCACAAACTTCCCCTTTTACCACTGACGCCCGGATCTAAATAACCTTTTCTCCTACCAATTTATTCTATGTGTCACCTTCAAAGAATTATAAACAACCCTTAGAGGCAGACATTTCAGCTCAAGTGCTGTACGTTTTCTGGTTCCAAATGTGGAGTGAGGGTTTGTTTTTCAAGCTCAGAAATGCCAAACCTCTCAAGAAGAGGCATGCAGGTCATTCTGCGAACACTGCAGAGTTGTACAACTTCAAAAACCAAACTTGTAAGTCAAAAATAAGCCAAATAAAGACTTTCCCTTTTAGGGACACTTAAAAAGCAGGACTGACACATCACTGGGGAAAAATACAATTACAAATTAACCTGGAAAATTCCCAGGTTCCTGGTGCAGAATCCTAATGAAGTTCAGTATTGATTTACCTGTGGTTAATAATCACGCCACATCTGATACTCCTGCCACATATTACCGAATGCGAAGGATGTAGAAGTGTGATAGGAATATATCGGCCATTAGTGACATGTCCCTTCCAGGCAGCTAATGTAAACAAATCAATAATATTCGTTTCAGGCTTGTTTGTTAAACAAATATCAATAATTTCTAAGAGCCAAGCAAAGGAAAACCCATCAACCAAATCCCACTGGATTCAACTGATTAAAAGTGACTGGACCCGTTTTTCTCATTAGTTGCAGAAAATCCAGCATCAGAAATGGGAGCACTTTATTCAGACCATGACTGAATGGGGATTCTTGATGGAAGGAGCACCTATACGGTAGAAATTGGTAATATGAACTTTGATCCATCACAAGCTTTATTTTCTCTTCCTGGCTTTTCCAAATGATACTCTCTTATTTTTCTCATTGACTAAATTTCGGATTTTGACATAGGGGATTTTTTATAATACTCTTACATTTCCATTAAGTGTTTTCCAGAGCGGTTCCACTGTTCCCTTACATTTGTGGAGATCCAAAGGAGGTGCACCCTTCCACTGTTTTCTTCGAGTCTGTGGAGACCTGTGGAAAGGTGGGGAAGGAACCAGCAGCAACAATAACTTTGACCCACTTCCCTTTGGTCTGAAGAGATGCTGCTGGGTGGCTGGAATGCAGCTACAATGCCACTGATATCACAGTGGGGTTGCAGTCATCACACTGTGATTATGAATGATACAGACATGGTATTCACTTGCAGTGGGGTTTAGGAAGTTCCAAGGCACTGGATATCTGCCTATTTATTCAATTTGACACATCAGTAGGACGATATCATTAGCAGCACATTAGAAGGGAAAAAAACAACACAAACAGAAACTAGTGATGCACATGCGTAACACTGCAATCATAACCACATAACATTTGACAACAGCCAGCAGAAAAAATATTGGGCCAGATTCACAAAGCTAAATTACACTTTTGAGTATGTTTACACTTTTGAGTAACTTTACTACTTTTCGGTATTCACAAACTTCGAGTGTAAATTACCAGTAAAAAATGGTGGTAAGTCAAGCATTACACATGGATAACAGCTTGCACTGCTACATACTCCTATCGAAAATAATAACGTTAGGGACTCATAATAAAACCCCATCGGAAATAAAGTTAAATTAAATTAAATTAAAAAATGTTTTAAATAGTTATAAATATAAATAAATATGAATGTTAAAAATGTATAAAAATAGTATATTTTATTATTTAATTATAAAATATTTTATTTTAAAATCAAAACATAATGTAACAATAATTTTTATTAAAAGATAATTACCTTAATTTGTGTGCATGCAAGAAAGAAGTAAATCTGAATGTGCACACAGATGTACTACTTTCTTTGTGAATCGGGCTTACTATCTCACAAAAGGAGGTTCTAATTCGTTTTCTTACCTGAGTGCCGAGAGATTGAAACAGTTGATGTCCTGTTGACACACTTAAGTCAGAGTTGTCTGGGTCAAGGTAACTGCATTGAATTATACTGATCAATCTTTCAATTGCAGGCTGTATTTGTTAGAAAAGAGGAAGCACGGATATTAAACAAAGATTGGTTATAACATGATACTGAAATTTTCAAGGGTACCGTAAGATAAGTAGCAATAGAAGTGATTGGGACTTGCGGGGGTTGTGGTTTTTCTTGAATAAATTTGAGAAAGGTCTATAGCCAGGCATCTATCAGACACCGGCATTTTCATTGTGTCTTGTTTTACCGAGAGCCGTATCCCACGACCGCCTTCCAATTTTAGGAAGACACAAACCATGAGCGATTATCAGACCTCCGGCTCTCGGCCGTTCGCAAGTCGTCAACTTTAGATCAGACGATCTCTCCCATTTCAACCTTATAATCTATAAGATCATCATTATTTCCATCAAGTCTCATGCCTATACATATGAATGTGGCTGTAAAGATGCTATAGACACAGGTCCTATTTTGAGGAATCACCACTATCATTAATTGACGTTGGGGGACAGCCTATCATGCCTACCCTCGTTCATCATTAGCTCAGTCAGGACAGCGAATGATTGATGACTAGCCGCTTCTATACGCCTTTTTTGTAGAGCCTGGATAGTTCCTTTTGCAATAGACGGTCACCTGAGGAAGGCTGCCTAGCCGAAAAGCGCGTAGTGACTACCCTACCGCATTGCCTCCATTATCTGCCATGTCTAATGCTAATTGGTTGTTTGTTATGTGATTTTATGAACTTTTATACATGAATTGTAAATTGCCTATATAAGAAAAAAAGTAAAAAAGAAAGAAAGTGCCAAAAAAAGATAAAATATATATATATAAACTATGAATAATAAAATGAATAATTGACTTATCAATTGGGTGGTTAGTCTTTGTACTGTTGGGCGATATTACTATCAGTGTCTTCCTTATAAAACAATTGTTTGTATTTTCAGCTCTCTCACTTGGCTATAGATCTTTCTCAAATTAATTATGTTTCCCTATGTATAGCAAGTGCATTATTAGTATATAGGGTTCCCCTTTTTTCTAAAGTGTTTTTTATTAAGCCTATATGGATATTTTGTTCAACACATGGGTGCCAAGTGTATTGGTTTTGTTCTAAGGGATATTTTCAAACATTTCAAAGTGCATAGACTTTCTGCAGGAAGGTTGAGGTGATTTGTATCATACAAGCATCTGTAGAGACTAGTTTTGCAAAATATGAACGTGTCATCCAAAAGGAAATAAGAGCCTTAACTCTGAAGAAGGCAACCTTCATCATTTGTGTACAACTTGAAAATCAGTGAGTCATACGATGATCTTTGTAAAATAAAATTTAGCGTAAAAATTTTAATAGAGGTTTTTTCTCAATGGCTTTTGATTCTCTTGTGCTTAAATAGAAAAAAAATTCTCCTGGGTTTCATATTTATTCAGGTAATTCTTTTGTTTTATGAATCAATTTCTTGCTCAAGGTTCTCCATGTATAAATATATATAAACATCCTTGAGGAGGACCCCTCCTCACAGGCGCATAAATAACTTAACTCGAGTGATATGTAGTTCTTTTACATGGCACTTCATACTGCACATATGCTGTTTTGAGGCACTACAGACAACAGATGCTACGATTATCAAATTAATGCACAGGCATAGCTAAGGGGGGGGGGGGCGGTTGGGGCTGTCCTCCCCAGGCGGCACTACTTTGGGGGCGGTGGCGCGATCCTGCTGGCACATGGCGGCGGCGATTATGATTTAATTCAGGACACCGACACCTCCCCAATACATGCAGCTGTGAATCTGTCGCTGAATTCGGAGCACTGTCTGCACATGTGACGTGCAGTTATGTTAGTGAAAGTGCACCGGCTGCAGTGCATGCACGCACCGTCTAGCAAGTGGTGGTGGTGCGTTGCGCGGCGTACAGTGTATGTGGTTCTGAGAGAGCGCAAACTGATATAAATGTATGAGTACATCACACTTACCTGGAGTAAGCACAAGTCATGAAGAGAAATGCCATGAGTGCTAATAGTACCTGCAAGTATATTCAAAAATATATAGCTAATATAGAGATTTAAGTAGAAGTGGAACTAATACAGAAATGTGTGACATTATATGATTTTATTAGACGTGATTATTTTGAATCTATGTCGTGTAGCTGTTAACATGTAAGATGGTCTGTGGTAAAACGCAGAACGTGGTAGGCCTCAGGGCCAGAGCTGGAGCTAAAAGGGAAGGTGTTTCTTTTCACGACACAGATTGTTTTAACGTTTTTGGTCATTGCATTAATGGGCCATGATTTATAGTAATGTTTTCTAAATAATAGAATAAGAGTTTTAACATGCTTTAATTAAATGAAGAAGTTGAATGCTATAATCATAATGAGAAATATTGTAGGCCTGAAATGTTTTAGCATTGATTTACACGTACATGTCTGGGCTGAGAAATGTTGCAAGCCTTTTTTTTAGAAGTCTATGAGAGTTGGGTTCTTGGCGGCAGATATCTGTCTGCAACAGGAAAGGGGGGATCCAATTATAAGTGAATGAATAGAGGTCTGTTCAGTGGACGGCCCAGACATGGAGGAGGGTTCTGGAATGTTTAAGGGGTATCAGAGGGCCGGAGAAGAGTCTGAGAAGCAAGGTCAACTCTAGCGTCTGAGGCCCAATACAAAGCATCATGGAAAAAGCCTGAAGCTACACCACGTGAGAGGCGTTTCGCAAGGGGCGTCTCAAATGTTGTTGACTGTTTTGTATTAGGGACAGCACCCCTGGGTGGAGTTAGAGCAGAGACCTGAGGACCTTTTAGAGAGCGGATGGGTAGGCAGAGAGGGGTCATGACTGGAGAACTTTAGGTTTTCACCAAGAGACTTAGAGTGGGTGACTTCCCTTGGGGTCATTCATTGCTGACACCTTTGTTAGGTTGGGATTTGGTTAAGTAGGGATACCATCTAGAACAGGGTAGGGACGCCTAACCTGTGTTTGTTTTCCTCCAATCTAAATGAAGGAGCGATATGCGTCTATGCTTATAAATTTATTATTTTTAGAACTTGTGTTAGTGATTTCTGTTGCTCGTCTGAGGGCTTTTCGAGAGCACATGTATGTAATTGGACCTGTGTATCTCGTGAATCTCATTCTGAGATGTCTGTATTTGCAGCTCATTATATCTTTACAATAAACTTTTGAAACCTAGAAGTTGTCCGTGATCTTTGAGAGTAGAGTCCTTTATTGGGTGAACTGACTTGGAAATAGGTGCACTTTCTTTCCTTACAGACAGGCAACAAAGGTTCAGTCGACCAGATCGAGGTTTGGATCAATAGAGATAAGGTATCGATCAAAATCTCGCCCTACCAGTTGGTAGCTATAGAGGATGGTTGCCTTCTTGAGGACGGTGACCTAGGCCAGGTTAGCTTACCCCAAGGCCCCTAGAAATCGATGATCGGAAGAACAGCCCGCAGATGAAGATCCGGATGACGTGAGACAGAAAAAGCAGCAGTATCGGTCGAGAGTGAGTATAAAGGGTTATGCGTGTTAGATTGCGGTGTTTTGTATTGTATCTATGTTGTAATGTTTGGCGGAGTTGAATGTCTGTAGAGTGACTGTGGAACAGGTTGTGAGCGCGCGCAACCGGTGGAAATCTTAAGTTCAAGGAGAGCTTAAGTGGTTCGGGTGTATCGGACACCTAGAGTAATTGTCAACTAGTGTGAAGGGGGTCATGAGGTACCATTGATCACCCGAGAGACCGAGATAGGGGGAACGTAAGAGTGAGTGCGTGAGTAACGGACGCTGGTCGGAAGTTACTGTGTGTGTAAGCAACCTATCAGAGAGACGATAGACATCTCGTCAGTTGTGTTGACAATTACAGATAGACTGTGGACGTACAGTCGAGAGAGAAGTGACCGCTTGGTCGGAAGTAGTCATTTTTCGGTGTATGAATGGAACGCATGCATAACCGGGAGACGAGTTGAGAAAGGAGGGGTGCTGCTGCGAAGCGGAGAAAAGTGACGTCAGGTGGTGTCGCGCAGTGATTGGCTGACCGGCGAAAGACCGCGCTGTGATAGGCCAGCTAGCGAACACGTCAGACAGGGTCGCGACGTGATTGGCCGACAGGAGAAAGACCGCGCTGTGATAGGCCAAGCTAGCAAAGCCGCGACAGGATTGGTGGATTGTCATCAGGAAGTAAACAGAGTAGCGAGGCTGGATTTTGTGCGCATAATTATGAAGTGTTTTAAATGGTTGAAAGCGCTGTTTAAGAAAGAGAAGGGAGGATCGTATGAAGGGGAAGAAGCCCCGCCGGAGGGTACGCCAGCTCGTTATATGGCAGTAAATGTTGGGTTGCATACGATCCTTTGGATATCAGAGTGGAGTAAGATTACTGAAGGAAATGAGGAACTGACGTTCCCGAAGTACGGGACGTTCAGATTAGAGGTGTTACATCGATTGAAATCAGTCATGACCTCAAAGAGACCCTTGCCTAGACCAACCCAGTTTGAAGCCCTTGATGCATGGCTTAGGGCAGCGCATGAAAGGAATATGAACAGACGACAAGAAAGGGTGAAACGCTCGGTAAGGGCAGTGCAGGATGCCAGGTGGGATGCGGATGCTAAAAGATGGAGAGTGCATAATTTGGAAATAAATAAACTGTACCCAGTGTTAGAGGCGCCAGTAAATAAAAGTCCCCTAGAAGAAGATGATGAGAGCGAAACAGAGGATAGCTTGATAAACAGATTACTGACAGACAGGCCACCCCCGTATAATAGAGCAGGGGGAGAGGTCGAGAATACTGAAGGAGCAAAGGGGGGCAATGCAGGAGAGCATAGACCGCTTCCCAGTTCAGAGTGGGATCCTGAGCCAAAGAAAGAGTTGCTCCAGCCTAGTCAGGTGCAACAGGTAGTCGGTAGGTTTGTGGTACAAAGAGCGCCGGAAACGGAAAGCGCCACATCCTACCCATTACCAGATGCACTACAGGTACCTGTTACCATAGGTCCTATAATATCGATATATGACCAAGAGAGAGCAAAAGGGGAAGAACGGAAACGGAAAGACAGAGAAAGAGCAGAGCAGGCAAGGAGGAACGATACCACTAATTCCCCAAGTCAGATGCCGATACCCAGAGAGTGGAGCACCCCGATGCACACAGTAGGGGACCCAGGAGGAGATCCTGGGGGCCCTAGATGGCCAATGGATCTGAGGGGATCTGGACGAAAATCCTTTCAAGAGCTAAATGAGTACATGAAGCAGTGGGACGAGGCAGTGAAGGCTCAAAAGAACATCAATGCTGCAGAAGCAGAAAGGGAAAGTCAGGACAGCCGAGCACGGACTCACTGCGGGGCTGGGGAGAGTAGTCCGGAGTGGGACTATAGAGGGAGTAGGGGAGTCACCCATTGGGCCCGGAATGGAGGTAGAACAGATCTGGAAAACGGGGGCCCCGGGAGTGGAGGGGTGGCGTGCCCAATACTCAGTGAAGGGGAGAGGAGAGCGCAAGAGTACAGGAACAGCTTTAAGTGTCCACACTGTGTGCCTGGCACCAGAGAACAGAATGGGAGTTGTGAGAGGTCGCACCATAGTCCCTGTGATGACAGAAATGAGCGCAGCCCAGGGAATATGGGGAACCAGGAAGGATCGTATCGGATACTGAGCGATACGAGGCAAAGGGAGTGTAGCGACCAGAGGGAAAATAACAGAGAGATGTGCGGTGAGAGGAGAGAAGAAGACGAGAGTGGGCAGAGAGAGAGTAGGGATAACAGGCCCGTGTTCCATCACCTTCCAAGATCGGATGGCCGAGCATGGGACCTGGAGAGATGGGAGCAAGGGAGGCCACCCATTAACTCTCCTGAGCCCAAACGCAGAGCTCGAAGTTGGGATGGTAGGGAGACCAGTGAGCCCCCTTCAAAAGACATATTGCGAGCTGAGATAAAAGCCAAGAGACTTGATGTCTCCAGCTTAAGGTCAGATCTGGATGACATGGTAGATGGTACCCTGCCTTTAGAAAGAATGGAAATGTATGAACAGGATGAAATACTGTATATGGCAAAGGACATTACTCGAAAGGCGAGAGCAGTCCATGAGAAGTTAGTCGAACTAGCAGGCAAATATATGGTGGACTTGTCAAGAACCAAAGCATTACAGGGTAACCACAGGCTACATTACTCAGATCGGGACCTAGATGAGAGGAGAACGATTGGGCTGAAAACACACATAAGGGAACTGATTACTGGAATAAGGACATGGAGGGCACTAGATAAGTGGGAAGAGAGGTGGTCCAAGAAAGGGACTGGCAGGAGAAGCATGATTGGTATGACACCAGGACAGCAGGGAATAGAAGCTTACCCTTTGCGGGAAGTTGCAAATGGGAACTATGTACATGTCCCTTGGAGTAGGGGAGATTTAGCTGCTTTTACCACCTCTTTCCCCAAATTAAGAGAGAACCCCGTGGAGTGGTACAAGCAAGTCGAGAGGTTTGTAAAAATCTCCAAGGTCCTATGGATAGATCTGAACACGCTGTTTGACATTGTAGTACCAGGAGATCTGTGGACAGCATGCAAGGTTAGCGCTGAGTGGCCCACAACGGAGCCAGAGAGAGATGCCAAGACTAATGGGCCGTCCGAGATTGTGATGGCAAAATTCGAGAGAGTGATGACTTGGCTGAAAGAGAAGGTGCCAATGCAAGACATAGATTGGGTCAGAATAGACCGAACGAGACAGGAACCCAAAGAGACAGTTCACGAATATTACGAGAGATTGCTGAAGGCGTTTAAACAGTATAGCGGCTTGGATGTAATGGATCCAAAAGATATAGGGCAATTTGTGTCCAAGTTCGTCCTGGGACTGAGACCGGATATTAGTTTAATGATTCAGCAACACTCGATCTGTTGGCAAAGTAAACCCCTAGACGAAATACTGAGATATGCCAGGTACTGCTGTGATGAGATAGATTCCAAGGCTAAGAAACTAAAAGAAAAGTTGATGGTGGTACAGATGCAAGCAGCAGGCAAAGGGGGACCGCAGCAACAGCAGCAAGGAACAGGTACAGGAGGAAAGAAGCAGTACAGTCAGAACAAGGGTAATGAGGAGAGTTCCACCTTTAGACCCAGAATAGACATAGCTACCTTGAAGAAAACGACTAGGTGCCACCAGTGCAACGAGCTGGGGCATTGGAAACGCGAGTGCCCTTACAATGTAGAGATAGGAGAACAAGAGATAGAGGAGGAAGAGGTTCAGAGCGCACCTACAAGAGGGGTAACGCCATACCAAGGAAAGGTGCTCAAAGGGGGGGGGGCTCCTCCCCGAGCCCAGTTCCCGCAACCTCCTCGAGTAGGGAGTATGGGTAAGACCTATAGACAAATGCCCCTGTTTGTGGAAGGTGAAGAGTGCTATTATGTGGACCCATTAACCGGACAGAGAGTGGAAAGAGAAGACTGCACCCTTGGGGCAGCCTTAGAGGTAGATCAGAGGGGACCCTATGTCGAAGCAGAAGTAGCAGGGTGCCCTACGACATTTCTGGTGGACACAGGAGCCACTAGATCCACGATCAGATCAGCTGCAGTTCCAGACCTGCCCATGTCGGGAGAGACCATACAGGTGGTAGGGGTCGCAAACAGGAGAATAACCAGCCAATTGACAGAACCGGTACAGGTGAAAATAGGGAAGTACAGCGATGAGCACCAATTTGTGGTTTGCGATTCAAGCCCTGTGTGTTTGCTAGGAAGAGACCTGTTGTGTAAATTGAATTGTACTATATACTGTACACCCCAGGGAGTGGAGGTATTGACTAATGATGATGATGCAGATTTCAAAGTTGCAAACTCAAGAATATGTGTGGAGCTGTACCCTACTTTGACAGTAGACGAGCTTCCCTGGGACTTGAGAGAGACAGTGGCATCAGAAGTATGGGATTTCACTGGGGAAGAGATTGGATTGGTCAAAGGGGTGGACCCAGTGAAAATTGTAGTGAAGCCGCATGCTGAGTTCCCAAGAACACCCCAGTATAAATTGACTCCAGAAACGATTGCAGGCATAAAACCCGTGATCGAGTCCATGATTAAACAGGGAATACTGAAAGAAATCGTGGGTAGTCCATGTAACTCCCCGATTATGGGTCTGCAGAAACCAAATGGGAAATTTCGGATAGTGCAGGACCTTCGAAAGATTAATAACATAGTCGTTTCATGTTGTCCAGTGGTACCGAATCCATCAGTGATACTGTTTCAGATTCCATTCCAAGCTGAGTGGTTCACTGTGATCGATCTTTGTCAGGCTTTCTTTTCGATCCCTTTGGACGAAGATAGCCATTTTCTTTTCGCATTTAAGCTGGAAAATCGCGTCCTAACATGGTGTCGTATCCCTCAGGGGTATACAGAGAGTCCATCGATCTTTAACCAGCTTCTGAAGAAAAATCTTGAAAGTCTAGTGCTGCCCCAGAAGTCAGTTCTGGTCCAGTACATAGACGACCTCCTTGTGGCGTCAGAGACAGAAGAAGCTTGCAGGGAAGACTCCATTGCTTTGTTAAATCACCTAGCTGTCAATGGGCATAAGGTGTCCCCGGGAAAATTGCAGTACTGCCTGACAGAAGTGCAGTACTTGGGACACAGAATTGAGAAAGGCAAACGAAAAGTGTCACCAGACAGGATAGAGGCGATCATGAAAATGAATGCGCCTAAGACACAGAGAGAGGTCAGGATGTTCCTAGGGATGGTGGGTTATTGCCGACAGTGGATCGTGAACTTTTCACTGAAAGCAAAGCCCTTGCAAAAACTGACGCACAAAGAGGTGAGTGATCCGGTACCATGGGACAAAGACTGTTTGATGGCGTTCCTACAGTTGAGAGAGGACCTGTGTCGTGCTCCGGCATTGGGAATGCCTGATTACAATAAACAATTTTTTCTTTACTGTTGTGAGAGAGAAGGTTGTGCGTTGTCTGTGTTGGTCCAAATCCATGGGAATGCCCGTAGACCAGTTGCTTATTTCTCGGCTACTTTAGACCCAGTAGCCGCAGCGTTGCCCGGATGTCTCAAATCCGTTGCTGCAACGGGTGTCAGCATTGAGAGATGTGAAAATATCGTCATGGGGCACCCGTTAGAGGTGTGCGTGCCACATTCTGTTGAATTGTTAATGACCAGGACCAAAACACAGCATCTGACCAATAGCAGGCTCACGCGCTATGAGCAAGTTATTCTTGCTGCAGAGAACGTGACCCTCAAGAGATGCTCTGTTTTGAACCCTGCTACCTTAATGCCACTTCCAAATGATATTGATGATGATGATGAATATACAGACCATGACTGTCTCGATGTGACTGAACTATGCACCAAACCCAGACCCGACATCGTAGATGAGCCACTGACCGACCCAGACGAAGTTTTCTTTGTCGATGGCTCATGTGTAAGAGACGAAGTTGGGCAGTTGAGAGCAGCTTATGCTGTTTGTACAATCGAAGGAGTTGTGGAAGCTGGGTGCCTGGAAGGAGTACACTCCGCTCAGGTAGCCGAGATTATTGCCCTGACACGTGCTTGCTTAGCAGGCAATCAAATTCGAGTCACCATATACACCGACAGCCAGTATGGGTATGGGGTAGTTCATGATTACGGGCAGTTATGGTCTCAAAGAGGGTTCATGACTTCTTCAGGCTCTCCCATTCGCAATGGAGAGTTTGTGCGCCTGTTGTTAGAAGCATTGCAATGCCCAGCAAGTATCGCAGTTGTAAAGTGCATCGCACATACCAGAAATGAGGACTTTGTTTCGAAAGGCAATAGATATGCAGATGAAGTTGCGCGGTATTGCGCGGAACAAGGTTACTCTTTCACAGAGGTGGATGTGGGTGGAATAAATGTAAGAACTGAATTAGCCATGATACTGGAAACTGTTGATACTTGGGATGAACTGTCAATCATGCAAGAAAATGCTCCTGATTCTGAAAAAGAAACATGGGAAAGGGCAGGATGTGTAATGGGTGAGACTCATTTTTGGGTCTCAGCAGACGGCAGAGCAGTGTTGCCCAATGAGATGGTGAGTCCAATGGCTAGGCTCATACATGGTCCCGTACACTTAGGGAGAGATGCTATGCTGAGAGTGTTTAGACAGACATGGTACAATCCTAAGTTTAGAATAGCAGCAGAAGCAGTGTGCCAGCGTTGTGTGACCTGCCAGCAGCTGAATGTAGGGAAAAGAACACCAGTTGCACTAAGTCACATAGGAAGGTCAGGAGGTCCATTCAATCGAATGCAGATAGATTTCATTGAAATGCCAAGATGCAACCGCCTCCGCTATGTCCTGGTGGTTGTTTGTGTGTTCTCCAGATGGGTTGAGGCATACCCTACACGTAGGTGCGACACCCTCACAGTGGCTAAGTTACTGCTTAGAGAACTTATCCCTCGTTTCGGGGTGCCGGCCTTTTTGGAATCAGATAGGGGAACACATTTTAACAGCGAGCTTGTGAAGATGATTTGTGTTGCACTAAATATTGACCAAAAGCTACATTGCAGTTACCGACCAGAAGCTTCAGGAATTGTGGAACAAATCAATGGCACGATCAAGTCCAGAATAGCGAAAGTGTGCTCCTCAACGACCCTGAGTTGGCCTGATGCCCTGCCATTAGTTCTCATGAGCCTTCGTAGTACCCCAGACAGAAGAACAGGGTTGTCACCACATGAGGTGTTAATGGGGAGAGCAATGAGGCTGCCATCTATTCCAGCTACTGCACTGTTAAATATCACAGATGATATGATCCTGGACTATTGTAAGGGGCTGTCTGACGCCATGCGTTCTGTGTCCCTTCAGGTGCAGGCTGCAGAGGTTCCAGCGTGCCAGGGCCCTTGCCATGACCTGTATCCTGGGGACTGGGTCCTGGTGAAGAAACATGTGAGAAGAAGCTGCTTGGATATTCGTTGGCGTGGGCCCTACCAGGTCATCCTGATCACAAACACGGCTGTAAAGGTGGGAGGCCTGCCCAATTGGATCCACGCGTCACATACGAAAAGGGTTCCAGCACCTCTGGAAACAGCTCCTCTCTCGGATGGACGTCCAGCTGAGGACCAAGAAGCCATAGAGGGGGCTAGTCAAGCTGTAGAGGTGCCCGCGGAAGCAGGGAACGAGTCTGACCAAGCTGAGGACGGTCAGTACAACAGCGAAACTGAAGACGCTACAGAAGGAGAAAGTAGCTGGGAGTACGAGTCTGACCCTGACAGGTCTGAAAGAGAGCGAGAACAGACCAGAAGGAGAAGGAGTAGAAGGGCACGTGGAGAAGCAAATTGGCCGCAAAGAAGGAGTTCTAGCCTGAGGTCAACTCCAGAAGCAACCCTTCCTCCGATATCAGAAGACTCAGACCCAGAAGAAGGTGCTCAGGGCGCTGAAGCACCGGACCGAAGAAGGTCAAGAAGAGTGCGTGTGCCTAACAGAAGATACTCCACACCTGAGTGGACATATCTGGCGACAAATGTCTGTGAAACCGGAGACAGGGAGGATCCGAGCGGTGGTGGTGTCCAGTTCTGAGCCCATTATCACCGTGGAAATACGACTGTTGGTACCCGGTGTCGAACAAGAAGGGTCACTAACATTCGTGCTCCCCAGACCTCCCCGCCTCAGCAAGTTAAAACATATGTTTCTTACAGAATTGCAATTCCCCGACTTTGGTACAACGATAACAGCACATGAAGAGCACACTCTTCGCTTGGAAATATTGAACTATGCTATTGAAGCTGCAACCACAAATCTGATAGTTGACTGTTAAAGGATTTTGTAAATAAAGCAAGCAGAAAAAGAAGATTACCTAGCGCCCAGGAAGCAGAGAATTTTAGGGAATCCCTTGAGTTGATGGAGAAGGGCTAGGGTTGTCTTTTTGAACTGTTAAAGGACTTTTTGCGAAAAAGGCTGTCAGCCTCCAGCTGTGTGGATTCTAAAGACAAAAAGGATTTAAAAAAAGACTGTAAAGGAACGAGAGGAAAGGAACTTTTTGCAAGGATAAAGAGAGAACTATATTGTCTGACGAAATGGAGGCCGGCACCCCGAACCGCAGAGCTAAATGTATAATAGGTACACTAATAGTAGGAGTGATAATATTAATAGCTTTAGTGGTAACAATTTCTTATGTAAAGGGACATGAGGAAGAGGTAAAGGTAACTGATGTGAATTCTGTAGTAACGCTTACACCTATTGTTGCTGGTGAGAAAAGGGAAAACACTCAAGAGAAAGCGTTATTGGCTGCAGAAGCCCGCAGGTTACATGTAGACGAGTCCCAAGGAGACTTTAGGTCAAATGCTTATGCTAAACTTTTATATGAATACGTGGATGCCATGGAGGTTAAGGATTGCTACGTCTGCATGCAGTTGCCGGCGTCTGTAGATGAAGGAATTCGCTATCATCACCTCCCTCTGACATATGGCATTACATGTAGCTTATTGCTTAGTATATTTTATGAGAGAGATAGTTTTGAATACTATTTCTCAAATTATGATTCAGTGTTGCCAGAAGTCCCAAATTATAAGCAGATGAACAAATGGGATTACTGGAAGAGTGAAGACAGATTGGCCAAGTTCTTCATTCCTTGGATTACCTTAGATACTTCACATGCCCGTAGAAATAACCTGACATGTAAGGTGTCAGAAGTCGAGAAGAAGTTCATAGGGCAGGTGGATGATCGTTACAGGAGACAAAAGATTTTGAAAAAATCAGGACAAGGGAAATTAGATTGGACCGAGGAAGAGAAGTCACATAAGAGAAAGGGTAGTAGTGGTCCAATAGCTTTAGATAAAGCGCAGAGAGGAAAGCTATGTCTTCACCGAGCCAAAACGTATTATGAAAATGTATACGTGGGTGAAGTTGACTGTGAACATGCTTTTAATTTAGAGTACTACACTAAGGATTTCCTGAAGGGAATGCAAGTGATTCCAAATGTGTATTTTGTATGTGGAAGAAATGCTTACGTGAGACTACCTGACAACTGGTATGGATCATGTTACTTGGCAATTGTCTTCCCCAAAATATATCATGCACAAGACTTAGTGATCATTGAGGGTCAGACATCATCGAGGGGAAGGAGAGATGTAGGTGATGCCGAAATGGTTGGAGATGTCTTTGGAGCTATGTTCCCTCTTTTGGGAATAATCCTTAATGATGTTAAAATTAGACGACTGGCAACAGTTGTCGACAGGTTATCTGCCAGCACTGCTCAGTCCTTAATGCTGGTAGAAGGAGAGATGCAATCGATAAGGGCTATGGTTCTTCAAAATCGGCTTGCATTAGATGTCTTATTAGCAAAAGAGGGCGGAGTCTGTAAGGCTTTGAAGGTCCAGGAATGTTGCACTTACATTCCAGACCTTTCGAAGCCCCTTGAGAAGGTTATTAAGAACATAACTAATATACACAAGGAGATCGAAGACTTGAGTAGAGAAAATGTCTGGGAAAAGGTGGGCCACGGAATGAGTACAGTTGGAGGGTGGTTTTCCACCTTAGGCAAAAGCTTTATTTGGTATATCCTAAAGCCTATCATCATAATATTGATCTGTGGGATAATATTGTGGGGATTGGTGAGGGTATTCAAATGGTACAGAGCAAGAAGGTCAGAAAGGGCCCAAAGAGAACAGTTGCAGAGATTGGCTGCCATACAAGATAATCAGTACAGGAGCCTGAGAGCTCTGGAAGCGCAGAGAATGCCAGCAATAACTGCAGTTTAAATGTTAGTGATGACCCCGAGAGGTCATCAAAGGGGGGAACTGAGAGAGCGCAAACTGATATAAATGTATGAGTACATCACACTTACCTGGAGTAAGCACAAGTCATGAAGAGAAATGCCATGAGTGCTAATAGTACCTGCAAGTATATTCAAAAATATATAGCTAATATAGAGATTTAAGTAGAAGTGGAACTAATACAGAAATGTGTGACATTATATGATTTTATTAGACGTGATTATTTTGAATCTATGTCGTGTAGCTGTTAACATGTAAGATGGTCTGTGGTAAAACGCAGAACGTGGTAGGCCTCAGGGCCAGAGCTGGAGCTAAAAGGGAAGGTGTTTCTTTTCACGACACAGATTGTTTTAACGTTTTTGGTCATTGCATTAATGGGCCATGATTTATAGTAATGTTTTCTAAATAATAGAATAAGAGTTTTAACATGCTTTAATTAAATGAAGAAGTTGAATGCTATAATCATAATGAGAAATATTGTAGGCCTGAAATGTTTTAGCATTGATTTACACGTACATGTCTGGGCTGAGAAATGTTGCAAGCCTTTTTTTTTAGAAGTCTATGAGAGTTGGGTTCTTGGCGGCAGATATCTGTCTGCAACAGGAAAGGGGGGATCCAATTATAAGTGAATGAATAGAGGTCTGTTCAGTGGACGGCCCAGACATGGAGGAGGGTTCTGGAATGTTTAAGGGGTATCAGAGGGCCGGAGAAGAGTCTGAGAAGCAAGGTCAACTCTAGCGTCTGAGGCCCAATACAAAGCATCATGGAAAAAGCCTGAAGCTACACCACGTGAGAGGCGTTTCGCAAGGGGCGTCTCAAATGTTGTTGACTGTTTTGTATTAGGGACAGCACCCCTGGGTGGAGTTAGAGCAGAGACCTGAGGACCTTTTAGAGAGCGGATGGGTAGGCAGAGAGGAGTCATGACTGGAGAACTTTAGGTTTTCACCAAGAGACTTAGAGTGGGTGACTTCCCTTGGGGTCATTCATTGCTGACACCTTTGTTAGGTTGGGATTTGGTTAAGTAGGGATACCATCTAGAACAGGGTAGGGACGCCTAACCTGTGTTTGTTTTCCTCCAATCTAAATGAAGGAGCGATATGCGTCTATGCTTATAGCTTTATTATTTTTAGAACTTGTGTTAGTGATTTCTGTTGCTCGTCTGAGGGCTTTTCGAGAGCACATGTATGTAATTGGACCTGTGTATCTCGTGAATCTCATTCTGAGATGTCTGTATTTGCAGCTCATTATATCTTTACAATAAACTTTTGAAACCTAGAAGTTGTCCGTGATCTTTGAGAGTAGAGTCCTTTATTGGGTGAACTGACTTGGAAATAGGTGCACTTTCTTTCCTTACAGACAGGCAACAAAGGTTCAGTCGACCAGATCGAGGTTTGGATCAATAGAGATAAGGTATCGATCAAAATCTCGCCCTACCAGTTCCCAGGGCCGTCATTCTTGTAGCGCGGGAAAGCGCTACGAATGACGGCCCTGGGAATCATTTTTATCCAGCCCCTGCGCAGTGCTGCTAAAATGCAGCAGTGACGCGCGCCACCACCACGTGCTCTTTTAACAAAGTGGAGTCTCGTCAGGGGAGTGCTGGGCGATTCACAGAACCCCTATGGTAGGGGTCCTGCCACCACTATGGAGTGTACAGGAGAGGTAAGCTATATATTCGCAGCAACAACAAGCAGATTCGAAGCTATATATTCGCAGCAACAACAAGCAGATTCGTTTTTGTGATAAACTTTAAACGCACTTCAGTTGCTGGTGTTATTTTAACTGTCTTCTCTCTCTTCCTGATTTACATCCTAGTCTGAGCCAGCAATGCCTCATATCTTTTTTTTTGTTGTAGTTGTAAATAGCGCGAACTATCAGTATCAGCATAGCTGCCAGGGTTATAGATTGCTATGTGTGACGTTTTCATAATTTCAGAGTTCTTATGAGTGACATTTAACAACTATCGAGTGACACTTTCTCCCGAGGAAAATTAAGCAATTAAGATAAGGGATTCACTGTCTATAATTTAGGGCTCTCTGGTTGGTACTTACTTGGACCCAGTGGTGGCTGGTGACATTTGAAAGTGGTGGGGCGTAAACTAATTTGCATATTGCACCGCAGCGAGCTAGGGCAGCGAGCTAGCGCAGCGAGCGAGCCCGAACCACCTTGCATCCATCCATACATCATTCATGCATCCACCCACCCACCCACCCATCCTGCATCCATACATCATTCAGTCATGCATCCACCCATCCATCCATCCACCCATCCATCATCCATCCTGCATCCATCCACCCATCCATCCACCCACCCATCCATCCTGCATCCATCATTCATTCATGCATCCACCCATCCATCCACCCATCCATCCATCCTGCATCCATCCTGCATCCATCATTCATGCATCCACCCACCCATCCATCCTGCATCCATCATTCATGCATCACCCATCCATCCATCCACCCATCAATCCACCAATTCTGCATCCATCCTGCATCCATCCATCATTCATGCATCCACCCATCCATCCATCCATCCACCAATTCTGCATCCATCATTCATGCTTCCATCCATCCTGCATCCATCATTCATTCATCCATCCATCCATCCACCCATCCATCCACCCACCCATCCATCCATCCACCCATCCATCCACCCATCCATCCATCCATCCACCCATCCATCCATCCATCCTGCATCCATCCTGCATCCATCATTCATTCATGCATCCACCCATCCATCCATCCATCCACCCATCCATCCACCCATCCATCCACCCATCCATCCTGCATCCATCATTCATTCATGCACCCATCCATCCATCCATCCACCCATCCATCCTGTATCCATCATTTATTCATGCATCCACCCACCCATCCTGCATCCATCCTGCATCCATCATTCATTCATGCATCCACCCATCCATCCATCCATCCATCCACCCATCCACCAATTCTGCACCCATCCTGCATCCATCATTCATTCATGCTTCCACCCATCCATCCATCCTGTATCCATCCTGCGTCCATCATTCATTCATCCACCCATCCACCCATCCATCCATCCACCCATCCATCCTGCATCCATCATTCATTCATCCACCCATCCATCCATCCTGCATCCATCATTCATTCATGCTTCCACCCATCCATCCTGTATCCATCCTGCATCCATCATTCATTCATGCATCCACCCATCCATCCATCCACCCATCCATCCTGCATCCATCATTCATTCATCCACCATCCATCCTTCCATCCATCCTGCATCCATGCATCCACCCATCCATCCATCCACCCATCCATCCTGCATCATTCATTCATGCACCTACCCACCAATCCTGCAATCCATCCTGCATCCATCATTCATTCATGCATCCACCCATCAATCCTGCATCCATCATTCACTCATGCATCCACCCACCCATCCATCCTGCATCCATCCTGCATCCATCATTCATTCATGCATCCACCCATCCATCCATCAACCCATCATTCATCCTGCATCCATTCATGCATCCACACAACATTTCCACATGAAACACGGCACCTGTGCCCTACGCCATTGGCAGCAGAGTGGTTGAAGTGAGAAGCAACGCAAACACCTCTAACCAGTGATAAATAGTAAATGTAGCACACAGGTAAAATTTGCAGGTGTGTCACATACCTAAAATCTGCTTTCTCTCGTCTGACCCACGAAGGGCAGAGACAATTGATGGCTTTGCAACCCGGTCAGAATCCCTCCCTTTGTTTTCCTCTGTTGTCCAGCCTTTAATGGAGGGTAGATGGCCTGCTTTCTTCTCTGGGGGAAAGGGCACATTGATGTCCTCACATATTTCCTTACATTGGGCTAGGCCATTTTTCTGGGATATTCGACCCCTCCTCTGCCCCTCCCCCTCCCCCCGCCCACCCATTTGTCCCGGGTCCCATGTTGACGTCCTGCTGTAGAGCTTCATTTACTGAGTTATAGCTGACACCACTGTTTCATAACTTGTGCTTCAATTGTAAAAGAATATGCACCAGCGCCCAATGTTGTGCACAGAAGCCCTCTGCCTGTGTTATGGAGGTCAGGGTGCCACTGCTGAATACTGACCAGCCAATCCTGGCGCTGTATGCAGCGCCAGGATTGGCTGGGGGGGGCACCATGACCCCTCGCCCAGTCGCCCTGTGTAACCCCGGGGGCTACGGCCCGCCCCCTGGTCCTCTCTCTAAGGGGGAATTCCCAGGAAAACGATCTGCGCATGCGCGGGCATGTTTGTGCCCAAAAATACACTTGCGCAGCTGCAGCAGGCCCATCCTCCCCCCCCCCCCCCCCGGGCCCCCCCTCCTGCGCACTCCGGGAAAGTCGGGTGTCTCTCGGTTTCCCGGCCGGCAGATAGCGCGATGTTTTTAAATATTTGCATTTGGCTTTTAGTCAGTGACGACGCGGTAGGTCCATGGGGCTTAGTGGGGCTACGCCCCTACGCCCCAATGGACGCACCGCGCCTGCTTGGACCTCTGCCCCGTCCGCAGATATATCCTTCGGAGTGAGTCTGTGGAGAAGGCTGCAGGTGGTCGCAGGCAGCAACTCTGTTCTGCAAGGGCTGGCTGCAGCAGGCAGGCTGAGCTCACGCAAGGCCACAAGACACTGCAAATCGGGTTTCCAATTGCCACCCGGCCCGGGGCCTCCACAGATGGGGATTAGACTCCTGTGAGTTCCCGGGTCACAGTCTCAGGTCTCCCACCTCTGGAGTCAGTCCGCTCTGGCTGAATCAGGCGCGGGCGGGAGTAGAATAAGCTCAGCTAGAACAGTGCCTGTGGTGGGTACGAGCTGCCTGTAGCAAGCTGCGAGCTGTGCCATGATCATTGCGTGGCACTTGGCACAACTGTATCAGAGCGCTTTACATGAGCACGAGTAGCCTTACAGACTGATTTATCTTAACCTTTACTGGAAACAACGGCATTTTCCCATTTTACTCACTACCTAACTGGGATCATAGCAATTATTATGATGGCTGGCGTTTTGCCTGTGGTACTTTAGATTACTATAGAAGTGGAGTTGAACCGGAAGGGAACAGATTAAAAATAAGTGAACCGACTTTAGTTCTTTAAATAATATAGGGCAAGAGGGAGAAATTGCGTTTGGCATTTGAGACGTGAAATAGTAGAATAGCTTGCTCTGCCAAAACATGTTTCTGTCTTGATACCTGTTAGTGTCACCCTTGCATTCTCATGCTCATAATTATTTGTGAGAAAAATGATCACGTGATCAATAGTAGAAACCTCTGTATAGTAAAGTCTGAATATGGGACTTGTCTGCACTTGTCCAGGTTGCCTACAGGTGGACCCTTGATTCTGTGATTCAGAGTATTGATTTTGTCAACAAGCCTTTCCAGACTCAGATTAGCATGTAAGGAAATGTCTTTGACACGTTAAAGGCGCACCTTGGTACAATAGCATACAAGTAGGGAGTCTACCCCATTCCACAATTAGTAATAAAGGGTCATGACCTGAAAGCACCAGGTCAGGTGGTTCAGGGCCAGCATTGGAACCCACCCTGGAAGTAGAGTGCAGTAATCCCCCCTGCTGATGTACAGGAACCGGGCTCACCGGGGGAAGGCTTCTAGATGGCAGCTCTGTGCTCACTTGTACCATCTACAAAGCTTCCTTTGGAACTTGGTTCGACTTACCCATTTTGACACACCAAGTCCAAATTCAGCTAACGAAACAAACTTGAGATATGGAATCAGATTTTTTGCCACCTTCTTTAAAAAATCATAGGCCCCACTAGAACATCTTTATTGTCTGCAGAAATCTTAACGCTAAAAGACACGCCCAGCCATCCTTGACCTAAGTCTCTTAACAGAGCATTAAAACCCCTCAACATGGAGAAGAACTGGAATGAAACTATTTAATATTTGCCCTTTTGGGGGAGATACTAGCCAATCAGATGAAAGTTAAATCCAAGGATTTCAAATGACCTGCAGAGACGAGATACTCATGGATCATCCTGAATTCATGTAGGTTTTGCCGTTGCATGACTCCTTCTCAATGGAACTGACAATCATGTTTGTTGGAATTGGCCCTTTTGGCAGGTTCACCCCAAAACTTTTTGCATTTTCCTAGCCTGTTTCTGTAACCAGGTGTTGGTGATTTTAGGCCTCTGCACACTTTTCACTGTGGTACAGTGTAAAGTGCATGCGCTCTCTGTATATGTGTGGTGAGACCGGCTTGCACTCCCATAGGAATGCATGGGGATATGTGTGTCCATGGTAGTTCCTGATGTGTGGGAAGTGCAGGAGCGAATTTGGTATGTGCGAACTCGTGAGATTAAATGCTGCGCGATGATATGCGCAGATTTATTGTGTCTAGTGGAGAAGTGCCACTTTTAGAAGTTGGCATGTCTGTGCAGTGAATGTGAATTGACTGTCTGACTTGTGATTGGCTGGAGCTGGCTGGTGTGGGTCTGCCCGGTGGTGAATGGAGAGATCTGCATGTTGATGGGAGGGAGGAGTGCACCTGGGACCTGAATAGGGCTAGGCCTTCCCTCCACAATGCTGGCTCCACCCCCTGTGGTGTGTCTGATGTCCCTGAATGTCCCTGACCCACCCTGTGAATAGGCAGAGGGGCTGATCAAAACAAAGTGCTCCAAAACCAGTTGCATCTGGTTCGCCCCTTGCCTGCACCTTTGGAAACAAAGAATACGTGTGTATAAAAGAGGGGCTGTGACCCCATGAAAATTTTCTTGTGCTCAACTTGAAACAACCAGGGGCGTGCTGCTGCTGGGGCCCAGGGGAAGGCTTGGCTCCTTGGGCCCTGCCCAGCCACTAGATGCCTGGGAGACCTTGTTTCTCTGGGACCCTGCTGCCCTCCTCATCTGGGAGAACCCTTGTTGCTGTATGCCCTTATTTAGGGAGCTTGGGGGACTTTAGGGTTTGTCCCTTGCCTTCGGACTTTGGTCTCTAGCGCTGCTGGATGCGCTATCCCTTGATGGCCCAGCGGAGGAGAAGCGTGGGCTGCGCAGTGCGATGCTGCAGCCCGTTTACGAGGGAATCCCCAGCGTAGGGATTCCCCCGAAATTGCTCCACTGCGGGTGCCCACTCCACTTATTTCATTATTTTTGTACACCGGTGTCCACCCCTTTTATAGGAGCACTGGCCCACCCCGCTTCTACTTTTATTTTGCCCTCGAGGGAGCCTACCCCTTGTTTTGCCCCTGAAAAGCTCACCACCGCGGCCCTCATACAAAACCGGAAGCCAGACCCGTGCCTCCTGACTGTGGGCGGGGACTGGAGTGTCCCAGTTCTGCTTTCCGCTGCTAGGGGGAAGCTGTCCCACGCTGCATTGGCCACAAGGGGAAGAAGGTGGCCGATGGCAGTGCGGGGCTCCCAGAGGTGAAGGGAAGCCCCGCTCCACAGAAGAGGTGCTGCCGCGTTGCCCGGGTGCAGTGGAGACGGCCGGGGAGAAGCTGCATCGAGCCTCGCGGGCTCCACTCTAAGTCCTGGTCCCGAGATGGGGCACCGGGGAATCAGCACACGGACGAGGCGGGACTCCCATGAATAGGGAGAGCCCCGCATGCCACCACGACGAGAGGAGCCAAGACCGGAGCACACGAGGAGCCCAGCGAGTCTCCAGAGCCTGGTGAGTGAGGGCTTCCTTCTTTGTTGTGAAGAGGCCTCTGAAGCACCCGGTGGGTGCTTGCTTGTGCTAGGGGGGCATTTTATGGTGGCCCCGGATGGCAGTGGGCCGCCCCAACATTTCAGTTATCTCCCGAGCCTGAGGGCTCCACCGATGGCCCCATTTATCAAAGGGCCCCAGTGGGGGTCCCGTGGGCCAGAGGGGCCCGTGTTCTTGCTTCTGAGGGCCCCAGTTCTAGGGGGAATGTGTATTTACAGAGCCTACGTGGCTCCAACATTAGGGGGCATATTTGAGTATGTAAGGAGCCAGTGTGCTCCTGGGCACAGTTGATTTCAGAGCCAGAGGGCTCCAACGCTCCACAGTTTGGCCCCACTATTCCAGAGCCAGATGGCTCCACCGTGAGGGGCAATTCAGGAGAGAGCCCCTGAGAGGGCCAGAGGTGGCACAGTGGTGCCAGTCCCTACCCACCTGCGCAGCACTTAGTGCCAGCTGCAGCGTTTAGGCCCTGTTGTTCTTCTCAGCTGCCCAGCAAGAAGTGCGCAGCTGCAACATTTAGGTTTGCGCAGATGGCGCACCCCTGACTGGCACTGCCTTAGCAGCGCGCCCTGACATTCTGGACACAGAGCATTTGAGCCCCTTCTTGGATGGCCAGTTGGCCAGGGGGGCTGGTATATGGATAGGGCGCAAGGCTCTAATGTGATTTATGTGTTGAAGTGATTGTGGTGCTAGGCAATGTAATGGATTTAGTATGTTTTACGCACCCTGTGTTTGATACCTCTAGATATGGTTTAGGCTTACGAGGTTGTTTTACCTATTTAGGTTTGTGTTCGTGAGATTACCATTGGTTACTGGTTGTATGCTTATGATCTATTTACTTTTACCAATTTCTGCTAAGTGCTGATTCTGACAGTGGCCCATGTGGCCCTGTCCTGTGTAAATAATCCCTTGTGAATATTGCCCGTGCCAGTTGGCACAATGTATATTGTGTGAATACTATCTGATGTGTTATGAGAATACAAAGGCTATTTTCATATAACCTTGTGTGGAGTTCCTTTTGTGGTGTGCCTGGGATGTTGTTGCTGTGTGCGTGCGCAAATGCCTTACAAATTGCCTCCGGGATAAGCCTGACTGCTTGTGCCAAGCTGCCAAGCGGGTGAGCAGGGGTTATCTTTGGCATGTAACTCCCTTGCCCTGACTAGAGTAGTGGTTTCTGCCTGGCTTTGGCGCAAGCCTTAGTCAACTAGAAATCCCATTTCTAACAATGTTCATCAGGATTTTTTACCTGTAGTTGAATTCCACTTTAGCTACAAATCACTTACACCATTAGTGATTGCTAGCGCTGCAACTATAAAAGGAGAAACCAGCTAAACCCATTATGGCCTCTCTCCGTAGTGGCAAATTGGCAAGACATCAAAGACTGTTCGAGCACAATTCAGAAACTGCCTTTAGAAGAACCTTTAGAATCAGTGCAGTAGTACTACTCTCATACTACAATATGCAATTCACAAACCTATGTGTGGAGACTCTACCTCTACTACTTCTCTGTTTTATGTGCTGAGATCTCCACCCAAAGAGGTATACATTTAAGGTGTAATAACATCTATTCAGACCAACACATTGCCACCGCATATAGTACTCTGGTCATATTTTTGGTTAAATATGCTAGAGGTTGCAAACAAGTCAACCTTGATACCTCTGTACTTATATATTATTATTGCAAAAAGAACAATTGATGGACGGAATACAGAACAATGTCATACATTCATCCCAGTACAGAGATCTGGGCATAAATCCTTCGTTTTTCTGCTCCCCAATGCCATTCCAGTTTGAACCCAGCCATATGTAAATCAGTTTTGATTTGCACATGACCAAGTCTAAACTGGGGTAGCATGGTGAGCAAAAGAATGATGGATTTAACTCAGATCCATGGACTGTGGGTGAATGTTTTGATTTGTTCTGTATTCCGTCCATCAATTGTATGTCTTTGTACGTCCGGTGTATTCAACTGTGTAGCCTTGGCCCGTGTCATGTATGTGCAGGTAACTTGCATGATCGAGGTAACTATTAGCGGTTATACCACGTGTCTCTTGGACCTCTTTCAAGTGCTTGCCGTTCTTTTTACCCAGCATCCCCCTACCCCTACTGCCTGCCAAGGGCGGCAACCTGAGGGATAGCCCCGGGCGCCAGAAGCTCTAGCTACGCCAATGAATTAATGGCACTGAATATATTGACATTGGAAAGATGGACGACTAATTTAGCCTTTCCAGGAACTGACCTTCAGATCATCACATTTCTCAGTGGTGACCACTTAACTCAATGAACCAATCTGCTGGTGTAAGTCATAACTCTTTCGCAGGCACAGTTTGTGGATTTGGACCTACCTTGTAAAGCTGCCTATAAGTTTGAACAAGTTCAAAATTGGGCATGGGAATCATGTCTCGATTAAAAACAGTCTAACATCGAACAAAGGCTCTGACTGATTTGTTTGTCTGGCTATGAGGTAGCCATGGGTTTTGAGTCACTAAAAGTACAAGGACTGCTGAAGTGCCTCTCACTTCAGGAGAATCATGGAAGCAGGACTGTCACTACTGATTCCATACCTTCCCCCGTCACCCTTGACTTCCTTGCTCCAAGTGGCTATGTGTTACCCTTGGGTAGACTGTCTAAGTGTGGTCCCAATGACCTCTCAAATCCGGGGATATGGTGGGAGGCAGAAACACTTCTAATTTTGAGTATTCAAATCCGGTGATATGATGGGACCCAGACAAATGTCTAATTTGGGGTATTCAAGCGACACACTACTGTAAAGCAAAACTTGTATAGCATTGACAGGATAGTTAGGATCATCAGTCAAATTTCAAAATACATTGCCACTGTCCATAGTGGGCAGGATAGCCATTTCAGAAATGGTGTTCTTCCCCCAATGCCTGTATATTTTACATAACCCCAAATGTCCCATATGATGAGCCATGTTAAAAAAATTGGAAAGATTGGTGGTAATTTGGCATGAGCTGGGCAAAGAACCAGAGGAAACCTGCAAATATTATAACTGGGTTTGGAGGATGGAGTCCTTTCACCGTTGGAGTTGGAGTTATATCATATGGCAATGCAGGTGCAACACGCATCTTGATGGTGTGCAGAGAGGGACAACTGGGAAAAACGACTAGGAAACAGAGTAGTGAAATGGGAATCTCTGACAAAGTTGCTTATGAGGGGAAGCAATAGAGCACTCTGCCAACCACATGTAGCGAGAAACACTGGAGGGCTACGGGAAATGGGAGTGAAAAGAGTGCTCTGCAGAGCTCCCTTCTCCTGATAGCTGGGGATATAGTCACTGCAGCCATTAAATGTAAAGGACAAGATATGTCAATAGTGAGATGGAGACAGGGTGGTTTCTTGAAACTAGAAGACATATCTCAATGATGTTTTGTAACCTTTCTTGAAACACAGGATCAGTTTAGAGTGCAGCCAGGTAAATTCCATGGGAATGCTAAACTGACAGGAACAGCACCAGATATATGGAGGGAGTTCCCTAAAACACCTGAAGCCTCACAAACATTGACTGCACTGATAGCTATGGGACAGTTTAAGAGACTGGTCCCAACATATATGCAAAGATTAAACTAGGTAGGAAAAGAGCACTTTTGAAAGTGAGGTAGCAGTGAGAGCAGGATCTTCATGACCCTCTTACAGACAAAAAGTGGAAGATGACGTGCCCATGTGATAACACTATCTAGCATTGAAAGTTTCAAACTAATATGTTTTAATTGACATCATATATATTAAAAATATTAAAACTAAAATGGAGATACCCACATCGAATCCCTGCTTACCCAAGATGCAATGAAAATGATTTTACGTTTTTGGGGTATAACATGAATTGACCTGTAGAACACTAAGCAATAACTGGGAAACAGTGGCAATTCAATTGCGGAAGGTCAAACTAGAAACTTCAATTGAGCACTGTTCTTTAGGGATCATCCCCTAACCTAAGAAAGGGAAGAACATTTATTGATGGCTTTGCTGGGAACTTTATTAGAGAAATGCTGATTAGCCATATATTGGATGCAACAAGGAGGTCCTGCTAAGAATTCCTGGGTTAGAGATATATTAGAATTGGAAGTGGCTGATGAATTCGGGCTGAAATGGCACAGTCTGTGGCATAATTATGAGAGGATGGATTATAAAAGGATTTAGAAAAAAAGTGGTTATGCGAATGTTTCACAATGGCAAATGTAATTCAAGGGAAAGCAGTGGGAGGGCAGGGGGCATATAAAGTAGCTTTGAAGGCAAATAAAAGAAATGAATGCAACAGAGTAACATATTTGCGAAAAAAACATTGGTCATGACAGCTGTTAAATGTACTACTTGTGTTAATTAAAATGATTAGTATATAAGTTAGAAAAAATGTGTTAAAATAACAAAATAGCAAAATAATGCCGCCAGAGGATGTGCCAAAATATGCAGCAAAATGTGTCTCTTCATGACGCTACTGCATAATTAGTTGTTCCATTGCAAAATAGTTCCAATGACCCTGTGTATACAGTAATCAATATTATGATTTCAATGTGTGAGTTATACATTGTGGTGTGGTGTATCAGCAGTCTTTTCCATCAGTTATTAAAGTTTGGGATGTGGGGTATTTTCAAAGACACACTCTTCAGGGTGTTCTTCTGATGGCCATCCAAGATGGTGGCCTGCACTCACTACACTTAAAGAAGAAAACCAAGTAATTGTGAAGAAAGCAGAGCTTCATTCGTGATGATTGTGTCACACTCCTGTTCGTTCTGGCCGGTGTGTCCTGTGCGGCACATTCCGATCGCGGGCGTGGTCATGACGGGTCCTGGCCGTCATCTGCACACGCCCACCGTAACCCATGACGGCCGGGAGCCGTCATCAGCACCGAACGGGTTAAATTGTAGTTCCAACTTCTGCTAACCCAGAGGCGAACTGAAGCATTTTGTCATCTAGGCTTCCCTGGTAGTCGACTAAGGACATCTTAAGGATTTGGAGGGCTCTGGGCCAAACTTATTTGGGGGGCCCCTGTTTGTAACAGCTTTGAAAGTATGATCCAATTTCAGCTCTTTCCTGCCTTCTTTAGTCAAGTCACTGACAGTGTGCAGGCACACTCATCCAAATTCTAAATGTGTTTACATCTAATATTCAGGGACAGTGACATGATTTCATTATCATAATACAGCAGCAACTCACTAATATTGTTGCAAATAATCT
Source organism: Lissotriton helveticus (assembly GCF_964261635.1). Classification (NCBI taxonomy): domain Eukaryota; kingdom Metazoa; phylum Chordata; class Amphibia; order Caudata; family Salamandridae; genus Lissotriton; species Lissotriton helveticus. The sequence continues at coordinate 1,064,293,660 of NC_136069.1, read as the reverse complement.
TTCTGACCCTCTGTTTTGAAAATAAACTGTTTTATGGATATTGTATTGTATTGTGTTGTGTTGAAAAGCAAACATTTCTGTGCCAAATGTCTGCACTGGACCCCAATGGATCACCGACATTAAAAATAATTTAAAGGAAAACGGTATGCAAAAAATCTGTTAAGAATTATTCAAGGTCATCAGGGCTAGAAAAGAGCTAACTCTAACAGGGGGGCCGTTTTAAGGGAAGGGCCCACTTTGCCAATGCCTTAAGTCTGTGTTGTCAATGTCACGCGCCTGTCCTCAGATGCATCTGTGTTCCCCGTGGCGGTTGCTTGAATCTGAAACTGGCGGTTAGTAGTGACTTACAGGTGCACCATGAAGAGCACCTTAAAAGGAAACGCGCTAATGACGCTCAGGAAATTGTCGTGATTGCAGTCTTGATAAATAAACAACAGGTGATAACGATAATTAGCGATGTGACAGCAATTAAGACAGCTATTTGCTGAGCTCACTTTTTAGTTGAAATATGATAAGCTTGGAAGTCCGTACCTTATTCTCTGTTAAATGTTGTTATTTTTCCATCAGTAAATAGGGGGTTGTGTCTGGGTCGCTGAGCAGAGCTGTGGCTGTGCAGCAATGCTCTGCGAAAAGGCCAGCCGTTTGCTTTGTGATGAATAAACTAATCCACAGAGGAGCAACGTGGTTTTGCTCGATGAGGTAGAAATAGCCGTAATATGAATATTAATGAGGTGACTTTTGAATGGGCATCTCCAGGGCTTAAAGTGGGGTGGGTCCTGACAGTTAAAAGCAGGTGCTGAGGCGGGTCCCTATTAGGCTCTCCATTTTTGCCCTCAGCATCAGGGTGAAAAAAAAAATCTTACCTCTGCAGCCACCACCCTTCACTACTTTTGAGGTAACTTCAAAGAGATTCACTAAAGTTCTTTCACAGCCTCATCATTTCAGAACTGAAGCATTGTCATTATTATTTGTAAAGAAGCCATAGTTGTTGCTTATTTTTCTCATGCAAATAACAACCATTGACAAAGCCAAAAGTCTTGGCTTGTTGTGGGTGTAATGTTATTTGTTGTATTATGTACCTGGATGCAATGATAGAAGCTGCAAAATACCAATTAGGAGGCACATTATGCTAAGCACAGATTTTTAGCTTACATGTTCTTAAGCCACACCCTTAATTATCTTGACCACACCCCTTTGAGAGACCCCCAGTTTTTACATCCACTTTGAGCACTTGGCAACTCATAGCACACGCAAGGGTGTACATTTGCACGCAGACTTAGGCATTCGTTCCTGCATACACTCTTGCAAAACACTTCCACTTCGACTTCTGTCCTTCAAAAGGGCAGATTTACATGACAAAATGTGGCATCTTGTCCATCTGCCCAAGAACCTCTGTTCTCCTGATGCTTTTATTTTGCAAAATGCCTGTTGCCACCCTAGGGACGTCCCACGAAATGTGCCGGCCCACTCCCCGCAGGTCATTACTGAAAATATTAGGAGTACTGGACTTGTTTTGTGATAGCCTAATGCGTTCCTGGTATTGTCTTCTTTTGTTTCGATTCAACTAATTAAACTAACACACTTCAAAGCAATGGTTTTTAGGTTCAGGCCTAGAGACAGTGCCCTTAGTGACCTGGCCACCCTATGTCCCACTCCTTACCCCCTCTCCGTTGTGGATCACAGTGGAAAATGGCAGAGATGTCTGAAGACTGTGAAGGGCTTTGCCTATTTGTACATAACAAGGTGACACTTACAACGGTGGCTGACATGTATCTAAAGAGGTAGGGCGACCGTGGGGTGGGGGTTAGTGAGGGGGGGAAAATTATATAAAAACAAAAAAGACTTACCTGGCCCTCCGCTCCCGCTAATGCTGCCGGCCACCTTGCTGCTCCTCTCATCGGGCCTGATGGGAAGGAGCCCTCAAGGCACAGGTTCCCCACCCAATCCAGACGCTGAGAGCAGTGGCAGGATTGATCTGAGCGGCCTCGTTTGCCACTCAGACAGTGAATTGGAGCCTGTGGCATTTCTCCAACCAAGCTGTGCAAACAGCGGTTTTGGAGACACATAAGTGCGCATGTCTGTTTGGCTGTCCTAAAATTGCTGGTCAAACTGGCATGCGCACTTATAAGTGCACACTACCCCTCCTCCCTGCCATGCCTGATCGCCCTGCCCAATTCTCATTGTACTACTCAGACAGCATAAATAAAAAGATAAAATAACATTGCGTCATTAACATTTTATTTATCATCTGCTGGCGCTGGGCTGTGAGGCGACGCTCCTCCACCATTACGGAGGAGCCGCCCCAGGACATTTATCAATTGTGCAGCTGCATTACGCAGTTCACTAGTCTGTATGGTATGGTGCACAGACCCTGAGTGCTAATCCAGAGCAATAGACTACCGACGGGTTTACACAAGCCTGAATTTATTTTCATTAAATATAAAAAACATTTTTACCACTTTGCTCAAGTAATATTTCTGCAAAGAATACTTATTTTTTACAATATGTTTAACTGTAGATTCCGACTGGATTTTAAATGAGGAAACATTTTACAGATGATCTCCTCTGAGCAAAGAAATCTATTTGCAGTTAGAGAAGCAGATATATTCCTCTAGTCTAAGACTAGATTTTCTAGATTGTAATTATAGTTCAAAAGAACGATGGTAACAAGGGTAACAAAGGGTGAAGAACGATATTTGTTCTCTTTTTAAAGAAACCGAAAACTTCTCTGGTGTCACGCGGTTCCAAGTCCGGCCCTGACTGTACCAGAGAGTAAAAGTGCCAACGGTAAAAAGCCCATTCCAATTATGATATTTGGTGCTTCTGCCTGTCTCCAACGTTGAACAATGTCCCTTTCAGGAAACACAACCCTCAGACCAAGGAATATCTTCTCATACACATTAAACCCAAAATCATCTTGATGTCGAATAAAGTTATGTGGTGGTTAAGGGTATTAGGTCTATTGAGTTTAGCTGCTAGACAAAGCAAGAATATTGTAGAGGCATGATGTAAGAGTATTTTGGTGTTAAATGTAATAAGAATACTGGGTTCAGATAAGCACAAACTCCTCTTGACAATCTGTGAATTACTTCCTACCTTTTTGAGGGGTTACTGTTCCTAATATGGAACTTTACACCAGTCCCAACTTTCAAAACCCAACATGGTTAACACTTGGGGAAGTCTGGTCCCGACCCAGGCTGAATTTTCTTTAGTTAATGTCCTATACCACTTCTTAAGACGTAATGTGTTTTTCCAAACCTTAAGGATCACCCTAGTCACCAGGGGAAGGATGCGGGAGGTCAACCTCAATATAGTAGGTGCAGAAATGAGTTATTGACAAAAACGCCCTTAGCTCCGTTCTCCAAGCCAGGTTGAATCATGGGCCACACATGGGGGCCATATAACTACGAGTGACTCACAGTAGTAAGAGGTAAAGTTGGCCATTCCCAGTTCTCCATCAGATGTTTACTTGTAACATTTCACCATGGAAATAATGGTGTGTTCTGCTCTCCCTCAGGAATGCACCAAAAATGGAAGTAATGCTTTTAATGAAAGAGGGGAGAATGTTAAACTGAAACTTTTGCGATGCCTAGAAGGCCTTCTACATTACCATTATTTTAAATAGATGCTGTCAGGGCAAGGGCAGGGGACCCAAGTGGAGCAGTTACCTTTTTTTAACCCCTCATGCATTTGAATAATATTTTCTACCCAGGCTCTAGTTTTTTCCTTTTCAATCTTTATTTCCCTACATTTAAAGCTTTGAGGGGTATCCCAATAGATACATTTACAGATCTTCTTCAATTTCCTCTGGTTGCTGAAATGGGATTTGTTGTACTCATGGCCTTGAAATGTTGGGGCTTCTTAGGTAAAGAAAAGGAGGTAGTTTGCACATAGCAAGACTTTTCCCTCCAGTTTTGGGTTCCAGCAGAAGCATGTAACTTCCTGTTGCCTATGGATTCTGAAGACCAAGTGCTCAATTGTTATGTAAAAAGGTGGGCCAAAAGTGGACATCCAAGAAAGGTGCTTCATCCAATGTGAAAGATATTAGATAGTATGCCATTATTTCTACCCTCGCAGTGGTTCTTCTGTAAAGTAAGTGGAGGAGTGAGATGAATGTTGGGCCAAAATTAATCTTATCAAAAAGATGGAATATTTATTCCCCCATTCCTAGATTTTACTTTACTCTTCACCTTGTCAATAAAACATTGATAAGTAACCCTAGTTTGGTTTAAGACAAGAGGGGTTCACTCTGATACAACACTATGCCCGTCGTTTTCTGAATCTAGAACATCATTTTTCAGCTGGGAAACCTTCTTCATTTTATCTTAATTGTATTTGAAACTGACCATTATTTCTCCACTCCTACACACAATCTTGAGTTATTCCCACAGTATTTCTGGAGAATCAATCCACTCTGTGTTAGCAAATTATGCTCATTCTATTTCGTTAGGACTTTGCAATATCTTCTTTAATCAGTCTCCAGCCATTAAGTTACCAAATCCCCCATCTTGCCATCATTCCCATGCATATTGTGACTGTTCAGGACTGGATGCTTACCCGTAATTTAGATCTGGGTCTTCCGCTGTTGAAAGTAAGGGTGACTGATTCTGGAGGCACCATGTCAATGCACACTGGCATATGTAACAAGAGATGCCCTTGAGAAGCTGCCACCTACTCAGGAGAAAAAAGCAAAAGGTGTAAAAAAATCTCCTTGCTGATATAGGGGCCTATTAGGATTGCGTTTTTTCCGCATCCTCCGGGCCGGCGAAGCCACCGCCGGCCCAGAGGATGCGGAAAAACCGCAGCGGACCCACCAGAGACCCACCGCCACATTAGGATGGCTGGTGGGTCCTGGTTTCCGTCCGCAGCTATTCCGCCGCGGTTGGCTTACAACCGTGGCGGAAAAGCGCTAATATGGTGGAGGTGTCTCTCAGACACCGTCCACCATATTAGGAAATGCTTGAAAAGATGCTTTTCCGCGGCGGATTTTCCGCCGTGGAAAAGCATGTGGAACTTCACTGCGAGGGCCCGTTGCGGGCCCCTTAGGTGAAGGGGGGTGGGGGGTGCACATGGGGGGTACCTATGGTACCCCCCTGCATGTGTATGCAGAGATCGGCAGGCACCGCGCGGTGCCTGCCGCTTTCTGCATACAAAAGCAAAGTATTCATTTTTTACATTGCGGCGGGTGCAGCTTGAAGCTGCACCCGCCGCAATGTTAAGGATAGAGGTGGCGGTCACATCCTAATCTTCACGGGGGGAACGCCGCTGCCCATGCGGACGTTCCCCCCCTACTCTATGGTGGCGGACGGACTCAGGTACGTCCGCCATCATAATCGGCCCCTAAGTCTTTATAGGGTTGGAGAAAACAATGGTGCAGTAATACAGGTGAGGATGTTCTGAGATGAAAGAGTCAAGATCAGTGTGTGAAGGGAGGGAGGAAACAAGAGTTGGGAACACAGTTTTATTGCACCCTCCAATCTCTTAAATATTAAAACAGGAGAAGGAAATAACATCAAACACCACATGACAGGATACATAGTAGATTGAGAAAGTAAAGAAGAAACCAAGGGAGTAACAGCCATATTGGAAACGTAAAACGAAAGAGAACAAAAACCGGAAGTGGACTTGCAACGTAGTCGCCTTTAAAAGCATCTACGAACCCTCGGCCAGATGATTGCCATTTTGAAGTCAAAGAGAGATGAAGCAGCAGCCAGGAGCTCTGGAGCACAGGATGAAACAGGTCCAGGTGAGAGACTCTTCAAGCCTGCTTCTACAGGCTTCGTACAGCATCTTCTGAGCCCTAGGAACCACAGGACCCCATAAATTACCGCATCATGGTGGCAAAGGGAAGCCTCTGAAATAGGAAAAAGTGAGCCATCTTGGTAAAATGACCATGATCACTCTGGTTTCACCTGACTACAATAAAGTTGGTGGAAATTGTGGGTCAAAGATGAAGATGAATGGGCAATGGCTGAAGACAACCAAAGGGTATATCATAAACTACCATAGACTGTGTGCAGATAGGACAGGGTTTGACATTGAGCTCTACATCTTGGCGAACAGTAGGCCACCAGAAGGAAATGGAGACAGGTTCTAAGGTTGATTCAATTTCACAATGGCCCGCGATTGCCCAGTCCTGACACATTTCCAGACCGTCAGTTTGAAAGACGGTTGGTTGAAATCAACAAGGCCTTCTGGAAAAATATTCTGTCGGTAGGCTGAGGACACATGACTCTTCAGAGCATCAAAGTCTTCCATAGAGATCTCCGAATGAACATCTCCCACACTCTGTAAGAAGTACATTGTCAGACAGATAACAGAATCCTCAAGCACAATGTCCATCTAGACAAGACATTAGCAAGAATGTTCTCGGTGCCGGGGATGTGAGTTACAAAAAAGTTATATTGGGAAAAGAAATAGGTCCAGCAAGCTTGTCTGCTAAATCTACACTTCATGCTCTACAGAAACTGGAAGTTTTGATGGTCTGTCCGAACCTCAAAATATTCTGCTTCTCCCAATAAAAGATGCCACCAGTCCATAACGGTATTTTTAAAGGCCAAGAGCTCACATTCCTCGCATTCCAGTACAGAATATTTTTTTTTGCAAGGGTTCAAGACATGGTTGAGATAAAAGATAGAATGCTTCAGATTCTTCTCTAATTGGCACTGAGGCAGAAGCCCTTCCACAGCAAAATTAAATGCATCAGTTACCAAAACACATTTCTTGGATGGATATGGGTGCCTGAGAATTGGGCTTGGGTTGAAGACTCCTTGAACTTCATAAAGACCTCTTTAGCCGTTAGAGTCCAAGAGAATACCTTATTTAGGTTCCCCTTTTTTAGAGTGGCAGAAATGTGACTGGTCACTGTAGCAAAGGTTTAAATAAACTGGCTATGTTAGTCAGCCAGTCCCAAAAAATGGTGGGTCCCTTTTATAGTCATGAGGGTTGGTCAGTCTCAAAGTGGGGGAGATCTTAAGAGGGTCCATAGATAATCATCCGTCTGAGCGATGACACCCCAGATAGTATACTCAAGTATCTCTTTGATGAGGAAAAATGGCTAACAGTAACCCAGGATAATTGTTGCAGGGTCTCAACTCTTTCAAATTCCCTAGGACAAAGAAAAGTGGAACTCCTGCAGGTAATGTAGACAGGACAATCAGCCCATTCTGGAGATTATCATCCAAAAATTCCCTCAGGGCCTGTTTCTTTTGCTGGAATAGAAATTAAATTCTACCATAGGGAATTAGGGCACTGAGTACGGTTGGATGGCACATTCCTAATCTCTATTAGGAGGAAGAGACACAGAGCTAGGCTTTTAAAAACATCAGGAAATTCCTGGTAAGCTGTAGTAATTCACAAATGCCGACCAATTGTAGCTTGAGCCTGATCTTAGAAAGTTCTTGTACCATGAAACCCCAAAAACACCAGTTCAAGGACATTTATCACTGAAGAACTGTGACGTTAGAGATACAGCTCTAGTCTCCCAATTGACATAGGGATTGTGTTGTTCTTGTCAGGGTAATACAGTCCCTATTACATTGCTAAGAGATTTGATTAGATCAAAAGCTACCATCTCAATAAGATTGCCTAAAGACACTAAAAGCGGAACCATGTTTGAGGTCTGCCAAAGACTTCTTCCTGATCAGAATTTGAAGTCTCTGGGTACATCTCAAGTCCATATACATGCCAGAGGCACCAGAATCTAACAGGGCAGGGACAGAGATGGACATGCCAGGATGGACTTTAACGGTTGACTCTAGTATGAACAAGAGTGAATTTGATATACTGGGGGAACTAAAAACTTTAGGGAGAATGGAATCTCCTTCTCTTTTCTGCCTTACAAAGGACAGGACGTAGTGTTTCCCTGTGGTCTGAAGGATCAAACAGTACTTATTGTAGACACACACCTCCCTTACGTCTTTGTTTCTTTTCTGGCATTGGACACCAACCGCTAGAGAATCTATGCTGCATTGGCTTGTCAGGCATCTCGGAGAAAAGAATAACTAGCTCGGCAATTGGCTCAGTCAACCTAAAATGTCAGGAAGAAGGTGTAGGAGTGAATCTGTGGCTTATCAGTTTTTCCATTTTTTTTTCCTTAATCCGGTCCAGAAATTCAGAAAACCAGGAAGTGAGGGGAACTCTTGACAGCTCATCCTTTCTCTCCTTCTTCAAACCTCTCCTAAGTAAAGCATTCTGAGTGCATTCCCCCAGGTTATCTCTGCAGCAGGCTCACAAAACTGAGTGCAAAGGTGAGTCCTTTGGAATTTGCCAGAGACATTTAACACAGATTGTCTAACAAATAGCACCTCTGACGCCAGCCGCCCAGAGAGGCTGCCCGGTTGGCGAAGTAAACAGCCAACTGATTCTCTATTATTCTTGAGCGCTTCTCAATTTCGACCTTTTTGCCAGAATACTTTTAAGGTATGTTCAACCATGAAGTGTGGCCCTACCTCCCAAGCCACTGCCCAATGTTTTACATCAGATGGCAAAAGCATGAGCCGCTACTTCCCCTATAAAGAGTTGTTAGGGATTGTCTAGTCACAGTGACTAGTGGTGGGCCTTCTCTCGCATTGGCCCTGGCTCATTTCAATGTTGCCAATTTCCACAGTGTCTGGTTAGCTCTCAGTGGACTTTACAGTATGAATCTCGGAGGGGGGGGGGGAAATGCCTAGGTACGAGCAGTGACCTCAAATCCGTGGACTGCATTTTGGTGCTGGATCAGTGCTGTTTGAGAGTTTGTCCCCTCTCTTCTCCTGTTCCTACCAGGGTAACACTTCTGCAGGCCCTGCATCTGCAGATGTCTGTTGCAACTATTTTGTGACTGATTGCCTCGGTGCAGAGTAGTTGAATACTACACCCCCTCAGTTGGATGTGTTGCAGATGTTGGTGAGCTGAGAGAATGTCCATCTACACAAGGCTCCTCGGTGGAGTGTGTCAACTCTGCTTCAAAACGAGAAGCTACTTTCTGCTTCAGGCTCCATGTCCCCACTTCTTCCTCCATCTCATCACATCCATCTGCCATCCGGGAATGACCACAGTCGTCGACTGGTCTAAATCTCTCTGAAGTGGAATGAGACATTACCTTGTTTCTAGATACAGGTCAGAATGCCAACAACTTTCAGTGAGAAGAGTGAGAAACAGTTAGAAACGAATTTTCAGAAGTTATAGGGCCCCATAACAACTAAGAGGAGGGCGGGCCCTGTAGTCACACTTTCATCAAGGGTAAGTGCCCTCCGGGCATCTAGTTGTGTCCTCTAAAACATGCATTTGTAGAAATGAGTTACCCAATGTCCAAATTGTGCTTTGTAAGGCATGCAAAGAATTGAGAGCATGAATGATTTATACTAACATTGAAAATTTCTACACAAAGAGTGTTTGAACAAATTGAAAAACTTATAGATAGTTGGCTGGGATCTACAGTTATGCCAATTGACCTCTTAGTGTTAGCATTTTCTAGTGGCTGAAAGATGTAGAGCCATTGGTGTTGGAGTACATTATATTAACACCTTATTGTGCTTGTAATCTTGCCAAAGGTTCCTGCAAGAAATACAAAGATATAAATAACTCAAGTCACCACAGGCAATTTAAAATTAGACCTCCCACAATCACAGAGCTCCGCAGATACAAAGCGTTGTAGCCCATCCTGGTACATTAGGCACCATGACAGGGTACCCGAGGATGAAGCATGCAACCTATATTCATGGTGGGCGAGGGGGCCTTTAAAAAAAAAAGCTTTCTTTCCCCCACCACCAGGAATAAGAAAAATAGATTAAAAAAAATAAGGGAGACATACCTTCGGAGAGTTACGTGATCACTCTTTTTTTTAATTAGATATTGGATAGCAATGGAAAGCCGATCGAACCCGTAAGATCAGGTTCCCATTCCCCTTTTTGATATGTGCAGTGTAGGAGGTTCCAAATATCTCAAACATGACATTTTAATGTTGGAAACCTGGTATAATGAATTTGGTGGATGGGACCCTTTAGGCCGCATTCAGTCAACAGCCCACTATGGTCTCTTTAGCCACCTCTACTGAGTTGAAGAGCCATGGCTTCTGTGGTTGTACAATGATCACACTGACCAACCTGCAGACCTGATGAAGTGCTGCCATGCCACCTAGTTCTTATCCACTGGTGTAGCTAGTAGCTTATGGGCCCTGGTGCATGGATGGAAATGGATTCTCCCTCCCCCACCCACCTTGGCCAGTGTTTGAACTGTAAAAGACAGCAATAATCAGAGGGTCAGATTCACAGAACTAACTTAAGACAAAATCCTAAACTTACTACCATTTTGGTATTCACAGAAGGCACTTACTCATTTTTGTATTCACAGAAAGCACTTATTCATCAATGAGTAAGTGCCTTCTGTGAATACCAAAATGAGTTAGTGCCTTCTGTGAATATCAAAATGAGTAAGTGCCTTCTGTGAATACCAAAATGAGTAAGTGCCTTCTGTGAATACCAAAATGAGTAAGTGCCTTCTGTGAATACCAAAATGAGTAAGTGTCTTCTGTGAATATCAAAATGGTAGAAATGTTTAGGATTTTGTCTTAAGTTAGTTCTGTGATCCGGGTCCAGAGTTCAGGGTGCCTCTTACGCACATGCTGCACAAATGATAAGCTACGTCACTGTTCTCATCAATTTCAGCTGCCCTGCGTTTCGTGGCGCTGAGCTGCCCTTTGGCTTCAGAATTTACTGCCAAATCATGTGGAAAAGGACCACATTCATAACAAGGGGAAATGTGTATTTTCCTGAGCAATTATATGTGTGTTACGTTTGCCCAACTGTTCTACAAAGAAGTAACTGCACTACAAATGACCCTCTTACAAAATCTGTGTCCTCAAACTTCCCGTTTTGTCAAATAGTTTAAAATACATGTAAGGCTGATAACATAAAATCAGTCCTTATCTGATATTGTTCTTAAAGTGCACATCATAACAGATGTCAGAATGCTAACATATTATTTGTGGAATATATTATGTATGTGTCATTTGCACAACAGTTTGTGTACTCATAAATGCTTGGCTTTTTCCTAGTTGCGAGACAGGCGTTTCAGTTCCACGCGCCTAAGCATGCCAAAAGATTTACTTTCAACCCCCTGTGGGCTTTCGACAGCAGTGCCATTAATAACCTGGCACTCTTTGATGATTACTGGTAATTCAAGCAATGCAGGAAATCAGATATCCATCTTTGCCACAGAGGATGCCCTCAACAAGCACAGCTGTGCTTCTGTGCTGTTGGTCTAGGCTGCCTGCTTAAATATTTGCACTACTTTCCTTTTTTTCTGTCAAATTGGCTTCAATAACTATGCCGCACGCGGCGACACATGATACATTTAAGAACACTTGTATAATTTGTGCCAAACCCGAGCATCTGATAACACATTAACTCCATAATCAGTTATACAAAATGGATTCTCCTGACATAAAAGCGACAGACCTCGCTGCGGGCTACAAAGACGCCTTATAATTTCTGCAGGAGGACTTTTCTTAAATTTATGGCATGGTTTTAATTTTCCACAGAGGCTTAAAAAAGAATTCCCACCACTGAAAGCAAATCCAGAAACTGCCTATAACTTGAAATGTAAATGTTAACACATCAACCCTTATCATGAGTCCTCACGTGCTATACAGTGAGCTACTACCACTCAATATTGAGAGTCCGCCGCATAATGGGGCATATTATCAAGAAATAGCGTTAAAATTATCGCCGCTTTAGCGGCAGGAAACTGACGCTATAGCGGCGACAATGGACGTGATAATATGCCCTTGTGAATTCCCATAGAAGCCCATGTTCTGGTGTCAACATAGGCTACTATTGAAATTCTGAAGGGCATATTATCAAGCCCATTATCGCCACTTTAGCAGTGGCTTCCTGCTAATTTTAACGCCGTACTTGATAATATGCCCCTTGGATCGGGCGGTTAACGGAGGTTAACGGCGCGTCGTAAATATGAGATCTGCCCGAACATTGCAGGTATCTGTTTTAATTAACCCCTTCCATGCTCATGACGAGCTGGGCTCGTCATGAGGTAGCCTCCTCGCACGCTCATGACGAGCCCAGCTCGTCACGTAACATGCGGTTCCGCAAATCTCAGCGTGCGAGCAGAATTCCGCCCGCACGCATGCGGTTAATCCAGACATTCTCCCAGTGAAATCTGAGGAATAATAAGGAATAAACAGAACTGGGCCCAAAATTACGGATTCGCCCGATCATTTATCATTCTAAAGGGAATCTCATTGCCCCACTTGTAAGCCTCAGTATGTCAATCCCCAGAGCTTCAAGAATCCCTAGTATCGGTAAGTCCCCTGCAGACAAGTTACCAAGCATAAAGAAAGCATGATAGTTAGATAACCATCAGAGAGGGGTACTGGGGAAGTGTTTTAATAAAAACAAGAACATAATTTAGCTTATCATAAATGTGCAAAATTAACATGTAGGCTTTGATGAAAAATGAATGTGTTTAAATGCAAAAATTGTAGTGGGCAACCATATTTACTCACTAGGCCTGAAAAGCTGACATGACATCGCTTGACCCAAAGCTGACATGACGAAAGAATGCTGACATAACCTAAAATGTTTATTTTTCTGAGTTTTTCATGAACATAGTTTTCATAATGAATCATAGTTGCATGAATGTTTTCACATGTTTCATCTTGCCATTGCAATTCTTCCATTTACCCATATTCCACGTTTCTTGAATGTTTCTTTATTAGAAGTTCTACGTTATTGAAATTTTTGATTTTTTTAGCTGACTTAATGCTGTGGCTTTATGCTTTTTCTCTCACTGTCTTGAGTTAGAACTCTTTATGGGTTCTGATTGACACAATTTTCTCTATTATTAGAATAGGTAGTCTTTACTTTATGGACCAACCTTGATGCATTTATTGACTCATATTGATTATTGATTTTTTTCATATTTGATCATTCAGATTAATGCAAGTTAAATTGTGATCTTAATTTCGACGAATCACTAAAAAGATCGGATTAATACAACTCTTTAACTCATACCAAACTCTCCTTATTAAATGAAAATAGATTAGTGATTGTGATTATAATTTATGTGGTTAACAGCTCCTGGTCTTCTGTAAAACAAGGGCAAAGATCCATCACCTCAGTGATCGGTGGGGGATAGAAAATATTTCCCAAACAATGCTCCAGCACGATGTTGTGGTAAATAAAATAATTACCCTGGCATAATTTCTAGGCATTAACAATTAGCATGTATCAAATGAGAGGCAGAGAGTCCGTGGTGTCCAAGTTAAAAGGGCTTTATTCCAATAACTCGAGTTAAGGGAGAATCTGTTCCATCACCACTGAGGATCAGGAAGGGTCTTCTAACATTTCATAACAATGAACAACATATATACATTTTGTCTTGTACATAGGGCGTAGGAAGGAACGCAGAGCAGAGAAAGAAACAGATAAGAGCATGTGGGCGTACATGTGGGTGTACACTTTATGAGTCATAGGTAGGTGATAGGTAGGTGTCATAGGTGGGTGGTACACAGAGGAGGAGTTTGCAAGACCAGCTGGAACTTTGCCCTACTTGTGTGCAATTTGAGCATGACGTGCAATTGACGTGTAACTGGGAGGAGAGCTGACTTTCAGTCTAGTAGAGAGACGTTCAGTGTCAGGGCGACCAGCACATCTGGTACTATCTGATATCTTGATATCGGGGATGTATTATCTGAAGCAAAAGTTGCTCGTCACTAGGAATCAGAAAAAGCATATATTTCTTCGTTCATTGCGTGGGGGCTGTGAGCTTTTTATGGATGCAAGCACTGTGATTTCATCTAAACGGAGACAGGAAAGCTAGGCCCTATCTTTACAGACGGGTTCTGTTTACCCTCCTCACTGGGCAGGAATGTGACTCTGTACAGCAGGCAGATAACTGTTATTCATAATAATATCTTGGCAACCCTTGCTGGGCTTCTTTCGGCTGAGCTAGAAGTATGCGAGGTCAGAGATACGTAATTGCAGCTTTCAGTGTGTCAGGAGTCATGAAAAACCCTATTTCAGAAAGTGGCTCAGCTGAACCACAAAAAGGTTTCATCGTGATTTATTTAAAAGTGCATAATGCAAATACATGGGCCTTATGCTAACTTAACATTTCTTACATGGGAGACTTAATTACTGGTATCCTAATGCAGGACATGATTGCAGAGGCCTTGTGATTCAGGCCATCGAGAGAAATATGCATGGGTGACATGCACATACATGTAATCATAGGGTACACGTAGGGGGCATCTTGGTCAGGCAAAATTTCATTTTCCTCATTCCCTCCTTGTCCCCTACGTAACCCTTTAGGATACATCTATATTCATGAGACCGTATAGTTGATCATACAGCATCATTTGTTCGTCCTTAACCCTTTGTATACTTGGATGTGGAACACATGCAGTTGCACACAGGCCGCAAATGGCCGGGCCACACTGCAGACAGAGACAGCAACCAAATATCATGAGTAGGAACACTTTCCATCCCCAAGCAGATATCACACCCCAGAGCCAACTGGACCAAGTCCATGTGCCTGGGTCTTGATGTATGTCATGAGCAATCTTGTGGAGCCTTGTTATCGCTGCATACACAGATGGCGCGTTATTTGGGATGAAAACGCAACAACTAGATCGGATCACGCTACAAGCTCCGCCCCTATCCGCCAAGATGACGTCTAGAACGAGGCGATTTTGAAGAACGACAAGTCTAATGGCAGACTGCTCCTGGGTCAAGTTCGCCAGGGCAGACGCAGTCACATTCACTACTGCTTCAAGAGTCCTTGTTAACTTGCGTATCAGTTTACTGTTTTGGACGGGACCTATGAAAAAGAAGAATCCTTTGTTGAAATCTGTATATTGCTCCCAAGCTGTTTCAGTCTGATCAATCCCTGAGGCATTTGTCTCTCTCTTTACTCTAACATGTTCTAGTCGTGAATCTCTATGATAATGGGATGGGGCCAAGAATACAGGTGGCAATAAGAATGCTATATAACAAGTCCCACCCCAGTCTAAGGGCAGATGTACATAGGCTGTCTGACCGCAAATGAAATAGGTATGGCGTGATGTTTTGAAAGAAGAGAGTCCATTATCATTAAACTCTACTACAACTTTACACTCGCTTTGTCCCATATGTACTGAGCCTTTCTTATTAACACATAAATCACCTTTTGCTGGTAGAACTGAAATAAACGGTGGACCTGTATTTTGCTTGGGCTGAACATTTAACATTATAAAATTAACGGATGCATTTCCCTGCTCGTACTCTTCATTCTCTAGATCGGTTCCCTTCCTTTGGGGGAATCCGTCTTTGTCTGGAAAACATGCTTCATTCATTACTTTATTCAGGTTTCCATATATCCAGCCACCTGGATAAGCTATGTACTTTCTATCTATTGAGGTCATTAAGGCAAACCATGCTCCACATGAACCATTGTGTGAGAACGGTAGAGGATAGAAGGGCAGAACTCCCTTCGTCTTTTGATAAGGAGGCAGTTGGCCACATACCCAGCAATTAGTCGCATTGCTGGTCTGATGAGAATGGTGTAACATTTGAATAAAAGTATTGTTACGCAATGCAAGTCGATATGACAGTTCATGAGGTGGCAGGTCACTGAATGTATGCTCTACAGTGTTATTAAGGGAAGAGTGTATATGTGGGGAAATAGGAAAGAAAACATGTAGTAATAAACTGACACAGATTATAAGAATGCACAGAATAAAAAGAATGATCAAAGTAACTATACATCTACTGCGTAATAACTTGCAGTACTTTTCTCTCATGTTTTCTTTCTTACTATTCTTGTATGTGATCTTATACATGTCAGAAATCTTAGTCTAACCGATTCACCACCGAGTGGACTTAGACAATTAAACTACGTCTGACTTACTAGATCTTAACTTAGATTTATACTCCTGCTGTGGAGTCTTTTCTAGTAAAAGCGGCGCAAGCGGCGCAAAGTCTGTATTTTTTGTAATGTTTTTTTAGTATCTGTATTAGATTGTCCAAAATGTCTCTTGCATTGTTGAGCGTGAAGTTTCCCTTGCGTCCTTCGACTTTCAGCGCGGTCCTCGTGGTCAGTAGCACCAACTTCGGCGTCTTCCAACGTGGCTCAAGGGGGCTTGATCGATCAAAGTTCTGGACAAAAAAACGAGGTCCCCAGGGACTATGGCGTGTTCCTTGACCTGGGTGTTGTCAGGGAAGGCGGCAGCAACCTGTGAATGACAAGAGAGTAGTGCAGACATCAAGGAAGCCAGGTAATCTGTCAGCATGTTACTGTCAACATCAGTTATTTTTTAGCAAGTTTTGTTTCCTGGCTGTTGACACAGCAGTATAATCTGGAACTGGATATGCTTCTGTCCATCTAGATAGTGCACACACAATTACCAAGACATATTTGTAACCTCTACATCTGTTCATTTGGATATAATCCATCTGGAGGACCAGGAGGATGAAATCCGCCTTGTTCCACCTGAATGCCTTTACCTAGATTGAACTGGCAACAGATCATACATGTTCGTACTTTCTGCTTCGCTGCTGTACGCATGTGCTTGTTAAACCAAATGTGCTGTAAGCTGTCTAGCATTGTCTTTTCTCCTAAGTGTGCTGGACTATGTGCTGTGTTAATGATTACTTTTATCATAGAATCTGGAAGAAACCATGTACCTTTTCCCTTTGTCGTCCAACCTTGTTCAGTCTGGACCCCTCCTTGTTCAGTCCATTTCTTTATCTCATCTGCAGTGGCATGTGTCTGTATGTCGAGTACATCTTGAGTGGGATCCCTGACTGTCATACATGTTGTCAGTAATGGTACCTCTGTCCTTGTCGTGTCTGTTGGTGTCTGGGCTGTCTGGGCTGTAAGTTTAGCTGTTCGGTCTGCCAGGTCATTACCCTGGGAAAGGGTGTCTGTGTCCTGTTTAAGAGAACTTCCACTGCATGTGGTACTTGTACTGTCAGAGGGTGTGTCAACACTATTGCGTCACTTTGTCTTATGGCTAGAGCTGTTGCAGCAACCGATGTCAGGCACGCAGGCAGAGCCTGGGCCCACTGGATCTAGTGTACTAGAAAAAAATAAGCACACAGCTTGTGTTTTCCTGCTTGATCTTGTGTGAGGACAGATAACGCTAGAACTGGCGCTTGACATAATGCTTTTTTTTTTTTTTAATTCCTCAAATGCCAAGGTGTGTTCTTGTGTCCAAGGGAGGACAGTCAGAGTGGCTGCCTCCTGTGTAGTTAACTGTATGAGTGGTTTGGCTAGATAGGCATACTGGGGAATCCATTGCCTATAGTATGAAGTGAGGTCAATGAAGGCCCGTACTTCTTTCCGTGTCTTGGGCTGTGAAAGGCTAGAAATTAACTGAATGAAAGGCTTGTGTTAGCTGTATACCCTCCTTGGAAAGTAAGTGTCCAAGGTACACCACTTGCTTTTCACAGAATTGCAACTTTGAAGGGGACACCTTGTGCCCCTTGTCAGCCAGAAAATGTAAAAACTGTCAGTGATGCATTTGCGCATTCTGGGTCTGAACGTGCTGTAATTAGGATGTCATCTACGTACAGTAGTAGGGCAGTGTTGGGAGGCATATAAAGACTGCCTGCGTAATGAGACTGAGCGTGTGTGAGACCGCACTACAGGACGCACGGCTCTAACTGAGTGAGCTGCAGAGCGGGGGGCGAGACTGATGCACCTCACACATGGCTGTAACTGAGACTGAGCTCCAGGGCTGAAGGGTGTGTGAGACTGGGCTGCAGGGCCCTGGCTGTCTTTTTAATGCTTGACTGTAAATACTAGGGCTCATTGCAAGAGCGAAAACTCCTGCCAATTATTCTGTTTACACTACGAGGGAAAAACCATTCATGTGCAAGCATGCCTTATCTGAAGCCAATGAAGCTTTCAGTGCTGGCTGTAAGGAAGAGTAACTTGACCCCCACCTTCCATAAACATTTCACCGTGGCTTCATCAAATAGTATTTTTTCTCTGCACTGCCTACCCCTTTCAAAACTCTGAGAGCTAAGAACAGCTGCCAAGTTACTGAAGAGAGAACTTGGTCAAAATTGCAAGCATTCTTTTTCTGCCTGCGAAGGAAGCCTGGCTCAGCTGGAGGACGGCCAATAATTGTCAGCGGAAAAGAATTGGAGGAAGGCCAATAACAACAAGACAGGCACTGCTCTGCTCTCCAAGAGGGAAAAGCCCTCCCTTCACAAAATAACTTTCCCTGGGAGCCAGGCTACTAGGCTACTACGGCTACTACGGGGCCTGGCTGAACTATGGTTCAGCCTGAGCCACTTCAAGGTCGAAAAACACATTCTGTAATTCAAAACATATCTGTACCCAGGCCACAGGGCTAACCAACATTCTCTAACTTTAACTGAAGCAAATTAAAACGTGACAAAAGTATCCTAAAATCAGTAATTAATAAGGACTTATTATTTTCTATTTCGTAGTTTAGACACATGCTAGCATTTTAAAATAATTATATCATAAAATATTGATACTAGCTGCAAAGGAAAAAGAGAAACTTTTTTTTGCATTGCAGAACCAAGATTTTCATAATTAAGTGAGCAAGCTCTTCTATTCTACCTATTAAAAGGGCCAGATTCATCATTTTTCAAAGAACCATGTTTTCTAATTTAGGTTAAAAAAAAACCATGTTGTCTAATTGAGTGGATTAACTGTCACACGCTATACTAAAGGGCAGCTTGCATTGGGAAATAATAATAATAATAATAATGTATATTTTGTAGAACAAATTTTTATTTAAAAAAAACAACACACGGTTGCATTACACTAATTAAAAGCACATTCTATGATGGGTCTGTTTTATTCAAGTGTTCCTTCTCAACCGTGAAAACATTAAAGCACCCTGTGCAAACCCTTATCTCAATCCGACTGGTTTATTTTACAGCTTACCGACCTCTGAGTCAAAACACATTAAATCAAGTGTTCCAAGGCAAACCTATACACATACACGGACGCATTTGAAATAGAATGTTAAATGAACACTTCTTTACTCTCCATGCAAGATGTTACCATTTAGTCAGCAAACTGACAAAGCACATAGGCAGACCCATCATACCAGTGAAAAAATTAAATCAAACCCTTATTCATCTAAAACACTCACTGACTTTTAGTGTCAGCTCACATAACCATGCATGTGAGCTACACAGCCATGAAATTGTACCAAAACGCACTTCCAAACTACGCCAAAAAGACACCTTCCCCTCCACCAATTTCCTTCAAACTACTTTGCCGCAAAACTAGACACTCCCAAGTTTCAGCCGATCCCGCAGACTCAGTTAAGAACTATTTAGCACACCACGAAATCTCGGCCTAAAAGCACGCACAAATCAAAACAGCTCCATTTTCCAAAAATACACATTTAGCCAAACACACCCTTTCGCCCAAGCCAAAAATCCCCAAAATTCAGCACATCTGGCCATCCACCTCCTCTACCGCTTATCCAACCCCCGGGCCCCTAGCGCACCTGGAACATCCCCAAAATAATTTCTCAATTTTCAGAAAAACGCCCATTGGATAACATGGCAAATCGCACCTCCGCACAAAACATGCTTTTTCCACCATTTCCACAGCTCAGATCCTTTTCAAATTTGGCATCACAGTAGTCCAAGCGATTCCCTAAATCCTCACCAAAAAGCACCAAATCCCTCCACTGGAACGGGTACGAATTTCTGCTCAAAAACACGCCCCCCGCAAACACCAAAAAACGCCAAAATCCCTCAACACCTTGTTAAACAGCATGTTAAAACAAATACTGCCTTCTCAATACAAGACATTAACTCTTTGGCAGCTGAAGGTAGACATCATTCCCCAATGACTGCAGTACATGGGAAAGTCATGAACTCATTTCTCCACGTTATCACATATCACGTACGCACATCTTCAAAACGTTTTCTCCAAGCACTTGAAAGAGATCCAGCTCTCTCCTGCCTAACGTAATGATAACAAGCTCTGCACAAACCATAACCACATGGCGCTATTCACAAGCCATATTCACAAGAAACTCAACAAGTTATAATAATGACATGCTCTTCATAAACCATATTTACAAGGAGCTATTTACAAGGAACTCTGATGCTGTCAGCTTCTTTCTACATACTCTAAAGGGTACAGGTGGTGGCGTTCGCGACCTACGGGTGTTTCTAAGGTGGTCACTCTAGCTAGTTCTTTTTCTTTCGCTTTTTTTTCGCTGCTTGTTTAGTTCTCTCTGCTTTATTAAATTCTTTCTCTATTCTCCTGTGTGACTCTTTGCGCCACAATTCAATGGCATCTTTCTGAGAGGGTCTTGATTTCTTTTTCCATAGCGATTCCTCTACTCTCATAATGCATTCAGAATCCCATGTTCCTGAGATAGGCCATCTATACTTCTCCTCTAAACCCTTGGTGTACTCTACCCATAAGTCTAAAAACAAAATGGCGTCTAGCCCGTGCTTATTATACATAAAATGACCAGGTCTGTCTCTAGGCGGGATGTTAACTGACTCTTCTAGTATACCTTTTCTGGTCCCTATCTGACGCAATTTTGAAAACAGTGGCATGTTGAAACCAACACAATGGAAATGTAATACACAAAAATAGACTGAAACAATCAACAATCATTCACACTAAAACATCATAACATTAAGACAAACATGATCTAAACCAATACAGAGAACTAAACATGTACTTGAAAAACTATATGCACTGGAATACAGTACAACCATACCGGTCTCAAAAATGAGACACGTCTTGACCGTTTTCACGTTTTAACGTGAACCCGTCTTTACCGTTTCCACGTTTAACCGTGGATCTGTCTTGACCGTTTCCACGAATAACGTGGACCCGTCTTGACCGTTTTCATATAAAATGAACCCGTCTTGAAACTTTATGCATTCCCCATAGTGGTACTCACCGGGAAGCAAAACTTGAAACTTGAAGGCCTCGGACTTCTACGCATCTACGTTCACGTCTACTTCTACGCATGCGCCTTGGAACAGGTGGACCTCTGGAAACCTCGGACCTTGCTCTCTCACGGATTGGGCTCTGGTTGGGATGATCCGCGATCCTCGCCGCCTCGTGTGGACGCCTGGTCACAGTCCGTCTCCTCCGTGGGCCTGAGGGAGTAAGCAGGAAGTCCTGCTGGTGCGCACTTTGAAGTCCGTCACGGCTGTAGAAGGGGGCAAGAGCTGTACCTACGTCGCCGGCGCGTGGGGAAAGGGATAGTCCAGGGATAGTCCTGGTCGGGCACCAAATTAATGTGGTAAATAAAATAGTTACCCTGGCATAATTTCTAGGCATTAACAATTAGCATGTATCAAATGAGAGGCAGAGAGTCCGTGGTGTCTAAGTTAAAAGGGCTTTATTCCAATAACTCGAGTTAAGGGAGAATCTGTTCCATCACCACTGAGGATCAGGAAGGGTCTTCTAACATTTCATAACAATGAACAACATATATACATTTTGTCTTGTACATAGGGCGTAGGAAGGAACGCAGAGCAGAGAAAGAAACAGATAAGAGCATGTGGGCGTACATGTGGGTGTACACTTTATGAGTCATAGGTAGGTGATAGGTAGGTGTCATAGGTGGGTGGTACACAGAGGAGGAGTTTGCAAGACCAGCTGGAACTTTGCCCTACTTGTGTGCAATTTGAGCATGACGTGCAATTGACGTGTAACTGGGAGGAGAGCTGACTTTCAGTCTAGTAGAGAGACCTTCAGTGTCAGGGCGACCAGCACATCTGGTACTATCTGATATCTTGATATCGGGGATGTATTATCTGAAGCAAAAGTTGCTCGTCACTAGGAATCAGAAAAAGCATATATTTCTTCGTTCATTGCGTGGGGGCTGTGAGCTTTTTATGGATGCAAGTACTGTGATTTCATCTAAACGGAGACAGGAAAGCTAGGCCCTATCTTTACAGACGTGTTCTGTTTACCCTCCTCACTGGGCAGGAATGTGACTCTGTACAGCAGGCAGATAACTGTTATTCATAATAATATCTTGGCAACCCTTGCTGGGTTTCTTTCGGCTGAGCTAGAAGCATGCGAGGTCAGAGATACGTAATACAGCTTTCAGTGTGTCAGGAGTCATGAAAAACCCTATTTCAGAAAGTGGCTCAGCTGAACCACAAAAAGGTTTCATCGTGATTTATTTAAAAGTGCATAATGCAAATACATGGGCCTTATGCTAACTTAACATTTCTTACATGGGAGACTTAATTACTGGTATCCTAATGCAGGACATGATTGCAGAGGCCTTGTGATTCAGGCCACCGAGAGAAATATGCATGGGTGACATGCACATACATGTAATCATAGGGTACACGTAGGGGGCATCTTGGTCAGGCAAAATTTCATTTTCCTCAATGTCTGCCCCCAGAGCTACAGGGTATTCCTGGCATTAGTAACTCCACAGTAGAGAAGTCCCCAATCACGATATAGGAACACTCAAAATGAGGCACATAGTCCTCAAAATAATGCTAATCAATTCCCTTCAAGTTGAATCTCAGATTCCAAGACCGAATTAAAGCCAAATCCTGCAAATTCAAAAAGAGTATTTTTGAGATAAAAGCAAAAATCTCTATATTTGAGGACACATTTCAAACTCTTCAAGCTCTGCATTAAATGGTCAGGTGGTTATCCTATGAAATTACTGATCCTCCGGCATGTTCAATGAGGAACACTTTTAAAAGGTTTGCTACACATGGTGGATGCCAAAAGGAAGAGTACAAAGCCTGGGAAATGAGTCTACCTCACCTACTTAGTATACCCTGAGAAAAGCCAGTTAATTTTTAGATACTCCTGATCAAGATGTAACTCATCTTTATAAAACCCTTGTCACATCCTTAATCTTCAAACATATCCTCATTTATTTATTTATTTATTTGTAATTTTCTATAAGGAAAGCAAGACTAACAGGGATATTGGCGAGCTGTACAATTAAGTTCAAAATATGTAGTAGGCATTCAATATTCGATATGTAATAAACAGTAGGCAAAAATATACAAATGTAAAAGGGCAAACTCTGAAAAGGTGGTCACTGTTACAGTCAATCAGGGTCAGTCACGTGGTTTTTAAGAAAGTTGCAAAGGAGTAGGGCAGCAATGGGTTCTACATGCTAGTTGGTTATACACAAATGAAATGTCTTCCAGCTGAATTTAAAGGTTTTAATGGGAGAGTACATTTGCATTTACTGGTACCGAAGGAAAAATCTTATACTTCCCATGTAATGCTTTACTTTTATAACATGTGTAAGTAATGTATAGACAAATAGATCAGAGCATATTCTAGATTAAAATCATAGCTAAACTTGTTTGACATAAACTGTGCAGCAATGTGCCCCCAATTGTGTGATATGGGTCACTTTCAGACATGCTTAAACCCCAAATTCCATGCATGGCTGAATGCCAAGCATCCGGATATAAAATTCTCAATGGAACAGAGCGACAGACGAATGACCTTTTTAGATGTTGAAATCACATGTAATGAAGGACGGCTAATTTCCACCTTGTACAAGAAAAAGACTGATAAGAATACGATGTTACATCATCGGAGTGCCCACCCCAGGAACTTGAAGTCTAATTTACCTTATGGTCAAATGCTCCGAATAAGGAGGAATTGCACAGAAATTGAGGATTACGAAAGTCATGCAAGTCGGTTTTGTGAGGAACTGATGGAGCGAGGTTATCCAAAAAAATTGTTGAAGCACTCATTCAAGAGGGCACGATACACACCTCGTGAGTGCCTGCTTCAGACAAAAATTAAATCAGAATTGGACCGATTGGTCTGTGTAACAACCTTTGGGCCTGACACCAATAAATTAAGACAGGTGGTCTTGAAAAATTGGCACCTTTTGGAAAATTTGGATTGCCCCTTCCCACGTCCCCTTTTTGCATATCGCAAAAATAGGAGCATTGGCCAACAACTTGTCAGAGCTGACATTGCACTACCTAAGCCAAAAAGCGATTTGCTGTCTAAATGGGGGATGAAACCAGTTGAGGGACACCATAAATGTGGGTCCTGTGTGGCTTGTACAAATACGCTGGAAGGAAAGGAATTTCAGCATGGTAATACCAAATGGAAACACTTGCAATTTTCGAATTGTAGAACACGAAATGTTGTGTATGTCATAGTGTGCCCTTGCCAAAAGTTGTATATTGGCAAGACCACACAGCAAGTTAATACACGGATGAAGCAGCATAAATCAAGGTTGAAAAACAAAACCTTAACCGCTCCAATGGTTGAACATTTTATGGAGAAGAACCACACAGAAAATGACTTCAAGTGGTCTGTCCTATATGTTTTACAACAAACCAAACCTATGGATCCAGATTTAATGTTGCTGCAGAAGGAGGCATACCTTATCTTAAAATTCAATAGTGCATCGCACGGTATGAACTCCCTGTCTGAAATTGCGAGGCTGTAAGATATGGCCATCAAACACATGTGGTGTTTGAAACTTGGCTACACTTGGCTGACTGTAGCTTTCCTTTCCGTTTCATTATCCACAAATAAACCCACTCAAAGATGGCCGCCACCGACGACTTGATTTACTAGTAATGAGTGTTTGGCTTAAAAAGCCACTGAATGATGGCCGCCGCATCCACAGACTGAATGAGGAAGTCGCCGGATTGCCGCGTTCAAAAGTAAGTGCAACCTCTTAGATAAGGTTAAAGCCAACCTCCCCCCGCCGCTTGGAGCCTAAATGATTGTTTTTTCAAAACAGGCAAACAGTGGGTTGCTGGATCGGAGTTTGAGCATAACGATTAAATCCGCCATAAAAAGGAAAATAAGTGAGACACGCTGTAGATCTAAGAAAAGCGGCGCGCCCGCCAGGTATGTCCTTTGCCCGAGCTGTGAATGCCTTTTGGGTTTTTATTAAAACAGACCGGTTCATGATTTGTACTGTCCTTTACAGGCATGCGCGCAAAATCTAAGAGTGAGAGTGAGAGACGCTGCAGCCTAAGTGTTTACCGGCGAGTCAGCCAGGTAGGACCTTCTTTGTGAAGCATTGAACTCCTTCTCGTTTTTCCTTTTGGTAAGGACGTATAATGGAAAGTAATGCACTGTTATTCCTCAGGCAGACAAAGTGCCGTGGATCACAGCGCATGACATCCTTGAGGTTCCGCTTAAGATCGTCTACAGAAGCCTTAAGGTATGTTGAGAATAAGTTCGAGTGAAGCTCGAGTGAAGTCGTTTCTAGTGAAGCTTAGACATAAGTTACATCAGGTCCTTACTCACCTACAGGTCCCAATAACTCCAGCTGGAAAGAAAAGTAAATAAAATACCTGCGGATCGGCGGCTGCCAACCCACAGGTAATTACTAAGACATTGGAATACACAGCTATAAAGCAGATAGGTCATGAACAAATAAGTAAGAACACTTTGTTTTTATATACTTCTAGAAATATACAAGAGATCAAGCCCTGATGAGAACTCGTTAATTGAACACATCGAGTTCGAAACGCGTCGGCACTAAGACAAAGGATAGCAAATAGTTGCTTAACAAGACCACAGAATTCACTTAGGGTCTATTGTTGTGAGAAAAACTGTTCATATTGGTTTGCAATCAAATTGTCTTGTGAGTCGCAAGCTTTACTCTTGTTCTTCTATTCAGAGAAGTAATAGTCTGTATATATTGCAAAGACAGTGTTGATTTGTAAGTATTGTATTGTTTGTAAGTATTGTATTGTTTAAATGTACTGTATATTTGTATATATGACTGGAAATTGCTAATTGTGAAGAAAACGTTCAGTTTCCTTTTTTCATGACATGTTTATATCTTTGAAAAAATATCAAAATAATGAAATAAAAGGGCACGAATAATATATGCCCCAATTACCGAGGAGTATCACGTGGTACGTTTTTTCCTATAAATAGTAGGTTTAAAACAACTTGTAGTTGGTAAAAAGTTTTTTTTTTTCCCCTAAACCCCAAATTGAGCATTTATGTGTAAGTGATACACATCAATTGAAAAGTATTTGGATTCCATTGAGAATAGAAGCCCAAAGGTTAAATGATGTTGACGAGGGTTGATTTGTAATTCTGCCGGAGCGAGGCGTCACAGCATTTTGTAACAGGGGTGGAGCATTTCTGCGGAGAGATGAGCAACTTTTCAGGAGATTCACTTTCAGATAGTAAAGGACCAACGAGGATTGGAGAACTTTTAATGAGTTCACTAGATTGACAATGTCCTCAGGAGAAATCACTTTTATGTACAGTTGCGTGTCATTGAGGTAGCAACGGAAAGATATGTTTGAGTGTCTCAGTAATGAAGAGAGTGTCTCAATGGGCAGATTGAAAGCATAGGGGAAAGTGTGCTTTGGAGATTCTTCTAACATAATGCCTGACTCTTGGAGCATCAAGCAACATCAATGAAATATTTGTAGAAAATGCTACAGAGAAAACTGGTAACAAGGTCCATTATACATTTATTAATCAAATGTACATGAAAGGCACAATTAATGAAGTCTTCCATGGTTTCCTAGATCTAAAACTTTACCTAAACAGAGAATCTGCTGTCGATATGTAAACTTTTAACATCATCTTCACAATTTTGTCAGGTTTGGTGTTAAATGTTAGAAGACGTTGAATATTTGTGATATTGCCTATAATATTTATTGTTGTCAGTGGGTGGGCAGTTTTCAAGACCTAACCAGAGCAACCGAGCTCAAAAGATTGCCTTACTCACCGGTCATTTCAGGACAGAAGGAAAAGGAAGACCTATGTATATAAGTACATACAACTGTTCAATGCACTAAGAAGTGATATGAAAAGATGCTACAGCTTTATGCATCATTATCACAAAGGACAAACGTCTGTCCCTTCACATTTACTCGGAGGAAAGAACAGATTGTAACACTCTTGTCTGACAGCTCTCATCCTCCCATTTGAAGCACATCTCTTTCATTTGACAAACTTGGTGCAACACCCACCGGCTTAAAGTGAGACAGGGCCCGATCCACAAACTGCATTCTGTAGCACAATAAATACGGATCACTGAAATAATATCGAGGGACAGAATATCGACCAACAAAAATATCGTTGACAAAATATCGAGAGACAAAATATCGAGTTTCTATCTACAAACAGGTAAGTACAAAAATATCGAGTTAAAAATATCGTTTACAAAAATATAGTTGTAAAAAATATCGACTTTAATAAAAACAATGTTTAATTACATTAATATAAAAAATTAATTACTAAAATATACTTAACAATACTTAAAATAACTTTTAATAATTAAAAAATTAATGAAAGTAAAAAAATAATATTTTTTTAATCATATTTCTTAAAACATGTATATATATAGTAACAAAATTTTATTAAATAATAGCCAATATTATTAACGTACAAATACAAAAGAGTAAAAATTACTATTCCCACTCCAGTGGGTGCAACAGTAGGGAAAGCGTTGGATAGCGTAGGGGTTAAAATTACTATTCCCACTCCAAGGAGTGCAACAGTGGATATATGACGTTACAACGCAACTTTTACAACGCACTACCATTACAACGTAAGTATTGGTAAGTATATAATAATTTTTATAATTTAAATTATTTAAAATTAATTTAATATAATTTAATTTAATTTCATTTCATTAAATTAAATTAATGTAAATTTAATTTTACTTTATTTTTACACTGTACCCCTGTACCCCAAAAACCCAAAACTGACCCTGAACCCTAAAAAAACCCTTTACCCAAAACCCCAAAACTGACCCTGAACCCTAAAAATACCCCTTTACCCAAAAACTAAAAACTGACCCTGAACCCTAAAAATACCCCTTTACCCAAAAACCCAAAACTGACCCTGAACCCTAAAAATACCCCTTAACCCAAAAACTAAAAACTGACCCTGAACCCTAAAAATACCCCTTTACCCAAAAACTAAAAACTGACCCTGAACCCTAAAAATACCCCTTTACCCAAAAACGAAATACTGACCGTGAACCCAAAAAATACCCCTTTACCCAAAAACTAAAAACTGACCCTGAACCCTAAAAATACCCCTTTACCCAAAAATTAAAAACTGACACTGAACCCTAAAAATACCCCTTTACCCAAAAATTAAAAACTGACACTGAACCCTAAAAATACCCCTTTACCCAAAAACCAAAAACTGACCCTGAACCCTAAAAATACCCCTTTATTTTAACATAATTAGCAATTAATCAATTAAATTAAATTAATTACCAATTACATTTTAAATAATTAACAAATATTATTTAATTACCAATTAATTAAATATTACTACCAATTAATACATTTACATATTTAATTAATTATAATTAAATTACTTCCCACCCTATTCCCCTATAAACCCACAACCCGCTACAGGAAATAAATTATTTTAATTTACATAATTAGCAATTAATCAATTAAATTAAATTAATTACCAATTAAATTTTAAATAATTAACAAATATTATTTAATTACCAATTAATTAATTATTACTACCAATTAATAAATGTACATATTTAATTAATTATAATTAAATTACTTCCCACCCTATTCCCCTATAAACCCACAACCCGCTACAGAATAAAATTACACAATAATTAAAAAAAAATCATTAATTAAAAATAATTATAACATAAAATGACACTTTTCACACATATTATAACATAAAAACACTATAAATAATTAAATATTATTTAAAAAACGATATTTTTTACTATCTAGATTATATACTTGGATATTTTCACTTTCTATATTATTTACAGTCGATATTACTTCACTTACCTTAAAAACGATATTTTGACTGTCGATATTCTGTCCTGTCGATATTTTGTCCAAACTATATTTAAAACTCGATATTCTGTCCAAACGATATTTTGGAGTCGATATTATGTCTGTGCACCAATAAATACTACTAGAGTAGTACTATGCATGTTCTGTTCTATTCACACACATACGGACGGAGACCTCCACCTCTGCTTTTCCTACATTTTCTGCATGGAGATGTCCTCCATGATGTCAGAGAAGTCTGAACTCAGAGATAGACATTTTTTGTAGTAAATGTGGGAGAAACCCAAAAATCAGAGTGGTCTAGGAAATTTAAAGAGGGGAGACACGGGAGATGCTGATACAAAAAACACACTTCCAAAAGAGTAAGACCATCACAATTCACAAAATATAGTTGTAATTGTACAATGGCCTAGAAGTTTCAAACAATGGTCAAATGTACCCTAGTCCCTCTTTGGAGAAAGTCAATCACCAAACATGGCCAACCACAGCTACTCCAGCGCACACCCATAGAAAACTTTGGAAGCAGGGAATTAAAAAAACACCCATATGACATGGTGATCACCACTGTGTAGATATGGTTAGGTCAGATTTTCCATAGGAAGTGTTTAACTAATAACTCACCAATCTGTCAAGCAGGGGCCAAGAAGGGGGGGGTCCCAAAAGATTGATTTCTTATATTAATTCCAATAGAATTTTTTTTCTCTTTTAAAGAAAAATAGATGAATGGAATTACACAAACATTTGGCAAAACGTTAGAACTTTACTCAGAAAGTTAGCTTTTTCTAATTTGGTGTAAATCCATTTAGCCTATTTTGAGAAATGTGTGTTTAAAGAAGTGCTTGGGTTAGGATTAAAGGGGTTGCACTTGTAAATTCCTCTAAGAAAGAGCCAACCCCTCATTTAAGTCTACACCTAAAAGTAAATCTCCACTCGGAAATGATGATTAGCAACAAAGTGGGGGCTGCACCTAAATGTAGTAGTAATTATACAAATAAGTAAATACACAAGGGTATATTTACCCATGAAAATTGGGTCCTATCGATCATTACGTGACTGACTCCATCTAAGCTCTTCCAGAGACACAAATTAAAAAAGAAACTCACTGTACTCCAGCCCTACTAGTGAGGCATTGACCTGACATGTGAGTAACCCTGCATTGCCCCTTGCCCCCTAGCTGTAACCATATTGACTTCAAGTATGACAGATGGATGTATGATGTTACCACGCAAATTATTACAACACATACCTTTGCAGCATGGTTTTTACAACTCAACTTCAATTACAACGCATGCCATTACAACGCAAGCCATTACAACGCATGTTCCATTACAAAAGAAATTACCATTCTAACACCGACGGGTACTTACCTCAGGTAAGCTGCTGGTCAGCGAGGGATATGCATTGTAATGGCATGCGTTGTAATGGCATGCATTGTAATGTAACTTGCATTGTAATGCCTGAGTTGTAATGGATGTTTCAAATGACAGACCCCACCTGAACCCCATCAACTTTCAATACTCAACGGTGCGACGTGCGATTGGCAGTGACTAAACCTTCTGACCTCTTTAGATCATCAACCTGATGAGTCACTGACCTGGATCCACCGTGATCGATCTTTTGTTGACATAAGTGGGGTTTGTGATAAGATACATCCCAATTCTTCGACTATTTCTGGAAGTAGTGACATACCATGTAGCTAACTGTGTCCTAACAACACATTCTACATCAGGAGTAATTGCCTAACATGTGACTGATTATGCCCAAGCTCCATGCGCCAACCAGAGAATAACTTAATTTTTTAAATGTGCACAAGGCCCACAGGATCCATGCAGCACAGATCTCATGTATTGCTTACTGTCCTGCATTCACATCAGCCTTGACACATGATTGACTCTACCCATCGGTATCTTTTATTTGAAGGTTCTGGTCAGCAATATACTGACTAGGCATTTATGTTACTCTTCTTTCAGGAGCCTTTGCCTACATGCCATTCACACATGCATTTGACATGTGGGGTTTGGTGGTGCATCTAGATAATAACAGAATCTGCACAAAATATACTGACCTTTCAGAGAAACTGATTTGACATGACTGAATTCACTCGGCCTGGTCAGAGCTTGTGGAGTTCTGCTATGCGGAATTTTTCAGAGTGGCTAAATAACTCCACGAGATTCCACAGAATTCCGTAGGTGCTCAAAGTGCCCGTTCGCGCTATGTTTTTGACATTCAGTAGGGCAGCCCGCGTTCTCACGATGTAAACTGCGTGCGAACGTGGTTTGCATGGGCTTGGTGCAGGGGCATGTTTTTCAATCCATCCTTAATCTTATCAAGCCTCCTCCATCTGACTCATCCACTCCTTATTTTCCTTTTTGTATGAGTGTGTTTATTTGTTTTACGCTTTTATCATTTTTTAGTTCTTTTAGTGACTTTTTATACTTTTTTTGGTTTTCCCTTTAAGTCATTAGTTTTTCCTTTCTTCCTTCTCCTATTTCTTCTTTTTTTTACCACCCAGTGCCATGGCAGAGCAGGGTGCGATAGGGAGTGATTGGTGCCAGTGTGGATGCTAACCGCACACCCTGCGGTCGTCGGCTCAACCAAGAGGTGCAGCCCTGTGCCATTTTCTAGGAAGTGAGGTGGGGTGCCAGTTACCCTCTATGCTGCCAACAGGCCTAGCACCAGCGTCAGCTGGTGTGGCGGAGGTTGTGCCAGTGTGTGCACCACATCTCTGTGGTCCAGCACACCCAGAAGCAGTTGACACACTGTTGCGACAATATCCTGGACAGGGTGTCGAGGTTGCAGGGCTCAGTGAATATTTATTGTTTTGTTTTGTTCTTTCTATACTAATAATTTTTTTTCCAAATAGCATGCTGCTAATTGTCAGAGGTAAGTTAAGTTTATGTTGTTTACGTTACAAATATTATGTGATCCAGCCAGGTGCTTGGCGCTACATAAGCGTACTCATTGACTCTCTCTCAGGCTGATTATTTAAGAATTCATGCATGAGACTTCTCTGTCCTGTCACTAAGATAGTGGTAGTATTAGTAATATCAGCGAGATAGCATTCTCTGTGCCTTCCTTTATGATTCTTGTACAGTTCCAAGCAATCTCCCAGTGACGTGTAGCATGCATCTGTGCTTTCAAAGAAAAGGGCCCCTCAAAGGAGGTTTAGATTGAGAATGAGATGAGAAGCAAAGATCATTTGTTGCAATACATTAGTAGTTATAAAATGTAGTTTAAGGTTAGGAAATTTGGATTATGGCTTAGGTTTAGGAAATTATGAATAGGTCAACTCATACCAGCAGTAGTATAAGCGATCAGAGATAGAAAAGTACAATGTTACTGTGTTTGCCTTTGCCTGTTAAAATAGTTTTGGGTAGATTATTAACTGTACCACTGACCTTTCTTCTTTATTTCGTACATCAGCACCCAGAAGCAAGAAGAGGGCTAGCAGCATAGATATAGGTCAGGGAGCCAGGGGTACCACCACCAGTGCTGCGTCGGGTGTAAGTTCCACCATCACCGATACCACCAGTGATGCAGCTGATGCAGATGGATCTGCTGGCCACAGTATGTCCTCCTATTAATATTATTATTTTTTCCCTAACTTTTACCTCTCCACATTTAGAATAATTCTTCCTTTTTATTTTTTTACAGTGCCTGTGTCCTCATTTTTTTCCAACTCCTCTTCGTCTAATGTTTGTTAAATTCTTGTTATCCTTGCATTATCCTTGTTATTTACTACATTTCAAGTGTATGTAGTTGACTTACTCCTGTCTGTACTACTCTGTCTTTTAACTCCTTTCTTCTGCTTTGGCAGTAAGATTTCCCTCTCCCCTTATATATCCCGTGGATTGGTACTGTAAGACTGAGAGAACCAATTTCATGATAGGTACTCTACTACGAAGATTACAGGCCCACGTAAGTTATTGTTTTCTATGCATGTTTGTTGATAAGTCTTTTTTTACTTGCTCATGCTTAAACTGTAAAAATAGAGAGTGGCCATGGTCATAGGTGGACCCCCCCCCCAATATTGTGTATGTATTATCATTCAATTATACAATTGTAGTATACAAGCAGTTGCAAGGACAATGCCCCATGGCTGAAAACTAGTATGAGGATGGTGCTATTGCATTTGCCAGCCAAGACCATATGTCCTTTATTGACCAATTAACCATAGCTCTGCCCCTCCATTACAAAAAAGTTTCTGGGTGGCTTGACTACCTGGCTTTTCAAACAGTGCCAACCAACAAAATGCCCAACATATTTTTGATAGATGATACTGCAACCGAACTATAGTGATGTATTGTCGTTCAATTTTGTTAAAAAAATAAGAAAGGGAGTTGTATCTGGCATCTAAAATGTGTGATGTTTTTTCTAGCCACACATCCCACTGGACCCAGTGACAGCACCAGCGGAGCAGATATGATGGCAGTCGAAGGGGGAGTCCCAGTGGCAGTAGGGAAGGGCGGTGGTAAGCCACATTGCTTTCTTATTAACAATTACTAGTATACTCACTGTAAGGGCATTGTAGCGCCCACCTTAGCAGCTACCGGGGGAGGGTTGAGTTAATGGCTCTTCTATCTGCAACGCAAAAGACTTAATCTCAGAATGAATGCTAAAAGTGATGGGTTGATGGAAAAAGGAAGAAAAGGATGGAAGGAGAAAGGATGAGTGAATTGTTATATGAGTAAAAGGTTGTGTGGGTGAGTGACGGTAAAAGGCTGCATAGGTGGGAAATAGGATGCATGGGTGGGTGAGGGTATATAGGTGAAAGGATTCCTGCTTGGGTGGGTGTAAGGGTTGATGGGTGAAAGGAATTCTTCTCGGGTGGGATAAAGGAGGATGGGTGAAAGGGTGAATGGGTGAACAGATGCGTGGGTGGGTAAATGGATGTATTGGTGAAAGGGTGGTTGAGAGCCATGGATAGATGGAGATATGAATGGATGGTTTTCAATGGTAAAAGGCTGGATGAGAGAATGCAAAGCTTTAATGGTGGGTATCAAAGGGTTAAGAATACTAGAACAATGAAATGATGAATGGATAATTGCTTGGATGAAGGAGCAAGGGAGTTATTCTGGTGAAGGGTGTGCACATCTACTTTGCTTCTTTGGAATGAGTTTATCAAAGCTTTGGTTCAGAGTGGGGGGGCTTTTTCTGTCTACTCACTTGACTCACTGTATTTGTTAAGCAAGGCAGATAAGTATTCCACCTATCACCTCCTGATCCATGGCATTTCACCAGTACCACCCATGACCTAACTGCTGCATGGTTCAATTCGGCACTGCAGTGTTAGCTGTGCAATGTGTGTCTGCTTCAATCAATGTGGCATTTACTAAGTTTTCAATGCATGGCAAAAAGAAAACAAAGCATGTTTCTATTCCTTTGCAGTGCCCACTCAATCACTTCCTAGTACTTGACTCCTTTATTGTTTTCAAAGTTCTGTCCTAGCGTGCCGAAAAAAAATAAAACATTAATTTTTGCCATGTGCCACATTTTTCTGATCAAGTGGTTTACATATTTCATTGCTTCTATAACAGATTTACACCTGTTCAAATGTGTCCCTATCAACATTTGTCATCTACAGTGACTGATTAAGCCAAAGCTTAGGCACATGATGATGAAAAGTGACACCTAACGATTCTGTAGCAAAACATCTAATCCCTCTAACTTCCCCTGCAGTAGAGAAAGTTACATTTCCTATCCTTGCTTTCAAGTGAATGTATATGTTGGAAATAATTATAAACTGTGGTGGAGGGTGAGGCCATAGAGTAAAGTGAGACTAAGTGCCTTGACCTTTGTGGATGGGATATTCTGTGATGAACATGCCAAATACAATCTATATATCTCATTCCTTAATGCTTTACCTGTACTGCAGTGCATAATTTATCCCACGTCTGCTTATGGCAGACAGGATATCCACATTTTATACTTGACGTGTGTGATGTTGTATCATTATTATTCATCTGCCTTGGAGTCAGTGTAAAATGGAAAGGTTTTTTGGAGTATAGCACAGCCATTGAAATAAGATAATTGTTCATTACAACTTCCCCAGCTGCAGACTTCAGCGTAGCAAAATACTGACTATCGGTGCACTAACTAGCATGCCTCAATTAATTTAGCAGCACAACAAGAATACTTGTACTCCATAGTCCATAATGCTTTACTCATTAATGAGAGGTAGTTTAGTTTTAGTTTTTATCACAACATTCCTGTTTGTTTGTTTACTAGGAAATCCCTTAGGCAAAAAAAGAACATTTTTTTAATTAGGTGTGCTGTTATTCTGCCTTAATTCCTTTCAGGCAGTTTCAGCCTTTTATGTGAGGCATGTGTGGGTAAAGAATGACTGCAACTCTAATTACATCAAATTCGAATGGCCATAGGGGGCCAGCAATGTACTGCTACTGTGCTACTATATCATTTCAAACAAGTGCTTTGCACAGAGCAATGTTTCCAATGTGTCTTTTTTCTTACTTGATATAGCTACTCCTGCTGGTCAACCACTTACTAAACAGGAGATAGCAACCCGGCTGCAGCAGCAGAGGCTGGAGGCCATATGGGCCGAATTTCAATGGCTGGGGGTCCTGGAGGAGGATGAGGCAGCTGCTGTTGTCCAGGGTCCCAGCCCGCCACCAGTGCCTCCACCATCCAGGCAACAACATTAACGCCATCTGCAGCCACCCATATCACCACCACTACTACCCCACCACCCAGGGCTCAGACAGCATTTTCCAGCACTGCATCCTGGTGAGGCTGCCGTGTCTTGAGAGCAGAATGGCACACAAAGGGGCACCTAAAAAACCTTCTGACATATGTGGAATGCCTTTTTTAACCACATGCAGTGCCCTTTTCTTTAGCCCCTTTTAAAAATATTTGTTGTTGTTGGAGGGACGTGTTGTGGTGGAGAGGGTGGGAATGATGGGTGTTGGGACCTGGACTGCTTCTTGGACTTTTCCGTTTGACATTTTGGACATTGTTTGGGGGAAGGGAGATTTCTTTAGGGAGAGGGTGGAGGGATTGATGGAAGGGGTGAGCTTTATTGTTCAAAAAAGGGTAATAATAAACAGTTATTTACATTTATTTCTGCTTCAAATCTTTTTTTACCTAGCACTGCTGCTCTTTTTATTAAGCGCACCCTGTTTTTTAAATCTGTTTAAAAAGTGTATACCAGTTAGTGATGTGGTACTCTCGTTCTACTACCCTCTGTAACTATAATGACCACTGGGGGGATTGCCATTGCCTATATTGCCTACTCAATGCTCCATAGTTGTCTCAACTAAATAGATGAAGCAAGGGGTGCTACCTTTTTCAGTGTTTTTACTGCAGGGTTTCCCAAGGTGCCATGGTGGTGGGAGCAGTAGCAGTCTAGCACGCTTACAGGTAAAAAATCAGAAGCAAGGTAGGTGAACTCCAGCTGTAGGATTAATGTGGGATTCTTGTAAGTATTATCCATCACAGGCAACTAGACAGAAAGAAAACCCAGGTACAGTAGGTTATATTATTATAGTATAACTTTAGAAAGACTAACTTCAGACTACCACCTTGACATAACAAAGAAGACCTGATATGATAACAAAAAACAGCAATAATAACTTCTCTTCTTCTGAGCTATGGGGAGCTGGTATTTAAAACTAAACGTACAAAATCTTCGAGTCAGGAGAAGTTGAGTCCGAGTCAGCAATGATCAAGGTTAAGAGTTTATGCAACACAAAACAAGGCCTGTATGATGATGTTGACTAATGATGTTCTTTTATATCTAAAATATGGAACACTTGTATGTATGTGTGGGTAAAATAGGGCTAGTGTGGGCTATTGCTCGGGAAATAGAAGATCCCACAGTGAGTTGGTGTCACTTTCAACACATCCGCCCCGCCAAGTGTGTGATCTATTTATGGTGTAAATTAAGTCATGCCTCAAAAAATCACCCAGCCCGGGGGAAGAGGGTTAGGGGTTTGATGAATGGATGGGAAAGGGACAAAAAGAACAAATGATGGATGGAATGCTGAACAAATCAATCATTCACCCCCAGTTACAGGTCAGGGTTTAATCCATCATTTATTTTGCTCACAACACCATCCCAGTTTGGACCTAGCCATATGCAGAACAGTCTTGACCCTGCTCCCCATTGGAACAGTCCAGCTCAAACTGCCAGGCCAGGTCCTCCCTGGACCGGAAACAAGCATCCTGGGACCGTTTTCAGAGTGCTACCCCATATCAGCCAGGCTATCTAGAATCCAGTTGGGCAGGGAGCACAGGACCCACGTCTGGGCATACCCTTCTACTTAGGGCAACAAAAACAAAAAGAACACATGATGGACAGAATGCTGCACAAATCAAGCTTTCACACCCAGTCACAGATCTTTCAAGTTCCCACAGTGAGTTGGTGTTGCTTTCACCACATCCGCCCCACCAAGTGTGTGATCTATTTATGCTATAAATTAAGTCACGTCTCAAAAAATCACACAGCCCGGGGAAAGAGGGTCAGGGGTTTTAATGAATGGATGGGAAAGGGGATCTGGGAAAAAGTGTAACAAAGACAAACATTACACAACAACACAATATTCATTGGGGCTATGGGTAGCACATCATCATCAATCTGTTGCGGAAGGAAATGAAGGAATAAGTATGAAACCGTTCAGTTAAATGCATTGCAAACAGAAACAGTTCTTAAGCCCCAGAGACCCAAGTTATTATTAGATATCTAGATGTTCTGCCATGTAGGTTTGAAATACAGTATACAAATTATGGAACAGTGAAGTGAATCCACACAGTTCTAAAAAATGA
This sequence comes from Lissotriton helveticus, assembly GCF_964261635.1. NCBI lineage: Eukaryota > Metazoa > Chordata > Amphibia > Caudata > Salamandridae > Lissotriton > Lissotriton helveticus. The sequence continues at coordinate 1,064,256,140 of NC_136069.1, read as the reverse complement.
TTCTTAAAAGAAAAATTATACTGTATTGCCAAATTGGGTGGTGCAACTGCATTCTTCTCGGGTGTCCCTCAATCTTGGTTGCCTGGCTGAAGCGGTAAGGTAAAGCAGGAGTGTTATGGAGTCTTCACCTTTTGTGTAGAACAGAAGGCCTGTGTATTGTAAAACAGAAACGATATTGTAGAGTCAATGAGAAGAACAGAACAGAAAGTAAACTTCATGAGAAGTGTATCAAGAAGTCTCATAGTGGAAGAGCAAGAGTATAGTCTGCTGCTATTAATCATTTTATGACTCATGTGTGATCGATTAACAGAAAAGTGAGATCAACTTACAATCAATCACAGACAAGTGACCTCATGTACCAGGCTGATCAATATTACAACTGTTATCATAACATTTAGCCAAGTATGTGCATAATGTGATGAAGTAACATCACATGGCTGTCTTCAGTTACTTACAAAAACAGGCCCCCCAACCGTTCTGACTTCTGACCACATAATAGAGGAGAGGAGTTGGCCTAACAGCTAGGGCAGTCGACCTTGAATCTGGGGAACTGGGTTCGAGTCTCTGCGCTGAACATCATGTGATTCTGGGCAAATCACTTAATCTCCCCGTGCCTAACAAAAATGAATGTGTCCTCATGTAATGCAACTGGTGCTATGTAAAGCGCTCGGATACTCGAATCGGGTCAAGCTTGCGCTATATAGAACTATGTTAAAAAAAATAGAGGAGTGGAGAACCGGGCCTTATGGGCCAAGCGGCGCAGGGCACGCCTAAAATCTCCGGGTTCACCTGCCTTGTCGAACAGAGACACGAGACACTCTGTTAGGCGTAGAAAATCAGGTTTATTAGCTGCAGCTTAGCACAGTGGTCCTAGAAGTACACCAGTGGTAAGTTCTCAGGAGACTGCCACTTCATTCCGTGGCGCACAGTCTATTATAGTACACAGATTTACAATGCCCACTCCCAAACATACAAAACTGACGAATAGGAATAGTTCGAAAACAAGCTATCGAATGTCCAAAACACACCCTTCTTTCAGACCCCGTGTGCTCTCCTCCCCTCAAGTTAATTACTGCCCGTAATTCAATTTGCAGGTGGTAGAACATGGTTGTATGCTTCAAAGGATAGTTTATGTAACAAGAGAATACACGAAGAGAATAGCGAAGGCCAGTCAAATAAGATAAAGCAAGAAAGAATGGTGGGATCCAAACAGTGGAGTAAGACAAGGATTAATCAGTCTAGACATGGATTTAGCAAACTCGGCCAGGCCCTGACATCGGTTTCGTAAACAAGGACAAGGGGTTACTCTTTAACAGACAAGACACGTAGCAGCTGAAAGAGCAAACACATTGTGTTCTTCGTACTGCCTGAGTGAGGCAACACAAAATGGCGGCTGGACACAAAATGGCGGCTAGATACGAAGCGGAGTCGAAAACCACGGAACCTCAGGAGTTTCAAATTTCAGCCAGCACAAACACTCAGCACCATTGCATTTCCCAAATTAACACATCTCTCACCAGTCCACAGAACTGAGTAAGACTCTTTGAGTCATCATGTTAGTTTCTGTGAGGTTGATAACTTCCTTCTTCTGATTGTTGTTAAGGTACTCCCAACCTGAGTCCTTCCATCATCCTCATGACTCCGAGTAACAAATCTCTCCAACTCCGTTCTGATTCCTGACCCAAATGGAGCAGATCGGCCTGTGCTGCACTGCTGTTGATGAACAAGAAGAGAAACATTGAGTAATTATATTGTGTAGATTTTAGTTTGTTAAATAAATGGACTGGTCTGATCTTTGAAGATTAATTTGTGCACCAGAAAAAAGAAGAAGTTGAACCGGCAAGCAAATCTCGCTAAGTGGGAAAGAGCCAATCACCTTCAGAAAATGTTTTCATCCATCAGGCCACAAACATTGCAAATCATCACATTCAAGCTTACAAACTATGGTTGAACACCCTCCCTCACTTTCTGCCTCCACATGAACGATCGCTCACAATCACTCATATATCACTTATTTGTGCAATATATTTACCTATTCCAATGCATGCACAGGGGTACACAATTGTTGATCTGCTGTGATGCATGCAACACATATTGGGGCAGTATTCGAGAATAGATGATCTGGGGCAGTCTTTCTAGGGGATGAAAAAAAAGGATAGGCACAGGTCATAGGGAGGCATTGTCTCTCCAATATCCTTTAAGGGAATGGGAGAGACTTCCTCACTGCACACTTCTCCAACTCCAATTTGCCCATACATGTTCTTTTTTCTGTGTTTCCGGGTCTTTCTTAGCGCCGGAACACTCCCTGGAGTGTAGCTGTGCGCTCTATAAATACCTGCTAACGTAACATAACATAACATAACATGTGCCTGAAATGTTGGGGCTACATAAGTCAGTCAGATGCAAACAAATAAAATAACATAATGTTCCCCAAGCTATATAAATTGTTTTTTTGGCAAATCAATTCGGCTATAAAAGTTCTATGGTGGCCTACTCAGTCAGGGAAGTAGAGACTATCCTCAAACTCAGGTCATTTGCCCAGACATTGGTCAGCTAACACACTCTGATCAAAGTCTGACCAATCATCCTAATCCTCCTCCTGTGGTGTTTCAGGAAGGGTGTAATTCAGCGGTATAAAATGTTGGTTAATTTTGATCATGGTCAATCTCTCCATGTTTTGAGGTGAGAGACTGTCCCTTCTCACTGTGATGACTGTGCCAGCTACACTGAACACACTCTCAGCAGACACACTGGTAAATGCAGAGGTTGTGGATGATTTTTGTGGTCCTGTTGTTGTTGCCACCAGTGTGCTTGTTGCTGATGTTGGCGGCTGTAACACAACAGGACTGCCCTGTCTGGAAGTTGAAGACAGCACCCCAAAACTTCTTTCCATGAGTTGGACTTGATGTTCCAGCTGGTCTTCTTCCAGGACAGTGGTTCGCTCAACAATCCACTTCTTGTATTCTGAAACATCCCCTTCTGCAGAAGAAATAAAAGTAGCCAGTATTGTTTGCAATGTGGATGCAGTATTGTGGCACAGATGCACTCTTTGGATGATACAATGTCTCTTTTCAGCCTTCTATTCTCAGTCAAGAGAAGGATTAAGCTCCGAACTGAGGTGAACGCACCCTTGTGTTCACAGCTCACAGCTGTGAACCTGTCAGACAAGCTTTTTAACTGCTCCTTTAGCAGATACAACAAAGGGATAGCTTTGCCCATCTTACTGTCTTTCTTATTAACCTCAAGTCTGCATACCTAAAAGTGATGCACACAGTGTATGATATGACAAGCTATCCAGTCAAGGGCCAAAGTAATCAATAGGTGTGTTGTGGACTGTGCATATGATTTAGAGTGAAGCTGATAAAAAAAACATTTTAGCATCCAGTTTGTGCATGAGAAATAAAGGAATGAAGCTACATTTTAAAATGTAAATTGTGTATGGAAATCAAATATGATACTATAACAAGTACAAATGCACACCACAGTGAAAAAGAATGAACTATAAGTTACTTTTTCTCTGTTCCCACAAGCCAAGTGGCTCACTCAGATTAATAATGTGAGCTCCTGCAAATCAAGGGCACAGTATGTGGAGATAAGAGAATCTCCCAGTAAGCTGTAGTAGGAGCTCAAAAAAAGTTAATTAAAAGACTGCCTGATAAAGCGACAGTTTTTGCAAAATCTTGCCAATGAATGTTTCCATTACCCTAATTAGGGGATCTATTTATTATTTTCTTTGGATGAATTGTATTGACATTTTACTTGGCTAACTCTAACCCTGAAAACATATATGTGCACACTGAAAAACAATTGGGGTGCCACTTTCTTTTGAGGGCCAATGGAGGCATCACTGTGGCCTCACCCAGGTTATAAGGGCATTCCAGCTGCTCTTCTCACATATTTAACTGGAGGTGGATCCCACTACAAACCAGTGAGTGCATGGCTAGAGGTACAGGGGGTAATGCTCCATGCTGCAGTCCTCCAAAGACTATGTGGATCATTGGTGGAAACTTTGCACATTGCAAGTTGAAGCAACGCTGACTCTTTTTTTAAACAAGAGCCTGGCTTTGCTAATGGTGGCTTCGCCATTATTCCTCAGACTGGAAGCAGCCACCTTCTTCTTTTAATGGCAAGTGAAATAGGACTACTCTGCTGGGTTGAAGTGAAGCTATCAAAATAATAAAATGACTATGTGTCCTATTTACAATATGCACTTTGTAGTATATTTATTAGTAGTACTACAAAAATAGAACTACTCAGATACTACAACATGCTATTGACACACCTAATACGGAGACATCCGCCACCACCTTTCCTATCCGTTCTATGTGGAGATCTTTGCTCTGGTTGTGAAGGCCGCAGCATACACATGTGTATGTGTACTAACAAATGTGGGAGGAACTTAGGGAAGAGGAACATGCAAATACAAACACACACCCACAAAAGAATAAGCCTATTGCCAGCCACAAACTGCACATCTAAAGTTATTACAGCCATAAATAACCAAACAACTGAGGTAAATGTACTCCAGTACAAAATTGAAATGAGTCCAGCTCCACCTATGGCTTCTCAGAGATATTGCAACACACTCCCATTAAAAATAATGCATGCAGGGACTTAAAATAATAAGCCATAGGAAATCATCTTAAAATCCATATTTCTTTTAATTAGGCACACAACACACAACATAATATACTATTATTATGAGCAGACCGATCTAGTCTTCACCCCGTCGGTTATACATGCCCCCCACACGCACAAACACCCACCCACACACATGTGCACGCACACACAAACACACACAAACATGTTAAAAGATATATTCAAGTTTAAGCTAAATAAATACGTATTTAAATTTTCTCTAAAACATTATTAAATACAACGTTTAAACTGCGAATAAAAATTAAAAAGGAGTTAAATTAGTTTAATATCTAAGTTTGATTAAACTTCAGTACATAATAATTAAATATATAAGCAATAGTGAGAGTTGCTTTTTTAAATGAGTTTACATAATAATAATTATACAAAAATGTTATATTTTTATTTTTATTGATAAAAAATTCAATTTGAAGAGTTAATGTGGCATTACGTTTTTTAAATAATTATTTCAAATGAATTTACATCTGTATTCTACAGTAAAATATTTTAAATATTTTTTTATGAATTGTTAAACTTTATTATTTTTTCTTTTAAACTTTACGGCAGGCAGAATTCTGCTAGGTGGGGGAGTCTTTAACCTATGTGTGAAAAATTGCTAGCAGTACATTACACTTGTAAATCCTGTTTTACATGCTACACTCCCAATTTTGAGGGAGTGGAGACATGTAAGTCTACACCTAGTAGTAAATTTACACTTGGAAAGGGTGAATAGCAAAAAAGTATTAAGTTACTACTAGGTGCAGTAGCATGTGAGTTGTGAAGACAGCGCAAACACAAGGAACCCTACATTTTTCAAGACCCAAGGGGAAGCTGAAAAGTACCCAGCTCTCCTACTGTCAGCTGCAGCCCAACAAGGCTATACGCTATTAAATATTCACAGTCTTACAACTTCATGCCCTATACTGGATGTTGCTGTTAGGTATAACTATTGGCATTTTATACATCACTGTAATACGGAATAAACTGTACACTGCACTTATCATCTGATATTATTCGTTGTGAATGATTACTGAGCACCTAGCTTCCATTTGTGGTGCAGACCTTGTTTGCTTGATTTTCCACAAACTATTTGATTGATTCATATGTTATGTTATTGCCACTTGATATAGTGCACAAATAATACCCACAGGTATATCTCAGACAGAAACTTTTTGCATTAGTCAGTAGACTGAGATGATAGGGATTTTGAGGTGGCTTTGATATTGGAGAATTTCTCGGCATAAAAGTACTCTGGGCAGTTTGAATCATTTATCCACCAAATATTGAAGACATTTTGAATTCACTGATGTAATTTCATCCTTGTATGCTTTTGTTAATGTTTTTAGTTGTAATGTTGGTTTCATAAATGTTTGTAGGGCTTATGAATATTGTTGATTTTATGGTCCTGAGTTTGGGCTGGTGATACATGATGTCTAGATGGTGTGTATATGAAGTAGAAATTAATGTGTCAATTAAGTAATTAAAAGGAGTACATTGAAGTAGGGTAATGTGAACAAATGAATTCTTCTTTGTGAATAGTGGCTAAGCCTATACCTTGTTTGATATGTCTGTCTTCCTTTATAATGGCATAATCAGGAGGGACTAGGTCATTAAGTATACATTATAAGTGAATATAGAACTAAGTTTCTGTGATGCAGATAATATCAAGGTTGGTTATATTAATGAGATTAGCAGTGTCAGCACTAAATAAATCTCATCTTTCTAGCTCTGCTTACAATAATTGAAAAATCATAATTCAAGCCACTGATGGGAACTTGGAAACATGTGATCTTCATTTCTTGACGCTCCTGAAATTCATCAAGAACTTTCAACCCCTTACTACTGTCGCACCATCCACTCCTTGTTCCCCAATCTACCTTTCCATTTAGTTACAACTCCTCCTTGACTCTCTTTATCCTCATTCCATTTCTTTTTTCAAGTCATCTATGAGTCCATTAGACCTGCTCTCCTCCTAAACTCTCCTCCCACCTACATTGTCATACCTCAAGCTCCCTGTCCGATCCCCTAAACCTATATATATTCCTCACTCTGCGTCCTCTGTATATAATTTCCTGCACTCGCAGACTCTCCAGCCCACTACCTTCAGCAGTATTTAGTACATCACCCCCACTTCCTTCCATAAACCTGCTAAACTCACCTGCCAACCTTCACACTATTTGAGCCACTGTTTTCTCTTCATTGCCAGTCCATTCCATAGACTTTGCTCTCCATTAAGGATTTAGGAGAAAAACTTTGATCCCTGTCACCTGCCATTCATTCCTTCCTCTTCCCTCCAACAGCAAATGCACCTATGATAATTTAAATTAAATTTTAATTTATAATGCACACTAATACCTGAAGGTGTCTAGGCGCAGATGTTCTCATTAAAAGAAAGAAAGAGAACTAGAACTACAGAAAGTAGAAATACCCAGTTTAAGGGACCTTGCTTTTTAAACAACCAGGTCTTTAGAGGTTTGCAAGGGGAGAAGGTAAGTTTCTTTCTTAAGTGTCATGGACAGAGAGTTCCACAACCTGGCTGTGCCTGCCAGGAAACTTCTACCCCCCAAGATGCTGTTTTAGCCCTTGGATTTATAAGATTAAAAGATGATGAAGGTCCGAGCTTCCTTTCGGGAACATACCACATAAATCTGTGTTTAAAATAGTCAGGACCAAGCCCATGTAGTGCTTTAAAAGCAATGCAGAGGGACTTATAAATTTAATTTGCCTTCTAACTGTTAGCCAATGATATAGTGGCAGACCATGGGATACCAATTGATATTTTGGAATGGTAAGTAGAAGGCGTGCAGCAGCATATTGGTGAACCTGCAAATTATTTAAAAATCTTGATTGCATATTAAAAAAGAGTGCACTAGAATAGCCAATCCTCGCTTGAATGGGTACTGAAATTACAGCTTTCTGATGGTCTAAAGGAACAAAAGGTAAGAATTTCCTTAGGGTTATAATCACGAAAAAGCAGGAGGAGGTGATGGCATTTATTTCGCCTTCAAAAGAAAGTTTATTGTCGAAAAATACTCCTACATTTTTTACCTTAGTGACTGGGTTAGGAAGATCTCCTAATTCCTGCAGCACACCAACTGGGTGTCCAAAACTAGGTGTCATGTCTTTCCTGAATTCAACTTGAGACAATTTCTGGATATCCACTTTCCAACTTCATGCATACAGATATGGAATCTAGAAGCGGTGTCCTCAGGACTACTGGTCAGTGATGCTACGATTTGCATGTCATAAGCATACAACACCACAGTAAAGCCAAATGACTTTCTTAGAGTGGGAGAGGGGTGTCATAAAGATTAAAAGTGTCAGACTTAACGAGGAACCCTGTGGTACCCCACAGGGGAAGCGAACTGGTGTGGACCTAAATCCATCAAGCTCCACCAATTGCTCCCTATCTGAAAGAAAGGGTTTAAGTAGTTTAAGTGCCCTGCACCTAATACCCAAGGCAAAATGTCAGTTGATGAGGAGACTGTAATTGACCGCCTTGAACGCCGCAGAGAAGTCCAACAGGATTAAAGCCGTCCTCCCTCCTTTGTCCAGAACATCCCCAATCTCCTCCGAGACATTAATCAGTGCCAGCTTGGTACTATGTTGGCTTCTAAAGCCATATTGTGTGCCGTCCTGGAGATCATTATCCTTAATGAACTGTAAAAGTTCAATGTTTTCTCTGCGATCTTAGCAGGAAAAGGCATCCGAGAAATCAGCCTGTAGTTGTTGGGGTCCCTGCTGTCCAGATTAGGTTTCGTCCACTCTCTTGGAAATAATGATGAAACTCACTTAGCTGACATCTTATCTAACACACTCTGCAATCTATGTGATACAATAAAGTTATTTTCTATAAGGGATGACCATCTCATGCCCATGTTAACAAGCATCAATACCTCTCAATAACTGTCCCTTAACAATGTACCAAAATTGATAATATCCCGATACTGAACAGCCCTTTTTGCAGGGTTATTCCCAAATGTTTTGCCTTTCTACTGTATTTTTTCTTACCTGCTTTTGTTCCTTTTATGGCTCTGGGGTATTTACCCTTAAGTTCTTTCACCTCTTGGGCCTCCGAATCATACCCAATTACGTGCCCAGCCTGCCGTCATGCCTCTGAGTCCGTTGAACATATTTTGTTTTTTTGTACTGAATACCGCTTACTTCGAAGAATGTGGATTCGACCTGTTTGTTATAATTTGGAAATTAGACATTACTGGGTTGCTCTGAGGATTTTAAAGACCAATACATCAAATCCTATTGTTTATTCTGCAAGCAGGTTGTTATTAATTGTTTGGTATGGGCAACAGAGGTTTTTTACCTAGATTGTTTGAGTGATTCTTGTACTATTAGAAATGTAACCAGCCCTGGGCAGCTTGGATGCTGCTTTTAGGAACTTCTCAGTATGATTGCTTGATTTTATCTGGCACAAAGCTCTTTAGCTCCATGATAGTATGGTATTGACTGTGTTTTGTTAATTGTTTGATGGAAGTTTTAATATGTTGTTTTTATATGTGTAAACGTGGTATGATTGTTTTAGCCATGGATTATTATCTATTGGTTGTGTTTACTTTGATGGTTTGGAGTAATCAAATAAAGTTTTATGATGATGATGGCTCTAGGCACTTTACCACTGCGGATCAGTGCTAAACTTGTAAACTTGGTAGGATTGGTCTACACCTTTTTGGCATATTTAATTTACCTATAAGTCCTTTGTACAGTGGTATCCTATATTCCTGGGGCCTGTAAAATAAATGCTTTTAGTGGGCCTGGATTGCTGCTTGCGCCACCCTCTGAAGTAATCTTTCAAACCTCTCTCAGGTCTCTTCCGTTGCAGGGCCACCGTGTGCAGTTTACTGCCGCAGTGACGTGGCATTTAAAGTGTTTGCCATGTCTGAAACACCCCTTTTACTACATATAAGTCACCCCTAAGGTAGATGCTAGGTAGCCCTATGGGCAGGGTGCTGTGTAGGTAAAAGGTAGGACATGCATCTTTGTTGTGTGGCATGTCCTAGAAGAGACAAATAATCTATTTGGTTTCTCACTGTTGTGAGGCTGCCCTCTCATGAGTTTGCATTGGGAATTCCCTGATATGTGCTTCAACGGTAATTTCTGATATGAAAGGGGTGGCGTTGCCATGTTTGGTATGTTTGGGATAGTTCTATTAAATCCTGCTCATCGGTGAAAGCAGATTTGTTATTATTATTTTAGAAATGCCACTTTTAAAAATGGGCATTTCTGTGTGCTTATGACTCTTTGTGCGCTGCCTGGTTGTGTATTCAATGTCTGATTTTGGAGTGACAGGGGCTGGGGATATGAATTCACTCTAGACAGTCACAAGGGGAGTTTGAGGTGTGTTCTGCCGTTCCTGAGTGAATCAGCACTGGTCTGAATAGACTTTGACTGCATTTAGAGTGGTGGGAGGAGTTTCCCTTACACCTGAATAGGCCTAGTCTGCATTTAGAGTGGTGGGAGGAGTTGCACCTTACCTTAATAGGGCTGTGCCTGACTTTCACAATGCTGTCTCCGCCCCCTGTAATGTGTCTAGGGCCAGGGCGTGGGATTGAATGAGGGTGTTGTGCACTTCTAAAAGCTGGTAGAAGTGACCCCAGAACAAACATGTTTTAACTATAAGTACGGGGGCTGTGACCCCCATGGTTATAGACACTGCATGGACTTGTAACCAGATGCTGCTGGCTCCACAGACAGCACCTTGCCAGAAAGAACTATCAGCTGTCAGGAGGAACTGCCATTGAACTCCTTTGTCTGCTGTGTTGACCTGTGCCCTGCTGGGCTACAAGAAGGACAGCCTGATTCCCTACAAGGACTCTGTGTGCTGGCTTGCTGCCCCTTTTCCTGCTTGGTACCCCCAGTGATCTCCCAGGGCTTGGTGACCGGCCGTGTGTCATTTGGAAACTAAGCGCATGGTGAGCGTTTTATTGTTCAATTGCAGGCCCACTGGACCCTGGCTCCCAGCAGTGCATGGCTAGTGCTGTTGTGTGCCCCTGGTTTTCTTTTGTCAGCAGGGAGAGCACTTGGTGTGCTTTGATTTCTGCCTGGTGGCAGCTCGAGAAACAGAGTGTGTGCCGCAAGGTGCCATGGGAAGGGAAAGCTTGAACCTGGAAGTACCCTCCCCCCTCCCTAACCTCCAGTGAGTGTGCGCGAGGGCTTAAAAGCCGTGGAGAGATCAGAGCCGACGGAGACTTCACTCAGTGCCCCGCGGCACAGGGAGGCCTCATCCAGCACCGCATCATGGAAGGACCAGGGAGCGGGTGCTCCCTTGCTGAGGCAGAGTGGCTGCACCACATGGTTGTGGCTAGGCATGGTTGAAGGGCATGGAGCAGAAGACATTTTCCCTGGCGAGGTCCCACACTACTGCTCTAAGCAGCCTAGGGTGCCCACAAGGGCTGCAGTGTTCACTCTGTCCTAAGGGGCAAGGGCGGACCTACCTTTTGTTCCTACGCTGCCTGCCAGGAAAGGGTCCCCTCCGACAACTTGGGCAACCTCGATACACGGGAGGCGCCTGCCCGACTCCGGCGGCTGGAGCCAGGTACTGTGTTTTCCTGGTCCGCAGCTGCGGTGGTGTTTTGGCATATGTTTTCCGTGGACCCGTCCCATTTTGTGAATTATGGTGCACCCCACTCAGCTGCCTGGGCACACTTCTTTTTTTGCAAGTGCTAATTGGGGAAAAACGATGCCCTGCAAAACTCCCCGGTCGGAAGACCGCGTAGGCACAATTGTGCGTAAGCTAAGCCAACATGGATGAATCGTTTCCATATTGTGTGGATAGGACATTCAGGGGCAAATTATGGTGTAGAGGGTGATATTTCATGATTCCTGCACTTCTGGTGACAGATGGGGATTTATGTGTCATCTTACTCCAATCTAATTTACATTTTATGTCCTAATGTGTGTGTATATATCGTTTTATGCCCTAACCTGCATTTTATGATTTGATGTAATGTTGCATATTGTAGTGGTGTAGTGGTGTTTTGCATGGTCAGTAGGGGTGAATCTTGTTCTGATTACATGCTGCAGTTCAGTTTCCCAGATATAGGTTGTTTTATGCCTTACCATGAAAGGAAAATGAGTATTATTTCAGAGTATACGTTATATGTGCAGTAATGGTGTTTTTGTAACATGTGCAACCTATAAAGTGTTTACTTGATTGCACTACCTGTGCAGTTATGACCATTGCCGTATGGCAAGGTGATTTCTGATCTGCGTGACATCTATACAAGTGCCTAGTGGCACAGTGATTTATGTGATTATGGTCTAATGTGTTTTATGTACAATACAAAGGATATTTTTATATAACCTTGGGTGAAGTCTCTTTTTGTGGTGTGCCTAGTGTGTCACTGGGGTGTGTGTGTGTGTGTGTTGCGCGAATGCTTTACACATTGCCTCTGGGATAAGCCTGACTGCTATGCCAAGCTATCAAGGGGGTGAGCAGGGGTTGTAACTCCATTACACTGACTAAAGTGGTGGGTTTTCCTTGCTCAGGTGCATACCTTAGCCAACGAGAAGCCTCATTTCTAACTCTCCCAGACCCAGTTATCTGCCATGTCCTCTTAGAACAATCCATCCTCTTCTGCACAATGACATTAGCACCCTTCTAGCCAAGTGTCACTCCAAGGGTGATGAAAAATTCCTGACCAAATCACCTTTCCCTACAGAACTACGCCACATGATGAATCCCCTTTGTTACAGATGTCTGCAGTCACTCAGAGTATCCAAGTCTTAGTCAATCCACTTAAAACAGAAGGGCTAGACAACAAAATCAAATGAGATCCAACTAGCATCCCATCGCTTTGAATCCACAACTGTTTTCAGGCTAAGATGCCTACTACACAAATACAGATTGGGTGCCAAGCACTGGATAAAGATTGCAGACATTATTATCAAAATGGACATTGATCTAATGATACAAATAGAAACATGGTTTAATGAAGCTTTTGAGCCTTGTATGGATCTACTTATTTCAACTGACTATGTCGTAATCCATCTTCAGAGAAGACTGTACTGGTGGTGAAATAGCTGTTATTTACAGGAACTCAATTCTCTGCAGGTATGTGATGGCCAACACCTTCCCCACCTTTTGATATCTATTTGCCAAAATCAAATCTTCAGCCTCTAAACAGATTAGAATGAACAACTATCATTGCCCAATTACCAAACACAACTTTACTGAGCATTGTATGGAAAATATCTTCTCTCACCACATCATGAGCATTATTAACACAATTTTATTGGAAAAGATTAAACTTCGTTGCGGACAGTCTAACGACTCCTCTTAGAAATCATTCACCTCCTTCATGTGTGGGAACAACTTGACACCACACTCCCTAAAACATGCTTACATTAAAGGCGCTACCTTGGATTTGATCATTCCAAAAAAGGATGAGCTTCTAGTTGAAGACCCACTCTGAGTTAATAATTCTAATTGCTAATTTCCTATTTCTCATGTACTTTACCAAAACTTAGATTTGTGGCTGAGACAAAAAGCCCAAAACTCCAATAAGGGATACTAACATTTTCAACCACAATGATCTTAATTTGCGTTTTGTTTCTGTCTTTCTCTTCCTACCGTAGATTAAGATGTAAACTCAAAGGCCCGCATCCTCAGCCGCCTAGTAACCATCAACAAGAACCCATACGCCCACCCCTCCCTTCTGCCACATACCCCTGTTTTGTACCCAACTTAGTGGCGGGTTATCTCTCCCCATTTTCAATCTTGGGTACGTACATCGGAGGAAAACCCCCTTCCTCTGGAGGGACTAGCTCCTCTAAGACATCACTCTGATCTCCAGCATTGCCAGTTTCTATGACTAGTGCTTCAGTACCATTAATATGTCCTTCATGTTTCGCCTCTTACCTATGATTGATAACAATGTATACTGCTTATGGAATGTTGAAAACCCAATAAAATGGCTCAATCAAAAAAATAAAAAAATAAAAGATGCAAACTCAAGAGAAAATAACAGGGAGTAAATGTTCAGCTCACTGGTTTGCTAACGAACTTAATAAAGCAGAACAGCACATCTAAACTGAACATATATAGAGACAAAGCCCCATCAGGGCCAATATGGATAATTGGAATAATCTCAGTGCTGTTAGAAGAGCATAGAAAAAGTACCTTGTTGAAGCAAAATTCCATACCATGAAATCTCCCTTAGATATGGCCAAGAAACAGATCCAAGAAGCTTTTTGAGTTAGTCAAACTGACATTTGTCTTGCATCCATTCCAAACATAGTTGACCAGTACAAGAAATGCACATTTTTCCTTGGCACCAAGTTCAAGAAGATGGAAGCATCTATTTCACTCCATGCTAATCCCCCTTGACTCTTCTATTGCAGAAAAACAAATACTTTTCATCTTCAAAGAATTATCCCAAATGGAACTTCTATGTGCCATATGCAAACTCAGTGCATTAAATCACTTTGCGGACTTTATTCCTGCCAATCTAGCTAAAGAAATATAGTCTGATCTTGCACTGTTCTTATTGAAGCATATGAATCTACCCCTAACTCAAGGATTATTTCCAAGCTTCCTCAAAGTTGACTAAGTGCCTCCCTTTTTTAAAAATTGACAGCTGCTCAGGATGACCATGACATTTACGTCTAATTTTAGGTCTTGTTTTTTTGGCCAAAATCTTGGAAAGCTGTGTCAACTGTTAACTCATTCAATCTATTCATGAACACTCATGAATCCTTCTTGATGACTTCTGGTTTGGCTTTAGAGCTGGCTGCAGCACAGAGTCAGTCACCATACACATTATTGATTATGGTTTCTGTATGCTTGTCAATGCATATTCTTATCTGTTGATCCTACTTGAAGCTTTCTGTACTGTCTGGCATGATCACAACATCCTCATCCACAGGCTACAAGATTGCTTGGCCATTGAAGGCAATGTTTTGTATTGCCCATATCTTATCGAGGAAGTCGATCACGAGTGATCAGAATTGACAGCGCACTATCCAATCCTTTGTTTGTTTCTCAAGGCATCCTGCAATACTCTATTCTTGTTTCTATCCTGTTCAATATCTAAATCTAACCCTTAGGTGATAATCTGTACAGAATCTGGCATTTCTCACCATCACTATGCTGACAAGACATAGCTGAATTTTAAGGTATCTTCACTGGACGACAACTACTTACCTTTATTGACTCCAGGCAATCATCACATTAAATTTAAGCCCAACAATTCCTTAATTCCACTGATATTGTAAACTGCTCTCATATTATCTTTGAAAATGGTAACTTTCTCTGCTTTCTCCATGAAGACAGACTCAGTCTTCACAAGCACATCAACACGATAGTTAGAAATGCAAATAATCACCTCAGACCAACCAAGTGGCTAAACCTTTCTTAAGATCGAGTCCTCAAGCAAGGACATCAAGCAATGGTATTAAACGTAATTACCCTATGGGAATTCTGCCCTAACTAATATCTATTGTGCGCTGCTCAAAGGCTCACTGTATGTGGTGACCAGACAGAGTTTGAGAGCTGGTTGTTCAGATCACATTACCCGGTCATAGATTTGTTACATTTAGCTTTCTAAAGAAGTTAAATCTACCTATAAAATCGCAATAAAGGGAAGAGTCAAAAGAATTTAAGTTCATAAGAAAGTCAGATAAAATCACAATAAAGACCCACCGGTTTAAAAAAAGTCCGAAGTCAAAATATTTAAGAAAACTTTTGCTTTTATTTATCATGTGGGCTTTGGAGTCTAAGAATGAAAACTGATTAGAAAACTAAGATGTAATACTCCCAAGCAGAAAGGACGTGTACCCTTGGTTTACAGGTTGCCTAAGTCACCTTATGTGAAGATATTGTTCATTTTTCAATTTATGAAGTAATACAATATTACCATTCTGCCTGGGTCTCCTAGCAAGATCTGACATAAAAATGCACCACGAGAAACATGTTTTAAATGCATTTTATAAGAAGTGAAATACAATGATTTTTTTCGAAAACAAAATCCTTTGCAGTGTTTTATAGCTGATAAAACTGTACAACAGATGATGCCTTGATACATTGCCCTTCTGGTGCCACCGCTGCATCCTGGTGCAGTCTTTAAATGATGGAATGAAATTGTGCACTCAGCCCTCTTTGTTCACATAGAGTAGATTCTTTCTACGTCAGAGTGCATAAGTGTGCCCATATGCTAGACCCTCTTACTTCAACCAGCAACAACTAAACTGAATTTTAAAAATGATTTAAGTTTGCTTCCAATCTTTTATCCAAGCAGAGCTTAGACTCTTAGTGGTTTCAAGGGAGTTAGTACCACCATCCTGATGCATTTATGCTTTTACATTTCAGTATTCTGCCCTCAGTAGCACTGTGCACTCCAAAATTCAATTTTTGCTCAAGTGAAAATTGAACAGAAATGCATTAGCTTTGCTTTCTGTCAACTGTAGAATATGAAATTTGTAAAACATTATTTGTAATTGATGTTGGTACTAAGGAATACATGGATTCTGAAATCTAACAAATGTCATTTTTATGAACAGGAATCTATTAGTTGATTTACTTACAAGGGCAGCATTTCTGAAATCGCTCTCCCGCTGATTTGGCTGTGCCTTAACAAGATTCCTCATTTAACAGATGTTAGTCTATTAAAATATTGATTTGAACATGAATACAAATTGTACAGTACAAAAGTGGACTATCATTTGCTCTGTGCAGTAACCACATATTGTAAAGCGTACAATCGGCCCCCAATTTTTGAATTAGGCTTTTAAAACAAATAAGTCATAACCTATGCAGACCGTAAACTACATTTACAATGTTTGTGTATTTTGTGACTTCTTTCTGATTGGCATACATGTCATTAAGTCTTAGAAGCAATTTCAATAGCTTACACCACATGCATTAGCTTATGATATACCTATATGCCCAACAAGAAGAGAAATCAAGCTGTAGCGATTTGTTGCCCATGTTGTGATCACAGAGGACTTCTGAAGTCTCCTGAGAATAAGAGTCCCCAGTGGTACTTTGGAAATCCAAAAGGCATCCAAAGGTTGTCCCTCTTGAAATCAAGATGTAGCACTGTTGGCCAAGAGGGTGATGCTGCTCCGACCCTGCAGGGCAGAAGGACCCCATTTTTCCTGTTATTTTTTTTCTATAAACTTTTTTCCAGCTATGGATTTAGATGTTCCAGTTCACTTTAGGGGGGGGGGTGCTATGCTGATGCAGGTCGTTTTCACAACTTCTCACAGCCATAATTCACACACCTTTAAGAATTATACCTAGTCTACTAACCTCAAGATAATATAGTGAACATTGTTTGAAATACACAGTTGCAAGGTTGGGAAAAAAGGATGAATTCACAAATAAAAGTTCACTTTATCTTTCTTTTCCATATATGCCACCCTTTCTAATGCAAGCTGAGGCGTTGTGAACTTTACTTCATTTTGTGAACCTTTTACACCAGACATCCAGGAAGAAATTTGGCCATTCAGATACGATTAGAAAATGTACTCTCTTTTTTTGTGTTGAAATTTTTTATTAAAGGTTTCAGATGAAAATACAGATACACGTGTAATAATACAACAGAAATAAATATTGGCAAATGAGAATATTACAAGTGAAAAAGAAATGTGCATAGAATAGAACAAATATGAAGAAACAAGAATAGCATATATTCCATAATCCTGTATGCAATAATAGTAAGAGGAATAATAAGGAAATTATATTATAAAAGAAAAGATAAAGAAAAGAAAAGAAAAGCAAGATATAGAAAAGAAAAGAAAAGCAAGATAAAGAAAAGAAAAAAAAGAAGAAAAAAACAAAAAAAACAACAACAAAAACAGAGTAACAAGAACAAAAATTAGGAGAAGTGGTACAAAGGAAGGGGGACAGGTGTCAGTAGCAAAATAAGAGGAAAAGGAGCAAAGAGAGAATAGAATTAAGAAGGAGCAGTATGAGTAGGAGAAGAAGGAGGAGAGTGAGAGTCATCGGTCACAGAGGTTCCCAGGAAAGGGGACCAAATTTGGAGAAAAATGGGAGCCTGATCTTGTAAATTATAGATTATGCGTTCATGGAAGACTGTTTGCATCATTGCCACCAACCACTCTTCCTGAGAAGGAGACAAGGGAGATTTTCAATGACGGAGTATACAAATTTTGGCCGTAGCCAAAGCAGTATGGAGAAGACGAAGTTGTGGTTTAGAAAGTTTCGAAAAACCACGAAAATCATGTAAAATAATGTTTGCAGGCGTAAAAGATAAAGGTAATGACATCGTAGTAGCCAATGTCTTCCGCACAAAAATCCAAAAAGATCTAGTACGGGGACATTCACAAATAATATGTGTAATATCACATCCGGAAGCAGAACATCTCCAACACAAAGTATATGGTAACAGTTTAGCCCAGTGCAATTTAACAGGAGACCAATGCCATTCGTGGATAATTTTAAAAATACAGAATTTGAGACGGGGTTCCCGAACCCCTTTATGCAACCCTTCTAAAATTTGATCCCATTGAGTATTGTAATATACAACTGATAAACGGGATTGCCATTTCAACTGAGGAACTTGTGAAAGAGGTTGAGAAAATAGAGGGTGTAAAAATGTCTTGTAAAGGCCGGACGTCACACCTTTAAGATTGCCCCATAATTGCAAATAAGACAAAATAGGAGATACTGAGAGCGAATCAGGTGGAGAGCCTAAATGTTTTGTGATAGCTTGTTGAAGCTGAATATATTTACAGGATTGTGTAGGTGGTAAATGAAATTCTTCACTAAGTTTGGAAAAGGGTTTAAAAGTTCCATCATGAAAGAGTTGATCTATAGAATTGACACCAGCCTCCTGCCACAAAGGTCAGGACAAAGTGCGACCACTAATGCAAATAGCTGAATTAAGCCATAAAGGAGCTTTAACATGAACTCGCAAATTAGAGTGAAGTTCACGATGACTTCTCTGCCAAGATTTATACATTGCAGATAAAATAGGGTTCTTTGGATCAGAAGAACTGGTACCCTTGTCATATAGAAGAGACAAACCAAGGCCAGGAGCCAGTAGATGACGTTCAAGTGGAACCCATTGAGGTATGTCCTTAGATTTAGGCAGAAAAAAAGTACGTTGTGAGATATGAAGGGCAAGTGAATAATGCTCGATGGAGGGAAGACCTAAGCCCCCGTGTAGTTGATGAGCCTTTAATTTGGCCAAAGCAAGGCGTGGTTTGACCGTAGCCCAAATAAAAAGTTTTATTTTGGAGTCAATGGACCAAAGAGTAGTTAGGGGAATGTGGAGAGGCAGCATACCTAGAACATAAAGAAACCGTGGTAAAGTAACCATCTTAACCGCCTGAACCCGTCCCCAGAGGGACAACCCTAGAGCTTTCCATTTATCAAAGTCTCTTTGCATCTGCGCGATTAAAGGAGTCAAATTATCCGTGACTATATTATCCAAACCTGTATTAATTAATATTCCTAAGTATTTAAGCCGGGATGATTGCCAACGAAAAGGAAAGCCAGAGATTGCTGCTTTTGTAGTACCAATGGACATGGGCATTGCTTCACTTTTATCCCAGTTTATCTTGTAACCAGAAAAAGAAGAGAAATCATTGATGATATGGAGAAGAACGGGAAGAGAGCGGGGAAGATCAGTAAGTGTGAGAAGAATGTCATCTGCATATAAATACATTTTAGAATGACCAATTGGAAGAGGGACACCTACTATTTCAGCAGATTGTCGTAGTGCAGTGACCAAAGGTTCCATTGCTAGGAGGAAAAGAAGAGGGGAAAGTGGACAACCTTGACGAGTACCACGTCTAATTGGGAATGGGGAAGATAGAAAACCACCGCAGTTAACTTGAGCTGATGGGTTATCATAGAGCAATCGCACTTTATCTATAAACTGATCGCCCAATCCAAACCTTTGCATGACTGTGAAAAGGTACTCCCATTCAATGCGATCAAATGCTTTTTCAGCATCCAGGGAAAGAGGTAGTGCATCACCTGCAAAATGTTTAGCTGACCACAAAGCATGAGATAAAGTACGCAAATGGTTTCGAGATGACCGACCGGGAACAAAACCTACTTGTGAATTATGAATCAAAGAGGGTAAAACTTTACGAAGACGCGATGCAAGAATACTAGCTAGTATCTTAACATCAGAATTCAAAAGAGAAATAGGCCGATAACTACCACACAATAAGGGATCTTTGCCAGGTGTTGGTAGTACAGCTATAACGGCTTTATTGGAAAGAGAACCGAGAGAAGATTCCTCAACAGCTTCTGTAAATGCGGCATTTAAAGTATCAATCATACTTTGACCAGTCCATTTATAAAATTCAGGAGGGAAGCCATCATCTCCCGGGGCTTTATGATATGGCAAGGCAGTTATAGCAGAGGAGATCTCATATTTTGTAATGGCACCCTCTAGTAGAGCTCTACCATCATCAGAGAGTCGTGGGAGATGTACCATATCTAAAAATGTGGACATTTTGAATTTATCTATATGGGTGCTTGGAGAATAGAGAGATCTATAAAAGGAAGCAAATTCTTCAACAATTTCTTGTGGTCTAGTAAGTATATCACCGCAGTTTGATGTGATAGCCGGAATTGCCATAGCAGCCTCCCTCTGGCGTAGTTGTGCAGCTAATAACCGACCAGCTTTTTCTCCCTGTTCGTAGTGTCGCCCTTTCATTCTTTGCAAGGCATATTCAGCCTTCGAAGTAAAAAGACTATTAAGGGACATTCGTGCCTGCTCCAATAGTTTACGATTCTGGAGGGTTGGTTTAGATATATATAATTGAGAGAGCCGTTGAATGTCCTTCTCAAGATCTACTTGTTTGGCAGCATTTTTTTTGTTAAGAAGAGCGGCATCACGCATCAGTTGACCTCTAATGGTCGCCTTAGCAGCTGCCCAGACCATTCTCATAGAGGAGATTGAGTCCTCATTTATACTGAGATAGTCCCGAAGATGCGACTGTAAAAGAAGTTTACCTGCTGGCGTTTTATATTTGTTTATATTCAATCACCACGGTTTGCGTTCCGGACTAGAGAGACCTAAATCAAGAGACAAGAGAACAGGGGAATGATCGGATATGGCCGCCTCTAAAATACTCGACTCTGAAACCAACTGTACAGCTTTTTGCGAGAGAAGAAAATAATCAAGACGGGAAAATGTGCCGTGGGTGGAAGAAAAGAACGTAAATTCTTTATCCTGTGGGTGGCAAAGCCTCCAGTGATCAACGAGACCATTATCGGTGAGAATGTCACGCAAAATGGCTCTATCTGAAGCGTTAACAATATCAAGACAACCTGTTTTGTCAAGGGCAGGATCTGGGGCAAGATTCCAGTCCCCTCCATTGAGAAATTGAGAGGCATTGATTTCTGTGAGAAGGCGATTCATTCGAAGGAAAAATTGTTTTTGGGGACCAAGTGAAGCATATACAGAGCCAAGACAAATAGAAGAGTTTCCAATTTTCAATTTACCAAAGACATACCAACCCTCCGGATCAGACCATGTCCTGGAGATTGTGAAAGGAAGTGACTTCCGAAAAAGGATGGCTACACCACACTTACCAACAGGATTAGGGTTGGTGGGATCAGGTTTGGAAATACTACTATGAATAACTTTTCCAACCCAATCTCTGCTGAGTTTATTAGATTCAACCTCATCCAAATGTGTTTCCTGCAGTAAAGCAATATCCACACGTTTAGAGTGTAAATATGAAAGGACTTTCTTGCGTTTTATATAATGGGTGAGACCATGAACATTCCAGGAAATCACTGATGAAGGATGAGTAGAAGACATGATAGTAGGATTCGCCAATGAGAGAAAGAAGAAGAAAAGAAAGAAGTATATAGAGAAAATAAGAGAAGAATGTTACTCTGGGGAACGAAAGACAAAGTGTGTAAAAGTTTGAGAAACTGATAAAAAAGAGATAGGAGGAGAAGGAAAAGAAAGGAAAAAAGAAATGCGAAAGGAGTTAGAAAAACAAAGAGGATACCTGAAGTAGAAAAAGAAAGGAAAAGGTATTAGAAGTGGAGAAAGGATAAAGTAAGAAAATAAAGAAAGAACCAAGACTGTGAACTGCGGGTCTGGGCGTACTAGAGCAGCACCGAGGGGGGCCAGGACCCCATGCGAGGAAAGAAGAATGGGGATCTAACTAACAAAGGATAACATGGAATATATCAAACGCAGTAAAATGAAATAACATTTTCAGAGCCATAAGTAACCACAATATAATATTCTGAAACACAAAGGCATGAAATAAAGAAAATCATTGACAACGCGATATGAGGACAGTACGATAAGAGAATAATAAAATGAAGATCAGAGAAAATGAAATAAAAGAAAACATGATACATAACAGAAGGAATGTGAAAGAAGAAGTTAGAGAAGTATAGAAGACAAAATATAAGAAAAAACAGATATTATAATGCCATAGAAAACGAAGATGAAAAATATAGATTAAAGAAAGAAGGGGGAAAAACACAGATATTAAAGCAGGGGAATAGAAATAAGAAAAAGACAATACTTAGTGTGAGATACATTTAAACAATGAGAGAAAAATGCATAGTGCAATATCAAGATACAGAGTAAGTTAAATATTTAGGGGCCGATTATGATAGAGGATTTTCCGCCTCCTCCGGGCCGGCGGAAGCCACCGCCGGCCCGGAGGAGGCGGAAAATCCTCTGCGGAGTCACCAAAGACCCACAGCCGCATTACGATGGCTGGTGGGTCTTGGATTCTGTCCGCTGCTTTTCCGCCGCGGTCGGATTACAACCGCGGCGGAAAAGCTCTCATTTGGCTGGCAGTGTCTATCAGACACCGCCAGCCAAATTAGGAAGCATTAGTAAACATGCTTTTCCGCGGCGGTTTTTCCGCTGTGGAAAAGCATGTGTACTTTTGCTTTTGGGGGCCCGTTGCGGGCCCCCAAGGCGTAGGCGGGTGGGGGGTGCACATGGGGGGTACCTATGGTACCCCCCAGCATTTACATGCACAAAGCGGCAGGCACCGTGCGGTGCCTGCCGCTTTGTGCATGTAAATGTTACACATGCACATTTAACATTGCGGCGGGTGCTGCTTGAAGCAGCACCCGCCGCAATGTTAAATATCCAGGCTGTGACCGCCAGGGTGGCGGTCACATCCTGATTTGCACGGAGGGACCTCCGCAGTCCATGCGGCCGGTCCCTCCACCTCTGGGATGGCGGACGGACGCAAGTCCGTCCGCCATCCTAATCGGCCCCATAGTGTTTACCTTAACAAACAACCATGTAATATATGGTATCATAAAGTGAAAATGTAATGAGCAATACCTTAGAAGGAGTCAATACTCTTCATAAGTTAAAAAGAATGCAAACTTGAAAAGACAGAATAGCATTAATACATACAGCTCAGCATGAAACATTAATCAGAAGTGATCATAGTATATAATGCAAGAAATTCACGAAAGGTCAAGAGAGCAACAAAATCAATATCAATCAAGAACTGCTATAGTCAATAAAAATAATAACAAGAAATCACAAAAGTAGTCACGTGAACAGAAAAAAGGAATCAGTCAGCATCTGAAGGTTTTTTTAAGAGGTGATCGAGAATTGTCCCTCTGCAGTGTAAAGTCAAATAAAAGATTAAGAAAGTATTGCAATAAATGAAGACAAAAGATGTTGAGAAGGAAAAAAGACATAATATATAACATAAAGAGTGTGAAAAAGAAAGGTATAGAAGCATAGAAGACAAAATACAAGAAGAGAGAATAAATGTGAGGATAGAATATGTAAGGCAAGAGGGAGAAGGTAAAAGAAAAAGAAAGGAAACCATGTAGAATAAGAGATTAAAACATAGAAGAGAACAAAGCTTACCGATAAACACATAAAACAATTAAGTAATAATAGTATCTACAACCTGTAAACCACAAAGAATCTAAGAACAAGAAATATACATACTATGTGTTAAGAAAAGGAGGAAGAGTAGATATAATAAGAACATTAGAACATGGAAAACAAGTGTATATACATAATAACTACCATCTTTCAGATAACTAAGAAGAATAAAATGCAATACAAAATAAAACTAATGCCTCCAAGGGGATGGCCAATAATGAAGAAAAAGCATGCGAAATGCTAAACACTATGTCGAAACATGCAAATAACATTTGAATATCGGGAAAACATGTGTCTTTTCTTTAAAAGAAAAGACAAAAAAATAGTACCGTTTAAAATTTACATAATAACATTAGAGCAGATATTGCAACATGAAAAAGAAAAACGGAGTTGAATACAATACATGAGTGAAGAAGTATGAAAGTACACAATAAACAGTTGTACAATAAAGAAGTATTCAGTCAGCATCTGAAGGAGTTTTAAGAGGCGATCTAGATTTGTCTCTCTGCGGGACCTTAGTAAGAGTAGAAACAGAGTGCAGGGCTGACACCCTATCATCCTGAGAGCGAGGAAGACGATTTAGATCTCTACTCCTCTGCCTGGAAGTACTAACATTGCGTGGATGTTGCATTGGCATATGTGAGGAGGGAGAAGAAGACGATTGAGACTGATCACATTGAGAAGAGTGTGTTTCCATGTCTTGAGTTGTGATGTCATCCAAGTATTGTTGCAGAAGAGCAGGATCATAGAATTCTTTGGATTCTCCATTCCTGGTAATACGGAAGCGTGCAGGTTCAAATAAACCATACTTAATGTCTAGCTGACGCAATTGAGGTCGCATTGAAAGGAATGCCTTTCGCCGTTCATTTGTTTCTTTGGAAAAATCCGCAGCTATATGAATAGTATGACCTTGGAAGAGAAAGGGACCTCGTGAGCGGGCTGCTGACAAAATTTGTCTAGTTTGTTCATGCCTAAGAAAACAAGCAATAATTGGCCTCGGACGCGCAGAGGGATCTGTACGGAAAGGGCCAAGTCTATGGTCGGTTGAAGTTCAAGAGGTGGAGCAAAAGAAAGACCGGTCATTATTGGGAGAGCATCGCAGAGGAATAATTTTGTGTCACTCCTTTCAATGTTCTCCGGAAATCCAAAAAAACGAACATTGTCTCTTCGGCTGCGGTCTTCCAAATCTATGATTTTACTGTGCAGAAAAAGAAGATCCTGGTCGGAAGGTTGAACTGAATCCAAACGGCTCTCCATGGCGAGAATTTTAGAATCAAGAGTTTCAATTCTTGTATGAAAAGCGGTGAGGTCTGCTCTAATCGATTTAGTTTCACCAGCCAGGGATGTGATTGTGATATCTAGACCCTCTAGGCGGCGATTGACCCCAGAAAGCTCTTGCAATATTCTTTGCATAGTGTCGGATAGTGACTGGTCACTATGAGGTGATGACGTTTGAGGTACATTCGCCGATGAAGACAAGCTCCCTTTCGTTGACAGATTAGTAGATTGTTTTATAACTTCAGTAAAGAGTGGCTGTTTAGGTATTTTACTGCCGTTCCTGTTATTGGACATTGTCACTTTCCGTTGTGGAGATGCCCTACAGAAGCAAATTGATGTATTAGCTTTGTATGAAGCAATGATGAATAGATGACAGGACGTAAAAATAGTATACTATAGAGTGCAATGTCACAAACAAAGCTGAGTACCTGTAAGAAGAAAAGGGTTAATAGCATTAATAAATAGCACATAACATCAGGCCTGGTAGCGAGGTAAATCAGCGGACCACAACGTAAGTAAAAATAACACACATTGTAAATCAACAAGTTCTAAGCAAGAAACACTACAATAGATGAAATAGGTAAGTGTCATAAACAGGCCTTAATCCTATAATTGGCAAGATGGAAAAAGGAAGCATGAATGCACGCAAAAATTAAGGGAGCGCGCCCTTGTAAGGTGAGGAGGCGTCATGTAAGAACAATAAAAATAGCAGAGATATATTCCTCACTGGACCATGTTGTGAAGCAACAAGCTAAAGGCAATTGAGGTAAAATATATAGCATTCACGAATACTACAGGAAGAACTGTCCCTGAGAGAGATTGAGGCACACTTCCAGGACATAGGTAGTTGTTCTGTGGAGGTAACATGAGGAGATTATCGGTGACACCATGGAAGAAAAAAATGTCATATACAGTAATATTTCCCTCTTCCATAAAAGAGCAGGCAGAGATAAATCAAATTGAGCAGTAGTAAAAACACTTCTCTGCAAGATTTTGTCACAAATAAGAGCGTTTTGTGAGGAAAGTCATACAATTCGCTTATTCTCCTTTATTGTCTATTTTGTTCACAGCTGTAGTGCTCCTTTGCCTCTCCCTATTACAACAGGAGGAGGCGCTATGAGGCAAAGCACAGGGAAACTGCAAAATTGTGGAAGAGCAAAGTGTTAAATGGCAGAAATCCTTCGGCCCTGACAGGATTGAATTTTGCTCTTAAGTACCCTCCTTCACCCTATTCCTTGACAGCAGGAGGAAGCGCTATGGAGACAGGGCTTGTGCAGCATTTATGAATGCCCTGATATTCAAGAAGACGTGTCTCCGTGTTGTGAGGAGGCGCAGCCTCACAAATGAGGAGGCGTGGCCTTGCAATGCGAGGAGGCACGGCCCTGTGGTGGAAGAAGGCGTGGCTCTACAACGCAAGGAGGCGCGGCTACGTTGGCGCGCAGGTTCCGGGGCTCGGCTGCAAAAGCGGTGCGTCTACCTCACCGGAATGTAGAAGAGGAAGACCATCGCCGCTTCGGGGAAGAAAATGCTGCCAGGACCTTCCGCATGTTTCCCAGTGATAGCGGAGCCCAGAGAAGGAATTCCAATGACATAGGTATGTGGAGAAATCTCATCAGGGGTCCGTCCCACAACGGAGCTCCTCGTTCAGGCGGCCATCATCCTGCGTGGCCAAACCACGCCCCCAGAAAATGTACTCTTAAAGCTGTGTGAACTTCTATGAAATTAACTCTGCTTGGGTTTGTACCTCATTTGCAGTGCAAGGACTTTGCCATTCACCTGACACCCCTCTTTGGTTCCCTACTTTTGGACTGATCCAAAAAGTTATTTTCAGCCTTAAAGTTATATTTACAGCCCCAAATGCCTCCATTTCCACCCACCAGAAATTCACATAAATTCCTGGCAGGCATAAATGGATTTACTGTTGCAGATTTCTATGCAGAGAACTGTGCTACTGGAGGGAATTGGGCATTGTAAGGTGTGGGTAGCCTTGTAAGTTTGTGAACTCCAACAAACATGCCGAAACAATGATCCAACTCCTTTCTACCCTAGAAATTGCCAGATATTTACTCCAGGCAAGAGGTCATAGTATAGGAAAGGAAAAGGATCTACCTCAGATTTGGTGGTGGTGTAGGAGACTGGCTTTCTCCATGGAGAAAACATGTTACATTCACAGCGTAAAAAATTTAAAATTCCATCAACATAGTGGGCTCCATTCCACTGTGGTTATATCTATGTTGTGTAGAACTCCATATATCAGAAAAGGAGGCTGTCCTGCACATGGCACAGTTTTCCAGGCATACTACTGAGAATGCTTGTGAATTGTAAACATCGTAGCACGTTTAGACAAGGATGTAAATTGGCAAATGAACTTTTAGGTTTTGTTTTCACGAATCAGGCCCTATATTGGTATACACACACACACACAGACACACCCACACACGCAAACGCTTTTGGACAGCTCTATCACCCATCGGCTACTGTGGTTCACCTTGGCTGAAGGCATAGGCCACTAGCCTTGTTAACAGTCCAGGGCCAATTGCTGATTTTATTCCATAAAAAGAAAAAACAGGCCCACATCACATTGACTTTATTCTTGGTAAGTAAAAGTTTCATGAAGGCCCTTGCTCCGCAATCAATTGCACCTCTTGCTCCTCACCCCTCGGCTATCAGTCTTGCTCCAGTTGTCTCTGCCTATTCCTGTGTGTTTTTTTCTTTCCTTTTTTGTTTTTTTTTCAGAGCCCCTGCAGCTGAAATAGGTACTGGGCTGCTTGTTTTATATCAAAGCACACCGGCATATTTTATTTTCATTTTTACTTTACTGTTCCAACAACCAATCCGCCATGTGGGAAAAGTAAGAGTAAAATTTGCTGTCAGTGCATCATGACCCCTGCATGTGCACGCGGTATAGTGCTTACGCCGTGACAAATTTGCACACATGTGAGCACGGATGTATGTCAGTACAACGCGGTACTTTACATCGCAGATTTTACAACGCAAGTCGTTACAACGACTTGCGTTGGAGGGTGCGGATTTCGGAATCTTATAATTTTATACTCCAACACCAGTCCCCGTAACAGTAGGGAAAGTGTTGGAATATAAAATTACAAGATTCCTTATCCCACAGCGCCATCCAGCGCAAGTCGTAGTAACAACTTGCGTTTTAAAAGATGCGTCGTAACTGCACCGCGGGTAACATCCGCGTTGTAAAGGATGTTCCCCGTGAGCACACAGCAGTTCTCTTGGAATGTTCTACAAGATGGTCACTGTGGTTGTACATATGTGTGCTTGTGTCGTGATCCATGGGCGCATAATTGTTGTGTTGTGGCACATGTGCAGGCATGCATCGTGATGCGCCGCAAAGGCATAAACAATCATTGTCAGAGTCAATATGTCGCCACTCGCCGTTAAAGAGGAGACCTTCTGGCTTTGCCAATGCTTATTTTTAAAGCAGATATTTATTGTGAATCTTTCAAAAATCATTACCATGCCTTTTTAGATTTTTTACCACTCCACAAAGGTAACACATTGCCTTTAATCGCATTGATAAGGTGCAAATTGCATTCATCTTGAGGCAGTTTGCATCACCGTGGCAACATGTAGAACACAATCAGGATAACCAAACAATTAATTACTTAATTTTTCACCAGCTTTGCGCTTTGCAGGAACAATTATATTCTTCGTGCATCCCAAGTAAAGAGAAAGTGTGAATGTTCGTTAAGTGATAAAGATGTAGCAGACGAGAGCTGAACTTGTGATTAACCTACATTACCACCTGCATTATGAACAGCTGGCTTAATTTACAAAGGGACGGAATAAATACACATTTAAAAGATGAATCTGAGACTTGAAAAATGGCATGGGTATTAACAGGCTGGTTTCAGTATTTTTTATTGACCGATCCTCTGCGCATGGTTTTATTTATATATTGATTTAATTTTAATGAATGCCAGCCACAGGGCCGACAAAGCACCACGCGTTTCCTGTAAACAAAAGAAAAGCAATTGAAACAGTTGGTGCAGTAAGGCATTTGGTAACCAGAGCAGAACCAATGCATTTTTTAAAGCAACCATTCCAGCTATTGGCCTATTGCTACTAAGGTGCCAGTTTTGAAACGGGTTTCTTGCAGATCCTTAATCTGTAAGGTTCCCAACACTGGACAATCTACAGCCAAGTAAACCCCTGCTTAGATTAGCATGCTACAGGTACCAGGTTAACACCTTCGCTGCGGCGGCTATTCCGCCGCAGCGCCAAGGGGGCGGGAGGGGGGCGCGGCGCTCACACGCTGGTGACGGAACCACTCCGTCACCAGCCTCGGGTGAGCTGTGCTGATGACGGAGCGGTTCCGTCATGCCCTGCCCGCTCAATAGAACGCGCCGCGCAGGCGCGAAATCAGCGCCGCGCAGGCGCGTCGGGCAGGCCATGACGGAACAGCTCCGTCATCAGCACAGCTCCACCGCGGCTGATGACGGAGCGGTTCCGTTATCAGCATCAAAGAGGTTAAGAAGCGAACACGCCTCTTTTTTTGACAAATAAGAGGAATCTAACCGGCTTCTGATCAACATCTGAACCTCCCTATTGGACTCTCTAAAAGTTCAAATCTTTTTTGGATTATATGAACACTTTGTGAAGCGAATATCATCCATTTTTGAAAAAATGTATTACCAATCAACAAAGATTTAGCTGTCATTTACTCCTGCATCCCAGGATTATGTAAGAAGTACTCCTTAATTTCTCCTGGAATTCAAGAGTAAGGAAAAAGTACAACAATCTTCATATGGTGAGCTGGATTCCAGAAGTACTTGATTTATAATCCCAAAAGAGTTTAGGATCCATGCTGACAACAGTTTATTGATGGAACACTGCATTGAGAAGGGGGCCTAGAAAGGAGAAAATCGCCAATTCTTCTGAATAGTGTTCCTTCTAATTGTAAGCTGTGTAGGGCTGGTGTATGTGTTTGTAATGTAGTAAAGGGAAAATGTGAGTATATGAGATGCATGCTAACTCGTTTTTATTATTATGTAAAATAAATTATAGAATAGGGTACCTCCTGGTCTGAGAACTGCTCTCCTCTCCCCAGCAGCTCTGCTCTCTGCGCGCACCCCGTTTCACCTCCACCTGGTATTCGAGGCTGCCCAAGTCCGCCTTGTGCCCACGTTGCCCTACTCTGTCCCGTTCTCCGGCTGTGACTGAGCCTGACACTGGTGTGTTTTTGCTCTCTTTATAATGTATTTTGTGCCATTCTCTTGGCTCACACTGTATTTTTGTTTTGTGGCTGCTAGTGCTACTTTCGCCCCATGTTCCTCCCTCTGCTGCTTCCCCTCCGGCCCCTCCCCTGTGCCAGTTCCCGCCTCCAGCTCCACGTCCCTCCCCCTTCCCTATTTATGGCGGCCACTGCTGGGAGCTCGTGCAAGTCCTCTGACCTCCTGTTCTGAGGACTGCTCTCCTCTCCCCAGCAGCTCCGCTCTCTGCACGCACCCTGTTTCACCTACTCCTGCTGTTCGAGGCTGCGCAGGTCTGCCTTGTGCCCACTTCGCTCCGCTCTGCCCTGTTCTCCTGGTGTGACTGAGCCTGATACTGGTGTGTTTTTGCTTTCTTTATAATGTATTTCGTGCCATTCTCTCGGCTCATACAGTATTATTGTATTGTGGTTGCTAGTGCTGCTTTTACCCTGTGTTCCTCCCGCTGCTTCCCATGCGGCCCCTGCCGGTTCCCACCTCCCAGCTCCACGACCCTCCCCTTCCCATTTTTTGGCAGTTGGTGCGCAGTCGCCCAACAGACACGCACAGCAGGCACGCCGCTGGGGCGCTGTAGGCGCACCAAAGGCAAGCCCGTCTGCACCCGCCCGCAACCGGGCTCCGACCAGCGCATGGGACCCTGGATCTTGACCCATCCAACGCTACAACGCCGCCACCCTCCCCGCACTCAACTCCGGACGAAACAACAACTGCCAGCAGGCCATGCCGAACACAACCGATGGCCAATTCTTCAGCCACAACTGCCGCCAATTTCTCACAACCGCCCTGGCCACCAACACCCCTGACACCCTAAGGTGCATCCTCCTCAATGTACGCTCCATGCACAGACACGCCGTGGAGTTCTGGAACCTCCTGGACTCACTCTCACCTGACGTCACCTTCTTCACAGAAACCTGAATCAATGCCTCCTCGGCCCCTGACATCGCCATCGCCAACCACTGAGAGGAGGCCTCACCATCGTGCACAAAAACACCCTCTGCCTCACCACCACAGCAAAACCTTCCCCGCTGCACTTCCAGGTCCCGACCAGCCCCAACTCCACACTCCGCAGTACCCTCGCCTACAGACCCCCCAGCCCCCAGGCCCTCTTGGCCAACACCATCACCGACCTCATCACACCCCACGCCATTCGCACCTTGGACTACATACTCATCGGAGACCTGAACTTCCACCTCGACAACCCCAGCGACCACAACTCCGCCACCCTCCACGACAACCTCACCAACATTGGACTAAAACAACCCATCACCACATCAACCCACAAGGCAGGACACACCCTCAACCCTATCTTCGCTGGAGGCAAAAGCATCCACTTCAGTCACACCACGAAACCCCTTGGACCGACCACCACTGCGTCCACTTCCTCATCAACAGCACCGCGAAGAAACTGGAGCTGAGTCACTGAGGAACAACCCAACTCCAACCTCAACTGCAGCACCCCCACCGCTGCACCTGACGCCAATGTCGCATTCAGGGAATTCCGCTTGTGGACCTCCAACTGCGCAGACCAGCTTGCCATGCTATGCAACCCCAACAAACAGCGCCCCAGGAAAGCCGCCTAGTTCACCACCGACCTCCAGGAAGCCAGACGCTCCTGCAGAAGCCTGGAAAAGAACTAGAGAAACAGCAAGACACCTGAAAGCTACACCACCTACAAGGACCCCATGACGGAGTACCATCAACAAATCAGAACTACCAAATGAACCTTCATCCACAACAAAATCCATGCCAACTCCAGCAACCCCAAGGAACTCTTCAGCGTCATCCAAGGATTCTGTGGTGAAGCCACAGACATCGCCCCCTCCCAGGACCTCTGCAACAAACTCGTATCCTACCTCCACCTGAAGATCAAAAAACCTCTACGACAATTTAAACGACCATACGCCTGACTCCGCAGGCAGCTCAGCCTCCGGCTACGCCGGCCAGCCCACCATCTCCTCCTAAACAGAGACCACCTCAACCATGAAAAGCATCCACTCGGGGGCCCTCACAGACCCCTGTCCACCACACATCTACTACAGAGCCACCACCGTCATCGCACCCGTACTGCAATGCACCATCAACACCACCTTCAAGACAGGCTCCTTTCCCAATGAATGGAAGCAAGCAGAAGTCAGGCCCCTGCTCAAGAAACCCTCAGCTGACCCGATGGACCCCTAGAAATTCAGGCCCATCTCCCTCCTCCCCTTCGTGGTGTAAGTCGCAGAGAAGACCGTCAACGCAGAACTGACCAGGTTCATCAAAGATTATGCCATCCTCCACCCCTCTTAATCCAGATTCTGCAGCAACCACTTCACTGAGACTGCCCTACTCGTGCCCTCCTCGACCAAGGCCACACCACAGGCCTGATTCTACTCAACCTATCAGCAGCATTATACACTATCTTGCACCGCACACTCACAGCCAGACTACATGACACCGACATATAAGGAACCACCCTTGACTGGATCCGATCATTCCTCACTGGCAGAAGCCAAAGGACGTCCTTGGCACCCCCGACTCCCACAGACCACGCAGGAAACCTAGGCATCATACTAGACTCCTCTCTCTTCATGAACGGACACGTCAACACCATCTCTTCCAGCTGTTTTAACACCCTCCGCATCCTCTGCAAAACTTTCAAGTGGAACCCCCCCCGAGGCAAGGACGACAGTCACCCAGGCCCTCATCACCAGAAGGCTGGACTACGGAAACGCCCTCTACGCCGGCATAAACAAGTCTCTACTCTGCAAGTTCCAGAAGATACAGGACACTGCCTCCAGACTCATCCTCGGCATCCCGCAACACAACCACATCAGTCAACACCTACAGAAACTCCACTGGCTCCCCATCAAGAAGAGAGTCACTTTCAAGATACTCACCCACGGCTACAAATGCCTGTATAACACCGGACCCCAGAACCTCAACAACAGAATCAACCTCCACGTACCCAAAAGAAACCTCCGATCCACCAACCTCTTCCTCGCCAAAACCCCATGCATCCACAGAGCGGGGAGAAGATCCTTCTCCTACATCGCGGCCAAGGCCTGGAACGGGCTCCCGACCGACATCAGACACGCCACCTCCCTGAACACCTTCAGGAAAGAACTGAAGACCTGGCTGTTCAGTTGAACGAAACTGCTTATCCTCCCCCCAATCCCCCTCAGCGCCTTGAGACCCTCACAGGTGAGTAGCGCACTTTAAAAAAAACTGATTGATTGATAGAACGGGGTTGTCAGAACACTGTAAAGAAACTTTAATAAGGCATATTCTATCTGCCTCAATTCACAGGGTAGGACCAGTAACAGAGTCAATACTTCACCAAATGTCCCTACCCTCAGTTAGGCAACACTGAACTATAAGGCAATATGGTTCAACTAAATCATAAGGCATCCTGAAGTAAAGTGCAAGCCCTGTAGTAGACCTTGCTTAGTAATGTTCTGGATTAGCTAAATATGACATCACACGTACCTGTATGCGTCTGGGAATTAAAGTCTAGCCGCCTCTGCCGATTGTACTTGCAGCAGAGGAGAAACATGAACACAAGTAAACAAACAGTAAATATCTTACACCAAAACACAGCAGCTGCATGCTGTGAGATAAATGCCTGGACAGGCAGCCAATTGCGTTTATCCTTGTCATTGATACTGTGAGATTGTGGCGGTCGTGACATCATCCTCTTCCCATGGCAACACCATTGGTTAGCTAATACCATTGGGTTTCCATAGGTAGCAAATATAAAAATGCGACTCCAAAATTTGGGCCTGTACTTGCGAGGCCAGGTCCTAAGTACGATGGCCAGGACTGTGCCCTTTCCAATTGACATAATAATGTACCACTCCTCTGTATATTTTAGAATCAAGGATAACATGCACTTGAAAAAACATAGGCCCAGATGCATCAAAGGAAAATATGGTCGCAAAGGGGCAGATTCTCAGAAACTGCCCCATTGCGACCGGTATTTTTGCATTTGGGATGCATCATCCCAAATGAAAAAATGCACAATTTAAGGAATCTCTAAATTGAGATTCCTTAAATTGCGATTGCATTTAAGGATTCCCAAATTGATATTTCTTAAATGCAATGCAACAAAGTCAAAAAAATTGCGATTTCGCTAATAGGGGGAGCAAGTTTTCATGAAGTTGAACTTCATGGAAATTTGGAAAAATTCACTTTTGTGCATGTTTCAAAGTTTCATGTTGCGCACATACGTGCCCTTAGGGCATGTGTGTGCGCAACATATGTGCACAGATTAATTTCAGGGGTGCAACAGGGTGTCCTTTGGACACCCCTGCACCCTTGAAATTGCATTCTCAATTTGCGATTCGCTAATTGCTAATCGCAAATTGAGAATGTCTTCCCATTCATTCCTATGGGCCTCTAGGCCCATAGAAATGAATGGGGAGGTATTCCTTAATTGCGACTCGCAATTTGCGAGTCGCAATTAAGGAATATTAAGAAAGCGCAATTTTTTTAGCGATTTCTTCATGCATAGCATTTTGCTATTCCTTATTAGCGAATCCTTATTTTTCGCTAATAAGGAATCGCAAAATGGATGCTTGATGCATCTGGGGGTATGTCATCTTGAGTCACAGGTTTTCCCTTGCAGCTGAAACTAACTACAAAGATGGATACGTTTAACTAAGAATATGTAAAACAATGTGTGCTTTTTTCAGGCTGGGCTGAAGGTCACTTCTGATGCAAACAAGATATATGATTTTATTTCAAATGAATGTTCTTAAGAATTAGACTGAAATTAGCAAGTACCCTTTAAATGTTAATATCTTGAAGTCAAACATACTTTATTCCTGGTTGAAACATGTGAGCTTCTCATCCCTTTTTCTCTACATCTCCTTTGTATTCTTGCTTGGCTATCTCAAGATAATTTTGTGCTGATTGTTATTGTATCTAAAATGTGTAGACATCTGCCATGGTTGTAGGCTGACATCCTAGGTAAAGGTAGTATTTACGGTGAATCACTATAGTTCTGCAGACGGGAGATTGCACCGTAGATTATTGATTTGGAATAAATATAAGTGACTTCCTCAGACTTTAATTAGTTAATCCAAGTGTTGTGTATACTGGTAACAAAAAACTGCAAGCATTGTTTCAAGTCTGGTTAGGGTGTTTTGTCTGGCCAAG
The DNA here is from genome assembly GCF_964261635.1 of Lissotriton helveticus. Taxonomy (NCBI): domain Eukaryota; kingdom Metazoa; phylum Chordata; class Amphibia; order Caudata; family Salamandridae; genus Lissotriton; species Lissotriton helveticus. The sequence goes on along the minus strand of NC_136069.1, from coordinate 1,064,221,012 downwards.
TTTTTTCCTCGCCAATTTCCACAGTCTAGATGTGAAGTGAATTCCTCTGCCTAAAATGATGCTCTTGGGTAAACCAAAGATTTTCAGTACATGTTGGAATAATAACTGGCTGAGTTAGAGCATTTGGTATACCGTCTGTGGTGAACACACAGTCCTAATTTAGCCAATGCAGCAACCACTACCAATAATTTCAGTCTTGAAATTCACAGAATTTCATGAATTTCACAGAACTCAAAGTTTGAGCATTTCATGAATTTCATATGCACAGAACATGACACATACCTATTTTTTAGAAGCACATTGTATTATTGTTTACGTGCAGTTACAATAAGAGCACATGATAGAAGTAGGCACACACATCTGACATTATAGGATATAGACATTTAAATACACATTCATCTTGTCACATCTAAACCATGGTACTCCCACAATGTACCCCAAATCTTATTGTGGTACACATGCCTATTTTTAATGTAACTCTTTATTTTAATTCTGTATAAATACCTTGTAAACATCTGTACTGCATGCACATATGATATGGGTTCAAACACAGAAAAATGGTGCAAATGATGTTTAGACGTGAATGGCACTTTTTGTTCTATCCGGAAGTAATTACATTAGGGGTCTTGGTTTATTAATATTTACATGTGTTTTACAGCTTTTGTCTGTATTTGGTTATTTTATTTTAATTTTATTGGTGTTGGGCAAGAAAGTAAAAGTGCATCAGGTATACTTCCACATGAATTTAATGGGTACTACGAATCCAAACCTAATAAAAAAATGCATATATCTGAAAACAATTGGATTGCAGAATCAGCATATGTACATCCATTTAATCTCTCTATACTGTCAATATGCACAGATATTGGCCTACCTGTCTTGACTGACAGCATCAAAAGACTCTTAAGAGAAAATCTAAATTTCAGTTTTTTGGATTTCTAAAAATAAATACAGACAAGAAATGCATTGTTCCTATTCTCTATTTATGTGCCAAAGTGGGATCCTTAATGCTGCCCCTGTTTTTTGTTTTATATAGCACGAACTAGACCCGAACCGAATCGGGTATCAGAGCGCTTTACATAGCACCAGTTACATTACATGAGGATGGACACACATTCATTTCAGGCACGGGGAGATTAAGTGATTTGCCCAGAATCACAGGAGGTTTTGGCATCGTTACCGAGACTCAAACCCAGATCCCCAGGACCGAGGTCGAGCGCCCTAGCCGTTAGGCCAACTCCTCTCCTCTCTTCTGTATTTCAGAAGTCAATGTTGGCTCAGAATTAAATATTCTGAATGATGGATCATAGTCTCCAAATTGCAAGGTTAGCTCAAGGAGGCATTGGCTCACCTTTGTGTGAGAACTGCTTACTTTAGAGCAGCAACCTCAAAACAATACACAAAAATACATAAACAGTATGCATCAAACAATTGCACACGTTATGTAATATTTTATCTTAATTCACAAACAAAACCTTTGAATCACAATCAATGCAATTTTAGGTTTAATGGTAAGGTTGAAGCTTTTCAAAATGGTGTTTCATTGCTTAAAGACAAAGTGATATGAAAGATTCTAGCAAGTCATTTTGGGGCCGATTACGATGTTGGACAGAAAATTTCCGCCTGACACTGACTCTGAATCAGGACCTACCGACTTGCGGTCAGGGGTTCCGCTCACCTGATTACGATGCGCCTGAACACTGTTCAGACAGATTCCCATTGTTTCCTATAGGAGCTTGTGTCTGCCCAACAACATAAGCTCCTGTAGGGAAATGGGTGTGTGTGTGTAAAACATTGCACCCTGATGGGGGCACCCCACGGTGCCTGCCACACAGTGCAGGGTTTTCCAGGGGTTTTCCCTCAGCCCCAAACCGGAGGCCGGAGGAAGAAGGAGGCCCTGCCACGGGCCCCCAAAATCACTTTCCGACAGCCTTTTTGTGTGACAGTCCAACGTGGAAAGGTTGTTGGAAATCAACATCGTAATCCAGAGGTCAGAAACACGGTCCATACAATACAGTCCATACAGACTGACACAAAGACTCCGAGAGCCGGTCGGAACTGATTAGGGATGACCGTGTGGGTTACCTTACGACCACGAACATCGTAATAGGTCGGCCCAATTGTAAACCAACCCAGTTGGTCGGAAGTGCTCCAACACGGTCGAGGAGAATACGACAGTCGGGAGGAGGCTTTCTACCCGACATCATATTCGGCTCCTTTGTTGTTTTTGCTCCTATTGCATACTCTGTTGTTATTGGTACATACCTGTGATTCAATCCAGGCCACCAATCTTTCATACTCAATATTTAGTCCCCCAGTTAAAAAATTATATTTCATTTTGTAAATAGCCAGGGACCCCTTGAGAAGGCTTCGCAGATGCCCACGGTCTGTGGACCCCAGGTTAACAACCACTAGAGCACCGGTACTAGTCCCACCTCGATTCTACCTGTCACTTACCAACATGCATGTGGAAGTATAATGAACATAAATAGGAAAATCTTATATATTTTGGACTTCTAAAGTATAATTTATTACTACTTTTACCTCCAATCTTGATGCTTAAGTCAGTATGAAGCATGAGCCAATTTACATTAGAGTCAACAACAACCAAATAATAGAAGCTGGTAATTTATCATAAATTGTAATTATTAAAAGCTGCACCCAGCCATCATCATTATTTTTCCCACCTCTATATTATTTTGATAGCATGAAACAAATTTACACAGAAGCAAGTATCAGTCTGTTAATGAAACAGTTCCAACCCATTTTTAGCACCTACAATATATAATGTCATTTACAGAGGTCATTTCAAGTTTTGTTTAAGTTGCTAAATACTCTTTTTTAACGAATGCCTTTGATGCAAAGCCATTTTGAAACACTTTTGTAGATGTAAACCATATAATCAGCCAATCAGAATAATCAAGAATACATGATTTTGATATGATATCCAGGGCTGTATTACACAGCAACTCTTACATTTTTCCGATTGGAATGTCTGGGGGTGCTGTTTCCAAATGTAATACAGGATTAAGATTTTAGACTAAAACCTGAGAATATATTTCGTAGAAATGAGAGAGGTAAAGAATTACTTTGCAACATGAACCTTCATTTCAGATCAATTAGTTGGGCTTGTGACCTTGTTATATTTTAATTAATTTGCCCATATCTCTTTGCCAGGTTGTGCCTAATTGAGCTGTGCTTAGAGTACAAGAGCTATTTTCATTTTTCTATAAGGTGAGAACGTTGTTCCAGTTTTAAATTAGCAGTTGTTGGACAGTTGACCTTTGGAGCATTAGAGGCATAGAAAACCAACAAAGTGCAAACATAATACGAAAGGAAAATATAGAGCATGACAAAATTGCAAAATATCTACACTTCAAAGGTCAAAAATATTTTTAGTCCCTTAGTACAGATATATAACATGGTGAAAGGGTTGACTAAGCCACTCATTTGATGTTAGAGAAAAAGGGAACAGTTTATTACTGGTTTAAGAAATCTTATCCATCAATTGCAGCAGGGCAGGGGTGGAGTGGTTTTCCCACTCCTAAGTGCTCAATGACTGTTTGGTCAGCCCTCTCAGGCAGCCCAAAACAGTCATGTGCACTCCCTTGTTCCCCATGCAGGCTGCATTTCAGCAGATTCCCACCTCTCCAGCCCCTGGCTCAGCGCTCAGACCAATCACAATGCTGCCATTGCAGCGTTGTAATTGGCTTAGCGGATGGACCCTGACTGCCTGCTTCCTGTTCCTGTCGGAGGCAGGAGTGCAGGAGAGTGGGAGCATAGAAGGCACGGGACCCAGCCTTGAGGTTTGTTTTTTATATTTTTTATTTCTGATACCCCTCACATGAGACCCCCGCCCCCCATCCGTGCCCACTCCCGCACCTGCGCCCGCCCCTCTATCTGCGAGCCATGCCAGCAGCAACTGGCTATTTTACATCTGAAAGTACACGTAATTATTACATATTCCGTTTTTTATTACTTACATGCATTTTAAACGGACTGCAATCCTTTTTATATTTTGTACTTTAATCTGCTTTTTAAAATGTTTCTGTCAGGACTCCAGCGTAATTCATTACCACCACTATCACTAGCACCTCCATTACCACCACTATCAAACACCACTACAGAGATTAACACCATCACTATTAACAACTGCATTACGACCACCACTGCAACTGCCAGCATTAGCACATCACCATTACCACCACAAAAGCAGTTGTGCACCAATACATGAAAACAGATTTGCTTCCAATGTAAAGCATGAGGGACTATTTTACTTTTGAAAGTACCCTCAGCCATCAAGATATTTCTTCATGCAATTATTTATCCCTTATATGCATTCTATGCAGAAAGCAGTGCTGTTATGCTATTTTTTCCTCAGCGTTGGCAAAGCTAATAAGGCAGTTTTTTAATGGGATAAACCGCATTTTATCATGCATCACAGATAAACAGCATTTGTGAGTGGCAGTGTTGGTAAGGAGGTATGTGTTGGCACATTAAAGCCAGACCTATTGCTTTTGCCAGTTGTTTGTTAACTTTGTGTTTTGTTTTTGGCACTTGTTGTATGAGAGTCTTGGCTTGGAGGTTTCTGACTCAGCTATCTGAAACTTCTCCAGTCTTCTAAGACACAAGAAAGACCATTTTATTGGCCCAACTGTTTACCTTAGCCAGGCTTGAACATTAGTCCACAAGGTGTCCTGTGTCATTCATGCGCTTTAGCTTTTATGATCTTTTGTATATAAGTTAATTGACTCTGAAAGTTTGCATTTTCCCCATTGCCATATTCGGTTTGATTAGCACCGTATATCATCCATTTAGTGACGGGGTTGTTGATGGTATCAACTGTATATTTGTAGTTGTTTCACATAAGCATCAGCAAGACTACATATTTCTGACCTCTGTTTGCTGATGTGTCAAGTAAGCCCCTCCTGTTTGCCAGACCACTTGCACAAGATGGGCCTGAGCCCCTTTTGTTTAGCCTTTAAGGTACTTCCTGGGGTGTTCCTCAGAGCACCTTGTTGAGATCCCTTCTTTTGAACATGTATGCCACCACATTGGCTAATTTAAATTTGTAGCATCAGCTGTGTGCTTTCAACTATATGGAAGAAATCTGAATCAGTGATGGCTCATAAACTTTGATAGTGGTGGCATAAACCCATGCCCCAGTAAGTACCATGCAAGCGAGTCCATATCTTGTGTTTTGATAGAGTAGGGGTAGAGAGGAGTGGTTCCTCCCTATGATTTATTTTAACACCACTGCTTCCAGTTACCAATAAAGTCCAAAGGGGAGAGGTTGGCCTGCATCTACATGCGTCTTTACTTAACACATGCTCAGTTAAGAAACATGAGCCTCAATTGCATGAATTACTGAGGGACTCCAGCCCTAACATGATGTTTTTAACAGAAACCTGGTTGTATGAGGCCTCGAACCCCACAATCGCCGGCGCGATCCCCTCTGGATATCAAATTTTGAGGAAAGATCACTGCAAAGGGAGGGGCGGGGGGGGTGGCCCTAATATATAAAAACACCCTCAACTGTGTCCCCCTAGATCTTCCAGAAGTTGAGGGCGCTGAATCCCTGGGTTTTCTTCTAACTATCTCAGCCTATCAGGCTATAGCTGGAATGGTCATCTATTGCCCGCCAGGGCCTGCAGGGAAGTTTTTGGAGACCATTAACCACATTACCCCTCTCTTAGCAGTTAAATACAGTCATTGTTTGGTCCTTGGCGATTTTAACTTACACATGGATAACCTCTCCGAACCTGAGGCTCTTAAACTATGGGAATCCTTTGATATACTTAATTTATCCCCTTTCATCCACCTACCCACGCACCAGAGGGGCCATACAGATTTTTTCTTCTAAATTATTAGAAGTCGAGACCCCTCTCCCCCTTACCTGGTCTGACCATTACTTGATAAACTTTAGAGTCCCCAGGGAACTTAATTAGCCCCGATTACAGGAAAAGATCCGGGCGAATAGTTTTAGACCGCTGATTACCCCATAGGCAATGCAAAGCTATTTGCTATCGCATCCCATCCCTAGTTGTGGGAACCTTGAAAGCGATGTGCACTCCTTGGAGCAATGACTGCTTACTAGAACCTCTGAACTTACCCCTCCCACTTTGAGATTGGCCAAGGATAATCGCGCCTCTACTCCTTGGTATACTGAAGCTCTTAGGAAAAGCAAAAGTGCTTGTAAATAATTAAAAAGAATATGGCAAACAAAGTATACGGCCCATGATAAATTTATTTTTAGGGCGGCCCAAAGAGATCATTATTGGAAAGTTTGTGATGGCAAAAAACTATTCTTCTCTACCAAAATTGACCAGGCTGGCAATAAAAGTAAGGAACTTTTTAATATTGTCAAAAAATGTTCTTCACCAGCAGCTATTAGACGCCCGTTCGTTCCCACTAGTGAATGGGCTAATATGATGGCCTCCTTCTTGTACGATAAAATTAAGACAATACAAGACTCTTTTGAATTGCAGCCATTGGTCCCAGTAATGGAGCAAATTCTCCCAAGGGGTGAGATAAACTTAATTTCCTCCCATACGCAGTTCCCTGAAATCGCTATGGACCAATCATTACAGCTTATGAAGTCCTTAAAGTCGGGCTCTCCAGCGGACCCCTGTCCAGCCAAGGTATTGTCAGCCATTGCTGAGGTGATCAATCCCACTGTGAATCGGATCCTTAACAACTCCTTTCAGGAAGGATATATGCCTCTGTGTTGGAAACATGCTAAAATTCTTCATTTGCTAAAAAAAAACTCTGTGGACACTGAGGAAGCTGGTAATTACCGACCCATATCTTTGCTTCCTTTTTTCTCCAAGGTTTTGGAGAAATATGTCAACTCCATTATTACCAAATACATTGAGACCAATCGCCTGCTGCACACCATTCAGTCAGGTTTTAGGACAAATTTCAGCACGGAATCAGCCCTTTTAGAATTGACTGAAACTATAAAAGCCACACTTGATAAAGGTGGCAATGTGGTCTTGGGGCTGTTAGACCTCTCCGTGGCCTTTAACACTATCCCCCACAATAGACTGGTGCAAAGACTAGCAGAGGGTGGTGTCGGTGGCACTGCCTTGAGATGGATTAGGTCTTTTCTCAGTAATCGCCACCAGACTGTATGGTCCCCCTCTTTTTCGGCTGATATTCCTCCTATGAATGTTGGGGTTCCCGCAGGGATCTATTTTAAGCCCAACTCTATTTAATCTAGCCCCTATTGCACTTGTGGCTGAACAACACGGGGCTAAAATTATATTGTATGCTGACGATACCCAGTTGCTGTTCACGTGTGAAAAGGGGGCTGAGTTTGACGATCTGGCAATCAATGCTTGTCTCTCAGAGGTTTTTTTGTGGCTAAAGGAAAATCAGATGAAATGTAATCCAGATAAGTCCGAGATAATCTTTTTCAGCCACCGCACCTGTGAGACTTGGATTAGCTGGTGGCTGCAGAATCTATCTCCCTCTAGCTCTTCCGTAACTACGGTTAGGAACCTCAGAGCTAGACTGGATGCTACGCTTTCTATAAAGCCCCAGATCCAATCTGTTGCTGGGACCTGTTTTGGGATTTTAAGAATGTTACGGAATGTTTTGCCTCTTCTATCTGTCCCCACAGAAAAACCATTGTCCAGGGCTTGGCACCTCGCACCTGGACTACGCGAACTCTTTATATCTGGGACTTCCCAGCTACCTAATTACTCGCCTGCCGGTGATCCAAAATTTGGCGGCCAGGGTGATTTTTATGGCAGCACCTAGGACCCATGTATCCCCTTTGCTGTTGTCCATACACTGACTTCCCATTCAGAAGAGAATTCAATTTATAGCTTTAACTTAGGTTTTTAAGGCTTTTGATCAGATTGGAGCTCCTTACCTTGGACTAAGATGTCCCCACTACATTCCCCAATGTACTCTGAGATCCTCCTCTCAACTTCTCATCCCTGTTCCGAAGGTCTCCCTTGCCAGGATTGGTGGCCGGTCTTTCCAGGCTATCGCCTTCTGTCTGTGGAGTGGCCTCCCCATCGACCTTAAACAGGTTCGGGACCTTCTTACCTTTAGGAAAAGGCTCAAGACTTGGCTTTTCCATCTGTAATGTGTTCTGCTGCTGGCAGTTTCTGCATCCCTTTCCCTTTGCCTGTTATGTGGTTCTTTGCTTAGCGCCGGGACACTCTTGGGAGTAGCCGCGCGCTTTATGAATACCTAACTAACATAACATAACATAACAGAGAACATTTTATTTTATCATTTTAGAGGTGGATAAGACAATAAATTAATGGAAAGAACCAAGCCAAGAGTCTGGAATGACTCATACAGCCTGTGTGTGCACTAGCCAAACAATGAAAATGTTTGCCTTGTAAATCGTGCAACAAACCTAATAAAAACGTAGTCATTTTAAAATAAAAAAATGTGTATTTCTTTAACATGCCGAAGCATTTCACCTTAGTACACAAGATTATATCACTGCATTGAGAGGCATTTGTTAAAAGTGATAGCTTTTAAACAAGAACTGATGGGCGCCACCCCACTTAGGGGGCGTGGCGCCTTTAGTGGCAGCAAAGGGCCAAACATTTAGGAATCCCTTCCGGGTCAGGAGACCCGGAAGGGGAAAGTGAGGGGTTTGAACCGGAGTGCAGGGAGACCAGATACGCGTCACACAGGGGACCCGGAAGGAATTACTGGCGGGGGGTTTAAAAGATGGAGGGGCAACAACGACGTGCTCTTTGTCCACTTTCCTGCACGAGGGTCAGAGGTCGCATTAGGAGTTAACAAGGGGACCACGTGCGGCATCATCGATCTGAAGCGGAGCGACCGCGCGACCCATTTGAAGGTGAGAGGGCCTCACAGTGTAGTGAGCGTGTGCAAGTCGTGGTGTGCGATTCGTTGTTTGCGAGTCGTTGTGTACGAGTCGTTGTGTACGAGTCGTTGTGTGCGCGTCGTTGTCAGCACGTCCTTGCGTGCGCGTCGTATGTGTACGTGTCGTTTGTTTTTTAGTCGTGGTGTGCGAGTCGCGGCGTATGAGTCGCGATGTGTGAGTCGTTGGTGGTGAGTCGAGAGATGCGAGTCGTGGGGCCCGAGTCGTTGGTGCGGCTCGTTGAGTGCGGCTCGTTGAGTGCGACTCGTTGGGTGCAATTCGTTGTGTGCGTGTCACGCGAATGGGCGGAGAAGTGCTGGTTATCTCGCGACGCAGGACCGATTTGAGAGCAGAGGGCGCAGAGAGAGAACCCGGCGAGAGGGGACAGGCACAGTAATGAGCTGGGACTCATGGGGGCAAGAATAAAATATAACCCCGAATCTGAGAGTCGGGCAGCTCATGGGGGGGGTTCGGATGCTAACAGCTACTGCGGGGCAGCAAATCTTTAAAGCCTGTTGGTACCAGTCAAGGCTTAAAGGGCTAATATGGCTGAATACTTTACTGGGTGGGCCTGAAATTGGCATGAAGATAGGTGGAGTGGGTATGGGCCCAGCTAATCGGGGAGGGGCTAGGCAGCCGGGTGAGCTCCTCTTACGATGGGAATCAGTGAATGGAGGGGCAGTGCGGTGTGAGCATTACAAGGCCTTTTGCTGGGAAATTGCTTGCAGCCCCAGGAGAAAAGCAGGGGCTATGGCAACAGTACTCGTGGGTGGCATGGGCAAGGCAAGGCGATAAGGGGTATAAGGACATGTGACTACTATGTGCACAGATGGAGGGGTGCATGGGTCAGGGGGGAGCCTCAGGTTCCAGGTCACAGGAGACAGGAGAGAGAAGAGAATGATGACTAATGCTTTTCTGTTTCCATTAAGTGCAGAATATCACCTAGACGGGCCCGAAAGGGCAAGGATGCCCAGGCCACAAAGGAAGACTATCGCACATTGGCAGAGTTGTTGGAGGTCACTAAAGAAAAAGGCATTGACTGGGCGTCAAAGACATTGACACAAGGGGCCGGAATGAGCACACAAGAAGAGACAGCGCGGACCAAGCTGGTGCGGCGTACACCGGAGAGGTTTAAAGATGCACAACCAGAAAAGCGCTACAGAGCGGGGGAGTCTCCGGCCACTTCCTCAGGTGAGGCAGGGGTGATAGGCACAACAGTCTTGGGGTCTGACACAGCGCAATCGATGAACGTTCCTTCCATGGGCCTGGCTGGGGGACCCAATACAGCGAACAATGTCTAGCAGTCGGAGGGGGTATCAGTCTCAACCGTTGCGGCGCCCCCAATGCATATCGCCCCACAAACTACTCCACCGGTGGTCGCACATCAAGGCAGTGGTACTGCACAAGTGTGGGTTCAGTCAGGGGGTGTGGCTCAATCCCCAGTGCTGGTAGCGGCAACGTCGCAAGGGCAAGCGCACAGTAATAGCGCAGCAGGTTCAGCGGTCCCCGCAATGACTTATCCTATGGCTGTGGGGCTACCGGTCACGGGCAGCCAGCACTAGCATAGAGCCCACTAATCTATGGGTCGGCATCCATGGCGTTATCCCCCTCGGGCAGGATCACATGGCACATACCATTGGAGATCAAGGAGAAGATATTCAAGGGAGAGTATATAGATGTGTTTGATCCCATAAACGCCGGGGTGGTCCCGGGGAAAACCAGGGCTGGAAAGGAAAGGGAGTATAAACAGAAGAAGGCATGGGAAGATTGGTCGATCAAGAACTGGATTACGGGGTTCGCAATCTACGCACTATTATGGTAGAGAGGTACCCCGCAGTGGCAACCCAATTAATCAGTTATATCCTTGATTCATGGGGCAGCGTCAGAATTCCCAGGGACAGGTTGGCTCCAATACGACCATATATTCAGGCAAATGAAGGCAGTTCACCCAGAAGGAGTGCGGGGCCAGCGCAAAATTAACATATGGCACTCTGTATTTTACTCAACAATACCAGCAAACAAGACCAGTCAGCCTTTTTGGGGGGACAGGGGGGCGGGAGATAAAAAACTGGCCTGCTGGCAGTCCAACAAGAATGAGTGCACCCGGGGCACAGTGTGTACGTTCAAACATTGTTGCTCCTTCTGTGGCTTACCGGGACACCCAGAAAATAGATGCTACAAGAAACTGGAGAGGCCAAAAGAGCAGCCTGCCCGCACCCTAGCCAAAGGACGCCCCCCACAATCACTCTAGGTGCTTACCAACACCCATCACGTCCTGACACACCTCCTTAGCAAATATGACAAGTTACAAGTGGCTCCGTTTTTACATAATGGTTTTCTTTTCGGCTTTCGCATTCCATCCCCTGCTACCCCATCCACAGCTCCACTGCGCAACCATCGCTCAGTGCTCCAAAATCTTGAAGTGGCAAGGCAAAAAATAGCAAGGGAGGTTTCGTTGGGGAGGGTGGCTGGACCCTTCCAACAGTTTCCGAGGCCTGACCTAGTATGCTCACCATTGGGGTTGGTACCTAAAAAAGAGAAAGGGAAATTCTGTTTGATTCACAACTTGTCAAGCCCACCAGGGTTGTAAGTCAATGACAAACTTGACCTAGAGCTGTGCACAGTTTGCTACACCACCTTTGACATGGCAATTCGGACGTTACAGGCGCTAGGGGAAGGATCGTTGATGGCTAAATCAGACATCGAGGCAGCCTTGCGCCTCCTGCCAGTACACCCTGATGGCACCAAGCTCCTGGGTTTCACATTTGAAGGGGAGTATTTCATTGACCTTTGCATGCCAATGGGGTGTTCCATCGCGTGCGCAGTGTTTGAAACTTTCAGCAGGTTCTTAGAGTGGGCGGTGCAGCAATTTCTAACGTCTGTGACATCATGCGAAGTGGTGCACTACCTGGATGATTTCTTGTTTCTGGGACCACAGGGCTACCTTGCATGCAGGCAGGCCCTGCTGGGCTTCCAACACCTGGCAAAAGCGCTGGGCGTGCCTTTGGCTGCAGAGAAGACAGAGGAACCAACTACTCAGTTAACCTTCCTAGGTATTGAGATCGACACCAGAGAGGGGGTATGCAGGCTTCCACAGGAGAAAGTAGCAGCTTTCAAGTCAGCCATTGAGTCCTGTTTGTTGGCACGGAAGGAGACGCTGCACCAATTACAAGTCCTGGTGGGGCAGCTGAACTTTGCGCTTCGAGTCATACCTATGGGCAGGGTTTTTTCTAGGAGTATAGCGAGGGCAATGTCTGGTTTGTGCGCCAAACATCATCACACCAGGCTCTCAGCAGAAGTAAGGAACGACCTAGCTATCTGGAAAGGTTTTTTGGAAAAATTCAACGCGACGGTGGTTTTGCAACAGCCGAGTCTCCCCAATGCAGAGTTGGAATTGTGCACAGATGCAGCGGGCAGTGTGGGTTTTGGGGCCGTCTTGGGTCCCAGGTGGTGCATGCAACATTGGCCGGAAAAGTGGGCATTGTCAGGTCTCACCCGTAATATTACCTTCTTAGAATTGTTGCCTATTATTGTGGCATTGCATCTGTGGGGTGATATTTTGGCAAACAGACATATTGTATTTTGGTCTGATAGCATGTCGATTGTTATGGCAATTAACAATCAGAGAGCGAAATGCACCTGGGTCCTGCGCCTATTGAAGGAGCTAGTTTTGCGATGCCTCCAGCGCAATGTACACTTTACTGCCAGACATGTGCCGGGGGTGGACAACACAGTCGCTGATGCCTTGTCCCATTTTAAGTTGGCAGAGTTTTGCTCCCGATGGCCTCAAGCAGACAGACAGATGACGATGTTCCCGGCGGGACTATGGAAGCTTGGTGCCCCACAGCCCCTGAGTTGATAACAGCATCCTTGGTCCCCAAGACGAAGAGTATGTATGAGAGGTCATGGCAAGCATACCAGACTAGCTTAAGGGGGGCAGGGACAGTAGAGAGGTTCTCACTACTAAGTGTCCTAGAGTTTATAGTTCATCAGAAAGCGAGTGGAAGATCACCAGCAATGGTGAGGAGACAACTGTCGGCAATAGCATTTTATGCGGGTTTAGGGGGGTGGTGGACCCCACAAAAGACCCAAGGGTGAGAAGAGCTGTGAAGGGTTGGGAGTGATTGGCACCAGGGGTGAAGAACAGTAGGAGACCAAAAGATGCAAGCAGGCTAACAAGTATCCCAGAAATTCTGCCCAGAATTTGCTTCACGCCTTACGAGACGCAGTTACTTAGATTGGCATACTCATGAGCTTTTTTCGGGGCATTTAGGATCTCAGAGTTGCTACCAGCATCAAAGTCAGACAAGGAAGGGGGTATACACTGTGAAGACTTAATCTTGATTGGGGAGTTCCTTCAGGTCAGGGTCCGGAGATCAAAAACTGACCCGTTGGGTAAAGGGACCTGGGTCCAGTTAGGGTCAATTGTGGGGGCAATATGTTGCCCTGTAAGCCTGGCCAATAATTTTTTCCAGATCAGACCAAAGGGGGGCGACAGCAGGGTATTGTTGCACGTTGACGGCATTCCTCTCACCAGATTTCAGTTCATTAGGGTATGTAAACGTGCTCTGGAAGGCTTAGGGGTGGACACGACTCATTTTACATCTCATTCATTCCGCATCGGCGCAGCCACGACAGCGGCTGCATTAGGCCTTCCTGAGGAAACCAGTAAGAGGGTGGGTCGTTGGAAGTCTACGTGCTTTGAGTGTTATGTACGCCCCCGTTAGCATAAGTAGTCAGTCTTTCTTCTCCACTTGTCTCGCCTCACGCTGATTTGCTCTAGGTGCAACGTCCCAGAGGGCCCAAGTATGCTGGTGTGGCCACTCTTTTTTTCGCAGAGCAGGGCACATCTTCAAGAAATCACACGAGGAAAGGGTACAGAATGCAAAGGGAATTGACCACCATTGGGAGGGGTTAGGCGGACAACGATTAGCAGAGGTGCCTAACGATTTGCGGGGCGCCATGGCCAGGGGTATGCCGATTCCCGATCTATTGGTGATCCATTCAGGTGGCAATGATATGATCCCAGCAGGAAGGAGGGGTGTAAAGGAGGCCCTTTTTTCAGTTCTGGCTGTGGTCAAGAACATGTTGCCCAACACTACATTACTATGATCCGAAGTGATACCGCGTCATGTATGGGCGAAGGGAGCGCCTCCAAAGGCAGTTAATAAGTCAGTAAGTAGACTGAATCAGTCAGTGGCTGAAATTTTAAAGAGATCCAGCATTCGTACCATCAGGCACAAGTTAATACAAACATCAAGGGCAGAGCTGTATGCGGCGGATGGGGTACACTTGTCCAATACGGGTTGTGAGTTGTTTATACAGACGGTATTGGGAGCCCTCGCTGAGGAAATAGTCTGCGCAGAGGGGGAGGGCGAGTCTGCCAGTGAGCGCCTCGCCCTGTGGCGGGGTCCTGGGCAAGAGACATGACAGGGACTCCATTTGTCGGTGGCTGCTTGGCCCCAGAACAGGGCTTGAAGTCTATCGGGGCTCCGGGCTGGCGGGAGAGGGGGCTGACCTGCTGGTGGCTCTGTACTCTCTGGCTCTACCCAGGAAGCTAGTGCTTGTCACAAATGGTGGCAAAATTATCTACCTGCGGCTCTGTTGGCCGGGGGGCAGTCAGCCTAAGGAGAGCAGGGTATCTTGGTTGTGGCCTGCTGGCACAGCCCGAAGGTAAATCAGGAGGACCTGTGGAGAGACAATTGTAAATACAATGGAAATGTGTAACCTGGATATTTTATTTGCGCGTTGTGGTGTTTGAAATAAAACAAAAATAAAGGATGGTCACAAATTAAGTAGAAGGAGGCTAATGGAGTAGTTGGTCGTATCTGTAAGTTAATAAAAGTTTACACTGTGAAGACCAAAAATTGACTCAGGTGTTTCTATGAGAAAGAGAATGGGAGAGGGATGTGAAGTGCACTTTGTATGCTTTCTATTAAAAACATCCATGCCCTTCAGTCCTCGCACCTCACAAACCAATGCCATTAGTGGACTAAGAGGGGACTCAGATGCCATTGGTAGCCTATACCTGACTTAGCTTCTTATTATAGACTGAGCAACATTATAGTCAAATCAAACAACAGAGGTTTATGTATACACATCCTTCACTCACATATTTGATGGTGCTCTCATGAAGCAATGCGTGGCCTCTTTGACTTCTACCTTGGGTCATTAGTATTGTTGAGGCGGAAAGCGTAATGCACAATTAACTCCAGTAATAGTTAAATTATTGGTCTGGGCTCTTTTTCATATTGGTCAATCAATCAATACTCTATTTAACATTAATTTGCAATGCATAAAAGTTCATACTAAGGAGCCGTTATGTGCAGAGCTATCTCTAAGTGTAATGTGCAAACGGATCCCTATTCTATGCTCTACATCACATGTGTTTTCCTTATCTACAAAGCTTTACATGTCTGTGGTAGTCCTCCCCTCCTCCCTATGGAGGCACAGCCTGGCAGAAGTAGACAATCGCTGCAAAGACTTCTGGAATGAGTGACAGGGAGCCTGATGCAGGGCATCTTTCTTGAACGCCCAAAGCTGCATCAATCAACCGCGCCTCTTCCTGCTTAACTACCCCATCTGCTAAAGTGAAGACGGGCTGAACAATGGGAAGCACAACGTCATTGCGTCATCGATGTCACGTGCACACTATACTTCAGGAAGCATCTGGTTACTTGACCATCGCTGTATGCTAGTGTGAGGCAGCCTTTCATTGCTCACTATATAGGTTTTTGGTACTCTCTGTCAAAGTTACACTTTAAAAACTGTATCAGAGGTTGGAATGCAGGTGGGAGAGGCCGCATCCCCCAAGCCCTATGCTCAGAAGCCCGGAGCCAGTTCAATCAAATGTCAGCAAGTCAAATACCAAGGCTATGTAGTACTAAATCCGCCTCATGCCTGTGGGCTTAACACTGGCCCTTGCAGCGCTGGGGCCCCTACTCTTTAGGGGCCCTCAAAACCTTCTAGAGCCCTATTTGCCTGCGGCCAATGAAGATCTGTGAGATATGGAAGACTCAGAGACCCCTCTTCACATTCTGTAAGAGGGTTCTATTTTACAACATTGCACCCATGCCTCTTTAACCCACTACCAGACACTCCCTCGTTTGTGACGATTTTCCTGTCTTTCGCTTCCTCCATCTTTCTGCTTTGTGACTCTTCCTCTATGTTACTCATGATAAACATCTGATGCAGAAAAATAAGTGCTGATCTCCAAAAATGAGTGCTTGTGCCTCCCTGCAACCTGCAGCTGAAATTAAGCACTAGGCCTTTATTATTATTAACTGTACATCATTTTATTACCATAACTTTCACCTTATTGGTTCAAAGGAGGGGTAGGTGGCAAACTCTGCTCCACCAGCAGAGTTTTGCAACTCCGCTTGGAGCGCGAAGTTCGGCAAAAAGTCTGCTATCCACTGCATGTTGAAGTTTACCGGTGGCCACCCCAATTTTAAAGCAATTTGGTGTGCTTTAACTCAGTGTCATGAGCAACAGAACACTTCATTCCCATATACCTGCATTCCTTATGAACGGAACCTGGCGCTCATGAACTAGTCTTTTCTCTCTGTCTATTAACATGGTTGCTAAGCGCTGAAGTGACAATCCTAAATTCCAACTTTCTGCCTGAGCACCACGTGGAGTAGTACTTCCTTTGTGGCCATGGAGGTGCTGCAGTTCCAGAGGAGCGGCAACCAGAGCCTGAGGTGAATGAGTCCCTCTGTAATCAATGGAGGCTGAGCCTTAGAAAGCCGCCTATTACCAGGTGCAGCTGCTCCACCACCTCCGCGCGCTCCGCCCAGCTTGGGCAAAGTGCCTTAATTTTACCTTATCGATCAAGAGGGGACACCACCCCATTTTAATTTATGTACATTACAAGGGGTCATCATGTAAATAGTTAAAAGTACAGAAACTGTCTGTTCTTTTCACAAGGATCCGATTGACATCATTTCTCCAGATTAAAGGCACAGCAGTGTTGTGATTACAGCAGACAAGCGATGACCTAAGCAAAGAGGAAATTAGTTGGATTCTAAGTGCTTGATAGCTAATGAAAGCAGTGTGTACAGACATCACCACTGAAATGATATGATTTGGCGGCCTCAGTGTTTTCTGCATAATTATGGAACTATTGCACTTGCCGCTTAATCCACCATCTGCTGCATAATTTGTAGCAATCTACAAAAAATAGTTTCATGCTCAAATGGATCAAATGTTACAAAACAAGCATTGGCAATCCAGCTGGTCTTATTTTGCTTTGTGGGAGATGCTGTTGACCATGTCAATGACAGACACTTTTACAATCTGGTGTATTGGAAAAGCCAATAGCGACAACAACCCATTATAAAAGTATAGCACTCAATTTAGACATATAGAACACATTTTTTTCTATACGTTCACGATGGCCACAACATGGGTTACATCGGCATACTATGTCAAGCAAAGTAGTGGCCATTTTAAGAGTATAGAAAACAATGTTTTCTATAATTTTACATTATGTTTCATAATTTTAAGAAAGCCAATTCCTGCAGATTTTAGGAGCATCTGACATTAGTGAAGATAACACCTTGGAGTGCTAAACAACAACCAAAACTATAACAAGCATTTGCAATGCAATAGGGCTCGCATTATTAAAGTTTGAGGTATTGACATCGCTAAATAATGCAACACCAATAGCTCAAACTTTAATAATGCGACGGTTCGGTCGGAACTGTCAATGTAGGGCAATAGAAAGAAATAGAGTTTCTAGCGAGATTTAGAACCAACTATGCCATACTCTCACTAACACAGAAGTGAAAGATACAAATATAAGAATGGCCAAAGGAATTATGTGAATATGCAGCTTCTGCGTTTACTGCATATACATAGTAATTTACCGCATTTTCCATATAAACCACCATCTGCTGCATAATCTGCAAAAGTTACCAAATATGCAGCAACACGTTTTGCTGCATGAAAAGCCAATAGCGACAACAACCCATTACAAAAGTATAGCACTCAATTTAGACATATAGAACACAATGTTTTCTATACTTTCACGATGGCCACAACATGGATGACATCGTCATACTTTGTCAAGAAATAGTAGTGCCCATTTTAAGAGTATAGAAATCAATGTTTTCTATAATTTTACATTATGTTTCATAATTTTAAGAAAGCCAATTCCTGCAGATTTTAGGAACATCTGACATTAGCGAAGATAACACCTTGGAGTGCTAAACAACAACCAAAACTATAACAAGCATTTGCAATGCAATAGGGCTCACATTATTAAAGTTTAAGCTATTGGCATTGCTAAATAATGCAACAACGATAGCTCAAACTTTAATCATGCGATGGTTCGGTCGGAAATGTCAATATAGGGCAATAGAAAGAAATAGAGTTTCTAGCGAGATTTAGAACAAACTATGCCATACTCTCACTAACACAGAAGTGAAAGATACAAATATAAGAATGACAACAGGAATTATGTGAATATGCAGCTGCTGCGTTTTCCGCATATACACATTCATTTACCGCATTTGCCATATAAGCCACCATCTGCTGCATAATCTGCAAAAGTTACCAAATATGCAGCAACATGTTTTGTTGTGCAATGGGTGTACCGCAAAGGTTGATTGGTCACCTTTCTGTTTATTATTACTGCATATGAATGTTATACTGGTACTAATGAGGTGAAACTTGCATCCAAACAGTGTTAATCATTTTAAAAATGACAATAATTAAATAATACTACCACAAAATGTGCTGCATAATTTGTATTTTACTTAATTTGGACAGCACTGGTATCCATTATGGTCCTCAACGCCAAGGCCCTGGAGTTAGCCAGGCGTTGGTTAACAGCATCTCTCAAGGTATAGAACAGGAGACAACTGCCCCACATTGTTAGCTGCATGAGGACTGCAGTCATTGGGGGTTTGCACTACTGCCCCATCTGTTACTACATAGACCATTACAGGCACGCGTAAACTTTTCCCTATTCTACTGTCCAAAGTCACACACAAAACAACAAAGGCATATGGGGAGTGTCCCAAATCTGCACAGAAAATGCGTTTAGTTTGTCTCAGCCGCCCGTCCTTCCGCGGGATTGTATCATATTATTATGTACCATGACTAACTTGAACAGAAATCAACCCTTCCTGGCACACATTGCACCTGAACAGTTTAGCAGCGAAGTGAGTCATAATATAATACTCGGAGGGGGTGAGTCAACATCTGCGGAGCAGGATTGTACACTAATGAATGACTAATTACCGCTAACGTAAACAAGCGCGCGCGAGGCCTTCGGCATTTCAAAGGTATTCATTCACTCAACGAAACAGAGAAGTTGCCAGCCCTTCGGTGGCCGATTGAAGCTCGATTGGGGAGGGGAGAATTGCCGCCCCGAGACAGCAGGTTGAAGAGGGGGGTGTGGGGAGCTGAGGTGGCGACGTGCATTGAAGAATTTCAGTAAAGAAGCACTACACATCTTTAATTTCAGTCTAATCTGCCAGGCACAATTTAAGAACTTCAAGGCTTCAAAGGTATTTCAGTGCAATCAGAATACAGCACAGTCGTCACTTACCCCTTTTACACGAAGCGCCCTCAACAAAGGAACTAGTAATACGTAGGAGAGTTCAGAATGCTTCTGGCAGTACCTTTTCACCACACAGTACGATCGCTTCTTGCTCAAACACGGCTATAGTTAAATGCCAAAGTAGCTAATCGTGACAATTCCAATCATACCAAAAGCAGTCTTGTAATATTTTGTACAGATAGTGCCACACAGACTTCACAATTTCAGAGTAAAAGCAGTGCTACAAAACTGCCCGTTCAGCCCGACACTCACCTCGATCCATTTCTGCACCTTGCTGAAGGCTGCCACGGGAGCCGGCTCCTGCGGGTTGCTTCAAAGTGAAATGGATCCAAAGAAAAACAGAAGCTCGCGAGTGGTGTGTGCGCGTGCCCCACTGTGAGCCATGGCCTATGGGCC
This sequence comes from Lissotriton helveticus, assembly GCF_964261635.1. NCBI lineage: Eukaryota > Metazoa > Chordata > Amphibia > Caudata > Salamandridae > Lissotriton > Lissotriton helveticus. Next base: position 1,064,201,189 of record NC_136069.1, on the reverse strand, counting down.
AATAGGCCAATAGACCATAAGCGGAGCAATGCGCCCACCTTTGGCCAATTACATGCAGTCTTTTATTAAAAGACACACGCAAAGGCCAATAGCTGCCCACAAAAGGAAAAGCACTCGCACGAGCGTGTGCGATTCCTAGGGCAGCTTCCAAACCCCGTTTTTCACCTACTAAAGAACTCGTGCTGCGCGAGCACAGCTGCGCAGTGCAATGCAGGCGGGAGCCCTAAAAACAAATGCATTGACAGCAGCAGGGCAAAGATATACCCTATAGAATCAAATACAAAGCCCTAGAGGATGGACAGGCAAAGAGAAGAGAAGAAAGACATCCAACAGAAAGCAGGGAACTGATATTGATAAGAATGTCATTGAATTATGTGCATGGGCTGGCACAAAGCCCACTATGTGTAATATTGTATACAGTGCTGTCTGGAACACACAGCTGAAGCTGTCTGTAGCAAGGCTGCAAAAAAAGCCACATCTAGTACCACACAGTGACAAACCATTTGCAAAGGCTAACTGGCCACCTTTGAGTTGCTGATTGCAGTATTCAGGTTTAAAACTAGTACTAATGTGTGAAAAACTTCCCCACACAGTATTATAAGGGGAAAAATGACACAATAGCAAATTAATATTTTCACAGAATGTGATACACAAAGCTACCTAATGTGCCCTTTCTTGCCGCATTGTCTGTTCAATTTTGCTGCATACTTCGGTCCTCCAATGCTGCACAAGTGCAGTGGCAATGGGTGTCAACAGTGCTTAAGCACATACTATGCACTCAAATGAAACAATCTTTAGGTGTATTTTATAACATTTAAAGTAAACCAGGGGGCTGCGGATTTCTGTAACATGGTCGGAGTTAAATTATTGCAGATTGTCATTCTGTATATCATTGATGTTTTGGGACAGTCATTAATTGTTTTTCATAGTTTGCTGTCACGAAGAATTTTTGTGGGGATTTGCACTACATTGATATGCTTTGTTTTGAAATGCAAGGTTTTGTCTTGTGGTAGCTTGTGGTAGCTTGAGCAGAATTGACATGTTCAGGCCAACTTTTAAGCAAAAATTGAACGTTCCAGCAGTATTGTTTCTAAATAATACTTATTTGGAGACCCTAACATCCGTTGGATTCACGTGTTGACTGTATATTTATTATTTGGGTGGGGGTATTGTTGCTGTGTGCTGGGTGGAGGTGTGAGGAGATGGGAGTTGGTCTGGGGGGTAATGGGGTGATAACAATTAACTTTGTGGTACATTAAGAGCTGGTTACGAAGTCTTTAACGTAACCCGATTGAGAACGAATGGGATGGACGAGTTGCTGTTTGCATAACATTAAGTCAGGCAGCTCCCTGCTGCGCCCCTTGAAATATTAGCTGGGCCCTGGGCTTTACGCTGGGCCCTGGGCATGGGCCCAGCTTGAACTGGCCTCGGCAGTGAAGACCAGATGATGATTAACAGTAAGCAGTTTCAGTCACACAAGAAAGAAGCTTCCCACCCATCAGTGTTGCTGCTGTGCTTTGTTTGACTTACTGCTAACCTTGTACTTCATGCCTATCAAGCAGTGCTTAATATGAGTTGGTGGTTGATGGTGGGGGCATCGTCATTCACTTTGGGGACTGGTAATCATTTTTCCGTATCAGTCATTAACCAAGAGCAAGAGAGGGAAAAACACACAATGTGGAAAGACGGAGAAAGAGAAAGGTGGAAAAAAGCGTGCAAAGGGAGAAAACAGGTTCCTGTAAGAGTGAGATAAAGGGTCAGGGAGTGTCTGGTAGTGGAGTAAAGAGGCATCTGGTGAATTTAAGGCTACTCACTCTAGGTATTCCATGTGCTAACATTTCATTGCACTGGCTGCATGCTTCTGAGCAGAACTTCAAACACCAGCACTCATTGATTTACAAATTAGGCACCGTGATCACGTCATCTAGTGCTACGTCCTTGACCTTCTGGTGAGAGTGCTGCCTTAACTCTTAGCAGTACCACAATCTGGTAATGCCCTACAAATGGGCACGCTGGCAACTATTGCACTATTTTTTTAACATTGAAGAAAAGCCAAGGCCCCTCATTTCCAATACCATTTCACTGTCACCTGTCAATTCACATTTATATGCCAGCTACCCTGGTGGTGTGCTTGCTCAGCTCTACCACATTGCTACTGTTCTCGGTTGAACCATTGTTCCATATAGGTTTTTTTCCTAAGTAATGGGTTTGTAGCAATTACAGTTCGGGAGGAGAACATTTGGGAAAGGAATATAGAAATGTTTTTAAAACAAGAGTAACCAGTCGTACCTCTTAGTGTGTGCATTCACACTACTAATTTATTGTTTTTGGTGCCGGTATTTTGCATAAATATTAGGCATAGTGCAAAATGTGCATTGTTCATGACTCAACAAAGAACACTTATTTACGTCCTTCATGCAAGGGCTGTGAAAGTGCATGTTTAGCACGTATTGACCTACTGTAGGGGAATATTTATTTATAACCCCTAGTCCTCTTTTTTTTTTAACCCTATCCCAGGAGACCATGGATTAAAGGTCATTTGGCCTTCTGTAGACAGTTGTAAATTCCATACCATCCCTAACTGCACTGTGCCTGCCTTGCAGTATGGGGCGAGTGCGTGCTGGGGAGCACGCAAGGGGTGGGGGGATCCGTTAATAAGAATTCAAAAAAACTTTCCTGAAGCGCCTGGCACCTCCTGCATTGCATCACTCCTGCTGGCCTCTTCCTGGTCCCAGCAGCCCCTGTGACACAGACTCCCATCCAATCTCCATGCTGAGGAGCAGCGCAGGGATTGGCCTGAGCAGACAGGAAAGATGCTCCACTCAGGTCATTGAGTCTGTGGGATTTCTCCAGCCCGGCAGCTGAAAGCAACCAGGCTGGAGAAACCTAAGTGTTCATGTGTGTTTTGGTTGGCCTGAGACGGCCGGCCAAACTCATATGGTTACTTTGGAAGTGCACAAGCACTCCTCATCCCCATATCCTGCCCCTCCCTGCGCAAGCTGGGCCAGAGCCGGGAAAACCTAAAAATTAAACGATGGAATATTGTACAGGTGGGAATCTACAACCCTGCTAAAAGTGGTTTAGAGGCAGGCTTTCAACCCCACAGCGCACCATGGCAGGGCATGACAGGTCAACCGTTGCTTCAACAACTCTTCCTCTTGGCGCGCCGGCTGTGCCGTCTTACCGTATCCCAACTAGGATTAATAATTTTGTAGCTATCAGTGTAACTTCTAGAAAGAATGATCAGATACTCTATGAATTACTATGATTTAATCCTGAGCAGTGCAGTGACAAAATGTGTTGGTAGTAGTGCTATATTGTAATTAATTAATTAAGCAATGAATAAGTTATGGGGGAAAAGATGAAAAAGGCGTTGACGACTGCAGTACAGCAAAGGTTTGTTTATTTAGATAAAAAGATATGGGGCAATAGCAGCTACCAGCAACAGAGGTTTCTGCTGCAATCTTCACCAAGTGCCACCACCCGCACACCCAATGTTCCAGAACCAACCCACAGCGCCAGCTTCTGGAATGATGGGTGCATGCCGGATATAACACAGTGCAAAATTGTGGTCCGGATAAAGCCACTGAAATATTTGGTCAGTGTGACTTCTTACCTTAGCCAGGGTATGAAAAGGCCTGCTATTTCCCACCGGCAACAAGTTTTTCTGAGGAGAAAATAGGAAAAAAGCAAAAATTTTACTATTCAGTAGGGAAGCAGGTATGTAGACAACTGGTATCAGATGATGCCAGAGAAGATGTTGAAGGTAAGGTGGAAAATGTAGCTGTTCAATGGAACAGGGTTAAAGGAGAAAACATGAGGTCCAATGGGTAAGAGATTATGGATGAATTAAAACAGGTTTGAAAGTGCCCTGCACATTGAGCAGTCAAACTAAAATGTATTCACTCTAAATAATGTTCATTTTGTTAATTTAATTAATTTGAACATAGAAATGGCATAAACGTGTTAATGAAAGAAATTATTGGACCCTTAAAGAAGCATATTATCAGTTTAAAGCGTAACTTGAATAAAATTGAAATTGACAAATGAAAATAAAAATAGAGCAAGGGTTGATACAAAAATAAAAAATAATATAAAACTTGAAATAGATCCTGCCATATTTATTCTCGTATGTGTGCATATGTTTTACCATAAAACATCTGGGTTACGTATGGGTTTATATGTTATTACATGAGAACATTGAGGTGTACCTGAAAATTGTATGAATGACTGGCAAGGTGTTTACTCGGTTCACATGTCTGCGTTCCGAGATTATCTCAGATTTCAGCACTACACAGACAATACATGATCACTGGGATTAAGCAATCTCTCATCCTCCAGGGAACACTGGCGGCTCGCAGTAATGCTTCCCACCCCCACCCGCCCGCCCCACTGTAAATCCCAGTGTTAATAGGATCGAGGTCTGATGCACTTCAGTTTCCTTTCAATGTGTGCCTTGGTGCTTGCTTTAACTTGGAAGCGAGAGACACATGGCACACAAGAAATGTAAAGTGTGGGGGTGAGAGGCGCAGTAATGCCGAGTTAGGTGGCACTTCACCATTTGTACAGCGAACAAAGGTATCAAAACATTGCCAACACATGCAACACATCAACTACCCATGAACGGAATGCCACAAATAACATCGCTGATATGGGGAGTACCAGAAATGTGAAATGAGCATCCATTTAGCAGAACTACATTGCTCTTACTTAAATGTGCATCACACAGACCCTCATTGCAAAACATTGCAAAATATAGGCACAATGAGAAGCTGTAACTATTGCATTTTCTTGTATTAGGTAACAATGATTCATAGAAAAACATCACAATAATATATGATACAGTGGGAATCTGTGCACACGCCTTCTTATTGTTGTGTTCAATACAAAGTACAAAAAACACAAAATATACAATAATAGATAGTCTTGATTGATGTATTTCTTCAATTCAGGTTTATTCACAATGCCCAGCCAACACGTGTTTCGTCAGGGTACTTTGCCCAAGGCTTCATCAGGGCTCCGCACGGGCAGTGTTTCCAAAATTATTGCCAATGGCTATTTGCTCTTCGCCGGTTCTACTTCCGTCCCGGCTGTCGGGTTATATGTAAAAAACGCTGAATGTAGTCAGCAGTAGATCACCTGGTCAGTACCAACAATTAAGGAGCAGAGTATTACTCCTTCTCCGCAGCCCGAGTTGTGCTGCTATCCACGCGTCCGCCTGTGTATGCGGAAGTCAAGTCTTATGGTATGGTAAGGTGCGCGAAGCTTCGCAATCCTTTTGCAAAACATTTGTTTGTAACGCGTCTATAGCGTTTACTGTTTGTGATCCCAGTATGTGTGGACATATAAAATGATAGAAGAACCAAGAAAAGTAATTTACAAATCTCTGACAGTGTACCTGACAACCTGCAAAGATGAGTACAGTGTTTCGATGTTGGGGGAGTGAGTTTACCATCTAAGCACTATGTTTAAAATGTAGAAACGATGGTCAGGAAACATGCGGATATCTTGTGTTTGGAGGACCTAGGTTTTTGTGGTCAGTGGATCCACTCACAGGATGGACCAGCCCTAAAGATGATCAAGGGTAGACCTCTGATCCATAGAAATAGGAGCAAGCACACAAGCATTAAGGGCTTTGCTTATAAGCCACAAATTCATCTCTCAATCTAGTGAGCTGGAAAGCAACCTTGGTATGGGCCACCACAAATACAAATACAGGGACAGTGAAGAGCTATAAACAACAAGTGTTGGTGGCGGGAGGAAGTGTGCTCACTAGGCAAGTTACTCTCTTGGCCCATCTTCACTTGTAGGAGTAGATGTCTTGTGAAATCTTCCTTCAGCCCGTGATGAGGAATAGAGAGAGGCTCTGGACTGCTAGAGCTGGATGGGTTCTTCATGCAGGCAAGTTTAGCATTCGTAGAGCTGATAAGGGGCCTTCCATCTTGTTCCTAACAAGGAGGAAATAGGTAGAACCCAGTGGCGTGCTCTGGAAGTACCAGAAGAATACATAGTCTATAAAATTCTGTGTCCAAAAATGTTTTTCTTTAATAGGAGAACAATTATGCATCCAAGTCCAAGTAGTATTCATGACCTAGTGCCAAATAGAGTGTATGCTACTGTAGTTCAGTTCAAATGTTGTAGCCAATCAATATATGACACAGATTCTTTCTTCAGAGAGGATTCTGGGAGGGTTCTGTCCCCTGAATGCAATCCAGAGGTTACTTCTTGCATGTAGATGACCACTTACACCTTTCCATTGTTATTGGTCTTTGAATGCAAAGAACGGCTGTGGAAAAAGAAATCTGATTTTTCTTTGTGGGCAGCAGATATAACTGATCTTGCAACAGTAATTCTAACAAACTAAGGGGCATATTACCAACAAGTAGCAATAATTATCGCTAAATAGGCTTAGCAACAAATTTGTTATCGCTGGATATGTTAGCGGAGAAAAAATGCCAATAACAACGTTTTTCTCCATTGTGTTAAAATATCCAGCGATAGCGGCAAAATGCGTGAATATCGCTGAGAATCCAGCGATATTCACGCATTAGCGACTAAATGCTCTTAGCCATGTTATCCACCTCCCATTGGATAACATGGCTAAGAACTGGTCTGAGCAGGCGTTAGTTTTTGGCGATAGCGGGAATCTTACCATCGCTACGCCTGCCTTGCTAATAGGCGATAGCGACGTTAGCGACTGCTTGCAGTCGCTAACAGGTTGGGTACGCCCACTTTGCATGTCATTAAATATCGCTGACATGCAAAGCGGGCCCCCAACCGCTCGCTATCGCCTAAAAGCTGTCGCTAACATCAGTTAGCGACAGCTTGCAAATAGAGCGATAGAATTATCGCCGCTTAGCGGCCGGAAACGGCCGCTAAACCGGCGATAATTGCCTATCACCACCCTTGGTAATATGCCCCCATATGTTTGCTAATAGCTGTGGGTATGTGTGCACTGATAGTGTTTGCAAATCAATTGTTGTCTGCACACATTCAGATGATTGCATGAAGTAATTACAAGAGTTATACTGGTGTCTGCAAACTTCCCAAACAAAATCTCATACAAAAATAACAAAGGGCCCTTGTCTGCCCCAAGCCTCTGGACTTAATGTACATGGGGAAGACAGTAGGGTACAGCTACACATCCCAAAAACTAAAAGTAAGTCGCCACCAGCTAGTTTTTGTGTAGAGTGGGACCCTTTTGAGACTATAAGGCTAATAGGAGACATAGGGCCCTATTAGGATGGCGGCGGACCTGCGTCCGTCCGCCACCCCCGAGGAAGAGGGACCGTCCGCATGGGCAGCGGTGGTCCCTCCATGGCAATTAGGATGTGACCGCCACCCTGGCGGTCACATCCCTACATTTAACATTGCGGCGGATGCTGCTTCAAGCAGCAACCGTCGCAAGGTTAAAACGTGCATGTTGACCTTTGCATGCACGAAGCGACAGGCACCGCGTGGTGCCTGCCGCTTCGTGCACGCAAAGGCAGGGGGGTACCATAGGTACCCCCCATGTGCAACCCCCACCCCCCCTTTACCCCTGGGGGCCCGCAACGGGCCCCCAAAGAACAGACCGTATACCTTTCCACGGCGGAAATGCCGCCGTGGAAAGGCATAGAACCGCAGCCATCCTAATATGCCTGGCGGTGTCTGATAGACACCGCCAGCCATGTTAGAGCGGACGGAAAAAATATCCCCCCGCCATCCTAATCTGACGGGGGTTATTTCTTCAGTCCGCAGCGGTTAATCCGCATCCTCCGGGCCGGCGGTGGCTTCCGCCGGCCCGGTGGATGCGGATTATCCGCAATCATAATCGGCCCCTAAGTAAGGAACTCCCCTCTCAAGTACATCCACCAAGAAACCGAAAGAAAGAAGTTCTCTTGTGGGGGGAGGTGTTAATTCATGTTTACAGCCACAGGATTTCATGCAAGAACATCCTTTGAGAAAAAAGAAAAAATATTGATGCAGTTAAAAAGGCAAAAATAGAACAGGCATTCCTGAAGTGTACATTTGATTGCTAGAGTATTTAATGCCAGACAAAGAACTATTTGGAGTTAGAGTTTTACAAAGCTGGTATTATTTTTAAAAAGAAAACATCGGTTTACCTCATTAAACGTTGCTATGAATAGTTAAGATTGTGAAATTGGGTTAGGACCATTTTAATAAGTTGCGTTTGTTAGCTGAAAAACTATTTTTTTATTTATACTCGGCAGTGAAATTTACGAGTAATATTAGCATAAAAGAGTTTTAAATCGCTTAGGAGTTTTAAAAAGGCTAAATTAGTAATCGCAGTGTTTATTTATTTAGCATTTTACATAGCTAAATGTGACCTTGCTTGACAGTGCTGCAAATGATTAAGGTTTTGAAAAGGGGTTATTACCACTGAACAAAGCTATTTAGAAGTTTTGAACTATAATTGTTCTAATATTTTGACATGTTGAAAAATATTTAATCATTACCAATTTAACCTATTGTACGAGTCATGAAACAGCCATCTTTTGTAGAGTTTGTGTTTTGGAAACGTTAGAATTATGTTAGAATCCTGAAATAACTGTAGCAAATTTACAGGGGCTATTGTTAATTGCTAAGTTCCAAAACGTATTTTGTTTTTTTCCATAGAGGTTATCTAGTTAAAACATTGCACTATACAACATTTTTCAAACGTAGAGATATAAATAAAGAAGTGAACACTTTCTGAGCTCGTGCTACTCGGATATTATCCTGCTTTTTACAGACTTGGTATTATTATGTTTGTAAACAAACCGTGATAAGTATATTTTTATATTTGCCTATATTCTGTAGCTTGAAGTTTGTAAAATGAAAAAAGGACGTCCGATGAAAAGAATTTTGCACAGAAACGTGTGAAATCCTAGCCTACTGCAAAAAAAAAGGCTACCTCCACTTAATGTCAATTAGGGAGGAACTAGTGCTGGAACTGTGCTTGTATCCGTGGCCCGTGCAGGTAAGAGTGGTGGGGCCTGATTTGGGGGGGGGGGTTGTTCGATGGACGATGACAAGGGAAATTAAATTATTTATTTAATTTCCCCTCTTCATTGTCCGTCAAAATCCCCCTCCACCGGACCCCACCGCTCTTACCTGCACGGGCTGCGGCTGTGTGCTTGACAGGTGGCCACTAAACCTCGGCAGCAGTGAAACAAACTCATGTTACAGAGACCATATTATGAACAGCTGTACTTGCCCAGTGGAAAGCTAGCGGCTTTTTTCTTGTGTGTGCACTGTCTAAAGCATAAATATGTAACTCATAATTTAGTGCATGCGGTTGCCATCATAGCCTGTAAACAATGACCAGTGATTGCCTCTTTGTTTCTGAGCTTTGCTCTCTGCAGTTCATACATAAACTGGAGAAATTTCAAGTTATATGTATACACTTTAAACCAAGTGTCTCCAACCAGTCGTTCGTGAGCTACCGGTAGCTCACAGACCCCTTCAGAGTAGCTCACAGCCTTGAGTTCATTTTTAAATAAGCACAGTACCACATGTTCCTTCTAAAGTTACGGAAGCCTTTGTTCATTTTACATTATTATAATCAGGCTGCAGATAGCAGGTCCAGAAAATGAGCGGGGCTCTGTCAAATGTATGACCCAGGCTGGAGCACAAAGGTGGATAACTCAAGTAGTGAGGTATTTGACTCCTAAATAAAGGTTTTGTCAACTCAATATTGGAGCTGAGAACAAAATGATGTTAGTACTTGTTTTTAAATGGGGGAAATTTAAAATGGAAAGTTACCTTAATTTTATACTCTTCATTTTCATTTTCTCCCATTTCACATTGTTGCATTTACATACAGCAGGCCTCTTGCTCCCAGTGGCCAGTAGGCACTGTGCCACAATATTACAGAAAAATACAGTCATTTTATTTAAATGAGAGAAATGTAAAGTGCAGAAAAATATTTCTATGAAACCTTAAGTCTAAGGGGTCCATTAGAATGTCGGGCGGATCGCCACCACCCGCATGGCGTTGGCGAGCCGCCTGACATTCTGTCCTGCCCGCATGCAAATTCCTGCTGCCATATTACTATGGCGAGGGAACCCCGGCGGACGGAAAGACCGTCTGCTGGTTTTCCGGCCTGTCGATGAGTTGACCAAGCGGAAAAGCTCTTAATATGGTGGCGGTGTCTGTTAGACATCGACATCCATATCAGGATGCATGCGGGCAGCATTGACCGCCGCAATATTAAATATTCGGGATGCACCCACCATGGTGGTGGGCGCATTCTAATTGTATGTGCGGGACCACCGCATGCATTGCGGGAAGTCCCATTTCCAGGGGCTATAGCGGGCGGACATACTAATGAGCCCCTTAATGTTTTTCTCCACTTTCCATTAAGTTAATTACATCTTAAAGTTTCATGAAGGACTTCCGGTCGCTGCCAGGGGTAGGGATGGGACAGGGGTGGGAGTTGTTCCTCTTGATTATTGTTATTATTATTGTATTATTGTATACATGTTTGAGCGCACATTCAAAATGCACTGCTCTTCGAACCCAGTCGAGTGCAAAGGAAAAGGGATGTCATGTCATTACTTTATTGTAACAGCACAATTATTGAAATGTAGATGTAGGTACAGGACACTTGTTACAGATATCCTTGGTGCAGTGTTTAATAAAAAATAAGTTACAAAAAAAAATAGTTTCATGAAGGATGTTTCTCCACCTTAAATTCCTCCCTTTTAAACAAATGGTTGTTTTTGTCTGTCATAAATATGGCACTGTGCCTATAGACCGCTGGGAGCAAGATGCCTGCTGTTTCTAAATGTGACACTTGGATATGGGAGAAAATTTCAATGATGGGTTTTATGGAATCCATATAAACTTTAAGTTAACGTTTCAGTTTTATTTTCTCCCATTTCAAAGTGTCATCTTTACACACAGCAGGCATTTTGATCCCAATTGACCGGTAGACACAGTGCCATATTTATAACTGAATAATACAGTCATTATTTTTAGGTGAGCGAAATTTAAGGTCAGTAAAATGTTCCCATATTATGAAAATTTTTGCAGAATATTTCTTTGCACTTTAATTTTCTCCTATTTTAAAAAAATGGTTGTATGTTTGTACATTAAGTTTTAAGTCAATGAAGCTGGGCATGTGGGTGTGTGATATCAATGCATGAGTTGCCTTGCCTTTAGATGCTCACAATGATTTTCACTTATCAGAAGTAGCTCGTACTACAGAAAAGGTTGGAGACCCCTGCCTTAAACTGTGCAAACGCAGTGGCGTAGCAAGGGGGGTGTCTGCCATGGGATGAATGAGTTTTGGGGGCAGCAGCCACGGAATCCCAGCACCCCCTGCTCTTTCATTTACCTGCTGAGACTGCAAAGGCAGGGGCCACCACGCTTGGCATTAGGCCTATCTACACTAGTGGGCATATGTAAAAAAAATGCTTGGTTCTACACTGAGCCAGCACAGCTATTCACCATATGGATCCAGGTGGTCTGTGAACTGGGTCTGCTTTGTTGAAAACATCTGTCAGATGTTGAGCACATAGTAGGAAATTGCATTTCCGCTACAGATGTGAGGCCTGTCCGAGCCTTAAACCTTGGAAGTACTATGAAAACAGTAATAGTGCCTTGGAGGACCCCCACCGTAGACATTTCAGTGTAAATGT